>NC_073629.1:1822500-3182830 GCF_029407905.1 Bubalus kerabau | reverse complement strand
CTTTGAGCTACAATTTCTTTGTCTGTGAAAGGATAATAACTTTATCTGCTTCATATGTTGCTGTGAGGGTTGAATAACTTATTTAGGTAAAGCACTTAGCCTGGTGTCTGTCAAATGGAAAATGTTAACTTAATCAAGTATTTACTTTCCTTATCCCTTCCCTGCCCAAGAAGACCTTATAGCTCTTTACAAGTGCAGTGGTACAGAAATGACCACCTTCATCCTCCCATGACCCACTGAAATAAAAAACAGTTGCAAAATGGAGAGACCTCATGTGCCCAAGAAAACAAGCTGTTGAAAGACCAGGATTTTAATTCTGATGCTTTGGTCAGTTGGCTGGATGACCTTGGACAGTTTTTGTTTACAGTTATATTAACATTTCTGCAATATTTGGATGAAGAATCTGAGACCTAACTCACCCCTCCCAGGTAATAGAAATGCTCATGTCTCCCCCATGCCCTTTAAAATCAACCAATCAATCAATATCCATCCAAACATTTCAATAAACAACTTTCTCTTTTTGGTCATAGTCAACCTTCCTAAAAGGTTATCTGCATTAATTTTTCTCCATCTTTCCACTTGCAGTTGTTTCTTAACAAGGCATGGCAATCTGCCCTTGGCCTCCTAACTATCATTACACCAGCTCTGGTTAAAACTACCTCTTCATTAACAAAAACAAATGGTTATCTTTTGATCTTTATCTTCCTTAACTTTTGACCACAAAGAGAAGAAGGCAAATGACCTTAAGGTGTGGGAAATACATTTTTAAGTTTGAGTCCAGACAAACTGAGTCTCAATGCTGAACTCAAAATTGCCATTTAAAGGGCCTTTGTTCTGCAGAAAACATCCCATATTCAGAATCAAAATGTGAATTATTCAAGTAATCAAGGAAACTGGGTCTACTAAAATACCTTACCATGACATCAGGCACCAAAAGTGAAATCTGATGACAGGGAAATGATTAGAGCACAAAGCAATCTTTTGCTTTGTTCTGATTTGAAATGATGATGGTAAAGTAGGCACCTGCTGCTATTTGTACCTGATGGGTCCTAATACAGTTCAGACCACTGTCTAATCATTCTACCATGTCCAATCACAATGTATTTATCTGGTGTCATATACCATTAAGACCTTCTTCTTTGTTAAGGAGCCTCTCTAGAGATTCAAGCAAGCTGTTACAGATAATAATTTGCATTACAGCAGACATTGTCAATGTTTAATTTCAGGCACACAGGCATGTGGGTGTGGGCAATATTTTTGGTTAGGAGAAACTTTTCCAGGCCCTCTGGACCACCACCCCCCCTTCCCTTTTTTTTTCACCTCCCCTTGGAGTTCACTGCATTTTAATGGGGCATTTGGTGAAGCTGCTACCCTGAGCTGAGTCCGATTGTTGCAGAGAAAGTTTATCATGCTCAGGATTGCTGTCAGGATGATTAAATAGGGCTGTTGTGCAATAGGTCCCAACGCACAGCAGCAATGGAGGGGAGTAAACACTGAACTGGGAGTCAGGGGAACTGGTCTAGGCTGGTTCTGTGATTCTGGGCAAGTCTCTTCAACTCTGTTAGCCTGGGTAGTGTCACCTATAAAAGGGGGGCTGACCTAGATAACTTCTAAGGTCATGTCCCATTCGCTGATTCTAAAGTCAGTTTTAAAAATTTCTCTCTCAACTCTATAGTTGTCCGAATTTCCTTAAACCGGTTTTACCTTGCTTGATTTTACCACTACTTTGCAAAGTGATGACTTATCTCTCATCTATTCACTTACTTTTTGGCTAGTTCACCCACAGATAACCACAGGAAATATGCATCTCACAAGCAAATCATTTTCTCCTTTGGAGACAGTGTATCTCTGTGCTGTGTTCACTGTGGAGCAATCACATGGTAAATTTGGGATGTGTCCAGAGTATTCACTCTTATAAAACAAGGCTCTTCAGCCTGAACTTTTGGTTGTTCACTGATACTTGTATGAAATGCTAGTTGGGTGGCAAGGTTTGAAACCAGACAACTTTACTAGACAAACAGGCTTTGTATGAAATAGGTTATAATCATTTTGTGCTTCCACTCTGATAATTACTCTAAAGATTTTCAAACCCTAAGACTGATGAAACTTTTTACATTTTTTTTCTTGTTCCTGTTCCCCAGACACAAGCTGATAGACAGCCAGAGCATGGAAGCAATGGTGACTCATCATTTAAACATTATTATGTCAATAATAGGAGAAGGCAATGGCACCCCACTCCAGTACTCTTGCCTGGAAAATCCCATGGACTGAAGAGCCCGGTAGGCTGCAGTCCATGGGGTCGCACAGAGTCGGACACGACTGAGCGACTTCACTTTCACTTTTCACTTTCATGCATTGGAGAAGGAAATGGCAACCCACTCCAGTGTTCTTGCCTGGAGAATCCCAGGGACGGAGGAGCCTGTTGGGCTGCCGTCTATGGGGTTGCACAGAGTCGGACACGACTGAAGCGACTTAGCAGCAGCAGCAGTATGTCAATAATAATCATACCCTCTTTCTTGGGGCTCAAGCACTAATATAAAGAGTTTTCTTTTTTTAAAGACTCACAACCAGAAATACTGTGAAATTTCAGAATGTTAAGGATAAAAGAATATCCTAAAAGTGTGCCAATAGTGTTAACATAAAATATAGGACAGCTAGTTAATGTTGAAGTTCAAATAGACAATAAGTAATTTTTTAGAATAAGTATGTTTCTAGAATTTCCTTGTTTATCTGAAATGCAAACTTAGTTGGATATCCTATATTTTTACTTGCTAGATGTGGCAATGCTGTTTTTCAGAGTAAAACCAGATCACCCAAACATCCCATCAATTAGCCCATCAATAGGCACTTTGACTGATGTTTTCAAAATTCAGAGACATTAAAATTTTCAACCTTGAGTCCCATACCTACCCAAGTCATCAATGAAGGGATAAATGAAAACTTTTTAAGACATTCAAGGGCCTAGAAAAAAATTACCTCTCAGAATGTTATCCAGTATGCATCCCAATAAAACTGGCAAGTAAACCAAAGAAGACATAGAGTACATAAAAGCGTGACTCAGGTTCAGAAAGGCAGTGAAGGGAGCTCCTATGATGGCAGGTATGCAGCAGAACTAAAGTAACTGGTGAGATTCTTTGCAAGTAAAGAAAAATCCAACTCAAGTTGGCTTAAATAAAAAGTGAAGATAGGGAGATCTCCCAAATTGATTTAATTGTTCATAGATCAACAAAGATCCAGTCTTTTTTTTTTACCATCTTTCTGCTCTGTCATTCCTGGTATTACCTTCATCCTAAAGCTAGGAGCTTCCCAGGTGGCACTAGTGGTAAAGAGCCTGACTGCCAATGCAGAAGACATAAGAGATGCATGTTCGATCTCTGGGTCGGGAAGATCCCCTGGAGGAGGGCATGGCAACCCACTCCAATATTCTTGCCTGGAGAACCCCATGGAGAGAGGAGCCTGGTGGGCTACAGTTCATGGGTCACAAAGAGTCAGACACGACTGTAGGAACTTAGCACAAAGATGCTTTTCCTCCTGATGATACCTGGCTGCTTGAAGCAACTTGATCAAATGCTTCTTTGTTCATATCTAGTGGAAAAAGGACTGGTTTTTCTTTTCCAGCAAGTATCCCCTCACAATTCATTAGCCCAAACTGGCCTATGGGGGTTGCCCTTTGCTGAAAGAGTTCTAGCAAGGAAGATGGCATTATTTTGATTCTTTCATTTAGCTCATTTCATTTGATTCTTTCATTAGACAGGCACTGTTTTCAGCACTAGGAAAAAGTATTAATAGAAAATAAAGGAAATAGAAATGGAATGGAATGCCATTTCCTGCCTTCATAGAGCTTGCATTCAGGTGAAGAGATGAGAAGAAACTATGCTATAAAGTGATATGTGTTGGCGTGATAAATAAAGTAGAGGAGGGAATAGGAAGTGTTGTAGACTGCTGGAACTTTGGGAAGGGTGTTTGGGAACATCCTCACTGAGGATGTCTGCTCAGTCTAATAAGGGACATGACTGTCTCTTCAGTCATTGTCTGCGATGGAATGGATTTGGGCAATCAGCCACAGTGTCCACTGTACCTGGAGAATGTACAATCCTGGTCAAAACAGGACAAATGGCTCTGGGAGAGAGGTCTCCTGAGACAAAAGGAGACGTTGTAGAATATCTGTTGTCATGGAAAATTTAAAAATAGTGTGAGAATTAGAAGAAACGAAAACAAGTATAAGGAGAAAGGTAACTTCACAGAATACCACTTGACTCTGCTGTGAATAATGCTCCCAAAGTCACAATAATGTATAACGTTGTTATTAGTTTTAAAATTTTAAAATGAACTGATAGAGAAAGCATGAAAGATTTAATTTTAATTACAGAACCAAATGTAAATGTTATCACCTGGAATGCCCTATGATTGGAATGCCAGAAAAGGCAGATAGCAGAGCTATAAAGATAAGTCTAGGAGCATCAGTGTTCTCTTTATACCCAAGGGGATGTTAAGAGACAGACTATATTTGGTGTATGTTTACTGCCTAAAATTTAAAAGATAGCCAAACAATAGAGAAGTAAATGTGTGTTATAATTACACTGGGAACTTGGGGAAGATAGATGTGAGGTGATATAAGTGAGCTAAATCTTATAGCAGCAACTTGAATATCTAAAATGGACAAATTCAGACATTGTATATAAACTCACATATACTGTAGAATCATAGAAGAAATACAGAATTTTGATGTAACTACAGAATAAACAAGATATAGAGTTCGTGGGTTGACTTTGGGGAATTAAGACAGGGTGAGAGTGAAGACCAGAGTATTATTTTCATTATTAGTCATTTGGGACAAATTTGACTTTTGAACAAAGTGTGTGCATTACACCGAATTTTAAAATATCTGGTTTCCACTCTACAAAAATATCTTTCTGTACTCCTGAAAGTAATATGTTTTCATTATGGAAAATTTAGAAACTATAAAGAACTTCTCCAGGATTTAGAGGTAACTCTTAAAATATTGGCTCATTTTCTTCTAGTCTTTTGAAATCAATTACATTGACACACATCTGTGATTATGTGGAGTAAAGGACACAACTTGATGTATTAAAATTTGTGAATCTAAACTGATTAACTTAGATTCCATAGATAATTTGTAACATTTAAAATCTCCTTTATGATTTCAAATGAAACCAAAACAAACATGATATTAAAATCTTTCTGCAAAGAGACCTTGGCATTAAACAGTAGCAATAAAATTAGCCTATTTACCAAGATGACTAGACCCCAACAAACTAAGGTCAAGTTCATTCTGATGTTAATCAGGCAGTGAGAGCTATGACTTGCCTGACAAAATTAAATGACAGATTTGTTTCATAACTGGACAGTTACATCACTTCAGTTCAGTTCACTCACTCAGTCATGTCCGATTCTTAGTGACCCCATGGACCACAGCATGCCAGGCTTCCCTGTCCATCACCAACTCCTGGAGTTTACCCAAGCTCATGTTCATTGAGTTGGTGATGCCATCCAACCATCTTATCCTCAGACATCCCCCTCACCTCCTGCCTTCAATTTTTCCCAGCATCAGGGTCTTTTCAAATGAGTCAGTTCTTTGCATCAGGTGGCCAAAGTATTGGAGTTTCAGCTTCAACATCAGTCCTTCCAATGAACACCCAGGACTGATCTCTTTTAGAATGGACTGGTTGGATATCCTTGCAGTCCAAGGGACTCTCAAGAGTCTTCTCCAACACCACAGTTCAAAAGCATCAATTCTTCAGCACTCAGCTTTCTTCACAGTCCAACTCTCACACCCATACATGACCACTGGAAGAACCATAGCCTTGACTAGATGGACCTTTGTTGACAAAGTGATGTCTCTGGTTTTTAATATGCTGTCTAGGTTGATCATAACATTCCTTCCAAAGAGTAAGCGTCTTTTAATTTCATGGCTGCAATCACCATCTGCAGTGATTTTGGAAACCCCTCCCCAAAAGTCAGCCACTGTTTCCACTGTTTCCCCATCTATTTGCCATGAAGTGATGGGAACAAATACCATTATCTTAGTTTTCTGAATGTTGAGCTGTAAGCCAACTTTTTCACTCTCCTCTTTCATTTTCATAAAGAGGCTCTTTAATTCTTCTTCACTTTCTGCCATAAGGGTGGTATCATCTGCATATCTGAGGTTATTGATATTTCTCCTGGCAATCTTGATTCCAGCTTCTGCTTCTTCCAGCCCAGCGTTTATCATGACATATTCTGCATATAAGTTAAATAAGCAGGGTGACAATATACAGCCTTGACGTACTCCTTTTCCTATTTGGAATCAGTCTGTTGTTCCATGTCCAGTTCTAACTGTTGCTTCCTGACCTGCATACAGGTTTCTTAAGAGGCAGATCAGGGGGTCTGGTATTCCTGTCTCTTTCAGAGTTTTCCACAGTTTATTGTGATTCACATGGTCAAAGGCTTTGGCATAGTCAATAAACAGAAATAGATGTTTTTCTGGAACTCTCTTGCTTTTTCCATGATCCAGCAGATGTTGGCAATTTGATCTCTGGTTCCTCTGCCTTTTCTAAAACCAGCTTGAACATCTGGAAGTTCATGGTACACGTATTGCTGAAGCCTGGCTTGGAGAATTTTGAGCATGACTTTACTAGCATGTGAGATGAGTGCAATTGTGCAGTAGTTTGAGCATTCTTTGGCATTGCCTTTCTTTGGAATGAAAGTTTGGAATGAAAACTGACCTTTTGCAGTCCTGTGGCCACCGCTGAGTTTTCCAAATTTGCTGGCATATTGAGTGCAACAATTTCACAGCATCATCTTTTAAGATTTGAAATAGCTCAACTGGAATTCCATCACCTCCACTAGCTTTGTTTGTAGTGATACTTCCTAAGGCCAACCTGACTTCACATTCCAGGATGTCTGGCTCTAGGTGAGTGATCACACCATCGTGATTATCTGGGCTGTGAAGATCTTTTTTGTACAGTTCTTCTGTGTATTTTCACCACTCTTCTTAATATCTTCTGCTTCTGTTAGGTCCATACCATTTCTGTCCTTTATTGAGCTCATCTTTGCACGAAACTTTCCCTTGGTATGTCTAATTTTCTTGAAGAGTTTTTTAGTCTTCCCCATTCTATTGTTTTCCTCTATTTCTTTGCACTGATCTCTGAGGAAGGCTTTCTTAGCTCTCCTTGCTATTCTTTGGTACTCTGCATTCAGATGGGTATATCTTTCCTGTTCTCCTTTGCTTTTCTCTTCTCTTCTTTTCACAGCTATTAGTAAACCCTCCTCAGACAGCCATTTTCCCTTTTTGCACTTCTTTTTCTTGGGGATGGTCTTAATCCCTGTCTTCTGTATAATGTCATGAAGCTCCATCCATAGTTCATCAGGCACTGTATCTGATCTAATCTCTTAAATCTATTTCTCACTTCCACTGTATAATCGTAAGGGATTTGATTTAGGCATACCTGAATGGCCTAGTTGTTTCCCTACTTTCTTCAATTTAAGTCTGAATTTGGCAATAAGGAGTTCATGATCTGGGCCACAGTTGGCTCCCGGTCTTGTTTTTGCTGACTATATAGAGCTTCTCCATCTTTGGCTGCAAAGAATATAATCAATCTGATTTAGGTGTTGACCATCTGGTGATGTCCATGTGTAGAGTCTTCTCTTGTGTTGTTGGAAGGGGTGTTTGCTATGACCAGTGCATTCACATGGCAAAACTCTATTAGCCTTTGCCCTGCTTCATTCTGTACTCCAAGGTCAAATTTGCCTCTTACTCCAGGTGTTTCTTGACTTCCTATTTTTTCATTCCAGTACTCTATAATGAAGAGGACATCTTTTTTTGAGTGTTAGTTCTAAAAGGTCTTGTAGGTTTTCATAGAACCATTCAACTTCAGCTTCTTCAGTGTTACTGGTCCTGACATAGACTTGGATTGCTGTGATATTGAATGGTTTGCCTTGGAAACGAACAGAGATCGTTCTGTGTTTTTTGAGATTGCATCCAAGTACTGCATTTCAGACTCTTTTGCTGACTATGATGGCTACTCCATCTCTTCTAAGGGATTCTTGCCCACAGTAGTAGATAAAATAGTCGTCTGAATTAAATCCACCCATTCAAGTCCATTTTACTTCACTGATTCCTAAAAGGTCGGTGTTCACTCTTGCCATCTCCTGTTTGACCACTTCCAATTCATGGATCTAACATTCAAGGTTCCTATGCAATATTGTTCTTTACAGCATCGGACCTTGCTTCTATCACCAGTCACAACCACAACTGGGCATTGTTTTCACTTTGGCTCCATCTCTTCATTCTTTCTGGAGTTATTTTTCCATTATCTCCTATAGCATTTTGGGCACATACTGACCTGGGCTATCTAGGTTGGTCATAACTTTTGGAAAGTTATGACCAACCTAGATAGCATATTCAAAAGCAGAAACATCACTTTGTCAAAAAGGTCCATCTGGTGTAGGCTATGGTTTTTCCAGTGGTCATGTTTGGATGTGAGAGTTGGACTGTGAAGAAAGCTGAGCGCCAAAGAATTGATGGTTTTGAACTGTGGTGTTGGAGAAGACTCTTGAGAGTCCCTTGGACTGCAAGGAGATCCAACTAGTCCATCCTAAAGGAGATCAGTCCTGAGTGTTCTTTGGAAGGACTGATGCTAAAGCTGAAACTCCAATACTTTGGCCACCTCATGTGAAGAGTTGACTCATTGAAAAAGACTCTGATGCTGGGAGAGATTGGGGGCAGGAGGAGAAGGGGATGACAGAGGATGAGATGGCTGGATGGCATCACTGACTCGATGGACATGAATTTGAGTGAACTCCAGGAGTTGGTGATGGACAGGGCCTGGAGTGCTGTGATTCAGACACGATTGAGTGACTGAACTGAACTGAACTGACCTGGGCAGCTCATCTTTCAGTGTCCTATCTTTTTGCCTTTTCATACTGTTCATGGGGTTCTCAAGGCAAGAATACTGAAGTGGTTTGCCCTTCCCTTCTCCAGTGGACCACATTTTGTCAGAACTCTCCAGCATGACCAGTCTGTCTTGGGTGGCCCCACACAGCATGGCTTAGTTTCATTGAGTTAGACAAGGCTGTGGTCCATGTGATCAGATTGGTTCATTTTCTATGGTTGTGGTTTCAGGCTGTCTGCCCTCTGATGCCTTCTCTCAGTGCCTACCACCTTCCTGGGGTTTCTCTTACGTTGCACATGGGGTATATCCTCTCGGCCACTCACCACTCCAGCACTGCCACCGCTTGCTGCTCATAGATGCCTTATATAATAAGGCATGGTATTCATACCCTGCCTTCTTCACTGGCCTTGCCTTCCATTCTCCCCAGTCTTTGCTCACGCTGAGCCCCTTGGATCTAGGTCTCCATCACAGAATGTGCCAGGCTTATCTTCCCGCTTTGTGCTTGTGCATGCTGTTCCCTTACTTGGAGTGCTCTTTGCAAGCTAGTCAGCCTGAGAAAGCGTTACAAGTCCATTAGGTCTCAGCCTAGGTCCTCTCTCCCCTGTGATGCTTACCTAATTTCTTCATGGATATCATACAGCCTCTTCCCTTGTGCAACATTCAAACTTTCTCTACATGCTATAACTAATGTGTTCATATGGAGTATGAGTTACAGAGCTAAAAGAATGTGTTGTGGTGTCAGACTGCCTGAGCTTGGCTCTCAGCTCCACCTCTAACTGGGCAAGTCACTAAAATAACTGGAGCCTCAGTTTATTGTTGTTAAGTTGCTAAGTCATATCTGACTCTTTGTGACCCCATGGACTGGAGCATGCCAGGCTCCTCTAAGTAATGGAATTTGCCCAAAGTTATGTCATGATACCTAACCATCTCATCCTCTGCTGCCTCCTTCTCCTTTTGTCTTCAATTTTTCCCAGCATTGGAGTTTTTTCCAATGAGTTGGCTCTTTGCAAAAGGTGGCCAAGGAATTGGAGCTATAGCTTCAGCATCAGTCCTTCCAATGAATATTCAGGGTTGATTTCCTTTAGGATTGATGGGTTTGATCTCCCTGCAGTCCAAGGGACTCTTAAGAGTCTTCTCCAGCACCACAGTTCAAAAGCTTCAGATCTTTGATGCTTAGTGCTTTTAATGGACCAACTCTCACATCCATACCTGATTACTGGAAAAACCATAACTTTGACTAGATGGACCTTTGCCAGCAAAGTGATATTTCTTTTTAATACCTGTTTAGGTTTGTCATAGCTTTTCTTCCAAGTGGCAAGGAATTTCATGGCTGCAGTCACCATCCACAGTGATTTTGGAGCCCAAGAAATTAAAATCTGTCACTGCTTCTACTTTTTCCCTTCTCAGGGCTCAGTTTACTCATCTGTAAAATGGTTTTATTAATAATATCTACCTCATTGACTGTGGGAAAGATTAAAAACTACAAAGAAGGCACTTGGCACAGTGCCTGGACTATGGTAAGTGCTCAAAAACATCTGGCATTATTTGTTGTTAATGTTGTAATGATTGACTTGCATGTCTAGCCACTGAATTAAGGGACTATAATTTTCATCTTTACATACTCTGCACCATTGTAGAACTTGGCATCATGTCCTTGAAAGTTTATTGACTAAATGAATGGACAAATGAATGCTTTAGACAGTAAATTCAGTTACCTTTTTATAATTATCATTTTTCAAGATAGTAGTTCCAAGAATGGGCCTCAAAATCATGCAAAAATCTAATGAGTATTAATTCAAAGAGCCAATATTTTTCTTATTAAAATAAAGAGCCACTTCCTGAATGCATTTATTGTATTATCAGCCCTGAGAAAGATCAATCTAAAAACTATGAGGTTTCTCAGCAATGCAGGACCTTGTCTGTTTCCTATAAGATTTCTCACCATCATAGAGATGACAGTACTTCTGATCTACAGAGATTGAGGACTAAGGGGATAATGCATTTCATGAAGGATTCCTAACCACAATATGAGTGGGAGCAACATTAAAGCACATTTTAATTATCTTGTGAATTCATGTTTTCTATTTGATTGCTTTCCTCCCCCTCAAGAGAGTTATCGTTCCATTCAAGCCCAGGTATATTTAATGCCTTTGGAGTTGCGTAGTGCTGACTCATGTCCTCGGGGACTGTAGGTACTAAGGGTGATTCTGTTCCTTGCATTAGCCCAGAACCAAGACTCCACCATCAGAATGAGATGATATCTTACTCTACCTGCAAGAGAATGGGGTTCTGTTGGCATTTTGCAAGTCTGAGTCCAAGCCAGACACTCTGGCAGTTATTTGGGAGAATAATATTTGTCCTGCTTATCTGCAAAAGCTGCTGGAAGACTCTAGTGAGCAATTTTATAAAGTACAAAGTGATCTACAAATACAAGCATTTTTATTATTATTAAAAACACATCTCATCTTCCACTGGAACCTCTAGATAAAGTAATGTTGGTATGATAAAGAGCTGGAGCTAAAGGGGGAGAAACGCTAAAAACCTAACTACCAAATATGGCACTAAGAGAGTAATTACTTGATTAATTAATGATAGGGGCCCTATGTTTAAAGTCTTTCAGTTATACTGGCATCAACCGTCTTTGCCTATCAGGATTGGCTTATTTCTGCCGACAAAAAACTACCGAACCACTGAGGCCTAACTGACATGTGATTAATTTGGGCTCTGTTAATTGTATGGTTGAATTTTATGCATGAAGCTGTATCCTTGATTTTTCTCCCTTAATTTCCTTCTGTTTAATTGTTGGTTGTAAAACAGTTTTAAATATATCTGCTGAGCATGAGTGCAAGTTTTGCAACTTGAAAAGTGCCTGAGTCAGTTTGGGCATTTCATGTAGTAAAACAGACTTGGGGGAACTCATGGTCTCTGAGATGGATTGCCACTAGGTTTCCACTTCCAGCCCTGCTGGCTCTTTTCTGCAGCTGTTCACTGGCACTGAATCTCATCTGTTATCATTAAGCACATGCATGACATCAATAGTGGCAAAAGGCTTAATCACTTTCTTTTTGCCAGCCCATCCGATGGCCTTCTTCAACCTCTTTCTGGACAGATGGAGATGATGAAAGCTGCCAGTCTAGTCTTCTCAGCAATCATTTACCCTTTTTGTTAATGGAACCTGATTTTCTTTTGGGACCCTACCCTTCCTCCTACACTTTGCCTGCTTATATTCCGTGTGGTTCAAGTAGAGCTGATCTCATTTCCCATGCTCCAGGGCAGGTCTTACACAATTAGAATCTCAATGATTGGTTTAAGGATGGTCATGCGACCCAAGCTGAGCCAGTGAGAGGCAACCCTGGGACCTAGGTGGAACTAGTGGTAAAGAAGCCACCTGCCAAAGCAGGAGATGCAAGAGACACAGGTTCTATCCCTGGGTTGGACAGATCCCCTGTAGGAGGAAATGGCAACCAACTCCAGTATTCTTGCCTGGAAGATCCCACAGACAGAGAAGCCTGGTGGGCCATAGTCCATAGGGTCACAAAAAGTCGAGCATGACTGAAGCATCTTAACACACACACATGGGGAAAGAACAGCTCTCTCTTTTTATTAAGCCTAGAGTTTCTGGTCTCTTTGTCACAAACAAAGGAGAGTTCAGCCAAGAATACAGAGGAGAGGATAGCCAAACTCTGCTGGCCTTGTTTGAATATGTGGGTTTAGTCATACCTGACGACAAACCTGATGTTGTGCTTTGCCATTATATGAACCAGTTTGAATAGATTTTTGTCACTTGTAACATAGAATCTTGACTCAAATGATGCTGCTGATCACCATACCTTCTGCCTCAGCATTTATGTACAGATCCTTAAGAAAAATGAGACTGAGACAGAAAGAAGTCAGTCAGCAGGAAAGAAGAATCAGTGTTTTAGAGATACTTATACTTTTTTTTGGCCATACTGAGAGGCATGTGAGATCTTAGATCTCTGGCCAGAGATTGAAACTGTGACCCCCTGCAGTGAAAGTGCAGAGTTCTCACCACTGCACCACCATGAAAGTCCCAGAAATATATATACATTTAAAAAATATATTTCCTCCCCTAGAAAAAGTGCTTGGGTCCATCTGACACTTTCCCTTATTTTATTGGAGTGGTCTGATTAAAGTGATTCTGTGACATCTTGCTGGTAGGAGAATGGCTTCATTCACTGGAGGAGACCCTGCAGTTCATTCATTCATTCAGTGATGGGTGTCTACTTGTACGAGGTGATAAAGATGTGTCAGGTGAACAAGACCTGTGTTTACCTAACAGAGATTATAATCTAATAGATTTTAGTGAATCAAGAATCTATGATACATAAATATAGAGAAAAATCAACAGATTTTGATAATACCCTTTATTGATGGGTAGTACCACCTGAGGATAGACCCTGTGACTTTGAAGGTGTGTTCATAATATAATTACAGAAATATTCATGCTTTGATATTTGTTTTACTCTATAATGACCCTCAGGTCTTTTAGTTTTTATTCTTAAAAAGGAAATTTTTTCTTAAAAAGGAAATTGAGGCAGCTCAATGATAAGAAGATTGGAAGGACTGAAAAATACACCCCTCCCCCAAAACCCCATTAATCCTATTACTCTAAAACAACGGACTTTTTTGGGGGCTACTAAGATTTTTATAGATTTTGGGCTCCTTTACTCCAGTGAGCTATAAACACTTTATGTGGTTGAATGCATTTTATTTTCCCCAGCTCTGCTGATTGTATCAGAGGCCAGAGTTATATTCCCCAATTCACAGAGGGAATAACCAATGGAGAGAAGGCTAGAGTTGTCTGAGGTATCACAGTTGGAGGTTGAGACAGATACTGATCTGCTTTGGTCCTTATGAGGTCTTTCAATGACCCTCTCTCCACTCTCGGCCCTGATTCACCATTCCCAAAATATGCCTTCTACTTTTCCATGCCTTTATTACCGCTGATCTTTATCCTGGACTGTTTGTACCTCTGTGTCTCCTCCTCTCCTGAATTTTCACTGCTAGTTGTCCTTCCAGACCTCAGGAAAAAGCCTTCTGTTTTCATAAAGCTCTCTGAGGTCTTTCCTAGATAGAAGCAGTTTCCTTATATTCTTTTCTCATTATATTTGATTTATTCCTGCAGCTTTTTTTTCAAACTTAGTCTGATATTTATTTACATACCTCTCTCTCCTGATGGCACGTAAACTCATTAAGACAAGGAAAGCTGCCTGGCTCTTCCTTATGACTCTGATTGGGTGTGCTGCTTTGAAAGAGAATTAAATAAGCATCTGCTGAATGAATGACGTGTGGGTTCTTTCACAGATTAAAAATGAGGCTAAATACCTCGTGCTTTCTCTCACCTCTGAGTCTTGCACAGGCTATTCCCTTTCCAGGATCTGGGCTTCCATTCTCCTTACTTCTGCCACTGTCTAGTTTACAGCCGACACTAAGAAATACATTTTATAGTCAACTCATTATAAACATCAGAGAAGGCGATGGCACCCCACTCCAGTACTCTTGCCTGGAAAATCCCATGGGTGGAGGAGCCTGGTAGGCTACAGTCCATGGGGTCGCTAAGAGTCAGACACGACTGAGCGACTTCACTTTCACTTTTCACTTTCATGCATTGGAGAAGGAAATGGCAACCCACTCCAGTGTTCTTGCCTGGAGAATCCCAGGGACAGGGGAGCCTGGTGGGCTGCTATCTATGGGATGGCACAAAGTCGGACATGACTGAAGCGACTTAGCAGCAGCAGCAGCATTATAAACATATCATGAAATATTAACTTTTGCTACCTGAATCGTGTTCCGATCTATACTCTATTCTGTTTCCTTCCATTATTTTTTCTTCTACTGTACTATTGTCCAGTCTATTATTTCATTTCAAAAGATGTTGGTTGTAACACAGTAATTAATTTCCTTAACCTGATAAGAGTTTACAAGAAGCATTGGCCTAGTTGATTCCTATTTATCTTTCAGATCTCCGTTCACAAGTTGCTTTTTCGGGAAAGTCTCCTGATCTCCCAGGCTAGATTGAGCCTCTGCTAGATCCCCCTCTTCTTCATAGAATTTAACTATGTCTTGTGTAATAGTTTGGCATCTTTTTTCCCCATTAAACTCCAAGCTTATGAGGGTGGGTCTTCTTTATTTTTTTATCATCATATTCTCAGTCCCTAGTACAGTGCCTGGGACCCACCTGTGCACATTAAAGCTCTGTTGAATAAATTACCTGGGTATTTTTAATTTGACGGATGAGAGACTGTCATAGTCAGATTTGTGCTCTAAGTAGATCTCTTAGGCTACACGCATTTCATTGTTCAAAGGACAGATGAAGTCGCGGAGGTGTTGAAGGGGAGAAGGCTTCGAGGCTGAGAGGCAGGGAGATCAGTTCGGGAGCTGGTATAGGGGGGATCTGAACTAAGGGACAATCAGTGGTGTTGAAGAACTAAGAACAGGTCCCTGAGATTGTTTGAAGGGAAAACTGAGGGAACATAATGATCTGTTTTGGGGGTGAATCCAGTGCTTGGGAATTTTTTCCCGTCATGGTCAGACAGCAGGAAGTCACCCTTCTGGCTCTGGGTGCCTCCCAGGCTGAAGGTCTTCCTCATCTGGGGTTTTCGGCCCTGGAGGGATGCGATAAAGGTATCACAGCCTCTGTTGGGTCTACTGCTTTCTTGGTCCTCACAGCACCATTCCAGGGGCTAATTATACCCTGGCTTTCTTTGTTTTCTCCATTGATATCAGTTTTAAACCAATTAAAATGGGGAGGGATTTCAAGCAAGATTGTGTCTTTATTGATCAATTTTACACTAAAGCCTTAGTTCTTAATTAAGGGAGTCCAAAGCTCTTGTCTACAGACATAAAGCCTCCTGAGGTGACAACGCACAGAAGAGGAAGGGCAGGCTCCCGTGGCATTCAGTTTAGAGATGCAACTGTGGCATGGCCTCTTAGCTCCCAGCACCAGCTCTGGACTGGACTGTGTTTTCTGGCAATAGCTCTGGAGCCCAAGGCTGTGTCTATGCAGTGTGACTGAGGCTTCTTTCAGTACTAGATTTGGTATCTGTGCTTGTCATTAGGGCACATTGCCCAGCTATGGTTCAGACTGTCTGTGATTGTTCTAATTTGGTTATTTAAACAGCCAAAATAATGACTAATGCAACTGACAAAAATATTTTTGGTGCACAATGACATCAACCACTTGACCACTGACCTCTGTTAGAGTTGGAAATTTTAAATCAAGCACAAAACGAGCAGTCCATAGGATGAGGAGATATTTATCAGAGGGCTTCCCATCTCCTTTTCCTAGGGTCATGCTGTATAGCACAGGGACACTCTGGCTGTATTTCTGCCTGTACCCTTTCCTCTCTCTGTTCATTATCTCTACCTCCCTGAGATACACACTTTTCCCCTTCTGGGTTGACTATGCATTGAACTGTTTCTTCTTAGATAAACTATTTTTCTCCCAAGGTAAATCTCATTTTATTATGTGCTGTCCATATTTCTAATCCACTAAGTCCATTTATATTATCACTTGGCCTTGCACAATGCTTGGCCTACTTCTCATTTCAGTGTTGCCATGACTCCAGAGTTGCCACAGAACAAGCAAGGAGCACACTTCCTTCCATTACAGGAAAAAGGAGGGGAGAAGAGGAAGAAAAATCAATGAGAAGAAAAATGATCATCTGTTTACTTTCTGTATAGGACCAGCTGTGGTTTTATACAAAATGTGCAGGAAGAACCAGCCATATAGAAAGTAATGATAACAAGTACCATTTGAATGTTTTATATATATATTAACTTTCTCAATTCTTACAGCCACTCTCTGGAGAATGTGCTGTGATCATCTCCTTTCAGCTGAGGAAACTGAGGCACAGAGAGTTTACACATAATACGCCCCAAATAAGTGTGCTAATGTAACTAACTACTAAGTGATTGAGACTGGATTCTGTGAAGCTAACATATAAATTATACAGATCCTAAATTTTAGTAGCTTTCAAATTTTCCCTTTTTAAAAAATGTGTATTTATTATTTATTTATTTGGGTTTCCCAGGTGGCTTATGTGTGAAAAATCTATCTGCTAGTGCAGGAGATGCCAATTTGATCCCTGGGTCACAAAGACCCCCTGGAGGAGGAAACGGCAACCCACTCCAGTACTCTTGCCTAGGAAATCCATGGCCAGGGAAGCCTGGCAGGCTACAGCCACGGAGTCACAAAGAATCCGACATGACTGAGCGTGCACTCACACTCACACTGTAACTTGTTTGTTTGGCTGTGCCAGGTCTTAGTTGCAACACGCAAACTCATAGTTGCATCATGTGGGATCTAGTTCCCTGAAATTGAAAGTGAAGTCGCTCAGTCGTGTCTGACTCTTTCCGACCCTATGGACTGTAGCCTACCAGGCTCCTCCGTCCATGGGATTTTCCAGGCAAGAGTACCGGAGTGGGTTGCTTTTTCCTTCTCCAGGGGATCTTCCCAACCCAGGGATCGAACCCAGGTCTCCCTCATTGCGGGCAGACACTTTACCCCCTGAGCCACAAGGGAAGCCCTCAGGTATCAAACCTGCCCCCACGCCGCCCCACCCTGCAATGGGAGCACAGAGTCTTAATTGCTGGACCATGGGAAAAGTCCCTAAATTTTTCAGTTTTTAAGCTCAGGTGTCAGACATAAGTGATCTCAACTGTTACACACTCATTATTTACAAAATGCGCGAGAGAGTCTGATCACGCCATCTTGGCTCATTTGCTCTCTCCCCACCAACAGACTCACAGATATAGAGAACAAACTTGTGGTTACCAATAGGGAGTGGAGTTGGGATGGATTGGCAGTTTGGGATTAGCAGATGCAAGCTTTTATATACAGAATGGATAAGCAACAAGATCCCATATATAGCACAGGGAACTATATTCAATATCCTATGATAAACCATAATGGAAAAGAAATTTTAAAAGAATATCTATATATATGTATTATGTATAACTGAATCATTTTTCTGTAAAGTGGAAATTCACACAACATGGTAAATCAATTATCCTTCAATAAAATAAAATTTTTAAAAGCAAAATAATTATTATGTACATGAATTTGAGTCCCTGTTTTCAATTCTGCTTCTCTAGAGAAAAACCTGACAAATATATAGCATATATATGCTATATTAGTCAAGAAGATATTTCTAATTTCTAAAAGTTAAGATTTTCTTTTGATTACTTTTTAATTATTCATTTTTTTATTGGCTGAAAAACTTTCTTTTTTTATTGACTATTAATTTAATCCTTAATTTTTTCCAAATAATATATTCTTTGTGGACAAATGCATAGTTGGTTTTCATAAATATTCCAGGGACATAAGAAAAAAATGAGTAGTTCTTGTTTGGTGGATTTGGGATTGAAACATACCTATAATTTTATTGTTCATTTCCTCAATCTCCATGTGAGAGAGTTAATTTAAGTAGGTTGATAAGAAGTTCAGAGCCCTCAAGGAGGAAGGGGTCCAGGCCCTTGAGAAGGATAAAAGTGTCCTGGGCTCTCAAGGAGGAGAAAAAGACAAACTTTTTTTTTCCCTACATTCCTTTGTCTTAGTCACATAAAACATTTTTTCTTTAAGACCAGAAATCACTGCAGATGGTGATTGAGGCCATGAAATTAAAAGACACTTACTCCTTGGAAGGCAAGTTATGACCAACCTAGATAGCATATTCAAAAGCAGAGACACTACTTTGCCAAAAAAGGTCTGTCTAGTCAAGGCTATGGTTTTTCCTGTGGTAATGTGTGGATGTTAGAGTTGGACTGTGAAGAAAGCTGAGTGCCGAAGAATTGATGCTTTTGAACTGTGGTGTTGGAGAAGACTCTTGAGAGTCCCTTGGACTGCAAGGAGATCCAACCAGTCCATTCTGAAGGAGATCAGTCCTGGGTGTTCTTTGGAAGGACTGATGCTAAAGCTGAAACTCCAATACTTGGGCCACCTCATGTGAAGAGTTGACTCATTGGAAAAGACTCTAATTCTGGGAGGGATTGGGGGCAGGAGGAGAAGGGGACGACAGAGGATGAGATGGCTGGATGGCATCACCGACTCAATGGACATGAGTCTGGATGAACTCTGGGAGTTCGTGATGGACAGGGAAGCCTGGCTTGCTGCAATTCATGGAGTCAAAAAGAGTTGGACACGACTGAGCTACTGAACTGAACTGAATGGGTCAAGGGTATGTTTTTCCTTAAAGTGAAGTGAAGTCGCTCAGTTGTGTCTGACTCTTTGCGACTCTATGTTTTTTCCTTAAGCTCTGTACCAATGATTATATAACAACAATGTATCCTGCTTGAGGACTTGTTTCTCCTTCTTAAGAACCTTCTGACTAATCCTGTCATCTTAAAATGTATATTGTGGGAGTGGGTCTGGTAAGACCTTTCTATTGTTAGTTCTCAGTTCAGCTCAGTTCAGTCTCTCAGTCTTGTCCGACTCTTTGTGACCCCAGGGACTGCAGCACGCCAGGCTTCACTGTTCATCACCAACTCCCGGAGCTTGCTCAAACTCATGTCCATCAAGTCAGTGATGCCATCCAACCGTCGCATCCTCTGTGGTCTCCTTCTCCTCGTGCCCCCAATCCCTCCCAGCATTAGGGTCTTTTCAAATGAGTCAGTTTTTCACATAAGGTGGCCAAAGAATTGGAGTTTCAGCTTCAACATCAGTCCTTCCAGTGAATATTCAGGACTGATTTCCTTTAGGATGGACTGGTTTGATCTCCTTGCAGTCCAAGGGACTCTCAAGAGTCTCCTCCAACACCACAGTTCAAAAACATCAATTCTTTGGTGCTCAGCTTTCTTTATGGTCCAACTCTCACATCCATACCTGATTACTGGAAAAACCAGAGCTTTGACTAGATGGACCTTTGTTGGCAAAGTGATGTCTCTGCTTTTTAATATGCTGTCTAGGTTGGTCATAGCTTTTCTTCCAAGGAGGAAGCATCTTTTAATTTCATGCCTGCAGTCACCATCTGCAGTGATTTTGGAGGTCCCCAAAATAAAGTCTACCTTTAAAATAATGAATTGAAAAGAGTTCTTTTTGTATTCTGGATAGATGTCATTTATCAGATACATGAATTGTGGACACTCTCCCTTTTTATGGGTTGTCTTTTTATTTTCTTGATGGTGTCATTTTGGTCAGTTTGTTAACCACAAACATTTTAAATTTCAATGAGTCCAATATTTCTAACATTTTCATCTGTTGCTTATGATTTCAGTGACATAGCTTAGAAATCATTGCTTTACCCAAAGTCATGAAGATTTACTCCTATGTTTTCTTCTCGGAGTTTTAGCTATTGTATTTAGGTCTATGTTCCACTTTGGGTTGTTTTTTGTATAGTGTTAAGTAGGAGTCCCACTTTGTTGTTTTGCATATGGATATCCTCCCTAGATTCTTTTCCTAAGGTGTTGATACACTCTCTAATTTCTGACATGTTCCTATACATTTTCCATTCACTCTAATAAGTAAATAATCTTGGCTGGGAGTTGAATCTTGGTTGCAATCTCACAGTGTCAGTGGCTGCTATTTTACTGTTTTTCAACTTCTATGGTGGCAGTAAAGAAATCTGTTGCCATTCTGAGTATTTTTCCCTTACAGAGCTTGTGTTCTTTTTTTAAAATATTTTTAATTGAAGGATAATTGCTTTACAATATTGTGTTAGTTTCTGCCATATATTAGCATGGATCAGCCATAGGTATAAGTATGTCCCCTTCCTCTTGAACCTCCCTACCACCTCACACCCCAACCCACCCTTTTAGGTTGTCACAGAGCACACAACTTGAGTTCCCTGCATCATATACAGCAAATTTCCACTGGCTATTTAATTTTACATATGGCAATGTTTCAATACTATTCTCTCAATTTGTCCCACTGTCTCCTTCCCCCATTGTCTCTACAAGTCTGAGCTTACATTGTTTTTATTTGAATGCTTTTCTTTTTACCCAAAATTTGGAATATTACCAAGATGTTTCTTCATGTGTCTCTTTACTCTATAGTCCTGACAGAACTCAAAGAGTCTTATGTGTTATAACTCTTCTTTGCTTCTTCTGGAACACCCATGATTCACATATTGGGTCTTCTGGATATATTCTCCATGGCTCTTAAATTTTCCTTCATGATTTCAATCTCTTCACATTTTTCCTTTGTGCTTTGAAATATTTCTTATAATTTGATCTTCCAGGCCACTAATTTGGGTCTCAACAACGACCACTCTCTATTTTGATTTCTTTCCTGAATTTCTTAGTGGAGATTTTTTTAGACTCCAGTAAGGCTATCTTGTTGTTGTGTGTTTTGTACTTGAGTCTCCATAAGTACTTGTTATTTTTATTTTATTTTTAATTTATCTTTTTAGGCCATGCTTTGTAGCATATGGGATATTATTTCCCCAACCAGGGATCGAGCACATGTCCCCTGAATTGGGAGAATGAAGTCTTAACTAATGGACCACCAGGGAAGTCCCCAAGTACTCATTATTTTTATTTAAAAAGTGTCGACATTCTTCTTCAGCAGCTCTATTTCACTGCACATGCATTCTGTGTCTTCTTATGGATATTTCCGTGTTAGCAGAGACTCACATTACCCACATCTTCACTAGAGCCTGCTATCCAAAGACCCCAGAAGCCATTAGAAGTGGGAGAGGTAGAGAGATTGAATGCGTGCCTGAGAGAGCAAAGGAGTTTGGATCATTATCTTCCAAGGACTCTTGCAACAGGTTATAGCACTTCAGTTTTAATTTCTGATCTAATTCTCTGCCTTTTCCAGCAGAATGTGTCCCCTTAGGCCTGGGCCTGAATCCTATTTGTTTTTGCACACGTAACACTTGGCCCAGTGCGTGGGGCATAATGGACTTTCATTAGCTATACTTGGAATGCATGAATGCAAATATGAAACTCCAATGAATAATTTGATCAGGACTCAGGAAATTCATCTAGACCCTTGCATTGCCCACAGAGTCTTTGACTCTGATAATTTAAACAAAGGAGATTTTATTGGAATGATATTGAGATAGTCCAAGAATTGAGAAAACAGAGAACTAGGCCTGTAAATGGGCAGGAGGCAAGGCACCCCTTGAGGGCCAGGAAACTAGAAGTCAGGATTAACCAAGCAGTAGAAACACTATGATCAGTGTTACATTCCTGAGGAAATGTCCCCCAGTCTTTTTTAAAAAATTGCTCTCTCAATATTTAAAGCCCTGGAGAAACTCTATCAGCTGTGCAACTATACAACAAGCACGGCAGGAAGGATCTGACCTATTGGCTTCTGGAGTGGGAGCTAGGCATCTAGATTTCCCACCCCCAAAGGCTAACCCACAAAATAAAGGGTGATTCTGTTAAGGGACAGGAGTGTGCTGGGGAGGGGGACATAGTGCCAGGTGACCACAAAACAACACGTTTGCAAAAAAGGAGCATTCTAGGAGAGAGGTGTCTGATTTCCAAAGTGGTGCAAACGTTCCCTCTCTGGAGCCTGCCTTTTCTCCCTCCTGTGGCCCCTCCTGTCAGTGTGGAGTGAGGGAGGGGAGAAGTAAGGGTTAATGAAATGCTATCAGGCTCCTAATGGTCCCTCGTCTTCCAAGACCTGGTCTTCTGAAGTGGGACCTGTTCCCTTGGGAGCCAGGGGAATTCTCAAAACTGGTTTTATGGAGAGGCAGGTGGGCTCCTGGTGTCCTACAGTCAACTCATCTCTCATAAAAGCAGTGTAAGAGATGACATTTAGGTTTTTAGATTAACCAGGCTTTTGTGGGTTGGACTGAGATGTTAATCACTGAACAGTGTTACTAGTTTCCAAAGGACCTTCCTTTTCCCCTCTCTTCTTTTCTCTACAAATGTTTATTGAATGTCAGTCATTGGAAACCAAAACAGCCCCTTTTTAAGCTCCAGTACTTTGACCACCTGATGTGAAGAATTGACTCATTGGAAAAGACCCTGATGCTGGGAAAGATCGAAGACAAAAGGAGAAGGTGGTGACAGAAGATGAGATGGTTAGATAGCATCACTTATTCAATAGACATGAATTTGAGCAAATCCTGGGAGATAAGTAGAGGACGGGGAGCCTGGTGTGCTGCAGTACATGGGGTCAAAAAGAGTCAGACATGACTTAGCAACTGAACAGCAACAACATGGAACTTACCGTCTAGTGGGAGAAAACAGATATGAAACAAAAAAACCACACAACTAAGGACGTATTTGTAAACATATTCTGTACTATATACAATAAGTGGTGTCATGACAGAGATATACTTCAGACGGGGGAGATATGAAAAGGTCTCTTTGAGGAAGTGACACATTAACTGAAGATTCGAATGCCTTAGGCAAATTGTTTCATTCCTCGATTTCCATCTCGTGGCAAAAAGTTCTATGTTTTGCAGTTCTCAACCCTTGTTAGTGTTCAGGTGTGTCATTTCATTGTTGTTATCATCACAAAGATTCAGGGAGTATAACTGAAAGTTTGTGTACAGAAGCACCAATACTAAATGCTAACGGTGGTTCTGCATAACAAAGAAGAGTCCTGCTTGAAATGCCAAAATGTCTTCATCTGAGAAGCCCATAGCCAGCCAACTGCATCAGGAGAGCTGCCCCTCAGTGTTTGTTGCTCTGGAAGTGATGGGATGGAATCAGATTGGCACAGCTTGAGTCCCCTGTCCACTCCTGAACCAAGCACAGTGACTCAGAGTGGCAAAGGGTGGAACTACCAAGGCAAATAGTGGTGCTGAACTTCTGCTGGGCTGGCAGAGAAGCTGATGACCGTTACATGGGTGAGAAGGGCAGTGGTGCAAGATGAGGCTGGATAGGGAGGCAGGGCCGATCACTCAGGGCCTTGTCAAAGATGCTGGATTCCTCCTGAGTGCCCTGGGAGACCACAGACAGGTTTTAAGCAAGGGATTAGGATGGCATAATTTGTGCCAAACTTCAGAGTGTGTACACTAAGTTTTAGTGGAGATGCGACTAAGCGACTGAGCATGCACGCACATATGGGCTTCTTGCCTAGACTTTCCTCCACGGAAGAAACACTGTATCTCCTCTGCCTCTCGTACCTTCTCCTTTCTTATATCTTTTTAATGAATAGATTCCATTGTCTTCTACCTAGAGATAAAGGACAAAGGCAGAATTGTGCTCTGGGAAAGCACTATTCTTTCATAGGCCTCTATCAAGTATGGTTTTCTGATCTGCATCACATTTCAAAATTTGCTTTCTGCTCTGGAGATGAGAGTTGGAAATGAGCAAGTGTTCTTATCCCAGGAAGTCATTGGTTTAATCTAATTAACTACCTAGTGGAAAATCTCTCCATCCCAGCAATGCTTATGCTGTGATGGCCAAGTCCAGGGTATCGCCAACATATCTTTGCAAATTTCATTAGCAGTAGCTATTTCTGTTTTCTTCTAGGTCATTAATGAGTTTGTTAAATGAGGTCAGTTCCAGCACCAGCCTCTGACATGGCCTAGTGGACCTTTTGCTTCCAACCAGACATACTTCCCATTTATCCCTGATTACGTAGTATTTTCACCCTGCCAGCAATCCATTTAGATGAGAGCATTCAAAAACAGGCCAATTTAATTGGAGCACAACTTTTATGGAAGTAGTTGTCAAATGCATTTCTGATGCCCACCTGATGTTACTGTACTCTTGTCACCTGCTCACTCCTCTGTTCTATCTCTTTTATACTTCTTCCTATTGCTTTTTGCCAAACAAGTTTTTTCAATTGTAATAAAATGCACATAACATAAAATTTACTACCTTAGCCATTTTAAGTGTACAGTTCAGTAGTATTAAGTATATTCATACTCTTGTGCAAGTAATCCCCAGAACATTTTTATCTTGCAAAATTAAACTCTATACCCATTGAACAACCACTCTCATTTTCTCTTCCTCTAAGCCGCTGGAACACTCTACTTTCTGTTTTTACAAATTTGGTTACTCTGGATACCCTGTGTGAGTAGAATCATAGAGTATTTATCTTTTTGTGATTACTTATTTTACTTAGCATAATGTCCTCAAGGTTCATTCACATTGAAGCATGGGTCAGAATTCCTTTCCCTTTAAGACTAAATAATATTCCATTATATATATATATATATATGTATATTTCATTATATATATCTACACTAAATTTTGATTATCTATACATCTGTTAATGGACAATTGGGTTGCTTCTACCTTTCAGTTATTCTGAATATTGCAGGGTGTACATTTCTTTTGATTCTTTTATTTATATACCCAGAAGTGAAATTGCAGAATCATATGGAAATTCTATTTTTTTTTTTTTTTGGATTTTAAGTTTTACTTTTTTTTTTATTTTATTTTTAGACTTTACATAACTGTATTAGTTTTGCCAAATATCAAAATGAATCCGCCACAGGTATACATGTGTTCCCCATCCCGAACCCCCCTCCCTCCTCCCTCCCCATTCCATCCCTCTGGGTCGTCCCAGTGCACCAGCCCCAAGCATCCAGTATCGTGCATCGAACCTGGACTGGCAACTCGTTTCATACATGATATTTTACATGTTTCAATGCCATTCTCCAAAGAAGACATACAGATGGCTAACAAACACATGAAAAGATGCTCAACATCACTCATTATCAGAGAAATGCAAATCAAAACCACTATGAGGTACCATTTCACACCAGTCAGAATGGCTGCGATCCAAAAGTCTACAAGTAATAAATGCTGGAGAGGGTGTGGAGAAAAGGGAACCCTCGTGCACTGTTGGTGGGAATGCAAACTAGTACAGCCACTATGGAGAACAGTGTGGAGATTCCTTAAAAAACTGGAAATAGACCTGCTTTATGATCCAGCAATCCCACTGCTGGGCATACACACCGAGGAAACCAGAAGGGAAAGAGACACGTGTACCCCAATGTTCATCGCAGCACTGTTTATAATAGCCAGGACATGGAAGCATCCTAGATGTCCATCAGCAGATGAATGGATAAGAAAGCCATGGTACATATACACAATGGAGTATTACTCAGCCATTAAAAAGAATACATTTGAATCAGTTCTAATGAGGTGGATGAAACTGGAGCCTATTATACAGAGTGAAGTAAGCCAGAAAGAAAAACACCAATACAGTATACTAACGCATATATATGGAAATTCTATTTTTAATAGAATTTGTTTGAGAGACTGTTGTACTATTTTCCACAGTGGGTCACCATTTAACATTCCTACTAACAGTGCACCAAATTTTCAGTTTCTCTATATCTTTCCCAGCATTTGTTACTCCTATCTTTTTGATTGTACCCAACCTAATGGGTATACAGTGATATTTCATGGTGGTTTTGGTCTTCCCAGTAGCTCAGATGGTGAAGAATCTGCCTGCAGTGCTGGAGACCTGGGTTCGATGCTACGTTGAGAAGGTCTCCTGGAGGATGGCTTGGCAACCCAGTCCAGTATTCTTGCCTGGAGAATCCCCATGGACAGAGCCTGGTGGAATACAGTCCATGGGGTGACTGTCAGACACGACTGAGTGACTAAACACACACAGCACAGCCCTGGTGGTCTGGTTTGCATTTCTGTAATGAGTAGTGATGCTGAGCACCTTTTCATAGCTTGGTAGCCGTTTGTATATCTTCTTTGGAGAAATATCTATTTAAGTTCTTTGCTTATTTTTCAGTCAGGTTTTTTTGAGTTGTCATAAGAGTTCTTTATATATTCTAGATATTAATCTTTTTATCAGACATGACTTGCATTTCCCTTATTCCATAAGCCACTTTTTCATTCTGTTGATTGTGTTTTTTGATGCATAGAAGTTTTAAATTCTGACTTAATCTCTTAATGAGTTTTATGATTTTGAAATTACCATTTTTTCCTGTAGAAATTACCATTCTGTGTATTTGCCACACTTTTTTTTCTCTGTTATTCAATTCTGATACTTCACCTTCTTTAGGGTTAGCAATTCTGAATCATAACTGTTGGCATCAATTTCCACAAAATGAAAGAAATCTTAGTAATGGCTTGGAATAAGAAAAATAAGAAGATGGGATAGGTAGTTTGTTGCTTCATTTGGAAAAATTAAGAAGTGACTGGGGTGAGTGAAGATTAACTCTAATAATGATCTTTAACACTGCGTAGCATTCTATGGCCAATTGTGTCTTTTTTCCAATGATCCTGCATAAAAGACATTGTAATTCCCACTTTACAGGTGAGAAAACTGAGATGAAAGAGAGGTATCTTGTTTAGTTTCACAAATGCTACAAACATTCTTCTGTTCTGTGCAAGACCTCCAAGGAGATGTTTGGAAACCCTTCTGAAAATAAGTGAATAACCTCTTCCCTCATCCCTCCCATTTGAGCCTGCCCTGTGCTACAAAACTGAGACTTGCTCACCTATCAGATGCAGGCATTGTGCTGTAAACTTCACATGCCTTAGTTCACTGATCCACCTTACTGTGCAAGGCAGTCTGAGGCTCAGAGAAGTTAAAGAATTTTGCTCAAAATCACACTTCCAAAAAGTGGTAGAGAAAGAATTTGTACTCAAGCCAGTCTGATTCCAGAGCTGCTTTATCCCAAGTTTAGATCATGAAAGAGAACTTGAGTCAGAACATACTCTGCTTAGACTATCCTTATTATAAAGTACTTCAAAAGACCCTTTATTGATCAAATTATTTTGCTTAGACTTTCAGTCCCCTTTCATTTGCTGTTTGTTATAGAAAGGAGATATAGTCTCAGATCTCTGCTCTGCAATGAACTAGCTGTGAAACTGTAGATAAGTAGCGGACTCCTCCTGGCCTTGATTTTTTTTTTGAATTCTTTTTTTTTTTTTTTAACTTTACAATATTGTATTGGTTTTGCTGTATATCAACATGAATCTGCCACAGGTATACACGTGTTCCCCATCCTGAACCCTCCTCCCTCCTGCCTCCCCATACCATCATTCTGAGTCGTCCCAGTGCATCAGCCATCTGAAAACTATCTATTATATCACGTACTTCATGTGGTTGACTTGAGTAGTAAATGAAATAATATATGCACAAATGCTTAGCAGATAGCCTAGCCTACAGTAAGCACCCAGTAAATTTTAGCTATTTTTATTAATTTTATAAATTTAAAAATAAATTTTATAAATTTTTAAACAAATTTGACCCATATGGTATATCAGTTCAGTTCAGTTCAGTCACTCAGTCGTGTCCGACCCCTTGCAACCCCATGAATCGCAGCACGCCAGGCCTCCCTATCCATCACCAACTCCCAGAGATCACTCAGACTCATGTCCATCGAGTCAGTGATGCCATCCAGCCATCTCATCCTCTGTTGTCCCCTTCTCCTCCTGCCCCCAATCCCTCCCAGCATCAGTCTTTTCCAATGAGTCAACTCTTCGCATGAGGTGGCCAAAGTACTGGAGTTTCAGCTTTAGCATCATTCCTTCCAAAGAAATCCCAGGGCTGATCTTCAGAATGGACTGGTTGGATCTCCTTACAGTCCAAAGGACTCTCAAGAGTCTTCTCCAACACCACAGTTCAAAAGCATCAATTCTTCGGTGCTCAGCCTTCTTCACAGTCCAACTCTCACATCCATACATGACCACAGGAAAAATCATAGCCTTGACTAGATGCACCTTTGTTAGCAAAATAATGTCTCTGCTTTTGAATATGCTATCTAGGTTGGTCATAACTTTCCTTTCAGGGAGTAAGCATCTTTTAATTTCATGGCTGCAGTCACCATCTGCAGTGATTTTGGAGCCCAGAAAAATAAAGTCTGACACTGTTTCCACTGTTTCCCCATCTATTTCCCATGAAGTGATGTGACCAAATGCCATGATCTTTGTTTTCTGAATGTTGAGCTTTAAGCCAACTTTTCCACTCTCCACTTAGCATATACTATATGTCCTTATCTTAGTCCTTCATTTTTCCTTGTTAAACAGAGTACATAAAAGGAGGCTTACAGTGAAATCTTTTGCTGGAAAAGTTAACCACAGGTAGGTTCTGTGTCAGGACTTGATATTACTGTAAATTATTAAAAAACCTAAGCAATATTATAGACACACAGTACTTATTCTCTCACATAAAAGAAATCCAGAAGTAGGAAATTCAGAACTGGTATGGCAGCACCATGAAGTCATTCAGACACAGGTTCTATCTTTTTGGCTTCACTATCGCTAGACCATAGTCTTTAACTTCAAAGTAACCTAATGGTTCAATGTGGTTGCAGAAGTTCAGCCATCATGCCCATATTTAAGAAAGCAGAAAGGAGGAAAAACAGGAGAATAGACAAGGCACAGCTTTCAGTTCTAAGGAGTCTTTCTGGGAATCTCATATAACACTCTCATTTATATATCATTGGCCAGTCTTCAATCAGTACTGGCTTACTGGCTTTATGTAGCAGCAAGACAGGCTTGGAAATGTCATCTTTTAATTGGTTTCATTTCCACCCTTATTAGAATCTGGTTACTAAGAAAGAAGGGAAAAGGGTTACTGGGATGGTAATTTGCAGTCTCTGCCTCAGAGGCAAAAATTGGTGTGGATTGAGGTTTTAGAGCAACTGTATCTAGGGTTGCTCCTGAGGCTGGAGAGAGTCTGGGGAAAGGACAGACTCAGGGATCTCTGTTTATGTGTATAAGATATTGGAGTGGCGTAGAAAGTTTCTTTTGCTAAAACTGTTCTACTGCCTCCAGTAATTCTACAAACCACTATTAGAAAGCAAGGACAACACCAGTCCATTCAGAATAAGACTGAAGGTAGGAATATTACATAAAGGAATAGAGAGAGGATATACCAGGATATTTGAGGTAACAAAAACTTACCTGTGTGCATGTCCCTATAGCAAATTAGAGAAGCAATCACTTTGAGTTGTTGCATTATGCTGTGGAAGCTGTGTAAAGAAAGGTGAAGTCTCTTTCTCTTATTCATGTGGCTGTACCCATGTTTGATGTTGGATCTGAACTCATGTTATAGTTATATTGGATTTAACCGCATGTGTGCAGAACCAATTAAATATTTTAACCAATGATTCCACTGGCCTTTCAAGTCTTATTTTGGGTAAGCAAATGTTTTGGTTTTTCAGAGGTATTCAAATTTCCTGTTCCAGCAGATTCACGGGGACCGTTCTGCTTGTCAGATCATGTATTCTGATTTCTGGTACTCTGTGCTCTGCCAAAGGATTGATTCACTCTTGCCCACATGTTCCTCAGGCCTAGTGCATCAGTAGATATTTGATAAATGTTTGTTGACAGTAATTGCTACTAATTATGCAATGCAATTGAGTTTTAAAATGGACAGGCCCTCACTTTAGAACTTTAGAATTTGTGTGGTAAGATCACGTAATAATGAGGTCAGGGTTTTTTTCCTTCAGTGGCTAAATTATTTTTGAAGGATGCAATACTGAGCCTTCAGATGTTGAAGTCCATTCCAAAGAAAACAGGACTTGGAGGAGGACCCAGGAGAGTGAAACCCGCAGTGAGCACTTGCTTGACAAAAAGCTTGTCCTCATGCTAGGACTGGCCTTCCCATCCTCCTGATGGATTGCTCCTCATGGGGGCCCAGGTGCTGCTACCAGAATGATCTGAGGCAGTGACTTTCCTCCTCTCCATCAGGGTGCCTCTCTCTTAAGACCTGTGAACATATTTTCCCCCTCTCAGTTCAGAGTCTTGACACTGCAAAGAAACCTCTACCTGGGCCCTCTCCATGAAGATATTCCTTTTTGCATCCCTACCGCATTGGTGGCCTACTCCCTGTTTCTTTGGAGGGTTCCCTTTCTGACATCTTTCTCAGTAGCTACCAGACCTCTGGGCTTCCTTTGTCACCATATACAAAGGTATCTTCCCCTCCTGCCACCAGACCCCCAGAAAAGAGGTTAGGCTCTTATTGCCTGACCTCAGAGAGAAATTGGAAGCCCCAATTTCCTCAACCTTCTCCTCCTGCCACCAGACCCCCAGAAAAGAGGTTAGGCTCTTATTGCCTGACCTCAGAGAGAAATTGGAAGCCCCAATTTCCTCAACCTTCTCCTCCTGCCACCAGACCCCCAGAAAGGAGGTTAGGCTCTTATTGCCTGACCTCAGAGAAAAATTGGAAGCCCCGATTTCCAGTGGGCTTCCTCCCACTGGAAACCCCAGTGGGAACTGTTGTATATACTTTCCCACAAAATCGCCTTGCAAAGACCTACAAATCTTTGGAGCACTCTGAGCCCACATGGATCTCTAGTCCCCATTCTTTGGGGAAAGCCGCACCCTGCCTCTAACATATTTTTGAAACCCACAGAGTTCAGAAGTTGAGGATTGCTTGTGTTTCGGGGACACCATGTTATCAGGAAAACAAGAGAGCAGAAAAGGGATTAGGAAAAGAGTCCTGTTCCTGTGGGCGTGACTCGGTAGCTTAATTCTAAAGCCTTTGTGGTGTAAAGCAGTGCTTCAAAACCTGACTACATGTCAGAATCACCTGGCAAGCTTGTTAAAAGTGTGGCCTCTTGGTTCTCACCCTAGGATACTCTGATTCAGAGACACTGATATGCAGACCAGACACCTGTACTTTTGACAAGTTCCTTAGGTGGTCCTGAGGCAGTCACTGGTTAGGGGATACACACAGAGAGAGCAGCTTCGCATGGATAGAGGGGCGCACACCCATCGTGACTCTGGATGGCGCCGAGTGCTGGCGCCCTCTGCACTTGCACGAGTGTGCTTGACTCGTCAATGGGAAACTGGAGGCCTTGGGGAGGCCAGACTTCCAAGCTAATCTAGGTTATGCAGGGAATGAGACCATCCCCAAAGGACAGAATAGATCCAAAAGGGGTAAACTAGAACCGAAAGGAGGAAGGAGTTTTGCCAGAGCACTTGGGAAGATGGAGCTGGGGATCTTTGTGGGGCTGTGGGAGGATTTTAGGAGGAAAGATGGGTGAAAAGGAGTTTCTGCTGTATGTTTTTCCATGTGATGTGAGGACCTCAGGCCTGCAGAGAGGGAGAACTTATAACTGTGATAAATTGTTATAATTTTTATTAAGTGTTTAAAGATATGGTCATTATTTATAGAGCAACTCTAAAAGTTATGCCAACATAAACCTTCTTAACAGATACAGCACAAAGTATAAAATGCCAGTGCTAAAATTTTCCTAAGGGTCCCCTGGTTCAGATTGCTTATTTTACCAATGAGGAAACTAGGGATATACTTTATTTTGTCTACTGCTGAGTCACAGCCTGTAGGTGAGTGTATCTAAGCAAGATTTGAGGTAGGAGACTGGTAAATGATAGTCTTGAGTAGGATGTCTTGAGTATTTTTTCCAGAATGGTGTTGATAAACTGCTGCTCAAATATATTTCCTTTCCTTCCTCGACTGCCTGGTTTTATTTGACCACATAGCTACAAGTCAAGTGAAATAAAGAAAGGCAAAAAATGTACAGACATAACATATGTCTATACATGGACAAAGGATGTGTCTATAAGTTAGGATGCATTTAAAGGCAAAGTGACATGATGCCTTACAATGGCTTAAGCAATAAACATGTATAACTATCCTTGTAGCAAGGAATCTAGAGATAGAGGAGTCCAGATTTGATGCGTAGGCTCCATTTGTCACTGGACACCCAGGTGTTTTTGTTTTTTTTTTTTTTTCCCCTATTCTGCCAACCTCAGTATGTTGGGTTTTTTGTCCATAGGCTGACAAGCCTAAAATACTTGTTTCAACGTTTAGCACTAGTCTTTGTGTGATTGGTTGCTCAGTCATGTTTGACTCTGCAACCCCATGGACTGGCCCGCCAGGGTCTTCTGTCCATGGGGATTCTTCAGGCAAGAATACTGGAGTGGGCTGCCTTGCCCTCCTCCAGGAGCATCAGGTTTTATACATATTCAAAAAAGGAGAAATATAGAGGACTCAATTTATTTATTTATCATGGACCAAAACTTTCCCCAGACACCTCTGACAGAATTTTACTGGGTCTCATGACTGGCTCTGTGTCACATGTCCACTAATTTCCATCAAAGAAAAAAGAAATTGTTCTGCATGGCCCAAACCAATCATAATTCCCCTCCTAGGTCTGAAGAAGGATCCTTCTTTCTTTGAGATGTTGCTTCTCTGACAATACAAAATTCTGTAAACTATAGACAAGGATCACATAGTTATTAGGAAAGGAAAAGAGGTATATTCCATATTACACATCATGAGATTTGTAGATCTTGAATTTTTTTTTTTTTTGGAATAAAACTTTGTAAGGTTGCTTTCTAGATAGAATAGTAGCTACACTCGAGTTTTATTTTTTTTAATTAATTTATTTTAATTGGAGAATAGTTGCTTTACAATATTGTGTTGCTTTCATCATACATAAATATGAATCAGTCACAGGTATACATGTGTACCACCCATCCTGAACCCCCTCCCACCTCCTCCCCCACCCTATCCCTCTGGGTTGTCCCAGAGCACCAGCTTTGGGTGCCTTGCTTCATGCTTCGCACTGGTCATCTATTTTACATATGTTAATGTACATGCTTCAATGGTATTCTCTCAAATCATCCCACACTCACCTTCTCCTGATGAGTCCAACAGTCTGTTCTTTACATCTCTGTCTCCTTTGCTGCCCTGCATGTAAGATCATTGGTACCATCTTTCTAAATCCCATATATATGCATTAATATACAGTATTTGTCTTTCTCTCTCTGACTTACTTCACTCTGTATAATAGGTTCCAGGTTCATCCACCTCTTTAGAACTGACTCAAATGAGTTCCTTTTTATAGCTGAGTAATATTCCATCATGTATACATACCATAATTTCCTTATTCATTCATCTGCTGATGGACATCTAGGTTGCTTCCATGTTCTAGCTATAGTAAATAGTGCTGCAGTGAACACTGGGGTACATGTATCTCTCTCAATTTGGTTTTCCCTGAGGTGTATGCCCAGCAGTGGGATTGTTGGGTCATATGGAAATTCTAGGGCTTCCCTGGTAGCTCAGCCAGTAAAGAATCTGCCTGCAAGGCAGGAGACCCCGGTTCAATTCCTGGGTTGGGAAGATCTCCTGGAGAAGGGATAGGCTACCCACTTGGGCTTCCCTGGTAGCTCAGATGGTAAAGAATCCTCCTGCAATGAAGGAGACCTGGGTTCAATCCTTGACTTGGGAAGATCCCCTGGAAGAGGGGATGGCCACCCACTCCAGTATTTTTGCCTGGAGAATTCCTTGAACAGGGAAAGCTGGCATGCTACAGTCTATGTGGTCACAAAGAGTTGGACACGACTGAGCAACTAAGCACACACACATGGCAGTTCACTTTCCAGTTTTTGAAGGAATCTCCACACTGTTCTCCCTAGTGACTGTACCAGTTTGCATCCCCACCAATAGTGTAAGAGGGTTCCCTTTACTCCACACCCTCTACAGCATTTATTGTTTGTAGACTTTTTGATGATGGCCATTCTGACCAGTGTGAGATGATACCTCATGTTTTGATTTGCATTTCTCTAATAATGAATGATGTTGAGCATATTTTCATGTGTTTATTGGCCATCTGTATATCTTCCTTGGAGAAATGTCTCTTTAGTCCCTTTGCCCACTCTTTGACTGGGTTGTTCATTTTTCTGGTATTGAGCTGCTTGTATATTTTGGAGATTAATTCTTTGTCAGTTGTTTCACTTGCTATTTTTTTCTCCCATTCTGAGGGCTGTCTTTTCACATTGCTTATAGTTTCCTTCGATGTGGAAAATCTTTTAAATTTAATTAGGTCCATTTGTTTATTTTTGATTTTATTTCCATTACTCTGGGAGGTGGGACATAGAGGATCTTGCTGTGATTTATGTCAGAGAGTGTTCTGCTTATGTTTTCCTCTAAGAGTTTTATAGTTTCTGGTCTTACTTTTAGGTCTTTAATCCATTTTGAGTTTATTTTTGCAAGTGGTGTTAGAAAGTGTTCTAGTTTCATTTTTTTTTTTTTTTTTTACACATAGTTGACCAGTTTTCCCAACATGATTTGTTGAAGAGACTGGAGTCAGAAATCCGAGATTTAAATCTTGGCACTAGCACATATAAGCTGCCATTTAGATTTCTCATCTGTAAATTAGGGACAGTAATACTACCTATTTCATAGTTTTGGGGGATTGTTATTATTTTTATTTTGCAAATAAAGACTTGGTAATATTGTATAGTTGTTAAGTACTTGAAACACTGTCGAGCACCTAGGAAGTTCTCAATACTCTTTGGTGGCTTTTATTTTGGAAACATTGGTTCTATACATTTAAATTATGTTTGAGTGAAAGTCACTCAGTTGTGTCCAACTCTTTGTGACCCCATGGACTATACAGTCCATGAATTCTCCAGGCCAGAATACTGGAGTGGATAACCTTTCTCTTTTATAGGGGATCTTCCCAACCCAGGGATCTAATCTAGGTATCCCACATTACAGGCAGATTATTTAGCATCTGAGCCACCAGGGAAGCCCAAGAATACTGGAGTGGGTAGTCTATCCCTTCTCCAGCAGATCTTCCTGGCCCAGGAATCAAGCCAGGGTCTCCTATACTGTAGGTGGATTCTTTATCAGCTGAATTTGGCCTCATTCAAATCAAAATTGTATAATACTCTTCCCTATTCCTTAAGCCTGTGGCTGTATTTTTCTAAATGTAAAACAATATCTAGTATGGATGTGTCCTCTTGTTGGGTGGGGTGAGAGTGGGGCTTCTCTTTTTTAGCCCAGGAAGTTTAGGCAGAATTTTGCTGATGCATCTTTCTGATTTTCAGACCCCAGATATGCAGATGACCACCCTTGTGGCAGAAAGCAAAGAACTAAAGAGCCTCTTGATGAAAGTAAAAGAGGAGAGTGAAAAGGCTAGCTTTTTCAACATTCAGGAAACTAAGATCATGGCATCTGGTCCTATCACTTCACAGCAAATAGATGGGGAAACAATGGAAACAGTGAGATACTTTATTTTCCTGGGCTCCAAGATGATGGCAGATGGTGACTGAAGCCATGAAATTAAAAGACGCTTGGTCCTTGGAAGAAAAGCTATGACCAACCTAGACAGCATATTAAAAAGCAGAGATATTACTTTGCCAACAAAGGTCCACATAGTCAAAGTACAGTTTTCCAGTAGTCATGTATGGATGTGAGAGTTGGACCATAAAAAAAGCTGAGTGCCAAAGAATTGATGCTTTTGAACTGTGATGTTGGAGAAGACTCTTGAGATTCCCTTGGACTGCAAGGAGGTCCAACCAGTCCATCCTGAAGGAGATCAGTCCTGGGGTTTCTTTGGAAGGAATGATGCTAAAGCTGAAACTCCAGTACTTTGGCCACCTCATGTGAAGAGCTGACTCATTGGAAAAGACCCTGATGTTGGGAAGGGTTGAAGGCAGGAGGAGAAGGGGACAACAGAGGATGAGATTGTTGGACAGCATCACCGGCTCAATGGACATGGGTTTGAGCAAGCTCTGGAAGTTGGTGATGGACAGGGAAGCCTGGCCTGCTGCAGTCCACAGGGTCACAAAGAGTCAGACACAACTGAGCTACTGAACTGAACTGAGCTAGAGTGAATCCTATTTAAAAAGCTTACTCATTAAAAAAAAAAAAAAAAAGCTTACTCAGGCCTAGAATCCATTTATTTGATTTCAAATTGGATGTTTGCCTCTCAGGTCCAAACCAAAACAGCAATGCAATTTACCTTATCTACATTATATTTCCAGCTGCCAGGGTGAGATCTGGCAGCACCGCAGCTCCCAGGAGGCCAGGGCACACAGTGCAGTGAGCTTTCTTTCCTAGGCCCAGGAAACTGAGCAGGTCTGGAAAATTTGTTAATTTTCAGAGGACTAGCTGATCACTGCCTCCATTAAGTTAGAATATTGATGGGAGGGTGTATTTACTCAGAATCCAATCACCACTGTTGTATTTGTGTCCGACAGGAAGTGGAGCTGGTGTCAGAGGAAGGGCTATTATCACTCTCATTGTTTACAAGACAGCGGTTGGGAAAATCTGTTCAAGGTCCTTTTGCCCGTGGTGCCGTTTACAATCTTTGGCATAATTGACTGGATTTTACTGCTACTCTTCTATTTATTCCTGAGGGTCTCCCTGAGAATTCTATAAATAACCAAGATGTCCCCTGTAAGGGACTCAGTGCTAGGAATTGATGGTCTGAAGGTAGATGCTTCCTGCACTGGGGGCTTCAGACGAAAATGAGCAAATATCTGGCTTCCTGCTGGTGGGAAAAGGAACACTTGCCTCTCCTCACATATAGATTCCCACAGAAACTCTGCTGTGTATTACATACAGGTGTTTTTACTGACCTTGAGAAAGGTCAGAAAACTGGTAAACTTGGGTGTTGGGTGATTATCTTAGAAAATGGGAAAATCCAGGAAATACATTAAAAATTTTTTCCTGTATATTCTTCCTTGATTTCTCCTCTTTTTAGTTTTAATTTTTCTACTATTTATCTTTTTCCTTTCTGTTAAGATCAGTTCAGTCACATAGTCGTGTTCAACTCTTTGTGACCCCATGGATTGCAGCACATCAGGCTTCGCTGTCCATCACCAACTCCTGGAGCTTGCTCAAACTCATGTCCATCGAGTTGGTGATACCACCCAACCATCTCATCCTCTGTCGTCCCCTTCTCCTTCTGCCTTCAATCTTTCCCAGCATCAGGGTCTTTTCCAATGAGTCTCAGTTCTTCACATCAGGTGGCCAAAGTATTGGAGTTTCAGCTTCAACATCAGTCCTTCCAATGTATATTCTGGAATGATTTCCTTTAGGATGGACTGGTTGGATCTTCTTGCAGTCCAAGGGACTCTCAAGAGTCTTCTCCAACACTACAGTTCAAAAGCATCAATTCTTTGGTGCTCAGCTTTCTTTATAGTCCAACTCTCACTTCCATTCACGACTGCTGGAAAAACCATAGCTTTGACTAGCTGGACCTTTGTTGGCAAAGTAATGTCTCTGCTTTTTGTACGCTGTCTAGGTTGGTCATAGCTTTTCTTCCAAGGAGCAAGCATCTTTTAATTTCATGGGTGCAGTCACCATCTGCATCGATTTTGGAGCCCCAAAAAATAAAGTATCTCACTGTTTCCATTGTTTCCCCATCTATTTGCTTTGAAGTGATGGGACCATGACCTTTGTTTTCTTTTTTCTTTTTTTTTTTTTTTAGTTTCTAATTTGAGTGAAAATGTTTTTATTGAAAAATTTTAAGTTCATACAAAGGAATAAGGAGGATTCAAGTCTAAATTCAACTTTTATTCCCTGAATTAATTGCTAAAAAATAGAAATAAAACTTTCTATATGCCTGACTACTTGCATTTACTCAATGAATAGGCACTGGGGCATAAAGGAAGACTAGACATTATCCTTGCTTTGAAGAAGCTCACCTAGGGAAATGCACATGTGTACACTATAGCTAAGATGGAAAACACTGTGGAGATACCTCTAAAAATTTAAAACAGAACCGCACAAAATCCAGCAGTGTTCCATTTCTGGTTATTCTTCTGCAGAAAATAAAAGCAAACACTAATTTGAAAGGATATATACACTCCTATGCTCACTGAGGCATTATTTACAATAGTTAAGATATGGAAGCAACCTAAGTGTCCACTGAGGGATGAATGAATAAAGAAGATATGATACACACACACGCATTATTACTCAGCCATAAAAAAGAATGAAATCTTGCCATTGGAAACAACATGGAATATACTATGCTAAGAGAATACTATGAGACTACAACTAGAGAATACTATGCTAAGTGAAATAAGGTAGAGAAAGACAAATAACATATGATTTCACTTAGATGCAGGTTCTAGAAACAAAGCAAATGAAGAAATATAGCAAAACACAAACAGACCCATAGATACAGAGAATAATAGGTGGTTGCCAGAAGGGAAGGAAGTAGAGAGATGAATGAAATAGGTAAGGGAGATTAAGAGGTACAGAGTTCCAGTTACAAAATAAATGAACCATGATGATGAAATGTATAGCATGGGGAATATATCAATAGTTAGTGATATTGTAATAACTTTATGTGGTGACCGATGGTAACTTGACTTATCGTGATGGTCATTTTGTAATATATAGAACTATTGCATCACTATGTTGCCCACTTGGAACTAATAAAGTGTTGAAGGTCAATTACATTTCAATTTTTTTTTTTTAAAGAAAGCTCACTGACATGTGAAAACAAATAACTATGCACAAACATTACCAGCTGGTTGCCGTGGCAGGTGGAGTTGGGGGAGACAAGTGAGGGTGATATGCTATGGGAACATTTAAGTGGGTACCTGTCTCACCCAAGATCAGAGATTCCTAGAGAAATCTAGAAATCTTTTTCTAGATTTCTAGAAAATCTAGGCTTCCTAGAGAAAGTCACATTTAAGCTAAGACTTCTAACAGTTCTGATATGGTGAAGAAATTGAGATAAGAGCACCTGTGTCACCCTTAGTTAATTAAAGAAAGAATCTGTAATTTCTCTGTAATGAGCAATCTTTTTATGGCAGCATTTTTGGCTATCTATGGATAGTAATAAAGAAGGTGATGATGTTGTCTTTTTCTGGCTCTAGTTTGCTTTTCTCATTTCTTTTTTTTTTTTTTTAACTAATGTTGAGTTTTAAGCCAACTTTTTCACTTCCTCTTTCACTTTCATCAAGAGGCTCTTTAATTCTTCGTTTTCTGCCATAAGGGTGGTGTCATCTGCATACCTGAGGTTATTGATATTTCTTTCAGCAATCTTGATTCCAGCTTCTGCTTCTTCCAGCCCAGCATTTCTCATGATGTACTCTGAATAGAAGTTAAATAAGCACAGTGACAATATACAGCCTTGACATACTCCTTTTCCTATTTGGAACCAGTCTATTGTTCCATGTCCGGTTCTAACTGTTGCTTCTTGACCTGCATACAGATTTCTCAAAAGGCAGGTCAGGTGGTCTGGTATTCCTATCTCTTGAAGAATTTTCCGTAGTTTGTTGTGATCCATACAGTCAAAGGCTCTGGTGTAGCCAATAAAGCAGAAGTAAATATTTTTCTGCTAGTTAGGAAAATAGAAATTATATTTGTGCCATTTTGGTGGGTATTCATGAAAGATGGCTGTGGCCTTGTCTTGTATGATACTGTTTCATTTATGTCCTCTGATCACAGAACCTTGCGTATGCCATAACCCCCAGAAACAACTTGTGGTAGCTTTTCTCAGTTTCCTTTCAAGGGTAGTTAAACCTTGGTTCAAGAAGTGACCTCAGTTCTGGTTGCTCTGCTTCACATGAGGAACTTTACCTTTTAGGAGCTGACACTGGGTCACCTCTGCCTTCTTCTGGCCCTGCCCCAACAGGTGTGCTTTAAGTTTCCTTTATCACCTAGAATTTCTTTTCTATATCTGGCACAAATAAATGTTCTTCTTCTCCACCCTCCCCTTTCCCTTTTCTACCTCTCTTTCTTTTTCTCTCTCAGTCTGTTCTTGCTGCATGTTGATGACCAAAAATATGGTCTTCCAGTGTCATCCTTACTGAAAGTCCTTGACTTGTAATAGAAGACATAAGTCACAGCCCATCACTCACATCAGTAAACAGACTGCCAGCCTGCTAGGTAAGATGACAGGGAAAGCCATCAGATACTGGTTCACTTTATCAGATACAGTGGTCTCAAACTTGAATTCCCTCACAATCCAGATGTGCAGAGTGGGGGACTTATTGAAAAGCACTCACCCCACCTAAAGCTGCTACTCAGCGTCAGCTGATTATTGCAATGAAGGAAAAAACAAACAAATAAGCACTGTATGGTGGAAATATCCAATTTTCATATTTTTAACATTTAGAGAAACCATGTGGACTCTGAATTGAAATCCCCTGAATTCTGAAAGTGGCGCACTGATTCTCTGTAAACAGATGAGAACGCACGTGGTGGTCCATGTGGCCCATGTGCCTCTGATGTGCCCCAGCTGATGTGCGTGTGGCCCATGTGCCTCTGATGTGCCCCAGCTGATGTGCGTGCTGTGCCTTCATCTACTGTGGTCGCATCTGGACTCCCAAGCTGTATGGTGCTTGCCTTATACAACTAACTGACATTTTCCATCCTGTATGGTCTTTTTGAAAGAAGGACAGTATAACTTGTGAATCACAAATAAAAAATCATGGGCTTTTCTCTTTGCACTGTTTGCAAGCATTTATGTGCTGTCTAGTGTATGGAGCACCATCAAGGGAGAGGAAGCATATTCAGTATGAAACCTGGCCGTTGAGCGTCAAGCTCATGGTTAGACAGCTTTGGGTTTAAATGCTGGCTCCTCTATTTTCTAGACATTTGACCTTGGGCAAATTAGTTAACCTGTCTGAATCTCATCTATTGTATGTGGAAAACAATGCCTCCTTCCCATGGCCCCGCTGTGGGTTACCTGAGATGCCTTGCACAGGGCAGAGTGCCCTGCACAGAGGAAGTTTCAGTGGTGGCAGCTGTTATTATTAGTAGTTCATTTCCATGCTTCTAAAATACTGAACTCATTTGTGGCAAAATAAACCTGAGCTAATAAAAAGATGATTATAATCTGCATGTATCCCACTTGGTGTGAATTTTTACAAGTTTCACTGAAAAAATATTAATGTGTTTGATTATAGGTGCTACCCCAGAACCTCTATTATGTTTCTAAAATTTGAAAAATTTTGAATTCTATAATGCATTTGATTTTACAGGTTTCCGATAAAAGTCAAAGACTCTGTAGTTGCAATGACATATCAACAAGTGGAGAATGACATAATCAAAACTGAACACATAACCCATAATATTGCTAGGTGACAGAGTAATATAAATGATTAGAGCTAGGAGAGTGGGGAGGTAAATTTGGGAGAGCTTCTTGAAGGGAGTGGTCTTTTGAGCCTGATCCCAGGAGAAATGAAGGAATTGCATTTGGTGACGAGGTGGCAAGTTCCAGGGAGAATGCATAAGATTGTTGGGTGTCTTTCAAAGGTCCCTAGCAATCCAAACTGCTTTCAGGTCTGTGCATTGTCATGGAGAGTACATAATCACCTTTAGAAAGATGCAGCTGGGGAACTGACAGGGAAAAAAGTTGCTGGTAGGGAGGAGTATAAAGAATGGGATGAGAGGACCCACTTTATGATGAAGCGCTGCTGGAGAGAAAGCATATTTTGAATGGTCCCTGAGGAGCCCTTTGCCTGTCTAGGATGAGGACCTAGTTTTGCACTGACAGCTCTCTTTGTATGACTTCTCCATATGGCAGCAAGCTATTGCTGCCTTTAAGGACACTCTCCTGGAGCTGGGACCATGGCAGGCCAACATTTCTAAATTGCACATCCCAAATCATCCCCCACTTGGCTTGTCTTTTTTTAATGACCCAAAGATGATGCTGAGGAGATGATCTGGCTGAGCAGGGGAGTGATGAAACTTGGTTATGTTTCAGAAAAAGCACTCTTCCACTGTGTGGGTTGGAGATGGGCAGTACAAGACACAGAAAAAAATACATAAGTCTTGTTCATCGCTCTCTTCCCAGCACTTAGGACAGGGCCTGACACATGCGTGTTCAACTAATTTAGTAACAAACATAATGCCCATCTTGGCACAGTCTCCTCCTCAGCCTGGAAACTAGAACAGGTGATGACCCCCTGAAAAGTGGCCCTAGACCAACACTTCCTTCGTTCTGTGGGAACAGCAATGGTTGGAAGACAAGGAGTCTCTTCAATAATGTTTTGTAACAGGAACAACTGAACTACTCACATGCTACTTCTGTTGTCTACAACTGTAAGAAGAGGACTAAGAGGAACCTCAGGGAACAGAAAAACACTCAGCACCTCCTGGAACACACAATGTGAGGGGTCAGCTTCTATTACTGGTAGCAGCTCTGGTCTCTGAGTCTAGTACAGAATCCCTAGGTCTCTCTAGTGAGATGATACTTTTGTTTTTCTCAAAGTCTTCTACTTCCTGAAAGGGACTGTGATTCCAAGCACATGTAGTGATGACATGAGTTGTATATGGATTGAGAGGTTGAATCTGAGGGTTGGACAGGATGCAGTAAAAGCACATTGTGAAGGAGCCCAGGGAGAATTCTGTAGACTTTGGAGAGGGAGGGGCAGAGTCACTTGTCTACTCAGAAGTGGTAATTTGCTGACTGGAAATCACTGGTTTGGAAGACATATTAAATTATTCTGATTTGTCTATTGTGTATCTGAACTTCACATCTTCAGGACTGGGAATTGCAATTCTTCCCAATTCCATGTATGTTAGTGAGGACTGCTTTCCTGCCAAGTTAGGCATATGACTGCCCAGCTGCTCTACATTTCCCAGTCTCTTTGTCTTGATCTTGGACTTCTAGCCTCCAAAATGATGAGAAATAAATGTTTATTTATTTTACAGGCCCTCAGTCTGTGAAATTCTGTTATATCAGCCCAAATTGACTAAGACATTCTGACTCCTAATTCTTGGCCTCTTGGATCTATGGATGTTCCTACTTCACAATGTTTGTTTGAAGACCCCTCTAGAATCATTGTCTGAGCCTTTTCTGATAGACTGAAGGTCACAGGAATCCTGGCCTGGGGGGCCAAGAGTTAGTGAATAACTGTCCTGGTTTTTGCAGGACCAAGCGGTTTCCTGAGGCTTTGGATCCTCAGTGCTAATACTGGGAGTGTCCTAGATAATTAGGATGGTCAGTCATTCTACTGACAGGGCATGTGCAGAACCATAATGTTCCTGCTCCAAGAAATGGCCCAGGGTAATTGAAGAAATTATTCTGGGGAATTATAATCACTGGAACAAAGGGAGATTACCAGGCTAAATTGCGTTTCCCCAGGATCTCATGTTTTTTGTTTTCCTGAATGTCGAGTGGAAGGTAAGAAAGCTGAAATGATTATTGACACAGCTGTGATCCTCACAATTGCCCTCTCTTTTCATTTCTCTACACAGATTCCTAAAGTCTAGTCTCTTAAATGACCATATATAATCCAGAGATATCCAAGTCTAGGCTATCGACTCATTTATTTCCAGCGGTACTTGAGACAATGAAGTTCTAACACAATCAGCAAATCTGGGCTGTCCCTTAGGAGGAAATGGCCTAGGACTTGACCTGTTTCACCAAGTTCGGCCAAGATCAATTTATCTCCTTCTTGGGATTTATTCCATGCTTTGCCTGGGGGAGAAATCTGCTGTAATTGCTGGAGAAGCATTTATGCCATTCTTTCTTTCTTTGGGGCCGGGAAAGAGTAACTAAATAGTGGAAGGAAGAATAACATGTATATAGGCCTGATATGTGCTGAAGTTAGCTTGTACTGGCTCAAAAGAGCAAATTTGTAAATTTCCAGGAGACTTGAGAGCCTATTGTTAAAAATTAAATCCAGCAGTTAGTAAAACTACATCATGCACATTTATAATTATGTTACCTTAAAACAAAGGTATCTTCTAGTTAGGCTTCAGCAAATACTTAAAACTCATCACTTCCTAATCATTTTCCTATTATCTATATTCTCAAGATTATATGTATTTATCATATCTGTATGGAAGCCTATGCCTGTATTCAGACAAAGCCTTCTAATTCTTTTCATTAGAATGTCCCTGTGTACCTCTTCCGAAATCTGTCTTCGCTGCTGTCAGGTTGGTAGCTGAAATCAGCCATGATGGAGACACCAGAATGCATGACAGATCACCTCCTGCCTTCTGAGAATCAGTTATTAAACATATGTCAGTGTGCCTCTTAGTAAAGTTGTCATTCACTGAAGGCTTGCTATGTGCTAGGCATAATTCCAAGAAGTTTGTAAATATCTATTATTCATTCAGCCAATACTGAGTCATTGCCTGCAGTATACCAGGTTCCATTATTATTAGTAGTAGTATTTATTGAATACCTACTGTGTGCCTAGCACTCTTCTAAGTGTAATAATACAAGGAGGGAGGCTTTATTTTTATTTTTTTAATATATATTTTTTACTGAATTATGGAGAAGACAATGGCACCCCACTCCAGCACTCTTGCCTGGAAAATCCCATGGATGGAGGAGCCTGGAAGGCTGCAGTACATGGGGTCACTAAGAGTCAGACATGACTGAGCGACTTCACTTTCACTTTTCACCTTCATGCATTGGAGAAGGGAATGGCAACCCACTCCAGTGTTCTTGCCTGGAGAATCCCAGGGATGGGGGAGCTTGGTGGGATGCCATCTATGGGGTCGCACAGAGTCGGACACGACTGACTGAAGTATAGTTGACTTACAATGTTTCAAGTGCACAGCAAGGTGATTCAGTTGTACATATACACATATATAATTTTTGAAATTATTTTCCATTATAGGTTATACAAGATATTGACTGTAGTTCCCCATGCTATACAATAGACCTTTGCTGCTTTTTGCATATTTATTTTATTAATTAGAAATATAGAATTCTATTTATACTAAATCAAACAAGTGGAATCAAAATAAATTTCATAAATTTTTTAGTTGGTCAAAAATTCCTAACTTTTCTAAAATACACATATTATGCATATTATTTGAGATTGCATCCAAGTACTGCATTTCAGACTCTTTTGTTGACCATGATGGCTACTCCATTTCTTCTAAGGGATTCCTGCCCACAGTAGTAGATATAATGATCTCTGTTCGTTTCCAAGGTAAACCATTCAATATTACAGTAATCCAAGTCTATGCCCCAATCAGTAACACTGAAAAAGCTGAAGTTGAACAGTCCTATGAAGACCTACAAGACCTTTTAGATCTAACACCCAAAAAGATGTCCTTTTCATTATAGGGGACTGGAATGCAAAAGTAGGAAGTCAAGAAACACCTGGGGTAACAGGCAAATTTGGCCTTGGAATATGGAATGAAGCAGGGGAAAGGCTAATAGAGTTTTGCCAAGAGAATTCACTGGTCATAGCAAACACCCTCTTCCAACAACACAAGAGAAGACTCTACACATGGACATCATCAGAAGGTCAACACCGAAATCAGATTGATTATATTCTTTGCAGCCAAAGAAGGAGAAGCTCTATACTGTCAGCAAAACAAGACCGGGAGCTGACTGTGGCTTAGATCATGAACTCCTTATTGCCAAATTCAGACTTAAACTGAAGAAAGTAGGGAAAACCACTAGACCATTCAGGTATGACCTAAATCAAATTTCTTATGATTATACAAGTAAGTGAGAAATAGATTTAAGGGACTAGATCTGATAGAGTGCCTGATGAACTATGGATGGAGGTTCATGACTTTGTACAGGAGACAGGGATCAAGACCTTCCCCATGGAAAAGAAATGCAAAAATGGCTGTCTGAGGAGGCCTTTCAAATAGCTGTGAAAAGAAGAGAAGTGAAAAGCAAAGGAGAAAAGGAAAGATATAAGCATCTGAATGCAGAGTTCCAAGGAATAGCAAGAAGAGATAAGAAAGCCTTCCTCAGCCATCAATGCAGAGAAATAGAGGAAAACAACAAAATGGGAAAGACCAGAGATCTCTTCAAGAAAATTAGAGATACCAAGGGAATATTTCATGCAAAGATGGTCTCGATAAAGGACAGAAATGGTATGGATCTAACAGAAGCAGAAAATATTAAGAAGAGGTGGCAAGAATACACTGAAGAACTATACCAAAAAGATCTTCACTACCCAGATAATCACGATGGTGTGATCACTCACCTAGAGCCAGACATTCTGGAATGTGAAGTCAAGTGGGCCTTAGAAAGCATCACTATAAACAAAGCTAGTGGAGGTGATGGAATTCCAGTTGAGCTATTTTAAATCCTAAAATATGATCCTGTGAAAGTGCTGCACTCAATATGCCAGCAAATTTGGAAAACTCAGCAGTGGCCACAGGACTGGAAAAGGTCAGTTTTCATTCCAATCCCAGAGAAAGGCAATGCCAAAGAATGCTCAAACTACCACACAATTGCACTCATCTGACACGCTAGTAAAGTAATGCTCAAAATTCTCCAAGCCAGGCTTCAGCAGTACGTGAACCATGAACTTCCAGATGTTCAAGCTGGTTTTAGAAAAGGCAGAGGAACCAGAGATCAAATTGCCAACATCCGCTGGATCATTGAAAAAGCAACAGAGTTCCAGAAAAACATATATTTCTGCTTTATTGACTATGCCATAGCCTTTGACTGTGTGGATCACAATAAACTATGGAAAATTCTTAAAGAGGATGGGAATACCAGACCACCTGACCTGCCTCTTGAGAAACCTGTATGCAGGTCAGGAAGCAACAGTTATCACTGGACATGGAACAACAGACTTGTTCCAAATAAGAAAAGGAGTACATCGAGGCTGTATATTGACACCCTGTTTATTTAACTTCTATGCAGAGTACATCATGAGAAACGCTGGGCTGGAAGAAGCACAAGCTGGAATCAAGATTGCCGGGAGAAATATCAATAACCTTAGATATGCAGATGACCCCACCCTTATGGCAGAAAGTGAAGAGGAACTCAAAAGCCTCTTGATGAAAGTGAAAGTGGAGAGTGAAAAAGTTGGCTTAAAGCTCAACATTCAGAAAACGAAGATTGTGGCATCTGGTCCCATCACTTCATGGGAAATAGATGGGGAAACAGTGGAAACAGTGGCTGACTTTATCTTTTTGGGCTCCAAAATCACTGCAGATGATGATTGCAGCCATGAAATTATAAGACACTTACTCCTTGGAAGGAAAGTTATGACCAACCTAAATAACATATTCAAAAGCAGAGATATTACCTTGCCAACAAAGATCTGTCTAGTCAAGGCTATGGTTTTTCCAGTGGGCATGTATGGATGTGAGATTTGAACTGTGAAGAAAGCTGAGCACCCAAGAATTGATGCTTTTGAACTGGTGCTGGAGAAGATTTTTGAGAGTCCCTTGGACTGCAAGGAGATCCAACCAGTCCATTCTAAAGGAGATGAGTCCTGGTGTTCATTGGAAGGACCGATGCTGAAGCTGAAACTCCAATACTTTGGCCACCTCATGCGAGGGTTGACTCATTGGAAAATACCCTGATGCTGGAAGGGATTGGGGCAGGATGCGAAGGGGACAACTGCCGGGGTCCAGCCCCGGCTGATCCAGGGTATTCGAAGCGGGGACGGCGTCGGCGACTTATTTAATTATTTATTCATCAAAGATATAAAGAATAATAGAATAAGGATAGCTCAGTGAGGAAATTCAGTGGAGAAAAGCGGCTGAAATAAGGATAGCTCAGTAGGAAATTCAGTGGAGAAAAGAAGCTGAGTGGCTTGGTTTACGCGGAAAATCAATATAACCCGTGACACCAGGTTAGCTCTGACCACGGAGGCCGCAGGTGCCCTCTCGAATAGCGGAAGGTGCCCCACCTTAGACACCTTCTCGAGTGGGTCTTAGAAGCCCAGGCAAATAAATGGTCGCAGAGGACATCCGCGCTCCAGATGGACACTCAGCTGGAATTTGGGAGAGAGAGTGACATGGGGAGACCAAGTTTCAGTGAACAAGGCCCGCACTTTATTTTCCAAAGTAGTTTTTATACCTAAAGGTATGCATAGAGGATAATGGGGGAAGGGGTAGAGCCATGCAGCAAGCCAGGCTTTCTTCCTTATCATATGCAAAAGTTCAGGTGATTGACATCATCTTCTGGCCCGGAGGCCTGTTAACATTTTAAGAAACTTATTTTTCTCTAAAGGTGATTATTCCAAAGTCAGGCACCAGCCTCCAAAAAAGCATTGGACAAAGCTGCACTTTACATTTCTATACACCCATTATATCAATCAATACACTGCCAAAGACACAGTAGGTAAGGAGTATGGAGACTTAGCAGCAAACATTGGCCCAACAAGTGAAAAACCCTTCACCAATACATTTTCTAATCAATCTTTTAACTACTCAAAGGAATCTGTGTTTAGGCAGTTTAGAACATCTCCTGCCTCTCACAGTTGGGAGGCTCTGAACAATCACATGTGGCCGGAAAAACCCATTCAGGCAGGCTAGAGGATTTCCAAAGGAGTTTGTAGGTTGAAACACTGTCACATCCAGGAATTATTAACTGGAGCTGTAAGCTAACTCTCTTTTCAGAGAGAGGTAGTGGGGGACAGCCCCCCGTAAAGTCAGAGGTGTAGGTGAAAGCACAAAGCAGAAAGTAGGCAGACTCTGGTTTTGGGGGTAGATGCTCGAGAGTTTCCAGGGGGACTCCTGAGGCTCGATCCCGCCTTTGCGTATGCCGAGCCTCCTTCCTCATGACCTTTGTCATGGGCGGAGTGCCTCACGCTGGCTCCCGGCAGTGATAGAATTCCAGTTGAGCTATTACAGATCCTCACTCAATATGCACTATGCCGGCTCCCGGCAGACAACAGAGGATTAGATGGCTGGATGGCATCGATGGACATGAGTTTGGATAAACTTCAGAAGTTGGTGATGGACAGGGAGGCCTGGTGTGCTGTGATTCATGGGGTCTCAAAGAGTTGGAAATGACTGAGCGACTGAATTGAACTGAACTGAACCTTCCATGTAAATAGGTTCATAAGTATATTTTTCTAGATTCTCTATATATGAGTTAATATATGATATTTGTTTTTCTCTTTCTAACTCAACTTCACTCTGTACAACAGGTTCTAGGTTCATCTATCTCACTATGATTGACTCAAATTCATTCCTTTTTATGGCTGAGTAATATTCTATTATATAAATGTGCTATATATTCTCTGTTCATTCACTTGTCAATGAATATCTAGCTTGCTGCCACCTCCTTTCTGTTGTAAATAGTGCTGCAATGAACATTAGGGTACTTGTGTCTTTTAGATTTGTGGTTTTCTCAGAGTATGCCCAGTAGTGGGATTTCTGGGTCACATGGTAGTTTTAGGGGCTTCCCAGGTGGCAGTAATGATAAAGAACCTGCCTGCCAATGCAGGAGACATAAGAGGTCGACCCCTGGGTCAGGAAGATCCCCTGGAGGAGGGCATCTTCCTCCTCTAGGGGATCTTCTATTCTTGCCTGGAGAATGCCATGGACAGAAGAACCTGGTGGGATGCAGTCCATAGGATCAGAAAGAGTGGGACATGACCAAAGTGACTTGGCCCGCACACATGCAAGGTAGTTTATTCCTAGTTTTTAAAGGAATCTCCATACTGTTCTTCATAGTAGCTGTATCAATTTACATTCCCACCAATAGTGCAGTAGTATTCCCTTGGAAAGTTTTATTAGTGTCCTCATTTTAAAGATGGGAAAGCTGAGGAACTGAGAAGTTGAGTAATTGTCCCAGGTTCACACAGCTAGCTATTTGCAGTCCATATTGAAACCTCAGAAACCTGGTTCTGGAGCTGTTTCTCTTAACCACTAAGCTCTCCTGCCTCTTGTTGCCTCCAAGTTAGTCACTTAGCCATGTCCGACACTTTGTGACCCAATGGACTGTAGCCTACCAGGCTCACCCAAGGAATTCTCCAGGCAAGAATGCTGGAGTGGGTTGCCATTTCCTTCTCCAGGGGATCTTCCTGACCTAGGGTCAAACCCAGGTCTCCCACACTGTGGGTGGACTCTTTATCGACTAAGTCACCAGGGAAGATTATTGCCTTGTTGCCTCTAGGCCAACCAAAGTAAACAAGCAAAGTTCCTGACATCATGGAACTTACATTCTGGTTGATAGGGAGATAGATATTAAATAATAAACAAGTAAGAGTAACAAGTAAACTGTACAAATAAAAAGTAAGAATAATAGAAAACAATGAAGGAGGGAGTGCTCATTTCTTCATTTATCTTACTTTTACTCTAATACTATCTCATTTACAGTTCAGTTCAGTTCAGTCACTCAGTCGTGTTTGACTCTTTGCTACCCCATGTATTGCAACATTCCAGGCTTCCCTGTCCATCACCAACTCCTGGAGTTTACTCAAACTCTTGTCCATTGAGTTGGTGATGCCATCCAACCATCTCATCATCTGTTGTCCCCTTCTCCTCCTGCCTTCAATCTTTCCCAGTCTTCAAGTGAGTCAGCTCATCAGGTGGCCAAAGTATTGGAGTTTCAGCTTCAGCATCAGTCCTTCCAATGAATATTCAGGACTGATTTCTTGGATCTCCTTGCAGTCCTAGGGACTCTCAAGAGTCTTCTCCAACACCACAGTTCAAAAACATCAGTTCTTTGGTATTCAGCTTTCTTTATAGGCCAACACTCACATCCATACATGACCACTGGAAAAACCATAGCTTTGTCTAGACGGGCCTTTGTTTGCAAAGTAATGTCTCTGCTTTTTAATATGTTGTCTAGGTTGGTCATAGCTTTTCTTCCAAGGAATAAGAGTCTTTTAATTTCATGGCTTCAGTCACCATTTGCAGTGATTTTTGAACCCAAGAAAAAAAAGTCTCTCACTGTTTCCATTGTTTCCCCATCTATTTGCCATGAAGTGATGGGACCAGATGCCATGATCTTAGTTTTCTGAATGTTGAGTTTTAAGCCAACTTTTTCATTCTTCACTTTCATCAAGAGGCTCTTTAGTTCTTTTGCTTTCTGCCAAAAGGTTGGTGTCATCTGCATATCTGAGGTTACTGATATTTCCCCCAGCAATCTTGATTCCAGCTTGTGCTTCATCTAGTCCAGCATTTTGCATGACGTACTCCACAGATAAGTTAAATAAGCAGGGTGACAATATACAGCCTTGACATGTTTCTTTACCAATTTGGAACCAGTCTGTTGTTCCATGTCCGGTTCTAGGTGTTGTTTCTTGATCTGCATATAGATATCTCAGGAGGCAGGTCAGGTGGTCTGGTATTCCCATCTCTTTAAGAATTTTTCACACTTTGTTGTGATCCACACAGTCAAAGTCAAAGTAGTCAATGAAACAGAAATAGATGCTTTTTTGTAACTGTCTCACTTCTTTGATGGTCCAACGGATGTTGGCAATTTGATCTCTTCTTTCTCTGCCTTTTCTAAATCCAGCTTGAACATCTGGAATTTTATGGTTCATGTACTGTTGAAGCCTGGCTTGAAAAAATTTGAGCATTACTTTGCTAGCATGTGAGATGAGTGCAATTGTGCAGTAGTTTGAGCATTCTCTGGCATTGCCTTTCTTTGGGATTGAAATGAAAACTGACCTTTTCCAGTCCCGTGGCCACTGCTGAGTTTTCCAAATTTGCTCGTATATTGAGTGCAGGACTTTCACAGCATCATCTTTGAAGACTTGAAATAGCTCAGCTGGAATTCCATCACCTCCACCAGGTTTGTTCATAGTGATGCTTTCTAAGGCCCACTTGACTTCACATTCTAGGATGTCTGGCTCTAGGTGAGTGATCACACCATCGTGATTATCTGGGTAGTGAAGATCTTTTTGGTATAGTTCTTCCATGTATTCTTGCCACCTCTTCTTAATATCTTCTGCTTCTGTTAGGTCCATACTATTTCTGTCCTTTATTGTGCCCATCTTTGTATGAAATGTTCCCTTGGTATCTCTAATTTTCTTGAAGAGATCTCTAGTCTTTCCCATTCTATTATTTCCCTCTATTTCTTTGCATTGATCACTGAGGAAGGCTTTCTTATCTCTCCTTGCTATTCTTTGGAACTCTGCATTCAGATGCTTATATCTTTCCTTTTCTCCTTTGCCTTTCGCTTCTCTTCTTTTCAAGGCAAGAATACTGAAGTGGTTTGCCATTCCCTTCTCTAGTGGACCACATTTTGTCAGAACTCTCCACCATGACCCATCCATCTTGGGTGGCTACACAGCATGGCCCATAGTTTCATTGAGTTAGACAAGGCTGTGGTCCGTGTGATCAGATTGGTTAGTTTTTTGTGATTGTGATTTTCAGTCTGTCTGCCCTCTGATGGAGAAGGATAAGAGGCTTATGGAAGCTTCCTGATGGGGGCTTGTTCTGATGGGCAGGGCTATGCTCAGTAAATCTTTAATCCCATTTTTTGTTGATAGGCGGGGCTGTGTTCCCTCCCTGTTATTTGACTTGGGGCCAAACTATGGTGAAGCTAATGGCGAGCTCCAGTATTCTTGCCTGGAAAATTCCATGGATGGAGTAGCCTGGTGGGCTACAGTCCATGGGGTTGCAAAGAGTTGGACACGACTGAGCAAGTTCACTTCACTTCCTTCAAAATGTTCCATGTATGCACTGCTACACTCAGGGCCCCCAACCCTGTAGCAGGCCACCACTGATGCATGCCTCTGCCACAGACTTCTGGACCCTCATGGGCAAGTCTGCGTCAGTCTCTTGTGGGGTCACTGCTCCTTTCTCCTGGGTCCTAGTGCATACAAGGTTCTGTTTGTGCCCTCCCAGAGTCTGTTTTCCCAGTCCCGTATAAGTTCTGGCAGTTCTGTGGTGGGGTTAATGGCGACCTCCTCCAAGAGGGCTTATGCCATACCCAGGTCTACTGCACCCAGACCCCCTGCCCCTGCAGCAGTCCACTGCTGACCTGTACCTCCTCAGGAGGTATTCAAACACAGTTCTGTCTCAGTATCTGTAGGATCTGATTCCTTGTGGGCACAAGGTATGTTTGAGTCCTCTGAGCATCTCTGATGGGTATGGGGTTTGATTCTAAACGTGATTTCACTCTTCCTACCATCTTGCTGGGGCTTCTCCTTTGCCCTTGGGAGTGGGGTATCTCCTCATTATTTTACAGATGAGGAAATTGAGGATCAAAGTGGTTAAAACTATAAATAAGGATGAGTTTGTGCTAAGTCACTTCAGTTGTGTCCTATTCTTTCTGACATTATAGACTGGAGCCTCCCAGGCTTCTCTGTCCGTGGGATTCTCCAGGCAATAATGCCAGAGTAGGTTGACACGTCCTCCTCCAGAGGATCTTCCCAACCTGTGATTGAACCTGTGTCTTTTGGGTCTTTTCCATTGGCAGGTGGGTTCTTTACCACTAGTGCCACCTGGGAAGCCAACATCTAAGGATGTTAGTCATTCATCCGTATCCAACTCTTTGCAATCCCATGGACTGTATCCCACCAGGCTCCTCTGTCCATGGGATTCTCCAGGCAAGTATACTGGAGTGGGTTGCCATTTCCTCCTTCAGGGGATCTTCCCAACCCAGGGACTGAACCCAAGTCTGCATTGCAGGCAGATTCTTTATCATCAGCTATAAAGTGGTGGATCTGGGATTCATACCTATAGCAGTTTAGTACCCGAGTCTGTGCATATTTCCTGTATAAGCTTTCCTCCTTCTGCTTCTTGAGGCTCCCAGGTTACCAGGCCCTTAATTCAAGCTTGAGTTTCCTGTGCAAACTCAACTCAGCTATAATCTGCCCTATGTCCATCCTCCTTTATTTCTCTGTCCTCCAAAACCACATGAGGGGACAAATCAGTGTTGAGTTCATAGTGATCCTGAAAGCTGGCAGTGCCAGGGGCCCCTGAGAAGCCTGCGTGGATGAATGCAACATCTATGTGGAATCAGCCACATGGTTCTTCTCCACGTTGGTCACCAAGAGGGCTTTGTCTGTGAAAACAGACTTATTGTGGCTAATATACATTGCAAGTGGAAAGGCCGGGGATGGACAGAGTTTCACTGGATTCCATTAGCACTTGTAACAAGCACAGAGAATAGGCATTGTAGGGACTTGTTGGAACTGCTCTTTCAAGCACCCCCCATTGCCCCGCCAAAAATACTATATTTAATATCAATTTAGTTTGACCTTTAATTTTGGTGGCATTTACTAATTCTATGAAAACCATCATTTCTCACTTCCCCTGAAGCTTAATAGAAAATCAAACTATTAGTTAGACATAGCACAGTTTATGCAAAGGGGAAAGTCTCTCTCAAATATTTCCCCCACAAACTGAAAAAAGATATAGAACAACTTCTATTATTCTGGTTAATTTAAATTTCTAACACAAGGGGAAATGAAAATGGTATTCTAACCATAGTTCAAAGCACCAGTTTGATGTCTTTGGGAAGCCAAGAGAAGCCAGATCTCTCAAAGTGGGCCTGATTCTTGGGTTGGAGAAAAGCATACTTGTTCCAAAGATTTCAGGGTCCCCGATCATTCAGTGATAGATAACTACTGAGTGTATTCGTTTTTCATTGCTGTCATAACAAATTATCACAAACTTGGCAGCTTAAAATAACACCCATTTATTATCTCACAGTTCAAGAAAGCTCAACTGGGTTCTCTACTCAAAGGTTCACAGTGCCAAAATCAAGGTTTTGTTGGCTGGGCTCTTGTGGAAGACTCCGAGGGGGAATCTGCTTCCAGGCTTACTCAGACCATTTGCAGAATTTAGTTACTCAGTGTTCTTCCTGACTCTTAGACGGAAGTTGCTCTCACTTCTAGAGACCACCTGTGTTCCTTGATTCTTGGATATCTGTTCCCACATGCTCATCACAGCATCGCTCACAATAGCCAACATACAGAAACAACCTAGGTGTCTGTCAACAGATAAGTGGATAAACAGACAGGATATATATATATATATATATATATATATATATATATATATATACACACACACACACACACACATACACACACACACACACACACACACATAGACACACACAATGAAATATTACTCAGCCATGTAAAAAAATCTTGCCATTTGTAACAATATGGATGGATCTAGAGTGTGTTATACTCAGTGAAATAAGCCACACAATAAAGAAATATGTGATGATCTCATTTACATGCTGTTTGTTGTTTAGTTACTAAGTCATGTCCAATTCTTTGCAACCTTTTGCCAAGCTCCTCTGTCCATGGGATTTCCCAGGAAAGAATACTGAAATGGGTTGCCAGTCCCTTCTCCAGGGTATCTTCCCCACCCAGGGATCAAACCCGTATCTCCTGCATTGCAGGCAGATTCTTTACTGCTGAGCCAGGAAGCAGGCAGATTCTTTACTGTTGAGCCAGGAAGCCCCATTTACATGTAACTTTTTAAAAAGTTGAATTCATAGTAACAGAGAGTAGAAGAATGGCTACCAGGGCCTGGGGGGAGGGTGGGAGAAATGGGGAGATGTTGGTCAAAGAATACAAACTTCAAGTTATAAGATGAATGAGTTCTAGGCATCTAATGCATAGCATCGTAATTATAGTTAACAATACTGAATTAAATACTTGAAGTTGTTAAGAGAGTATATCTTCAATGTTCCTATCACAAAAAAGCAGTGGTAAGTATGTGACATGTGGTGATTATTTTGCAAAGTATAACAAACCAACATGTTGTGCACCTTCAGTTCAGTTCAGTTCAGTCGCTCAGTCGTGTCCGACTCTTTGTGACCCCATGAATCACAGCACGCCAGGCCTCCCTGTCCAACTGTCCCTGTCACCAACTCCTGGAGTTCAGTGATGCCATCCAGCCATCTCATCCTCTGTCGTCCCTTTTGCATCCTGCCCCCAATCCCTCCCAGCATCAGAGCCTTTTCCAATGAGTCAACTCTTTTCATGAGGTGGCCAAAGTACTGGAGTTTCAGCTTTAGCATCATTCCTTCCAAAGAAATCCCAGGGCTGATCTCCTTCAGAATGGACTGGTTGGATCTTCTTGAAGTCCAAGGGACTCTCAAGAGTCTTCTCCAACACCATAGTTCAAAAGCATCAATTCTTTGGTGCTCAGCTTTCTTCACAGTCCAACTCTCACATCCATACATGACCACTGGAAAAACCATAGCCTTGACTAGACGGACCTTTGTTAGCAAAGTAATGTCTCTGCTTTTGAATATGCTATCTAGGTTGGTCATAACTTTTCTTCCAAGGAGTAAGCACCTTAAACTTACACAAATTTTTGTGTCAGTTATATCTCAGTAAAACTGGGGGGAAAGCCAATAATGGCAGGTCGAGAGTCTTTATCACATTTCAAATTTTGTGATCTTTCTGCCAAATCTCTTCTGCTTCTAGCTGGAGGAAGTTCTCTGTTTTTAAGTGCTCATGTGATTAGATTGGGTCTAGTTGAATAATCAGGCTAACCTCCCTATAATAGGGTTTGTAACCTTAATTACACCTGCAAAGTCCCTTTTGCTGAACATTGTAACATATTCACAGGTTTTGGGGATTAGGATGTGGACATCTTTGGGGGTGCATTTTATTTGTCATACAAGGTATCCCCTTGACTTCTGTGGGACTCAGATACCTGGCTTAGAGGTATCCTGGAGGCAATGCAGTGAGGGTGCTTTGGGAGCTGACTGTACCATACAGCTTTGAGGCTTGAGGCCTCAGAGGTGCAAATAAACAGATGTGTAGCTAGAAATCAAGTTCACCTATTTGTGTGAAAATAGATATTTCCAATTATGATTTTCTGCCCCTTAATTTTATGATAGCTCCTGTAAGGACATTCATGCATTCATTTGCACAAGCACTTCCTTGAGCACTTACTATGTGCTTGGTTCAATTCCAAGTTTGGAGAATATGGCAGTACAGACAGATAAAAATTCCTGCACTCAGGAAACCTATGTTCCAGTATTGAAGAGCACAAAATAAACCCAGTAAATAATTTATATGCAGTACTAGAAGGTAAAAAAATTATAAAGAAAAAAGAAAGTAAGAGAGAGGGATGGGGAGCAGTCTAGTGAGATGAGGGTAGGTTCCAGATTTAAATAAGGGTGGTTGGGTATGGCCTTACTGGGAAGGTGACATTCGAGCAGATACCTGCAGGAGCATGTAGAAGAAGTGTAGAATAAAATGCCAAAGGGGTTTAGAAATGTGGGTATTGTGTGTGTGTTCTTACACAGTTTGTGTTTTTTTTTGTTTGTTTGTTTTTGTTTTTTTTTTTTTAAGTCACGAAGCTAAATGAGTTCTCTGTAGGAGTAAATGTAGACACAGGACATGAGAGAGCTGAGGAATGCATCCTGCAGCACTCCACTGTTAGAGGTCAAGAAAATGAGGAGGAACAAGCAAGGGATGTGAAAGTGAGCAGCTGGTGAGGCATGGGGGTGATAAGATGAGGATAATGTTCTATGAAAGAGCTTTGAGGTAAAGGGCTTGTTTATCTCTGTCAAATTTATGGATGTGTCACGTAAGATGAGGATGAACAGTTGACCGAGTTAACAATTTGGAGGTCCCTGGTTCCTGTGTCTTGGGAACAGCATCCTGATTGGAGAACCTCAGTAGAAAATGAGAGGAGAGGACTCAGAGAAAGCAATGAGTAGCATAGACCACTTGGGAGTTCTGAAGAGGGGCAAAAAAGTGGGGAAATATCTGGCAGGGCATGTGGGGTCAAGAGATTAAAAAAACAAAACAGATGGCATGCTTGTATGCTGGTGAGGATGAGGAAGTAGAGAGGGGAAAAACAGATGACATAGGAGAGAGAAGGGTCATTTCCTTGAGTGAGCGGGTGTGGAGTCTTAAGAAGGGATTGGCCTTGAATACAGGACAGACAACATGTTCTTGGTAACAGGAGGCAAGGCAGAACATACTGGCACAGATACAGGTAGGTGGATGTATAGATGTGCTCTTCTGGTGGCTTCTGTTTTCTCTAGGAAATAGGAAGATCAGTGGGGAGGGGGAGGGAAGGGAAAGAGACGAAAGGAATGACCCTCTCTTGGTATAGCCATTGGTGAATAGCAGGGAATGATTGGCCTTGACTATATTACAGACTCACTTCTCTGATAAATCTAAGGACTTCCAGTTTCTGCTCCAGTTTCTGGTCAGCAAATATATGTTAAAATATATATATATATATATACAGTTATGTAAAGTTTAAAAATAAAATAAAATTAAAAAAAAAAATATATATATATATATATATATATATATATATATATATATATTTGCATGCTGGACCATTATATATATATATGTTGTTCAGCATTTATTTGTTGTTAGGAAACTTCCTAAGTGACAGCTTCCAAGCTCTTTACTTGCTGCACCAGAAACTGGAAGTCCCTATTATTTTTTCATGTAATCTCCACCACAGTGCTGCAATATAGATATGGCTAACTCAGTTTCAAAGATAAAGAAAAAAGTGAGAAAAGTTAAGGGACCTGTGTAAGCCACACCACTTGAAATGGCAGAACTGGAATCAAACTCAGATCTCACACCTCTAGGGTGACCATTATCCTTCCACAGTGCCGATTGTCTCTGCTCATACAAAGCATCACAGGTTTATACTTCATTTGGCCAGATTTGTTCTGGTGCTTACCTTGAAGCTCTTTAAATTAAAACTTGAGTATTTTGACTGGGTGTTGCAAATTTGTGGGTCTTCTGGGGAAATCCAGCTTTTCATCATACAGTAGTTTATTACCTAATTTCTTTTTAACCTATGATTTTGCCTCTCCTTGGGGAAAGAAAAAGAGTGAAAAGTGAAATATTCTCATTTTATTACTTGATATTAGCTCAAGTAAAATGATTTAGGATGGCATAATTTGAAAGGAAGAGCCAAAAGGTAGTTGTAGGAGTACATGTGATTGCTGTTAATTTGTGCAGAAATGAAAAGTGGACTTATAGTCATCAGGCCAGAGTTTCAGTTGAGTCCTGGCTCTGCCCTCAATCTGCAAAGGAATCTGAGTCTCAGTTTCCTCATCTATAAATAACTACTTTCTTATATTTGCATCATGATTGAATTAAAAATACCTCTCAGCAGTTATTGAATATCTTTGTGTTATTGAATAGAAAGGAATAATATAAAAGAGATATAATGATACTTGTCTTGATGGGGGTGTTTGTGGAGACTGGAGAACTGTGTGCTTCAGGAGATAGGTTACACACCATCAGATCTTGTATTGGAATCCTTTCCCAATTTTGGACCAATCCATTGTTCCATGTTTGGTTCTAACTGTTGCTTCTTGACATGAACACATTCAAGGCCAACTCACAAAGAGCCTTGAATACTAAACCAAGAAGCTTGGATCTGGCCTTCTTAAAAACAGAGCTGTTAAACAGCAGATGGAATGGGCTGTTGACACAATCAAGTGCAAAGATGATGAGGTCTGAATGAAGGCAGACACTGCATTCATCGACTACTAAATAACAAAGCTGTTCCTGCTGGAGGTGGGTGGGAATGCTGAATATTCTTAACTTCTGTCCCCGTTACTATGTTCTGGCTTAGCGCTGCCATCTCTCACTTGGACTGTTATGAAAGCCTCCTAGATCCTCCAGTTTTGCTGCTATCACTATCTAATCAATTTCTCAGTCTGTAGTCAGAGTGAGGAGAAGGCAATGGCACCCCACTCCAGTACTCTTGCCTGGAGAATCCCAGGGACAGAGGAGCCTGGTAGGCTGTAGTCCATGCAGTCAGGAAGAGTTGGACATGACTGAGCGACTTCACTTTCACTTTTTACTTTCATGCATTGGAGAAGGAAATGGCAACCCACTCCAGTGTTCTTGCCTGGAGAATCCCAGGGACGGGGGAGCCTGGTGGGCCACCGTCTCTGGGGTCGCACAGAGTCGGACACGACTGAAGCGACTTAGCAGCAGCAGCAGCAGCAGTCAGAGTGATCTTCTAGAACATAAGGCTGACCACACCACTATCCGCCTAGTTACCAATGGCATCCAGCTATCTTTAGGACACATAAAACCCTTCAGCATCTGGGTTCTTCTCACCTTTCCACTCTTCTAATACACTTTGCTTGGTCATTGTTCCTAAGTAAATCCCAGTACAGCCTCAGCTAATTACTGAGCCCAAAACAGCTCTCCCAGGAGCCTTTAAACCTTCATGTCACCATTCCCAACCTCTTCTTCTTGTGGGAGTGCTTCTCAATTTGACCTTGATCAGAATCACTTGAATCCTCCTCAATATGATTTAGTAATTTTGAATCTCAGGGTAAAGGATGGAGTTCTAGGAAGTATCCCAAGGTGTCTCTCAAGCTTTTTCTGAGTCTCACCCACCTCATGCCCAACCCTAGATAGATGCCTTGAATAATCCTTTCTCCTTTGTGGGGGGGTGGGGGGTGGGAGGGGAATCTGTGAATATGATAGGGTATCACTTTCATGACTAGTGATCAAAAAAAGATAGATTTTTCAACAAAAGACAAATTTTTCAACAAAAGACAGATTTCCCTGAGTGGGTCTGATCTCATCAGAAGAGCCTTATAAAAGAAGTTAGAAACTGGTGCTCCTGCTGACCTTAGGGAAGAGGAAGATACACTAAGTGTGAGAGGGTCAGTGGAGCTGAGTGCATGTGGGGGAGGATATGACAAGGACTGCAGTAAAATTCTGGAAGCTGAGAGCAGCCCAAGTCACCAACCAACAAGAGGATAGGGGTTTCAGTCCTAGAATCTCAACAAATTGAATTCTTCCTACAACTGCCTGTGTTTGGAAGAGGACCCGGAGCTCTAAGAAGGAAGACAGCCTGGCTGTACTCCTTGACTTCAGCCCCTCAGGCAGAAAATCTTGCTCAGCAGTATGCAGATTTATTTACAGAAAACAGATAATCAGCAGATGTTGTTTGTCACTAAATCTGAGTCACTTCCCACCCAGCAGACCCCCCAGGCTCATTATGCAAATGCATTCATTCCCTTCCCAGGGCTCTGCAAAGCAAGAGGACCCAGGAAGACATCAGGCCACAAAGTCCTTTTCCATCTTTCTCTCCTGGATGCCATCTGGTTTTAGACTTACATAACCGAGAATGCCATCACAAAGATTTTTCTCTAATAAAGTTCTGTGTTCAAAGGACTTGCTGACTCTACCTACACGGAGAAGCAATGCTGAGCTGTCCACTTCGAATTGTATCATGCATGGCTAAGAGTGAGGAAAGGAGGAGAAGGAGGAGTTCTAAGGAGATGGTTGTAAGTGGTTTGCGCAGTGTGGTCCTTAAAGCAGCACCAGGAGCAGCATCTGGGAACTTGCTAGAAATGTGAATTCTCAGACCTCACTCAGATCTTCTGAATCAGAAACTATTTTACAAGCCCTTCAGGTGATTCTGATGCACAGTAAACTTTGAAACCACTGACTTAGACAAGCCATTTCTGATTGTATTAACTAGGTATAGCAGCATTTCCTTTAAGTCAATTTTTATCAGAGTACAATTGATTTACAATGTTGTCTTCATTTCTGTTGTACAATACAGTGATTCAGTCATAAATATATCCACTCTTTTTTAAAAATTCTTTTCCTATATAGGCCATTCAGAGTATTGAGTAGAGTTCCCTGTGTGGCACAGTAGGTCCTTGTTAGTTATTTATTTTATATGCTAGTAATGTGTGTATGTCATTTCAATTTCCCATATTATCCCTCCCCATCTTTATCCTCTGGTAAAGGTGATGCTGTGAAAGTGCTGCACTCAATATGCCAGCAAATGTGGAAAACTCAGCAGTGGCCACAGGACTGGAAAAGGTCAGTTTTCATTCCAATCCCAAAGAAAGGCAATGCCAAAGAATGCTCAAACTACCGCACAGTTGCACTCATCTCCCATGCTAGAAAACTAATGCTCAAAATTCTCCAAGCCAGGCTTCAGCAATACGTGAACCATGAACTTCCTGTCAAGCTGGTTTTAGAAAAGGCAGAGGAACCAGAGATCAAATTGCCAACATCCGACGGATCATGGAAAAAGCAAGAGAGTTCCAGAAAAATGTCTACTTCTGTTTTATTGACTATGCCAAAGCCTTTGACTGTGTGGATCACAATAAACTGTGGAAAATTCTGAAAGAGATAGGAATACCAGACCACCTGACCTGCCTCTTGAGAAACCTGTATGCAGGTCAGGAAGCAACAGTCAGAACTGGACATGGAACAACAGACTGGTTCCAAATAGGAAAAGGAGTACATCAAGGCTGTATATTGTCACCCTGCTTATTTAACTTACATGCAGAGTACATCATGAGAAACGCTGGGCTGGAAGAAGCACAAGCTGGAATCAAGATTGCTGGGAGAAATATCAGTAACCTCAGATATGCAGATGACCCCACCCTTATGGCAGAAAGTGAAGAGGAACTCAAAAGCCTCTTGATGAAAGTGAAAGTGGAGAGTGAGAAAGTTGGCTTAAAGCTCAACATTCAGAAAACGAAGATCATGGCATCTGGTCCCATCACTTCATGGGGAATAGATGGGGAAACAGTGGAAACAGTGTCAGACTTTATTTTTTTGGGCTCCAAAATCTCTGCAGATGGTGACTGCAGCCATGAGATTAAAAGACGCTTACTCCTTGGAAGGAAAGTTATGACCAACCTAGATAGCATATTCAAAAGCAGAGACATTACTTTGCCAACAAAGGTCCGTCTTGTCAAGGCTATGGTTTTTCCAGTGGTCATGTATGGATGTGAGAGTTGGACTGTGAAGAAGGCTGAACACCAAAGAATTGATGCTTTTGAACTGTGATTTTGGAGAAGACCCTTTAGAGTCCCTTGGACTACAAGGACATCCAACCAGTCCATTCTGAAGGAGATCAGCCCTGGGATTTCTTTGCAGGGAATGACGCTGAAGCTGAAACTCCAGTACTTTGGCCACCTCATGTGAAGAGTTGACTCATTGAAAAAGACTGATGCTGGGAGGGATTGGGGGCAGGAGGAGAAGGGGATGACAGAGGATGAGATGGCTGGATGGCATCACTGACTCGATGGACGTGAGTCTGAGTGAACTCCAGGAGTTGGTGATGGGCAGGGAGGCCTGGTGTGCTGTGAGTCATGGGGTTGCAAAGAGTCAGACACGACTGAGTGACTGAACTGAACTGAACTGAACCATAAGTTTGCCTTCTACGTCTGTGCCTCTATTTCAAAAAACACATGTTTTGTAAATGGGTTCATTTGTACCATTCTTTAAGATTCCACATATAAGTGATATCATATGATATTTGTTTATAGCAGTGTTTTTTAAGCAGCCCCCTCTAAAGACTATCAGAATAACAAAAGAGGTAGAGCATGCACAAGGCTCAAACACACCCACACCAGCGACAGATTGACCAGCCCATCTCAGTCTCTCATAGACTCTGATTACAGTACAGAGAGAAGCTGTGATGTTAGGTGTTGGGTTCAGCTTAGGATTTAACCCCTGCCTGCAATTTAACATTCTCATGAAGCCTGCCACACAGTTGATGCTCAATAAACACATGCAAGATGCATAAATAAAATAATCCTTTCTGGTGGAACCAGAGAGACCAAATCCCTTACTCAGGCCCTGGGGTTAGAGTCCTCTTCCCAGGTTAACTCAGGGATAAATTCACCTCATTAAGAGAGAAGACAGTCCCCTAATCTGGCCTCCTTTTTGAATCTTTCTGAAAAACCAAGAGTGTGGAACATGGTGAATCCTGCTAAGTTGCTTCAGTCGTGTCCGACTCTGTGTGACCCCATAGATGACAGCCCACCAGGCTCCCCCGTCCCTGGGATTCTCCAGGCAAGAATACTGGGGTGGGTTGCCATTTCCTTCTCCAGTGCATGAAAGTGAAAAGTGAAAGGGAAGTTGCTCAGTCGTGCCCGACTCTTAGCGACCCCATGGACTGCAGCCTACCAGGCTCCTCCATCCATGGGATTTTCCAGGCAAGAGTACTGGAGTGGGGTGCCATTGCCTTCTCCAATGTGGTGAATAGTGCCTTGGTATTCAGAAAGAAGCCAAACAGCAGAACAAAGTACCATTCAAGAAACTGCAGAACCCATCTCTGCCCACTTTGACCTCCAATTCAGGTTATTGGAAAGGGTGTAGCAACGTGTGCTCATCTCAGTCAAAGCCCTTGACTGCTGTTCCTTTACAGAGTGCCTTAGACAGAAAATCCTGTACCTCTTCTTGTCATATTGAAATGAAGAAGAAACCAATTTGCATTAATGTACACAACCAATAGATGGGAAATTGAATGACTCTCTCTGGGTAGCAAAAGTGTTCCCGGGACACTCAAGAGCAGAAGGTATTTTTTAGTCTGGTCAGTTCAGTTCAGTCACTCAGTCATGTCCGACTCTTTGCGGCCCCATGGACCACAGCACGCTAGGCCTCACTGTCCATCACAAACTCCCAGAGTTTACCCAAGCTCATGTCCATTGAGTTTGTGATGCCATCTAACCATCTCATTCTCTGTCGTCCCCTTTTCCTCCTGCCTTCAATCTTTCCCAGCATCAGGGTCTTTTCAAATGAGTCAGCTCTTTGCATCAGGTGGCCAAAGTATTGGAGTTTCAGCTTCAACATCAGTCCTTCCAATGAACACTCAGGACTGATCTCATTTAGGATGGACTGGTTGGATCTCCTTGCAGTCCAAGGGACTCTCAAGAGTCTTCTCCAACACCACAGTTCAAAAGCATCAAGTCTTTGGTGTTCAGTTTTTTTTTATAGTCCAACTCTCACATCCAAACATGACTACTGGAAAAACCATAGCCTTGACTAGATGAACCTTTGTTGGCAAAGTAATGTTTCTGCTTTTTAATATGCTATCTAGGTTGGTCATAACTTTCCTTCCAAAGAGCAAGCGTCTTTTAATTTCATGGCTGCAGTCATCATCTGCAGTGATTTTGGAGCCCCTCAAAATAAAGTCTGCCACTGTTTCCACTGTTTCCCCTTCTATTTGCCATGAAGTGGTGGGACTAGATGCCATGATCTTAGTTTTCTGAATGTTGAGCTTTAAGCCAACCTTTTCACTCTCCTCTTTCACTTTCATAAAGAGGCTTTTTAGTTTCTCTTCACTTTCTGCCATAAGGGTGGTGTCATTTGCATATCTGAGGTTATTGATAATTCTCCTGGCAATCTTGATCCCAGCTTGTGCTTCATCCAGTCCATCAATTCTCATGATGTACTCTGCATATAAATAAGCAGGGTGACAATATACAGCCTTGATGTACTCCTTCAGTTCAGTTCAGTTGCTCAGTTGTGTCCGACTCTTTGCGACCCCGTGAACCGCAGCATGCCAGGCCTCCCTGTCCATCACCAACTCCCAGAGTTCACCCAAACCCATGTCCATTGAGTCGGTGATGTCATCAAACCATCTCATCCTCTGTTGTCTCCTTCTCCTCCTGCCCTCAATCTTTCCCAGCATCAGGGTCTTTTCAAATGAGTCAGCTCTTTGCATCAGGTGGCCAAAATACTGGAGTTTCAGCTTCAGCATCAGTCCTTCCAGTGAATATTCAGGACTGATTTCCTTTAGGATGGACTGGTTGGATCTCTTTGAATTCCAAAGGATTCTCATGAGTCTTCTCCAACACCACATTTCAAAAGCATCAATTTTTCGGTGCTCAGCTTTCTTTATAGTCCAACTTTCACATCCATACATGACTACTGGAAAAATCATAGCCTTGACTAGACCTTTGTTGACAAAATAATGTCTCTGCTTTTTAATATGCTGTCTAGGTTGGTCATAACTTTCCTTCCAAGGAGTAAGCATCTTTTAATTTCATGGCTGCAATCACCATCTGCAGTGATTTTCAGTTCAGTTCAGTCGCTCAGTCATGTCCAACTCTTTGCGACCCCATGAATTGCAGCACACCAGGCCTCTCTGTCCATCACCAATTCCCAGAGTTCACTCAAACTCACGTCCATTGATGTATTCCTTACCAGACTTTAATTCCTTCTGAACCATGCATTATTATGTGATTCCTGTTGCCTAGGAAAGCTCAGACGATTAAACGAGTTTATATTTGCCACTTCCAAGAACTCCTTTTGCAATTTAAATGATTCATGCATCTAAGTTTTACAAAGAGGAAAACAACCTCATTGTTATTTGCTCTGTTAAAGCCCTCAAGTGTTCAGCTTATTATTTTGTTATCTGGTAAAAAGGCAGAGTTTAATTCTCTAATCTTTTCCATGGGAAATTCTTAACAGGATAATAAAAATCCCTTATTTAACTAGCAGTGAAATAGCTGCTGCTCTCATCTTTTCTCCTTTTTTGGGGGAGGGTGGAAGAGAGATACTGTTGGTTACATGCTAGTATTCTCATGCCATGTAGCAAATTTCAGAAGAAGAGATGGACAGAAGTGAGGTCAGAGTGATATGAGTATTCCTCTATCTATCATCTTTGCACCAAAACAATAACACAGCTATGGAGACTGCTTACTTTCCCCTAGCAATCATCTCCTCCTTCTTCTTTTTAACAGATTGAGTTTTACTTGTCCTCATTGGTGTGCTTGTTATTTTATCCCCTGTGTAGGTTTTTGTGTCCATCATCACAGTCAAGATGGAGAGTGATTCTGTCATCACAATGGTCCTTAGTGTTGCCTTTTTATAAACACACCTATCTTCCTCCTGTTCCTCCCCTCCTCTCCCCACCAACCCCGGGCCCTCCACTAGTGTCTTTATCCCTTGAAAACTGTGATCTATTCCATTTCTATAATTTCGGCACTTCAACGATGTGTAATGGAATCCTACAGTATGAAACATGTTGGGATTGACTTTTTTCCAGCATAATTCCCTTGAGATTCATACAAGATGTTTCTTGTTATCAGTAATTGGCTTTTAAAAGACATAGAAACACAGATGTAGAGAATAAATGTGAGAACACCAAGGGGAAAAGGAGAAAGCGGAATAAATTGGGCAAGGCTAACCTGAGCTATCGGAGAAGGCAATGGCACCCCACTCCAGAACTCTCGCCTGGAAAATCCCATGGATGGAGGAGCCTGGTGGGCTACAGTCCATGGGGTCGCTAAGAGTCGGACACGACTGAGCGACTTCACTTTCACTTTTCACTTTCATGCATTGGAGAAGGAAATGGCAACCCACTCCAGTATTCTTGCCTGGAGAATCCCAGGGATAGGGGAGCCTGGTGGGCTTCCATCTATGGGATCACACAGAGTTGGACACGACTGAAGTGACTTAGCAGCAGCAACCTGAGCTATACAGTAGGCTCGCATTAGTTATTTATTTTTTACATAGTATCAGTAGTGATACATACACAGGGAACTCTCCTCAGGGCTCTGTAGTGACCTAAACAGGATGGGGAAGCCTGGTGTGCGGCAGTCCATGGAGTCGCAAAGAGTTGAACACGACTGAGTGACTGAACAACAAATGGGAAGGTAATAAAAAAAAAAGAAAGGATAGCCAATTCACTTTGCTGTACAGTAGAAACTAACACAACATTGTAAAACAACTATACATCAATAAAAATTAATTTTAAAAAATTGTTTTTCTATTGTCGAGTAATATTCAAGTTGTGGGTGCATCAGTTTTCTAACCATTCAGCCATTTAGGAATACATAATTGTTTCCAGGTTTTGGCTATGAACATCTGATAACAGGTTTTTTAATCAACAGTGTCACTCCTCTGGGATAAATGCCCAAGAGTGAAATTGTTAGTGGCATGTTTAGCTTTATAAGAAACTCCCAAGTCCTTGTACCATTTCACATTCCTACCAGCTGTGTATGAGTGATCCAGTTTCTCCACATCCTCACCAGCATTTGGTGTCACTGTTTTGTTTTGTTTTTTTGATCATTTTGATAGATCTGTAGTATCTCCTTGAGGCTTTAATTTGCATTTCTCTAATGGTTAATGATGTGGAATATCTTTTGTGGGCTTGTTTGCCATCTGTATATCTTCCTCAGTGAAATTTCTATTCATATCTTTTGCTCATTTTCTAATTAGATTGCTCATTTGGGGGATAATTAAACATTATTTGTTAAGTTTTGAGAGTCCTTTGTATGTTCCAGATACTGATCCTCTGTTAGATATGTGCTTTGCAGTCCTTTCTCTTAATAACTAAACTTTTGGGGTTTAAGCTGGGCATCTGGCTACTTTTCCCAACCTCTCTTGCAGCTAGGTGTGGCCATCTGGCAAAGTTCAGAGCAATGAGATAAAAGCAAAAATCCTACATGCTGTGTCTGAGTCATGTCCAAGGAAAACAAAAACTATGTGTTATGAATTTCCATCTTTTCCCCCTTCATGCAACATGCATCTTGCAGCCACCCAGCTTCAGCCATGTCTATGAATACTGTGCCTTAGGGCAAGATGGGCAGACTTTTTGTTGAGGGACAGATAGTTTGGGCTTGTGGGCCTTATGGTCTCCATACATGCTCTTCAACTCTGCTGTTGTAAGAGAAGCAGCTGCTGTCACAGAAGCAGCTGCGACAGTATGCAGTCAAGTAGGCATGGCTGTGCTTACATAAAATTCATTTTGAAAAACAGGTGGTCTGCTCATGGACTTCAGTTTGCTGACTCTCCTTTAGGAGTCTATATTAACACAAAACCACAGACAGCAGGAATGGGATCTCTGAAGTCACACGGAACCATTCCATCAGCCTGGACTGCTACCCTCTAGATTAATTCCTGACAAAGAAATAAACTTGTCTTATTTAAGTCACTTTCTTTTAGAGGCTCTTTGGTAGCATCTCAGCCTATGCCTATCTAAGAGCAATAAACTTGGCTTTCACAAGGCACTTGCTCTACTTGATGTACAAAGATGATTCAAAGGTGTATATCTATATTCATTGCCCAGAGAGAGTTTGCAGTGTGGTGTGAGAGAATATCCTGGTACTGTAGATTGAGCTATAACCTAATTATAAAAAAAAATGTGCTCTGTAAACAGCATGGGGATGACTGGGGAGATGGGAAGAAACATTAAGTGCCTAACATATGGCAGGCATTTTAGTGTTATTATGTGGCTGAAGTTTCAGACACATCTATGAAATATGTTGTATTTTCATTTTAGAGAGAAAAAAAAATGAGTATCCCAAAAATATTGAACTTTCCCTGTAGCAGAGATGAACCTTTGAAAAGTGTCCACTTCCATCATAGATTTACTCACTGCTGACATTCACAGACTGACCTGAGTCCCCTCCCTTCTCTCCAAGTTCTTTCTGGCAGGCAGAGCCTTCATCATCATATTAGCTCAACAAGCTTTTACTATGCACCTTCTATCTGCCTGGCACCAAAACCAGGAAATATAAAGGGATGCAGTAAAAGGCCTGAAAACTATTTCATTTTTTTTTTCCACTTTTTGGCTATGAGGGGTCTTTGTCGCTACTCATGGGCTTTCTCTAGCTGTAGCGAGAAGGTGCTACCCTCTGGCTGTGAGGAGAGGGTTTCTCATTGCAGTGGCTTCTCTAGTTGTTGAGCACAGGCTCTAAGGTGTGCAGGCTTCAGTAGTTGTGACTTGAGGGCTCTAGAATGTGGGTTGAGTAGTTGTGGTGCAGGGGCTTTGTTGCCCCGTAGCATGCAGAATCTTCCCTGACCAGGAAGGGAATCTGTGTCCCCTGCCTTGACAGGTGGATTCTTAACCACTGAACCACCAGGGAAGTCCAGGAGTTCATCTTTAAAAGAACAAATCTTTTGACAGTGTTGCATTTTATCTGAGTCCTGCACTCCTGGAAGCTTTTGTGTTCTTGGACTTGTTAACAACAAAGGAGGTCCTTGTATATATATTCTGAGATAAGATTTGTCTCTAGCCTTACCCAGGACTCCCATGAGGCGCCTAATAAGTCATTTGTTTACCTGCTTCTATAAATCCCAGGTCCCCTTATTTTTTGTGAGACGTTCCTCATTAATTACCATTTTCCCTATTGCGATAGTATAAGTAAAATAATATCCTTAATTGTACGATGCATTTTGTCTTTCACAGTTTTGGTGCTGTGACTTAAATAAGATTGGACCTCATCTTTGAATCTGCATTTACTCTATCTACATACTGAAGCTTCTCAGACTTAGTTTTGCTCCCTTCTTGACTTCTAACTGGGGCCCCCACAGTGCCCCTGACTCCTGGCTGGTATTCTGGGCTCTTGTCTGTTAGTAGCTGAGTAAGGATTTGATGCTGATTCTTTCTGAGTACTCACTTGTATTCCAGTCCTGGCTTTTCTTGGTTTTATTGTCTGACGAATTGGTGTTCTCTGTTGTAACAGATATAATGTCATGAAATATAATGTCTTTTCTCTATTGGATGGAAGATAGCACAGAATCAGAATTGTTAATCTTTCCTGCTTGTCTTTTGTTTGTTTTGAATTAAAATCAACTAAGAATTTATATCTGACTCTTTGCAACCCCATGAACTACACAGTCCATGGAATTCTTCAGGCCAGAATACTGGAGTGGGTAGCCTTTCCCTTTTCCAGGGGATCTTCCCAACCCGATCGAACCCAGGTTTCCCACACTGCAGACAGATTCTTTACCAGCTGAGCCACCAGGGATGAGGAAGGGAAGAATTCCTTGATACAGACCAGCGAGTCTTGTATTTCTGTGTTTATGCTTGACGTACAGCTGAAATTTTAAACTTGAAGCTATTTCTCTCTGTATGTATCTGCATGTTTATATATATGTGATTCAAAAAGACCTTTACCTTTCCTTTGTGTGACTGTGTAATGTTTTCCTATTTCTGAATTGTATTACTAAATTAGATTATAAATCTCTTTATAGGAGCTCTATTCTGATTACCTTAGAGGCAAATAAGGGCTTTTGTAAATGGAATATTCCCAAAATTCCAAGAAATTAAGGAAATCAATGGTGTTGGAGAAGACTCTTGAGAGTCCCTTGGACTGCAAGGAGATCCAACCAGTCCATCCTAAGGGAGATCAGTCCTGAGTGTTCATTGGAAGGACTGATGTAGAAGCTGAAACTCTAATACTTTGGCCACCTGAGATGCAAAGAGCTGACTCATTTGAAAGGACCCTGATGCTGGGAAATATAAAGGGGACAACAGAAGATGAGATGGTTGGATCACAGACTTGATAGACATGGGTTTGGGTGGACTCCGGGAGTTGGTGATGGACAGGGAGGCCTGGCGTGCTGCGGTTTATGGGGTTGCAAAAAGTTGGACACGACTGAGCGACTGAACTGAACTGAAATCCCAAATATTTTCAATGTGAAAAAGATATATTCCTATGTAAACAAACTCAGAAATGTTTTAAGAATTCAAGTTAATGTAATTTAGGTAAATCTTTCACAAAGAAGACTTACATAATTTTGGTTTAATAAAAACAGTTGTTTTTCTGAGTTATTGACAGTAAGTATAAAAATAGCATATATTTTGTTGTACTTTATGGGTTTTCTAAACATATACATGTTCACTTATTGGATAGTTAACATTACTTTTACTTAATGTTTAAGATTATGAAAGACATAAATTTATATTTCACCAAATTGAATCATTATTCTGAAAAGTTTATTTCAACAGTAATTATGTTTTGTAGTATGTAAGCTTGAAGGTAATTTCCCAGAATATTAGGTGACTTAAAACTTTAGACTTCTACTAAATTTAGTTAATTAATGGGTATTCATTGAATACATGCATCACCTCCAAGTAAGATAGAGTACTAAAGCATTAATTACTAATCAGAATTTAAAGTTTGAATACACTTGCCTCTTATTTTTATATGCTGCTGAGAGGCTTTCTCTTTTGGGTTCTAATGAGCATGTTTAATTTTTGCCACTTTGAGATGCTGTATTGTAAGTGACATGTATGGTTATAGGAAATTGTAAGCTCTGCTAATCTGCTGCAAAATGCTGGTGTGTGGCAGATTGTTCAGTTATCAGCCTCTTCATTTTCTCTGTGGAATAGAAGTTACTGTGGTTAAAAGTTATAATCAATATATGTGAAGGAGATGCCAGAGAGGACCAACTCCATATGCAAGGTAGGCAAGATGTGCTTTTGTTAATGAAGCAAGAGAGTGGTTTGGTTCTAAACTATAATGACTGGTTGCTGCAGAATGAGAAAGAGAAAAGAGGAAGGCCGAACCTAAATGGATGTAAAACCTAATAGAAAATTTGTGAAAAGGAAATTTTATTTGTTGTGGTCAGTGCTAGCTCAGGTTTGATAGATTTCTTTATAAGATTTCAAAAAGCACTTCTAGTGTCAAATATTGGTGGTGGTTTAGTTGCTAAGTCATGTTTGACTCTTGCGACCCCAAGGACTGTAACCTGCCAGGCTCCTGTGTCCCTGGGATTTCCAGAATACTGGAGGCAGTTGCCATTTCCTTCTCCAGGATCAGGAGAAAGGATCCTGATCTTCCTGGATCAGGGATCAAACCCCAGTATCCTGCATTGAGGGCAGATTCTATACCATCTGAGCCACCAGAGAAGCCCTAGTGTCAAATATTATGCTGATGCAAAATTGTGATTGTTTTTATCTCTGTTAAAATGGCAAAATGTTCTTGGTCCACTTAGCATGAAGTTTTAAAATATTATTCTTTGCCTTCTGCATAATGTTTTAGTTCACAGAAGTTGTGTCTTAACAGAATAACCTTCTATGGTTTAATGTTGATTTTAATGTATCTTTGATGATTTAAGAAAATAAAAGCTTATCACTTAGGAAAAAGCACGTTACCTTCAATGTTTATTTTTGAATGCTTCACTGTCACTTTAAAACAAGAAGCAAAATGTCTCAGGCACTCATGATCCAATTCTATCTTAGATATTCAAATCTCATAGAAACTTTTGATTTTTGTATTTCCAAAATCCAGTTATAAATGATATCTTTACACCTAAAACTGTCTTTGAGATTTCCCAGAGAGCCCCTAGAAACTCACAGAGAATTTGTTCTTTCACCTTGTAAAAAGAGAGGTGCTGCTGCTGCTAAGTCGCTTCAGTCATGTCCGACTCTGTGTGACCCATAGACGTCAGCCCACCAGGCTCGCCCGCCCCTGGGATTCTCCAGGCAAGAACACTGGAGTGGGTTGCCATTTCCTTCTCCAATGCATGAAAGTGAAAAGTGAAAGTGAAGTCGCTCAATCGTGTCCGACTCTTAGCGACCCCATGGACTGCAGCCCACCAGGCTCCTCTGTCCATGGGATTTTCCAGGCAAGAGTACTGGAGTGGGGTGTCATTGCCTTCTCCGAGAGAGGTGCTAGAAATAATAAAATTTATTTCCTATGTTACTATTGATGAAAAGCAAAAAGTTGTCAAATCAGAAGAGATGCTTAGCCTTCCCTAGGTAAATTTGTATTGGTGATGTTATTAATACAAATATTTTAAATTGTATGTCATAGAGGAAGTTCCTAGAGATTTGCCGGTGCCCTTGCTGTCTGTAATATGTTTCTATTTATCAGATTCCTGGTTCTTCATTGCCTTATATTAGATAACAACAGTGTAGTATTAGTCATATTTTCAGTATTTAAAAAAAATTTTAATTTTGTTGCAACTTTCTTTACTTTAAATCTAGTAACTTCTAGAACTGAAACCTGACTGCCTAGATCCCTATTAGGATACTAGATTGCCTTGTAGCTGGTCGTATTTCCCAAGATCTGAAGAGGCCCTGCAAGCTGAAGCCCAGCAACTTGCCATAAACTTCCAAGGGCTCACCACTGCAGCAGAATTCTCCCTGGACAAGCTGTGTTTGGATCACTAAGCGAGTGCAGTGAAACGTTCAGGTCACACGTGCTCTTTTACAAGATGTAATCAAGACAGTGGACAACATCACCAAGAACAGCAACATCCAGACTGGAGAATTTTAAGAAATAGAGTACTGCCGAACAACCTTCTCCAACCTCTCGGAGTCCATTGGACTAGCTGCCCTCAGAACTCAGCTTCTGGCTCTTTACCTTAATATAACACTCAATGCTAATATTTACCTTTTTAACTTTAGGCATCCCTCTTTCAAGATGCATGATGTCCAGTACCCTAAAATGACTGATCTTTGCTACCACTTCTCAACAGATGGTTCAACTGGTTTTACAAGAATAGCATTAACAAGAATCCCTGTATTGCAGGAAGAGGGACCTTGAGAGTTGATTCTTGTCTAACACTTGGAAATGAATTCGTACCTCCTTTTGACCTTTCCCAGGTTCTTCTATTAATCATTGCTGGTGGCTTGTTAGTTCCATATTCCTTACCAGGACCTCTTGTCATAAAATAACTCATGCAAATGGTTACTGTGGTGGCTGGTCAGGGTGGGCGGTTTCAGTCAGTGTTTTCTCTAACAACTACCTTCCTGCAACACCTGGGAGACTGTTTCTTAGATCCTACTTTTCCCTCTCAAGACGTTTATAATTACTTCTGAGTTGTTCAGCAATGAATGATGCTTGTCTGGGAAAAGGGGTTCTGACAATGTTGAATTATTTTCTGAAACTTGTGCTGTCAGAAAGTTGCAATAGTTAAGAAATCTCTACACTATTGTACATAAAATAAACAAGGTCCTACTGTATAGCACAGGGAACTATATTCAATACTTTGTGATAGCCTATAATGGAAAAGAATTTGAAAAAAAATTCAGTTATGCATATGTGTGTGTGTATAACTGAATCACTTTGCTGTACACCAGAAAATAACACAGTACTGTAGATCAACTATATTTCAATAAAATAAAATAAAAATGAATGCCAAAAGCCCAAACTCCAAAACCAACCAAACAAACAAAAAAGAAACCTGCCCCTTTATCTTTCCTTTGTATACTCCAAGATCCATTTCCACCCTTTCTCCTGACTCCCATAAGACTTGTAGATTACTTTCTTATTTATCTGCTCTACAAAACCCAGGTTCTCTTCCTTTTTATGAGATGCTCTTCATTAATGACTGTTGTCCTTGTTGCAACAGCCTGAACAAAATCCTATCCTTAATTATCTGATAAAATTTGTCACACTCTCATTTCTACGGTTGAGTTTTCTCAATTTCTTCACTTCTCTGAGCCTCAGTTTCCCCATCTATAAAGGACCATTATGTCCACCTCCAAAAAGATGTGAAGGTTGAGGCAATACACAAGAAAGAACAAGCTAGTCTAATAGCAAGTGATCAATAAGTACTAGTCCTTCTCCCTAGAGGAAAATAGTCTCAATGCAATTGGTAGCCAGAGTGGGAACGGTGGCGACTCAAGATTGAAAGAGCAGATACAACCAAGGAGGGTCTTGGAATGCAGGAACAGAAAAACCCGACCCTGATTGTCCTTCCCTCCCTTATGTTGTAACTATTAATGGATTTCGGGTCCTCCTGAGCAGCGTAACCTGTCTCCCTCCTAACCCATAGGGAGAAGGTATTTGCCTTATTCTTCCCTCCACCGAGTATATGTGCCTCATCCAATCAGCAAATGACCCACAAGACCCCTATCCCACTCCTCGTACCCTGGGTATAAAAGTGGACTGAGGACCCCTGTTCAACGTCACTTCTCTCTTGAGCTGGCCAGCTCTTCTAATAGCGTCTCGCACTCTAATAAACTTTATTTCCTTCTCATTCTGTCTCATGTCTGGAAATTCTTTTCCTACCCATGCCAGGACCACAATAATTTTGGGGGCCCATATGGGGACTTGGGGCGTCTTCCCCACGTCCTCACTTCTTCTTTCTCAAAGGAACCTTCTGTAAACAGGCAAGTGCTGTGGGAGAAACTGAGGAACTCTGGCCAGGGTTATCCTCTGGTATCTTCCAAAAGCTTCACTGCTCACTGCGCCCCAGTAGCTGCTGCTCAAATGGGTGAGGGTCTCTCCTTTGTCTTCTTTCCAACTGAGGATTAAGTCAACCAATATTATGTGGGCCTGGGTCAGGCACTTAAAAGCCATTTGACACCTGCCACGTGAAGACTCCCAAGTGAGGATAAGGGGGAGGTGGAACGGATCAGGCCACAAGGGCATCCACCCCAGCAAGACAATTTCCATGCACCGTGTCAGGCACATAATGGCTGAAGCAGAACAGAGACCATTGTCCCCTGGCCACCGCCTCCCCAGTAGGCTTGTAAGGCAGATTCCTCAGCCTTCTTCTCTGGCACTTTCACTTCTTCCCTTTCAGTCCGGATTGATTTACAGGAGCCTAGGTGTTGCCTCTGAGCCATCCCAAGAGTGCCTTCCATGTTTCAGGGAATCTCCAAACAGTGAGTCACCCTGTTGCTCCTGGGAATCTCTGTCTTTCTCTGCCCGGGTCACATGCTGCCTTAGCTGCACGGTTCTCAGGGGTCACCTCTCACTGTCGGATGTGACTGTTGGGAAGGTCAGCCATTTTTATGCCATTAGTGGCACGGAGAGATCACTGGGACAAAGGGACGCCCTTCTGTCAGCCGGTGACTCTCACTACCCCCATTCTACAGCAGGTAGGCTAAGAGTGGGGTCTAGTATGTCCTGGGAGCCTCTCTCAGACTCACCCCTTGGCTACATTCTCAGAAACGGGAAAGTTTTGACCTTGTAAAAGGCCTGGCCTCAATACAAACTAGAGGACCCCCCAAAAAATGGCCTCTGAATGGCACACTAGCTTTTGCCAAAAGCAGGGAAAGGACTCAGAGTTTCCTTACATTCAGTCCTTCATGGCCCTCAGTCAGAATCCGGATTTCAGGGACTCATGCCTTATGTGTCTTCCTGCTGCTTCCTTACCTCCTGTCTGCCTCTGACTCTCTCCATCAGATTTCCTGCTGCTGCTACTGCTGCTGCTGAGTCGCTTCAGTTCCGACTCTGTGCTACCCCGTAGATGGCAGCCCACCAGGCTCCTCCATCCCTGGGATTCTCCAGGCAAGAATACTGGAGTGGGTTGCCATTTCCTTCTCCAGTGCATGAAAGTGGAAAGTGAAGTCGCTCAGTCATGTCCGACTCTTTGAGACCCCATGGACTGCAGCCTACCAGGCTCCTCCGTCCATGGGATTTTCCAGGCAAGAGTACTGGAGTGGGTTGCGATTGCCTTCTCCCAATCAGATTTCCTAGACGACCCCTACTTGAACTTTCATATCTGCAAGATCTCTAGGAAAAGATTCTGAGGTTCCCTTTGGTCCAGGTTTTTCTCCTATATTCAAAAGCCTGAAGGATTAAAAACTCTCCTAACACTCTAAAGGATGTTCTAACTATGCTTATCTCATGGGTGTGGAGGGAGCCAAGCTTTCCCCACTCCTGAACATCCTAAAGAATTCCCTTCTAACTACTCCTGTTTCTCAGGGTAGAGAAGGACCAAGCTTCCCTACTCCTGCAAACTCCCTTAACCCTTCAGATTCTTCTGATGGGACAAAGACCTCACTTCCCACCAGAGGACAATCCAAGATTTTATCAGCTGATATCACCTGATACCAGAGTCAATTTAAGCACTATTTGGTCTATATTTTAGCTATAAAGCTATGACTGCAGAAAGGAGATATGACTTTTTGACACAGAATGGCCATGATATTCTTTAGACTCTGGAGAAATCTGGTTAAAATGAAAAAAAATTTTTTTCTTGGAAATTGCAAAGCCAATTCTTTTTGCATATGCAATTAAAGAAAACTAGCTTCTTAAAGGCCTGCCTAGAGAAAAGCTTGAAGTTAACCCCTTTAATGCCCTTGAAACACACAACCAACTTTGACTGAGACCTCAACCTTGGCCAAATTAGAACTGCAAGCCAAAAAAAAAAAAAAAAAAAGGTGCATGTGTGTGTGAAAGAGACATTTTAAATCAAGCGGAAAACTATGAGATCTCTGTCTGTCTGGATTTATGTATGTCTCAGTGTGTGTCTTTTTTTTTTTTAAATAATATTGCTGAGGATGTAAATGAGTTCTAATTTAATTGACCTAAAGAAAAGTAAGCACTTAGAAATCAGACAATTCTAAATACAAGAGAAATTAACTTAAATGAATTTTGGATTCATGTAAACTGGGAAATATTCAGTATTAAGTATCTAGTATTAGTGTTTGTTAATCTTATATAGACATGTCTAAGTATCATTAACATTAAGCATAATATTTTCACTGTGCTTTGAGTTCTTATAAGTTAAGTATTGTTGTATCTGTTACAAGTTTTTTAGAAAGGAAGTACCTCTAGAAAAAGAAAAATATTCCTAAAAATGTAAATTAGATATGAGCTTTTAGATATACTATTAAGAATAATTATACTTTAGAAATGTCTGTATAAAATTGTCTCTCCAGATTGGTAACCTGAATTTCTAGGGCTGTGCTAAACTAAGTGATGGAAGTTATTGAATAATTAGGTCATTTCCAAATAAGATAAGATTCTGAAACATTCATTACTGAACACTAACTTTCTGTTACAGAGAAACTAGAGATTTTGGACTATTAATGAATGTTTGGTGCTATCCTGAGATGTTTTCTAGAAATTTTTTAAAGAAATTATCACTGGTATATATGTACACTTTCACTCTATAGAATGCTAGTTTAAAGGTCAGTTCTTGGTTGTTTAAGGAAAGTAGGATGTGTATTTTCAGTAAAGAGGGTATGAGGAATAAAATTACATTTTGTGAAGGGAAAAGAAAGTAGGTCTGGCTTACAAGTGGCTGTTTCAGGATGGGAGAACAAAGTAATGGGTACAGATAGTGATAAGAAGGTTTTATGGAAAGTGGACCCCAAGGGAAGAGTTTTGTGCATAAATACACGTTTTCTTGAGATATTGAATTGCCTTTGGTAATAGATTTTAAGTTTCCTTACCTCTGAAGTGATATGGTCTATGTTTACCTTTGAAATCTTCTTTAACACTTTGGCTAAGTGAATATATTGTTTCACAGTGATCTATATGATTCTATCTGACTGTTATAAACCCTTTCGATATTTATCGACAAAACTTCCTAAATAACTTAACTTCTAGCTAACTTTGGGATGCTTCAGAGGGCCCCTGAGACACTCAAAAGAGCTATTAAACTACCTGGGTTCATTGGACATGTTAAAGTACATGGGAAGTACTGTTGAAGGGGTGATAAATCTTAACAGTTTATATTGTATGTATGATGTTACCAATATAGATATCCTAGACATTATGTGAAATTCATAAAAATCTTATATGTCCTGGTAAAATGTTGTCAGTTATAATTCTAGTTATCATGTTAAAGTGTTACTAGTCACAGCAATGACCAGGTTACTTTGTCAATTACAATTTAATCAAGTTTAAAACATGTCTTCTATGATTTCACTCTGATGACTTTGCAAGAATACTACTACTTCAAGATTTATGGAAAAGACTTTTCTAAGATTAACCAATAAACAAATTCTTTTTGTTATCTGATAAGCTGGTACCAGACTGGAACTTAGTCTATTCTCCATGTTAAGAGACCAAAGTTTTATTAGAATGCAGCTTTTGATAGCAGGTTATGAATTTTTTTGCCTTTAACTGATTTATATTTGTTTTAAAAACCTTTTGTTACTTTGATAAAGTAAATAAGCATTATTTAGGATTATGGTACATGTAGACAAAGCTCATTCTGCTTCTACAAAAAATAAGCCCTCACTGTTAGACTTTTGCTATCCTGATGTCCTTAAAACTTGGCAATAGTCTACTTCTAAATCAGGGAATTAAAAATGGGTGAACAGCTGCTATGAATCAAAATGTCAGGGCTATGGGAAATCAAAGATGGCTGCTTGGCTTTCCTGGCTCCCTGGCAAACCTCATTTTTACTTAATGGGTTAAAACCTTCCCTGGCTACAGGATTAATGCCCTCACAATGACAAAAAATTATATTTCACTTAACATTAAGTTTTAGTTTTGTTAATTAAGGTTTGTGTTTACTATGACTTACTTCTGAGATAGTTCCTTGTTGTTATGTTATATTACTAAAAGGTTTAATTAAGTTATTAGAAAGGAGAATCTAATTTGTTTCTAAAGCTTATCTCAATAACCAGTCTTTTTATAAAGGTCATATGTTTCATGATGTACAACCAGGAGACTTGGCTATAATCATTTAACTAAGTCAGATGACCTGGGGTATACTGGGCTAAACCTAATGAAAGTTCTTGACTTAAATTCTTGCTTATGACCTTACTAATACTTGCTAGCTATATTATTTTCTATGTCACTTGTTTCAGAAGAGTGTTTCTTATGTTACTAAATGTGTGTCTGAGCCTGTGATAAAATGCTGATATGCAGTTCCATATGAGATCAATGATTGTAATAATGTAACTCTAGATATGGGAAGAAGCAACAAGAGGGAATATTTTCCTGGACCAAGAGGCTAGTAAGACAGGTATGGTCCAGAGACTCTTCTTGCTACTTTCAAGGCCTGGTCCAATAAAAGCACACTGAGTGGCTTCTCAATGGGATCTTCCTGAGACCTGGGAATGAGCCTTCTGAGCACCGTGGGACACAATAGCCATGAAATGCCCCCCAAACATAGTCAAATATGTGGCTATGAAGGGACCCTGCTGACTGGAAATTGGCACTTGCCAGCTATCTCTACAAAGATTACATCACGACCACTGCAAGCTGTTGACCTTCAACACCCCTTAAAAGAAATTCAGGATGGAGATCAGAAATAAGGCACTCTGTGCTCTGGGAAAAACCCAGAAGAACCAGCCTTCAGAGAGTCAGATGCTTTCAGGTAAAGGTTTTTCTGAGAGCAAGTTCTTGCATCTTCTCATACCTAGAGAAGCACCAACGTCACAAACCAATGTGTGGTCCTGGTTCTCCTGGCTAGGCCCTCAGAAGCTTTTCTACTTCTGTTAATCTTTGGGAGATGTACCTTTAACTTTCTTGATAAGCTTGTTTTTTCTAGAATATAACAAATCTCCAAATGGCAGTACGATAAGAATATTCCCTGAACAACACCTAGACAATGCTGAAACAAGTCACTTTATTATTCTATGGACTCTCATCTCCCTCCATAAATACATGCTGACAAAGAGCAGGCAATGAGAACCCAGAGCCCCATAATGCCCCTACAGCCTGAAGAAACCAGAATGGTCATCCCCCTTTTCCTTTGAGACTGGGTTCTGAAACACCTGCAAAGGGAAATAGATAGATAGTTAGACATGAGCAGAGTATCAACAGGGGCCAAAGAATTGGTCCTAGAAGTAAAGAGAGGGAGGAACATGGTGACCCAAGGACGAAAGAGCAGATGAAACCAAGGAGGGTCTTGGAATGCAGGAACAGAAAAACCTGACCCTTATTGTCCTTCCCTCCTCTATGTTGTAACTATTAATGGATTTCAGGTCCTCCTGAGCAGCATAAGCTGTCTCCCTCTTAACCCATGGGGAGAAGGTATTTGCCTTACTCTTCACCCCACTGAGTATATGTGCCTCATCCAATCAGCAAATGACCCACAAGACCCCTATCCCACTCCTTGTACTCCGGGTATAAAAGTGAGCTGAGGACCCTTGTTCAATGGTGCTTCTCCCTTGAACTGGCCTGCTGTTCTAACAGCTGCTGCTGCTGCTGCTAAGTCACTTCTGTCGTGTCCGACTCTGTGCGACCCCATAGACGGCAGCCCACCAGGCCCCACCGTCCCTGGGATTCTCCAGGCAAGAACACTGGAGTGGGTTGCCATTTCCTCCTCCAATGCATGAAAGTGAAAAGTGAAAGTGAAGTCTCTCAGTCGTGTCCGACTCTTAGCGACCCCATGGACTGCAGTCTATTAGGCTCCTCCGTCCATGGGATTTTCCAGGCAAGATTACTGGAGTGGGGTGCCATTGCCTTCTCTCGTTCTAACAGCATCTCCCATTCAAATAAATTTTATTTCCCTCTCATTCTGTTTCATGTCTGGAAATTCTTTTCCAATCCAGGCCTGGACTACCACAGGAACCGCTTCTAGTTCCTTCCATTGACAGGCCTCCCCCCTGCTTTAGCGCCTCTCTGAAGTACCCATATAATAGTGTCAACTACAAATTGGCACTTACCAAGAGCATTGCCAAGGACTGAACATCAAGGGCATTTGCCATCTGACCCTATGGAGACTGACCCCCATGTTGCTATAGCTGTTGACCTTCAACACCCCCTGAGGGACTTAAGGGTGGAGCGAGGCGCTCTGTGCTCCAGAAAATCTGATGGGACAGGTCTTTAGATAGTTGAATGTTTTTAGGAACAGATTTTATGATCTCCATTTTTGCATCTCCTCATATCTAGAGAAGCACTAAATCCCTTCAGGGTGACATCAGATACTCATGACTGACAAAAAACCTTTTGTAAAATGAGTACTTCATGATATTGAACTCCTTCACCAAAACCTTATATATTGACCTTCCCCCCCTGCTGCTTTGGAGCAGTCTTTCAGAGCTATCTGAGATGCTCACTCCCAGGCTGCAGTCCTCATCTTGCCCCCAAATAAAACTTAACTCATGACTCTCAAGTTGTACATCTTTCTTAGCTAACAATAGTATTTGATGGAAATTTCCTGAGATGTTCTGTGGTTGTCATCCCCACCACCACCAAATGGAAGATGTTAAGTACTTGATGACCATGAGAGCATATTAGTCCTGGCCTCCTGGAGCCTAAGGACTGATAAAGTTAACCCCTGTGACACCACCTTGTTCCCTCATCATGAGTCAATCAGAGAATGGTGCCTAACCTGATCACATATCCTGTGACCCCACTCCCCACCCCCCAGACTTTTAAAATGTTTTACTGAAACCCTTCAGGGAGTTTGAGGATTTTTAGGGCAAGTGCAACCTTGTCTCCTTGAATGGAGACAATAAACCTTTCTCCACTCCAAACTCTGAGGTTTCACTGCATTGGGCGCATGAACTTGCATTAACAAAGAAAAGGGATAAGTCAGTACAAACTTGTCATCACAAATGGGAAAACAGTTCAGAACAAGGGCGTTGACATTGACGCAAACAGCACAAAGCAAGAGCACTATTTCATATAGGGCAGAAACTATAGCACTAAGGTACGCTGGAAGCATGTCTTCCTTCCTTCTAGAAAGTAGATAGTTTGTTGCAATTGCATTTGCAATTGAGGGATAGCCTGGAGCATACTGACACTGAGATTGTTAGAAAAACAGTTTACCTTCACAACCCAATGGCAGGAGCATCTCGAATGGCAGCCTTCTTATTTTGGACTGGCTGCCTGGGTAAGCGCCCACCTTGTAGGTTTTCTAAATATTTCCAGGGAAGTCCTGGTGATTCTGTCTGACAGGGAAGGGTACCAGCTGTGTTGGTTGTGTTCGTATCTCTGGCCAAAAGAACACAGGTCAGGAGATAGGTTTAGCGTGAAATTCCTGGTGGTGCTATGAAAGGTTTTCCATAATTCTTCCAGGTCTTTGTGGAGCCCCCTCCAGATTGGCTGAGAGGGACACTTCTACACACACTTCGGGATTACAGGGAAGCAGAAAAACAGAGGAAAACTACAAACATTATGTAGAAGTTTGAAAGTGAGAGAACAAAATCGCCACTTGACAATTCAATTTGGAAACCCAAATTGCAGCAGTTAACATTCATGAAATTCCAGCTCTAGACACACAAATGCAAATAATCAGAAAAACATTTGCTCCTGAAAAGTGATCACCTTGGTGCTTCTTGTTATCAGCCTGAAGGTAAAATGAGCAAATTCTGAAGACCTGGAGACTTTAACCTCTAAGAAAGTGAGACTGCTTTTGAGGACCTTATAGAATTTGGCTAGCTCATTTGCTGCTTTCTCTAACTCCTCACTGTTTGATTCTCAGTGATGTTTATTTTTTTTTTGAATTTCCAATTATTTCCTCCCTGCCATTGCTTTTAAAAGTTCTAACCCCATTTGAGCCAAATTATCTACTAAGCACAATGGGCACAGTGCAAGGCCCCACAAAACTGTGTTCATCTCTCTGAAAATCAGGGAGAAAAAAAAAAAAAACTTTTTTAGGTCAGAGGAAATGTTTTAATATATTCATCTTTATTCTAATTCATAAATATAATTAAAAATTTTTTATGGAGAAAGGGGCCTACAGAATACAGCCCCAAGCAGTTGGATTTGCTTATAATTTATAAGTACTCTTAAGCCCATAGGGACACAAATACTTGCTTTTTCCAACAGTAAAGCCAGGATGGACCAAGACTGCCACAAGCCCTGGGTTGAGGACAATTGCCATTTGCAAGCAGCATCTTGCAGCTTACGGTTTCAGAAGTTTCCCTCCTGGGTCCAGGCAGCCATGGGCTCTTGTGTCAATAACCACACTCCAAGGTCTTTGGAAACTGGTGACTTTCTGGTGTCAGTGACCATTAGAGACCCTGATTTGTGTTTTGTCAACTGAAAATAAAATGAATATAAAAGTTAAGTTTTTTGGGGGGGCAAAATGAGACAGCATTTTATATAGCTCTGAGGTACCAGCTCTGAAGAGGTAGGGGGAGAGATCAGCATGTATATGATTTTAGTGAAGCAGAGTACGTACACGTATTCTGGCACTTGCTGCTAGTCATGAGAAGCAGATGTCATCATTAGTGACTTTAGAGCTTTTCTAGATAGGAGAAGATGCAAGAATTTGGGCTCATAAAATCTGAAAATTTCTATCTGAAGGTCTGTTCTGCCAGGTTTTCCCAGAGCACAGAGTACCTAATTCCTGATCTCCACCCTGAGCTCCTTTCATGGTGTGTTGAAGTCAGTGGCTGCAGTGCCTTGTGACTCAATCCTTGTCGAAGCAGATAGTTGGCAGGTGACAATTTTTAGTTGGCAGTATGACTCAGCGGTAAAGAATCCAGTTGCAATGCAGGAGATGCAGGTTAGATCCCTGGGTCAGGAAGATCACCTGGAGAAGGAAATGACAACCCACTCCAGCAGTTTTGCCAGGGAAATCCTATGGACAGAGGAACTTGGTGGGTTACAGTTCATGGGGTCACAAAAGAGTTGGACATGACTTAGTGACTTAACAGCCTTATAGAGAAACCAGAGTTATGATTAAATTTACTATTGTTCAAAGCAAAAATCAAGGCACATTGTCTGATATGGAATTCCCTCCTCCATTTTCATGAAATTAAATTTTAAAATTTATGTAATAGAAACTCTAAAAAACAGTCACATAATTCACAAATGACTTTTATGACAATAACAAAATGATGTGAAAATAAATAACAAAACTGGCAAGTAGAGCCTATTTACCAATCCAATGTTTGAATATTTATTGTCCATGTGGCCTAGAAGGTCCAGGACACAGGGGCATGGTCCCCTTCCTTCATGAGAACAGGGCCAGAGGTCATGTGGAGAGCCTGGTTTCTCAGCCTCATCTTTTTTTTTTTTTTCCCCTGAATTTTAAAATTGGAATTGAATCGCTTTACAATGTTGTGTTTGTTTCTGCTATACAATATAATGAATCAGCCATATGTGTTGCAGGAAGAGGGACCCCTTTCAGAGCCCAAAGGTGGGCTCTTGTCTAACACTCAGAAGTAAATTATCTGAGGAGACACATGTGCTGACAAAGCAAGAGACTTTATTAGAAAGGGGAGCCCAGGTGGAGAGCAGTAGGGTAAGGGAACCCAGGAGAACTGCTCTGCCACGTGGCTTACAGCCTTGGGTTTTTATGGTGATGGGATTAGTTTGGGGGTTGTCTTTGGCCAGTCGTTCTGACTCAGAGTCCTTGCTGGTGGTGCACGCATTGCTCAGCCAAGATGAATGCTGGTAAGAAGGATTCTGGAAGGTGGTTGGACATATGGTGTCTCCTTTTGACCTTTCTTGAACTCTTCCCTTTAGCGGTGGCTTATTAGTTCGGTGTTCCTTACCAGGACCTCCTATTGTAAAATAACTCACGCACACGGTTGCTGTGGTGCCTGGCCGGGGGGTGGGTGGGGGTTTTGTCAGTGTGCTTCCCTAACATATACATACCCATGTCCCCTCCCTCTTGACCCTCTCCCCCCACCCCCATCACTCCATCTCATCCCTGTAGGCTATTGAAGACCAAACGGGCTTCCTGCTAGTTGAGGACCATAGTAACCTGGCCCAAGGGTAATAGCAACTACCATTTGGGAGCACCTACTATGTGTCATAGCCTTTTCATAAATTATATCTGAACAATATAAATGCAAACTAGATATTAAAGTTTTCATTTTATAAACCAGAAAAAAATGGGTAACTGGTCAGTGACATAGAGGGTGCAACAGGGAATTCTGATTCCAGCTCATCCTGACTAGAAAGGCTTGGGGGTCTCAGGTGTTTATTAGGAGTTGTGAATCACTGGGACACTCAGATTCAGAATGAAAATGAGTGTTCCAGGTAGAGGAGGCATAGGGTTCTTGACAGGTGAGCCCCATGTAGGCCCCTGAGAGACTCTCTCAAAGGTTTCTCCTTTATAGATGGTCCCCTCAAGCCATCCCAGACTCTGAAAGCTGGTTCACACAGCTCACTTGCCTCAACTGCCCTTCCCTGGCTTCTCTCTTTAGCTTCTGAGTTCAGCTCAAATCCCCACCCTTTCCCAATCTTCCACAAGGACCCAACCAGCCTGGCCTTTCCCTCTCCAAATCCCTGCTATACTTCTGCAAGTGGAGTGCCTTGTGATTTGTGTTACACCGGAAGAAAGATCAAATTCACATCCTCATGGGTTTCCATTCTGAGATTCAAAGGAACAGTAGGAAGGCATAAACTCTTCCTGACCATTACTCCCCCCATTGTTGATACCCTCACTTGCAGTGAACTTTTCACCCCTGAGGTGGCCTCTGGACATCACTGACCGGCTGAATCCCCCAGCACACTGAGAGACAATGCAACTCCTCTCAGAGGGCTTAAGTCTCCTCTTTTCTCTCTGAGTTTCAAGAGAACACAGAGCTCTGTTTGAAAACCATTTTTCAGCCTATGGAAGGTTGTTTAATACAGGCTCATTGGTGCCAAACTCCTTGACATTCTTCCAGCAGAAACTGAATGTTTGGAAATCCGCTGAACATGGACGTGTGAAGTCAATTAATAATCAAGTGTAGATGTATGTCTTCTCTGGTTCTTTTCATGTGTGTGCTTTTGGTCTTACCAACTAGATTTGTAAGCTCCTGATGGGCAGAAATGAGCCTTACATTTATTTTGTGTCATGGTCCTCCTCTCTTTTACCTGCCAGTGTTCAACATGTGCTTAGTAAGGATTTTATGCAGTGGATGAAAGGATGAACTTATTTTTACAGCTTCTGCAACACCACTTAAGAGTATAACTTCTCTTGATTGGAGATACAAACAAAAAATTTATCTAGGAGAACCTATTCCTAGTGGATTTAGTTGCTCTAATCCAGAGATTAGAATCCAGTGGAGGCTAAGGGAGAGTGGCCACATGGCATCCTCTAGAGCACTTTCTCTGTGCCTGCAAGTCTTTCTATATTCTCTTAATTGGAGCTGCTAGCAGTTCTGAAGGAACAACAGCAAAAAAAGGTTAGGAGTACTGAAGATTACATTCGATCACAATTTTAAAAATGCATTGGGTGCTAATAACATAAGAATAAAAGCAGAGGCTATTTTAAGAAATGTTCCCACCCATTCCAACCAGATTCTTATCCAACCTCCTTCTGATCATTAATGAGGTTATTAAGCTTGACTGATCTGTCAGGGCCTGCATGAAATCTCTGGTACCTCACACTAGATTCTGTTTCATTGAGCCCCAAATAAGCTTAGGGCAAAATGGCAAATTAAATTTCAGGAGACAATGAATTTTTAAACCAACAAAATCCAATGTAATCATGTTTACTGCCCCAGAGAAAGGACATTGCTTTAGTCTTCATGTGTGGACTTGTTTCCTTTAATTCCTTTAAGGATGGTTTAAATCAGCAAGAGGGGTGAAAAATGGGGTGGCAGACTCTTCCCCTGTCAGGGTGAGGCAGTCTGTTGATCATTCTCACAAGAAAGCTTCTGAGTTGGTCGTTGGTCTGCAATAGGTCCTTGAATCTCCTGTTTTTTTGCATTCCCTCCTGAACTCTTGAGTTAGGTCTCATTTCCATAGATCCTTGGTACCAACAGAGTCAGTGATCCTCAGACAGCCTCAGACAGCCTCAGAACTGATGGGGCTTGAGGTAAAGACCCACAAAACTGACCAAGTGGCATGTCCCAAAGCTATACAGGACTGATTATTAAATCCTCAAGAATCAGAGAAATGGATCTTGTACCATAGTTGGGAGAGAGCTATAGTAAGTTATTCTAAGTCATTTTGTTTATAACTCAAAGCCCCTAGTGAGCTTTTATATCATTTTCTCTCTAACACTTAGTCATTTATTTTTAAATAAATGATATGAGTATGATACAAAAGCAAAAATACAAAAAAGGTTGATAGTAAAAGGCAGGATTGTCTTCCATTCTTGTACCTCCTACCTAGTTTTCTTCTCAAAAGGCAATTGCCATTATCAATTTCTTTTGTATTCTGCCAGTTGAATTCCATGCATAAGCAAAAGTGTGTGTAAATATTTTCTATTATTTAAAAAAGCAGATTTTGGCATTCTGAACTGACTCCTCTACACTGATCTTTTTTATTTAACATGAATACCAGACCACCTGTGACGTGGGGTTGGTCCTCCCAGTGGCCGCCCCTGGTTTTGGGCCTGGGGTTGCTCCTCCCGGCCGCTGCCCCTGACTTCAGACTCGGGGTAGCTCCTCTCGGCCTCTACCCCTGACCTCGGACACAGGGTAGCTCCTATCTGCCACCGCCCCTGACCTGGGACTTGGGTAGCTCTTCTCGGCCGTTCCTGCACCATCGCAGCCTGGCACTCTTGGCCGCTGCCCCTGACCTTGGACGTGGGGTAACGCCTCTTGGCTGCCACCCTTCGGGCATGGGGTCCTCCCAGCTTCTGCCCCTGACCTCGGACGTGAGGTAGCTCCTCTCAGCCACGTCTAGTGCACTGGTCGCAGCCGCCCGTGCTTAGTGCCCATGTCCAAGGAGCTGTGGCTTTGCAGGCGCAGGAGAGCCTAGAGGAGCTATCCCATGTTGAAGGTCAGGAAGGATGGCAGTGAGGAGATACCCCTTGTCCAAGGTAAGGAGCAGCGGCTGCACTTTGCTGGAGCAGCCGTGAAGAAATACCCCACGCCCAAGGTAAGAAAACCCAAGTAAGATGGTAGGTGTTGCAAGAGGGCATCAGAGGGCAGACACACTGAGACCATACTCACAGAAAACTAGTCAATCTAATCACACTAGGACCACAGTCTTGTCTAACTCAATGAAACTAAGCCATGCCCGTGGGGCAACCCAAGACAGGAGGGTCATGGTGGACAGATCTGACAGAATGTGGTCCACTGGAGAAGGGAATGACAAACCACTTCAGTATTCTTGCCTTGAGAACCCCATGAACAGTATAAAAAGGCAAAATGATAGGATACTGAAAGAGGAACTCCCCAGGTCAGTAGGTGCCCAATATGCCACTGGAGATCAGTGGAGAAATAACTCCAGAAAGAATGAAGGGATGGAGGCAAAGCAAAAACAATACCCAGTTATGGATGTGACTGGTGATAGAAGCAAGGTCCGATGCTGTAAAGAGCAATATTGCATAGGAACCAGGAATGTCAGGTCCATGAATCAAGGCAAATTGGAAGTGATCAAACAAGAGATGGCAAGAATAAATGTCAACATTCTATGAATCAATGAACTAAAATGGACTGGAATGGGTGAATTTAACTCAGATAACCATTATATCTACTACTGCGGGCAGGAATCCCTCAGAAGAAATGGAGTGGGCATCATTGTCAACAAAAGAGTCCAAAATGCAGTACTTGGATGCAATCTCAAATATGACAGAATGATCTCTGTTCATTTCCAAGACAAATCATTCAGTATAGCAGTAATCCAAGTCTATGAGCCAACCAGTAATGCTGAAGAAGCTGAAGTTGAACGGTTCTATGAAGACCTACAAGACATTTTAGAACTAACACCCCAAAAAAGATGTCCTTTTCATTATAGGGGACTGGAATGCAAAAGTAGGAAGTCAAGAAACACCTGGAGTAACAGGCAAATTTGGCCTTGGAATACGGAATGAAGCAGGGCAAAGACTAATAGAGTTTTGCCAAGAAAATGCACTGGTCATAACAAACACCCTCTTCCAACAACACAAGAGAAGACTCTACACATGGACATCACCAGATGGTCAACACCAAAATCAGATTGATTATATTCTTTGCAGCTAAAGATGGAGAAGCTCTATACAGTCAACAAAAACAAGACCAGGAGCTGACTGTGGCTCAGATCATGAACTCCTTATTACCAAATTCAGACTTAAATTGAAGAAAGTAGGGAAAACCACTAGACCATTCAGATCAGATCAGTCACTCTGTCGTGTCCAACTCTTTGTGACCCCATGAATCGCAGCACGCCAGGCCTCCCTGTCCATCACCAACTCCCGGAGTTCACTGAGACTCATATCCATCGAGTCAGTGATGCCATCCAGCCATCTCATCCTCTGTCGTCCCCTTCTCCTCCTGCCCTCAATCCCTCCCAGCATCAGAGTCTTTTCCAATGAGTTAACTCTTCCCATGAGGTAGCCAAAGTACTGGAGTTTCAGCTTCAGCATCATTCCCTCCAAAGAAATCCCAAGGCTGATCTCCTTTAGAATGGACTGGTTGGATCTCTTTGCAGTCCAAGGGACTCTCAAGAGTCTTCTCCAACACCACAGTTCAAAAGCATCAATTCTTCAGCACTCAGCCTTCTTCACAGTCCAACTCTCACATCCATACATGACCACAGGAAAAACCATAGCCTTGACTAGACGAACCTTTGTTGGCAAAGTAATGTCTCTGCTTTTCAATATGCTATCTAGGTTGGTCATAGCTTTCCTTCCAAGGAGCAAGCATCTTATTATTTATGGCTGCAGTCACCATCTGCAGTGATTTTGGAGCCCAGAAAAATAAAGTCTGACACTGTTTCCACTGTTTCCCCATCTATTTCCAATGAAGGGATGGGACCGGATGCCATGATCTTCGTTTTCTGAATGTTGAGCTGTAAGCCAACTTTTTCACTCTCCTCTTTCACTTTCATCAAGGGCTTTTTAGTTCCTCTTCACTTTCTTCCATAAGGGTGGGGTCATCTGCATATCTGAGGTTATTGAGATTTCTCCCAGCAATCTTGATTCCAGCTTGTGCTTCTTCCAGTCCAGCGTTTCTCATGATGTACTCTGCATAGAAGTTAAATAAGCTGGCTGACAATATACAGCCTTGACGTACTCCTTTTCCTATTTGGAACCAGTCTGTTGTTCCATGTCCAGTTCTAACTGTTGCTTCCTGACCTGCATACAGATTTCTCAAGAGGCAGGTCAGGTGGACTGGTATTCCCATCTCTTTCAGAATCTTCCACAGTTTATTGTGATCCACACAGTCAAAGGCTTTTACATAGTCAATAAAGCAGAAATAGATGTTTTTCTGGAACTCTCTTGCTTTTTCCATGATCCAGCAGATGTTGGCAATTTGATCTCTGGTTCCTCTGCCTTTTCTAAAACCAGTTTGAACATCAGGAAGTTCACTGTTCACATATTGCTGAAGCCTGGCTTGGACCTAGACCATTCAGGTATGACCTAAATCAAATCCCTTATGATTATACAGTGGAAGTGAGAAATAGATTTAAGGGACTAGATCTGATAGATAGAGTGCCTGATGAACTATAGAATGCGGTTCGTGACATTGTACAGAAGACAGGGATCAAGACCATCCCCATGGGCTGACGTCAGAAGACGTCCGGTCTGGCTCCTAGTATCTAAAGAAGGGAAAATGCCTAAAAAAAAAAAGACTGGTGCAAGGAAGAAGGCAGAGAACTGCCAGGTATGGGAAAAACAACTAAGAGCATCAAGAAGCACCATAGATTTAGCTAAACATACATGCAATGCGTCAATGGGTCATTTCTAGAGAAGAGGGGGAAAACAAAGGAAGACATGACTCATCCATAAATATATGCAGTGAGGGCTAGACTTTGGAATGTGACAAGTGTCAGAGGCGGCAAAAGAATAGAGCATTTTGCTACTTTTGTAATTCTGTACAGAAGTTACCAATTTGTGCACAGTGTGGGAAAACAAAGTGCATGATGAAGTCTTCAGACTGTGTCATAAAGGATACTGGTGTCTACAGTACTGGCCTTGCCATGGTGGGTGCAATATGTGACTTTTGCAAAGCTTGGGTCTGTCATGGTAGGAAGTGTCTCAGCACACATGCCGGTGCCTGCCCACTTACCGATGTTGAGTGTGTGGAATGTGAACGTGGTATGTGGGACCACGGAGGCAGAATTTTCAGTTGTTCTTTTTGACATAACTTTCTCTGTGAAGATGATCAGTTTGAACATCAAGCCAGCTGCCAGGTTTTAGAAGCAGAAACATTTAAACGTGTTTCATGCAATCGGCTTGGTCAGCATTCCTGTCTCCGTTGTAAGGCTTGTTTCTGTGATGATCATACAAGGAGCAAGGTGTTAAGCAAGAAAAAGGAAAACAGCCTCCTTGCCCTAAATGTGGACATGAAACTCAGGAAGCTAAGGATCTTAGCATGTCAACACGTTCCCTGAAATTTGGCAGGAAAACTGGAGGTGAAGAGGGAGATGGAGCTTCTGGGTATGATGCCTATTGGAAGAACCTTGCATCTGATAAATATGCTGGTGCTAGCTACCATGATGAGGAAGAAGATGAGTACGAAGCAGAGGATGACGAAGAGGAAGAAGATGAAGGTGGATAAGATTCAGATGCTGAGTCATCAGATTTGTTTACTAATTTGAATTTAGGAAGGACCTATGCCAGTGGCTATGCTCACTATGAGGAACAAGAGAACTGGGAGAGCTGCTTGCCCTTTGATGACCTTGTCTTAGGAGCTGGGATCTGTGTGCTTGATGAATCATGTGTGAATGTTCAAAAGTATTATACACATTGTTACTTAGCCTTGTACAGAGACTAGTCACATTTATTGGGACAAGGAATAGGGCATAGCATTTTAATAGGAACCGATAATCAGGCTTCTAACATAAGAACAATGAATTTCAAATGTAATATGATTGATCTAAGCAATTGAAGCATCATGGATTGGATTTTTACTGATTTCTGCACTCGAGCAGGTTTGCCAATTAAATACATATAGAGGATAAATGAATAGGATGATAATATATTTGTTTGAAATGAAATTGCTGTTTTTATTAAAAAACTGCTTATAAAATAATTTTGTATGATTTTGTAAAATGTAATGGGTAAAATGAATTATTGTATTTTTTCTTATTTGTCCATAGGATAAAAGTCAGATGTTATATGCTAAATTTTCATTAAATAGTCATATTATCTTAAGTCATTAAAAAAAAAAAAAAGACGATCCCCATGGAAAAGAAATGCAAAAAAGCAAAATGGCTGTCTGGGGAGGTCTTACAAATAGCTGTGAAAAGAAGAGAAGCGAAAAGCAAAGGAGAAAAGGAAAGATATAAGTATCTGAATGCAGAGTTCCAAAGAATAGCAAGAAGAGATAAGAAAGCCTTCCTCAGCGATCAATGCAAAGAAAGAGAGGAAAACAACAGAATGGGAAAGTCCAGAGATCTCTTCAAGAAAACTAGAGATACCAAGGGAACATTTCATGCAAATATGGGCTCGATAAAGGACAGAAATGGTATGGACCTAACAGAAGCAGAAGATATTAAGAAGAGGTGGCAAGAATACACAGAAGAACTGTACAAAAAGATCTTCATGACCCAGGTAATCATGATGGTGTGATCACCTACCTAGAGCCAGACATCCTGGAATGTGAAGTCAAGTGAGCCTTAGAAAGCATCACTATGAACAAAACTAGTGGAGGTGATGGAATTCCAGTTGAGCTATTTCAAATCCTTAAAGATGATGCTGTGAAAGTGCTGCACTCAATATGCCAGCAAATTTGGAAAACTCAGCAGTGGCCACAGGACTGGAAAAGGTCAGTTTTCATTCCAATCCCAAAGAAAGGCAATGCCAAATAATGCTCAAACTACCACACAATTGCACTCATCTCACACGCTAGTAAAGTAATTCTCATAGTTCTCCAAGTCAGGCTTCAGCGATATGTGAACAGTGAACTTCCTGATGTTCAAGCTGGTTTTAGAAAAGGCAGAGGAACCAGAGATCAAATTGCCAACATCTGCTGGATCATGGAAAAAGCAAGAGAGTTCCAGAAAAACATCTATTTCTGCTTTATTGACTATGTAAAAGCCTTTGACTGTGTGGGTCACAATAAACTGTGGAAAATTCTGAAAGAGATGGGAATACCAGTCCACCTGACCTGCCTCTTGAGAAATCTGTATGCAGGTCAGGAAGCAACAGTTAGAACTGGACATGGAACAACAGACTGGTTCCAAATAGGAAAAGGAGTACGTCAAGGCTGTATATTGTCAGCCAGCTTATTTAACTTCTATGCAGAGTACATCATGAGAAACGCTGGACTGGAAGAAGCACAAGCTGGAATCAAGATTGCTGGGAGAAATCTCAATAACCTCAGATATGCAGATGACCCCACCCTTATGGAAGAAAGTGAAGAGGAACTAAAAAGCCCTTGATGAAAGTGAAAGAGGAGAGTGAAAAAGTTGGCTTACAGCTCAACATTCAGAAAACGAAGATCATGGCATCCGGTCCCATCCCTTCATGGGAAATAGATGTGGAAACAGTGTCAGACTTTATTTTTCTGGGCTCCAAAATCACTGCAGATGGTGACTGCAGCCATGAAATTAAAAGAAAGCTGTGGTACATATACACAATGGAGTATTATTCAGCCATTAAAAAGAATACATTTGAATCAGTTCTAATGAGGTGGATGAAACTGGAGCCTATTATACAGAGTGAAGTAAGCCAGAAAGAAAAACACCAATACAGTATACTAACGCATATATATGGAATTTAGAAAGATGGTAACAATAACCCTGTGTACGAGACAGCAAAAGAGACACTGATGTATAGAACAGTCTTATGGACTCTGTGGGAGAGGGAGAGGGTGGGAAGATTTGGGAGAATGGCATTGAAACATGTAAATATCATGTATGAAATGAGTTGCCAGTCCAGGTTCGATGCACGATACTGGATGCTTGGGGCTGGTGCACTGGGACGACCCAGAGGGATGGAATGGGGAGGGAGGAGGGAGGAGGGTTCAGGATGGGGAACACATGTATACCTGTGGCGGATTCATTTTGATACTTGGCAAATCTAATACAGTTATGTAAAGTTTAAAAATAAAATTTAAAAAAAAAAAAAAAAAAAAAAAATAAATGATGCTTGCTCCTTGGAAGGAAAGCTATGACCAACCTAGATAGCATATTGAAAAGCAGAGACATTACTTTGCCAACAAAGGTTCGTCTAGTCAAGGCTATGGTTTTTCCTGCGGTCATGTACGGATGCGGAGAAGGCAATGGCACCCCACTCCAGTACTCTTGCCTGGGGAGTCCCATGGATGGAGGAGCCTTGTGGGCTGCAGTCCATGGGGTTGTTAAGAGTCAGACATGACTGAGCGACTTCACTTTCACTTTTCACTTTCATGCATTGGAGAAGGAAATGGCAACCCACTGCAGTATTCTTGCCTGGAGAATCCCAGGGACGGGCGATCCTGGTGGGCTGACGTCTATGGGGTCACACAGAGTCGGACACGACTGAAGTGACTAAGCAGCAGCAGCAGCAGCATGTATGGATGTGAGTGTTGGACTGTGAAGAAGGTGAATGCCGAAGAATTGATGCTTTTGAACTGTGGTGCTGGAGAAAACTCTTGAGAGTCCCTTGGACTGCAAGGAGATCCAACCAGTCCATTTTGAAGGAGATCAGCCCTGGGATTTCTTTGGAAGGAATGATGCTAAAGCTGAAACTCCAGTACTTTGGCCACCTCATGCGAAGAGTTGACTCATTGGAAAGACTCTGATGCTGGGAGGGAATGAGGGCAGGAGGAGAAGGGGACGACAGAGGATGAGATGGCTGGATGGCATCACTGCCTCCATGGACCTGAGTCTGAGTGAACTCCGGGAGTTGGTGATGGACAGGGAGGCTTGGTGTGCTGTGATTCATGGGGTCGCAAAGAGTCGGACACGACTGAGTGACTGAACTGAACTGAGCTGAACTGAATATCTTCTTTGGTGGCTCAGTGATAAAGAATCCGCATGTAGTGCATGAGACACAGGTTGACCCCTGATCTGGGAAGATCCTCTGGAGAGGGAAATGGTGACCTACTCCAGTATTCTTACCTTTCTGGGAAAGCTCATGGACAGAGGATCCTGGCAGGTTACAGTTCATGGCTCACAAAGAGTTGGAGACAGTTTTGTGACTGAACAACAACAATATAATATCTTGGAGGTTAGACCATTTTAATTTGTATTGAATAGTCTTATCCTTTTTTAAATAGCTGTATACAATTGAATTATAAGAATGTATCATATTTTTTTAAAGTTTTCTATTGTTAAATAGTTTTCAACAGATTGCTTTTATAAACAATGCTGTAGTGAATTGTATACATAACATTAATATGTATGCTGATATATATGTGAGCTGAAGACCTAAGAGCAGAATCACTGGGTAAAAGAACAGACGTTTTAGAATTTCATGGAGGTTGCCAAATTACTTTCAACAGACTATCAATATATCTCACCACTTACTATGTGAGGAGAGTGCCTGGTATCCTACATTATTGCTGACATAATGTTTCCAAACATTTGATTTTATATTATCTGGCTGGTAAAAAGAAGATAACATTATCATTTTACTTTTCAATTCTCGTATAAATGAGATCAAACATCTCTTTACTTTTGAGTCCTTCATAATTCATTTTCCTCCTCATATTCTTCAATTTTTTAAAAAATTGGGTTGTTGACCTCCTATTGATTAATAGGTATCATTTCAATTTTAGTTAACTTCTGTGATTTGAGTTGGACTTTATATTTTTTTTTCACTAGTTTCTCAATTGCCTTTGACCTTTTATGGTATGGGGAGGGAGGTGGGAGGGGGTTCAGGATTGGGAACACGTGTACACCCATGGCAGATGCATTTGATGTATGGCAAAACCAATACAATATTGTAAAGTAAAAAAATAAATAAATAACAATAAAAATTTAATTTGTTTTTTAATTGAAGGATAACTGCTTTACAGAAATTTGTTATTTTCTGCCAAATATCAACGTGAATCAGCCACATGTATGCCTTTGACTTTTAAAGTAGTATCTTTTTTTTCCGACACAGTTTTCTGTAGAATTTATCAGTCTTTTAAAAAAAAACTTATGGGTTTTCTTTTTACTTAGGAATGTCTTTTCTACATCTTTCTACTTTTTAAATGTTAGCTGATGTGTTGGATTTTATTTTAGTTTTATCATTATTCTATTTTCCAAATTATGAATTTTTATTTTCATTTATAATATTTTGTTTCTTTGCTTAGACATTTTATTGATTATTTTTATTCGTGCATATTTATTAATGCTAATATTGTTCAACCGTTAAGTCATGTCCAACTCTTTGCAACTCCATGGACTGCAGCATGCCAGTCTGTCCTGTCCTTAGCTATCTCCTGGTTTGCTCAAACTCATGTCTATCAAGTTGGTGATGCCACCCAATCATCTCATCCTCTTTTTCCCTCTTCTCCTCCTACCCTCAATTTATAATCATTAATGTAAGTTTATTTAAAGTATATTTTCTTATTTATTTAAAATATATGGAAACATAAGCTTTTCCTTGTTCATTAATGTAATTGTACATTTTTGAGCACTGCTCATAGATTATGACATTGTTTTAATTACTGTTATTTTGTTGATGAAATGCAATTACACTTTTCCTATTCAAACTAATTGTTGTATAAAGAAAGGTTTTCTTAGTTTTTCTAGCTTTATCTCTTTCTACATTTTGGAATGCATTGACTTTCTTTGGGCTTAATTGCAAAGGATTTTTGAGATCTTGTAAAAAATTATGATCAATTTTACCACAGGGTAGAGTTGTGCATATTTTAGAACTACATATTATATATAATTCATATGACCCTAAAATTTTACACACACACATCTTACTGTTGAGTTAGTCAGAGTTCTCAGGGGAAATAAGGAAGATATTTATTTTAAGAAGATATTAGGAAATTTACAGTGTAAATATGAAATAACTAACAAAGTTAACAAGGGTAAGTGATGACAAATGGTGAAGATAAGGTATTATGGTTTTATCTTTTATGGCTAGGCAAAAATACACTATTTAAAGCTGCTAAACAAAACCATAAGTATATAAATGCATAGGAAAAACAGGACATTTAACTTAAAAAACTATATATGAAGTAGAAATTGAATGGTTTAGAAGAGAGAGGATAAGAGGAGAAAGAAGAAGTACACTAAAGTTATTTCCTCATTGAAGATAATCAAGATGCTACCTGCAGAATTAGAAGATTGGGGTAGTCTGTCCACATCTAGTTGAGACAGTGACTTAAATTTAAGGATTCAGTGCTCATTGCTGTCTTTTGTGGCAGTTTCTCCATTTATTACTTCTCCAGGCCAGAATACTGGAGTAGGTAGCCATTTCTTCTCCAAGGGATCTTCCCAACCCAGGAGTTGAACCCAGGTCTCCCACATTGCAGGTGGATTCTTTACCAGCTGAGCTACCAGTGAAGCCACTATTTTTTAGTTGGCTAAACTGTGTCCTCATACTTTCTCCAAGAATAATTCATGTACATATTCTCTGAGTTCTATTAATAGCATGTTCAGTAGAGATTTTCATGCTGTCTTTATATTTGAACTAATTTTTTCAGGGTATACAATTTTTGGGTCATATCTTTCCTCAAGGACTTTGGAAGCATTAATTATTTAACTGTTTTGTTTTTCATTGCTTAGCCATTTATCACTGCTTATTATTTAGCTTTTTTCCCCCTCTTTCTTAGTGACTTAGGGGTTTTCGACTAGCTGCCCCAAAGATTCTTTATCTTTTGAAGTCCTTTGATATTATGAGATTATCTCCATGAAATTAAAAGATGCTTACTCTTTGGAAGAAAAGCTTTGACAAATCTAGAGAGCATATTTGGACTTTTGAACTGTGGTGTTGGAGAAGATTCTTGAGAGTCTCTTGGACTGCAAGGAGATCAAACCATATCAAATCCTAAAGGAAATCAGTCCTGAATTTTCACTGGAAGGACTGATGCTAAAGCTGAGGCTCCAATACTTTGGCCACCTGATGTGAAGAACTGACTCATTGGAAAAGACCCTGATGCTGGGAAAGACTGAAGGCAGGAGAAGGGGATGACAGAGGATGAGATGTTTGGATGACATCACTGACTCAATGGACATAAGTTTGAGCAAGCTCTGGGAGTTAGTGATGAACAAGGAAGCCTGGCATGCTGCAGTCCATGGGGTTGCAAAGAATCAGACACGACTGAGCAACTGAACTGAACTAAGACAGTGTATTAAAAAGCAGAGCTCGTTTCATACATGATATTTTACATGTTTCAATGCCATTCTCCCAAATCTTCCCACATGTATACCTGTGGCAGATTCATTTTGGTATTTGGCAAAACTAATACAATTATGTAAAGTTTAAAAATAAAATAAAATTAAAAATAAAATAAAATAAAATAAAAAGCAGAGCTATCACTTTGCCAACAAATATCCATATAGTCAAAGCTATGATTTTACAGTAGTCATATATGGATGTGAGAGTTGGACCATAAAGAAGGCTGAATGCCTAAGAATTATTGCTTTTAAACTGTGATGCTGGAGAAGACTCTGAGAGTCCCTTGGACAGCAAGGAGATCAGACCAGTCAATGCTAAAGGAAATCAACCCTAAATATTCATTGGAAGGACTGATGTTGAAGCTGAATCTCCAGTATTTTGGCCACCTGATGTGAAGAACTGATTCTTTAGAAAAGACTCTGATTCTGGGAAAGATTAAGGGTAAGAGAAGTGTAAGATAAGGGGGTGACAGAGGGTGAGATGGTTGGATGGCATCACCAACTCAATGCATATGAGTTTGAGCAAACTCTAGGAGATAGTGAGAGACAGGGAATCCTGGCAGGCTGCAGTCCACAAGGTCACAAAGAGTCAGACATGACTTGCTGAACAACAAGAACACCTCTGCTGTTAATTATAGGACAGTTTGTCTTTTCAATAGAGCCAAATTTTCTTTAATTATTGTAAGGTTTTATATCTAGTAATAATGTGTTTGTCCCTTTATTTGGATTATATTTTTGAAGTCACTAATAATGTTTTTATATTTCTTTGTTTTCTCTAATCTTCTTTAAGCATTTACTTACTTTTATTTCATTAAAAAAATGTTCATCCCATTTTCTTTGCTGTTTCTCTATCCTATTCTTCACATTCTTGCTATGTTTTCAACAGTGTCGCTTCAAATTTGTGGTGCTTTCAATTTAATTGGTGTTTTTGTCATAGTTTTTACTCTTCTTTTTAACTAACTAATATTTTATCCACTTTTATTGTCTTATTATGTTTTCTCTGAACTCTTTGATCTCTAGGCTAATGAGTTCTTTTCATGCAGGTAATTACTTCATTATTATTTTTTTTTAATGTGATAAAGTTTGGTCAAATTTTCTGTCTGCTCTGTTACAAAAGTTTTCTTGTGCACATGTTTTCAACTGCTTTCACTTTTCCTATTGCTTTTCTTCTGTTTTTCTCTTATAATTACCTTACAGTCTTGCACTTATTTAAGCAACCACCTTTGAATGAGCTGTATCTTTTCTGGACCAGTTATTTGTACATGTGTGTCTGAGAGGACCAGAGCTCTACCCAGGCTGACAGGAAGCTTCCCTATGATGACACTGTCTGCATGAGTGCTTTTCTCTAGTGTTCCTTTCTCCCCAGCCAACCCGGATTGACACAGCAGAAGATGCCAAATTTAGAGCCTCTCTCTTTCCTCCTGCCATCCTGATAGACTGCTTCTTGCAAACACGGCTTGTCTGTGTGATTCCTCATTTAGCCCTACCTTCTCAACTTCCCTAGGTTTTTACCAAAAAGAAATGATGGAAAATCTTACTACCCTACCATGGTTTTGTTGCTAATGCTATGCCCATGTTTTCAGAATTCTTTTCTGTCAGCTTTCTCTAAACTCTAAAGCCATAGGCATTGTCTCCTGTCCCTTTGAGTACCCCTATGAAACCTGCCCTGTAATCTGGAGACTCTCCTTTATATTGTAGTTTGGGTTACAGATGTTTCTGAATTTTTATCAAAAAAGCAAAAATTATCTTTCTTGTTTTCTCTTTGAAGATGTATTGAGAAGAGAAGGGGGCCCCATCAAATCAGAAGTGTTCTCAGACTTGTAGGTTTGACTAACCAGACTCTGGGATGGTTCCAATTTTCCTTACTGCTAGCTCTGGTCCTCACGGTTTGTATAATTCCCTTTTTGAGTGTGGGCATGACCAGTGACTTGTTCCCTACCAATAGAATATTGCAAAGACAATAAGATATTTTCAAGATTACTTTGCATAAGATCATACACTGTCATTCTGGGAGACCCTTGATGTGTTTGATGTAGCAAGAGGCCATGTGGTGGAGGCCCATGTGTCAAGGAACTGTGAATGGCTTCTGGACAAAACCATCTAGGAATTGGGAGCAGACTTGGGTCAACAGCTGGCAAGAAACAGAAGCCCTCAATCCTCTAGCCTGAAGGGCCTGAATCCTGTCAACCACCATGTGAACTTGGAAGGGGCTCTTTCCCCAGTCAAACTTTGAGATGGGAGATTGCTTAATTGCAGGCTTGCAGAGGATCCAGACAATAAGTATCTGGATTTTTGACCCACAGGAACTGTGAAATAATAAATGTGTTTTGTTTTTGCTCCTAAGTTTGTGATGATGTTGTCACACACCAATAGATAACTAGTACAGCATTTCAGGGCTATGTTGGAAACAGATCATGGTTCTGTAGGTTCTGGAAGTACACTCCATGTTTTAAGTGTTGAAGAACATTGGTTTTGCAATCAAATGGATTTGTGTTCAAGTATCAGGTCCAGCTTGGGTCATGTGGTTCTCAGATCACTTAGTGGCCATGTGGCCTAGGATGAATTGTCTAATCTGAGGTTGTTTATCAGTTTCCTCACTTTTATAGTACAAGTGTTAATTAGACTTACATCCTAGTACTGAGAAGGTGGCTTAACAAGAATAATAAAATAAAATGTTTTATGTAGTCCCTGATAGAAAATAAATGCTTACTGATAATCAAGCTTACTGTCCCAGAAGTGCTGTGAGATGCAGGTTCCTGGTTACAGTACCACCAGCAGATTCAAGGGTTTGAGCTTTTTTCCTCAGGATAGGCTGTTATAGCATAAGGAACCCTGGAGTGAGAGTCAGAAGTCTTCGTTTTAACACTTTCTATGTCACCAGTAAAACTAGGTGACATTGGCAAGTCATTTAAGCCTTCTGAGCCTATTTTCTCATCTGAAATTCATAGTGTTTGCATCTGCCTATGTCATAAGTGTCTAAGGAATAGGTGTATATCAAATGCATTGTAAGCAGTAACAGGGTACAAAGATATGAGCATTTTTACTGCTAATAAAATACCATATTATAAAAAGATAATTAAAATCTTGGGAAGCCTTTAGAATGAACATTCATGGCTGAACCAGGAGGGTAGCTAACTCTGACCACTCCAGAGGTGGCCTGGCCACGGCACGCTGGTTAAAAGCCTGGGCTTTAGAGAAGGACTATCTGGATTTAAAACTCCTGGGAAGCTATCTACTTCTCTGTGCCTCAATATCATCAGGTATAAAATGAGGGAAACAGTCACCACTCTCCTCAGAGTAGTTTTGAGCATTAAATGTAATGATGTGGTTGTTGTTCAGTCGCCCAGTCGTGTCTGACTCTTTGTAACCCCATGGACTGCAGCATGCTAGACCTCCCAGTCCCTCACGATCTCCTGGAGTTTGCCCAAGTTCATGTCCATTGTATCAGTGATGCCATCCAGCTATCTCATTCTCTGATGCCCTCTTCTCCTTCTGACCTCAATCTTTCCCAGCATCAGGGATTTTTCCAATGAGTTAGCTGTTTGCATCAGGTGACCAAAATTCAGGAGCTTCAGCTTCAACATCAGTTCTTCCAGTGAGTATTCAGTGTTGATTTCCCTTAAGATTGACTGGTTTGATCTCCCTGCTGTCCAAGGGACTCTCAGGAGTCTTCTCCAGCACCACAGTTTGAAAGCATCAATTCTTTGGTGTTCTGTCTTCTTATGGTCCAGCTCTGACAACAATACATGACCACTGAGGAGACCACAGCCTTGACTATACAGACCTTTGTTGGCAGAGTGATGTTTCTGCTTTTAAACACACTGTTTACATTTATCATACCTTTCCTGCCAAGAATAGTCATCTTCTGATTTCATGGCTGCAGTCACATTCACAGTGATTTTAGTGATTTTCCAGGAAGAGGAAATCTGTCACTGCTTCCACCATTTCCCCTTCTATTTGTCATGAAGTAAAAGGTCCTTCTAGTCAAGGCTATGGTTTTTCCAGTGGTCATGTATGGATGTGAGAGTTGGACTGTGAAGAAAGCTGAACGCTGAAGAATTGATGCTTTTGAACTCTCAAGAGAAGACTCTTGAGAGTCCCTTGGACTGCAAGGAGATCCAACCAGTCCACTCTAAAGATCAGCCCTGGGTGTTCTTTGGAAGGAATGATGCTAAAGCTGAAACTCCAATACTTTGGCCACCTCATGTGAAGAGTTGACTCATTGAAAAAGATTCTGATGCTGGAAGGGATTGGGGGCAAGAGGAGAAGAGGACAACAGAGGATAAGATGGCTGGATGGCATCACCAACTCGATGGATGTGAGTCTGAGTGAACTCCGGGAGTTGGTAATGGACAGGGAGGCCTGGCATGCTGCGATTCATGGGGTCGCAAAGAGTTGGACATGACGGAGCAACTGAACTGAACTGAACTGAACTGAATGGGGCCAGATGCCATGATCTTAGATTTTTTAATATTTAGTTTTAAGCCAGCTTTTTCATTAAAGGTGATGATGCATTTAAGCAATATGAACTTTTTCTTCTTTTTTAAAAATTTGTTGAAGTATAGTTGAATTACAATGTTGTGTTAATTACTGCTAAACAGCAAAATGACTCAGTTATACATACATATATTCTTTTTCACATTCTTTTCCATTATGGTTTATCACAGAATATTGAATATTGTTCCCTGTGTTATACAGTAGGGACTCGTTATTTATACATTCTAAATATATCAGTTTGTATCTGTTAATTCCTAGTAACTCAGCTGGGAAAGAATCCGCCTGCAATGCAGGAGACTTTAGTTCAATTCCTGGCTTGGGAAGATCCCCTGGAGAAGGGAACAGCTATCCACTCCAGTATTCTGGCCGGGAGAATTCCACGGAATGTATAGTCCATGGGGTCATGAAGAGTTGGAGACAACTGAGTGACTTTCACTCTAACTCTCACTTTCAATCCCACATCTTAGCAAAACATCAGTATCAGTGCTCAGTAAACATCAACTGAAATTATTCTTTTCTCAGACCATTGTATCGTTAGGAAATGGAAGATGTTAATCTTGGTTACTATTTCCTTCATTTTTACATTTTTGGTTGGGGAATGAAGTTTAAGTTTTGTTCCAATTCAGCCATCTGGCAGTTACTGTTTGTCTCCCTCTGAGGATTTTACAATAATTGATTAAAAGAAGGACTGATTTTGACCAAATCAAGTATTATAAAGAACACCAAGAAACTACTTAAATTCAATTTATGATTTAATCTGCTTCCTTGAAGTAAATGATAGCTAATAAAGGATTTAAAATTGGTATGAGAGAGAAATTATGAAGATAAATGTTGGCTGCAGCTAAAAATATGTAAATTCACTGTATTAGGACAAAACAGAATAAATTTCCCCAAATATTTCTATTGCATGACAGCACTTCTTTTATTGAAAATGATCGAGTAATGTGATATTTTACCTCATTGAAAACAGATTCCTTTTGAAAGATAATTTCCTCATTATCCTCAGAGTCTCTGGAATCTGCTATTAGATTCAGAATTTAACTCTGAGTGACAAGGGACTAAAATCTTTATAACTTTTCTTTTTAAAGTGTGGAGTATCAAAGTCTGAATTCCACCTTTAAAGCAATTTATTATTACAGAGGAGCTAAGATGGCAGAGGAATAGGACAGGGAGACCACTTTCTCCCCGACAAATTCATCAAAAGAACATTTAAACATCGAGTAAATTCCACAAAACAACTTCTGAAAGCTGGCAGAGGACATCAGGCACCCAGAAAAGCAGCCCATTGTCTTCAAAAGGAGATAGGAAAAAAAATATAAAAGACAAAAAAAGAGACAAAAGAGGGAGGGATGGAGTTCCGTCCCGGGAAGGGAGTCTTAAAAAGAGAAAAGTTTCCATACACCAGGAAACACTCTCACTGCCGAGTCTGTGGCGAGCCTTGGAAGCACAGAGGGCAACATAACAGGGAGGAAAAATAAATAAACAATTAAAACCCACAGATTACGAGCCCAACGGTAACTACCCCAGCAGAGAAGTAGCGCAGACACCTGCACCCACCACTAGCAAGTGGAGGCTGGGCAGGGAGGCGCGGGATGCATTGCTTAGAGTAAGGATCTGGCTTGAATGCCCTGAGCGCTATCTGAGTGAACTAACTTGGACTAGCAAACCAGACTGGGATAACGACCACGCGAAAAGCCAGCCCTAACCTAAGACACCGCCAGGCCCACATACAAAACAAAGGACTGAACAGAGATAGCCGGCTGCAGACCATCCCCCTCTGGTGACAGGCAGCCAGAGCTGGAAGGGGGCAATCGCAGCCCCAGAGAGACATAATCTACAAAACTGCAAGCAGGCTTCTTTGCTAACTAAGACTTCTTGGGGTTATGGATGGTCAACATCCGCCTGAGAAGGTGCGCCGGTTGTTCACCCAGAAAACTGAGCGGCAGGGAGGCGATAAGTCGCAGCAACCATGCTCGCCAAACACCTCATCACCTGAGCTGCTCAGACCTGGAAAGGGCACAAAACGCAGGCCCAACCAAGTCTGTGCCTCTGAGGACTACCACCAGAACACTGACACAAGTTTCCCTAACCAAGAAACCTTGACAAGCCACCTGTACAAACCCACACACAGCGAGGAAACTCCATGATAAAGAGAACTCCACAAACTGCCAGAATACAGAAAGGACACCCCAAACTCAGCAATACAAACAAGATGAAGAGACAGTGGAATACCCAGCAGGTAAAGGAACAGGATAAATGCCCACCAAACCAAACAAAAGACGAAGAGATAGGGAATCTACCTGATAAAGAATTCCGAATAATGATAGTGAAAATGATCCAAAATCTTGAAATCAAAACGGAATCACAGATAAATAGCCTGGAGACAAGGATTGAGAAGATGCAATAAAGGTTTAACAAGGACCTAGAATAAATAAAAAAGAATCAATACATAATGAATAATGCAATAGATGAGATCAAAAACACTCTGGAGGCAACAAATAGTAGAATAACTGAGGCAGAAGATAGGATAAGTGAATTAGAAGATAGAATGGTAGAAATAAATGAATCAGGGAGGAAAAAAGAAAAACGAATGAAAAGAAATGAGGACAATCTCAGAGACCTCCAGGACAATATTAAATGCTACAACATTCGAATCATAGGAGTCCCAGAAGAAGACAAAAAGAAAGACCATGAGAAAATACTTGAGGAGATAATAGTTGAAAACTTCCCTAAAATGGGGAAGGAAATACTCACCCAAGTCCAAGAAACCCAGAGAGTCCCAAACAGGATAAACCCAAGGCGAAACACCCCAAGACACATATTAATCAAATTAACAAAGATCAAACACAAAGAACAAATATTAAAAGCAGCAAGGGAAAAACAATAAATATCACCCAAGGGAATTCTCATAAGGATAATAGCTGATCTTTCAAAAGAAATTCTTCAAGCAAGGAGGGAATGGCAAAACATACTTAAAGTGATGAAAGAAAATAACCTACAGCCCAGATTACTGTACCCAGCAAGGATCTCATTCAAATATGAAGGAGAAATCAAAAGCTGTACAGACAAGCAAAAGCTGAGAGAATTCAGCACCACCAAATCAGCTCTCCAACAAATACTAAAGGATATTCTCTAGACAAGAAACACAAAAAGGGTGTATAAACTCGACCCCAAAACAATAAAGTAAATGGCAACGGGATCATACTTATCAATAGTTACCTTAAACGTAAATGGGTTGAATGCCCCAACCAAAAGACAAAGACTGGCTGAATGGATCCAAAAACAAGACCCCTATATATGTTGTCTGCAAGAGACCCACCTCAAAACAGGGGACACATACACACTGAAAGTGAAGGGCTGGAAAAAGATTTTCCATGCAAATAGAGACCAAAAGAAAGCAGGAGTAGCAAAACTCATATCAGATAAAATAGACTTTAAAACAAAGTCTGTGAAAAGAGACAAAGAAGGTCACTACATAATGATAAAAGGTTCAATCCAAGAAGAAGATAAAACAATTATAAATATATATGCACCCAACATAGGAGCACCACAATATGTAAGACAAATGCTAACAAGTATGAAAGGGGAAATTAACAATAACACAATAATAGTGGGAGACTTTAATACCCCACTCACACCTATTGATAGATCAACTAAACAGAAAATTAACAAGGAAACACAAACTTTAAATGATACAATAGACCAGTTAGACCTAATTGATATCTATAGGACATTTCACCCCAAAACAATGAATTTCACCTTTTTCTCAAGTGCACATGGAACCTTCTCCAGGATAGATCACATCCTGGGCCATAAATCTAGCCTTGGTAAATTAAAAAAAAAAAAAAAAAAAAAATGAAAACATTCCAAGCATCTTTTCTGACCACAATGCAGTAAAATTAGATCTCAATTACAGGAGAAAAACTATTTAAAATTCCAACATATGGAGGCTGAACAACCTGCTGCTGAATAACCAACAAATCACAGAAGAAATAAAAAAAGAAATCGAAATTTGCATAGAAACAAATGAAAATGAAAACACAACAACCCAAAACCTGTGGGACACTGTAAAAGCAGTGCTAAGGGGAAAGTTCATAGCAATACAGGCATACCTCAAGAAACAAGAAAAAAAGTCAAATAAATAACCTAACTCTACACCTAAGGCAACTAGAAAAGGAAGAAATGAAGAATCCTAGGGTTAGTAGAAGGAAAGAAATCTTAAAAATTAGGGCAGAAATAAATGCAAAAGAAACAAAAGAGACAATAGCAAAAATCAACAAAGCCAAAAGCTGGTTCTTTGAAAGGATAAATAAAATTGACAAACCATTAGCCAGACCCATCAAGAAACAAAGGGAGAAAAATCAAATCAATAAAATTAGAAATGAAAATGGAGAGATCACAACAGACAACACAGAAATACAAAGGATCATAAGAGACTATTATCAGCAATTATATGCCAATAAAATGGGCAACGTGGAAGAAATGAGCAAATTCTTAGAAAAATACAACTTTCCAAAACTGGACCAGGAAGAAACAGAAAATCTTAAGAGACCCATCACAAGCACAGAAATTGAAACTGTAATCAGAAATCTTCCAGCAAACAAAAGCCCAGGTCCAGACAGCTTCACAGCTGAATTATATGAAAAATTGAGAGAAGAGCTAACGCCTATCCTACTCAAACTCTTCCAGAAAATTGCAGAAGAAGGTAAACTTCCAAACTCATTTTATGAGGCCACCATCACCCTCATACCAAAACCTGACAAAGATGCCACAAAAAAAGAAAACTACAGGCCAATATCACTGATGAACATAGATGCAAAAATCCTTAACAAAATTCTAGCAAACAGAATCCAACAACACATTAAAAAGATCATACACCATGACCAAGTGGGCTTTATCCCAGGAATGCAAGGATTCTTCAATATCCACAAATCAATCAATGTAATACACGACATTAACAAATTGAAACATAAAAACCATATGATTATCTCAATAGATGCAGAGAAAGCCTTTGACAAAATTCAACATCCATTTATGATCAAAACTCTCCAGAAAGCAGGAATAGAAGGAACATACCTCAACATAAGAAAAGCTATATATGACAAACCCACAGCAAATATTATCCTCAGTGGTGAAAAACTGAAAGCATTTCCCCTAAAGTCAGGAACAAGACAAGGGTGCCCACTCTCACCATTAGGTATTCAACATAGTTTTGAAAGTTTTAGCCACAGCAATCAGAGCAGAAAAAGAAATAAAAGGAATCCAAATTGGAAAAGAAGAAGTAAAACACTCACTCTTTGCAGATGACATGATCCTCTACATAGAAAACCCTAAAGACTCCACTAGAAAGTTACTAGGGCTAATCAATGAATATAGTAAAGTTGCAGGATATGAAATAAACACACAGAAATCCCTTACATTCCTCTACACTAATAATGAGAAAATAGAAAGAGAAATTAAGGAAACAATTCCATTCACCATTGCAACGAAAAGAAGAAAATACTTAGGAATATATCTACCTAAAGAAACTAAAGACCTATATATAGAAAACTATCAAACACTGGTGAAAGAAATCAAAGAGGACACTAATAGATGGAGAAATATACCATGTTCATGGATTGGAAGAATCAATATAGTGAAAATGAGTATACTACCCAAAGCAATTTATAGATTCAATGCAATCCCTATCAAGCTACCAACGGTATTCTTCACAGAGCTAGAACAAATAATTTCACAATTTGTATGGAAATACAAAAAACAAAGCATCTTGAGAAAGAAGAATGGAACTGGAGGAATTAACCTGCCTGACTTCAGGCTCTACTACAAAGCCACAGTCATCAAGACAGTATGGTACTGGCACAAAGACAGAAATATAGATCAATGCAACAAAATAGAAAGCCCAGAGATAAATCCATGCATCTATGGACACCTTATCTTTGACAAAGGAGGCAAGAATATACAATGGAGAAAGACAATCTCTTTAATAAGTGGTGCTGGAAAACTGGTCAACCACTTGCAAAAGAATGAAACCAGAACACTTTCTAATACCATTCACAAAAATAAATTCAAAATGGATTAAAGATCTAAATGTAAGACCAGAAACTATAAAACTCCTGCTGTTGCTGCTAAGTCACTTCAGTCGTGTCCGACTCTGTGTGACACCATAGACTGAAGCCCACCAGGTTCCCCTGTCCCTGGGATTCTCCAGGCAAGAACACTGGAGTGGGTTGCCATTTCCTTCTCCAATGCATGAAAGTGAAAAGTGAAAGTGAAGTCTCTCAGTCATGTCCGACCCTCAGCGACCCCATGGACTGCAGCCTTCTAGGCTCCTCCGTCCATGGGATTTTCCAGGCAGGAGTACTGGAGTGGGGTGCCATTGCCTTCTAGAGGAGAACATAGGCAAAACATTCTCCGATATAAATCACAACAGGATCCTCTATGACCCACTTCCCAGAATGTTGGAAATACAAGCAAAAATAAACAAATGGGACCTAATTAAACGTAAAAGCTTCTGCACAACAAAGGAAACTATAAGCAAGGTGGAAAGACAGCCTTCAGAATGGGAGAAAATAATAGCAAATGAAGCAACTGACAAACAACTAATCTCAAAAATATACAAGCATTTATTTCCAATATTCTGGGAGGTGGGTCATAGAGGATCCTGCTGTGATGTATGTCAGAGAGTGTTTTGCCTATGTTCTCCTCTAGGAGTTTTATAGTTTCTGGTCTTACATTTAGATCTTTAATCCATTTTGAGTTTATTTTTGTGTATGGTGTTAGAAAATGTTCTAGTTTCATTCTTTTACAAGTGGTTGACCAGATTTCCCAGCACCACTTGTTAAAGAGATTGTCTTTAATCCATTGTATATTCTTGCCTCCTTTGTCAAAGATAAGGTGTCCATATGTGCGTGGATTTATCTCTGGGCTTTCTATTTTGTTCCATTGATCTATATTTCTGTCTTTGTGCCAGTACCATACTGTCTTGATACCTGTGGCTTTGTAGTAGAGCCTGAAGTCAGGTAGGTTGATTTGATATTTGGCAAAACTAATACAATTATGTAAAGTTTAAAAATAAAATAAAATTAAAAAAAAAAGAAGAAGAAAAAAAACTACTGAGAAAAAAAATATATATATATACAAGCAACTCCTAGAGCTCAATTCCAGAAAAATAAATGACCCAATAAAAAAATGGGCCAAAGAACTAAACAGACATTTCTCCAAAGAAGACATATAAATGGCTAACAAACACATGAAAAGATGCTCAACATCACTCATTATCAGAGAAATGCAAATCAAAACTACTATGAGGTACTATTTCACGCCAGTCAGAATGGTTGCATTCCAAAAACCTACAAGCAATAAATGCTGGAGAAGGTTTGGAGAAAAGTGAACCTTCTTACACTGCTTGTGGGAATGCAAATTAGTACAGCCACTATGGAGAACAGTGTGGAGATTCCTTAAAAAACTGGAAATAGAACTGCCTTATGATCCAGCAATCCCACTGCTGGGCATACACACTGAGGAAACCAGAACTGAAAGAGACACATGTACCCCAATGTTCATCGCAGCACTGTTTATAATAGCCAGGACATGGAAGCAACCTAGATGTCCATCAGCAGATGAATGGATAAGAAAGCTGTGGTACATATACACAATGAAGTATTACTCAGCCATTAAAAAGAATACATTTGAATCAGTTCTAATGAGGTGGATGAAACTGGAGCCTATTATACAGAGTGAAGTAAGCCAGAAAGAAAAACACCAATACAGTATACTAACGTATATATATGGAATTTAGAAAGATGGTAACAATAACCCTGTGTATGAGACAGCAAAAAAGACACTGATGTATAGAACAGTCTTATGGACTCTGTGGGAGAGGGAGAGGGTGGGAAGGTTTGGGAGAATTGCATTGAAACATGTAAAATATCATGTATGTAACGAGTTGCCAGTCCAGGTTCGATGCACGATACTGGATGCTTGGGGCTGGTGCACTGGGATGACCCAGAGGGATGGTATGGGGAGGGAGGAGGGAGGAGGGTTCAGGGTGGGGCACACATGTATACCTGTGGCGGATTCATTTTGATATTTGGCAAAACTAATACAATTATGTAAAGTTTAAAAATAAAATTTATAAAGTACAAAAAAGAAAAAGAAAAAGAATGCTATGGCACATATACACAATGGAGTATTACTCAGCCATTGAAAAGAATACATTTGAATTAGTTCTAATGAGGTGAATGAAACTGGAGCCTATTATACAGAGTGAAGTAAGCCAGAAAGAAAAACACCAATACAGTATACTAATGCATATATATGGAATTTAGAAAGATGGTAACAATAACCCTGTATACGAGACAGCAAAATATATAGAACAGTCTTTTGGACTCTGTGGGAGAGGGAAAGGGTGGGATGATTTGGGAGAATGGCATTGAAACATGTATAATATATATGAAATGAGTTGCCAGTCCAGGTTTGATGCACGATACTGGATGCTTGGGGCTGGTGCACTGGGACGACCCAGAGGGATGGTACAGGGAGGGAGGAGGAAGGAAGGTCCAGGATAGGGAACACGTGTATAACTGTGGCAGATTCATGTTGATGTATGGCAAAACCAATACAATATTGTAAAGTTAAAAAATAAAATAAAAAATTAAAAAAATTATGATTATAGCATCTCACCCTGTATATAATGCATTTAGAAACTAATGATTTTTCAGTACATTTAATACATTTTTTTATTTTTTAACTTTACAATATTGTATTGATTTTGCCATATATCAACATGAATCCGCCACAGGTATACCCATGTTCCCCATCCTGAACCCTCCTCTCTCCTCCCTCCCCGTACATCCCTCTGGGTCGTCCCAGTGCACCAGCCCCAAGCATCCTGTATCCTGCATCGAACCTGGACTGGCAACTAGTTTCATATATGATATTATACATGTTTCAATGCCATTCTCCCAAATCATCCCACCCTCTCCTTCTCCCACAGAGTCCAAAAGACTGTTCTATACATCAGTGTCTCTTTTGCTGTCTCGTATACAGGGTTATTGTTAGACATACTTAAAATACATTTATTTTAAAAAGATTTTTCTTTCATAAATTACCATTTTATCTTTCAATTTTCATGTAATTACAATCAGGTCAATTTATTTTGGACTAGAATTATAGAATCTTAAAACAACTGGGCACTTACTGGTATATCACATTGAATTCTACAACAGCCCTATGAGTTAGGTGTGATTTTCCCTCTCTAATAATATGAGGACAAATGGGTTATCCAGCATCCTGGTGCTAGTTTGAGCAAGCTTCAGGAGTTGGTAAAGGACAGGGAAGCCTGGCATATGCTGCAGTCCATGGGGTTGCAAAGAGTTGGAAATGACTGAGTGAGTGAACAAAAACAACCACCCAAATTCTAAGCCTTTGTTCTTTGTACCATAGATGCCACCTGCATGCTACTGAAGGACTTCTAGTGACATCCCATCCCCATTACTATAGCACAAATGAAAAAAAAAAAAAAAAAAGATGAAATAACCCCCAAGGCTATAGGAAGTGAAGCAACCTGTTTTGGGTTCCACTGTGAGCTGGGAATCATGGATTGAGGCATGTTTCAGTTCAGTTCAGTTCAGTCACTCAGTCGTGTCCAACTCTTTGCGACCCCATGAAGTGCAGCACGCCAGGCCTCCCTGTCCATCACCAACTCCTGGAGTTCACTCAGACTCACGTTCATCGAGTCAGTGATGCCCTCCAGCCATCTCATCCTCTGTCGTCCCCTTCTCCTCCTGCCCCCAATCCCTCCCAGCATCAGAGTCTTTTCCAATGAGTCAACTCTTCGCATGAGGTGGCCAAAGTACTGGAGTTTCAGCTTTAGCACCATTCCTTCCAAAGAAATCCCAGGGCTGACCTTCAGAATGGACTGGTTGGATCTCCTTGCAGTCCAAGGGACTCTCAAGAGTCTTCTCCAACACCACAGTTCAAAAGCATCAATTCTTCGGCGCTCAGCTTTCTTCACAGTCCAACTGTCACATCCATACATGACCACTGGAAAAACCGTAGCCTTGACTAGATGGACCTTTGTTGGCAAAGTAATGTCTCTGCTTTTCAATATGCTATCTAGGTTGGTCATAACTTTCCTTCCAAGGAGTAAGCGTCTTTTAATTTAATGGCTGCATTCACCATCTGCAGTGATTTTGGAGCCCCCAAAAATAAAGTCTGACACTGTTTCCACTCTTTACCCATCTATTTCCCATGAAATGATGGGACCAGATGCCATGATCTTCGTTTTCTGAATGTTGAGCTTTAAGCCAACTTTTTCACTCTCCACTTTCACTTTCATCAAGAGGCATTTTAGTTCCTTTTCACTTTCTTCCATAAGGGTGGTGTCATCTGCGTATCTGAGGTTATTGATATTTCTCCCGGCAATCTTGATTCCAGCTTGTGTTTCTTCCAGTCCAGTGTTTTCCAGTCATGTTTGGGGGCACACAAACCTGGGTTGTCTTTCCTCTGCCATGTACGAGAGACATGAATTTAGAAAATGTATTTCATCCCTTTGAGTTCATTTTCATAATTGTAAAATGAAAATAAATTTACACCATAAGGATGTTCTGAGGGTTGTGAAAGTTGCTCAGTTGTGTCCGACTCTTCACAAATACTGGAGTGGGTAGCATTTCCTTCTCCAGGGGATCTTCCCAACCCAGGGATCAAAACCAGGTCTTCCACTTTGCAGCAGATTCTTTACCAGCAGAGCCACCAGGGAAGCCAACGGTTCTGAGGGTTAAAGGAGTTTTTTATATGTATTGTAGAATGCTTTAGCACTAGTACCTGGCCTATGGTCAGTCATAAGTTAGAGGTATTTGTTTTCAGTAACACTGGAAATAACAGCAGGAAATGGGATCTAGCCCCCTGAGTTCTGACTTGTTCTACTTTGTTATCTCTCTAGTCCAATTATATAAACATACCAACTTCATAACTGGTATGCTTTATCCTAAGTATTTATTTCTTTATGGAGTTGTTGAAACATAGTAGCCTTGGCTTAAGGAGCATTATCTCACAGAGAGAATATGTTTACATATATTCTTCATGGACTGTGCACTCAGATACACTGGTGCTGCTATTTCTTGGCACTGGCCACTCACTTCCTTGGTCTTTTGAGAAGTTAGAGTTGCGCTTTTGCTCTCTGCAGCCCCTAAGACCCCACCTTGCTATTCCTGCTGATGAGTCTGCTGTGACAGTCCGATTCGTTACCAATTCCCTGGGCTCTCTGGAAATCGGGGGCCCTGCTTAAGCCCTCCCCTGTTCTGGCAGCCACTGCCCCCACCACTGTCTGACCTTGTCCACTGCTGCTTATCTGTCTTTTTCTCTGTGGGTGAAGCTCAGAGTGTGGATCATTTTGTACTAATCATTTCTTTAATATGCCTGCATTTGTCAGTGGGCTTACACCTGCACCATTCTTGCCTTCTCTGCTGGGGCAAGTATACAAAAAAGCCTTTATTATTCTCCTAATCCTTTTTGTGTTTTTTTGTTTTTTTCTTATCTTCCTCTTAAGCTTTCATTGACACAGCAGATTCTCACCTTTGCTTCCTTCTGTTTTCCTAAGTACAAATGGTTGTTTAACCCCTTGCTATCAGATGCTTTATTTATAAAGCCATTTAAGTCTTTACCATTTTTCTTATGCTCCTACTTTCTTTCATCTGACATTAATTTTAAAAGAATTCACTTAAAAAGACAGAGTCGGGAAACTAAGAAGAGAACATGGAAGCTGCTTCTTGTAGCTTGATATATACATATATTCTATATCTAAGTCCTCTACATCTATTCTGTGTCTATATCATATACATCCATATTTTTATCAACTATATGTATTCTATATCTCTATCATCTCCATCTCTTCTACATCTACATCTACATCTATATGAACTACATCTATTCTGTTTCTCTATTATTTCCATCTATTCTATATCTATATCAAGTACACTTATTCTACTGTTAGCACAAGTTCCTGTGCACACACACTGAGGTCAAACAAACTGAAACATCAGAGTCTGAAGCAGAGAAAGGTTTATTGCAGGGCTATGCAAGGGGACAGGTGGCTCACACCCTAAAAGCCCAAAGTCCCTTAAGAGTTTAGCAAAGCACTTTTAAAAGCAAGGTGAGGGGTAAGGGTTGCAGGAGTGATCAGCTGGTATACAGTTCTCTGGTTTGGGGAAGGAACAGGGTGTTGTCATGGGGGTGAACATTATCAGTCCAGGAGGCCTGAGGCTGGCTGTGTGCTCTTAGTTGTCAAGTAGTTAGTGTCTTCTATTCTGTGGAGGGATTTTCACATCTGCAAAACAACTAAGAAAATGTGCATCAAATCTAGGTACTTAAGAGAGGAGATACAGCACAGGGTATCAGGGAAGGCTTGTCTGAAGAAGGACCCCTAGAGTCCATCTAGTTGCCATCTATCTATACCATCTATTAATAAGTCTATTCTATATTATGTATGTCATGGTCCTTGTGCGGGTTGGAAAAGGATTTCCAGAAATGAGACAGAATGAGAGGAAATAAAGTTTATTTGAATGGGAGATGCTGTTAGAACAGTAGGCCAGCTCAAGGGAGAAGCAACGTTGAAAAGGAGTCCTTAGCTCACTTTTATACCCAGGATACAAGGAGTAGGATACGGGTCTTGTGGGTCATTTGTTGATTGGATGAGGCACATAAACTGGGTGAGGGTTGTGGGAGAGTAAGGCAAATACTTTCTGCCTATGGGATAGGAGGGGAGACAGGTTATATTGCTCAGTGAGTGGAGTGAAGTCGCTCAGTCGTGTCCGACTCTTTGTGACCCCGTGGACTGTTACCTATCAGGCTCCTCCGTCCATGGGATTCTCCAAGCAAGAATGCTGGAGTGGGGACCTGAAATCCATTAATAGTTACAACATAGAGGAGGGAAGAACAATAAGGGTCAGGTTTTTCTGTTCCTGCCTTCCAAGACCCTCCTTGGTTTCATCTGCTCTTTCATCCTTGGGTCACCATGTTCCTCCCTCTCTTTACTTCTAGGACCAATTCTTTGGCCCCTGTTGATACTCTGCTCATGTCTAACTATCTACCTATTTCCCTTAACAGGCGTTTGGGAACCCAGTCTCAAAGGAAAAGGGGCGATGACCACTCTGGTTTCTTCAGGCTGTAGGGGCGTCATGGGGCTCCAGGTTTCAGTTCCCTTTGCCTGCTCTCTGTCAGGGTGCATTTATGGAGGGAGATAAGAGTCCATGGAATAATAAGGTGGCTTGTTTCAGCATTGTCTAGGTGTTGGTCAGGGAATATTCTTGTCAAACTATCACTTGAAGATTTGTTATATTCTAGAAGAAACCAACTTCACGAGAAATTTAAAGATATATGGACCAAAGATTAATATAAGTAGAAAAGCTTCTGAGGGGCTAGCCAGGAGAACCTGGACCAGATGAATTTGTGACATTAGTGCTTCTCTAGGTAAGAGAAGGGGCAGGAATTTGAGCTCAGAAAAAACTTTACCTGAAAGCATCTGATACTCTGAAGGCTGGTTCTTCTGGGTTTTTCCCAGAGCACAGAGTGCCTTTTTTCTGATCACCCTGAATTTCTTTCAAGGGGTGTTGAAGGTCAACAGTTTGCAGTGGTCATGATGTAATCTTTGTAGAGATAGCTGGCAAGTGCCAGCTTCTAGTCAGCAGGGTCCCTTCATAGCCACATATTTGACCACGTTTGGGGGGAATTTCATGGCGATTGTGTCCCACGGTGTTGGGAAGGCTCATTCCCAGGTCTCGGGAAGATCCCATTGAGAAGCCACTCAGTGTGCTTTTATTGGACCAGGCCTTGAAAGTAGCAAAAGTCTCTGGACCATACCTGTCTTACTTAGCCTTTTGGTACAGGCAAATATTCCCTCTTGTTGCTTATTCCCATATCTAGAGTTACATTATTACAATCATTGATCTCATATGGAACTGCATATCAGCATTTTATCACAGGCTCAGGCATACATTTAGTAACGTAAGAAACACTTCTGAAACAAGTGACATAGAAAATAATATAGCTAGCAGGTATTTGTAAGGTTTCATAAGCAAGAATTTAAGTCAATAACTTTCATTAAGTATAGCCCAGTATACCTAAGGTCATCTGACTTATTTAAATGATTATCAGTTCAGTTCAGTTCAGTCACTCAGTCGTGTCCGACTCTTTGCGATCCAATGAATTGCAGCACACCAGGCCTCCCTGTCCATTACCAATTCCCAGAGTTCACTCAACCTCACGTCCATCAAGTCGGTGATGCCATTGAGCCATTTCATCTGTCGTCCCTTTCTCCTCCTGCCCCCAATCCCTCCCAGCATCAGAGTCTTTTCCAATGAGTCGACTCTTCACATGAGGTGGCCAAAGTACTAGAGTTTCAGCTTTAGAATCATTCTTTCTAAAGAACACCCAGGACCAATCTCTTTTAGAATGGACTGGTTGAATCTCCTTGCAGTCCAAGGGACTCACAAGAGTCTTCTCCAACACCACAGTTCAAAAGCATCAATTCTTCAGCACTCAGCCTTCTTCACAGTCCAACTCTCACATCCACACATGACCACGGGAAAAACCATAGCCTTGACTGTATGGACCTTTGATGGCAAAGCAATGTCTCTGCTTTTGAATATGCTATCCAGTATGGTCATAACTTTCCTTCCAAGGAGTAAGCGTCTTTTAATTTCATGGCTGCAATCACCATCTGCGGTAATTTTGGAGCCCCCCAAAAATGTCTGACACTGTTTCCACTGTTTCTCCGTCTATTTCCCATGAAGTGATGGGACCGGATGCCATGATCTTCGTTTTCTGAATGTTGAGCTTTAAGCCAACTTTTTCACTCTCCACTTTCACTTTCATCAAGAGGCCTTTTAGTTCCTCTTCACTTTCTTCCATAAAGGTGGTGTCATCTACATATCTGAGGTTATTGATATTTCTCCCGGCAATCTTGATTCCAGCTTGTGCTTCTTCCAGCCCAGCAATTCTCATGATGTACTCTGCATTTAAGTTAAATAAGCAGGGTGACAATATACAGCCTTGACGTACTCCTTTTCCTATTTGGAACCAGTCTGTTGTTCCATGACCAGTGGTAACTGTTGCTTCCTGACCTGCATACAGGTTTCTCAAGAGGCAGGTCAGGCGGTCTGGTATTCCCATCTCTTTCAGAATTTTCCACAGTTCATTGTAATCCACACAGTCAAAAGCTTTGGCATAGTCAATTAAGCAGAAGTAGATGTTTTTCTGGAACTCTCTTGCTTTTTCCATGATCCAGCAGATGCTGGCAATTTGATCTCTGGTTCCTCTGCCTTTTCTAAAACCAGCTTGAACATCTGGAAGTTCATGATTCACATATTGCTAAAGCCTGACTTGGAGAATTTTGAGCATTACTTTACTAGCATGTGAGATGAGTGCAATTGTGCGGTAGTTTGAGCATTCTTTGACATTGCCTTTCTTTGGGATTGGAATGAAAACTGACCTTTTCCAGTCCTGTGGCCACTGCTAAGTTTTCCAAATTTGCTGGCATATCGAGTGCAGCACTTTCACAGCATCAACTTCCAGGATTTGAAATAGCTCAACTGGAATTCCATCACCTCCACTAGCTTTGTTCATAGTGATGCTTTCTAAGGCCCACTTGACTTCACATTCCAGGATGTCTGGGTCTAGGTGAGTGATCACAGCATCTTTTTTGGACAGTTCTTCTGTGTATCCTTTCCACCTCTTCTTAATATCTTCTTCTTCTGTTAGGTCCCTACCATTTCTATCCTTTATCGAGCCAATCTTTGCATGAAATGTTCCCTTGGTATCTCTAATTTTCTTGAAGAGATCTCTAGTCTTTCCCATTCTGTTGTTTTCCTCTATTTCTTTGCATTAATCATTGAGGAAGGCTTTCTTATCTCTTCTTGCTATTCTTTGGAACTCTGCATTCAGATGCTTATATCTTTCCTTTTCTCCTTTGCTTTTCACTTCTCTTCTTTTCACAGCTATTTGTAAGGCCTCCCCAGACAGCCAGTTTGCTTTTTTGCATTTCTTTTTCATGGGGATGGTCTTGATCCCTGTTCCTGTACAATGTTACGAACCTCTGTCCATAGTTCATCAGGCACTCTATCAGATCTACTCCCTTAAATATATTTCTCACTTCCACTGTATAATCATCAGGGATTTGATTTAGGTCATACCTGAATGATCTAGTGGTTTTCCCTATTTTCTTCAATTTAAGTCTGAATTTGGCAATAAGGGGTTCGTGATCTGAGCCACAGACAGGTCTCGGTCTTGTTTTTTCTGACTGTATAGAGCTTCTCCATCTTTGTCTGCGAATAATATAATCAATCTGATTTCGGTGTTGACCATGTGGTGATGTTCATGTGTAGAGTCTTCTCTTGTGTTGTTGGAAGAAGGTGTTTGCTATGACCAGTGCGTTCTCTTGGCAAAACTCTATTAGCCTTTGCCCTGCTTCATTCCATATTCCAAGGCCAAATTTGCCTGTTACCCCAGGTGTTTCTTGACTTCCTACTTTTGCATTCCAGTCCCCTATAATGAAAAGGACATCTTTTTTTGCTTGTTAGTTCTAAAGGGTCTTGTAGGTCTTCATAGAACCGTTCAACTTCAGCCTCTTCAGCATTACTGTTTTGAGCATAGATTGGATTACTGTGATATTGAATGGTTTGCCTTGGAAACGAACAGAGATCATTCTGTTGTTTTTGAGATTGCATCCAAGTACTGCATTTCGAACTCTTTGGTTGACCATGATGGCTACTCCATTTTCTTCTAAGGGATTCCTGCCCACAGTAGTAGATATAATGGTCATCTGAGTTAAATTCACCCATTCCAGTCCATTTTAGTTTGCTGATTCCTAGAATGTCGACGTTCACTCTTGCCATCTCCCCTTTGACCACTTCCAATTTGCCTTTACTCATGGACCTACCATTCCAGGTTCCTATGCAATACTGCTCTTTACAGTGTCAGACCTTGTTTCTATCACCAGTCACATCCACAACTGGGCGTCGCTTTTGCTTTGGCTCCATCTCTTTATTCTTTCTGGAGTTATTTCTCCACTGATCTCCAGTAGCATATTGGGCACCTACTGACCTGAAGAGTTCATCTTTCAGTGTCCTATCATTTTGCCTTTTCATAATGTTCATGGGGTTCTGAAGGCAGGAATACTGAAGTGGTTTGCCATTCCCTTCTCCAGTGGACTACATTCTTCAGACCTATCCACCATGACCCTCCTGTCTTGGGTGGCCCCACCGGCATGGCTTAGTTTCATTGGGTTAGACAAGGCTGTGGTCCATGTGATTAGATTGACTAGTTTTCTGTGATTATGATTTCAGTGTGTCTGCCCTCTGTTGTCCTCTCGCAACACCTACCGTCTTACTTGGGTTTCTCTTACCTTGGACGTGGGGTATCTTTTCACGGCTGCTCCAGGGAAGTGCAGCCGCTGCTCCTTACCTTGGATGAGGGGTATCTCCTGACAGCCGCCCCTCCTGACCTTCAACATGGAGTAGCTCCTCTGGGCCCTCCTGTGCCTGCGCAGTGTTTTGTAATTGCATAACCCAAAAGAATTGGCTTTGCTATTTCCACGAAAAAAAAAAAAATTCATTTTCAACAGATTTCTCTGGAGTCTAAAGAATATCATGGCCATCTTGTATCAAAAAGTCAGCTTTCCTTTCTCTAGTCATAGTTTCATAGCTAAAATATAGACCAAATAGTGCTCAAATTGACTCCACTATCAGTCGACATCAGCTGATAAAAATCTTGGATTGTCCTCTGGTGGGAAGTGAGTTCTTTGTACCATAGAAGAATCTGAAGGGTTAAGGGAGTCTGCAGGAGCACAGGAAGCTTGGTCTTTTTCTACCCTGAGAAACGGGAGTAGTTTGAAGGGAATTCTTTAGGATGTTCAGGAGTGGGGAAAGCTTGGTTCCCTCCACATCCGTGAGATAAACATAGTTAGGACATCCTTTAGAATATTAGGAGAGTTTTTAATCCTTGAGGCTTTTGTATATAGGGGAAAGACCTGGACCAAAGGGAACCTCAGAATCCTTTCCTAGAGATCTTGCAGATATGAAAGGTTGAGTAGCAGTCATCTGGGAAATCTGATGGAGAGAGTCAGAGGGGGACAGGAGGTAAGGAAGCAGCAGAGAGACACATGAGGCATGAGTCCCTGAAATCCGGATTCTGACTGAGGGCCATGAAGGACTGAATGTAAGGAAACTCTGAGTCCTTTCCCTGCTTTTGGCAAAAGATAATGCCATTCAGAGGCCATTTTTTGGGGGGTCCCCTAGTTTGTATCAAGGCCAGACCTTTTACAAGGTCAAAACTTTCCCGTTTCTGAGAATGTAGCCAAGGGGTGAGTCTGAGAGAGGCTCCCAGGACATACTAGACCCCACTCTTAGCCTACCTGCTGTAGAATGGGGGTAGTGAGAGTCACCGGCTGACAGAAGGGCGTCCCTTTGTCCCAGTGATCTCTCCGTGCCACTAATGGCATAAAAATGGCTGACCTTCCCAACAGTCACATCCGACAGTGAGAGGTGACCCCTGAGAACCGTGCAGCTAAGGCAGCATGTGACCCGGGCAGAGAAAGACAGAGATTCCCAGGAGCAACAGGGTGACTCACTGTTTGGAGATTCCCTGAAACATGGAAGGCACTCTTGGGATGGCTCAGAGGCAACACCTAGGCTCCTGTAAATCAATCCGGACTGAAAGGGAAGAAGTGAAAGTGCCAGAGAAGAAGGCTGAGGAATCTGCCTTACAAGCCTACTGGGGAGGCGGTGGCCAGGGGACAATGGTCTCTGTTCTGCTTCAGCCATTATGTGCCTGACACGGTGCATGGAAATTGTCTTGCTGGGGTGGATGCCCTTGTGGCCTGATCCGTTCCACCTCCCCCTTATCCTCACTTGGGAGTCTTCACGTGGCAGGTGTCAAATGGCTTTTAAGTGCCTGATCCATGCCCGCATAATATTGGTTGACTTAATCCTTAGTTGGAAAGAAGACAAAGGAGAGACCCTTATCCGTTCTGGCAGCAACTACTGGGGTGCAGTGAGCAGTGGGCCCTTTGTAACACACCAGAGGATAACCCTGGCTAGAGTTCCTTAGTTGCTCCACAGCACTCGCATGTTCACAGAAAGTCCCTTTGAGAAAGGAGAAGTGAGGTGGTGGGGGAAGAGACCCCAAGTTCCCTGTATGGGCCACTAAGAATGTCATGGTCTGGGCATGAGTAGGAAAAGAATTTCCAGACATGAGACAGAATGAGAGGGAAATAAAGTTTATTTGAATGCGAGATGCTGTTAGAACAGCTGGCCAGTTCAAGGGAGAAGCGACGTTGAACAGAGGTCCTCAGTCCACTTTTATACCCAGGGTATAAGGAATGGATATGGGTTTTATGGGTCTTGTGGGTTATTTGCTGATTGGATGAGGCACATATACTCAGTGTGGTGAAGAGTAAGGCAAATACCTTCTCCCCATGGGTTAGGAGGGAGACAGGTTATGCTGCTCAGGAGGACCTGAAATTCATTAGTAGTTATGACATGGGGGAAGGAAGGATGATAACGGTCTGGTTTTTCTTTTCTTGCATTCCAAGACCCTCCTTGGTTTTATCTGCTCTTTCATCATTAGGTCACCATAATCTCCATCTATTCTACATGAAGTACATCTATTCTATAGCTCTATCATCTACTTCTATTCTATTTCTACATCCATATCTATACCATTATCACATAAAACTTTGGTTGATTTGAAACATGGTAGCCTGAGAGCAAACTGTGTGAATGGTGAGTGTTCGGAAAATCAGGAAGGATTTAGGTACCTAAATTTATAGCCTTACAGCAGAACCTCTAACTCCCAGGTTGTGGCAGAAATGTAAGATTGTTATTCCTAGTCTGGTCCTTGCCAGGTTACAATATTGCTTATAAATCCTTTGATATATCAAAACATGGTAGAGATAAGAAGCATATTGTCCTGAAATGCTCCTTCCACCTCTGCCAAGAAAGTTCTTAAAGACTCATTTTCATTTCAAGTCTTACTCCTCCATGTAATCCTCCCTGATGGTGTCTGAAAACCACAAATTTACTATTTGATTCATGGATTTTGGCATTGGGTCTGATTATTTTAGATCTTACTGTGTACTCCTTTCTATTTTGTTTCTTTTAATGCCTTATTGTTTAATATGCACAGCTTTTTAGCTTTTTAATTGCTTAAAGGTAGAGCTGCTAATATTTAAGCATTTTTCACCCTTTCATTTTAATCTACTACCAGATTCTTTAGCATGCGTTAGAATGCTCCAGGGATCTGAATTTAAAAGATTCCTGGGTCTTTTCACTGCTCATCTGAATCAGAAACTCTAGCTATGGGGACCTGAAATCTGTGATTTAAACAAACTCTTTGGGGCTAATGATGCCAACCAGAGTTTCCTAACAACTACTTTTGTAGATGCCTCTAGAACAACATGAAGGTTCTTTTCCTTTCTATTCTCACTATCATCTCACTAAACCAGGCTTATATCACCCAACACACATGCAGATGCACACACACACACACACCCTTTTTTTTTTTTTTTTTGGAATTAACTTTTGAACACCTAACAAATGTTAATGAGTATCAAATATGCATCAGACACTGTGGCAGATATAGAGAGTAATAAAACGTGACCTTGAGTTTATGGTGCAGAAAGAAAGACACATGTATATATCACATGCTTAGGTAGAGTACAAGGCTACAAACAAAATTTTGACTAAAGAACTAGCCTGCCTCAAGTCCTGGAACACATGTATTACAAAGTACAGCTGTCCACCTTATTCCATGAATGCTAGGCTTGAAGTAAATTTGTCTTCACTTTTTGAAGTAGGGGAGATACATCCAAGCAAAAACAAATCAAAGGAAAGACACAAATGTTTGGTTATTTTCCACTGGGTCAGCCCTTCCTCCATGACTCAGACCTGAGCATACCAACCTTCATCCAATGGTAACATGAGTAGGCAACTATAAGAGATCATTGACTGGCTAAGGCCTCTTAGCTAGATGCACGGCCAGAATATAGAACTTCCACCACATCCACTCAGGACCAGGCTTGGGGTGGATTGTCAAAGCATATGTTTTCTGGTCTCAGGAATACACTACCAGTAGAGTGACACTACTGATTTATGACAACCCGTTGATGCAAGAATGTTGGCAAGTTTTGCTGACCCCATCAGCATTCTTATTTTTCAAAACAGAGCCTGTCATTTCAGAATATCTAACACTTGAAAACAGCTTATTGTAGTGGTGCCATGGTAACAAAAAAAGGCTTTCCTTATTTATACCAAGCAAGAACTAGAGGTGTTTGAATAGCACAGAAGCTTTCTGTAGATCAGTATGGGAAGATGGCTAGAGAAATTGGCAGAAGTAATTTCTGCCCCTGCAAATTGACAGAGTTGCTTTTTCTCCCCTGTCTCTTGTGCTTGTGAGCCTTGAAATGTGGCAGGAACGTGGACTAAGGGTGGCTGGCTTCTGTGAGTCATTGTTTCCCCATTTGTCCATCACATGAGCATTCTTTTCTGGTGATGTGGGGAATATTTATGCAAATACCTTGGTTATGGGTAATATTTTGGTCTGACAACTGCTCTTTAATCCTTGGGTCACTATGCCCAAGTTTACTAATTATTTCTGCAAATGGCAGTCTCTTTTGCATCATGAGAAGTTTAGATTAGATCAGCATGCATTTTTCCAAATTGGGTTGTGCATTAGAATAGCCTGGGTGCATATTAAAATACAGTTTCCAGACACCTATTCAGACCTGCTGATTCAAATCATCTGAGGAAGGGACCCAGAAATCTGTCTTTTACCCTGTACTCTGGTGATTTCCTGCCTGCCAATGCAGGAGATGCAACAGATGCGGGTTTGAGCCCTGAGTCAGGAAGACCCCCTCAGGAGGAAATGGCAACCCACTCTAATACTTGCCTGAGAAATTCCAAGGACAGAGGAGCCTGGCAGGCTACAGTCCATGGGGTGGCAAAGAGTCAGACATGACCAAATGATGGAGCATGCATGCACTGGTAATTTCAGTGTAAGCAGACCTCTGCCTGGTGTTGAGAATCCTTGACCCTTCTTTGGACCTCTAGCTCTTTGAATCTTTGGGCCTTTAGCTCCTCAAGGCCCTTCTGACTTTACATTCTATGGATTCAGGATCACTTAGTCAGACTGCACCCAATTATTCCTTCCTGCTCCTAACCATCTGCCCCAGCCAGAATCTCTCTGGTGTTTCCTTCCATCACTGGTAGGTCTAAGAGTTTTGTCAGCTTTCAGAATATGAGCCTTTTGCTTCAGCCTATGTAGGTAGCTCATCAGCACCACTGTCAGATGGCTGAGTAATGGAGACTCTTTCTAGAATAATACACTGCCTTTTTAGAAGACTTAAAGCTTATTTTCAGGCACTTGCATACAGGACTGGAATCATGAACCATCTCTGTCTTCCTAGCTGTGTGAGTTGGAACTTACAGAGAGGACAAAGGCCAGAATGACGTTGACCCAGGAAATCTGTGATGAAAGATAAGACAAGGGCTTGGAAGCATTTTCTATCTATAAATTATCCAGTCCAGTGTTTAATGCTGAGTAAAGCAATCTCCTAGTCATCCAAGAGAATAAGATTTATGCCAGGTGAGAAAGAACAGTCAGCTGATTTCCTATCAGTGGACTCCTTGAAGGGCAGAAGAAACAGAGATGTGTGTGGGGGGAAACTAACTCTGAATTGATCAATTTTGAGCCACTGTTCTAGTCTGATTTAATCACCACAAAGCTAACAATGCCACCAGAGGCCACACTTAGGAAGTAAAACTTAGCTAGGATCAATTAAAAGGGAGCTCCCTGTGAGACAGTTTGTGAGTGTGTTGCTGATGGAGATTGGGCAAACACATAAATGCAAGCAGGGTGGCTAAGGTGTGCTCACAAGACGGGCAAGTTTCTGCAAGTGGGAGAACCAAATCAGTAGTGTTGTAACCTGTTTCAGTGAGGGATGTGGTCTATATGGAAAAGAGAGATGGGCAGGAAGGGGTTATCCAATTCTATTCAAGAGATGGAGGTCCTGTGCCTGAGAGATCCGGGTGATGTGGTCACTCAGGGGAGTGCTGATAGGAGAGCAATTGGCAGATATTAAAACTATATTATATTTTATATTTATACATAAAATGTATTAACCATATTGTTGCATTAGCCAAACACCTGTTTTATGTCAGGCCCTACAGATGCTAAAGTGTTTTAGTAGATTTTTACATTTAACCCTTAAAATATCCCTGTGACATAGGAATGTTATCAGCTACATTTTGTGATAGGAGCACCAGTTCCCAGTTTTCTAAGCCAGTCACTTAGCTGGTAAGTGAGAGACACAGGTTTTGAGGGCAGGCCTCTAGGACTCTTGGCCACTCTACTCTGTACCTCCTGACATTTGGTTATCATGTTTTTCCTGAAGTACATTCTGAACTACCCAATTCCAACTCCTAGTCATTGATTCTTGGTGCATCAGGTTCTCAAAAAATGCTTTGATACAAGGAAGGGAGGTATTCTGGATGTGGACATGACTGTGATAAAAAATTATACCAGTATTTGGTTTATGTATTTGCCCCTTATAAGTTTAGTATTTATATGAGGGAATCATCGTAGGTGAACTGAAAGAACAAATTACAAAGACACTGGAGTTCAGTGGTTAAGAGTTTGGGCTCAAAATCCAGAGTGATCTGGTTTTATTCATGGTTCCATGGCTTATTGCCTTGGCGAGTTACCAGCTGAACCTCTATTTCCTCTATGAAACAAATACAATATAGTATACACTTGCAGAATTGCCCTACAATGAAGTGGAATGATGCTCAAAAGTACTCAGCACAATTCTTGGCATGTAGTGGGCACTCAAAATATGTTGGTGGTTTTTCACTCTTGGGTCTATGACATGGGCAGGCAGGTCTTGGTCTGCGTTTATCCTTGAGGGGCTGCCACATTTTGTGAACCTGCCTCTTCCATAAGCCTGTCTCTTTGGTGAAAACACTTTGTCTTTTTTGGGGCTCTCCTTATTGCAAAGCTTTATGACTTTACATGTCTGCGTACCCCTTTTTAAATCTTTTTTTCAAATAATTGCATATTTATAAATATTAAAATCATACATATTAAAAAAATTTAATGTAAAAAGATATAATAAAAATTAATCTCCCCCATTCAAAAGTTTATATGTAACCTTCCAAATTTTTCTGTATATTTATATAAGATTTTCTTTTTTTCTTTCTTTTCAAAGCTGGGCGTATATCATATATGCTATGCTATGCTATGCTAAGTCACTTCAGTCGTGTCCGACTCTGTGAGACCCCATAGACGGCAGCCCACCAGGCTCCCCCGTCCCTGGGATTCTCCAGGCAAGAACACTGGAGTGGGTTGCCATTTCCTTCTCCAACGCATGAAAGTAAAAAGTGAAAGTGAAGTTGCTCAGTCTTCATATATATATATGATATATATATTATATATAGTGTCCCATAATTTTTTGTTTGTTTCTTTCTCACTGGACAAGCACCATGAAATACTCATTTTTAGATATGGCTGTATGTAATTGTAGAATGTCATCTACACATTTTTCTATTGCAACAAATTCTGCAATGAATGTTATTGTCCACTTCAGTTCAGTTCAGTTCAGTTCAGTCGCTCATCATGTCCAACTCTTTGCAACTCCATGAATCGCTGCACGCTAGGCCTCCCTGTCCATCACCAACTCCTGGAGTTCTCTCAAACTTACATCCATCGAGTCGGTGATTCCATCCAGCCATCTCATCCTCTGCCGTCCCATTTTCCTCCTGCCCCCAATCCCTCCCAGCATCAGAGTCTTTTCCAATGAGTCAACTCTTCGCATGAGGTGGCCAAAGTACTGGAGTTTCAGCTTTAGCATCATTCCTTCCAAAGAAATCCCAGGTCTGATCTCCTTCAGAATGGACTGGTTGGATCTCCTTGCAGTCCAAGGGACTCTCAAGAGTCTTCTCCAACATCACAGTTCAAAAGCATCAATTATGTAAAGTTTAAAAATAAAATAAAATTAAAAAAAATAAACCAAAAAAAAAAACACAAACAAACAAACAAACAAAAGCATCAATTCTTCGGCGCTCAGCCTTCTTCACAGTCCAACTCTCACATCCATACATGACCAACGGAAAAACCATAGCCTTGACTAGACAGAGCTTTGTTGGCAAAGTAATGTCTCTGCTTTTGAATATGATATCTAGGTTGGTCATAACTTTCTTTCCAAGGAGTAAGCATCTTTTAATTTCATGGCTGCAGTCACCATCTGCAGTGATTTTGGAGCCCCAAGAAGTAAAGTCTGACACTGTTTCCACTGTTTCCCCATCTATTTCCCATGAAGTGATGGGACCAGATGCCATGATCTTTGTTTTCTGAATTTTGAGCTTTAAGCCAACCTTTTCATTCTCCACTTTCACTTTCATCAAGAGGCTTTTTAGTTCCTCTTCACTTTCTGCCATAAGGGTGGTGTCATCTGCATATCTGAGGTTATTGATATTGTCCACTTACCCCTGTGAAAATATTTCTGTAGAATGTATTCCTAGAAGAAGAACTTCTGTGTCAGAGAGTCAGTTTTATAATAAACCATTGTTTTATTTTCTGAGTTATGTTTTAATTTTTTTTCTCTTTCTACTGAAAATGTTGTAATGATAATGTTTGGATTTAACTTTTCTTTTGAATTATTTTCTTAGATTTTATTTATTAATGAAGTAATGGTAGTTATCATTATAGGATACAGTCTAAGCCAGAAACTTATCACATGCAGTTTCTTGTCCTCCTTCTGGGATGTCCTCCTTCTTATAAATGAGAAATCTGTAAGCCTATCTTACAGATGTGTGTTGAAAGGATTGACCCAGACTCATAGCATTCAAAGTGCCAGATATGGAGTTTGAGCTCAGCTTTGTCAGCTGTCAGCTCAGCTCAGTCTGATTTCAAAACTGATGCATTTTTATCACAGCAGCCTGCTTCTAAACATTAATTATGAGCTGATTCTGGGATTCTAGGGCTTAGGGGCTCATTGCTGGGGGTGAGAGCACAAATATTAAGCCAATGAAGGCAACATAGTGAGGTAAGTGCCATGATGGGGAAATCAAAGGATTTTGTGGTGTGTGTGTGTACAACCATCAAGTCTAGCCCACCTCTTAAAATGATAAAATGGCATTCATAGTCCCACTGCACTGATTAGGGGTAGATAATAATTAGCCATTGGTGGCTCAGATGGTAAAAAATATCTGCCTGCAAAGCGGGAGACGCATGTTCAATCCCTAGATGGGGAAGATCCCCAGGAGAAAATGGCAGCTCACTCCAGTATTCTTGCCTGGGCAATCCATGGACAGAGGAGCCTGACAAACTGTTGTCCATGGGGTCACAAGAGTTGGATCCATCTTAGCGACTAAACCACCATACATGGAAAAGATAAGACAGTGGGCAGTTTATAGTTGTTTTATACCTGTACACTTCTGATTAAAACTAAAGGCACTGACAGACTCTTTCCCCGATGAGAAACGTTGTTCTTTCTCTTGTAAAATGATAATCTCAGGAAATACTATGCCAAGAGCTGACCACAAGTCAGCATTAAAATGAACAAGGAAAATCCCCAAGAGGAAAAAGCCTTCTTGGTAAAAAGGTCATTTCCTAAGTGAGACTTCCTCCGGGAAAAGATACGTGAAATTAATTCCTGGGTCACTGGTTACTCAGTGTCCTCTGGGGCCTTTAGTTGATGCTGAAAGGGAGATACTCACAAGGAGGGACAGAGAGATGGATGATTTCCTGGGTTTTTAGGAACTACACCCATACCCACAAGGGTCGTCAGTGACTTATTGAACAGCTGCTATCTGTCTCATGATGGGTCCACAACAGGGATCTAGGGGTGAGCAAAGCAGGCATACATGTGGAGGAGCTCATGGTTCACCAGGGCAGAGATCTATACACCTTAAATTATAAGGAAGAGAGCTATGGGTGGTCACAGGGTTTGTACAAGTGCTTCTGAAATCTGAAGAGGGGCTCCTGAGCAGACAAATTGACTTCTGTCTAGGGATCAAATGCTACTCTGTCTCAGGAATGGGGATGGGGCATGGGAGCTAACAAGAGAACCTGGTTGGCATCATGCAACCTGGAACAGTATAAAATGGGACAAACCCAGACCATGCAGGGCAGCCTCATACTGACAAAGTGAATGCCCAGGAGACATGGTCACAGAGGAAGGGGCTTTCTGTCTGTGATCCGTAGGTGTCTCTCTGTTCAGCCTGAAAGGAACCACTGAGAAATTTGTGGTTTAATATGGTGTGAACTTGGCTAAGTGAGAATGGTTTTTCCCAGAGCTCACCTCTGTGTGGCTCTAGGTTATAGTTCACCAAATGGGAATTTAGAGAAGATTTGGAAGCCATAAGTACAGCAGCAGTCATCCTGCTCCAAAGGTTATGTGGATGGAGGTGATGAGGGATGCAGAGGTATGGATGGAGGCCAGTTTGCCTTGCCCTTACCTGTGTCACACATCATGCTCTTCCTTCTGATTCCCCTTCCTGAAACTAACAGCAACCAGACCTACAGCCAGCCTGCCCTTCAAGGGACATCAGCTGGCTTTCATGGTCCAGAAGCATTAGCTGAACATGCCTCATATCCAGATTTTCCTGCCAGCTCTAACTTGTCCGTTCATGTCAGTACTCTAGGAGGGCTGACTAATAACCTTTCACTTAACTTTCAAGTCTCTGTTTTAGACCTTTACTTCCCCCACACTTTTCCACATTTGTGTTAAGGATTAACTGAAAAGTTTCAGAATCTACCAGCATGATGGTGCCTTTTGGGGCCCTGTGCTGAGCATAACTGGTCCTTGGTGTGCAGAATAGTGAGAGTGATGAAGGGATGGGAGATGGGGTGTTGGTTGGGAAAAGGTAATTTAGTGAATGTCTATCATGATGTCTATCATGTTATAAAGTTTAGACTTTATCTTATGGGAAAGATACTACTTGCAAGAGCTTTAAGCAAGGGGAGAAAAATGAGCATGTTAGCATTTTAGAAAGATCACTCTAGTCATAACTTGAGAGTGGTTTTGCAGGGGAGGACAAACTTGATGGCAGGGACACCAGGAGGCTGAGCTGTAGCTCAACAGCTGTGAGGGACATGACCTCATGCCTAAAAGATTGAGAGAAACAGACCAGTGAAAGATATATTCGGAGGGGAGAAATATTGGGCCCTGGAGCTTGATTGGATGTGAAGTAGTGAAAGACAGAGGGGAACCTAAATGATGTTCAGATTTCTTACTGGGACACCTGAGCTGATGATGGTGCTCTTCACTGAAATAAGAGAAACAGGCAGAGGCTTGGTTAAAAAGCTAATGAGTTCCATTCTGTACATGATGCATTAAAGACGTCTGTTGGATAAATGGATCTGGAGCTCAAGCAGGAGTATGAGCCAAAGTTCTAGATTGCAGAACATCTAGAACACATGCCAACTTTGCATGATAATGGACCCCTTAGAGAATATAAGAAAATTTATTTTCATCAGAAAAAAATATATATACACAAATATTTATATAGATTTTCAAAAGATATACAGATTGCCTGGAGTCCAGCTATAGATCCTTTAGGGATCAAGGATGTTCCTGGAGTCTGGTGGAGTGAGAAAAGGAGATGAAAATAAAACCCTGAGGAGAATAATGGATGAGTGAGGGAAGGGAGACTGCAAAGGAGGCTGAGAAGGCATAGTTCCAAAAGCAAAAGGTAAACCATCCATCCTATAGAGTGTAGGCAGGTAAAAATCAAAGGAAACAATTGAAGAAGAGCATGGTAATAGCATGAAATTGCAAAAAAGGCAAGTAAGAGAAAGACTGAACAATATCCATTTGGTTTAGCAAAAAGGGAAACATTTAAATATAAAAGAGAAGGTGCAGCTCAGCCCAGTATGCATCTCATGCTGAACTCTGCAAAAGGGGAGACCCAGTTAAAACTCTCCAAATGGGGGCAGAACTCAAAACTAGCATCCTGACCCCTTATCTCTCACACTGTCACGCCTCTCTTTCGTCTCCAGAGTGCCAGCCTTGCTCTTTACCTATCTTTGCCGCTCCTCTCAGATTTGGTGCTGAACTCTCATCTTCTCAGGAATAGTATTGACTTTCTCAAATCATCAGCTCATTTTAGATAAATTCAGGGAATACTCTTGAGGGTACAATCCAACCCTAAGACCTTTCTACCAGGCATCACTAATCTTTTCCTGGGGTCCTGTGTAATATAATTATAAGCCTCAAGAAATTTGTCTTGGATCAAATGAAAAAGAAACTACAGTTTGCATTTGTATTTAGTGAGAAGACATGGGAAAAAAATCTTGTTGATATGAGTACTTAAGAATTTTAAGTGCTGTGCTAGTTAATATCTTTCTTAGTAATATACAGAAGGTCAGGTTGGAGAATGTTTATACTTGGTGTGTGGGGAGCATAGTAAATAAAAAGGTCAAGGAACTCTTGCAATAGTCAGTGGGGCAAAGGTCTCAGTTTTAATCATGTTATAATGATTTTAACACCTCTCTTACTTTTAATGATATTCATGAGATTCTCCATGATAGTTAGCTATGAAATTCTGTTTTAGTATTTCCTATTTTGAAACATTTATAATTATAATAAGAATAAAATAATGCTTCCCATCTGAACCATTTGAAAGGAAATTTTAATCTTCTGTCCCATAGCCTTCTAATAATCTAGTATTTCTTACAAATGAATATATTGTCTAAAACCTAATTCAATCATCAAGATAAGGATATTAATATTAATACAGTACCATCTAACTCTTAATTTCCAGTTGCTCAATAATGTCATTAACAGGAAAAAATATCCAATTCAGAATCACACATTTGCATTTGATTGTTATGGTTTTCAGTCTTCTGTTTAGAATTGTTTTTTAATCTTTTCTTGACTTTCAGTTTCTTAAATTTTTTAAGGAAGAGGCCAGTTATTTTGTTGCATAACCCTCAATTTAGTTTTGGCCATTCTTCCTGCTTAGATTCGGGTTATGCATCTTTGGCAGGAATATAACAGAAGTGATGATGCTGAGACTGCATCTTATCATCAAGTTGCTTATAATTTGTATTTGTTTCTGTTACAGATGAGTTCTTTGATTAAGCTAGTGTTTGCCAGACTTCTCCACTGAGAAGTATCCTTTCCCCCTTTTTACTTATTACATATTTTATAGGGAGGTACTATGAAGTTATGAAAATATTCCATTTTTCATCAAACTTTCAATGTACCTAATTATTTATACCTGCATGTGCTCATAGAGGTCAATGGTTTTCAATCAGTTATGATCCATTGTCATCATTATTTATTTTTATGCTCTCATTATCTTCAGTTTGACCAGTGAGGATTCCCCTGAAGCATGCTCTATACTCTTCTGTCATGTTTCCTTTCTTTCTGAATGCTTTCTTGTTTCCTGGTGAAATCATGTTTAGTTTCACCTTTTACTTTTGCCTGTTCCAAATCTGGAATCTGTCCTTTCTCCAAGAGGACCCTGGTTTCCCTTTGGTTGAAAATGGTATTTAGAAGTTAAGATCTGGGTACCAACTGTGTTCATTGCAACTAAATTGTCATTGTTCCCAGGTTCTTTCTGAAAACAGAGCTAAGGGAATATATGTGTTAATATATACATTCTTGAACATATTTACTTTTGTATTTATTTAACAGTTTTATACATTAACATTTTCAAGTTCACATAAATAACTCTAATTCCAGTCCAGTCTTTTCTCCTTCTAGTATCTGTAACTCCCTTCTTCAACAATGAAAACCTGACTCCTGTAATCTTTAATATACTTATTCACCAACTCCCCTCCTTTTGCCTCTCTTTGGGGCTGACTTCCTTACCCACTTGGACTCTAGACTTCCACCTACATCAGTCCCCATCCTACTGTGTTGATGGCCTCTTCACTCTGCTTGGCTGCTGAGTCCCCAAACCTTGTGCCCCTATCTGGAAACTTTTCTCAATGCTTTTGAACTCTTACTTTTCACAGCAAGCTACCTCCTGAAAACCTACACTCACCCTCATCCAAGCATGGGTTACCTTGTCACAATTTTCAGGTTCTGTCATTTCATGCCAGACTGCCCTTCTGCATGGACACTATCTTCATTCTTCCTGGGCTCTGATACCTCATGCCAGGCTGTCTCTGTGCATGAATTTGTCATACGGCTTGGACTACTACACCCCATGCTTGTCCACATCCTTGCATGAACACCCTACTTGAGATTTGACACCCCACTTTGCACCACCTTATGCCCCTCCAATATGGATGCCTACTTTTCTTTGATCCACTTAGTGTTATTCAGAGCATTAGTACTGAATTTGGGGGGAGAGAATTAGAAGAGAAAGACAAGTAAGAAGAAAAGCAAGTACCAAATTTTATTTGTAAAGTTTTTGTTTTAACCACTAGGGAAATAACCTTTAGCCATGAAGTTTGTTGAAATCTTATAAACATGTTTGTTACAAGAAACTGTATTTGTTCCCTTAATCACTTAATCAATTATAGAATTAATTGGATTGAATATTGAAATTGCCCTTTATAGCTATATATGAACTCACCAGCTCTCTTTTAATTAATAACCCATCACCATGTAGATTATGTAAGGTCTCCTGAGAGCCAGAAGCCCCTGACTCTAATGTGTCTTTATGTTTTGCTTGTGTGTCCAACAGAGTAAGATCTAAAGACCATCTTAAATTTCATTTTAAGATGAAGTTTAACTTTATTTTTTCCCCTTGTCTCTTATTATTTTTTTAAATATAAATTTATTTATTTTGATGGGAGGCTAAGAAATCTGTATGCAGGTCAGGAAGCAACAGTTAGAACTGGACATGGAACAACAGACTGGTTCTAAATAAGAAAAGGAGTACATAAAGGCTGTATATTGTCACCCTGCTTATTTAACTTATATGCAGAGTACATCATGAAAAACTCTGGACTGGAAGAAACACAAGCTGGAATTAAGATTGCCAGGAGAAATATCAATAACCTCAGATACGCAGATGACACCACCCTTATGGCAGAAAGTGAAGAGGAACTCAAAAGCCTCTTGATGAATGTGAAAGTGGAGAGTGAAAAAGTTGGCTTAAAACTCAACATTCAGAAAATGAAGATCATGGCATCTGGTCCCATCACTTCATGGGAAATAGGTGGGGAAACAGTGGAAACAGTGTCAGACTTTATTTTTGGGGGCTCCAAAATCACTGCAGATGGTGACTGCAGCCATGAAATTAAAGGACGCTTACTCCTTGGAAGGAAAGTTATGTCCAACCTAGACAGCATATTCCAAAGCAGAGACATTACTTTGCCAACAAAGGTTCGTCTAGTCAAGGCTATGGTTTTTCCGTTGGTCATGTATGGATGTGAGAGTTGGACTGTGAAGAAGGCTGAGCGCCGAAGAATGGATGCTTTTGACCTGTGATGTTGGAGAAGACTCTTGAGAGTCCCTTGGACTGCAAGGAGATTCAACCAGTCCATTCTGAAGATCAGCCCTGGGATTTCTTTGGAAGGCTGATGCTAAAGCTGAAACTTCAGTACTTTGACCACCTCATGCGAAGAGTTGACTCATTGGAAAAGACTCTGATACTGGGAGGGATTGGGGGCAGAAGGAGAAGGGGACGACAGAGGATGAGATGGCTGGATGGCATCACTGACTCGATGGATGTGAGTCTGAGTGAACTCCAGGAGTTGGTGATGGACAGGGAGGCCTGGTGTGCTGCGATTCATGGGGTCGCAAAGAGTTGGACAGATGGAGCGACTGAATTGAACTGAACTGAACTGAACTGAATTACTTTACAATATTGTATTGGTTTTGCCATACATTGACATGAATCCACCACGGGTGTGCATGTGTTCCCCATCTTGAACCCCCCTTCTACCTCCCTCCCCATCCCATCTCTCTGGGTTATCCCAGTGCACAAGCCCTGAGCACCCTGTCTCATGCATTGAATCTGGACTGGTGATTGGTTTCACATATGGTAACATACATGTTTCAATACCATTCTTCCAAATCATCCCACCCTCGCCCTCTCCCACAGAGTCCAAAAGACTGTTCTATACATCTGTGTCTCTTTTGCTGTCTCGCATACAGGGTTATCGTTACCATCTTTCTAAATTCCATATATATGCGTTAGTATACTGGATTGGTGTTTTTCTTTCTGGCTTACTTCACTCAGTATAATAGGCTCCAGTTTCATCTACCTCATTAGAACTGATTCAAATGTATTCTTTTTAATGGCTGAGTAATATTCCATTGTGTATATGTACCACAGATTTCTTATCCATTTGTCTGCCGATGGACATCTAGGTTGCTTCCATGTCCTGCCTATTATGAACAGTGCTGGGATGAACATTGGGGGTACATGTGTCTCTCTCAATTCTGGTTTCTTTGGTGTGTCTGCCTAGCAGTAGGATTTCTGGGTACACCCTCTGCAGCATTTATTGCTTGTAGACTTTTGGATAGCAGCCATTCTGACTGGTGTGAAATGGTACCTCATTATGGTTTTGATTTGCATTGCTCTGATGATGAGTGATGTTGAGCATCTTTTCATGTGTTTGTTAGCCATCTGTATGTCTTCTTTGGAGAAATGTGTGTTTAGCTCTTTGGCCCATTTTTTTTTATTGGGTCATTTATTTTTCTGGAATTGAGCTGTAGGAGTTGCTTGTATATTTTTGAGATTAGTTCTTTGTCCATTGCTTCATTTGCTATTATTTTCTCCCATTCTGAAGGCTGTCTTTTCACCTTGCTTATAGTTTCCTTGGTTGTGCAGAAGCTTTTAAGTTTAATTAGGTCCCATTTGTTTATTTTTGATTTTATTTCCAATATTTTGGGAGGGGGGTCATAGAGGATCCTGCTGTGATTTATGCCAGAGAGTGTTTTGCCTATGTTTTCCTCTAGGAGTTTTATAGTTTCTGGTCTTATATTTAGAGCTTTAATCCATTTTGAGTTTATTTTTGTATATGGTGTTAGAAAGTATTCTAGTTTCATTCTTTTACAAGTGGCTGCCCAGTTTTCCCAGCACCACTTGTTAAAGAGATTGTCTTTTCTCTATTGTATATTCTTGCCTCCTTTGTCAAAGATAAGGTGTCCATAAGTGTGTGGATTTATCTCTGGGCTTTCTATTTTGTTCCATTGATCTATATTTCTGTCTTTGTGCCAGTACCATACTGTCTTGATGACTGTTGCTTTGTAGTAGAGACTGAAGTCGGGTACGTTGATTCCTTCAGTTCCATTCTTCTTTCTCAAGATTGCTTTGGCTATTCGAGGCTTTTTGTATTCCCATACAAATTGTGAAATTATTTGTTCTAGCTCTGTGAAAAATACCATTGGTAGCTTGATAGGGATTGAATTGAATCTTTATATTGCTTTGAGTAGTACTCATTTTCACTATATTGATTCTTCTGATCCATGAACATGGTATATTTCTCCATCTATTTGTGTTCTCTTTGATTTCTTTCACCAGTGTTTTATAGTTTTCTTCATATAGGTCTTTAGTTTCTTTAGGTAGATATATTCCTAAGTATTTTATTCTTTTCATTGCAATAGTGAATGGAATTGTTTCCTTAATTTCTCTTTCTATTTTCTCATTATTAGTGTATAGGAATGCAAGGCATTTCTGTATGTTGATTTTATATCCTGCCACTTTACTATATTCATTGATTAGCTCTAGTAACTTTCTGGTGGAGTCTTTAGTGTTTTCTATGTAGAAGATCATGTCATCTGCAAACAGTGGAAGTTTTACTTCTTCTTTTTCTCATCCGGATTCCTTTTATTTCTTTTTCTGCTCTGATTGCTGTGGCCAAAACTTCCAAAACTATGTTGAATAGTAGTGGTGAGAGTGAACTCCCTTGTCTTGTTCCTGACTTTAGGGGAAATGCTTTCAATTTTTCACCATTGAGGATAATGTTTGCTGTGGGTTTGTCATATACAGCTTTTATTATGTTGAGGCATGTTCCTTCTATGCCTGCTTTCTGGAGGGTTTATATCATAAACAGATGTTGAATTTTGTTAAAGGCTTTCTCTACATCTATTGAGATAATCATATGTTCTTTATTTTTCAATTTGTTAATGTGGTGTATTACACTGATTGATTTGCGGATACTGAAGAATCCTTGCATCCCTGGGATAAAGCCCACTTGGTCATGGTGTATGATCTTTTTAATATGTTGTTGGATTCTGTTTGCTAGGATTTTGTTAAGGATTTTTTCACCAATGTTCATCAGTGATATTGGCCTGCAGTTTTCTTTTTTTTTGTGGCATCTTTGTCAGGTTTTGGTATGAGGGTGATGGTGGCCTCATAGAATGAGTTTGGAAGTTTACCTTCCTCTGCAATTTTCTGGAAGAGTTTGAGTAGGATAGGTGTTAGCTCTTCTCTCAATTTTTGGTAGAATTCAGCTGTGAAGCCGTCTGGGCCCGGGATTTTGTTTGCTGGAAGATTTCTGATTACAGTTTCAATTTCCGTGCTTGTGATGGGTCTGTTAAGATTTTCTATTTCTTCCTGGTTCGGTTTTGGAGAGTTATACTTTTCTAAGAATTTGCCCATTTCTTCCAAGTTGTCCATTTTATTGGCATATAGTTGCTGATAGTAGTCTCTTATGATCCTTTGTATTTCTGTGTTGTCTGTTGTGATCTCTCCATTTCATTGCTTATTTTATTGATTTGATTCTTCTCCCTTTGTTTCTTGATGAGTCTGGCTAATGGTTTGTCGACTTTATCTTCTCAAAGAACCAGCTTTTGGCTTTGTTAATTTTTGCTATGGTCTCTTTTGTTTCTTTTGCATTTATTTCTGCCCTATTTTTAAAGATTTCTTTCCTTCTACAAACCCTGAGCTTCTTCATTTCTTCCTTTTGTAGTTGCTTTAGGTGTAGAATTAGGTTATTTACTTGACTTTTTTCTTGTTTCTTGAGGTATGCCTGCATTGATATGACCCTTCCCCTTAGCACTGCTTTTACAGTGTCCCACAGGTTTTGGGTTGTGTTTTCATTTTCATTCGTTTCTATGCATATTTTGATTTCTTTTTTTATTTCTTCGGTGATTTGTTGGTTATTCAGCAGCGTGTTGTTCAGCCTCCATATGTTGGAATTTTTAATAATTTTTCTCCTTTAATTGACATCTAATCTTACTGCATTGTGGTCAGAAGAGATGCTTGGAATTATTGCAATTTTTTTGAATTCACCAAGGCTAGATTTATGGCCTAGGATGTGATCTATCCTGGAGAAGTTTCCGTGTGTGCTTGAGAAAAAGCTGAAATTCATTGTTTTGGGGTGAAATGTTCTATAGATATCAGTTAGGTCTAACTGGTCTATTGTATCATTTAAAGTTTGTGTTTCCTTGTTAATTTTCTGTTTAGTTGATCTATCCATAGGTGTGAGTGGGGTATTAAAGTCTCCCACTATTATTGTGTTATTGTTAATTTCTTCTTTCATACTTGTTAGCAGTTGTCTTACATGTTGCAGTGCTCCTATGTTGGGTGCATATATATTTATAATTGTTATATCTTCTTCTTGGATTGATCCTTTGATCATTATGTAGTGTCCTTCTTTGTCTCTTTTAACAGCCTTTGTTTTAAAGTCTACTTTATCTGATATGAGTATTGTTACTCCTGCTTTCTTTTGGTCTCTATTTGCGTGGAATATCTTTTTCCAGCCCTTCACTTTCAGTCTGTATGTGTCCCTTGTTTCAAGGTGGGTCTTTTGTAGACAACATACATAGGGGTCTTATTTTTGTATCCATTAAGTCAGTCTTTGTCTTCTGGTTGGGGCATTCAACCCATTTACATTTAAGGTAATTATTGATTAGTATGATCCCCTTGCCATTTACTTTAATGTTTTGGGTTCGAGTTTATACACCCTTTTTGTGTTTCCCGTCTAGAGAAGATCCTTTAGCATTTGTTGGAGAACTGGTTTGATGGTGCTGAATTCTCTCAGCTGTTGCTTGTCTGTAAACCTTTCTCCTTCATATTTGAATGAGATCCTTGCTGGGCACAGTAATCTGGGCTGTAGGTTATTTTCTTTCATCACTTTAAGTATGTCCTGCCATTCATACCTGGCCTGAAGAGTTTCTATTGAAAAATCAGGTGTTATCCTTATGGGAATCCCCTTGTGTGTTATTTGTTGTTTTTCTCTTGCTGCTTTTAATATTTGTTCTTTGTGTTTAATCTTTGTTAATTTGATTAATATGTGTCTTGGAGTGTTTCACCTTGGGTTTATCCTGTTTAGGGCTCTCTGGGTTTCTTGGACTTGGGTGATTATTTCCTTCCCCATTTTAGGGAAGTTTTCAACTATTATCTCCTCAAGTATTTTCTCATGACTTTTCTTTTTGTCTTCTTCTTCTGGGACTCCTATGATTCGAATGTTGGGGTGTTTAACATTGACCCAGAGGTCTCTGAGATTGTCCTCATTTCTTTTAACTATTTTTTCTTTTTTCCTCTTTGTTTCATTTATTTCTACCATTCTATCTTCTACCTCACTTATCCTATCTTCTGCCTCTGTTATTCTACTATTTGTTCCCTCCAGAGTGTTTTTTTATCTCACTTATTGCGTTATTCATTATATATTGACTCTTTTTAATTTCTTCTAGGTACTTGTTAAACCTTTATTGCATCTTCTCAATCCTTGTCTCCAGGCTATTTAACCATAACTCTGTTTTGTTTTCAAGATTTTGGATCATTTTCACTATCATTATTCAGAATTCTTTATCAGGTAGATTCCCTATCTCTTCCTCTTTTGTTTGGTTTGGAGGGTATTTATCCTGTTCCTTTACCTGCTAGGTGTTTCTCTGCCTTTTCATCTTGTTTATATTGCTGTGTTTGGGGTGGCCTTTCTGTATTCTGGAAGTTTGTGGAGTTCTCTTTATTGTGGAGTTTCCTCACTGTGGGTGGGGTTCTATGGGTGGCTTGTCAAGGTTTCTTGTTAGGGAAGCTTGTGTCAGTGTTCTGGTGGGTGGAGTTGGATTTCTTCTCTCTGGAGTGCAATTAAGTGTCCAGTAATGAGTTATGAGATGTCAGTGGGTTTGGTGTGACTTTGGGCTGCCTGTATATTGGAGCTCAGGGCTATGTTCCTGTGTTGCTAGAGAATTTGTGTGATATGTCTTGCTCTGGAACTTGTTGGCCCTTGGGTGGTGCTTGGTTTCAGTGTAGGTATGGAGAGGTTTGATGAGCTCCTATCAATTAATGTTCCCTGGATTCAGGAGTTCTCTGGTGTTCTCAGAATTTGGACTTAAGCCTCCTTCCTCTGGTTTTCAGTCTTGTTCTTATAGTAGCCTTAAGTCTTCTTCATCTATACAACACCGATGGTAAAACACATAGGTTAAAAATGAAAAGTTTCTCCACAGTGAGAGACACTCAGAGAGGTACACAGAGTTACATGGAGAAGAGAAGAGGGAGGAGGGAGATAGAGGTAACCAGGAGGAGAAGAGGGGGAATCAAAAGGGGCAAGAGCAAGCTAGTCAGTAATCACTTTCCTATGTGCTCTCCACATTCTGGATCCTTCAGAGATGTTCACGGAGTTACACAGAGAAGAGAAGAGGGAGGAGGGAGATATAGGTGACCAAGAGGAGAAGAGGGAGAATCAAAAGGGGTGAGAGCAAGCTAGCCAATAATCACTTCTGTATGTGCTCTCCACAGTCTGGATCCCTCAGAGATGTTTACAGAGTTACACAGAGAAGAGAACAGGGAGGAAGGAGAAAGAGTTGGCCAGAAGGAGAAGAGGGGGAATCAAAAGGAGCAAGAAAGATCCAGCCAGTAATCAGTTCCCTAAGTGTTCTCCACAGCCTATAACACACAAAGAGATTCACAGAGTTGGGTAGAGAAGAGAAGGGGGAGGGAGGAGATAGAGGCGGCCTGGTGGAGAAAAAGGAGAATCGAAAGGAGGAGAGAGCAATCAAGCCAGTAATCTCACTCCCAAGTAAAAATGCATACTGAAGATTGGATTCTTAAAGGTACAAAATTGATAACAAATACCAAAAAGCAAAGATGAAAAATCTAGAGTAGAGGTTAGATTCTCAAAAATACAATATTAAAAAAAAATCACAAAAATTATATAATATATATATATATGAAGTTTGCTTTAAAAATAGGGTCTCTTTTTTGCAAAGTAATAGTAGTTTATAAAAATGAAAATTAAAGGAGTAATAGAGGACTTAACAATAATTTTTTAATTAAAAAATGATAATAGTAAAAATATATCTAGAACTTTCTCTGGTGTTGTTGCAGACAGTGTGGGCTCAGTTCATTTTCAGATAGTTCCTTGATCCAGCTTATAATTCTCAAAATCTGTAGTCCCCTTCCTATGCAGTCAGTGCTAACTGCAGGGTTTTAATCTACTGCACCTGTCTCTTCCAAAGCAGTTCCCTCTGTTTATTTTAGCTTCGTCTGTTTGCTCGTCTCTTCAGTGTCTAATTTCCGCCCTGACACAAAGGGGCAGTGGTGGTCACTTTTTTAGGCTTGTTCAATCGTCCTGTGGTGAGGGAGGAACACTGCAAACAAATATCACTGGTGTGTGTGGGGAGTGCTTGCAGTGTCTCTTGCCCCTGTTCAGGGCGTGTGTGCTTTCCCAGTCCACACTGTTCAGGCTCTAGGTTGCTCTGCTGGGGAACTGTCTGAGGTGGGCTCTGGGTTGCATGCAGTCCCCAGGTCTAAGCTGCTCAGGTTCAGGTTCTTGGGTACTCCACAAAGGCGCAGGCTTTGTTGGGCCTGCGTTTTGTGCCCTTCCCAGGTCTGAGTAGCTCAGGTGACCAGGTGCTTGGTGAGTGCAGTCACCCCCAGTTGGAGGCTGTGGCTTATTGCCTCCCCTATCCCAGCCGCTCGGTTTTTCTGGGTGTACAATGGATGCGCCTTCTCAGGTGCACATTCTCAGGTGTGCCGTGTGTCTCTTCTGGGGAGATTTTCCCTGGCTGCGACCCTCCCAGCGGATGTCGACTGTCCAGAATCCCAAGAAGTCTTGGTTAGCAATGAAGCCTGCTTGCAGTGCCCCCTCCAGGCTCTGTCCTCGCCTGCCTGTCTCCAGCAGGGGATGGGCCAGTCTGCAGCTGGCTAGTTCTGCTCAGTCCTTTGTTCTGTGAGCAGGCCTGGTGATGTCTTGCTGCTGTTGCTGCTAAGTCACTTCAGTTGTGTCTGACTCTGTGCGACCCCATAGATGGCAGCCCACCAGGCTCCTCCGTCCCTGGGATTCTCCAGGCAAAAGCACTGGAGTGGGTTGCCATTTCCTTCTCCAATGCATGAAAGTGAAAAGTGAAAGTGAAGTCGCTCAGTTCTGTCTGACTCTCGAGACCCCGTGGACTGCAGCCTACCAGGCTCCTCCATCCATGGGGTTTTTCAGGCAAGAGTATTAGAGTGGGGTGCCATCACCTTCTCCGGCAATGTCTTAGGGCTTTTTGCAGGATAGGTATCCTGCAGTCTGGGTTGCTATCTCAAGTTAGTTCCCTCAGATTGCCCTTGGGGTATTTAATCCCGGTCCTTATCCTAAGCAATGCAGCCTGCACCTCCCTGTCCAGCCCCCACTTGCTAGTGGCGGATGCAAGCGTCCATGATGCTTCTCTACTGGGAATTGCTGTTAGGCACGTATCTGTGGATTTTAATTATTTATTTATTTTTCCTCCCAGTTATGTGGCCCTCTGAGGTTCAAAGGCTCGCCACAGACCCGCCGGTGAGAGTGTTTCCTGGTGTTTGGAAACTTCTCTTTTTTAAGACTCCCTTTCCCTTATGGATCTCTGTTCCTACCTCTTTTGCCTTTCTTTTTATCTTTTATATTTTTTCCTATCTCCTTTTGAAGACAATGGGCTGCCTTTCTGGGTGCCTGATGTCCTCCTCCAGCATTCAGAAATTGTTTTGTGAAATTTACTCAGCATTCAAATGTTCTTTCGATGAATTTATGGGGGAGAAAGTGGTCTCCCTGTCCTATTCCTCTGCCATCTTAGGACCACCCTCAAAGTTTAACTTTAAACGATGAAGATAAACTTCATTTTAAGATGAAGTTTATCTTTAAACTTCATAAAGACCATCTTAAACTTCATAGGCCAATCATAGTTGATGATTCTTCCAGTATTAAACTATAAAATAGATTTCTCACTTAGGATTTTACTTTTATAACTGTTCTGATACTACTCCCTGGAGTAGTATTCCCAAACCCTATTTGGGAAATGTGTTTTTAGTGGTCTAGGGAGGATATGTCATCTTCAGTCAGATTTCTGGCTTTTTATCATTTTTATCCACTGAGATTCTTGGAAGGATTCCCTTTGAGGAGAAGGTTTTATATTGAATACCCCTTCCTAGCATCCTTCCCAAACATGTGCACTGAGCACACATGTAAAAAGAAAGTCGTTGCTTTGAAGTCTTTGTTCTCAGTTTAAATTGAAACCCTCATGTGGGGCTATTTTTTAAGCTTTAGAAGACATATTTTAAACTTTATTTGGAACACATTTCAGATTTTTTTTTTCTGTAGAGTGAAATTTTTCTTAATTAAAAGGGAGTGTGTATATGCTAGCTATTGCCACAAAAGTGTTAAGTTACTCATCGCCCTCAAATGTAGCTTAGAACAACCGTCATGTATCCTCATTGATCTGCATGTTCACTGACCTAGGCTGCCCTTGGCTGGGTGACCATGTCGATTTTTGTTGTTCTCTCTCACGTTGGGGATCTGCTGTGTCCAACTTTTCTCTATCAATATGTCATTTTCCTGAGAACAGCAGGCTTAACTGGGACCAGTCTGCGCAGGTTTTTCTCGTGGTTAGGAAGTGGGGAAGCCCGTGCTTGCAAGTGCATTTCAAGTTTCTACTGGCCTTATGCCTGCTTGAGAGGGCACTGAAAACAGGCAGTGGATACATGGAGGGGTAAAGAATGGAGCCACTAATTCACTTTGCTGTGGAATGCCATATAAGGAAGAGGAATGAAAGAGTACTGCAGGATCTAACAGTTTTACCTAGAATATTGACTGATTTTGGTTGTTCTTAATCATCTACATTTTCTTCTTTGTTTGAGCTGTTAAGAGCTCCCTTGGTGGTTTGATGCTCTTCTTTTTGAAGGCGTTTGACTTTTCAGGGTCAGCTCAGTTTATCAGACTGGCATTGAAAAATACTCAATTGAACAAATGAATGAATGAATGATACTATGACTTCATCATTACTAGGCCCTCCTTTCAAGTGTGGGTATGTAGGTTGTTACTGAAATGTACCTCCATAGGCTAACATCAGGAAGGAACCCTGCTCTAAGATCTCCATTTTCATTTTCAGTCCCTAAATTCTAGTATACTTAGATACTGCCAAACAATGCTTCTTTTTTTTTAATTTAAATTTATTTATTTTAATTAGAGGCTAATTACTTTACAATATTGTATTGGTTTTGCCATACATCAACATGAATCTGCCATGGGTGTATACGTGTTCCCAATCCTGAACCCCTCTCCCACCTCCTTCCCCATACCATCCCTCTAGGTCATCCCAGTGCACCAGCCCCAAGCATCCAGTATCCTGCATCAAACCTGGACTGGCGATTCATTTCTTATATGATATTATGCATGTTTCAATGCCATTCTCCCAAATCATCCCCCCTCCCTCTCCCTAACCTTAACCCTAATCTCAAAAATATACAAGCAACTCCTGCAGCTCAATTCCAGAAAAACAAACAATGCTTCTTAAGTGTTTTAAGACCATTGTGATTTCTTTAAAATTTTGAGTTTATAATTTGTTCTATGTGTAAGTGTATACATAGGGCAATTGTTCCTGTTTTAAATCACATGTTACTTTTCAAGAAAAGTTATACTAATTTTTAAAATTAACCTTGATAGGCAAAGAGAGAAGGCCATTATGATGTACTGTGTCATTGCCCATTTAAATTATGTCTACCATTTATTAAGTATCTCAATATGCTAGACACTGTTGGCTATTTGATTTACTTTAGCTTTACCCTCTAAAACAATCATACAACATAGATATTATTTAATATTCTTAATTAATAGTGGAGGACACTGAAGTTTAGAAAAGTTAAGTAACTTAAGTTCTGACAGTTAACAAAGGGTTCATCTGGCTTACAGGTCATGTCAGCTAACTGGGCAGCTTTCTTTCTGATACACTCTATTGCCTTGATTCCTTAAATGAGTTGGTTTCATGGATACCTCCCACTCCACAACCCTCCTAGAATCTTCTCCCAGGGGAAACTATCATGCCTATGTCATACAATGGATGCTCTGATGAATAGTGTTTGATAAAACCAAAACAATAAGAAACAACTTTATAATTTGGCTCCAGTAAGCAAATTGTTACTGTGATGAATTCTCCTTCATCATACCAAGGGCAGGTGAAAGAAAAAAGGATTTCTGCTACTGAATAAAATATTTAGGTTAGTGGCAAGAAAGGACTTTTGCTCATGTTTGTTAACAACTATCATAAAAAACTATCACTGGAACAACTATCACTGGAAAGTTGGCAAATAGTTTCACTAAGAGAATTACAAACTTCTTTTGCCTTTTCTTCTTCTTCTTCCTCCCCTCTTCTCCCCTTCCTCTCCCCTTCTCCTCTTTCTCCTCCTCCTTTGGAATGCTTGTTTCCAAATAAAATACCCAAAGTAATTCTACCCATGTATTCACTGATTCAGGAAATATTAAGCACCTACTATGTGCCAGATCCTGGCAGGTTAAATACATAGTGGTAAACAAAAGACACTCCAGTCCTCAGGTTCAGTTATAGGCTGCTGCTATGCTTGAAAGACTTCCCAGAGTTACCCCCACCTGGCCTTCTCTGTGGAGCACCAGTGCTCTACAAAACGATGTGAAAACCCCTGTCCTGAAGGCTCCCATAGAGGGCACAGAAATGCTGGCTCTAATTTCCACTGCCACCCTCAGCATTTTTCCCTTGAGGATATAAAGAGCAGAATGTTTATTTTACACATGCACACAAATGTTTGGGGCGGCTGTCCAGAACAAAGCTGCCTGGAAGAACGAGGTGGACTGTTTTCTTGGTGTCTTTCTTGCCCTGATCTCCCTTGCCTCCAGTCTCCATCAATCTGCTTTACCATTTCCATCTTTCAGGCAGCTGCTGGAGTTGTCTTAATAAAACTTTCAATGGCTCCCTGTTGACTTCTTAATAAAGCTCATTTTAAACAGGAATTCAGGGGACTCATGATATACCCCCAGGCCACTTACCCTGTTTTTTTTTTTTTTTCCAGGCTCATTTTCCATTATATCCGTTTGTGTATTCGGCCGTCTTTTTCACTGATCACCTGCTTGATCCCCAAATATGCAGGGTGTTCACTCCTCTTCACCTTTGTTAGGCCCAGAATGCTCATTACTTTCTCCACTAATCAAAAATCCATGTAACTGCAAGGTGTGGCTCATTTGCTGCTTCTCCTAGAGGCTTTCCCTTATTGCTCTGTTGGAATTAATTGCTTCCCCCTCTGTGCTTCCACAGTCCTTTCTTATACTTCCGTTTAACACATTTTCTGTTCCTCTTCATCCAAATATGATGTGTTTATTTGTCTGTTTCCTACAGCCCCTCAAATACCGAGAATTAAGGTCAGGAGTCTGATAATGATGTCAGTTCATCATTAATCGCCTGATGCTCTAGTCATAAAAGAGCTTCACAAAATATCTCACATTATCATGTTAAATCCTCCTACTAGGGTTCTGGAAGGTCAGGTATGGGCATAGAGGTGCTATAACTTCATTTTAAATTTTTATTTTTAAGAACTATGCTGGAATTTGGTATAAGACAGGCTTGGGTGCAGCAAAAACTAACACAACATTGTAAAGCAATTATTCTCCAATGAAAAATAAAATCAAATTTAAAAATTTTTTAATTAAAAAAAAAAAAAAAAGATGGACCTGGACTCAAATCCCAAGTCTATACTCATTCTGTGAGCTAGAATGAATGATCTAACTTCTCTGGTCCTCAGGTTTCTCATCAGAAAATGAGCATCAAAGCTTACATCAGTGAGTTGTTATGAAGATTAAATGACATGATGTGTGCTCAACACAGTGCTTGTCACATAGTGGTGAATAATACATAATAGGCACTACTGATTCTAAAGGAGATCAGCCCTGGGTGTTCTTTGGAAGGAATGATGCTAAAGCTGAAACTCCAGTACTTTGGCTACCTCATGCGAAGAGTTGACACATTGGAAAAGGCTCTGATGCTGGGAGGGATTGGGGGCAGGAGGAAAAGGGGACGAGAGAGGATGAGATGGCTGGATGGCATCACTGACTTGATGGACGTGAGTTTGAGTGAACTCTGGGAGTTGGTGATGGACAGGGAGGCCTGGCATGCTGTGACTCATGGGGTCTCAAAGAGCTGGACATGACTGAGCAACTGAACTGAACTGAACTGATGTTTTCCTCCTACAGGAAATCCTAGCCTATATGACTGAGTTCCTACTAGGTGCCAAGGGCTTGCCAACATACTCATCTGTATTATCTCATTTAACCCTGAAAACTACTGTTATGATAATGTGCTGTTGCTGCTAAGTCGCCTCAGTCGTGTCTGACTCTGTGCGACCCATAGACATCAGCCCACCAGGCTCCCCTGTCCCTGGGATTTTCCAGGCAAGAACACTGGAGTGGGTTGCCATTACCTTCTCCAATGCATGAAAGTGAAAAATGAAAGTGAAGTTGCTCAGTCGTGGCCGACTCTTAGCAACTCCATGGACTGCAGCCTACCAGGCTCCTCCATCTGTGATGTGCTATTGTTCCTATATCTGGGTTTCAGAGGAAGAGACTAGAAAGTTAGTAGCTTCCCTGAGGTCAGTAAATTAGTAAGGATTTTAGCTGGATGAAAACCCAGTCACTGGACACTAAAGACTATGGTTTTAACTGCTGATGCCATTTGGTGGACTGGAGACGTTTTTTAAAAAAATGTTCCAGTTTTAATGGAACAGGTGATGCCATCCCTAACCAGGATCTTGGAGAAAATCTGTCATTATGTTGGCCACCCCTAAAACTGGAGGAACTTGCAGCAGCATGATTTCTTCTAGTTGTGTAGAGATAAGCATCAGAGTGTCATCATTGCACTATACAATCTATCAGATTCTCTGCAGAGTTTATTCTTTCAAGAAGATTTTCTGTCTTTTATATTTTCAAATGTCTCCCTGCTTTTTTTCAGGTGTACTATTTTGAAGCAAAGTTGGCTTATCAGTTTCCTCAAAACCTTTTTCCCCCAAAAGGGGGGCAAAGTGAAATGAACTCTGTTTACATGGTACCTTCCACATGTATAGAGTGCAATAATCAGCTCAAAAATTTCATTCAGTTCCCTGGGAGTTAGTGTGTGATCTATTTCAAACTGAATATAAAGGATGCTTCTTGAACCATTAATTTCTTTTATTTGCCAGCATAATAATTCCAGCGGTTTGTTATCTGATTCACACTGAGACTGGTTTAATCTGAATTATGCATGTTCTACTGTGTTACTATAATTTAGCCAGACAAGAGTCTGTTTTATATTTTATTTTAAATAAATCCATTCCCTGTGGATCCAAACAAGAAAAACTCAAGTCTTTCTCCTCTCTGAAACCTTGGAATTTGCATATCTCACACTCTTTCTTTCTGTTTAATTCTTTGTTTCCTCTTAAACCAGAGACTTTAGATTTATGGTGACTTTGTGGTTGGATTCTTGACTTTTCAGTGTCAAACCAAGGAGCTTTTCTCTCCTCTTCTCCCCTCACTTCTTTCCTTCCTTCCTCCTGTAGCTTTAATTGAGGTCTTATTTGCATACCATAAAATTTAATTATTTTATATGCACAATTCAATGATTTTTAAGTAAATTTTCAGTGTCATACAACCCTTTCCACAACCTAATATTAAACATTGCCATCACCCTCAAAAGGAATGGCATACCCATGTATGGTCACTTTCTATTCTCACTCCCAGCCTCAGGCAAATATTAATCTATTTTTTGTCTCTATAGATTTGACCTCTCTGACATTTTCATATAAATGGAATTATGTAAATGTGTGGTTTATTGTGTCTAGATTCTCTCACTAAACATAACATTTTTGAGATTAGTCCATGTTGCAGCATTTATTGGTAATTTTCTGCTTTGAATTTTTGAAGAGTATTCCATTGCATGAATGGTTTGGTTTATCACATTTGGTTTATCCACTCATCAACTGAGGAATCTTTCATTTGTTCTCCTTTTTGGCTATTACCAACAGTGCTGCTATGAACCTTCATATATGTCTTTGTGTAGACATATATTTTTATTTCTCTCTAGTAGTTTTCTGTGAGTAGAATGTCTGCTGCTGCTGCTAAGTCACTTCAGTCGTGTCCGACTCTGTACGACCCCACAGACGGCAGCCCACCAGGCTCCTCCGTCCCTGGGATTCTCCAGGCAAGAACACTGGAGTGGGTTGCCATTTCCTTCTCCAGTGCACGAAAGTGAAAAGTGAAAGGGAAGTCGCTCAGTCGTGTCTGACTCTTAGCGACCCCATGGACTGCAGCCTTCCAGGCTCCTCTATCCATGGGATTTTCCAGGCAAGAGTACTGGAGTGGGGTGCCATCGCCTTCTCCGAGGTAGAATGTCTAGGTCATATGATAAATTTATGTTTAACATTTTAAGAAACTACCAAAGTATTTTACAAAGTAACTGCAACATTTTACATTTTTATAGCAATGTATGAGGGTTCCTGTGAATTCATATCCTTGTCAATTGTTGTCATTCTCATATATTGGTGAGATATTTAGAGTGATAAAATAATGAAAAAATATATCTAGCTATAGTTTTAATTACAGTCCTCCTGTTATAGGTAGCACTGAGCATCACTTCATGTTTAAGGGACATTTGTAAGCTTCTAAAATGTAAACCTCATATCATATCAACACCTTTGACAATTTTCTATCTAGTTTTCAGTCCTTCTTTTTCCTTCTTCATTTTTAATTATCCACTTAAAAATTAAAAGTATATTTGCTCCATTATAAACACAATATGTATGTTCATTTTTAAAAGCTAAAAACAAAGAAAGGAAGTGAGACTTCAAATTAATCAGGGGAGTTGACTGCATTTCTTTTTATCCTTTCTAGAAAGTCCACCAGAGTGGTTGTGACTTTTCCTTTTTTTTTTTTTTTTTAAGGGATTAACCTAGTAGGAAGAAAAGAACAGAAATCAACAAATTTTCAGAAATAGAAAGCAGATGGAGGACAGCTCACTGACCAAGCAGGGTGAATAAGACTCAAGTGCCTGTAAAGAGGGAGTCTGACAAAAGGAGACCCATCCACCTAACAGATACTCCAGAGAGACTCAATACGGTAAAAGGCTGGGCTTTTCAGTGCCTAAGACAGGATGAAGGGTTGAAAGATATTTTACAGGGAGGCTAGACCTCCCCTCTAATTCTCTTATCAACCTTGTACGGCCAAGTAACTACGCCTCTTCTACTCTGCCCCTCCCCCAAGGAAGTGGGGGTTCCCAAGAAGAGCGGTGGGGTCTAAAAACGGGAAGAGTACGTCTGTTGAACCAAGGGATCCTCAGCACCATTTCCTCATCCCCCACCCCAGAACATGCTGAGCCTTGCCTAATTATCCTTCTCTGTTCACTTTTCTTAGGCAGGAAATTGAAAAATTCTTCGCTGGAGACAAGACCTTGACATACTGACCTTTGGAAGCTCCTAGTAAAAAGCCTGCCTCACTCTTTGTTTAGCCTACTCAACAGCTGACAATCACCTCTATCCCCAAATTAAATATGAACATAAGATAAAGGATCATCAGCAAAGCTTTACCGTCTGAGCAAAGCTTTCAGATGGTAAAGTGTCTGCCTGCAATGTGGGAGACCCGGGTTCGATCCCTGGGTAGGGATGATCCCCTGGAGAAGGCAATGGCACCCCACTCCAGTACTCTTGCCTGGAAAATTCCATGGACTGAGGAGCCTGGTAGGCTACAGTCCATGGGGTCACAAAGAGTCGGACATGACAGAGTGACTTCACTTTCACTTTTCACTTTCAGCATAAAAGAAGCAGCAGAGAAGGACAAAGGTAAACAAGGAAGGGAAAACAAAAAACAAAACAAAACAAAAAAAACTTCCTGGAGAAAACAAAGAGTCCTCCAGGGAACAGAAAAATGTCAACAAACAAAACCACGGAGTATCCTTACAGACATAAGAAAAGATACTGTAATCACAAATCAAATACAGGATACTATGATAAAAGAACAGAAAAACAGCATGAGCTTCTAGAAATTAAAGATATTATAATAAAAAAAATTAAGTCAGTAGAAGAACCCTTTTAAAAATATGCCAGAAAGAATTACAAAACATGGAAGAAAAGGGACATAGCAGGAAAAAGGACAAATAAACTTGTAAGATTGACTCAAAATGTCTTCATTTTGAGGAGACAGCAGAGAAAAATGAAAGAAAATTTCTGAGAAATATAAAAATTTCTTAGAATTGAAGGGCATGCATCTTTGGTTTGAATGGGCTCAGTAAATGCCAACATAAAAAGACATAATCTTAAAATATTAGGACATTAGAGATAGAGAAGCTTCTAAAGAGAGGGAGAGTATGGGTCCTAAAGTCAAGAATGGCACTGGATTTTTTGGTAGTGTTGATAGCACTAGATTCTGGATGTCACTGAGGGAAGCCCTTCAACAGTTTTCAGTCTAGAATTCTAAATCTGGCAAAACTATTCATCAAGGATGAAGGTAGAAGATATCTTTAGAAATAGACTCTAAGTGTTTATCCTCAAACATCATTTAAGAAGCCACTTGAGGATATTTCAGTGGAAAAAGTGAGGAAAGCAAGAAAGACGGACCCTGCTTGGCTAAACAGTGGGTTTACATCATCTTCATCATGCAATTTCTTTCTACTTAGATACTAATTTTAATTATTTAGGGACAATAGCAGGAAGAAGTGTTCATTCATATGTTCAAATAATTTTCAAGTGTTATATCTTCCAATACTAGGAAAAGAAATAAAGAGATATATTCTAACCTGGATAAACCAAGACATAGACATATAAGCATATTACTAAATATGCTATTTAGCATATTAAAATACTTTTTAGAAGAGACAGCATGAGGGCTGAAAGGGACTGATGTGGACAGTGGAAATGACAGGGTCATGGATATTGGTGTCAAGGGTAAAGGACTGCTGCTTTTAGACACTTGGGTACTATCTTGATAAAAGTAAAGTAACTTAAAAAGAAAAAAAGTTTTGGGGCCAAATAGAAATTACTACCATAACAGAAACAATAACAAAACAGAGAATATAGGTGGAAGAAAAATCGTTAATTGTCATACAAACCCAAAGATAAATACTGTTCACATTTGGTGGAAGATTTTCTTTTTTTCCCCCTGTCTTTTCTCTGTGAGAAGAAAAGGCAATGGCAGAAGACAATGGCACCCCACTCCAGTACTCTTGCCTGGAAAATCCCATGGACAGAGGAGCCTGGTAGGCTGCAGTCCATGGGGTTGCTGCGAGTCGGACATGACTGAGCACCTTCACTTTCACTTTTCTTTTTTCCCCCTGTCTTTTCTCTATGAAAGATTTTGGTTTCATGCTTTTACATAGTTATGCTCATACAATTGACTGTACTGTTATTCTTAATCTAATATCATTGTGAAAACATTTTTTCATGATCATATTAAAATTTAAACATTGAAATGGCTGCATAATAGCCCAATTGAGTAGCTATACTATAATTTACTTTTTAAAAATTTGAGTTTAGTTGATTTACAACATTATATTAGTTGCCAGTGTACAACATAATAATTCAATATTTTTGTACATTATACACCATTTAAAGTTATTACAAAATAATGGGAATATTTTTGTGTTGGACCATATATCTTGATGCTTATTTATTTTACTTTTGTCATTGTCATTTGTTGTTCTCTCTGCTTGAAGCACCAATGTTCTTGGGAACATTCTCCAAATCTCAACGGGGCAACTGCTCTAACTCCCATTCAACTATGTGATTCTAATGGGGGCGGGGGGTGGTGGTGGGGGTGGCTGCCAATTACCATCCGGCGCTCTGGTGTGAGCCATGAGAATGTGGCTCGTGCCTGGCCAACAAAACTCCTGGGAATTTTCTAACTGGTGTTGAACTGAAGAGCTTGATATGAAGATGTAAGCCTGGAGCAAGGAGGTGAGCTTGGACTCCTGGGACAACAAGCCTGAAAACATAAGCACAGGAAAACAGGTGTGAGAGAAGAGGCAGGAAGGGGAACCAATAACTCAGGCAAGAGGAGAGAAAGGGAAGGAGAACTGATAACTCAGGCAAAAGGAGAGTAAGAGAGAGAGAAGAAAGAAATCAACCTGATGGCATTAGAATCTTTGAACCTAGTAATCGCCAATGCCACTCTTATTCTAAGCCATCTGCAATTGGTTACATTAACTGATAGATACTTCCTTAATACATGTTATACTTAAGATAGATTGAATTTTCTTGCATTATTTTTAAAGGAATGAGCCTTCACCACAGTAACTTACAGGAACAGAACATAATATTCAAGTTGTTTGGAGCAAATATCTAATAAGCACTTATTAAAGTGAATTAAATGAACTCCCCCAGAAGCATAGTAGTATAGTACAAAGAGCATGGGCTTTAGAAAACTGGCTGATCTGTGTTTGAATTATGGATCTCTAAAAATTTTGGCAAATTATTTCATATATCAGAGCTTCAACTTCTCCTCTTTTTTCATCATCAACAGCATTATAATCTCTAACATTTGGTGAATCGTTTCCCTATGGCTCACACTATGCTAAATGTTTTGCATGTGTTATCTCTTGGATAAAATAATCCTAAGGGACAGATATTATTATCATTGCACTGTTATGATCTGTGAAATGATAATTCAAAGGGATAATCAGTATAAAACATTAAGCCCAAAGAGTAATGCTTTTTTTCTTCCATTTTTTTCTTTCATGACTTAATCTTGCCTCTTATCACTTTTATTATTATTATTATTATTTTTTACTTTACAATATTGTATTGGTTTTGCCATACATCAACATGAATCTGCCGCGGGTGTACACATGTTCCCCATCCTGAACCCCCCTCCCACCTCCCTCCCCGTACCATCCCTCTGGGTCATCCCAGTGCACCAGCCCCAAGCATCCTGTATCCTGAAACATGTATAATATCATATAAGAAATGAATCGCCAGTCCAGCTTTGATGCAGGATACAGGATGCCTCTTACCATTTTGCCAGTATTCAGAATTATGGTTCCTTCACTTTTGGACAGGCTAATCTGTTTGCTTTTTGTGCAAAAGAGAAATGAAGAAATTTTAGTCCCTCTAGATAATAGCGTGTGTTATACAACTTCAATAATAAAAACAAGGTTATGATAATACCTAATGAGAAAACAGAGCATAACATGAAGTTTAGAAATAGACCTGATTAATAAAAGAATTTAGTAGAATAAGTGAAGGTTGTATCAACATTTGAAGGTTGACAGCACAATCTGTTGGCCAAGCTGTGAAGACATAAGCTGACAGGAGTGTCAAACAGTACAAACCCCCACCCCATGGATGGAAATTTGCCAATATTTATCAGTATTATGAATGCATTTGTCCTACCTCCAGAAACTGAGCTTATAGAGTTAAATGCACACACACAAAGTGATGGGCATACAGAAGGTATTCATTGTAACATATTTATATGAAGAACTCCAAATGTCCATCAATAAGGGACTGGATAAATAAACTATGGTATAACTCTAAGAGGGGTTTCCCTGATGGCTAAGTGGTAAAGAATCCATCTGCCAATGCAGGAGACTTGGGTTTAATTCTTGATCCAAGAAGATCCTTTGGAGACTGAAATGGCAATCCACTCCAATATTTTTGCCTTGGAAATCCCATGGACAGAGGAGACTGGCAGGCTACAGTCTAAGGGCCACAAACAGTCAGACACAACTTAGTGATGAACAACAGCAACAACAATGACCCTAAGAGAGGCTATCTCATCATAAGGAAAAGAAATTTGCAAATATGCATGTTAACTAAACTTACTGTGGTGATCAATTTGCTATATATACAAATATTGAATGCTGTATACCTGAAACTATTGTTATATGTCAATTATGTCTCAACAAAAAAATAAACTATGATACAACCACACAGAAGCATCATATTCAGTTTTAAAAGATAGAGAAAAGTTATCTAATTACTTATATGAAAAGAAGAAAGTGAAAAATTCAAGTGCAGAATAATGTATATCATATATTACATTACATTTCATGTAAAAAAGCTGGAATAAGAATACAGACTTGCATATACTTATACCTGCATAATGAAATACAAATTACTAAGATTAGCTACCCATGTGGAAAGGGAGAACCTTCTGGAAGGAAAGAGACATGAGAGCAAGGACTTGTCAATGTGTACTTTATCATATGTTTTTGATAGTTTTTGAATCATGAGTTTATATTACTGATTCAAATTGGTGGGGGGAGGGGAAACCAGTAACAGTTAAAAAAAATTGAGCAGTGAGTACTTACTCTGCGTAAGACATTGTGCTAAGTTTGTAAATCCATTATGTCATTTAATCTCCATAGGAGTCCAGTGAGGTTTTATTTTAATCTTCATTTTTACACATGAGAAAATGAGTTAGATTGTTTAAGCAATTTGTTCATCCTTTCTATCAATCCACAGTCTTCATTTCTTTCCTGTCTTAGCTCAATACTACCTTGCTGCAAGTCTTCCTGGATTGTTTCCACTCAACCTCAACTAGCTGTTGGAATCTTTTTAGCAGTTACATACCTAGTTCATTTTGCCTTTTTATGCAAAAAGAGAAGAGTGAAAAGGCCAGCTTAAAACTCAATATAAAAAAAACTAAGATCATGGCATCAGGTCCCTTCACTTCTAAGGCTCTGAGAGACTCAGAAAGACTAACTGGGAGTCATAGGTAAAATCTTTGACTCCAAGATAAGTGCTCTTTTCATTGCAATACAGCTACTTCTAGTTCAGTTCAGTTCAGTCGCTCAGTCGCGTTCGACACTTTGTGACCCCATAAAGTGCAGCACTCCAGGCTTCCCTGTCCATCACCAGCTCCCAGAGTTCACTCAAACTCATGTCCATCGAGTTGGTGATGCCATACAACCATCTCATCCTCTGTCATCCCCTTCTCCTCCTGCCTGCAAACCCTCCCAGCATCAGAGTCTTTTCCAATGAGTCAACTCTTCGCATGAGGTGGCCAAAGTACTGGAGTTTCAGCTTTAGCATCAGCCTTCCAAAGAACACCCAGGACTGATCTCCTTCAGAATGGACTGGTTGGATCTCCTTGCAGTCCAAGGGACTCTCAAGAGTCTTCTCCAACACCATAGTTCAAAAGCGTCAATTCTTTAGCGCTCAGCTTTCTTCACAGTCCAACTCTCACATCCATACATGACCACTGGTAAAACCATAGCCTTGACTAGATGGACCTGTGTTGGCAAAGTAATGTCTCTGCTTTTGAATATGCTATCTAGGTTGGTCATAACTTTCCTTCCAAGGAGTAAGCGTCTTTTAATTTCATGGCTGCAGTCACCCTCTGCAGTGATTTTGGAGCCCCCCAAAATAAAGTCTGACACTGTTTCCACTGTTTCCCCATCTATTTCCCATGAAGTGATGGGACCAGATGCCATGATCTGCGTTTTCTGAATGTTGAGCTTTAAGCCAACTTTTTCACTCTCTTCTTTCACTTTCATCAAGAGGCTTTTTTTTTTTTTTTCATCAAGAGGCTTTTTAGTTCCTCTTCACTTTCTGCCATAAGGGTGGGGTCATCTGCATATTTGAGGTTATTGATATTTCTCCCGGCAATCTTGATTCCAGCTTCTGCTTCTTCCAGCCCAGCATTTCTCATGACATACTCTGCATATAAGTTAAATAAGCAGGGTGACAATATACAGCCTTGACGTACTCCTTTCCCTGTTTGGAACCAGTCTGTTGTTCCATGACCAGTGGTAACTGTTGCTTCCTGACCTGCATACAGGTTTCTCAAGAGGCAGGTCAGGTGGTCTGGTATTCCCATCTCTTTCAGAATTGTCCACAGTTCATTGTGATCCACACAGTCAAGGCTTTGGCATAGTTAATAAAGCAGAAATAGATGTTTTTTTGAAACTCTCTTGCTTTTTCCATGATCCAGTGGATGTTGGCAATTTGATCTCTGGTTCCTCTGCCTTTTCTAAAACCAGCTTGAACATCTGGAAGTTCACGGTTCACATATTGCTGAAGCCTGGCTTGGAGAATTTTGAGCATTGCTTTACTAGCATGTGAGATGAGTTAGCCTTTCAGAAAATATCTGGTCGAACCATACTTATTACAGGAGGATGTCTGAGTCAATTATTCTAGGAATGAGAACACAGAAATAACTCAAGGATAATGAAATGTTACCCTTTCATCCATATACCAGACAACATTAACTGATTATACAACTTTTCTTCTGGGTCTTGAAGTTGCTTCACATACTTTACAATCTTTCTCAAAACCAGATTCCACCTCCACAGTTATTCAATCTTAATCCAAAATGGACACTCAAGAAAAAACATCTTTGGGACTTTCCTGGCCGTCAGTGATTAAGACACCAAGCTTCCACTGCAGTGGGCACAAGTTCAATCCCTGGTCAGGGAACTAAGATCCCACATGCCATGCAGTGCTGCCAAAAACAGGAAAAAAAAAATAGAATTTGTTTTAGTTACCATCAAATATTTGTTATTTGATGGTAGATGTTCTTGAGTGCATAACTTCTCAAAATGTGGTCCTCAGATCATCAGCATCAGCATCTTTTAGAAGCTTGATGGAAACACAGAATCCCATCTACAGAATTAGAATGTGTATTGTAATATTTCCAAGTGATTCCTATAAGCACGAAGTTTGAGAAATTCTACTCTAAAACACTGTTTAGTGACAAGTCTAGACAGTGATTTTATGACTGCTTATCTCTCCAGCTCAGAGAACCCACTACAGAGTTGCCTCATCAGCCTTCCTTCAGGTCTGTTAGTTCAGAGGGGCATCAATTAAATCTCTAGAACATCTTGCAGGACATCTTGATTTGAATGACAAAATGGTTCTACTTGAAAAGATATTTCTGAAACCAGACACACACAGCTGTACTGAGATAAATGAGGGAAGCCTAAACTCTCTACTGTGGCTGTCGATGCATGTCTTCTTGCCTGGAGAGTTATTCACTTCTTCGTGTTGATAGTTTAGAGGTAAGACATTTCTGCCCTGGAGTTCCCAGCACCACAGTAAAATGGAACCCTCCACTGCTTTCCTGCACATTCCAGGGTTCTAGCTAGCGTGGCTCAAATTTCTCCAGGCAGGAAGCACCTTCGCCTGATGCGTGACCTCTGTGACCACCAGTATGTTTACTGCCTGTGTCTGTATTCCGAAGCTGCTGCTGTGTTAGTCAACTTTACAGTTTGTACATTTTGTTGACATTAAAAAAATTCTTTATATATTTTTTATTTTAATTTTTGAAAGTTTAATTTTATGTTTGTGGTTATAATTTATGTTGTGGAAGAAAGATGTTTGTGATCTCAAGAATGGTATTAAATTATGAAGATTATTCAGCATTGGGAAACACTAGAAAAGATGATAATTCAACAGAAGCAATCATTGTCTGCATTTCCCAAAGAAATCTCTTATGGTTAATTTACTTATTTCTAAATTTGTGTATTATTATTCAATTTTTATTGTAAATGTGTGTAATATTCTATCTAGTTACAAAAAAGAGCATTTTTATTTTGAAAATCTAGAAAATTTAGGAAGATATAGGGGAAGTAAAAAACAACCTATGTCCAATACTTAACATTTTGTTCTATTTCTCTTCACTCTTTTCCTATAACAGGAATCCTTTCTTGCTTGTTTCTCTCTGCAACTTGTAGTGGAGAAGTGTATTTCAAGGTGCCTTATTTCATTGTGACAGGGATAGTGATTGAGTTTCTTCACAGAGAGAAGCTGGATGAGCCAGCCAAAGGGACATGGGAGGAGGACAAATAGAGACAGAATTGACCAGTCTCCAGACCAACTGGGCCTTGCATCTTTATTTGACTCTAGGACTTCAGACAGCTGTCTGAGCACCAGCTGCCATGGGTCTTTCTGCACCAACCCTATATGCCTACAACTCGACCTCCATGTTTGTGAGGCTGGGTTGGGGGGGGATTCTCTATGACCACCCTCCTAGCCAGAATGATATTACTCCCACAAGGTCAAAGATCCTCTTGTTGTGTTAAGGGTTCTGTCTCTGTCCTAGCACAGACAGGATACACATGTTCTCCATGCTTTGAATGACATACGGGCCTATGGAGAAGACTTGAAATTCAGGGCCAGGCAGCTCTGTGTTCTAACTCAGTCACTCAGTAGCTTCATGATTGTAAGCAAGGTCACTTAAGTTCTCTGAGTCTTAATTTTCTTAACTATGAGATAGAGTTACTAAAGCCTAACCTGCAGGGTCATTGTAAGGATTAGCTATTAATGTAAGTGAGATTCAATGCCTGTGGCTTAACAGACACTCAGCAAATGACAGTTACCACTGTCACTATCTGTCACCTCGATCATCTTTTTGTAGTCTTATGTTAAGCCAACCCTTTTAATTTGAGGTTCAGGCTCCATTTTTCTACATCCATGTCATTTAAACAAATTCCTTGTGGATTTATAGAAAGTCAGAATTCTACCAGCGCTCTCCTAAGATTTTAAATTCTCTTTCTCAACATATATTTTCTTGCTAGTGGTGAAAAGATACAAAGGAAGAATCAGGTCCTTTGGGAGCCTTTAATCTCATTGGGGAGACAAGACTTAGTTGCAAGATACAATTAGAGGATAATAAAAGAGAGCGAGAGCCCGCAAATGTGCTGAGTTTAATGTTCTATGCCTGTGTTTCCAAAATCCATTCTTGCTTTATTAAACAGGATCACTGTGCTGCTGACTCATGTTCAGTTTCTAGACCTCTAAGGCTATAATATTTTTCTGCTGTATGTGCACATAGTCAGAATATTTTATTGTGCTTAACATTTCTGCAGCATATTATATTTTGACAGCTTTCCCTGAGCGTTCTCCATGGCACCTGTCCATATCAAAGTTCAGCATTTGCGTCTGATAATTTTCTAGGCTGTCAACCTTGTAACACAATGCACCAGCTTCATAGTACAGATACCTTGGACTAAAGCCCTTCAAACAACTGTCCTTGTCTGCAGTCTCTAATATTTCCACATTTTTTATCTGGGCTTGGAATTCAAACTCCTAGAATACTGGGAGTGGAAGGGAGAGATGGATAGATCCTAATTGCTGTGCCCCTAACCAGATAGGTAACCCTAGGCATACCTCTTCTTATCTCAAAGCTTTGGTTTTCTTATGAGGAAGGAGGCTACATAAGAATCTCTGTGACAGACATGCTGGAATTCTACAAAGGAGCACTAATTTTGACGTGAGTGATTTCTCCAACAATCAGCTGTCAACAGGGAGTGAGCATGTTTTCTGAGATGGGGCTCAGTGCAGGTTTTCCTCCCAGTTTCTTTCCCACTGAAGGATAGGTCTGTCAGTGTGATTGTAGCTTTTCTCTGAAAATGATGGCAGGACAATTCTGAGTCTTTCTCACCTCATAACAAGTAAATAATACAGATCCATTAGACTAGTGAGATCAGCCATAAAGCAAAGAAAGAAAATGTTTGTAGGAGCAAGTGTTGTTTTCTTGTTTTGTTTAGAAATGGAAAGAGACAGTTGGCCAGGTGCTAGCTATATAAAGTGAAAGCTCCCTGAGGCCATGTACTGTAGACAATGTTTCAAAACAGCATGGGTGGTACCATCCATCCTAAAGATTTTTACATCTAGTGTAAGTGATGGGAAAGAAGAAAAGGTAAGCAAGTACATGGAAAAGTGACATAGGAACAATACATAGCTACATTCACCTGGGTGTGTATATGAGCACCAAAGAGAATGTCAGAAATGGAGGTCATCTCAAAATTCACACTTGGCCAAAAACTGAAATGAGGCTTGGAGGCCAAATGGCAGAAGCAAGATCATGGAGCTGGTTAGTAGTAGACTTGAGATGATAACTCAGGCTTTCTGTTGATTGATTCAAGGTCATCTCCACATCATATTCTGCTTCTGCTGGGACTGATAGATTTGTGTTTGTTAGTTAAAGTTACCTGAGTTGGCTATATTTGAAAATTATTCTCAAATGTGAGAGGTGCGATTTGTCTGGGAGGTACCTACTTTGGACCTTATAGATAGTTTCATGGCAACAGCAAGATATATAGAAAGTTTTGGCAACTGCCACTATATCTTGAACTTAATAGGCTTTCAATAATAATTACTGCATTTGCTTTTTTAGATTTGGTGAACATACACAAGAAAATAAAACTCTTATCATCCTTCTCAATATTTCTTGATTGAGGTGGGAGTGACTGAGTCACATTCATACGTGGGTTTGACTAATTATAGACTGTTACCAGCTGGTGAGTGTATTGATAGAGCCAGATAAAAAGCCTCATGTGTAAACACCCAGTGTAGTTGGAAGGGCCAGATGTTAAGGTAAGAATGGCTGCTTCAGTCAACTTTGGGTGTCTCAGCTAATTCCTAACTGTGTAACAGAATTTAAAAGCTGGGGAAATATTTCATATAAAAGGTACTTGCATCTTGGAATGAATGGGCCATTTTACCTGGGTGCTTGCTTTCCTCATTGATTTACTAATAGTGCTAAAATAAAACACCTTAGCTCTTCATTAAGCTGTCATGATCAGACACCCACTTCTGATGGAAAAAGTCTATAGCTAGTAAGGAGACTTGGATGCATACCTAATAAAAAATGATATTTCTTTTTTTTGTAAAGAAATGGTTTGGGCTTTTCAACGTTATGCTATATACATAATAATTCACATCTTCATTTAATGATTCATTAATATATTTGAGCTCTTGTTAATTATGTATTATATGCTAGCTTCCCAATGTTTTTACATCATCTTATTATAGTCAATACACCTTTCTGACCTGAGTACTTGTGATTTGTTTCTTTTCACAAAAGCAGTAGAGAAGCATATATTTGGGAGTTCAAGGAGGTGAAACACTGCCATTTTGGTCACCTTCTGGGCATAGAATGAACTATTTAGGGGTTTCATGCTAAGCTAAGAGAGACTAAGTGACTTTTCTAAGGGCACACAGCTGTTAAATGGCAAATCCTGAAAGCAATTTGTCTGGTGTGTTGCCCTCTCCTCCATGCCAGTAACTCTCCAGTATTAGTGAACATCAGACTCCATGGAGGGTTTATTTGAACAGACTGCTGGTCCTGTCCCAGATTGTTTGATACAGAGGTCTGGTGAGGGCAGGCCAAGAATTTGAATTTTAGTAATTTTTCAAGATTCAAGAAACACTGTTGCAGAAGAAATCACACACTGACAAATTACTTGCTGTTTAAAGTGTGGTCCCAACAGGCATCACCCAGGAGCTCCCCAGAAATACAAAATCTTACAGAATCTCAGGTCTCATTGTAGACTTGCAGAATTAGAATCTTCATTTGAACAAGACCTCTAGATTTCACACTAAAATTTGAGGAGCTGTAGATTTTTAGGGTGGTGGACTAGATATTGGAGAAGGCAATGGCACCCCACTCCAGTACTTTTGCTTGGAAAATCTGATGGATGGAGGAGCCTGGAAGGCTGCTGTCCATGGGGTTGCTGAGGGTCGGACGCGACTGAACGACTTCACTTTCACTTTTCACTTGCATGCATTGGAGAAGAAAATGGCAACCCACTCCAGTGTTCTTGCCTGGAGAATCCCAGGGACAGGGGAGCCTGGTGGGCTGCCGTCTATGGGGTTGCACAGAGTCGGACACAACTGAAGTGACTTAGCAGCAGCAGCAGGACTAGATATTAAAGGGAGATGACAAGATAACAATAGTAACAACTTTTAAATCAGGCACTTTCTGTACATCAGGTATATTATCTGAGCACTTCAGGTACATTATCTCCTTTTAATTCTTGTAATAACCCTATGAGGGAGATACCCATATTATTCCCATTTTCAAGTTGAGGGAATATCAGGGTGCAGGGACGTTGGTATCCTGCTTCAGGCCACTCACCCAGTAAAAGATAGATCCAGGTTTTGAAGCTGGACAGTTTATTCCCAAGGACCACACTCAGTCACAATACTACATGTTTGTAATTCCAGTTGCCAGTCATAGATGTGGGGAGATAAGAAGAAAAGGCGTGTAAATAAGTTTAGAGCAAGAGAGAAGTTCCAATTTGAACAGATTTCCTGGGTCAAGATAGCGTAGCTATGTGCCTCTTTTAAAAGTCAGGAGACCTAGGTTTGACTGGGCCACCGTGGAACTTCTTGATGATACACACTGTGGTGCATCCTGCTTCTTAATATCTTCACTGGTAAAATTGAAATAATAGTAATGATTGATAAAGAGAAAAGTCTGCCCCCTGGCAGCTAGACTGTGGAGAGAGGGTACTACTAATTGAAAAATAAGCCACAATTTTTCATAATGGACTACACTATATTTGGCAAAATAGATAAGCTATATCAAATCAAAACCATGATATTCATCACAAACTAGCTAAGCTCCCACTCTTTCAACACCTCTCTATTCCAATCTTTGAGTCCAAGAGAAGGCCACAGACAAAATGATTTAACAGTGACTCTGAATGGACCCATGTGTTCTAAAAGGCCATGGACTCTTCCAGTAAATTTCTAGTTGATTCCTACCAAGCCTATTTCATGGCTAATTCAAGCTCCCACAACTGTAAAAGGATCTCTTTCCTGTCTTTTGAGACACTCCACAGGTCCCCATGGTATATAATATCCTTGCTGTAGCAGATAAAAACCCAGCTTTATTCACTACAAGTGTTTTCCCTGTGGTCTTTGTCTGATGGGCTCTGACACAATAATTTTCCAATCTACCTTGTGTACTTCTTATGAATATTAAATGAAATAAAGCATGGAAAGTTCCACACACATATGAGCTTCTAAATTTGCTATTGTAATGGTTTTGTGCTCCTCTATCCTCTCCCCCAAAACAGTGATGCTGATACTAAAAGAAGAAGTCTGGTCTTATTTTCTTTTTGTTCACAATGTCTAGAATGGTTCTTAATACTCAGTAATTATTGACTGAATGAAAAAAGAAAAAAAAAGGGCAAATAAAAAAAATCTTGCTCCAATTCTGCTTTCCCCAGGTCTAGCCCAATGAGTCACCAAAACTTTCTCCAATAGGATAAAGGAGTTTCCTAAATGTTTAAAAGCAATAGTTACCACCTGGGCACATTGTCACTAGCACTTTGTAACAGAGACAGAGAATCTTGCTTGCCTCTTAAAATTTTCCCTTCTTGCAAGGTTCTTGGAATTGCTAGTGGGAATACTATTCCCCTTGCCTCCAATATTGATCCTGGAGCAGTAACTGCAGCTAAACAGCAGCACACTTTACAGACTGTGGAGCTGGTATGTATCAACATATTAGCTGAATGCTCCTTGCAATCACGCCCCGTATTTAGCAGAATGATATACTTAGCTGTTTTTGTAATAGGTTGCACCAAGCAGAAAGCATGGTGCATAAAACCATGGTGGATCCATCAAACACTATAAAATCCTTTCGACACAGTGAGTTTCGGCTGTGGCTAGAGTCTCTGGGGATGCCTCTGATCAGTCAGAAGCTGCCAGAGTTTTTGTACTCAGAAAGCTCAGAGACTGTCCAGTATGATATATCTTCCTTTTTCACCTCAAACTGGCAGCAGGTTGCTGGTCTTATCTTCCTCTGTCTCCCTAAGAACCCTTCCAGTTGTCATGACTCCTGAGAGATGCATCCAGAGGAGTAGGCAGGCATTTGCCCTAGTCTGGAAGACAAGTCAGAAGGCATCACTATGGGACAAGCAAAGCAACTATCTTAGGGAGCACAGATTCCACAAGTCGGACTGCAGACCAGTGCTCTCTGTGACCATATTCTCTGCTAAGGCTACCCTGCAGGGCATTTCCCAAGGGAGATACCACCAGCAATGGGTTCACTTTCCAATGCCCTCTTCCTGGAACAGGAGTGAAGACAAGGTAAATGGTGCATTGGTTTCCCATCTCACTTCCCACCATCAGACAGACCCTGTACCAGAAATAAAACTGAAATGCATCTTTCCGTGGGTCCAAGAGCTCCTGACCCCAGTCAATGAGGATGAAGATAGTCCCAGCCAGGCCCTCCTGTGTCCTGGGCTCTAGCCAGGAATTTAACAATGTCTATGTAATTCCCAGTTTCCTCTCCTTACCCAGAACCTTCTCTCAGTCTGGAGAGGTGAGAAGGTAGGGTTTCTTTTTAAGCAGTTTTCTTCAACCTTCAACATGGATGTCTGATTGACCTAGAGTTTGGCCAGTTAGTTATATGCCTCCCCATTTCCACTTATTATTCTGTTTATTTTTCCCTTATGTGTGCACAGTCCCATCTTCTTCATTAGAAAATAAGCATCGCCTCTTCCCCTTTCTCAACCCTATAGTTTAATAGTGTTTGATTTATAAAAGCACAGGTTAAAATATACATATTTAAAGGAATGAGCATGTGGCCAAAGACTGTAGGATTGTGGCAGTTCCAATAGATGTAAGATTCTTTTTCCTGAAGGTAACTTTAATACAGCATGGGCTGACTCCTTTTTCTTGGAGTTAAAGGTCAAAGAGGAAGGGCATCATACCTGGCTGACTCATGCACCCTAAATGCTTTCCACCCAAGGGGAGGCAAGGCATAGACCTCCTTTACAGAGTGGCTGTCCCTCCTCTGTCAACTTTCAGAACAGGACCAAGGCCATGTGCCAGCCCCACCCTTCATGCTGACCTTCTCAGCACTATCTCACAAACAAACATGGTGATAGGCCATGTTTTCCAGCCTTCTGGAGCTGGTCTGAGAAAGAAAATGTTGTTTAGGGAGACTATAGCTCTGTTACATGCTGAAGCCACAGAGGAACTTAAGTCCAATAGATTAAAGACAGGTTATCACTCAGTGTAACAACCAACAGTCTCTAGGTCTATCCATGTTGCTGCAAATGACATTGTTTCATTGTGTTTTATGGTTGAGTAATCTTTCATTGTACACATATACCACATCTTTATCCATTCCGCTGCAGATGGACATTTAGGTAGCTTCCATGTTCTGGCTACTGTAAATAAGGCTGCAATGAACATTGGGGTACATGAATCTTTTCAAATTATGCTAAGTCAGATGGAGAAAGACAAATATCATATGATATCACTTATATGTGGAATTTGAAAAAAGTGTACAAATGAGCTTATCTACTAAAGAGAAATAGTTACAGATGCAGAAAACCAACATTGCTACCAGGGGACAGATAAATTGGGAGATTGGGATTGACATATACATACTATTATATATAAAATAGATAACTAACAAGGACCTCCTGTAGAACAGGGAGCTCTACCCAACACTCTGTAATGGCCTATAAGGGAAAAGAATAAAAAAAAGAGTGGGTATATGAATATGTATAACTGATTCCCTTTGCTGAATATCTGAAACTAACACAAAATTGTAAATCAACTCTACTCCAATAAAACTTTTTTAAAAGATGAATAATCAGTCTTACTTGGCATTTCAGTGGATTTCCTCTCACACCTTGAGAAGAAGAATAAACTTTTTTCTCAAGTGGAGACAGAATCCTGTGCTGCTGGGAGAGAGCAAGGGAAGGAGAGCAGTTCTGAGCTCAGTGCTGCTGAACTATCTACAAGCACATTCAAAAAGGGACACCCTCTCACTGTCCCTTCCCAAGAGAGCACCCTCAGAGCTCCTGCAGAACCTTTGGTAGCTGCCCACCCATTATGATGGTCCTTAATTGGTGAACTCCTCAGTAGCTTAACAGATTCAATTTAGAGATTCTTGTGCTCCAGGAAGGGACACAATGTTAGTAGCTGTGCTTCTCCTAGAGGGTTCATTTCTGTTACCCCTCAGTGGTGGCTTTTTGTTAGGATTTAACCTAGATAGAATATTGAAAAGCAGAGACATTACTTTGCCAACAAAGGTCCGTCTAGTCAAGGCTATGGTTTTTCCAGTGGTCATGTATGGATGTGAGAGTTGGACTGTAAAGAAAGCTGAGTGCCGAAGAATGGATGCTTTTGAACTGCGGTGTTGGAGAAGACTCTTGAGAATTCCTGGGACTGCAAGGAGATCCAACCAGTCCATTCTGAAGGAGATCAGCCCTGGGATTTCTTTGGAAGGAATGATGCTAAAGCTGAAACTCCAATACTTTGGCCACCTCATGCGAAGAGTTGACTCATTGGAAAAGACTCTGATGCTGGGAGGGATTGGGGACAGGAGGAGAAGGGGACGACAGAGGATGAGATGGCTGGATGGCATCACTGACTTGATGGACGTGAGTCTGAGTGAACTCCGGGAGTTAGTGATGGACAGGGAGGCCTGGTGTGCTGCGATTCATGGGGTCGCAAAGAGTCGGACACGACTGAGTGACTGAACTGAACTGAACTGATAAGTTATTTATCCCTTGAAGACTTATGGCTCACGTGCCTTTTGTCTGTTGTTTCCCGCAGTTTCTGGGATGGGTTAGGAACATGGACAACTCTTGGCCTTACCTTAGCATCCGAATATCCCAAGCAATGAGAGCATGGAGAAATGACTGATCCATGCACTAATACTGTGATGCCCTTTCAAACTGATGACATTTATTTTTTTTCTAATCTTTACTGAGGTATAATTGATTTACAATGTTGAGTTAGTTTCAGGTGTACAGTAAAGTGATTTTTCCAATTCTTTTCAATTATAGGTTATTGCAAGACATTGAGTATAGTTCCCTGTGCTATACCATAGATTCCTGTGTGTGTGTGAGTTCTCAGTAACTCAGTCATGTGACCCCATTGACTGCAGCCTGCCAGACTCCTCTGCCCATGGGATTTTCCAGGCAATAATATTGGAGGGGATTGCCATTTCCTTGTCCAAGGGATCTTCTGGACCCAGGGATCGAACCCTTGTCTCTTATGTCTCTTGCATTGACAGACAGATTCTTTATCACTATTGCCACCTAAGAAGCCCCAGAGTAGGGTCTTATTGGTTATCTATTTTATATATAGTAGTATATATATTTTAATCCCAATCTCCTAATCCAATGGATCAATTTTAAGTATTTGTTCACCATGTGTTTAGTGGAAAGATACTGCATGGATATTGGGGCCAGACCACTTGAGTTCTTATTTCACTTTTTTCATTTACTAGTTGTGCAATCTTGGACATATTAACCTCCTACTATAAAATAAAGATAATAAGTACCTCAAATTGTTCCTGTGAGAATTAAAGGAGTTTATATAAGATGCTTCAAACAGTAGTTCATGGCAAGTTCTGATTATCAGCTACTATTTTTATTAAAATAAAAATAGTGTAAATTTTCTTTGTATTTAAAGTATGATTTTTAAACAATTTCTCTGAATATAACATAGCCTTGAACTATTTTTGTATTATAGCTTTTTGTTGCTTATGACTAAATTCATTAATAAATACTATATACTAAGAATAGTGTTAAATTACTGGATTTAAGGAGAAAGTCTTATTCTAGAAATGTTTAAAATATGTTTTTCCCTCCTTGCCTTCATGAATGCAAGAAGTTTCTTCCTATCCTCCTTGACTTTTCAGTTTTCTTTTGACATATTCTTCATCAAGGAACTTCTGGGTGGTATGTTAAATTGTTTTGGTTGAGTTAGTAAATCAGTCTTGTCTAGTCAGCAGCATTTAGCAGTTGTTTTTCAGTTGCTGAGTCGTGTCTGACTCTGCGACCCCATGAACTGCAGCACCCCAGGCTTCTCTGTTCTACATTATCTCCCAGAGTTTGCTCAAACTCATGTCCATTGAGTTGATGATGCTAACCATCTCATCTTCTGCCACCTCCTTCTCCTTTCAATGCTCAATCTTTCCCAGCATCAGGGTCTTTTCCAAAGAATCAGCTCTTCATACCAGGTGGCAAGAGTATTGGAACTTCAGTGTCAGTCCTTCCAATGAATATTCAGGATTGACTTCCTTTAGGATTGACTGATATGATCTCCTTGCTGTCCAAAGGACTCTCAAGAATCTTCTCCACACCACAATTTGAAAGCATCAATTCTTTGGTGCTCAGTCTTCTTTATGGTCCATTTCTCACATCTGTACATGACTACTGGAAAAGCCATAGCTTTGACTATATGAACCTTTGCTGGCAGGGTAATGTCTCTGCTTTTTAATATGCTGACTGGATTTGTCATTGCTTTCCTTCCAAGGAGCAAGTATTTTTTAATTTCATGACTACAGTCACCATCAGCAGTGATTTTAGAGCCCCAAAAAATAAACTCTGTCACTGCTTCCACTTTTTCCACTTCTATTAATATTTGCCAGGAAGTGATGGCATGATCATGATTTTTGAATGTTGAGTTTCAAGTCCACTTTTTTACTCTCCTCTTTTACCTCATCAAGAGACTCTAGTTCCTCTTCACTTGGGGGAATTAAATTCCTCTTCACTTCTGCCATTAGACTGGTATCTCTGCATATTTCTCACAGAAATCTTGATTCCAGCTTGTGATTCATCCAGCCCAGCATTTCACATGATGTACTCTACATGTAAGTTAAATAAGCTCTTTAGTTCCTCTTTGATTTCTCCCCTTAGGGTGGTGTCATCTGCATATCTGTAATTGATATTTCTCCTAGAAATTTTGATTCCAGCTTGTGATTCATCCGGCCTGGCATTTCACATGATGTACCCTGAATATAAGTTAAATAACCAGGGTGACAATATACAGCCTTGTCATACTCCTTTTCCAATTTTGAATCAGTCCATTGTTCCATGTTCAGTTCTAACTGTTGCATCTTGACCTGCATGTGCATTTCTCAGGAGACAACGAAAGTGGTCTGATATTCCCATCTCTTTAAGAATTTCCCACAGTTTGTTGTGATCCATGCAGTCAAAGGCTTTAACATAGTCCATGAAGCAGAAATAGATGTTTTTCTGAAACTCCCTTGCTTTCTCCATAATCCAGCAAATGTTGGCAATTTGATCTTGATTTCATCTGACTCTTTGAAACCCAGATTCTACAACTGAAAGTTCTTGGTGCATGTACTGCTGAAGCCTCACTTGAAGGATTTTTCATAACCTTGCTAGCATGTGAAATGAGCACAATAGTATGGTAGTTTGAACATTCTTTGGCATTGCCCTTCTTTGGGATTGGAATGAAGACTGACTCTGCTTCATAGATCACAGCCTTGTGGTGTAGGGACTTGAGTAATTCAGAGAAGCTATGAGTCATGCCATGTAGGGCCACTGAAGAGGGATGGGTCATAGTGAAGAGTTCTGATACAACATGGCCCACTGGAAGGGGGATGGTGCAGCATTTCAGCATCCAAACATGAGTTCTCAAAGTTCTAACACAGTGCAGGACTGGGCCACATTATGCCCATGGCTGACCTGGAGGCAGTTGTCTTGCCTTGTGGTAGCATCAGATATCAATTTTCACAGTTATATTAGAGACTTCTAAGGGAACAGAAGTTAATGCCAAGAAGAATGCTTATTCTTTCCAATGAAGGCGCTGTCTCCTTTGGTGGGAGAGACCGAGACAGATACCATCTATTCTGGAAAGGGGGATGGGATCCAGATTTTTCAACTTTTTCCTTCTGGTGTTTCACGGCTTGTTGTGGATGGTATTCCAAGATACTGACTGGCCTCCGCTAGGCTCTGCCCCGAAGTTGTTTGTGCTCTTTGTTGAGATGTTTGAGGGTTGAAAGGAGATTGGAAAAGCTTACATCTACATGTGGATGTTGTCATTGTTGCTAGAAGTTCAAACTCAAGATGATATTATCAGTACCAATTACTGTTAGGTTCCTTTTTGCACAGAAGACAAAGGATGAAAGCTATACATTTTATAAATTGGTTACTAATGTTCAAAGTGTTAGAATATAAGACCACACACATTCTTACTATATGGTACATAATTTAAATTTTCTTTGATTCAGACAGTACTTTAGCATCTCACAGTCAATCAGCTAACATGACACTATAAGAATTTTTTTTCTTTTTTTATCTTATTTTTTTAATTAGAGGATAATTATTTTACATTATTGTGATGGTTTTTGCCATACATCAACATGAATCGAGGTATACCTATGTCCCCTCCCTTTTGAACCCACCCCCACTCCCACCCCATCCCACCCCTCTAGTTTGGGTTCCCTGCATCAAGAAATTTTGATTTTTATAGAGTTATTGGATTTTAGATAAACTCTAATGTACTATAAATTTAGTAGTATTATTAACATATATTTAATTACTGATTAAACAGAGAGCTTTGGGGGACTTATTATGTGGAGGATACTGTGACGTATGATAACAACAAATAAAAGTCAAGATGAATAGAACAAAACTCTGTGAGGAAGAATAAAGGGCATTTCAGCTGAAGAGAACATTAAGCAAAAGACCTGAGGATAGAAACGTGCAAAGTGTGTCTAGGGAATAGTGAAAGGATGAGTGTGGTAGAAAGCCGGTGTTCCTGTAGCTGGTAGCAATAGTGATAGTGACAATGAGGTGCACACGTTTACTGAGCATCTGTCACTTGTCAGGCGTTGAGTTACATGTCTTACATTAAGGAATCACTGCATCTCCACAGCAACTCTGTGAGAAAGGCAATGCTTTGCTTCCCATTTTATACATGAGGAAACTGAGGCATGATGGGCATCAAAGGACTTCCCACATCAGTAAGTGGTGGACCTGAGATCTGAGCCCATGCTGTCTGACCCCAGAGTCAGTACTCTTAGGAGATATAATGGGAAAGGGTCAGACAGCAGAGGTTCTCTGTGCCCAGTAAGGAAGGAGTGGGGGGTATACCTGAGCAAAGAAGCATGGATGAAAATGTACAAGGAGTCCCCGAGCTCAGTATTAAGATGATTAAGAGTCCCTCCTCCCAAACTGTGCTCTTGGGCCTAGCACAATCTATCTTTTCCTTGCTGCCATTTTGTACCTTTCCAGGAATAGCATAATAGGAAGATATGGGATGGATCTGGGATTAACTCTGTTTTGCAGATAGTCAAACCTTGGGTATGTTATTTAGCCTCCCCAAATCCATTTTTTCAACTCTAAAATAGGACTAATAATCCCAGGTTTGTTGTCAGGATCAAATGAGACATCTTTTGTAAAATATATAGACCAGAACCTGAACCTGTTAACAGTAGATAGTAAGAGTGGTTCCAAACCATCTCTTCACAAAGCTTTATTGATTGTAACTATCTACAGTAAGAAGTTATCCTCGAATATTGATTTGCTTGTCTTTTTCCCCACCTAAATTGTGAGAGCATCAGGACTGGTCACCATATCGCCACCATATGACCACCCTGTCATGGTCCCAACACCAGTACAGCTCCTGCTGAACACTGAATGACTCCAGAATCCCTTCCCACTAGGAAGGATCTTGGAACCACCAATTTCATCAGCCTCCTGTGATGTTAGCCTTGTGGTTGACCAGACTGAGACCAAGGAAGGAGACTCACTTGTTAATGGTTGAGTAAGGTTGAGAACGGAGAAGGCAATGGCACCCCACTCCAGTACTCTTGCTTGGAAAATTCCATGGATGGAGGAGCCTGGAAGACTGCCGTCCATGGGGTCGCTGAGGGTCGGACACGACTGAGCGATTTCACTTTCACTTTTCACTTTCATGCATTGGAGAAGGAAATGGCAACCCACTCCAGTGTTCTTGCCTGGAGAATCCCAGGGACGGGGGAGCCTGGTGGGCTGCCATCTATGGGGTCGCACAGAGTCGGACACGACTGAAGTGACTTAGCAGCAGCAAGGTTGAGAAAGTTAGGAAGAGTTAATGGAAACTTATGTAAAAGTCAGTGCCATGTGGACCACTGAAAGGTCTGTGCATCACAGAAGGAAGTGAAGAGAGAATAGATATTGGTTGGAGGGAAAACCAAATAGGAATTTTCCAAGGATGCCCTCATTTTGTCCAAGGCTGGCTGAACCAGCATCCTAGTCTCCACCTTCCCATCACCCCTGGGGTCCTCTGCTATAGGGTACTGATGTCCTTTATGCATTCTATTTTATACATTTTATTTACATCTCTCTGTACAATTCAGTTCTGCTGCCTGAAAATAGTTTTTTTGTGTGTTTTTTTTTTTCCCTAAATAAGAAGGATCATATCTGGAGGTGGTTTAGTATAAAATAAGGCATTTATTAGTCCTGTATTTTGAGCCAGACATTATGCTAGATCCTTTAGGAAATTACTCTAATTTTCATCAAGACTCCAAAAAGAGTATTATTATTATTGCCACATACTGCCCAGATGATACAGTTGGTAAGTGATGGAATCAGGATTTTAAACTGATTCCAAATACTAAGGGGCATGATTTTATAGTTAGAAACCTTTGTTATATCCTGAGCTGTGTAAGGTTGAGAGCTTTGCAGCCCCTCGGTGTTTTCTCTATAAATTTGGAGTAATTATACCTGTTCCACTTTACCACCCAGTGCAGTTAACAAGGACACAGCGAGAGAATGTGATGGCATTTCGTCAACCATTCATAAACAAATGTTTATTAGGCATTTACCACATGTGGGCCAGTAGATGTCATTTTCACTAATTTTTGTAAACCTAGTGGCACATGCCCCCCTACGCTGTGCCCTCTGTCCTGAAATTGTACTCATGCTTTGCTTACACCGTAATTCTTGGGAAATTCCACCCCTTCTCAGTGTATTATTATCAGACAAAACTTCCCTGCTCATCCAGTTAGTAAATGAGAATGAGAATAACAATGTCTCTGAGAAAGTTCTGGGAGAAAAGTGCTATCTGGACACAAAGTATTTATTCAGGAAAAAAAAATCCATCTAACACCAATGTGTGTGAAGTGTCCATTTACAGCGTTTTTGAGCAGGTGCACTGATAGGAGAAAAACACAAAGGGGGAAACAATCCACTCGTTTTGAATGGCCTAAGCTGTAGAGACAGCACAGGGCTTCAGCTGATGGTGGGATGGGGTGCTTGTGACAACTGCAGATGCTGAAAACATTAAGTCCAGGTGAAACCCATCCCTAGCTGTCACGACTTTCCTGGCTCAAGGGTTGGCATTAGCCAAAGCCAGGAAGAAACAGATCTGGTGGGATGTCCTGAGGGTGCTGTTTGACACCCTGTGTCCAGATGGCAGATGGACATTTACAGCAGAGCATGCTGCTGCAGATCAGATCAGGCAGCAAGGATGCAGTCTTGGAAGGAAAGGAACTCAGCACCTATCCTCTGTGATCCATAATGTGACTTTCCTCAAACTCATAAGTATGAGTGTATTTACATGACCTGGGCACACTAACCACTCACTGGACTTGAAATCATGTTATTACCAATGGCCCTGGAGCATGCCACACTGTAGACTTTATATTTGCTCTTGCAGCCTCACAGTGCAGAGAGAAAGGAAGGGGCTCACAATGTATAACAGCATTTGTGGTCCTCCCACTGAGAAGCAGGAAGGCATCAGAAGTCCTGGGAATACTTGATGGAAATCAAGCAGGTTGGAGAGGGAGTGACGTAGAGACAAAGACACTGTGAATGCAGAAGGCAGAAACTATCACTTAGAGTACAGGGTTAAACATTCAGGCTTGCATTCTGGCTTCTGACTTTAGCCATGTGACCTAAACGAGTCAATCTCTGGGATTGTCAGTTCTTACACCTCACATTCCTGCCTCAAAGAGTGAATGTACATTGAAGCACTTTGTGAACTACAAGTGCTATTTACACATAAGGTATTAGATTGTGGGGAAGATGGTGTTAAAACAGCTCAAGGTAGCAGACACCTGCCATCCCCATGTTTGCATGTCTAGCATCTGGGTCACCACCTGGCAGAGGGTGGGCACTTAATTATGCTTCAGGGACTAATGAAGCAAATCTTTGAACTGCAGGAGAGGAGACATAATGAGCTTGGTTGACCTGGAAGAGAGAATTACCAATGAGTCAAATTTGCCTCACATCTGGACAGATGAGAGATGAGGTTGAGGTCACTCTGATACGTGCAGCCCTAAAAAGCCAAATATACTCTGCTGCTCCTGCTGCTAAGTCGCTTCAGTCATGTCCGACTCTGTGCAACTCCATAGATGGCAGCCCACCAGGCTCCCCCATCCCTGGGGTTCTCCAGGCAAGAACACTGGAGTGGGTTGCCATTTCCTTCTCCAATGCATGAAAGTGAAAAGTGAAAGTGAAGTCGCTCAGTGGTGTCCGACTCTTCGCGACCCCATGGACTGCAGCCTACCAGGCTCCTTCGCCCATGGGATTTTCCAGGCAAGAGTACTGGAGTGGGGTGCCATTGTCTTCTCCAAAATATGCTCTAGATCAACATTTTTCTAAACTTTATCAGACAGGTATTTTTTTTAAAGGAAGAAAACCTTTTATGATCCAGAGAACTAACAAATTATTATTTTGTGCATGTTTTAAATAATGACTATATATGAAACTACTCTATATGCTTATTAATTTCTATACAATCATAAAACCAAAATATTTTCATAAGTGAAATCTAAATGAAGCTAAAATGCAATACAATTCAAATGGATATTACTTTATGTGATAGTTGTTGGTGTGTGAAACTAATTGGACTCTCTAAATGTGAATAAGGTACTGAGTGCTAAGGCATAATTCTTCTGAGTTTTTCATGCTTATGCTTTCATCTGCCATTTGATGATTCATTTCTGTCATTTTTAAAAATTCAAACCAGTGAGAAACATTTACCCTCTGACATCAAATATCATCTTTGTAATCAGTTCAGTTCAGTCACTCAGTCGTGTCCAACTCTGTGACCTCGTGGACTACAGCACACCAGGCCTCCCTGTCCATCACCAATTTCCAGAGTTGACTCAAACTCATGTCTGTTAGTTGATGATACCGTCCAACCATCTCATCCTCTGTCATCCCCTTCTTCCCTTCTTCTCCTGCCTTCAATCTACCCCAGCATCAGGGTCTTTGTAATACATCTTTCCTAAATTTATTTTCTTCTTGGTTTAGGGAAGATAAACTGTGTGTTTAGTCCCTCAGTTGTGCCCAATCTCTTTGTATTATTTAAAAATTATTTACTGAGTATCTATAGGCTACAGTTCAGGGGGTTGCAAGAGTCAGACATGACTTAGTAACTAAACCACCACTACCACTACTATGTTCCAGAGACTATCCTAGGAGCTCAAACTACATCACTGAACAAAACAAAACAAAACAAAAATAGCTTTGCTCTTGTGGAGCTTACATTGTAATGGGAGAGATAGTAACAAACAAGATTAATAAATATGAAAAATACATTGTGTGTTAAAAGCTAAGAAGTAGTATGAACAGAAAAAAATAAGCAAGGTACATGGACTGAGAATCAGGAGTGGGAAGGTGGGGCAATTTTAAACAGAATGGTGCCATTAGGACTCCTTGAGAAAGTTAAACTTGAGCAAAGATTTGAAAGAGGTGAAGAAAATTTGCAGGGAGAGGGAAGAGACAGTACTGAGGCTGTAAGTGCCTGTCAAAGGGGCTGGTCATGCCAGATGGGAGTGAGTAATGGGGGAAATTAGTCAGAGAGGTAACAGGGGAGCCAAATCTCCTGCACTCACATGAGCCATTGTGAGCACTCTGGCTTTTACTCTGTGAAGAATGGATCTCATTGGAGGACTATGAGTAAGTCGAGACATGAAATATCCAACCTGCCTTTAAGTGGTAGCACCTTGGCTTGTGTGTTAAGGTTAGACTGTGGAGAAAGGGCTGGATTAGAAGATTTTGCAAAGAGGTGTAAGAAAGACACCAGTGGTATAGGCCAGGATGGTAGCAGTTGAGGTAGTGCTAATGGTCAGTCTCCATCGTGTTTTAAAGAACCAAGGGATTTTCCTTTTGGTTTGAATGTGGAGAGAGAGAAAGGGTAGGACTAAGAGTTTTTGGGCTGAGAAACTGGATGGATTTAACTGCCTTTGACTGGAATAGGCAAAAGTAGGAAGTCAAGGTACCCCTGGAGTAACAAGCGCATTTGGCCTTGGAGTACGGAATGAAGCAGGGCAAAGGCTAGTAGAGTTTTGCCAAGAGAAGGCACTGGTCATAGCAAACATCCTCTTCCAACAACACAAGAGAAGACTCTACACATGGACATCACCAGATGTTCAACACAGAAATCAGATTGATTATATTCTTTGCAGCTAAAGATGGAGAAGCTCTATACAGTCAGCAAAAAACAAGACTGGGAGCTGACTGTGGTTCAAATCATGAACTCCTTATTGCCAAATTCAGACTTAAATTGAAGAAAATAGGGAAAACCACTCGACCATTCAGGTATGGCCTAAATCAAATCCCTTATGATTATACAGTGGAAGTGAGAAATAGATTTAAGGGATTAGACCTGATAGAGTGCCTGATGAATTATGGATGGAGGTTCATGTCATTGTACAGGAGACAGGGATCAAGACCATCCCCATGGAAAAGAAATGCAAAAAAGCAAAATGACTGTCTGAGGAGGTCTTACAAATAGCTGTGAAAATAAGAGAAGCAAAAAGCAAAGGAAAGATAAAAGATTCTGAATGCAGAGTTCCAAAGAATAGCAAGGAGAGATAAGAAAGGCTTCCTCAGCAATCAATGCAAAGAAATAGAGGAAAACAACAGAATGGGAAAGACTAGAGATCTCTTCAAGAAAACTAGAGGTACCAAGGGAACATTTCATGCAAAGATGGGTTCGATAAAGGACAGAAATGGTATGGACCTAACAGAAGCAGAAGAGACAGCAACAATACATGGGAGAACTGTACAAAAAATATCTTCACAACCCAGATAATCACGATGGTGTGATCACTTACCTAGAGCCAGACATCCTGGAATGTGAAGTTAACTGGGCCTTAGAAAGCATCACTACGAACAAAGCTAGTGGAGGTGATGGAATTCCAGTTGAGCTCTTTCAAATCCTGAAAGATGATGCTGTGAAAGTGCTGCACTCAATATGCCAGCAAATTTGGAAAACTCAGCAGTGGCCACAGGACTGGAAAAGGTCAGTTTTCATTCCAATCCCAGAGAAAGGCAATGGCAAAGAATGCTCAAACTACCGCACAACTGCACTCATCTCACATGCTAGTAAAGTAATGCTCAAAATTCTCCAAGCCAGGCTTCAGCAATACGTGAACCGTGAACTTCCAGATGTTCAAGCTGCTTTTAGAAAAGGCAGAGGAACCAGAGATCAAATTGCCAACATCTGCTAGATCTTGAAAAAAACAAGAGAGTTTCAGAAAAAATCTATTTCTGCTTTCTTGACTATGCCAAAGCCTTTGACTCTGTGGATCACAATAAACTGTGGAAAATTCTGAAAGAGATGGGAATACCAGACAACCTGACCTGCCTTTTGAGAAATCTGTATGCAGGTCAGGAAGCAACAGTTAGAACTGGACATGGAACAACAAACTGGTTCCAAAGAGGAAAAGGAGTGCATCAAGGATGCATATTGTCACCCTGCTTATTTAACTTATATGCAGAATACATCATGAGAAACACTGGGCTGGAAGAAGCACAAGCTGGAATCAAGATAGCCAGGAGAAATATCAATAACATCAGATATGCAGATGACACCACACTTATGGCAGAAAGTGAAGAAGAATTAAAGAACCTGTTGATGAAAGTGGAAGAGGAGAGTGGAAAAGTTGGCTTAAATCTCAACACTCAGAAAACGAAGATCATGGCATCTGGTCCCATCACTTCATGGGAAATAGATGGGGAGACAGTGGAAACAATGTCAGACTTTATTTTGGGGGGCTTCAAAATCACTCTAGATGGTGATTGCAGCCATGAAATTAAAAGATGCTTACTCCTTGGAAGGGAAGTTATGACCAACCTAGATAGCATATTGAAAAGCAGAGACATTACTTTGCCAACAAAGGTCCGTCTAGTCAAGGCTATGGTTTTTCCAGTGGTCATGTATGGATGTGAGAGTTTGACTGTGAAGAAAGCTGAGCGCTGAAGAATCAATGCTTTTGAACTGTGGTATTGGAGAAGACTTTTGAGAGTCCCTTGGACTGCAAGGAGATCCAACCGGTCCATCCTAAAGGAGATCGGTCCTGGGTTTTCATTGGAAGGACTGATGCTGAAGCTGAAACTCCAGTACTTTGGCCACCTCATGCGAAAAGTTGACTCATTGGAAAAGACCCTGATGCTGGGAGGGATTGGGGGCTGTAGGAGATGGGCACCTCAGAGGATGAGATGGCTGAATGGCATCACCGACTCGATGGACATGAGTTTGGGTAAACTCCGGGAGTTGGTGATGGACAGGGAGGCCTGGTGTGCTGCTACTCATGGGGTTGCAAAGACTCGGACACAATTGAGCAACTGAACTGAACTGAATTGAACTGACTGGAATAGGGAAAACTGCCTGGGGCCATTTTGTGGATATCAGTGTTCAGTTTGGACATGTTAAGTTTGGGAAGCCTTTCGGCAGTGTGATCATAATTTGCTGTCCAAACCAGGACATTTTTGAGACAAAGAAGACACTATTAATAACCATGCTGAAACAACAGGAATCGTCCAGAACTGTTCTGGTTAACCGAAGATATAAGGTCACTCTTTGGGATATCTAAGTAGAACATCAGTTGGGCTGATGTTCAGGCAAAAGATGTGGGCCAGAGGTATACAGTGCCTCTGGGTGTTGTCAGACTATATGTGATACTTAAAACCATGTGATTGAATGAGATCACTGAATGAATGAGAACATATGAAGAAGAGAAAATAACCAAGGAGCAGAGTCAGAGGCATTAACAGATTAAGGGTAGGCGACATTCTCTCTTTGAGAGTTGAAGGAGAAGAGGATGAACAAGCAAAGTCATTACATACAAGCCTACATGTGGGTACAGAGATCAAGGGGCAGGACTAGGTCATGAGGTTGTTTTTAGAAGGTTTTTCAAAAATGCTTAGAGTAATATTTATTTTTTAGATTAGTATCAAAATGTAAACAAAATTTAAAACTTCTCATAGAATCAGTTACACTGTTGAGAATACTCTTGGGTTCTGGTTTGAAAGACAGTGTCACATGAATTGAAGGCACACGTGGCATAAGATGTCTACTAGTGGTCCCAAGGCAATCGTTGGCTGCCTTCGTACATCGAGAAAACCTTGTGATCTTGCTGGATCCCGAAAATAATCCCTCAGTTGTGCAGGGCAAGCCAGTTCCATCTCACTTGACAGATGTGGGAACTGAAACAAAATTGAGTGAACTTCCTATTCTTAATTCTTTATGTGCAGATGTCTGCCTCCAGCAAATTAATTTTTATGTCTGTTATATTTTTCTTCTTCACACTAACCTTTCATCATACTCAGTTTATTTAAATAAAAAAAACACTGCAGGATTTTTAAGAATCTACTCTGCTTCCATTTTTTTTTTTTCTTTTTAAATTTCTTCGCTAGTACTCCATGTTAAGTCTATAGCTAAAGCTCCCACCCTCCAGACTCAGGAAACTGATTAGCCCCTCACCTCTGACCTCAGAATGATTCTCTTCCAAGGATCTCTTTCATGTGACCAATTTTCCTTGAATGGAAGCCACTTTCTCCTCAGAAGCAATGGTTCCCCAAATGCACCTGTTTTTAATGGATTACCTTAGAACTCAAGATATGGGTCCCCTTGTTGATGAAGAAAAGAGGATTCAGAATGAAAAGTTGAAAAGATTTTCCATGTTTTTACTACCCAGAGGAGTGCTGTGTCTTGGCTGAAGATGTTCTAGGTTGAGGAACAAGAGGCCTGGGTTCTCTGGGTTTGTGTCAACCAAGTTCCTTGGGGCCATCTTTCAATCCTCTGGTATGAAATTTAGAGCAATATACACCCTTATGGCATCCTGGAATTCTTTAAGAAATAATTTGAAAAAATCAAAGCTTATGAAATTTGATAACTGTGGCTTTGTAGTAGAGCCTAAAGTCAGGCAGGTTGATTCCTCCAGTTCCATTCTTCTTTCTCAAGATTGATTTGGCTATTCAAGGTTTTTTGTATTGCCATACAAATTGTGAAATTATTTGTTCTAGCTCTGTGAAGAATACCATTGTAGCTTGGTAGGGATTGCATTGAATCTATAAATTGCTTTGGGTAGTATACTCATTTTCACTATATTGATTCTTCCAATCCATGAAATGGTATATTTCTCCATCTATTAGTGTCCTCTTTGATTTCTTTCACCAGGGTTTTATAGTTTTCTATATATAGGTCTTTAGTTTCTTTAGGTAGATATATTCCTAAGTATTTTATTCTTTTCATTGCAATGGTAAATAGAATTGTTTCCTTAATTTCTCTTTCTATTTTCTCATTATTAGTGTATAGGAATGCAGGGATTTCTGTGTGTTGATTTTATATCCTGCAACTTTACTATATTCATTGATTAGTTCTAGTAATTTTCTGGTGGAGTCTTTAGGGTTTTCTATGTAGAGGATCATCTCATCTGCAAACAGTGAGAGTTTTACTTATTCTTTTCCAATTTGGATTCCTTTTATTTCTTTTTCTGCTCTGATTGCTGTGGCCAAAACTTCCAAAACTATGTTGAATAGTAGTGGTGAAAGTGGGTACCCTTGTCTTGTTCCTGACTTTAGGGGAAATGCTTTCAATTTTTCACCATTGAGGATAATGTTTGCTGTGGGTTTGTCATATATAGCTTTTATTATGTTGAGGTATGTTCCTTCTATTCCTACTTTCTAGAGAGTTTTTTATCATAAATGGATGTTGCATTTTGTCAAAGGCTTTCTCTGCGTCTACTGAGATTTGGATTCAAATTATTTGGAATTGAGATTTTAGTTTGCCTACTTACTTCTGTATATCCTTAGACAAATCCCATAATCTCTTAGTGCCTTAGTTTGTTTGCCTATAAAAATGAGTTTTTACAAGTAAAAATGGGTGTTTATAAATGAGACATCATAGAATGTAGGAAATAAGTGGGACAAGTGTGAAAAAACAATTAAAAATTATACAAATGTTACGGTTACTGTTGATATTATTTTTAATATGTTGAGCATAAATTAGTAGATTTGTTGTGGCTAGAGCTCAAAAAGTAGCTGGAGAAACAGAGGAGCAGAGTGCAAGGGTTTCTATTCTGTCATTTAGGAAATGTTAACCTAATAGCTCAATTCTTAGAGTCTGTACTTTTAATTTCCTTCTCTGCTGATAAACACAGGTATTTATTTATTTTCTGAGCTCAAGTAAAGTTCACTATTCATTACTTCTATTGTCTCCTTTGCCCTAATCCAGAACCTGGTTGATTTACCATTTGATTAGATAATGCCTTTCTTTGGAAAAAGGCAGCAAAAGAGACACAGATATAAAGAACAGACTATGGGACTATGTGGGAGAAGGTGAGGGTGGGATGACTTGAGAGAATAGCATTGAAACATGTATATTACCATATGTAAAATAGATGACCAGTGCAAGTTTGATGTATGAAGCAGGGCACTCAAAACTGGTGCTCTGGGACAACCCAGAGGGATGAGGTGGGAAGGGAGGTGGGAGTGGAGGTCAGGATAGGGGGACACATGTGTACCCGAGGTGATTCATGTCGATGTATGGTAAAAACCATCACAATATTGTAAAGCAATTATCCTCCAATTAAAATTAATTAATTAATTAAAAAAATTAAATGCACATAGATCAAACAGAAATAAATCAAATTTTAAAAGTCAGTCATTAAGGCAAAATGAAGCAAATGCCATAGCAATGGCTTCAATGATATGGCATGGTTGCTCACAACTGCAGGACTCCAGAAAAGTCTCACTGAGGAGATGATAGGGGCCATTATAGGAAACAGAGGGCAGAAGAATGGCATGTTAGGCTCAGGCAGACAGGTTGAAATAAGAAACTAAAAGTCAGAAGTCCAAAGAAACATGGCCTCTAGAGGTAAAGGACCCACATCCCAACGCAGAAGACATAAGAGATGCAGGTTCAATCCCTGGTCGGGAAGATCTCCTGGAGGAGGGCATGGCAACCCACTCTAGTATTCTTGCCTGGAAAATCCCCATGGATAGAGGAGCCTGGTAGGCTACAGTCCTTAGAGTCACAAAGAGTTGGACATGACTGAGGTGACTTAGCACAGATAGAGTACTGTGTGTATGTGCGTGAGAGAGAGAGAAAGAGAGAGAGAGAGAGAAAAGACAGGGATAGAAGAAGGAGAAAGGGCTAACTGGCAATATGCACAGTAAATAAATGAACACCAGAGGCAAGCTATCTTTCCCCTTCCACAGTTTGCTTTCTCCTGAGACTGATGATGCATTCACTTTTGCAAACTTCGTTCTGGTGCTGCCAGCTATATGCCAAGCACTGCACTGAATGCCAAGATTAAAAACAAGAATAAGACATCAGGGATAACAAGGTCATCCAAATCTCAATTTCAAGTACAAAGTTCTATCCTTTCAACTAATTTACTCAACCTTCTACCCCATTAAGATTACCAACCATTGGTACTACCAGTTTTTCTATTGTCCTTATCTTTATCATGTCATCATTTCCTCTTCACCAGGATTCCAGATTCTAGCACTGCTTTACAAAATATTTTAATTTCTCTCCCCACCCCTTATGGTAAACAACTGGCAAAGTTCCAACCTGGTTAAAATCAACCATCTATTTACTCTATGCCCACAGCAGAGAAGCTGAGCATTGAAGACAGAGAGACAGAGACAGAGAGATACAGAGAGAGAGAAAAAAGAGAGGGAGAAGAAAGCACGCATACAACTCTGCTTACTGAACTTCTTCAAATGTATGACCATAAATCTCAAAAGAATACATTAGCTAAGCAATCCATTTGTATTTTTCTAAATGTAGAAAGTCACCTTCCCATTCGCTGATGTGACTGTTTTAAACTTTCCTTCTTTCCCTCCAAACTCTGTCACTGTCCCCTACCTGATGATCTTTCTTCAGATACAGTTGGAGAAAAACAAGGTCCTCATTCGCCAATTCTTTCAAACCACTACATCTGTGGTCATACACCCTGCCTTCCAGCTTGTTGAAATGGAGGCAGTGCTCCTGCTTCTACTTAGGTTCATCTCTCCTGTCCATCTCTCCTTTGTTCTCATTCCCTATTACCTTCTCAAGAACTTTGAGAGAAAAAAGAATAGAGAATGATTTAAGTTTTCTAGTTTCAGTATGGATTGATGTGTTATTTTTCTAATAAGCCTTTCCCCACTTCAGTCAGTCAGTTCACTCGCTCAGTTGTGTTTGACTCTTTGCGACCCCATGGACTGCAGCACGCCAGACTTTCCTGTCCATCACCAACTCCCAGAGCTTGCTCAAACTCATGTCCATCAAGTAGGAGATGCCATCCAACCATCTCATTCTCTGTTGTCCTCTTTTCCTCCTGCCTTCAATCTTTCCCAGCATCAGGGTCTTTCCCCACTTGGGAGAGGCCTATGTGACTGGATAAGTGGTTTAGCCTCTGAGTCTCAGCTTTCTTACCTGATGGAGGATAAGAAATAGGGATAAAAACCCACCCCACCTACCTCACAGAGTCCTTGTGGGGCTGAGATGACCTCACAGAGTCCTTGTGGGGCTGAGATGTGTTGGAATTGGAAATACTCAGGAAACTGTGAAAACATTATAAAGGGAGATGAAGTGAAAAAGCAAAATGAGGGACCACATCCTCTGATTTGAGACAGAGTATAGAGGTATTCATCTCAGATGGCTTAAAGTAAGAAAGTTGAGTGAAAGGGCTATTTAAGGAGGTGTGGGCAAGGTTAAAACCACAGACAAGATAAATTGAGGCACCTGGAGATTACCCACAGTGGGAAGCTGTTACATCCCCAAGACTCAGGTGCAAAGGAACAAGACTCTGCTACTGGAGCTCAATGAGAGTCAGCAGGAAGGACCAGTAGCCCTAGAAGCAGGCAGTTCTTACTAGGTGACTGGGTGCTGCAGCAGGGTGGACAGGAGGACCTGGACTTCCCACTCTCTCATCTTGTGCTGCTGACCTCAGCAGAAGCCTGAGAAAAGGGAACCAGCTTCTGGGTCACAGAGCAGGGCAGAGGAGAGTGAAGAATGGACCTGGGGAGGCAGGCAGTTAGCAAACAGGGAATAACCAGCACAGAAACTATTATCTGAGGGAAGTGCTGTAGTTCGATAAGTAGACTACTATAGCAAAAACTCAAATTACAAATGGAAACATTGATAAGGATGAACTGGTCAACTTTCAGCCTTGCCATTATGTTCAGAGTATATTTTTTCCTGCCAATTGTGTGGCTAAGAGATGAGCCAGTAGCCCAGTAGGTCCCTAGGCTCAACTTGAAAGGCTGAGTTTCAGATTATCAGTTTAGTTCATGGATCTTGCCAGAAGTTTAGAGAAGAAAATAAAAGCATCTTTCCAACTTCCTGTTTTATTGCTCATCTTAAACCCATTCCTTTCTCTTTATTCCCATTCTTTTCTCTTTTTTTGAAACAGAGCTTAGTTATTGACTAATATTAGCACATAGACTGTATTTCATGCTCTCCCTGGAGATTTTCATCTTTTCTTGGTAACAGTCAATCAGAATGCTTCCCTCTCAATAATATTAACATCCAAGATGGTGAGATAAACAAGCTCATTAAGAAGCAAGTTGCTACATGAAGCAAACACCTTAGACTAATAAAGTTTGGCATCCTCTGTGGTACACCCAGGGAAACAATATTAGCAGCCTTGATAGCAGTCTTCATTTAAGAGAAAAGCTCAGGAGGCAGCCAGTTTATCCTGTAGAATTATTTAGGCAGCCTCATCCATTTATGACATCATGTGGAAATGCTAGGCTTACGTGCTCAGAGGTACAATGTTTAGAAGCCATGCTTATTGGAGAAATTTTTCATTCATTTAGGGGGACTTATCTCATTCATTTAACAAATATTTGCTGAGCACTATGACATGCACTGTGCTGGCTGCTGGGCGTACAAAAATGTATAAGATACCTTTCCAGAAAGGAGTTCATGTTCTGCTGGGTGGGACTGGCTGATGTGTGAATAGACCCAAGCTCTAGAAATTTAAATGCAATGACTGAGATGCCCAGAGCAAGCCTGGGTGAACACAGAGAGGGTATAACTAGCATAATTAGGGCTGGGATACTGGATATGAACAATTCTTTGGGCCATATGGCTTTCTTATTTATTTCAAGGAGAGGTTGAAATTTGGGTTCTGCGCATCCCCTACCTTTGAGACCACTGACAAAATCCACCCATTTGGAACCAAGTGATAACCAGTCTTGTGTTGTTTACTGAGTGCCTGTTATATGCCAGGCACCTCTCTATCACAGATAGGAAACAGATTCAGAAAGGGATTAGGTGACTTGCTATTAATAAGTTTCTGGTACAAGCATGATCACATTGATAGTAAATAATAGAATTGAGATTTAAACTCTAGTCACCCAATTCTCTTTTACCCAAGTTCTGCATTTCAGAATGACACTTTCTGAAGCCAGTTAAGGTCCTATTAGCAGAGAAGTGAGGCATGTTTGTTGGATGGGCGGTGGTGGGAGGATGTGGGACAGTGTTGCAGTTATTCTCTTGGTCACTCTCTTAGGAGGTAGAAGCTCCAGATCCCCTGAGAGGGTCATGAATACCAACTAGAGGAGAAAGACATCTTATCCCCTTATTCCTGAAGTTGACATCCCTATCTTCTTTCCAGGATGGCATCAGAGGGACAGACAGCTTCTCCTATCACACACTGCCTCTTCTTCCCTTTTTCTCCCTGCTGACACATATCATCTTTCACCAGCCTCTTCAGTTCAGAGTTATTCCTTGCAATTCACTAATGAAATTCCTGTTTCTTTTGTAATTGTATTTTAACATGGTTCATGCTCTGATACCAAACTTAAATCAAATTCTTTGCAGAAAGACTACCACAGGGTGACAAGCTCCTTTCTGCTAGTCTCATTACTGAAACATTTATTCAGGGCTTCTTGGATGACATGAATGGCTTCCTTTGAGTGCTGCAATGACTTAATATACTACAATCAAAGGATTTAATTTCCTCTGTGGTCTCCTTACTTTGATTTCCTACCTGGAGTTCTCCCTTATTTTAGATGCACAGCTGTGGTGAGGTGAGGGGCTTCTCTTGGGTATAGACCCTGGAGAGAACCTTGAAGCCTGGGGCATAGATCATAGAAGGAGCCTTCATGCCTGGGCTTGTACAGCTTGTTCAGATTCTGACTGACTGGTTTTCTCATTAGGGCACCTTCTCTCTCCAATGGCAGCTAAATATAAAATGAAGAATAAAGCTCTCAGAAAGTGGAGGGCATGATGAGAGCTTCAATCTTCTTGGGGACCCTGGTAAAGGACCCATATCCAAGATACTTTATGAATTTTTCTTCAACAGATATATGCTGGACTCATCAGGGACCCCAAACATGAAAACAGGGTCATGAGAATGAAATCAAGATAAAGACACAAGAATGATCTGGAGATGACCCAAGAAATATACATGTACATTATGAATGCTATGAATAAAACAGATGACTGATGACAGCGTACTATATAGCACCAAAAACTCTAACTTACTGTGGTGACCTGAGTGGGAAGGAAGTCCAAAAGAGAGGGTATGTGTAAATTCATGTTGCTGTACAGCAGAAACTAACACAACCTTGTAAAGCAACTATACTCCAATAAAAATTTAAAAGAAAAAAAATACAAAATTATGGACAGAGACTTTCCTATGGATATTTGTAATGGAGTAAAATATTTATTACTCAGGAGATGACCTTAGTAGGATATAGAAGTGGATTTTTCTTTTTGTTCCAGAATTGGCAATTGGGACTCAAAGAAGGTGATGTGGAAGATCGTGTCCATATATTCTAAGAGTTGGAGACAATTATAGCCATACACCTCTTAAGGCTTAACACAAGGCTTAATAAATGGCTTAATATTTGTCCTTGCTCTAATATTACATGTTACTGAGCAATTTGAACTCAACAACATATAAACATCAAACAAGTGTTTTTCTGATCATCTTCAAGTCTACTGTTTAGTCTCCCTTAGGTGGCACATTTGGTAAAGAATCCTCCTGGCAATGCAAGAGATATAAGAGAAGCAGGTTTGAGCCCTGGGTTGGAAAGATCCCCTGGAGTAGGAAATGGCAACCCACTCCAGTATTCTTGCCTGGAGAATTCCATGGACAGAGGAACCTGGGGGGCTATAGTCCATGGGGTCAGAAAGAGTAGGACGTGACAGAGCAGGCACATGCACACATGAGTGCACTGACCTCTTTAGCAAATCCCATAGTTGTCCAGACATCTTCAGTTATTAAAAAGCCCAGATTAGTTTAATTTAAGAAGCTCATCTCCTCTTTTTCCCTTTCTCCAACTCAGGCTTGATGTTTGGCCCCAATAACCTCGAGGAGAAGGGTCTTATTCTCTCTTCCTGTCCTAGTTCCAGCTTAATTGGGATTGAGAAATGAGAGGCAGGAATAAAAGAGAGGGCAAATGTCATCCTAGGTTGTTGGACATTGTATATAGAATGACCTTGGAGTCAGTGAGTATAGGGACAGATCAAGCCATGGAGAGATCCAGATTCAATTGAAGATCAATTAATTAAACCATCTGATTAACTTCTACAAATATAAGAATTTTATGGCCTAAAAGATTGAAAAAACCACACAGGAATGCACATAAATATTTTAAGGGCCAAGGAAATACAAATTTAGCTAGGTGAAGGAGCAGGTAGGTGGAAGCTTCAGATTTCCATGAGTCACCTGGTACCTGGATGGTGTAGGCTCAGTGGGTTATGTATCCTTGTCCCTAAGCTGATTGTCTTTCAGTCTTAACTATTGAGAGGGTATCCTTCAAAGTTGTTGGATGACCAAATAATTTTAGTAACGTGAAGGTACTTTTGCAGCCCCAAGATTTAGAATTATGTACACTAATGTTTGGGTTTCCCAAGTGGCACTAGTGATAAAGAACTCACTGCCAATGCAGGAGACATAGGGGACATGGGTTCGATCCCTGGGTTGGGAAGATCCCCCTGGAAGAGGGCATGACAATGCACTCCAGTATTCTTGTCTGGGAAATCTGATGGCAAGAGGAGCCTGGAAGGCTATAGTCCATAAGGTCACAAAGAGTTGGACACAACTGAAGTGACTTAGCACACATACACACTAATGTTTAAAATAATTAAATTTATAGTATAATATTTTATAAGGAATCTGTACACACTTATACAAAGGTACTTGCATTTTAAGAGAATTTGACCTATTAAAGTATCTGGTCTATTTGTGATTTTATTTCAAAATGGTAATTAAGTAATAAAGTTGAACTTGTAACTTTAAGTAAAAATCTTACTAAGTTTATCTATTTGCATTAGGACTATTTAGAAGTCTTACATTTACCTTTTTATAAGTATAATTTACTAAATTGGTAAGAGTTTTCTTTTCTTTTTTTGTCTTTCAGGGCTCTGTGTGTGTGTGTGTGTGTGTTTTTTCTCATTGATTTATTTTTATTTTTTTTTACTTTATAATATTGTATTGGTTTTGCCATACATCAACATGAATCGGCCACGGGTATACATGTGTTCCCCATCCTGAACCCCACCCCCACCCCCCGCCCCACCTTCCCTGTACCATCCCTCTGAGTCATCTCAGTGCACCAGCCCCAAGCATCCAGTATCATGCATCGAACCTGGACTGGCAACTCGTTTCATATATGATATTATACATGTTTCAATGCCAGTCTCCCAAATCATCCCACCCTCGCCCTCTCCCACAGAGTCCAAAAGACTGTTCTATACATCTGTGTCTCTTTTGCTATCTCACATACAGGGTTATTGTTAACATCTTTCTAAATTCCATATATATGCGTTAGTATACTGTATTGGTGTTTTTCTTTCTGGCTTACTTCACTCTGTATAATAGGCTCCAGTTTCATCCACCTCATTAGAACTGATTCAAATGTATTCTTTTTAATGGCTGAGTAATACTCCGTTGTGTATATGTACCACAGCTTTCTTATCCATTCATCTGCTGATGGACATCTAGGTTGCTTCCATTCCTGGCTATTATAAACAGTGCTGTGATGAACATTGGGGTACAAGTGTCTCTTTCAATTCTGGTTTCCTCAGTGTGTATGCCCAGCAGTGGGATTGCTAGGTTATAAGGCAGTTCTATTTCCAGTTTTTTAAGGAATCTCCACAGTGTTCTCCATAGTGGCTGTACTAGTTTGCATTCCCACCAACAGTGTAAGAGGGTTCCCTTTTCTCCACACCCTCTCCAGCATTTATTGCTTGTAGACTTTTGGATCACAGCCATTCTGACTGGCATGAAATGGTACCTCATTGTGGTTTTGATTTGCATTTCTCTGATAATGAGTGATGTTGCTCATCTTTTCATGTGTTTGTTAGCTATCTGTATGTCTTCTTTGGAGAAATGTGTATTTAGTACTTTGGCCCATTTTTTCACTGGGTCGTTTATTTTTCTGGAATTGAGCTGTAGGAGTTGCTTGTATATTTTTGAGATTAGTTGTTTGTCAGTTGCTTCATTTGCTATTATTTTCTCCCATTCTGAAGGCTGTCTTTTCACCTTGCTTATAGTTTCCTTTGTTGTGCAGAAGCTTTTGAGTTTAATTAGGTCCCATTTGTTTATTTTTGCCTTTTTTCCAATATTCTGGGAGGTGAGTCATAGAGGATCCTGCCGTGATATATGTTGGAGTGTGTTTTGCCTATGTTCTCCTCTAGGAGTTTTATAGTTTCTGGTCTTATGTTTAGATCTTTAATCCATTTTGAGTTTATTTTTGTGTATGGTGTTAGAAAGTGTTCTAGTTTCATTCTTTTACAAGTGGTTGACCAGTTTTCCCAGCACCACTTGTTAAACAGACTGTTTTTTCCATTGTATATTCTTGCCTCCTTTGTCAAAGATAAGGTGTCCATATGTGCGTGGATTTATCTCTGGGCTTTCTATTTTGTTCCATTGATCTATATTTCTGTCTTTGTGCCAGTACCATACTGTCTTGATGACTGTGGCTTTGTAGTAGAGCCTGAAGTCAGGCAAGTTGATTCCTCCAGTTCCATTCTTATTTCTCAAGATTGCTTTGGCTATTCAAGGTTTTTTGTATTTCCATACAAATTGTGAAATTATTTGTTCTAGCTCTGTGAAAGATACCGTTGGTAGCTTGATAGGGATTGCATTGAATCTATAGACTGCTTTGGGTAGTATACTCATTTTCATTATATTGATTCTTCTGATCCATGAACATGGTATATTTCTCCATCTATTAGTGTCCTCTTTGATTTCTTTCACCAGTGCTTTATAGTTTTCTATATATAGGTCTTTAGTTTCTTTAGGTAGATACATTCCTAAGTATTTTCTTCTTTTTGTTGTAATGGTGAATAGAATTGTTTCCTTAATTTCTCTTTCTATTTTCTCATTATTAGTGTATAGGAATGCAAGGGATTTCTGTGTGTTGATTTTATATCCTGCCACTTTACTATATTCATTGATTAGTTCTAGTAATTTTCTGGTGGAGTCTTTAGGGTTTTCTTTCTTTTTTTAAAAAAAAATTTTATTTTATTTTTAAACTTTACAATATTGTATTGGTTCTGCCATATATCGAAATGAATCCACCACAGGCATACATGTGTTCCCCATCCCAAGCCCTCCTCCCTCCTCCCTCCCCATACCATCCCTCCGGGTCGTCCCAGTGCACCAGCCCCAAGCATCCAGCATTGTGCATCAAACCTGGACTGGTGACTCATTTCATATATAATATTATATGTATATTTCAATGCCATTCTCCCAAATCATTTCACCCTCTCCTCTTTAGGGTTTTCTATGTAGAGGATCATGTCATCTGCAAAGAGTGAGAGTTTTACTTCTTCTTTTCCAATTTGGATTCCTTTTATTTCTTTTTTTGCTCTGATTGCTGTGGCCAAAACTTCCAAAACTATGTTGAATAGTAGTGGTGAGAGTGGGCACCTTTGTCTTGTTCCTGACTTTAGGGGAAATGCTTTCAATTTTTCACCATTGAGGATAATGTTTGCTGTGGGTTTGTGATATATAGCTTTTATTATGTTGGGGTATGTTCCTTCTAGTCCTGCTTTCTGGAGAGTTTTTGTCATAAATGGATGTTGAATTTTGTCAAAGGCTTTCTCTGCATCTATTGAGATAATCATATGGTTTTTATTTTTCAATTTGTTAATGTGGTGTATTACATTGATTAATTTGTGGATATTGAAGAATCCTTGCATCCCTGGGATAAAGCCCACTTGGTCATGGTGTATGATCTTTTTAATGTGTTGTTGGATTCTGATTGCTAGAATTTTGTTAAGGATTTTTGCATCTATGTTCATCAGTGATATTGGCCTGTAGTTTTCTTTTTTTGTGGCATCTTTGTCAGGTTTTGGTATGAGGGTGATGGTGGCCTCATAGAATGAGTTTGGAGGTTTACCTTCCTCTGCAATTTTCTGGAGGAGTTTGAGTAGGATAGGTGTTAGCTCTTCTCTCAATATTTGGTAGAATTCAGCTATGAAGCCGTCTGGACCTGGGCTTTCGTTTGCTGGAAGATTTCTGATTACAGTTTCAATTTCCGTGCTTGTGATGGGTCTGTTAAAATTTTCTATTTCTTCCTGGTTCAGTTTTGGAAAGTTGTAATTTTCTAAGAATTTCTCCATTTCTTCCACGTTGTCCATTTTATTGGCATATAATTGCTGATAGTAGTCTCTTATGATCCTTTGTATTTGTGTGTTGTCTGTTGTGATCTATCCATTTTCATTTCTAATTTTATTGATTTGATTTTTCTTCCTTTGTTTCTTGATGAGTCTGGATAATGGTTTGTCAATTTTATTTATCCTTTCAAAGAACCAGCTTTTGGCTTTGCTGATTTTTGCTATGGTCTCTTTTGTTTCTTTTGCATTTATTTCTGCCCTAATTTTTAAGATTTCTTTCCTTCTACTAACCCTGGGGTTCTTAATTTCTTCCTTTTCTAGTTGCCTTAGGTGTAGAGTTAGGTTATTTATTTGACTTTTTTTCTTGTTTCTTGAGGTATGCCTGTATTGCTATGAACTTTCCCCTTAGCACTGCTTTTATAGTGTCCCACAGGTTTTGTTGTGTTTTCATTTTCATTCATTTCTATGCATATTTTGATTTCTTTTTTGATTTCTTCTGTGATTTGTTGGTTATTTAGCAGCATGTTGTTCAGCCTCCATATGTTGGAATTTTTAATAGTTTTTCTCCTGTAATTGAGATCTAATCTTACTGCATTGTGGTCAGAAAAGATGCTTGGAATGATTTCAATTTTTTTGAATTTACCAAGGCTAGTTTTATGGCCCAGGATGTGATCTATCCTGTAGAAGGCTCCGTGTGTGCTTGCAAAAAAGGTGAAATTCATTGTTTTGGGGGTGAAATGTCCTATATAGATATCAATTAGGTCTAACTGGTCTATTGTATTGTTTAAAGTTTGTGTTTCCTTGTTAATTTTCTGTTTAGTTGATCTATCCATAGGTGTGAGTGGGGTATTAAAGTCTCCCACTATTATTGTGTTATTGTTAATTTCCCCTTTCATATTTGTTAGCAGTTGTATTACATATTGTGGTGCTCCTATGTTGGGTGCATATATATTTATAATTGTTATATCTTCTTCTTGGATTGATCCTTTGATCAGTATGTAGTGTCCTTCTTTGTCTCTTTTCACAGACTTTGTTTTAAAGTCTATTTTATCTGATATGAGTATTGCTACCCCTGCCTTTTTTTTTTTTTTTTGGTCCCTATTTGCATGGAAAATCTTTTTCCAGCCCTTCACTTTCAGTGTGTATGTGTCCCCCGTTTTGAGGTGGGTCTCTTGTAGACAACATATATAGGGGTCTTGTTTATGGATCCATTCGGTCAGTCTTTGTCTTTTGGTTGGGGCATTCAACTCATTTATGTTTAAGGTAATTATTGATATGTATGATCCCATTGCCATTTACTTTATTGTTTTGGGTTCGAGTTTATACACCCTTTTTGTGTTTCCTGTCTAGAGAATCTCCTTTAGCATTTGTTGGAGACCTGGTTTGATGGTGCTAAATTCTCTCAGCTTTTGCTTGTCTGTAAAGCTTTTGATCTCTCCTTCATATTTGAATGAGATCCTTGCTGGGTACAGTAATCTGGGCTGTAGGTTATTTTCTGTCATCACTTTAAGTATGTCTTGCCATTCTCTCCTGGCTTGAAGAGTTTCTATTGAAAGATCAGCTGTTATCCTTATGGGAATCCCCTTGTGTGTTATTTGTTGTTTTTCCCTTGCTGCTTTTAATATCCGTTCTTTGTGTTTGATCTTTGTTAACTTGATTAATATGTGTCTTGGGGTGTTTCGCCTTGGGCTTATCCTGTTTGGGACTCTCTGGGTTTCTTGGACTTGAGTGATTATTTCCTTCCCCATTTTAGGGAAGTTTTCAACTATTGTCTCCTCAAGTATTTTCTCATGGTCTTTCTTTTTGTCTTCTTCTTCTGGGACTCCTATGATTCGAATGCTGGGGCTTTAACACTGTCCCGGATGTCTCTGAGATTGTCCTCATTTCTTTTAATTAGTTTTTCTTTTTTCCTCTCTGTTTCATTTATTTCTACCATTCTATCTTCTGATTCACTAATCCTATCTTCTGCCTCTGTTATTCTACTATTTCTTGCCTCCAGAGTGTTTTTGATCTCATTTATTGCATTATTCATTATATATCGACTCCTTTTTATTTCTTCTAGGTCCTCGTTAAACCTTTCTTGCATCCTCTCAATCCTTGTCTCCAGACTATTTATCTGTGATTCCATTTTGATTTCAGGATTTTGGATCATTTTTCCTATCATTATTTGTAATTCTTTATCAGGTAGATTCCCTATCTCTTCCTCTTTTGTTTGGTTTGGTGGGCATTTACCCTGTTCCTTTACCTGCTGGGTATTCCTCTGTTTCTTCATCTTGTTTATATTGCTGAGTTTGGGGTGTCCTTTCTGTATTCTGGCAGTTTGTGGAGTTCTCTTTATTGTGGAGTTTCCTCACTGTGGGTGGGGTTGTATGGGTGACTTGTCAAGGTTTCCTGGTTAGGGAAGCTTGTGTCAGTGTTCTAGTAGGTAGAGCTGGATTTCTTCTCTCTGGAGTGCAATGAAGTGTCCAGTAATGAGTTATGAGATGTCTATAGTTTTGGAGTAACTTTGGGCAGCCTGTATATTGGAGCTCAGGGCTGTGTTCCTATGTTGCTGGAGAATTTGCATGGTATGTCTTGCTCTGGAACTTGTTGGCCCTTGGGTGGTGCTTGGTTTCAGTGTAGGTATGGAGGCATTTGATGAGCTCCTGTCAATTAATGTTTCCTGGAGTCAGGGTTTGGACTTAAGCCTCCTGCTTCTGGTTTTCAGTCTTATTTTTACAGTAAAAACTTCTCCTTCTATACAGCACCGTTGATAAAACATCTAGGTTAAAGATGAAAAGTTTCTCCACAGTGAGCGACACCCAGAGAGGTTCACAGAGTTACATAGAGAAGAGAAGAGGGAGGAGGGAGTTAAAGGTGACCTGAATGAGATGAGGTGGAATCAATAGAGGAGAGAGCAAGCTAGCCAGTAATCACTTCCTTATGTGAACTCCACAACTGGACTGCTCAGAGATGTTCATGGAATTATATAGAGAAGAGAAGAGGGAGGAAGGAGACAGAGGTGCCCAGGAGGATAAAGAGGGGGAATCAAAAGGAGAGAGACAGATCCAGCCAGTAATCAGTTCCCTAAGTGTTTTCCACTGTCTGGAACACACAGAAATTCACAGAGTTGGGTTGAGAAGAGAGGGGTTAGGGAGGAGACACAGGCGACCTAATGGAGAAAAAGGAGAGTCCAAAGGGGGAGAGAGCAGTCAAGCCAGTAATCTCACTCCCAACTAAAAATGGGTAGTGAAGATTGGGTTCTTAAACGCACAAAATTGATAACAAATGCCAAAAAGCAAAGATTAAAAATCTAGAGTTTGGAATTTCAAAAATACAATATTAAAGAAAAGAAGAAAAAAAATACAGAGGAAAAAAAGTCACAAAAATTATTTATATGTATATATATATATATATATATATGAAGTTTGCTTTTAAAAAATAGGGTCTTTTTTTGCAAAGTAATATAGGTTATAAAAGTGAAAATTAAAGGCATAATAGAAAACTTAAAAATTAAAAAAATTAAAAAAAAAGAATGATCGTAAAAATAGTAAAAATATATCTAGGACTTTCTCTGGTGTTGTTGTGGGCAGTGTGGGGTCAGTTCATTTTTGGATAGTTCCTTGGTCCGGCTTATATTTCTCAAGAACTATAGGTCCCTTCCTATGTAGTTGGTACTAACGACAGGGTTTTAATCTATTGCACCTGTAACTTCCAAGGTGGTTCCCTCTGTTTTAGCTTCTTCTGTTTGCTGGTCTCTTCAGTGTCTGATTTCCTCCCTGACACAAGGGGGCGGTGGTGGACACTTTGTTTTAGGCTCACTTGTTCAGTCGCGCTGTGGGGAGGGAGGGACGCTGCAAAAAAAAACACTGGCGTGTGCTCACAGTATCTCAGCCACACTGGGCCTGCCCCTGCTCATGGCACGTGTACCCTCCCTGCCCACACTGCTCAGGCTCTAGGTTGCTCCATTGAGAACCATTCCAGCTGCATGCACCTCCCAGGTCTAAGCCGCTCAAGTTCAGGCACTCGGGTAGTCCTCAGAGGCACAGACTCGGTTGGGCCTGCATTTTGTACGCTTCCCAGGTCTGATCAGCTCAGGTGATGAGGTGTTAGGCGAGCGCGGTCGTTGTGACTTTTCACCTCCCCCGTCCCTGCAGCTCGGTTTTCTGGGTGTACAACGAGCGCACCTTCTCAGGCGGATGTTGACCATCCAGAATCCCAAGAAGTCTTAGTTAGCAAAGAAGCCTGCTTACAGTTTTGTAGATAATGTCTCCCTGGGGCTGAGATTGCCCCCTTCCGGTTCTGGCTACCTGTCACCATAGGGGGATGGTCTGCAGCCGGCTATCTCTGTTCAGTCCTTTGTTCTGTGCACGGGCCTGGCAGTGTCTTAAGTTAGGGCTGGCTTTTCACATGGTAGTTATCCCACAGTCTGGTTTGCTAGCCCAGGTTAGTTCGCTCAGTTTGCGCTCGGGCATTCAGGCCAGATCCTTACTCTAAGCAATGCAGCCCGCGCCTCCCTGCCCAGCCCCCACTTGCTAGTGGCAGGTGCAGGCGTCTGTGCTGCTTCTCCACTGGGGGAGTTACCGTTGGGCTCATAATCTGTGGGTTTTAATTATTTATTTATTTTTCCTCCCTGTTATGTTGCCCTCTGTGCTTCCAAGGCTCACCACAGACTCGGCAGTGAGAGTGTTTGCTGGTGTTTGGAAACTTCTCTCTTTTTAAGACTCCCTTCCCGGTACAGAGCTCTGTCCCTACCTCTTTTGTCTCTCTCTCTCTCTCTTTTTTTTTTTTTTTTGGTCTTTTATATTTTTTCCTACCTCCTTTCGAAGACAATGAGCTGCTTTTCTGGGTGCCTGATGTCCTCTGCCGGCATTCAGAAGTTGTTTTGTGGAATTTACTCAGCGTTTAAATGTTCTTTTGATGAATTTGTTGGGGAGAAAGTGGTCTCCCCGTCCTATTCCTCCGCCATCTTAGGACTGCCTCGCCCGTAAGAGTTTTCAAGTACATGGAAAGGTATTTTTGTTTTGTTGAATCAGACACCTGAGGAACTTAGGGAAATAAAGTATATTTAATAATTTAATGTATAAATGCAACTTAAAATATTTGAAGGAATTGAACTAAGTTTGTAAATGTGTTAACTATAGCTTCTTAAAAAGCAATTGTTAATTATGGCTACAACTATAAATAGAATCATAAGATCTGTAGGCTAAACTTAAAAGCTTCAGAAAGAACTGGAGTTTTGAATAAATTGAATATTAACTTCAAAGTCAAAGAAACCTCTGAATAATCTTTTCTCTGCACCCAATTTCCCTTGTCAGCCACCTGTCAGAGGCCTCTTTTAGTTGCTGCTTCTCCTCTGGCTCACAATGACAGTCCACAAAAGTCCTGTGTGTGGCAGGCCTGAAGGCATCCTTTGGGGTCCCTGCATGAGATGGAGGGTGGATGGGGGGGCCCTACTACAACATGGAACAGTTCTCCAATATGGAACAGTTAACTCTCCCTTAATATCTTCCAAGAATCTTTTGCAATTTCTGGTTGCAGGGGGTACCTTACTGCAGCTCAGCCTTCTTAGTTGGGGTAAAAACAAGATGCCTCAAACCTTACTCAAACTTTCTGTAGCATCTGTATGGCTCACAGGAAATTCATGCATCCATGCTGTAATCAACAGTGGCAGCACAGGCTGTTCTACCATCACTTGACCTAACTTCATATTCATCACTCTCAGTCTTCTGCTCAGATAGTTTCAGTTGCTAATCAGCAAATCTGTCCCTTACAAAGATGTTCAATCTGGGGATAATATGCCATTTTTACCTTTCTACAGGTACCTATAATTTCAACAATTGGTTTCCTTGGGACTTCCTGCATAGTCTGGGGTAGAGAAAACCACCCACAAAAACACAAGCTTATGACTTAAGACTTCAGTGACTCCATCAATCTCTTTCTGCAATGCCCCGAGTTTTAAACTAGATTTTAAAAAGTGGATAGGTTCTGTATTGTTGGTTTGTATTAGAAAACAGTTTGGCTCCCTCTCAATCAGCCTGAGAGAGGTTTTTGGCTATCCTTGTAGGCTATATTTATAAGAAACCTTTTTGTCTAGTCTTGAGATCAGGTAGCCAATTTCTTGAGCTGCATGAAACATCCAGTCAGCACCCTATAATTCTGTTTATAGCCCCAGCTGTTAGTTTAAGTAAGCGTTATAAACAGGAGGTAAGATGACATGTAAGGTTCCAATCTGTCTTTTCCACGGATGACTGTCATTCCTTGGAAATCTGGAATGTTCTTATTAAGCATGACTGGAGTTATTGCTGCCCACTTAATTACACCATGTAGGTTTTGGGGGCTCTCGTGCAGGCACACCTGACAATCGGGCCCAGGATGGAAACCTGGCTGCCAGATCATGTTCAGGTTCACCCCAGCAGGATTTACTTTTCAAGTATCCCTGGAATTGCCTTACCACACAGAAGCAAGAGTTGAAACCTGCTGTTGTTACTGAATAATGTTCTCTCGCTTTGTTGAACCAGACCTCACTTGTGTTCAGAGTCACAGCTGGATACCTGGCTGTGATGATGTTATGCATAGGGATTCTGAGGAAGCTGCTTTATTTTTACTCAAGATGCTGTTTTGTACCTTCTAAGAGCAACAACTTTTGTACAGTCTCGCCTCTCTCCCCACCAACCCCCAGCCAGCCCACCCAGGACAATTAGGTACTGTTGGGAATGACAACAGTGACTATCACCATAAAAGCAAGTTGACTAATGGTATATGTATTTATTGAGCACAAATTCAATGTTAGTGCTGTCACAGGTGTTTTACAGGTGCCAACTCACTTGGTTTTTATAGCCATTCCACTTCCATGAGGTAGGTATTATTGTTACACCCATTTTGTAGATGAAGAAACTGAGGCATAGTGAGGTTGAGTAACTTACCCAAGCTCTCACAGCCAGGATTGGAGTCAGAATGAAATCTGAGCATTCTTTTTGATTTTAAATATTTTTAACTTCTTTATTGAACTTATTACAGTACTGCTTTTTCTATGTTTCAGGGTATTTTTGACCTCAAGTCATGTGGAATCTTAGCTTCCCAACGAGGGATTGAACCTGTACCCCTTACATTAGAAGACAAAGTCTTAACCACTAGACTGCCAGGGAAGTCCCTGGAATCCAAACATTCTGACTATCACATGCTCTAGATATAGCAATCCTCATACTTTGCCAATATACCTAAGTCTCAAAATTACTGGGCTTTCTCTAGTTAAAGTGTTTACAGGGAATCTACTTGGCCCAGACATCTTGAGAGGACCCCAAATGTTTAAATTGGAACTTGCCAATAAGAAAAAGAAGTCTTCCTCATTTTATCACCATAGTACTCCTGACAATAGACGATTCTCTCCAAAGGCACTGAGAATGTTATTTAATTAACCAAAATCTAATTTACCAACAATTTTGCCCCAAAGCTGTCTTAAATAGAAGCTCTCTTTCTCCATAGAAAGAGGAAATTCTGTGGTGAGGTCCCACATGAATTGCTGGTGAATTCGAAAGATTCAACCTATCTTCAGTTCTGAGTGCATTTAATAAATATCCGCCAACAGCATAAGACAGGAAGGCAGACCTTTAAATATGCTGTTTTATGGAAAGACAAAAGTCTAGGATGTTAGGTTGTTTTGGAGAGGGAAATGGCAACCCACTCCAGTATTCTTGCCTAGAGAATCCGTGGACAGAGGAGCCTGGTGGTCTGCTGTCTATGGGGTCTCACAGAGTCAGACATGACTGAAGCAACTTAGCATGCATGCATGCATTGGAAAAGGAAATGGCAACCCACTCCAATGTTCTTACTGGAGAATCCCAGGGACGGAGGAGCCTGGCGGGGTGCTGTCTATGGGGTCGCACAGAGTCAGACACGACTGAAGCAACTTAGCAGCAGCAGCAGCAGTGGGTGGTTTAGTTCATCTAAAACAATTCTTTCTCTAATATTCCATGTAAGTAAGCTGAGAGTTTTGTAAAGTTAATTCGTTTAAGTGCAACCTCAAGTCATTGAAGCTAATTTGTCACTTTCACTTAAGTCTTTTCACCATGTTTGTGAACAGGAGTTAAGAAATGTGAGCCAATAGCTTGTCGAAATTCAAGAGAGCTTTCATGAGTTGTGTTTGGATCTACAGCAGTCAAGAGCCATTGTTGAGGCTGACATTATTAGTAAAATCTTCACAGGATGGTCAGAAAGACTTGAATGGACACAAGGATGGGAACTAGATTCAAGAGAGTGCTAAGCAATTTTAGATAGTAATCAGTGTTGAGCATGGTGGTTGTTTAACCAGGGAGAAACTTACTGTTACTCCTGACAAGAAATATGGTAACTGGATGCATGACGCTTGTGTTGACATGTGAGTGGGGTAGAATGGTGCAGTCTCTGAACCTGGACTCCTAGATTCTTTTTTTTTTTTTTTTCTTTTTTTTAAAAAAATTGAGATAAAATTGACATATAATACTGTGTAAGTTTAAGATATACAAAATATTGATTGAATATTTATATATTTGCAAATGACCATCACCAGAGCATTAGCTAACACTTCTATCATATCACATAATTATTATGTCATTTTTTGCCGTAAGAAGAATTAAGATCTAGTCTCTTAGCAACTTTGAAGTTTATAGTATAGTTTTGCTAACTATAATTTCTATGCTATCCATTAGATCTCCACGATGGACTGCTAGATTTGAATCCTGGCCCTTCCTCTTAGTAGCTGTGTGATTTGGGGCAAATCTCTTAACCTCTCTGCCTCCATTTCCTTATTTGTAAACTGTAGATAGTCTTTTAGGGTTGTTGGGAGGATTTAATATTAATGCATATAAAGTACTTACAACAGTGTCTGGCACACAGTAAATAATATGCAAATATGTAGTTATTATTATTGTTAAAGATAGTTTAAAAAAAGTCACCGTGGTTGTTGTTGTTTGTTTAGTTGCTAAGTCTGACTCTTCTGTGACCCTGTGGACTGTACCTGCCAGGCTCCTCTGCTCATGGAATTTCCCAGGCAAGAATACTGGAGTGGATTTCCATTCCTTTCTCCAGGGGATCTCCCAACACAGGGATTGAACCCGTATATCCTGCAGTAGCATGTGATTTCTTTATCATTGAGCCACCAGAGAAACCCATCTCTGCACTATTGCCTTTGAAAATCTCTAGCAGTGGCATGGATCCTGATCTACCGAGTATTTTGGAATAGTCCATCTGATAATTCTAGACATCCACTCTAACTTATGTTCTAATGGCCAGTCCTGCTCTGGGATTTTAGACTTTTGGAGCTTCTCTTTCATGAGGCTTGAAGGTGAGACTTAGAGACAAACACTTCTCAAATAGATTCAATTACTCAAGGTTATGGCACCCTCTAGTGTATGCTGAATGTTGATGTTTTCAAGTTCTCCGCATCTCAGAAAATCTGAGCCACCAGAATCAGAAATCTCTTGGTGCTGGGAAAATCAGCAGCTCATGGGTGCTGGGAAAATCAGGCTGTTGGAGTTGACCTCTCCGGATCAATTTTGAGACTTCAATGTATATCTAAGCTCCTGGACTCTTCACCGTTAGCAACTGCAATGGAGGATGAAAGCCTCTCTAGTCATGATAGCCTTTGTTCTCTCAAGTCCTTTCCCTGTGTTGTTGACAATGTGGGAGAGGGACACCATGATCATGAGTCAGCCTATGAAGGACATGCTGACAGGCAAATTCCAGACAAATGCTGCAACTAAACAAAGTCCAGACATTGGTCTAGTAAAGATGTAACTGCATTTAAGTAGGAAACATGAGTGAGGATGACTCCCTAGGTGTTTAGAAAGGAAGAGACCAAGGGAAGTGCTTCTCTTTCAGGACAAGATAAAAGGTTACACACAGGAGGCAACATTTCAGAAGCTGCTTGGATGACTGAACAGAGAATCTTTTGCTCTGGAGTGGGTGGGATTTGGGGAAGGCAGAGGCTGAGGTGTGCCTGGGCTGAGACAAAGATCTGTGTCCTGCTTTTAAATTATGAACATAGTCTTTCCTGAATACCTTCTTTACTGTGCTGGTCCTCATGGCCTTAGAGGTGACAGGAAATTGAGAGTGTAGTAGGCAGTGGAAGAGGCAGAATGACTGAGCACAGGCACATCTGCCTGTGGGCTGAGCAGAGTTCTTGAGTGGGGGCCTGGATCCCTTCTGGCTTGGACATTTTCCCTGGATGGTTTCCTTCTTGTAAATGGGATGTGGTTCCCTCCCCCACATGCATCCGGGTACGAGGTGCAGTGACTTCTGCTTTATCTGGCCACCTTGACTGAGGATGGTGTTGCCAGTAAGTCCACCCTTCCATATTTAACAGTGCTCACTAAAACTATGAGAAAAACTGTGTGTATGTGTGTTAGGAGAGGATGAATGTCAAAGCTTACCATACAGCATCAGTTCTAAAATGTAGAGGGTTTTATTCACATTTTCCCAACTCTGAAATTGAGATGCTTCTTATATTTAAAATTGTGTTTCATAATTGCTGATAGTTTTATTTCTTTAGTAGTATATAAAGTAATAATAAAATTGAAATTATAATCATTGACATCCTGATGATTATAATTGATGAAATGTGGTAGCAACGAAACAATTTTTTCACCTAAGACCAACCCTCTTCCAGAATTCTGCTTTTCCCAAGACCACCTCAAAACTTCCAAATGCAAAATTTACTCTTCAGATTTATTGCATCTCAGATCAAAAGCATTGGTATTTTTAGTGGATGTCATTGTGATCTGTGCAGGCCACCCCTCCAGGGGACACATTGTTGGTCAACAGCTCTCAGATGAAGAGAACTTCCTGAGACTTAATCCCTATCCTGGGTCCAGGCTTCATCCAATGGCTTGTTGGTATGGAGATACGAAGGTTTAGACTGTTCCCTCAACTGGGAATAATTTTGAAGGGCCATCCAACTCCAGAGCCTCCTATAAGATTGACTGAACTCTTTGTTGCAACTGCTTTGCAGTTCAACTTTTCTCTTTGCGCAGTTGTGCTTCCTTTACTTACTTACAGGTGTTAATTCCAAGAGTATTTCCCTGTATCCTCAGCTCTGTAACAGAGCCTGCTTTTCAGGGAACCAACCTGTTGGTATTAGGGGAAGTTCAAGAAACTCTAATACGGGGTTTTGAGGCTGGATCTCCTGCTGATGGGCCATCAGTGAGTTGCTGATGGCTCACAGCCTTCACCTGAGTGCCTCCTGAAGACTTACCTTCAGCTGATTAACATGAGGCCAGACTTGCCCAGGATTAATATGAGGTCACACTGCTGCCAGTGACTGCTCAATGTTAGGTAAGTGCCTAGCCCCCTTTACGCATGTATTTGTGCTTTAATAAACAGTTAAAATATACATTATTTCTAGGATGTTCACACCTTATAGAAGCAAGGTGGAAGCTGAATTATGTTCAGCATCATCACCAAAAGAAGAGATCTGAGAAGTTGATATACTGGGAGTGGGGGCAGGGGCAGGGGAAATCCCACAAAAGAGAATTAGAAAGTTTAGAGGCAAGATTTTGGATGTCACTGAACTTCGTTCCAATTCCTCAGGCCTTCTCGGGTTTCTCTAGTCCCTAGAGCACTAAGCAAAGGGCTGATTTTGGCAGCTATCATTGACATATGCAAACAGGCTAAAAGCTTTCCCCTGGCTTTCCCAAATGTGTTAACAAAGCTGACTTAAGAGCAGCAATTCATTTTTTACCAACTTTTTAAAGCTTGATTGTGTGTATGATGTTAAAGATGATAGCATGTTGATGAGCCAAGATACTAGGCTTGAGTGTGAGTTGGAGAGAGAAGAGGTACCTAGAGAAAGCACTCTATAGAGCATTCTACTGTGGTAAATTCTCTCTCCCCTTCTTATCATTGTCTTCATCCTCTTGTGAGAAACCTGTCATATATCTTAGCTTTTGTTCCATCAAGGGCTGGTTACTGTTCTTCCTCACCATCTTCAAGATTCCTGGTTTCTCCAACTTAAAAAGTGACACATATATGACAGCAATTATCAGTGGTCAAAGTCGAAGTGTCAGCCTTTTGAAAACAAGAGTTTCAGTCCCCTCTGGAGGGGCTTTGCATCAACTCAGAGATTCTGCAATTTCCCTCCTGCATCCAGAACTGGCCTGGGCATCACCTGAACTTTCATTTATGTTATCTTCATGGATATTGACCATCTCATAAATTTATTTCTAAAAAGTGTATCTCTAAGAAAACTTCCAGCACATTTTTTAGGATTCAAGTATAAGGCCAGAAAATGATAGGCTAGTGCCCTCTTTTTGAGCCCAGGTCCTAGAGGCAGCTGCTTCTATGTGAAAATCAGAACAAAGTGTATTATTAGTGGGCTCTATGATCTCCCTTGCTCTCACAAGAGCAGCCATCAGAATCCCTAAAGTTCACTTTGAAAATGGTTAACTCACTAGAGCATATTTCTAATGAAGAGCTCAACATTATATTTGTTAAAGAAGAAAAAGAAAATGATAGAAAGTTCCTTTTCTATATAAAGTCATTGTCTCAAATGCATCTGACTGGGAAAAATATCACACAAATGCTGTCATACCATCATACCTGCAATATTTCTTCCAAAGCACTCTTATCACTTATCTTAAGCTTAATCACCCAATCTCACCACTGAATTCCTATGATATCCATCATGCCTTCTGTGTTTCTCTTCCATGAAAGGCCAGGAGAGCTGGGAATTAAAAAAAAAAAAAAAACAGACTTGGTGTTTTGAGTTTGATTCCATGAGTAGAAATTTTCTTGGTCTTTCATTCAAATATTTTAAAACCAGTGTGTAAACAGAATTATTTACTACAATCTAGACAAGATATAACAGTGGCAATATAGTGGCAAGAGCATGTCTTAGGCATCAGGAAGCCTGGGTCTTGTTCTGGATCTTCTTTTCATGAGTAATGTGATCTTCAGTCTTCACTCCATTAGACCTTAGCTTTCCCTCTCTGGAAAAAAAACAAAACAACCTTTTTCTACCCTATCTCACATTTTTTTGAGAATTTCATGAGAATGTGAAAGTGATTTATAAACTGGAAAGCTCTAACCAAATGAAGGGAGACTGTTAATATGTTGATGCTTGTCCCACCAGCCCCTTGCTCCTTCACTATCATTTCTGCCTCCATCACTTCTTAGGGAGAAAAAATGATTATGGCTAAGAGGGAAAGGGAACACTGGAAAATCCTAATCTTAATCTTTTTGCCCTTTTACATTCAAGGTCATTCATCAATATGAAATTTTGATCTTTAAACAGGATAGTCCCAGGAGAAAGGAAATATTTCTTTTGTCCTTAATTCTGCTTGTTAGAGAGCACAGACTTCCACATAACAATCGAAATTTAGGAATCCATATTCTCAGAATCGTATTTTTCCCTAAACAGCCTAAACATTCATTAACACAGGCCTCCTGTTCTCCATGATTGGGAAGACTCAGAATGAGGCTTATGTTATGTAATTGCTAAATGATAGTCTCTGAAACTTCCAGGGCCATGAATCCCTTATGTTTCAGGATACTACATGCTATCATGATGTAACATTTATTTTAATGCCCCAGAGATGCACTGAGTAACAGTGTAGCAAATCAACCCCATCTTTCTGCTCACCTGAAACTCTTAGGCAATTTAAACCACGTTTGGTGTTTATAATTATTTTGTGATTCAATTTGCAGAGCTGAAACAATTATTAGGTATGTAGGTAATATATAAAGCTTAAAAAGAGATTTTGATTTTTTTTAAATACATACATACCCACTTGGTCACTAGTAGAAGGAGGAATATTTACCTGACTCTGCTTGACTACTTCTTTTGGCTTCAGGAGAGTAAAGAGACAGGATATTCTACATATATGCATCTCAGGAGCAAAAACTCATTGTAGAGATAGATGCTCACTTTGGTTATTAGGACTTGTAAGGATTTTACCCATTGAAGACTATACTTGAGTTTCCAAAGACTTAGATCAACTGAAATCCATTCCAGAACAGCCTCTGATAGGAGCTGCCTTCAGAAATGATTGAATCTTTCAGTAGCTTCTCTTGCTGAGATAGTGGAGTAACCAGATAAAAGTGCCCTGGATCAATAAGTGCTCACACTAAAAAAATTTTTCTTTGTTGGAGGATAGTTGATTTACACGAAGAAGGCAATGGCACCCCACTCAAGTACTCTTGCCTGGAAAATCCCATGGACGGAGGAGCCTGGAAGGCTGCAGTCCATGGGGTTGCTGAGGGTCAGACACGACTGAGTGACTTCACTTTCACTTTTCACTTTCATGCACTGGAGAAGGAAATGGCAACCCACTCCAGTGTTCTTGCCTGGAGAATTCCAGGGATGGGGGAGCCTGGTGGGCTGCCGTCCATGGGGCCGCACAGAGTCGGACACGACTGAAGTGACTTACCAGCAGCAGCAGTTGATTTACAATGTTGTATTATTTTCAGGTTTACAGACAAGTGAATAAGTTCTGCATATACATATATCCATTCATTCTTAGATTCTTTTTGCATATAATCTGGGCTTCCCAGGTGTTGCTAGTGGTAAAGAAGCTGCCTGCCAATGCAGGAAACGTGGGTTTGATCCCAGGGTTTGGAAGATCTCCTGGAGGAAAGCATGGCAACCCACTCCAGGATTCTTGCCTGGAGAATCCAATGGACAGAGGAGCCTGGTAGGCTACAGTCCATGGGGTCACAAAGGGTTGGACACGACTAAAAAGACTTAGCATGATCATATAGGCCATTACAGACTGTTGAGTAGAGTTCCCTGTGCTATACAGTAGGTCCTTATTAGGTATCTATTTTATAGATAGATATGTATATGCCAATTCCAGTCTCCCAATTTGTCCCTCCACCTTTACCCCTGGTAACCATAAGTCTGTTTTCTACATCTGTGATTATTTCTACTTTGAGTGTTCACACCAAGGGCCATTGTTCTATAGAAATTGCCTGGTACCACAGAACTCTGCATGAGCAGGAAATACATCTTTGTTGCTTTAATCCTCTGAGATTTTTTTAGAGGGTGGAGGGTTGTTTGTTATAGCAGCATAACCGTATTAGTCTACTCAGACTGCCATAACAAAATATCATATTCTGATTATCTTAAGAGAAATGTATTCTCTCACAGTTCTGGAGACCAGGAAGTTCCAGATCAAGGTGATGGTTGATTCAGTTTTTGGTAAGAGCTCTCTTCTTAGCTCATAGGTGGCATCCTTTCCTCTGTGCCCTCAGAGAGAGGGAGGGGCAGGGATTTCTGATCTCTTCTTATAAGGACACTAATCTGACCATAAAGACCTCATTTTCATGAATTCATCTATACTAAATCACCTTCTAAAATCTCCATTTCCAAATACAATCTGGGCTTCAACACATGAATCTTGGGAAAACCAGTTTAGTCCAAAACAATAATCTAGCCTGTGCTGATTAATTTAGTAATGATTTTAAGATTTCTTAGCATCTTAATATCTCTTTTATATACAATATAAATTTGGGAATATAAAAATGTCAACATAAGTTTTATCTCTGCAAATATTACCGTGTCTTTTTTGGCTATGCTGGAAATGACCTCAGTGGAACTTGAATCTTCTAGTTCTTGAGCTTCTAGTTCAAGAAAGCATGTCACTGACTATCTCCTAAGGCTTCCTAAAGTTCCTGGGTCCTTCAGGACCCAGAAGGTTACTATAATATTTTCTCCTCTTGGGTTCTATGCTGAGTGGGGAAAACTGGGACATTCATGTTTACTCAGTTCACACTCTCTTCCTCTCCTTCTCTCAGTAATCAACTAGGATGGGTAAAGTGGATTTCCACTTTCTTTTACTGTCTAGCAGAATTTCCCACTCTTCTTTCCAAGAAGGCTTTGTTTTTCTCTCTTTCTCTGGGAAATAAGGGAAGAGGCAGGGAGGGAAACTGACTTATTGATAAGGGGAAATAGAAGTATGATATCCATGTTCCCACTTTGTGTTTAATAGAATTATTTTATCAATAGTATATTCACTGCTAAGTGATGAGGTACATGAAGAGAGGAATTGGGTCTATTTTTCTCACATCACTCCTTGGAAGAAAAGCCATGACAAACCTAGACACCATACTAAAAAAGAGAGACATTACTTTGTTGACAAAGGTCCATATAGTCGAAGCTAGGGGTTTTCCAGTAGTCATATATCGATGTGAGAGTTGAACCATAAAGAGGACTGAGCACTGAAGAACTGATGCTTTTGAACTGTGGTGTTGGAAATGACTCCTGAGAGTCCCTTGGGCAGCAAGATCAAACCAGTCAATTCTAAAGGAAATCAACCCTGAAAATTCACTGGAAGGACTGATGCTGAAACTGAAGCTCCAATAATTTGGTCACCTGATTCAAAGAGCTGACTGATTGGAAAAGACCCCAGTGTTTGGAAAAATTGAGGGCAGGAGGGGAAGAGGGCAACAGAGAATGTTTGGTTGGCATCACTGACTCAATGGACATGAGTTTGAGCAAACTCCAGGAGATAGTGAAGGAAAGGGAAGCCTGGTGTGGTGCACTCCATGGGGTTGCAAAAAGATGGATCCAACTGAACAGCAATAATCCCTAGACTAGCACATTGCCTAACACAGAAAAGGAGAGCCATATTCATCCTTCAGAATGGAGATGATTTGATACCAAGCAGATGTTCTTGACCTCATGCTTCTCTCTCTCTCCTTTCCAATGCCTCCTTCATACTTCTCCAAAGCTTGGCTCCAATGCTACTTCCTCCATGAGCTCAATAGTTAGAATGAATAACACATGAATTAGTGTGATAACACTCTGTTCAGTTGCTCAGCCATGTCCGACTCTTTGCGACCCCGTGGACTGGCATGCTGCAGCATTCTAGGCTTCCCTGTCCATTACCAACTCCCAGAACTTGCCCAAAATCATGTCCATTGAGTCAGTGATGCCATCCAACCATCTCATCCTCTGTCGTTCCATGTGATAGCACTATCTTGACTTAATTGTTTCTGTGATTATGTCCCTTACTAGTTGCGGAGAGCAGACTGCTGTATTATTAAACTTTGTGTATCCCTCACTCTCCTTACTATTCTCAATTATGCCTTGTTTGTTGATTTTAGTAGGTGTTTAGTGAACATTTGTTGAATTAAAATGAGTTCTCACTCTCGTTCTCTCTCTCTCTTTTTAACTTCCTAGGAATAGATTCTATAGAATTCCACACTATTTCTACATCAATTTGTGTGTGTGTCTTTGTTCATCAGCAGTATCTTCGATCTGTTTGCCTATCTGACACCTGAGGTTGTCTAGCATAGTTTTAGTATGGGAAGGGCTCAGCAAATGCTTTGTGCTGACAAATGGATAATGAAGCACACAGGGACAAGAAACTGGCCTGGGGTCCCACCGTGGCAAGGTAGAGGTTGAACTTCTTGTGTAGAGTTTAATTCTGGTTCCATGCCTTCTTCTCATTTATCATTCTTCAGCTCAGCAATCAATTTCTTAACTTAGCTGAACAGAGAATAATGCTAACGAGGGCAAAGCTGTAAAACTGGTTCTGTAAGAATGCTTGGCCTGGCTCTGTTTACAGCCATAGGCTGGAGTACCAGTGATAGCCACAGCTATCTTGGAAATGCAATATCCAATTACAAGGGGTTCAGGCAACAAAGTGACACCTCCAAATGCATACACTATGCATGTGCCCACAGCATTACTTTTGTAAAAGAAGCAATCTTCTTTCTACTAAATTTATTTAATTCCCAAGAAGAGCATTGGCTGAAAATCCATCCAACTTCCTATTGATTGATCTTGGAGTGCCTGAATCCCTACTGTACAGTTGAAGTCTGGTCTTCATATTCATATCTGTGCTATCAAGAGTCTCTGATTTGTCTCCATGAAAATGGTGACACCATTCACCAAACTACCCTTCACCCTGACTCCAGAATTTTCCCTGAAAAACAAGTGAGCAAAAGATTTCATGCACCTGATTATGAAAGTAATTCTATTCATGGTAGAAAATGCAGGACCTCAGAGTTGGAAGAAATTGCTAAGGGTGCTTAATTTGATCTCTCACTTTACACTATGGAACCTACTTTATGACTATTCTTTCCAATGGGGATTTTCCATTGAGAGAAAACTCTCCACTCCCTGAGATAGCCAGGCAGTACTTTCCATCTTTGGGAAAGTATTCAAGATACAATTAAGAAGAAAATATAAGTGTGTGGTCCAGTTAATGCAAAGGTTCTAAAATAGGAAGGAGGTGGCCTTCCAGAGAAAAAGAAGCAAGATCAATGGGACTGCAGAGTTGGGGTTAAGGCAAGGCAAGAGAGGCAGGCTGGGGATAGAACATACAATCATAATCCAGGGTTAGGAGATAGAAGGTTATTCAAGTTGCAGAGAAAGTCACTGGAAGGAAGATTTTAGGTAGGAGGGTAACAGGATCTGAGCTATGCATTGGAAAGATCATTATGACAGCCCTATAGAACGTGGACATGGGAGGGGGACATGGCCTGTTTGGAAATGGGGAGACCTGTTAAGAGGCTACTGTAACCTGTTAGGAGGCTGAGTAACCGGGCGAGAGATGATGGTGATTTGGATCAGGGCTACAGGATGAAGACAGATATGGGTTCCAGATGTATTTTGGAGAGAGAGCAGAAGGGATTTCCAATATATTGAAAGTGGAAACTTTGGGTCTGAGCAGCTGTGTGAAAGATGGTATACTTTGGTGAGATGGCAAAGACAGGGTGAAGAGCAGAGTTGGGTGGGGGTAGGATGCCCTGATGTTTTAATCATTATCCCGGCCAAATCTTGCATAATAACCTCCTCGTCTTCAGCTTCCCGGCCTCCACCCCTACTCCAGGGGGAAATCCTTGTTCCACCCGCTTTGCTCATGGAAGCATCTCTCTTCAGCCTTTCCACTACTGAATTTGATCCTTTACTGAATTAAGGAGCCACCACTGCTGTTCATTTCTAGAGCCTCTAAAGTGGGGTTTGTGCAGAGCAAGTGTGTCCCCTCTTGGAACATAGGGTGACCACTGTTTCTGGAAACCCCACAGACACCCTCCCACTTGCTGCTCCAGATAAACACACCATGGGATAATTAAAATAACAAGGTAACCCTGCAAACACTTGTGCCCCCCCCCAGGGTATACTTTCATTTCGTGACATCATAAGACAAGACAGATAAGGCAATAGGTGCCCACAGTTAAGTTTAGGTTACTGTTTACACTAACACTAATCAGAATTCTGGAGCCTGTAGGCCTAGTGTAACCCTTTTATATAGAATACTCCCCAATTTTCCATGAATATCTCATCCTGTGTATGCTACTCTAATCCCTTCCAAACTTTGGCCCAGTAATTCCCCTTATGAAAAATAGTCATAGTAGCTAATATGCTTTGAGTGTTCATTCCGATGCTAAGCATGTTACATGGATTATCAATTCATTTCCATGAAAAGTCATGAAGATCAAGTACCGTTCTTTTCACCATTTTACAACGAACGTGACTGGAGCTTAGAAAAGTTAAGTTACTTGCTCAAGGTCAAACAGCTGGGGGGTCACGGAGCCAGAACTTGGACCCCATTCTGTCCTCAAAGCCACAGAAAAGTTGTTAAACATAAAGATATTCATTGCTACATTATTTATAGTGATGAAGAATGGAAGTAAAACATCTGATAATCTGGGAAGGGTGAACTAAATTATGTAAAACGTATGATAGAATAGTTTTCAGCATTTAAAATCATGAGTTGGAAGTAAATATTATATTGTAATATGAAGTAAATATTATGAAAGTGAGAGTGAAGTCGCTCAGTCATGTTTGACTCTTTGTGACCCCATGGACTGTAGCCTACCAGACTTCTCTGTCCATGGAATTTTCCAGGCAAGGATACTGGAGTGGGTTGCCATTTCCTTCTCCAGGGGATCTTCCTGACCTAGGGATTGAACCCAGGTCTCCTGCATTGTAGGCAGACACTTTACCCCTCTGAGCCACCAGGGAAGCCCTTATGAAATAAAATATTATGAAGAAAATCTATTATATCATAACTTAAAAAACAATTTATATAACCATACTTAGTGTTGGGCAACATTTAAAAAATATCTGTCCTCATATGTACACTTTGATAAAGGAAAGGCATACACTGAAATCTCAATAGTGCTTTATCCCCAGGGTGATTGGATTATGGGTGATTTTAGTTTGTCTTTTCTATATTTTCCACAATTTATATAGGGGCTTCCTTGGTAGCTCAGATGGTAAAGAATCTGCCTACAATGAAGGAGACCCTGGTTTGATTCCTGGGTCAAGAAGATCCCCTGGAGAAGGGATAGGCTACCCACTCCAGTATTCTTGGGCTTCCCGGATGGCTCAGCTGGTAAAGAATCCAGCTGCAATGTGAGAGACCTAGGTTCAATCCCTGGGTTGGGAAGATGCTCTGGAGAAGGGAATAGCTACCAACTCCAGTATTCTGGCCTGGAAAACTCCATGGACTGTGTAGTCTATGGGGTTGCAAAGAGTCGGAAATGACTGAATGACTTTTATATATTTTCCATAGTTTATATAATCACCATCAATATGAGTACCTACCACGTACAAGGGCAACAAATACATCATTTAATTCTCATATCAACACTATGATTTGACGTTAACAGGTAACTTGCCACAGTCCACAAGTAAGAGGTGACATAATTTTAAATTATATTTTAAATTAAATTTCATATTTAAATTAAAATTTTAATTTTAATTTAGACTGAAATCAGAGCACAAGACATGAACTGTTATTATATGCTGTCTCTAAATTACGTTTATGGTCAGGACAATAAAACCACAAATGAGAAATGACACCAATGGGAGCTAACTAACCGTATAAAGAGAATGGTTGTGACACCTGGGTCGATTGGGACTTGCAATAACAAAAGTTGACTTGAGCTGGCCTTGAAAAATGGATTAATCTTTAATATTCCTTGAATAATTTAAAACATGATAAATCCTTCTTAGATATAATTTTTGTCAAGCTTTTGGCTGTTGAGGTGGAATGGGGTACTCCAGAAGAAATCTGAGGATCTTTTTGTTGGGGGCACAGGGCTTGGTCTTAACACAAGTTCAGTCTTTGACTAAAATTCATTATGGTGGCTTTTTTGTGGCAGTTTAGAGATGAATCAAAATCATATTCCACAAAGTCATTGACAAAACACCACAGGAGTGTGGAGGGTTCTAAGCTTTATTTAAATTAAACAGCAAATGTAAACATAGTTTCAAAATCAGGCTAAAAGTCCTCAACATTGTGACTCCAGTGGATAAAAATGTCTTAGATGTGGCTGAAAAAGTACTGCCTATACATAGAGTTTTGGGGAAAGTTATAAAGAAAATTTTATCTGTAAATATTCTTTGAGTTGTAAGTTATTTTTTTAATAATTATGAAAATGACTCATCCTACCAGTCCAGAAAGAATGGATAACTATTGCTGTCTTTTCCCACTTTATAGTCATATATGTCTATGCTGGTCATTTATCTAGAATTATACAGTTTCTACTTCCAGGTGAAATCTCTATGTTTGCCCACAGAATGCAGCATTATGCTCTGCTTAGCTGAGCTGTGTAATTCCTCAGCCAGGAATCATCAACATAAGAATCTAACATGTGCAGTGTATCATAAATACTTAAAAATGTGTATTGAGGAGATGAATGAATGAGGCACGTTTATAAAACATTTCATATACACCTTCACCCCTTCACACAGGCCATGGCCAGGGTTGCCAGTAGGTCAGTGGATGGTGATTCTGTGTCTTATGGTGCAAAATATCCTTCTACCTTTCTGGTTGCCTTTTATTATTTATCATGTTTACAGGTGGCTTGTTTGGTTAAGACAAAGCCTGTGCCAAAATACCCAATCTAGGAAGATACTGTTTGTTTTTGAATTTATTACTTATAGATAATGACTGAACTGGAACTGGTGCTCACTTCTCTAAGGCTGCAGCTCAATTACTCTTGGATAGATATCCATGGTGTTGCCCTGAAGAAAGTGTGAAGCAAGTGGTCTGGGGTCTATTCTTTAATCATGCTCTTGCCCTTCTTATATATGATAGTAAGTGTCATTCACAGAACTCCAGGGAGGGTGGCAAGGCCACCTGGGATTTTCCAGAAACCATATTTATGTTTTTTTCCTCCCCTCTGCAAGTCTTGTTTTTCCCTCTTTTTGCTCAACAGCTGTCTCCAGAGATGAAAGGGTTAGCTACTTCCTTAAAGTTCTGTTTAAAATTTTGTATAATAACAAGACATTGTACTCAAATAAAGTTTGAAGATCATCATTACCCATGCTTCTTTATCTTGCATCAGCAGTACATCCCATTCAATGAGTAATTTATGTATACTAACTCTTTTGTCACAACAAATCCTATTACGTATATGTAGTATTATTATCACCTCTGTCTTACAGATGAGGAAACCAATGTACAAAAAGATTAAACTCTAGGGGTCACATAGTAAGTGATGGAGCCCAGATTTGAATCCAGGTAGGCTAGTTGTAGTAGAGAAGGCAATGGCACCCCACTCCAGTACTCTTGCCTGGAAAGTCCCGTGGGCGGAGGAGCCTGGTAGGCTGCAGTCCATGGGGTCCCAAAGAGTCGGATACGACTGAGCGACTTAACTTTCATTTTTCACTTTCATGCATTGGAGAAGGAAATGGCAACCCACTCCAGTGTTCTTGCCTGGAGAAACCCAGGGAGGGGGGAGACTGGTGGGCTGCTGTCTATGGGGTTGCACAGAGTTGGACACGACTGAAGTAACTTAGCAGCAGTAGCAGCAGGCTAGTTGTAGAACCTTCACTTTTAACTTCCATGTTACACTGCCTCTTTTAGAGTTTTATTATAACATCTATGAGGATTATCCAAGTAAGTTTAGTTTCAGGTATGATATCTTTCTGTTGGTTAGCTAATGTGGAGTTGGCTGATTGGACTTGGCATAACTCCAACAGCAGCCTAACTGGGAAGTCACAGACAGGAAGACACATGAATAGGCATCTTGATTCTCTAGTTCTGAATTTATTTTCAGGAGAATAAGAAAAATAGACTTACATGTTAACCCTGCTGTCTCTTTTCTTTCCACAGTGAAGATCTGCTAGTAATCTTCTTTTTTAATTTGTCTCCCCCATTATTAGAAGTAGATCAGCCTTTCCAAGTGAGAAGTGTCCTGCCCCTCCTGGCTTGGATGGGTCTCATTCTGTTTGAAATACCTTCCTTTGATGTTTCAAGGTTGCCATATCCTCACTACATCCATGTTCAAAGGAGCTTGCTCAACAGTCTGCTTTGGCCTCTCCATTTTAAAACTCTCATGATGCATAGCTAGACACACTGACTTTAAAAAGTTTTGACATTGAGAATAAACAAGTGAGATGTGGATGAAATGTTAGGCCAAATAAAAATTCTTATTTAGAACCTTCTAAATAAAATTCTAATTTGCACATTTACCAACTTAAAATGGAAAGCTTGATCATGTGGCCAGAATGATATCTCAGAATCCAACAAAACTACAAAATGCCCATGCATAGACTTGGATTGATTGGCTTATGCCACTTCAATGAAAGTGCATTAAAAGGAAAACAAACAAAAAAGCAGAACAACAATATTACGGCCTTTCTTTGTTCCAGGTATTTCTACACTCAGTCTCCTCTTATTGTCATAATAATCAGATTTCATGCATGCTAAGTTGCTTCAGTTGTGTCCAACTCTTTGCAACTCTATGAACTATAGCACGCCAGGCTCCTCTGTCCTTGAGATTCTCCCAGGCAAGAATATTGAAGTGCGTTGACATGCTCTCTTCCAGGGGATCTTTTCAACCCAGGAATTGAACCTGTGTCTAAAGTCTCCTGCATTGGTAGGTGGGTTCTTTAAGCCCAATAATCAGATTAGGTAGGTATTACTGTCAACATATTACAGATGAAGAAAGTAACAATTATTGTTTAAGCAGCTGTTCAGACTTACAAACTTAGCTGAGGACAGGCAAGATTTGAACCTGGGTTTTTGACCTCTATTATAGTAATCTCTTGCATTCATAATTGTTCGAACAGTGTGCAAGCAAGTACCAAATTTTTCAAGTGGGTTTACTTAAAATGCTCTCCAATCAGATAGCATTTTTAGATGCAATTATTTTCCATGAAGAGTAGATTAATCAAATATAATCACTGGATAATCTACCTGATTAATCTTATCCTTCCCAACTTTAGATAAGCTTTGGTGGAACTCTCTTTGCCCATCAAACTGACTTTCATGATTAAATACAATGCCAGTGAACCGCTCTGCTTCAGAGAATCTATATTTGCTGAGCTCCTGATCTAGTGGAACATCTATGCTGCCTAGTTTTTTCTACCCTGTATAGTGGGATTCATGCCAGAAAGCCTTTGAGGCCTATTCTAATTAGCTTTCTTTGGAGACAATTATCTTGCCAATGTCTCCTTCTTTCATCAGTAATCCCAGTCCAGTCTCATCTTTGTCTAGTGCCTAATTTCCACTTGCCTATTCTAGTAACCTCCCTAATGGTCTCTATAAACTTTCATGCTATTACTTTTGTCCAAAAACTCCCATCCCCAATCCCAAATCATATGCTATACATATTGGAAAAGATTAAATTCCTTGCTCTGTATTTAATACTCAAATTTCTTGCTTTAAGAAAATTTTCTAGACGTATTGCTTTCTATTCTTGCTCAGGATACTTGTTCTAAGCAAACTGTTCTTTTTCTTTTCCCAGCACATGTCTTATAATGCCTTTCTCTCTGCCCCTTGCTACATGCTGGGCCTAAAGTGACTTCATCCCCTTCTTTGCTTGATGTCATCTTACAGCTTCCTGGCCCACTTTAGATTCTGCCCTCTTTGTGAGACCTTTCTTAGGCTTTGCAAGTCCAACTGCTCTTTTCTTCATTTTGGCTTCCCTAGCATTTTGAGTTTCTTACTACTATGCATTTGATAGTTTCAGCCTTAAATTATAGCTGTTTGTAAATATATGGCTCTATCTATATTCTATAACTTTCCTAAGGGAAGGACCTTTTCTTAATCATAGTTGTATCCTCTGCAAAGCTTAGCACAGCATCTTGCTATTATTATGTGTTAAGTAAATGCTTAATGACTTAAGTACATTCTAATAAATTTAGTTTCTGAGTGTGTGACATAGGTTATGAAACCATTAAAACTAGATGTTTAAGAAGGAAGAACTAAAATTATTTTTAGATTCTGCTGTCATATTGACAGAATGGTATGTTTGATCAGATGCCTTCTTTAATGTTACTCCTGAAACATCCAATATATTCATGCAAAGGAATTCACTGTAATCTGCTTCTTATTCTAGATGTCACACATTGCCCTTTACTTGATGATTATTTCAGCAGCCTTTGGATAAAAGCAGAATAATTTGCTCTAACCTGCATCCATTGCTGTGCTTTGCTTTGATCTTATTGGTTTGTAAAAAATATGATTTGTTCTCTCACAATAATAGAGTTGTCTTCTTGTTATTCAGTTGCTCAATCACATCCAACTCTTTGCAACTTCATGGACTGCAGCATGTCAGGCTTCCCTGTCCTTCACTGTCTCCTGGAGTTTGCTCAAACTCATATCCATTGAGTCGGTGATGCCATCCAAACATCTTATCCTCTGTTGTCCCCTTTTCCTTCTGCCTCCAAACTTTCCCAGTATCAGGGTCTTTTTCTAATGAGTGGACTCTTTCTATCAGGTGGCCAAAGTTTTGGAGCTTCAGCTTCAGCATGAGTCTTTCAAATGAATATTCAGGGTTGATTTCTTTATAATTGACTGCTTTTATCTCCTTGCAGTCCAAGGAATTCTCAAGAGTCTTCTCCAACACTACAGTTTGAAAGCACCAATTCTTTGGCGCTCAGCCTTCTTTATGGTCCAACTCTCACATCCATACATGACCACTGGAGAAACCATAGCTTTGACTCTATGGACCTTTGTCAACAAAGGAATGTCTCTGGTTTTTAATATAACTGTCTAAGTTTGTCATAGATTTTCTTCCAAGGAGCAACTGTCTTTAATTTCATGGTTGCAGTTACAGACTGCAGTGATTTTGGAGTCGAAGAAAATAAAGTCTCTCACTGTTTACATTGTTTCTCCATCTATTTGCCATGAAGTGATGGGACTGGATGTTATGATCTTAGTCTTCTGAATGTTGAGTTTTAAGCCAACTTTTTCACTCTTTTCATTCACCCTCATCAAGAGATTTTTTAGTTACTCTTCACTTTCTGCCATAAGGGTGGTGTCATCTGCATATCTAAGGTTATTGATATTTCTCCTGGCAATCTTGATTCCAGCTTGTGCTTCATCCAGCCCAGCATTTTGCATGATGTACTCTGCATAGAAGTTAAATAAGCAGGGTGACAATATACAGCCTTAATGTAGTCCTTTCCCAATTTTGAACCAGTCCATTGTTCCATGCTCGGTTCTAACTGTTGCTTCTTGATTTGCATATAGGTTTCTCAGGAGGCAAGTGAGGTAGTCTGGTATTCCCATCTCTTTAAGAATGAGCTACACAGTCAAAAGCTTTAGTATAATCAATGAAGCAGATATTTTTCTGGAATTCTCTTGCTTTTTCTATGATCCAGTGGATGTTGACAGTTTGATCTCTGGTTCCTCTGCCTTTTCTAAATTGAGCTTATATATCTGGAAGTTCTCAAGTCACATATCGTTGAAGCCTAGCTTGAAGAATTTTGAGGATTACCTTGCTAGCATATGAAATGAGTGCGATTGTGCTGTAGTTTGAATATTCTTTGGCATTACCCTTCTTTGGGATTGGAATGAAAACTGACTTTTTCCAGTCCTGTGGCCATTGCTGAGTTTTCCCAATTTGCTGGCATATTGAGTGCAGCACTTTAACAGCATCATCTTTGAGGATTGAAATAGCTCAGCTGGAATTCTGTCATCTCCACTAGCTTTGTTTGTAGTGATGCTTCCTAAGGCCCACTTGAATTTTCACTCCAGGATGTCTGGCTGTAGGTGATAGACCACAGCATCATGATTATCTGGGTCATTAAGATCTTTTATGTATATGGTCCTTCTGTGTATTCTTGGCACCTCTTCTTAATATTCTTCTGCTTCTGTTAGGTCCATACCATTTCTATCTTTTTTTTTTTTTTTTTTTAATTTTATTTTATTTTTAAACTTTACATAACTGTATTAGATTTGCCAAATATCAAAATGAATCCGCCACAGGTTTACATGTGTTCCCCATCCTGAACCCTCCTCCCTCCTCCCTCCCCATTCCATCCCTCTGGGTCGTCCCAGTGCACCAGCCCCAAGCATCCAGTATCGTGCATCGAACCTGGACTGGCAACTCGTTTCATACATGATATTTTACATGTTTCAATGCCATTCTCCCAAATCTTCCCACCCTCTCCCTCTCCCACAGAGTCCATAAGACTGTTCTATACCATCTTTGCATGAAATGTTCCCTGAAGAGATCTCTAGTCTTTCCCATTGTATTGTTTTCTTCTATTTCTTTGCAATATTCATTTAGGAATGAAGTGAAAGTCACTTGGTCGTATCCATCTCTTTGCAACCGCATGAACTATACAGTCCATGGAATTATCCAGGCTAGAATACTGGAGTGGGTAGCATTTCCCTTCTCCAGGAGATCTTCCCAACCCAGGAATCAAACCTAGGAAGGCTTTCTTATCTTTCTTTGCTCCTCTTTGTAACTCTGCCTTCAGATGGGTATATCTTTCCTGTTCTTTGCCTTTCACTTCTCTTCTTTTTTCAGCTATTTGTAATGCCTCCTCAGATGACTATTTTGCCTTTTTGTGTTTCTTGTTCTTGGAGATAGTTTTGATCACTGCCTCCTGTACAATGCTGAGAACCTTCGTCCATATTTCTTCAGGCACTCTATCTATCAGACTAATCACTTGAATTTACTTGTCACTTTCACTGTATAATTGTAAAGGATTTGTTTTAGGTCATACCTGAATGCCCTAGTGGTTTTTTCTACTTTTTTCAATTAAAGTCTGAATTTTGCAATAATCTGACTGGAATTCAGATCATGAACTATCTCCTGGAGCTTGCTCAAATTATATCCATTAGTTGATGATGCTATCTAACCATTTCATCCTCTGCCACCTGCTTCTATTTTTGCCTTCAATATTTCCCAGCATCGGGATCTTTTGCCAATGAGTCATCTCTTGGGATCAGGTGGCTAAAGTATTGGAGCTTCAGCATCAGTCTTTCCAATGAATATTCAGGGTTGATTTATTTTGGGATTGATTGGTTTGATCTCCTTGCAATCCAAGGGACTCTCAAGAGTCTTCTCCAGCACCACAATTTGAAAGCATCAATTCTTCAGTGCTCAGCCTTCTTTATGGTCCAACTCTCACATCTGTACATGACTACTAAAAAAGACATAGTGTTGATTATACAGACATTTGTCAGCCAGGAGAAATATCAATAACCTCAGACCTCAGATACACAGATGACACCATCCTTATGGCAGAAAGTGAAGAAGAACTAAAGAGCCTCTTGATGAAAGTGAAAGAGGAGAGTGAAAAAGTTGGCTTAAAACTCAACATTCAGAAAACAAAGATCATGGCATCTGGTCCCATCACTTCATGGCAAATAGATGGGGAAACAATGGAAACAGTGAAAGACTATTTTTAGGGGCTCCAAAATCACTGCAGATGGTAACTGCAGCCATGAAATTAAAAGAAGAAAAGCTATGACCAACCTAGATAGCATATTAATAAGAAGAGACATTACTTTGCCAATAAAGCTTCGTCTAGTCAAAGCTATGGCTTTTCCAGTAGTCATGTATGTACGTGAGAGTTGGACCATAAAGAAAGCTTAACGCTGATGAATCGATGCTTTTAAACTTTGGTGTTGGAGAAGACTCTTGAGAGTCCCTTGGACTGCAAGGAGATCCAACCAGTCCATCCCAAAGGAAATCAGTCCTGAATATTCATTGGAAGGACTGGTGCTGAAGCTGAAACTCCAATACTTTGGACACCTGATGCAAAGAACTCATTGGAAAAGACCCTGATGCTGGGGAAAATGAAGGTGGGAGGAGAAGGGAACGACAGAAGATGAGATGGTTGGATGGCATCACCAATGCAATGGACATGAGTTTGGGTAGTCTCTGGGAGTTGGTGATGGACAGGGAAACCTGGCATGCTCCAGTCCATGGGGGTCACAAAGAGCAGGGTATGACTGAGTAACTGAAATGAACTGAACTGAACTTGTCAGCAAAGTGATGTCTCTGCTTTTTAATATGCTGTTTAGGTTTTTCATGGCTTTCCTTCCAAGGTGCTAACGTCTTTTAATTTTGTGGCTCCTGTCACTGTCTGCAGTGATTTTGGAGCCCAAGAAAATAAATCTGTCACTGTTTCCACTCCCCCCCCCCATATATTTGTCATGAAGTGAAGGGACTGGATGCCATGATCTTAATTTTTTGAATGTTGTGTTTTAAGCCAATTTTTTCATTCTCTTCTTTCATCCTCATCAAGAGTCTCTTTGGTTCCTTTTCAGTTTCTGCCATCAGAGAGGTATCATCTGCTTATCTGAGGTTGTTGATATTTCTCTGGGCAATCTTGATTCCACCTTGTTATTCATCCAGCCATGGTTTCTCCTTGATATTCTCAATAAAGTGAGAGAATCCTATTATATAAACCATCAGTGAGCTACAATTTATGTCACCAAGTTGATTACCTCAATGCTCACCTTTTGCTTTTTTCCAAAATTTTTAATTTTTTTATATTTTTTAGTTACTAAAAAGAAAGCTTGTACAAATGATAATGTATATATCATTTATACACATTTATTATATATTTTGTATATGGTACATATATCAGCAATGGGAAAACTCCAAAGGACGACAAACTTTGAAAGATAGTAATAGCATTTTTAGTGCAAAATGATCTTAAATTGAATGTGAAAATGCTATGCAAATCATTTATAAAATTAATTTATAGTCTTTTTGCCAAATTGTGCCAGACTGAAGTCAAGAGAAAAGTGTCCTTCAGTAAGGCATGTATTATGTTTGCATTATGTAACTCACCAGTTTGGTCCTAGGCTAATGAATGAAGAGGCACATGGACAAGTTGAAATGTGTTCTGAGAACAATAGTGAAAATGACACAGCTCTTACAAATATGAAAAAGAGGTTACCAAAGTGGATTAAAGAGCAATGAAAGGGCTTCCCTTGAGCAAAGTTTTCAAAGTTGTACCTCTGTTGGCAACCAGCTTCCTTCTCCAGCCCAGTAGTCGGATATGTCTTTCCAACATCAGGTACTCACCAACAGGTGGTGAGCCATCATCTCCCCTGCACAGTCCCTCTTGGATTGGACATTGACCTCTTCTCTATTGAGACTTCACACACTAAACCCTACCCTTCCCCTTCTTTTGTCTGTGATCATGTGACACTTGCTTGTGACTATTATCTCTGTCTCGGTGGGCTTTCATCTTTTGTGCATTGGTGATTAGAATCAGGTAAAGGTTATTTACCCTGCACTCTGAAAAGTACACATACACCCCCCACCCCGCCAAAGCTTTACATGTAATTTTTGGAGTTCACAGACTCCCTGATCCCAGTCCATGGTATCTAAGCTTATAATTTCTTCTCTATACTATAAACTCTAATTGAGCACAGATTTTACTTTAATCATATTTGTATTCCCATGAACATGGCATGTCATAAATATCAATATTGGTGACAGCTTGATGAGCTAACAAGAATAAGAAATTTGGGCAATTATTTTGGAGAAGAAGAAGGGAAGATCTGCTTAATTAGTTATAAGAATTTCTATTACATTAGCTTTTATGGCTGTTGGTCTCTAGTATCATTGAGTATACATAAAGGAGAAAAAGGATTACTTCTACTAATTTAATTTGACATTTGAGCCAGCTATGAAAGAAGCCTTCCAGTAGAAAAGTTGGTGCCTTCATGTTGACGTAGGTTTAAAAAGCAGGTGAACTTCTCTGGATTGCTTTTAGAGCAGAGTTCTACATGGTGGAACAGAGGAGCATGAAGGCAAGGGAGCTGGGTGACTGAAGGACCAACCTGGGGATTCCACCATGGATATTACCTTCACATACTTGGGCTCTGCAAAGCACCAAACTTCAGAATGGACTCTCTGTCCCTGAGAGCTTAAAGCCCTAATCTGAATCCAAACACCAGGCTGAATAGGTTCCCAAATCAAATGCACACTATGTAACCACAAATACAGTGGAGGCATGGGGAGAAATCCACTTGGAGGGGTGAGGTAGGGGCTAGATTTACAGGAGTTTGATGACAGGGACTTGGAAGTTTGGTCCTGGCAACAAGGAAAAGAAGATAACAGGGAATAATAGGAAGAAAAAGGCATCTGCTGCAGTCACAACTTGGTAAATTTCCACTTGCAATTAACTTCTCCAGCTCAAAGTCTATCCTCAAGGTTAGGAGGAAAGAAAATCATTCCAAACACCCAAGTTAAAAAATTATTTTTTTTAAAGGAGAAAGAGGATTACTCCTACTAGTTTAATTTAACATTTGAGCCAACTATAAAGGAAGCTGTCCAGTGGTAAGGATTTTGCCAATGTTGTTCCAGGGCTTACATTTTCCCAGAAGCATTGTACTGTGTATAATGCAACCAAAGAATGAGTGGGGTCTCAAAGAGAGAATGTTGTTGGCAACTCTTTCCTTGTTTTTCCTTCTCATTTCCTCTCTAGTTTTTTCTTCCTCTCTTCACCATCTTTTTATTTCTTCCCCTTCCAAGTGCTTTTTTGTTACTTTTCTAAGTGTGTGGTTAATTGGAAATAGAAACAAGCTGGTGCTTCTGCCAATTGTATGGCTCAGGGAAAGTCACTTCATCTCTTTAGTCATGTTTTATCATCTGCCCAGTAAGGGCACTGAACTATTCTAAGTTGTGATTGTCTCTGTGTGTGTTAGTTGCTTAGTCATGATTGACTCTTTGCAACCCTTTGGACTGTAGCCTGCCAGGCTCCTCTGTCCATGGGATTTTTCAGGCAAGAGTACCGGAGTGGGGTGCCATTTCCTTCTCCATGTGATGGTCTGTGGATGGCTAGTACTTACCTTCCCTTTCTCTCTTCTCATTTCTCTTATCTCACCTTTTGGGCCCAGCAGGGCTAACATATTTTTATGACTATTAGGGTATAACTTTAGTAATAATAATAACTATGCTAGGTTGTATTTTCCAAAGATGGCCACCACCATACACCACACCCACATGATCTCATTATACACCATGCCATTGATATCCTCATATTAGGTGGTGATGTCTATGTCCCTTTCCCTTGAATTTTGGAGGAACTTGTGACTGCTTTGACCAGAAGACAAAGAAAGTAATGCTGTGCCAGTTTCTGGGCCAACATCTTCAGAAACTCTCAATTTCCAATTCCTGTCTTTTGGGATACTGAGTCATGAAAGCCAGCCACCATGCTGGGAGAAACCAAGTACCCACTCAGAGAGGCCCTGTGTGGGTGTTCAGACCAATAGCTCCTGCTGAGTTCCCAGCCAATACCCAGCATAAACCGCCAGACCTGTGAGTGAAGAGGTCTTCAGATGATTCCAGCTTCCAGCTACTGAGTCACCCTTCACTTCCCAACCAAGGCTTCAGACATTGTGGAGTAGAGATAAGCTGTCTACATGACACATTTTCAAGTCCCTGATCCACAGAATCCAGAAGCATAATAAAATGGTTCTTGCTATATATCATTAAGTAAAGTGGTTTGTTAACACAACAGTGAATAACCAGAATGGTAACTAACCTTTACTGAATGTTTGCTGTGTGCCTAACACTATTCTAAAGGCTTAATTTAACCCTCAGAGCAATCTGATGAGGTAGGTACAGCTATTGCTGTCCTTCACTAAAGGGAAATTGCAGCATAGAGAAACTGAATAACTTGTTCATATTTACCCAGCTGGTAATCCAACAGAGGTGGTCAGCTCTGGGGTCCTATACACTTAATCATTATACTATTATACCACTCAAATACAGGATATTTTAGAAGATGCAAATATATTTCAACCATGGTTTTTATCTAGAGAAAATCATGGGATCAGATTGATGATCAGCCAAATAAAAAAGTTAGGGAAAGGGCTTCATAGATGTTAACTCATTTAAATATCAAAGGAATGCTGCCAGAGAGGCATGGTTATCTTCCTTCTCTTATAGATGAAGAAAGAAGATCCAAATAGGTTATAGATAACCTGCTGCTTTACACAGACAGGTGACTGGGGGAAGAGGCGTGTCGAAGTCTAAAGGCTGGCTTTTCCTGTTAAACTTCCCACCTTCCCACTAGGTCACATAAGGCGATAAGGACTGGAAAGATGAAGAAATAGGAGAATAACATAAAGAGTACATTCTTTCTTATTATAAAAGTCTTAATATTAATTAATTACTATAATGAAAATGAAACATCAGGTGACTAAGCTCCTTGAGGGATGACATTGTGCCTCACCTTTGATACCATAATTCCATAGAAGCATTTAATCAGTATTTGCTGGATGTATAAATGTGACTATTTTGTAGTTGTTCTATGCTAATGTAGATTCCTATTATTCATATTCATTATTTGTTTATTATTTATCATTCAAATTTGTTACCATTAAATTATTCAAACATTATTTGCCACATCTTAATAGTCTAACCCTGTTAGGAAACAGTTTTCAACAAGAAAAACAAGGTTCCTGCTCTCATGAAACTTAAAGTTTAGTTGACAAGCAAACAAAAAGTTGTTCTTGTGAGGAGCCTGGTAGGCTACACTCCATGGGGTCACAAAGAACAAGGGGTCTTTGTGACCATGTGATCATTGGACTGAGAGACTTCGCTTTTTCATTATAATATACACAAATTATATTTATAAAATATGATACTGACATTTAAGTTGAAGACTGAATGTCTACGAGATGCCTATGTAAAGTCTAGAAGGCAAAAAGCTCTAGGCACTGAAAACAACTCATGTGAAAACATCTTTAAGGGATGTAGGAAAGCTAGGGCTCTTAGAATTGGACACAAACTCAGAATGTTTGAGGAGCAGTAAGAAAGCAAGTGGGATGGAAAAAAACTGGGAGGAGTGGTATCAGGGTCAGAAGGATAGCAGGGGCTGGATCCTGCAGAGGCTGGATTTTATTCCGAGGATGGATATGGAGCCACTGGTGACTTCAAGCCAAGAGTGATGTGATTCGATTTACATTTAATAAAGTCACCAGATGCCGTGTGGAGAATGTATTGAAGGCGCCCAGGTGGAAACAGGAAGACCTGTCTTGAGGTCATTTTAGAGAATAGGCAAGAGAAACCGTGTTTGGGAGAGGGTGATGGCAGCAGTGATAGAGAGAGACAGAGGCTAGATACTGTTGAGAAGCAACCTCAATATAATCTGCAATTTTATTGGTTATGCGGGAATGAAAGGAATCCTGGAAGGCTTCTGGTTTGGGGTGAAGTACTTATGGGGATGAGGGTGCTATTGAATGAGGTAGAAAAGATGGTACCAATGAAGAGCAAGTTGGAGGAGAAAATAAGAGACATATGGTAAAAACATGCTCAAGAGACTAAACGAGTACTTAATGACAATGGCTGTCATTTAACTAAAGTATGATCATGTGTATGATAAACTATAGTCCTTAGAATGACCCCACGGGGCATTATTTAGCATCCACATTTTATTAATGACCTTACTGAGGCTGAGATTAAGGAAAGCATGAGAGACCACTCAGGTAAGAAGAGGAGAAGCCAGGATCAGAACTCATATTGCCTGACAGAAAGATTTTCATTAAACCACGTTCGTGAGTGCCTGCTCAGTCGCTTCAGTGGTGTCTGGGTCTTTGCGACCCTATGGACTGTAGCCCTTCAGGCTCCTCTGTCTGTCCTATTCACTGGGCATTAAACTACACTGCCTCCCAAGACCAGCATACACAGAGAGAGAGAGAGAGAGCGCGCTGGATTTGCTGTTTGTTGCTGTTCGTTCTGTGTAATCATTTGTAGTTCTGAACGATTATTCCAAGAGAAAAGTAAAGTGAAAGTTGCTCAGTTGTGTCTGACTCTTTGTGACCCCATGGACTATACAGTCCATGAAATTCTCCAGACAGGAATACTGGAGTGGGCAGCCTTTCCCTTCTCCAGGGGATCTTTCCAACTCAGGGATCAAACCCAGGTCTCCAGCATTGCAGGTGGATTCTTTACCAGTTGAGTCACAAGGGAAACCCATTCCAAGAGAGGTCATGTTCCATAAAGCTCAACCAAATCTGCTGGACACCAACTAATCACAAGCTTTGTGGAAGACTTCTTGGGGAATACACACGAAAAGGAGACAGGCCCTGCCCTCAAGGCACTGTAGAAGTGACAGAAGTTTCTTGAGCAAAAGAGTGAAATGCCTTAGCGTAAAGGAGGGAAATCCTAAAGGCAGGTGAGAGGAGTAGGGATTAGAAGACTTCTGAGAGGGAGGAGCATTTGAACTGGGTCTTGAAGGATGGGTGGAGGTTGAAGGAAAAATGGCACTCCAAACCAAAGAGACTGGCAAGGGCAGACGGGCATCAGCAAGTCACTGGTACACAGGAGCAGTGGACAGTCATGGCAAAGCCTGAGCACCATGGAGAGAAGCCCTCCGCCAGCTCAATCATTGTCTTCTTGGGTGACTTCTACAGGTTATTTAATCTTTTTGAGTCTCAGTATACTTTTCTGTAAAATATTGATAATAAGAGCATCTACTTCATAGGGTTCTTATGAACTATAAGTTGAAGGGCTTAACACAAGCCCTAATTCATAGGAGTGTTACAATTCACCTGTGGATAATTGTAGGGGAAGGAAAGTCAGAAAGCTGGAACCAAATCTTGGAGGGCCTTAAGTGCCATATTAAACATTTCAACTTTATCTGTAGCCCACAGAAATTCCATCAAAAGTTTATGAGCCAGGACTGACATGAGTACAGTTAGCCTTTTTATTAGCAGATTCTACATCTGTGGATTCAGCCAATTGAAGGTGATGGAAAATATTTTGGGGAAAAATTCCATAAAGTTCCAAAAAATAAAACTTGAATTTGCTCCAACTATTTACATAGCATTTACAGACTATTTACAGCTTTTTATATAGCATTTATATTGTGTTAGGTATTACAGGTAATCTAGACATGATTTAGAGCATATGGGAGGATGTGGCTAAGTTATATACAAGTATTACATCATTTTATACAAGGGGCTTGAGCATCCATGGGTTTTGCTATCCATGGGGAATCCCAGAACCAACCCACCACCTCTCCCTTCCCCCCTACCCCCAAGATACCAAGGGAGGACTGTAATCTTCCAAAGATAATTCCGGCTTATATATGTAAAGAGATAGGAAGCAAGTGACCTATTAGAATGCAAACAAGTTGCCTAAGTGTACAAAAGGTGTGAATGTCTATTTTATACCTTGTATTTTCTTTCCTTCACAAATGTTATAAATATAAATTCAAGTGAGTCAAAGGCTGACTTAACATGTTCTAAAGGTCTGTGACTAGATATGTTTACTAAGGAATATATTTTAATTTTTCTAGAAATATTTCAACAGTGGAAATCTATGTAGTATAGAAGATTCACAGTAAGACTGGGATTCATTGAATAAGACAAATTCCTATTCAAATGTTTTTCCAAAGTAGAAATAAGAAAATAAGTCACTCTCTTGTTCAGAAATGAGGACAAAATGATATTAACAGGGCCAAATAGAAAATGTCTTTCTTGGTTTCACTGAACAAGCAGATTAACTCAGTAATGATCCCCCAACCCACGCAAAAAACTTTACCTCAGGTTGCCCTTAAAAGGAGTTAAACACAAAGATGAACAAAGTAATAAACATTTTCTTTTGAACTTAAGAAAATTTGTTTCTTTTGCCACAGTTGTTCTTTCAAAGAATTAATTTTTTAACCTGAGTTAGTGAGGTTATCTGTTCATAAGTATTTTGTGAGCAACTTCAGTAATAGCTTAAGGAAAATTGAGTTAGCAAAAATTAAGTAAACTGATTTAAGAAAACAATATTTGATATATGCAAAGAAATACACAAAAGCTGTTTGCTTTCTTTGGGTGTCACAGAGTCGAAGTAAGTGTTCTGAGTTCGAGAATTTATAGAATCACCAAAGCTGAGAAAGTTGTGAACAGAGGAAAGAATTACTGCCAAGACGTGTACCTGTTTGACCTAATGACAATGATTAGACTTAATATAGCACCTGAAATGAATGTTTATTTTCATTATTGTAACAGGTTTTGTTTTAAATCAAGCATTTACTGTCTTCTGTTACGTGCATCCTCACAATTTAGTCTCCTGTGCAGAAAAAAATCTGTGGCTTGATACATTCATCAGGCTGAGACCTAACCTTGGGTGAAAAATGAATCTTATACCTCATAAAATTCTACCAGTAATTTCTTGGTTTAATTTGAATGCAAAACATGCAAATTGTTCCAAGAGGACTGCCTTTGAACAACTGTATTGATATGTGGTGCCTGATTTGAAAGACTTCACCACTGCTTGAAATCACTGACTTTTATTGCCTTGATGAATATAAAGTCCCAACGGTGGTGACTTCTTTGCAGTCTGCTTATTTAGCACATACCTACACTTAAAAAAAAAATGTTTTCCTGTTTATTTGTCCTCTGTTATCACAGTAAGAATAATAACCTCTGTTTTACCACTCCATTTCTGTGTCTGCGATCTTAAAAAGCCTGATGGATCAATATGAGGCTTTTAATGTACTTTTTCTGCCTTTCTCATTATAGGTTTGCAGTCAGAATACTAAAATGTCATTGAGACACAGTCTCTTTCTAGTGTTTGGTTCCCAGGAAGTGCCTCCAAGGAAAATGAGGGTCCACACATGGTGTCTTTCAAGAAATAAAGCCATGGAGTTTCAGTTCCAACAATTCTATGGGACTCTTCTTCTCAGGCATTAGAGATTGTTAAGCAGATGTTTGTAGCATCCTCCTTGTGCATTCTAAAGTACTGTCTTTATTTGAATGTCTAATTCTCACTGTGAGGTGAGTAGATCAATAAACAAGTGTATTCCAGTGCACATAAGTGGTATTCTGGCAAATGGTCAACAACCGTTTCTGGGGGGCAGGGGATAGCCTTGATTTGTAGCATTTACTGATTTCTGAAAGTGAAAGTGGAGACTGAAAAATTTGGCTTAAAGCTCAGCATTCAGAAAATGAAGATCATGGCATCTGGTCCCATCACTTCATGGGAAATAGATGGGGAAACAGTAGAAACAGTGTCAGACTTTATTTTGGGGGGCTCCAAAATCACTGCAGATGGTGACTGCAGCCATGAAATTAAAAGATGCTTACTCCTTGGATGAAAAGTTATGATCAACCTAGATGGCATATTGAAAAGCAGAGACATTACTTTGCCAACAAAGGTCCGTCTAGTCAAGGCTATGGTTTTTCCTGTGGTCATGTATGGATGTGAGAGTTGGACTGTGAAGAAAGCTGAGCGCCGAAGAATTGATGCTTTTGAACTGTGGTGTTGGAGAAGACTCTTGAGAGTCCCTTGGACTGCAAGGAGATCCAACCAGTCCATTCTGAAGGAGATCAGCCCTGGGATTTCTTTGGAAGGAATGATGCTGAAGCTGAGACTCCAGTACTTTGGCCACCTCATGCGAAGAATTGATTCATTAGAAAAGACTCTCATGCTGGGAGGGATTGGGGGCAGGAGGAGAAGGAGACGACAGAGGATGAGATGGCTGGATGGCATCACTGACTTGATGGATGTGAGTCTGAGTGAATTCCGGGAGTTGGTGATGGACAGGGAGGCCTGGCGTGCTGCGATTCATGGGGTCGCAAAGAGTCAGACACGACTGAGCGACTGAACTGAACTGAACTGAACTGAAGGTATAAATAATGCCACCAAGACCAGTTTCAAGCTACCAAATTATACCGTTGAATATGGAATTGGAAAAAAGATGCATAGCAGTACATAATTATGTAGCATGGTACAAATACAGTAGATATGAAAAAACCTCATTAGTATGGATAATAGTAAAATGTAGCAAAATGAGTAGGAAGTGATGGGGGCTGACTTTTTATTATCTTTGTTTTTAATAATATTCTTTTAGTTGTAAGTTTGCATAACTTTTACTAGTAACTGTGTTTAACAGTAGGTTTGCAAAATTCCTTATGGGTCTGACAAGCTGATTTCAATGAGCTGATGCACATGCTTTTCTGATCAAAAATTACCTTTTCCTAAATAAATGATCACTTCTACAATGCCTCTGGCCCTTAGTGGAAAAATCCCTGCAGCCATTTCCTGGAAAGTTGGTTATATTTACAGAAAGCAAAGTCAGTTGTGGTAGCAGGCGAGGCTCATGATTCAGAGCACACCATCTGGGCTCAGCGCTGGGAAGGCTTCAGGCAGAACGGCTATAACTGAGTTAGCACTGTTGTGTAGTTGCTCAGTTGTGTCCAACTCTTTGCATCCCCATGGACTGTAGCCTGCCAGGCTCCTCTGACCATGGAATTTTCCAGGCAAGCATACTGGAATGAGTTGCCATGCCCTCCTCCAGAGGATCTTCCAGATGCAGGGATCAAACCCGGGTCTCTGGCTTGGCAGGCAGATTCTTTACCACTGAGCCACCAGGGAAGCCTCAGCTAGCACTAGTGTTCTTTTTTAAGAAAACAAGGACATTGTGTAATAGGGTTCAACAATTCTGCCTTGCAATTAAACTTGATGACATGAAATAGATTCAGTATGCCTATACCAATTACTTAACCTATTCTTTTAATGAAGATAGGGGAGGGAATTGGACTTTAGATAAGTAGTAAGTTTTTCACATTATTCTTGCTTTGAGTATATTGGTACCATTTGTTGAGGCAAACTATCTTTGGTAATGTGCTCATTCATGCATTCATTCTTCACATACTTATTGGCTCCCTGTGGCAGGCAAGGTGAGGCATGAGGCATAGTTTGTTTAAGGAAAAACAAACCAGTCTCCTTTGCCCTGGGAATCACAGTCTAGTGAAGAGATAGTTATATATATAAATCAAAATTCAGCAAATTATCATTTTATTACAGAAATTAATTAAGTGAGCCATAGGGATGAACAACTGATTGGGACTCTTCATAAACTTGCTGCTTGGATGAAGGACTGGGGCCCCCCTGCTTGAACAATGTGACCCTGGAGGACTGACTGTGGAGAATCCAAGTAAGTCTCAATGTTCTTGGGATGGAACACAGTGCACATCCAACCTGGAACTCACCAAAGCAAGAATCTACTGGGAGCTGGAAACTGTGTTCCTTGTGGGGGTTAGAAAGATGAATAGGAACAATTCCTGGCTTTCAAAGTTTATGACAAAGAAGTAAGACATGGGTACAGACCATTATGGGACAAGGCAGAGATTACTTAGGCTGCACCAGGTGTCCTGGAGGTGCTGTGGGCACACAGGTTGGATGCGGAAAGAGCAGCCCTAAAGCAGGAAATGGCCCTGGAACAGGAGACTGCAACTCACAGCTGGGCAAGTCTTCGAGCTCCAAATCTATGAGAAGAAACTAAATGAGATTGTAAAATCTCACTAAAGATTTTTAACCATAGGAATACCTTCAAGAAAATGGTTATGCAGGATTAACTTTCTCTGGAATCTGGGAAATAAACTGGGTGACCTCTATTAGGTTCCAATCCAGTCCTCTGGTTTCAGGAAAAGGTGGAAGGAGAGGGCCAAGTAACACCTGTACTTGTTTTTTTGTTCTCAGGCAAAGGTGTACAGCATGAGAAAGCATCCTGATTTTTCTTCTACTGGCCAATGAGATGTTGTGGTGGAAGCTGAGAGGAAGCAAAGTCATCTGCTTCTGACAATTATGGACTGCAGTGGCCACCACACTGATCTCATTTGCCATTTCAGTTTTCCCAGGTATGTAACTTTCCCATTTCCAGGAACCCTAAGGGTGAATGGTCTACTTATTGGTTAAGTAGAGTGGATTTAAAAATCTTTTGATAATGGCAAATTATAATTCATTAATCCAAATAATACAATTAGAAGAAAACCTAACTTCTCTCAGTTTTTAAGTTTTATAAAGGAAAAGCATGTTATCATCAGAATGTCTGAGGTCAAGTCAATAGCACTTACATCTCAATAGAAGAGGGGCATCTATTTTACCCATGTTTCCAGGCCACATCTGGAGTGCTGTGCTCTGTTCTGGCATCCTCTCCAAGAGGAATGGCAACTGAAGTGAAGATAATTAAAGGAGAACAACCAGCATGATAAGCAGTCAGGCAAATACAGCATGAATGTTCATAATCCATTGAAGCTGTTTAGCCTGGAGAATACTTGTTGGGGGAAGAACAGCAGCATGAACACCATCTTTGACTATAATATGATCATCATATAAAAGATGGAGCCAATGCTGTGTGTGTTCTTGTTGGGCAGAAAGAGACTTGAAAGGCAAAAGTTACAGTGGGAGACTTAGCTCCAAAGAAGAAAATTACCAAAAAGAAATGGTCCTAAAATGAAGTGATCTGCCTTGTGAAGTAGTGAGTTTCCCAATTCTGGTGGTGTTTAAGCAGAAGCTAATAACCATGAATGAGGAGTTTTTAGATCAGTGGATCTCAAACTATGATAAAGTAGGAATTGCCTAGGGACTTTGTTCAAGCACATTACTAGTTCTAGCTCCCAGAGATTATGATTCAGTGTGTTTGGAGTGGGGCCCATAGATTTGCCTTTGACAATGTTCCCAGGGGATGCTGCTGCTGCTAAGTGAGTGATAATTGCTCCAGTCATGTCCAACTCTTCGCCACCCCATGGACTGTAGCCTACCAGGCTCCTTTGTCCATGGAATTCTCCAGGGAGAATACTGGAGTGGGTTGCCATGCCCTCCTCCAGGGGATCCTCCTGACCCAAGGATCAAACCCACATCTCTCACATCTCCTATATTGGCAGATGGGTTCTTTACCACTTGTGCCACCATGTGCAGATATCAGAAAGATATTCATTAAAAACAAACTATAGGATGGTGTGCATTTGTGATGGCAGTTTTAGGAAAAAAACAATACTATGGCACACATGTGTATTCAACTTCAGGAAGATGCAATGACTATTAATAATGGCTTTCTCAAGGGATAAGGAGTGTGTGTGTGTGTGTGTGTGTGTGTGTGTGTGTGTGTGTGTGTGTGTTTGGGGGGTGCATATGTAAAATAATAGTGAAGCAAACTAGGCAGCAACAGGGATAATTAATTCGGTCTGTCACTTTGCCATCCTGACTGGCCTGGTTTAGAAATATTCCAACACCTGCAAAAAAGAATTGAGCAGGGAGTGAGGGAGGATCATATTAATAGAATGATTTAGATAGATGATTTAAATAATACAAATTTTCCAAATAGGTATTTAATATGCCACTCACTTTGAGGTCTGTGAACAATTTTTACATATGTATAGTTGCGCCCATTTAGTATGGTTGCTGCTGCTGCTAAGTCGCTTCAGTCGTGTCTAACTCTGTGCGACCCCATAGACGGCAGCCCACCTGGGATTCTCCAGGCAAGAACACTGGAGTGGGTTGCCATTTCCTTCTCCAATTCATGAAAGTGAAAAGTGAAAGTGAAGTCGCTCAGTATGGTTCAGTTCAGTTCAGTCGCTCAGTCGTGTCTGACTCTTTGCGACCCCATGAATCGCAGCACACCAGGCCTCCCTGTCCATCACCAACTCCCTGAGTTCACCCAGACTCATGTCCATCGAGTCAGTGATGCCATCCAGCCATCTCATCCTCTGTCGTCCCCTTCTCCTCCTGCCCCCAATCCCTCCCAGCATCAGAGTCTTTTCCAATGAGTCAACTCTTCGCATGAGGTGGCCAAAGTACTGGAGTTTCAGCTTTAGCATCATTTCTTCCAAAGAAATCCCAGGGCTGATCTCCTTCAGAATGGACTGGTTGGGTCTCCTTGGTCCAAGGGACTCTCAAGAGTCAGTATGGTTGCTGCTGCTGCTGCTGCTAAGTGTGTTCTCCAGGCAAGAGTACTGGAGTGGGTTGCCATTGCCTTCTTCACAGGTGCGTATCAGTTGTTGGAAATGCGTTAGGTAATTGCAGAATAATTGAGTCGTACACTGAGGGGCGCTAACGCACCAAGGGATTAATAACTCATCTGAACCAACGCGCCCTCTGCTGGACATTCTTAGAAAGTAACACCTATTTTAAAGCAACTGTGGAGAAGGCAATGGCACCCCACTCCAGTACTCTTGCCTGGAAAATCCCATGGATGGAAGAGTCTGGTGGGCTGCAGTCCATGGGGTCGCGAAGAGTCGGACACGACTGAGCGACTTCACCTTCACTTTTCACTTTCATGCTTTGGAGAAAGAAATGGCAACCCACTCCAGTGTTCTTGCCTGGAGAATCCCAGGGGCGGGGGAGCCTGGTGGGCTGCCGTCTCAGGAGTCGCACAGAGTCAGACACGACTGAAGCGACTTAGCAGCAGCGGCAGCAGTGTCTTCTCTATGGTCCAGATCATTCATTCATTCCAACAGTACTGATCACCTACCATGTGCCAGGTGCATATGTATCATCATACATGATATTTGAATGTCTGTTGTATGATTCTATTTACTTTTCTATATGTTTAAATATTTCTCTTTAAAAACTATCTATGTTAAGAGGAAAAAGGGTCAGAAAAATAATATGATAAAATTTCATATCTTAAATTCTGATGGTAGTTCTTTGGACCAATTAAATGAAGTCAAGGCATGTATTAGATAAGATATCAAACCATTTTAGAACTGGGTATGGCTTAATAAATTATTTAGTTTAACTCTGTTTTAGAGCCAAGAAAATTGAGGTTCATAGACATTAACAGCTAGTATAGAGGCAGGCAGAAAATTAGAAAAAAAAAAAAAGCCTGTACTAAAATTTCAGTCACCTTGTTAGTGGATTTGTCACATTCAACCTAATAATAACATAATAATCAAGTTGTGTGTGTGTGTCTGTATTTTTTGTGTTTAAGCAATGAGCACTGGTTTGACAGAAGAAGCACCCAATCCGTCTATATTGAGGCGTATATTTAAGGTTAATCCACACCAAAGTAAATAGCTGACATCAGAAGAATGGATGACGTCATCAGGTGGTGAATTGAGAAGAAAAAAAGAGGAAAGTTGATCTTAGCCCTTTGCAAGATGTAAGATTTGGGAGCTCCAGCTGAGAAAATGCTTGTACTGCTCCAGGGCTGGAAACTTGCAGAGTTCAGGGCACCCAGAGGACACAGGCACTGCTGGGGAATTTGATATGTAAAGGATGAAAGCCCTTGATCCTGAGAAGCCTGTAGATTAGCAGGAAACATATACTACATCAATCCAAAGACTGAAAAGTCCTGGTTTACTAAGGCCTTTTATAAAGAAGAACACACACTAGAGTTTGGGGAATAGTTGAAGGCATTTGTCTTTTTCAGCCCTTCTGCCAACTCACAGGCCACCATTTTCAGCAGGATTGCCAAAGGAGTGAGGAGGCTCTCCCAAGAGTAGGTAGTAGGTATTGAAGTGATGAGAAGGGGAGAAATTCTGGCTTATGCATAGTTTCTAAATTTTTCCATCCTTTACTTGGTGAAGTAGATCATATGGTTCTGTTTTTACTGAAGGTGTCAGAATGTCTTTGCCTTGACCCACAACTGCTTGACTACTCCAGTTTGAACACCCTCATTATTTTCCAAGTTCTGAGAATCACAGAGCCTGGATATTGGACCATGTGTGGGATGAAGTGTATTGCAATGGACACTGTCCTTTTCACTCACTTAATATCATCAAGTAGACTATGGAGGCATTTATGTTGAAGAATTGAGCAGAAAATAAATTATTTCTGTTTTTATTTCCATTACTCTAGGAAACAGATTGAAAAAGATATTGCTGCAATTTATGTCAAAGACTATCTGTCTGTCTTTCCTTGAAGAGTTTTAGAGTATTCCACCCTAAAATCCATTTTGAGTTTATTTTTGTGTGTGGCGTTAAAAAATGTTCTAATTTCATTTTTCACATGTAGCTGTCCAGTTTCCCCACACCACTTATTAGACAGACTGTCTTTTCTCCATTGTATAGTCTTGCCACCTTTGTTATAGATTAATGAACCACAGGTACGTGAGTTTATTTCTGGCCTTTTTATCATGTTACATTGATTTACTGGAAAAGACCTTGATGTTAGGGAAGATTAAGGCAATAGGAGAACAGGGTGACAGAGGATAAGATGGTTGGATAACATCACCAACTCAATGGACATGAGTTTGAACAAACTCCAGGAGATAGTGAAGGACAGGGAAGCTAGGCTTGCTGCAGTCCATGGGGTCTAAAAGAGTTGGACACTATTTAGCTAGTGAATAACAACAAATTGAACTGAGTTCGGTGCCAATACCATACTGTTTTGGTGATTGTCACTTTGTAGTATAGTCTGAAGCCAGGGAACCTGACTGCTCTAGTTCTGTCTTTTGTGTCTCCATACAAGTTTTAAGACTTTTTGTTCTAGTTTTGTGAAAAATGCCATTGGTAAAGGCTCTCCAGGTGACTCAGTGGTAAAGAATCTGACTGCCAATGCAGGACACATGGGATTGATACCTGTGTTGGGAAAATTCCCTGGAGAAGGAAATGGTAACCCACTCCAGCATTCTTGCCTGGGAAATCCCACTGACAGAGGAGGCTGGTGGGCTACAGTCCATGGGATTGCAGAGTCAAACTCGATTTAGTGACTAAGCATGCATGCACACCACTTGCAAATTGATAGGGATTGCGTTTAATCTGTAGACTGCCTTGGGAGGTACTGTCATTTTGACAATATTGATTCTTCCAACCTGAGGACATGGTATATCTTTCCATCTGGTTGGGTCATCTTCAATTTCTTTCATCAATATCTTATAGTTTTTGGAGTACAAGTCCTTTGCCTCCTTAGATAGGTTTATTCCTAAGTGTTTTATTCTTTTTGATATGATGGTAAATGGGATTCTTTCTTTAATTTCTCTTCCTGATCTTTCATTTTTAATGTATAGAAATGCAACAGATTTCTGTGTATTTATTTTGTATCCTGCAACTTTATCAGATTTATTGATGAGTTGTAGTAGTTTTATGGTAGCATCCTTAGTATTTTCTACGTGTAATATCATGTCATCTGCAAACAGTGACAGTTTTACTTCTTTTCCAATTTTGTTGTGTTTTTAGGCACTAAGTTGTGTCTGTCTCTTTTGCAACCCCATGGACTATAGCTCACCAGGCTCCTCTGTTCATGGCATTTCCCTGGCAAGAATGCTGGAGTGGATTGTCATTTCCTTCTCTAGGGAATCTTCTAATCCAGGGATCGAACTCATGTCTCCTGCTTGGCAGGTGGAGACATAGAAAGAATTTGGAAGTGTTATTTCCTCTTCCATTTCTTGAAATAGTTTCAGAATATAGGTGTTAACTATTCTCTGAACTTTTGATAGCATTAGCCTGTGAGGCTATTTGGTCCTAGACTTTGGTTTGTTGAGAGTTTTTAAATCTTTGGAAAAGACCCTGATGCCAGCTGGGAAAGATGGAATACAGGAGGAGAAGGGGATGACAGAGTATTAGATGGCTGGGTGGCATCACTGACTCGATGGACATGAGCCTGAGTAAACTCTGGGAAATGGTGAAAGACTAGGAAGCCTGGCATGCTGCAGTCCATGGGTTGCAAAGAGTCAGACATGATGGAGTGAACAACAACACAAATCATAGTTCAATTTCAGGTCCGGCCATGGGACCTTCTTTTCAGGGATCTATTGGCAACCATAGGTTACGTCGAGATCGAAGAATCAGAAGGGATTCATTTTTTATAGACATGGAGGAGTTAAGACAAGTATATAGTTTGCAATATATACAAGGTAAAGAAAGTAAAGTCTTATTAAATTGTAAGTTTTCTATAGCTACAACAAAAGGAAGGGGAACACAAACTTGTATAAGATATGACTGATTATAATGAAAGGAATAATGACTAGAACTATGACTAGTCTCTGAAATATCCAGTCCAAGTTACAAGTTCTTCAGTGCTCATGGCAAGTTTCCAAATGTCCCATTGTTCAGGCCCAATCCATTTATTGAGGATGATTCGAGGGTGAGGGGGTGCCATTCCACTGTCAAGCCAGCCAAGAAGTCCTTTGTCATGGTAATGTTCCATCATAGTATTGGTAATCTTCCATGATACTTGAGTAGCATAATTACATATAGTGCTGTTAATATTATCTGAACAGTCAGAGAACCACATACTATGGGGTCCCCAATCGACAATGGTATAATTGGCCACAAACATTAATTTTCCTGATTTGGCTTGACATCTGTCCCAATGAACAGGAGTATATTTAAAGTTCTTATAAGTAAACCCTTTCTGTAATGATTTTTGTCCTTTCCCTAGAGTTTCAGTAGTGTTGACGTGGTTCTCATAAAAAGAAAGATCAGTAAATAATCCAAGCAATGTCCAAAAGTCCTTTTTTGGAGGCAGGACAAAAGCCCAAGTTTGTCAGCTAACGTTTATGCATAATTCTGCTGGGCCCACGCATAAAGGAAGGATTTCATAACCTAAAGAAATATTAATTAGTCTGCCTTCTTCCTCAGGGTGTGAGGGCCCCTCCAGACTCCAGGGAGGAGGCATATGTATTGAGTCATTGGTAGATACGATTGGTCCTCTTTTTGTCCATTCTACAACCTGTAGTAAAGGGGGGGTTGGGTATATAGGCCCAGTAAGTATGACTCATCAACTCTGCTTGAGCAGGGGAAGCAAAAGCAAGCAAAGCAAGCATAGCAACAAAAATATTTTCTGGATTCCGAGGCATTCCCTGTTGAGAAACCAGATTTTCAGCTTTATTAGTAAGGATTTTTATGTGTCCCCAAGTAGGGAGATCATGAGGTAGATAACATTGAGTGCGGCATTTTTTGGAAATCTCTAAAGCCGCCATGGCTTGTACTGGAACCTCCTCTTCCTGGGGATTTCGTTTTTTCCTCTCTGTCTTGAATGTCGGTGGTTCTCTGGGGGCGGATCTTCTGAAGAAGGAGCCAACTGACTTCATTAGATCTATCTGGAAAAATGTAAGCATACCTTTTTTTCTGTAATATGAATTTTCCAGATTTCCATTGTTTAGTCAGCCTATCTTGATACCAAATGGGCAGAGGAAGAGAAGTGTCTTTCAATTTCTCAAAAAAAAAAATTTTTTTTTTTGTTTTTGTCAAAATATCTCCTTGCAGTAAGTTTAAAAAATTTAAAACAAATAAAGCTGTATTAACAATAGTTATAGGCTTAGAGAATAGCTTGCATTGGAATCTAGTAAAGTCTGTTTTAGATAAGGAAGATAGTAGTGTTCCTGTGTATTCCCCCCTTTTTAATTTTTTTATTTGTAGTTTCAGCATGTGATGTGTTTGTTTGATTATACCTTGTGTTTGTGGATTATAAGGAATATCTGTAACATGTTTAATAGAAAATGATTGTAAAAATTGTTTGACGTGTTTAGAAATATAGGTAGGGCCATTGTCCATTTTTATGGAACTAGGAGTTTTCATTATAGCAAAACAAGTTAATAGGTGAGTTATAACGTGTTGTGTAATTTCACCTCAAAGAGGTGTGGCCCAGGTAAAAGAAGAGTTTGTGTTGATATAGACATGTAAGAAAGAAGATAGAGAGAGTTCAGGGCAATGAGTTATATCCATATGCCATCATTTATTGGGTTATAATCTTCGAAAATTGATACCTTGTGTAATGGGTTGAAGATGTAAGGGTTTAAAAGTAGAGCAATTATTTATGATTTCTTTAGTGGCAGTATGGAATTTTCTATATTTGGTGTAAGGAGCAAGCATTATTGTGTAATAAAGCATGTTGTTTTTTGGGAGTAGCAAAAGAAACAAGTTTATTAGCTTGTTCATTACACGAGTCATAGGGCTGGGAAGGCAGGAATGTGTTCCAATATGAGTAATATAAATGGGAGAAGTGCGTTTTCTAATAATAGATTGTAGTTCGAAAAAAAGTTGTTGAATAACAGGATGATTGGAGTTTATAGTGGAGGTTTTTATATTTTTTAATATAAAAACTGAATATAAGGAATCAGAGACTATGTAAGTAAGTAAATAACTTGAATGAGAATATACTTTGTTTTGTTGAACAGAATGAAATTTAGTATAAAAAGATTTTATATTCTTTGAGAAACCAGAATGAGGCTTTGGCATTTTTGGTCCCATTTGTATAGAAAACATCAGCTTGAGGTATAGGCTGTGAGCTGACGGCATGGGAGATCATAAATTTAGTATTTTTGAAGAAATTTCAGAGCTTGTTAGAAGGATAATGAAATGAAATTTTGCCAAAATATTTCAGAAAGGCTATTTGGAAATCAGTAGAAGTTTGTAATGTGTTCTCCAATTGAGACTTATTAACAGGTATTACAATTTTACGAGGATCGGAGCCAATTAACATCTTGGTTTTATATCTTTCATTGATAAAGATTAGAGCGATTAAATCAAGAGAGGGTGTAAGTGAGTTTGTCCCTCTAAAATGGGTGGGTATACATCCATTCTATTGGGTGTTCTAGTTGGGCAAGAAGTCCTGTGGGGGAATGAAGAGAAGGGAGTATAAATAATTTTAGAGGTAAATCAAGTCTAATATGTGTAAGAAATTGCTTTTGCAATTTATTTTATATTAAATAGAGTTTTTCTCGTGCCTCTTGTGAAAATGAACTAGGGCTATTTAAATTGGAATCTCTTATCAAAGTATTAAATAAATTAGTCAGTTGATAATTAGCAATGTCTAAAGAAGGTCTGATCTAATTTATATCTCTTAAAAGTTTTTGAAAACCATTCAATGTTGATAATTTGTCAGTATGAATCTGTGTCAGTTGGGGAGTAATACATTGTCTATTAATAATAAATCCTAAGTAATGGTAAGGTGTAGAGGTTTAAATTATTTCAGGGGCAATAATTAATCCAGAGTTTTTCAAGCATTTTTGGACTATATTAAACATGTGCTGAGTTTCCAAAACAGGTGGAGCTGAAAACAATATATCATCCATATAATGAATAACAAGAAAGTTAGGAAATTGTTTTCTTATAGGTTCCAGGGCTTTGGCTACATAATATTGACACATGGTGGGAAGATTCATCATTTTTTTGAGGAAATATAGTCCACTGGTATCGCTTATGAGGCCCAGTGTGATTAGGATAAGGAAGAGAGAAAGCAAATCTCTTTTGGTCTACAGGGTGTAAAGGTATATTAAAAAAAGCAATCCTGTAAATCAATAATAACAATATGCCAGTTTTGAGGAATAATGGTAGGTGATGGGATTTTTTATTGCAATGTACCCATAGGTTTCATAGATGCATTAACTTTTCTAAGATCTGTTAAGAGATGTCATTTGCCAGATTTTTTTTTATAACAAAAATGGAGAGTTCCAAGGGGAATAAGATTTTTCAATATGTTTTAATTTTAATTGTATATCTATAAGTTCTTTAGTAGCCTGTAATTTCTCTTTTGTAAGGGGCCATTGTCTGCCCAAATAGGCTCATCGTATTTCTAAGTTATTTTAATAATGGTATTGTTTGTTAAATGAGCAGTGGGCCCTAAGAAAAATGTGGAATGTATATCTGAATTTGCCATTGTATAAGTAAATCTCATTCTATAGATTAAGGGGTGCATCTATTATGTAAGGTTGTAATGTAGCAGTCTGGCCTTCTGTTTTCTCACAAGGATAAATTTGAATATTTTGATAAACTTTTTGTATTTTAGTTTGAGAAACTCCTGTAATTTGGCAAGAAATATTTTGTATAAGCCAAGATTTGGGCCATTAGTGTTTGGAAATAATAGTGATGTCAGATATAGTATCAAGGAGACCAGAAAAATTTTTACCACTAATTTTGATATTTATGTTTGGTCAGGCATATTCAGATACCAATGTTGTCCATAAGGATTGTTTTTGATCTGTATTTTTTTTTAACTATCTGTCTGTATATCATTAGAGGAATTAACAGAAATGTAAGGTAAGGTTGTATATTGTCACCCTGCTTATTTAACTTACATGCAGAGTACATCATGAGAAATGCTGGACTGGAAGAAGCACAAACTGGAATCAAGATTGCCGTGAGAAATATCAATAACCTCAGATATGCAGATGACACCACCCTTATGGCAGAAAATGAAGAGGAACTAAAGAGCCTCTTGATGAAAATGAAAGAGGAGAGTGAAAAAGTTGGCTTAAAGCTCAACATTCAGAAAACTAGGATTATGGCATCCGGTCCCATCACTTCATAGGAAATAGATGGGGAAACAGTGGAAACAGTGTCAGAATTTATTTTGGGGGGGCTCAAAAATCATTGCAGATGGTGATTGCAGCCATGAAATTAAAAGATGCTTACTCCTTGGAAGGAAAGTTATGACCAACCTAGATAGCATATTCAAAAGCAGAGACATTACTTTGCCAACAAAGGTCCATCTAGTCAAGGCTATGATTTTTCCAGTGGTCATGTATGGATGTGAGAGTTGGACTCTGAAGAAAGCTGAGTGCCAAAGAATTGATTCTTTTGAACTGTGGTGTTGGAGAAGACTCTTGAGAGTCCCTTGGACTGCAAGGAGATCCAATCAGTCCATTCTAAAGGAGATCAGTCCTGGGTGTTCTTTGGAAGGAATGATGCTAAAGCTGAAACTCCAGTACTTTGGCCACCTCATGCGAAGAGTTGACTCATTGGAAAAGACTCTGATGCTGGAAGGGATTGGGGGCAGGAGGAGAAGGGGACAACAGAGGATGAGATGGCTGGCTGGCATCACTGACTCGATGGACGTGAGTTTGAGTGAACTCCGGGAGTTGGTGATGGACAGGGAGGCCTGGTGTGCTGCAATTCATGGGGTCGCAAAGAATCGGACATGACTGAGCGACTGAACTGAAGGTAAAAGAAGTAATTGGGCAATTTTGTCCCCTTTTTAAAATTGCCATGGTATCTGAGATGACATCATAATTTCAATTTCTCCCTTATAATCTGAATCAATTATTCCAGGGTGAACAGTAATTCCCTTAGAAGTCAAGCTAGATCAGCCAAGTAAAAGGCCAAAGGTTTGTGGAGGTAGGGGTCCAAAAAGTCCAGTAGGTATTATAGAAGGGATTGCTTGAGGAAAAAGGAGAAAATCATTTAGGGCTGATATATCAATGGCAGTACTGCCGGATGTTGAGGGTTTGAGGGAAAAGATGGCGTTTGCCTCTGGTTTTTGTTGAAGGGGACACAGGGAGTCCCCAGTTTGGAGTTTCCTGAAACAGGCTCTCTCTCAACATAATATTTAGGGTGACATTTTCTAGCCTAATGTATCCCTTTATGGCAATGAGGGAAGATTTTTTGAAAGTTTTTATTATTTTTAATTTTTTTTTGCATGTTTCTTAGGGCAATCTTTTTTTATATGGGTCTTATCCCCACATGCAAAACATCCTTCATCTCACTCTTTAAAAGCAACAGCCCTTGTTTCAGCTAACATTTGCATTTTCTGTTTCTTAGCCCCTAGATTGTGGCAAGCCTTCAAATAATCAATAACAGTGTTGGTCTCATGTATTGGAGTGATAGCCCTTTAACATTTTTTATTTGAATTTTCATATGCAAGCAGTTTTTCTAGGTGTAATCTGGCTTCTTCTCCAATTACACTAAGAGAAATAAAAGTTTCTAGTCTAGCTAGAAAATAAGTATAGGCTTCATTAGGTCCTTGAAATATCTTAGTGTAACTATCTTTAGGTTCTCCTTGAGGAGTAATTTGATCCCAGGCTTCAAGGGCAATTTATTTTAATTGTTCATGTAATAAAGGAAGGCCTTATATTCGAGCTTCTATTGCCTCAAATTGTCTTGTACCAGTTAACATTTTAAAAGTGATTTGGTTCTGGGGGGTGTCAGCTCGAGCATTAAAATTGGCATGATCCCAAGCCACATAGACCATTGAAGATATTTTCCTGGTTTAAGGAGAGTTGACTCTGGGACCAAAGATAGGTTTCAGTCATTCAAAGCTTGGTGTGCAAAATTTTATTTAAAGTGACAGAACAGAGAAAGCTTCTGTCATAGATATCAAAAGGGGAGTAGAAACAGTATTTGTCTCATTGATTTAAGTGGGACCTTATATTTTTCTCCTAGTTGCTGAGACTAGATAAAAAAGAATACCTCAATGTTGTAAGAGTTATATTAGGCCTTTTTCCAAGACATACATCTTGAGATAACTTTGGCACAAAATTAGCCGGGGAGAACAGGTTCCAGATAATGTCTCTGGGCAAGATATACTGTTGCTGTGTAATCAGGGGTACAAGTCTTGAGATACAAGTTCCCAGGCAAGATTGTTGCAATTATAGTCATTAACATAGAGCCTAAGAAAAGCATGTCCATGAGTAAGACATTGTGTTGTGTAATTAGAGGAACTAAAAAGCCTCTTGAAGAAAGTGAAAAAGGAGAGTGAAAAGGTTGGCGTAAAGCTCAACATTCAGAAAACAAAGATCATGGCATCTGGTCCCATCACTTCATGGGAAATAGATGGGGAAACAGTGGAAACAGTGTCAGACTTTATATTTTTGGGCTCCAAAATCACTGCAGATGGTGATTGCAGCCATGAAATTAAAAGAACTTAACTGAACTGAATTATTAGTTTTGGACATAAAGAAAGGTCAGTTCTTTGGCAAAATACATTGTTGCACAAGGCTTAATGAAAGCATGAGTGAAAATATTTGCTTTCTCTTTATAGGGCCCTAGATTGTTGTCTAAGCTCTAACTCTTTCAATTCCTCCTGTTTTTAGGAGAACATGGTTATCAGGGAAAGGGGTGGAGAACTTTTCCTGTAATTTCTTCCTGCTGGGAAGGTGCATAGGCCCTAAATTGTTGAGGCAGCATATTTTCTTTATCCTTACATTGAGGGTCTCTGATCTAGGGGCCCTGAGTAATAGTTAGCTCATTATATGGTTACAGATATAAAAAGCAAACAGCAAGAATAAGATGACTACAATTATTACAGTCAAGATAGTTTTCCACCATTTGGAGAGAAAAATGGTGGGGCTTCCCAGCCATTTGGCCCATAACCCCGTACTTAACGACCTCAGTAGGTCCCAGTCACTCCGTCCTAAATGCTGTGAATACCATGTCCCTGTTCAGGGGCCACTTGTTGTGGTCTTTTATAGACCAGGACATGGGGACTGGAGTTGATGAAAAGAAAGAGAGAAAAAGAGAGAGAGCAGTATCTCTCGGGTTACGTGGAAAATCAATGAAGCCCATGCACAGGAGTACCACTCACGAAGGCACAAGGCGTCTTCTCAAGGAGGTCTTGAAAGCCCAGGCAAGAATGTGAGCTCAGTAGGCTTCCATGCTCCAAAGAGAATGAAGACAAAAAGAGGGACGTGGGGGACCCAGGTCTCTAGTGGAGCAAGGGTATTTTATTAGTAGAAATGCATGTTTATATATCTTCAGTAAATGATTACTCAGCCATTAAAAGAATTAAATTCCATCAGTTGCAACAAAATGGATAGTCTAATACATACAAGGTCACTGACGCTGAAAAGAGTCACTGAAGGGAGTTACTGAAAGGAATCCAAGCAGGTACCCTTTCCCATGATCTCAGTCCTGAGAACTACGTGCAGCTCTACTCATTCCTGAAATAGGAACTGATAAGAAACAGAGAATCTTTGAGAAATGACATACAAAGGAAGAAAAATGTAACATATTGGATTCCTTAAAGTTGAGTGTCCCCTGACAATTTTCTGTCTGGATGATTTGCCCATTGATGAAAGTGGAGTGTTAAAGACCCCCATTATTATTGTCTTACTGTTGATGTTTCCATTTATGGCTGTTGTTGTTTGTCTTATATATTTACAGTGGTTACATCTTCTTGGATTGATCCTGTTCATTATGTAATGTCCTTCTTTGTCTCTTATAACAGTCTTTATTTTAAAGTCTTTTTTGCCCGATATGACTATTGCTACTTCCACTTTCTTTTAATTACCATCTGCACGGGATACATTTTTTTCCATACCTTAACTTTCAGTCTGTATGTGTCCCTAGATCTGAGGTGGGTTTCTTGTAGGCAGCATATATAGGGGTATTGTTTTTTGTATCCATTCAGCCAGTCTACATCTTTTGATTGGAGCATTTATTTCACTTATGTTTAAGGTGATTATTGATATGCATGTTCTTATTGCTGTTTTATTAATTGTTTTGGATTTGTTTTTGTAGGTGTTTTCTTCCCTTCACCCTTGTTCTCTTGTGATTTGATGATCAACTTTAGTGTTGTGTTTAGATTCCCTTTTCTTTTTTGTGTGTGTATCTATTGTAGATTTAACAGTTTGCAATTAGTGTGAGGTTTTGATATAACAGTGTGTATATAAATAAGATTGTTTTAAGTTGCTGGTCTTTTGATTTCAAATACATTTCCAATATCCTGCATTTGTGCTCTCCTCTTCTCACCATTGCTGGCTCTGATATCATTTGTGTGCAGATGATTTCCTACCTTTAATGTATGTTTGCCTTTACCAGTCAGCTTTTCCATTCATAACTTTCTTATCTCTAACTGTGATCTTTTCTTTTCCACCTTGAGAAATTCCTTTAGCATTTGTTTCAAAGCTGGTATGGTGATGCTGAGTTCTCTTAGTCTTTACTTGTCTGTACAAGTTTTTGTTTTTTTTTTCCAATTTCTTGATCAAATCTGAATGTGAGCCCTGCTGGAGAAAATATTCTTGATTGTAGGTTCTTCCCTTTCTTCATTTAAATATATTGTGCCACTCCCTTCTGGCCTACAGATTTTCTGCTGAGAAATTGGTCGATAACTTTATGAGAATTCCTTTGTATACTATCTGTTGCTTTTCCTTTGTTGCTTTTAATATTTTTCTTTGTGTTTAACTTTTGTCAATTTGATTACTATGTGTCTCAGTGTGTTCTTCCTTGGGTTAATCTTGCCTGGAACTCTCTGTGCTTCTTGGAATTGAGTGACTGTTTCCTCTCCCATGTTAGGGAAGTTTTCAGCTATTTTATCTTCAAATATTTTCTCAGGTCTTTTCTCTCTTTTCCTTCTTGGATGACTATAATGTATTTTTCTTTTCAGTTATTGTATTGTTCATCTCTGTTCTTTATATCTTCTAGCTCTTTGTTAACATTTCTGCATCTTCTCAGTCAGTGCTTCCATTCTTTTTCACAGGCCTTGGATCATCTTTACTATTGCTACTCTGAATTTTGTTTCAGGTAGATTCCCTATCTCTACATCACTTAGTTGTTCTTCTGAGGTTTTATCTTGTTCCTTCATCTGGGACATATTTCTCTGCTATGTCCTTTTGTCTAACTTTTTGTGATTGTGGTTTCCATTCTGCAGGGTACAGGTTGTAGTTCTTGGTTCTTCTGTTGGCCCCCTGGTGGATGAGGCTAAGAGAATTGTGCACGCTTCCTCGTTGAAGGGGCTAGTTCTTGCCCGCTGGTAGGTGGAGCAATGTCTTGTCCCTCCAGTGAGCAGAGCTGTGCTCAGGAAAACCTTAAAAAGCTTATCTGCTGATGGGGGATGGGGGGGACTGTGTTCCTGCCTTGTTGGTTGTTTGGCCTGAAGTGTCCCAGCATTGGAGCCTACAGGCTATTGAGTAGGGCCAGGTCTAGGTGAGAAAATGGTGACCTCCAAGAGGGCTCTTGCCAGTGAGTACTCCCCAGAAGTACTGCCACCAGTGCTTTTGTCCTTACAGTAAGCTACAGTCACCAGCCCCCACCCCCAGTCTCCATAGGATACCCTCAAACACTAGCAGAGAAGTCTGGTCCAGTGTTTTATGAGGTCACTGATTTTTTTTCCTGGGTCCTGGTGCACACAAGACCCTGTGTGTGCCCTCTAAGAGTAGAGTTTTTGTTTCCCCTAGTCTTGTGGAATTCCTATGGTCAAACCCTAGTGGCCTTCAAAGATAGATTCTCTCAGGGCTCCTCCTCCCATTGCCAGACTCAGAATTTTCATTCTGTATGAGAACTTCTGTGGCATAATTATTTTTCAGATTGTAGATCACTCATTCAGTATCGGATGTGATTTGATCACAATCTCACCTTTCCTACCAACTTGTTGTGGCTTCTTCTTCGTTTTTGCATGCAGGATATCTTTTTTGGTAGGTCCCCATGTTTTTTGTCTATGTTTTTTCAGTAGTTGTAATTTAGGTGTTTCCATGAGAAGAAGTGAGCTCACATCTTCTTGCTGTGTCATCTTGTCTCCCAGGAAGAGAATAATTAAATTTAAGACTCAACCATGCAAAATGAAATCTAAATCCGTAGAAAGAGGTGCATTTATGTCTCAAATGATGTGATTATAAGAGCTAGAAAGGCCAAAGAGACTTCTATACCTTATGGTCTTTATGCTTCACTAGAGTGACAGACTTGAAGATAATCTCTCAGAATATATTTACCCTTATTTTACAAATAATTCTAACCATGAGCTGTCTTATGTGTCAGGCCAAATCAGCAAAAGGGAAGGGAAATACTGCTGACTGCAGATGCTATAATAACGAGTAGCATAGGGAGAAGACATTAAAAGTGCACTACGGCATCGAGCAGTAATTAAGTTGCTTATTATGAGAATTAGCAATAAGATATGGTTATGCTCACTATGCATTGTTTAAGAAATAAGACAAGAGCATAATAAATTTTAAAAAAATAGTTTCATCAAAACACAAAATAAAAAGTAAAGGAATCAAAGGTAAAAAAAAAAAGGATTTCCTCATCTGTGTAAATTTCAGTTTCTCAGAATTCTGTTTGTATGAAAGTGCTAAATAAATGAAGCTTTGCTGTATATACCCAATCACCACCACCATGTGAAATTTCACTAAAGCTCTCAGCCCCTGTCAAAGACTACGTGCTCAAACTAAGACTTTATATCACAGAGAGAATGAGGAATAGGTCATTGTGATAAATGCTTGATCAGACCTGAGAATCAAAATCAAAGATATGAATGGGACTTTCATATTCCAATATTTATTTATGCCTGTGTCTTGCACTAATGTAGATAACTATGTTTAAGAGTAGACTGCCAGACATAGCACTTTGCCCTGGGGAGGGCCAGAATTTTGTTTTCCTGGCTTTTTACTGGCTTCTTAGTATGAGCATAGCCTTATAAAGGAACAATAGAAGAAAAGGAAAAGGATAATCCTGGAATCTTAACCTTTCCTAAATATTTTCATCTCATTTATAGAAACAGAAAGGAGAAAAAGAGTACCCAATAAAGTTTGCTGGAATGAATAAGTAGATAAGTGAATAAATAAATGGAAGTGAGACAAGTTAATATGAATCATTTTCCCTGGTTTTACAGATTTCTAAACTCTTAAGTGAGCATTCATGGCAACCTTTCTAATTACATGATTTCTGGAAGAGTAAAGGTCAAATCCAATGTGGAAGATTTAGTGGAAATAGCCGCCATTTTTGAAGATGGTAGTACTGTGAAGAATATTGATAGGTCATTTTTTTGCCACAGGCTACACCTTCTCATCTCTTTTCTTTGATGATTATTTGAATATAATTGATGACCAAGTATCCCTATATCATTTTGTATCCTCACTTCTTTTGGAAAAATTAACTTTGGCTTTCATTGGCTTAGTCCAATGAAATCCAGTGGTAATCCAGTGGTAATACCAACAACAGAACCCCAGTCGCTGGGTCAGCTATGTGCTTAAAGGTATGAGAATGTTGCTGAATGAGTTCTTATAGTTTCTCTGCTACTATTGGGTACCCTGTACCAGAGGAGTATTAAAATCAAGCCAGTTTAAATTAAAGGACTGGAAAATTACAGTCAATGTTACTATTAACTCATTTCTTTCTTTTAGAATAATTTCATCTTCCAGACAGATTTTATTTAGGTTAAAGGTCATAATGAGGTCAGTTTTTGTTTTTTTTGTTTTTTTGGGTTTTTTTTTTTTTTGAGAATTTAGAGAGCCCTGAAAAAGAAAAGTGGGAAAATCTATTTATAACAATTTTATAAATGTGGGAAATGTCACATCTTTTTAAAAAAGCAATTCTGGTTAATAATTCAGGAATTAAAAACTCCCATCTCTGTTGCTATCAGGGAAAAGTCAGGTATGCATTTTCTTTCTAGGGTTTCTTTCTCAGATTCTTTTAATCAGCTTTGGAGAAGCTCAGCACTAGAATCCTACTCTATAACTTTCATGGAACCATGCTGTGTTATTCCCTAGACCCTTCATTATAATATATTTCTTTTCATAAGACTGAACATATTGCCCTTCTCTGAGAACATGAGAACTGATATTGTTTGGAGAAGAGAAGCTTTGGGGAAAATGTAGGGTCATTCCCCAGCAGGCAATTACTAAAAGCAGGGTTTATGGGCTTAAGGGAGTCAGGTCAAAGGAGGAGAAAAATCTCCCAGGGAGGCAACTTACAAGAATATAATATTTAAAGAAAAGATTCAAATAAAGCTCCTTATTGCAGACACTTAATCTGGAGATAAGCCCTGGGTGTTCTTTGGAAGGAATGATGCTAAAGCTGAAACTCCAGTACTTTGGCCACCTCATGCGAAGAGTTGACTCATTGCAAAAGACTCTGATGCTGGGAGGGATTGGGGGCAGGAGAAAAGGGGACGACAGAAGATGAGATGGCTGGATGGCATCACTGACTCGATGGACGTGAGTTTGAGTGAACTCTGGGAGTTGGTGATGGACAGGGAGGCCTGGCGTGCTGCGATTCATGGGGTCACAAAGAGTTGGACACAACTGAGCGACTGAACTGAACTGAATCTGTGCTTGGTTCTAATATTCAGGTATAATTTGATTATCCTGCAGGCTAAAAGAAAATCCTTCATAATGTAGAAAGCATAAAAACAAAGTAGAAATTCACTGATGAAAAATGTCAGCGTGCTTACTATGTGCCAGAGCTGTTGCTAGTCAGATGGGATCAAGGTATCAATAACATCACTCCCCAAAATGAAGTACTCCTATCTGGTGGTGATTAAATGCTTCCCGACTGAGAGAATGAATTTTCACATAAACTAAGACCACAAGTATATCCTAAGTGACATTCTGAAGATGAAAAGAGTAATTTTAATGCTCGTATCTCAAAAAGACATAAAGCACTAGAATATTTTGTAGACTCCTTTTTGCCATCTTTTAGGAGACTTCCATATGGGTCCATTTTGAAGAAGGATAATGACTTTAACACTGAACAGGAGAAGAATAAAGCCACATTCAATCTTTTGAGACCAGTTTCTTCAAATGAACGTTTAGATAATTGCAGTGTATGTTTAAGTAAATATTTGCTCCATACCAAAATATTTACTGAGATTTATGTATTCTGTAAAATAGACTGTTAGGTCTGGCCCTTGCCCACAGACAGCCTATAGCACAAGACTCCATGTGTACAGATCACACTCAGACAGTATACAAAATACAGACAAGCAATGGTTCAGATCAGATCAGATCAGTCACTCAGTTGTGTCTGACTCTTTGTGACCCCATGAATCGCAGCACACCAGGCCTCCCTGTTTATCACTGACTCCTGGAGTTCACCCAGACTCACGTCCATTGAGTCAGTGATGCCATCCAGCCATCTCATCCTCTGTCGTCCCCTTCTCCTCTTGCCCCCAATCCCTCCCAGCATCAGCGTCTTTTCCAATGAGTCAACTCTTCGCATGAGGTGGCCAAAGTGCTGGAGCTTCAGCCTTAACATCATTCCTTCCAAAGAAATCCCAGGGCTGATCTCCTTCAGAATGGACTGGTTGGATCTCCTTGCAGTCCAAAGGACTCTCAAGAGTCTTCTCCAACACCACAGTTCAAAAGCATCAATTCTTCGGCGCTCAGCCTTCTTCACAGTCCAACTCTCACATCCATACATGACCACAGGAAAAACCATAGCCTTGACAAGACGCACCTTTGTTGGCAAAGTAATGTCTCTGCTTTTCAATATGCTATCTAGGTTGGTCATAACTTTCCTTCCAATGAGTAAGCGTCTTTTAATTTCATGGCTGCAGTCAGCATCTGCAGTGATTTTGGAGCCCAGAAAAATAAAATCTGACACTGTTTCCACTGTTTCCCCATCTATTTCCCATGAAGTGATGGGACCAGATGCCATGATCTTCGTTTTCTGAATGTTGAGCTTTAAGCCAACTTTTTCACTCTGCTCTTTCACCTTCATCAAGAGGCTTTTTAGTTCCTCTTCACTTAAGGCAATCATTGAGGGCAAGGGTGGTTGGCTTAGGAGAATTCAAGTGGTCAGAAGGGGAGGACTTGAGATTTGGCACTTGTTTATGCAAAAGAGAAGGACAAGAGCTGAGCCTCCTAAGTTGAAATATGACCCCAGAAACTACAAAGTCATTAATTGTTTCTTTTCTTTCTGAAGTCTATGAGAGCCGTGTAGTTTTGGTTTTTTGTTTGTTTGGTTTTTTTTTTTTAGGTATACTCATAAGCCTTGGCACAGGCTTCAAGAGGATTATAAAAACTTCATGGACAGAATTTCTTGTCTGACAGGAGTGAAACCCTGTTTGTAATCTCTTCTATCCATGGATCCCAAACTATCAGTGGAAGTTTTCTTTGGACCATATATTCCATACCAGTACCACTACAGGGACTGGGGAAATGGAATGGAGTGCAGAGAACCGTCCTGATACAGACAGAATGGATTCTCAAACTCATGAGGACACTTAGTGATACATGAAGACATCTGTCAATTTCATAAGCCAACTTGGTTTCAGTTTCTCTGTGCCAGACTACCCATCTCAATATTTGTGATCACCTATTAACATAATAGAATAAAGCAAAGACTACAAGGGGCCCAAATGTCCATGCACTTCCTAAGGGAATACCTGGTGCCTTTGGATGGTTTAATTCCCCTTGCCTGGCTTGCTCCCAGAAAGACACGTACTCATCATGGATCACAGACAGAGAAGCTTTGACTGGTTGCCATTGTCTTCCTCTATCATTAAGTGCTCACTTATGCACATGACATTGTACCCAGCAATGGTAAAATTCCACACTGATTGAGCTTCAGTTAAATAATATGCCCATCATGGAATTCTATTTGAACAGTATTTCCATCCAGTAAGAACATTTAAATCATAGTGCCTTGATCATGGTGCTTCCCTGGTGGTTCAGACAGTAAAGAATCCACCTACAATTCAGGAGACCTGGGTTTGATCCCTGGGTTGGGAGGATCCTCTGGCAAAGGCATTGGCTACCCACTCCAGTATTCTTGCCTGAAGAATTCCATGGACAGAGGAGCCTGGTGGAATACAGTCCTTGGGGTCACAAAGAGTCTGATATAACTGAGTGACTAACACACCCATACCCACCTTGACCATATGATTTCTATGTATTTATTCACAAGAATTTAAAAGATATCCATTCACCTTAGTGAATAGGATAGATGCTGTGCTGTGCTGTGCTTAGTCGCTCAGTCGTGTCTGACTCTTTGCAATACCATGAACTGTAGCCTGCCAGGCTCCTCTGTTATGTGGATTCTCCAGGCAAGAATACTAGGGTGGGTTGCCATGCCCTCCTCCAGGGGATCTTCCCAACCCAGGGATTGAACCCATGTCTCCCAAACTACAGGTGGATTCTTTACAGTCTGAGCCACCAGGAAAGTCCGAATAGAGTAGGATTGCTGTGCAATTTCAATTGCCCAAGATTCATTTAACATATAAATAAATGAACATTTATTTTCCTACCATGTGCTAGCCACATTTCTAGGTGCTTTACATATGTTATTTGATAAAGTTCACAACAATATATATGGGAAGAATTTTAAATTCTTTTAATGAAGGTGTTAGCTAAGATCGCCCAAGGTTATATAAAAAATGGAGGTTCAGCGTTTGAACCTGTAACCAAAGACAGTGTTCTTTACTGTATATCACACACCCTTCCATTAATTTTAAAATGCTAGGGAATGAAAACTAGTACAGCCACTATGGAGAACAGTGTGGAGATTCCTTAAAAAACTGGAAATAGAACTGCCATATGACCCAGCAATCCCACTGCTGGGCATACACACCAAGGAAACTAGAATTGAAAGAGACACGTGTACACCAATGTTCATCACAGCACTGTTTATAATAGCCAGGACATGGAAACAACCTAGACGTCCATCAGCAGACGAATGGATAAGAAAGCTGTGATACATATACACAATGGAGTATTACTCAGCCATTAAAAAGAATACATTTGAATCAGTTCTAATGAGGTGGATGAAACTGGAGTCTATTATACAGAGTGAAGTAAGCCAGAAAGAAAAACACCAATCCAATATAGTAATGCATATATATGGAATTTAGAAAGATGGTAATGATAACCCTGTATACAAGACAGCAAAAGAGACACAGATGTATAGAACAGTCTTTTGGACTCTGTGGGAGAGGGGGAGGGTGGGATGATTTGGGAGAATGGCATTGAAACATGTATATTATCATATGTGAAATGAATCGCCAGCCCAGATTCAATGCATGAGACAGGGTGCTCGGGGCTGGTGCACTGGGATGACCCAGAGAGATGGGATGGGGAGGGAGGTGAGAGAAGGGTTCAGGATGGGGAACACATGTACACCCGTGGCGGATTCATGTCAATGTATGGCAAAACGAATACAATATTGTAAAGTAATCAGCCTCCAATTAAAAAAAAATATATATATATATGTGTGTGTGTGTGTGTGTATATATATATATATATATAATGCTAGGTTCAATTCCTGGGTCAGGAAGATGCCCTGGAGAAGCAAATGGTAACCAACCCCAATATTCTTGCCTACCTGGAGAATTGTATGGACAGAGAAGCCTGGTGGGCTACAGTCCATGGGGTCGCAAAGATTCAGACATAATTGAGCAACTAACACTCACTTTTACCCTATTGTGAGATAAAAGAATGTGTCAGAAGTACCCATTGTTTTGAGAAATAGAACTTTTACACTGAAATATATCTTTTTATTAATAAAAACTGTGATCTTTAGAGGTCCAGTTCTAAACTAGTTTCCTGCCACCCACCCCAGTTATTCTCATCAGCTGTCAAGCATCAGATTTGTTTGCAGCAAACCTGAATTAAAATCTCAGGTTACTCTGTTTTTTTTTTTTTTTTTTTTTGAAAAAAAAATCACCCTATCTTTGCAGTTAGCTTCATTGATAATGTAAAAATACTGAATTGAAAGCACATTCCCAAAGACCAAAAGTGAAATTGCACATTGAAAGCATTTTTATAAATTAAAAATAAATCATAAACCAACCCCTAACAGCATCCCTCTCCATAAACTCAAAGCAACATTTTAAAAAGGATGAACTTTAGGAATAGAAATGCAGATGTAGAGAACAAACTTATGGACAAATCAGGGGAAAGAGAGGGTGGGACACTTTTAGGAGAGTAGCACTGACATATATACATTACCATGTGCAAAACAGATAGCTAGTGGGAAGCTGCTATAACACAGGGAGCCTAGCCTAGCACTCAGTTAGGACCTAGAGGGGTGGGATGGGGATTGGAGTGGGAAGGAGGCTCAAGAGAGAGGGGATATGTGTACACTCATGGCTGATTCAGTGTTGCATGACAGAAACCAACACAACATTGTAAGCAATTATCCTCCAATTAAAAGTAAATTAAAACAATAAAACAAAAAAAGATATCATTAGCAAATTCAGGTGCCATTTCTCAGTCAAAAAGAATCATCACTTAATCATCACCAAATGTTAGTACAAGAAAAAGAAAAGATGAGGTCACCATCACTGGCAGAAATGTAGAGATCAAGTCCTCTTTCATTTTACAAATGAGGACTCTGTGATGGAGAAGGGGCTTACCTGTGCTCTCATGTAGCCTGACTAGGATCTGGTTTAACTGTGCCCAGATCAGGGTTTCTCCACTTCTCTGCCCAGCCTTGCTCTGCGCCAACTGCCAGCATTATCCATCCTACTTCCTGCCCACCAACCCACTCACTCCTGAGCCCCCTTCTTCTCTCTGAACCCCCATAAATCAGGCTCTAAAATCACCAATGAATTTTCAATTCCCACAGCCAATAGGCCCTTTTCAATCCTGTTTTTACTCTCTTTGGCATTTGCCACATAATTCCTCCCTCCTTTAAACTCTTTCTCCCTTAGGTTTGGGTGTTCACACAGCTGCCTGATTTCCTCCTGCTTTCTTATCAAACCTAATTACTTACTTTTCAGAGCTATTTTCTTCTACTCACCATCAAATGTTGGTGTTTCTATATTAATTTTCACCCTATTATAGACTTTACTACTGTACTTGCCAGGCATTGTCTTCAAGGACTTAACAAAATATTCACTTAATGTTGTAACAACCCTATTATGTAGTTGGGGGGAGTGAGGCCTAGGGAGAATAAATAACTTGCTCTGCCACTTCCTACTATGCTATGCTAGCTCTAAGGTCACCAGCGCTCTCCCGTTGGCTCTCCTGGCTCCCGACTTCACTTATTCTCATGAGATAGTAATAGCATTGCCTGCCCTTGTCTTCATAAGATCTGCATCCCAAACCTATATGTCTAGGTTTTGAGAGTGTTAACACCCTCGATATGCAAGCTTTGGCCACCTGATGTGAAGAGCTGACTTATTGGAAAAGACTCTGTTGCTGGCAAGATTGAAGACAGGAGGAGAAGGGGATGACAGAGGACGAGATGGTTGGATGGCATCACCGACTCAATGGACATGAATTTGAGCAAGCTTCAGGAGTTGGTGATGGACAGGGAAGCCTGGTGTGCTGCAGTCTGTGGGGTCGCAAAGAGTCAGACATGACTGAACAACTGAACTGAACTGCACAGCCTCGGCAGGGAGGCCAGAGGTCCCCAAGTGGCAGGAGGAAATAAACTGCAAGTGGCAGACTTTTTCCCTTCTCTGTTGAAGACACCTGCTTCTGCCTGAGCTTAACTTTTCTCAAACCTTGAGCTAACCAATGTGTTTTTAGTATGGAAATGTTTTTCTTAAGCTGTGTTAATGAAACTATGTATTTGTTTTGAAATCTGCATGTCTTCAAATCAGTTCGGCCTAAGATTAATCTTTTCTTCTTTTTCTCAAGCTTGTGCTGATAATGGCTGAACAAACCAGTATTCGTGTCAATTGTTTTATGGCCAGGGATGGCACACTTTGTGCTATTCTGTATCAAAAACGCATATTGTGGTGAAATACCCTCAACCTTGAGATGTTTCTCTTATCTGATTAGCAGATTCCTAACAGACATAAAACACCTTGCTAAAAACTAGCAAGTGGGCATTCTTTCTGCCCCCTTCTGATGTCTATGTCAGAAGATTTCTCTCTTTTATACTTTAATAAAATTCTGTTACACAAAAAGTCCAAGTGGTCACAACTCGTTTCTTGCCCTGGATTGAAATCCTCTCCTCTGGAGGTCACGAGTCCCAGCAGAGCACACAGCTCGAGGCTGCAACCTTTCAGTTTGATCCCTCTCCTTGGCTCCACATTCCAACAGCACATTGGATATCAAAATCTGAATTTACCATGGGCATTACAAATGTAATGAAATATAAACTAAATCCATTATCTCCTTCTTAGATTTGCCTACCACCCTGTCTTCCTGTCTTTTTACTTCTCTGGACTTTGGTTTCCTCATTTGTGTAATTAATGGGTTGAAGGAAATAACCAACACAAATATCCTTACTTTAACAATTTTAATTATCTGAACCTTGTCCCTGCACTGTATCCAGGTTTTATATTCTCTCTCCCTTTAAGTTTTCTTTATCAATTCTATAAGTAATACTTGAGCATATTCTGTGGACCAAATACTGGGCAAGCACTAGTGGAAGAAAAGAACTTTGCCCTGAGAATGTACACTGGAGAGAGGAATGTAAGAGAAGAAAGACAGCTCATACTCTTCCACAGGGTGGACACTGTTGTCCCATCTGTCCACACAGAGGCCAGGAGGTGGGAGCTTGGCAGAACCAGCTTCCAAGCCAGAGGCCCACCAATCAGCTTGATGCCTCCTTCTCCCTCACTGATCACTCCATCAGGCACTGAGTTCTGTATCTTGACCTCCTGAATGTCAGTCTTATCTCTAACTGTTGTCTGTGTGGGTCTTTGTTTCATAATGGCTCAGCTCCATCAGTTCTGGTTGATTCGTTTTCCTTTCTTGATATTTTCTCCACTATTTACAGAGTAATCTTTCCAAGACCCAAGTCTGACCATGGTGCTGCCTTATCTGTAAGCCTTCAGTGATGCCTCACTGTTTGCAGGAAAAGTACTGCAAGTAGCAGACTTCTTCCTCGTCAGGCTGTGGAGCCTGCCCCGTCCTCTTTCAGCCCCCTCCCATTTGTGGTGCTCTCCAGGACAGCCTTCAGGACTGGGGTTCCCTGCCTATCTGTGCTGCTGCTCCCTTCTGTGTCTGTGTGCACAGATTGTTCAGCTGATCTACCTCTTACCTGGGTGATCAGTTTCTATCAATTCTTGGAAACTCAGCTCAGATAGTGCCCTTTTTGAGAAAAGTCCTCTGACCCCACCTCCTTTGGAGTCATAAATTTTTTCTTCTTGTGACTCTTCTATTCTATAAATGTATTTCTGTTACTGCCTGCAATATACACATTGTAACTATTGCTTACCATTTCCCAGCTAGAGCAGGGGATTCTCTAAGGTGTGAACTGTGCCAGGTTAATCTCTGAAAAGCCAGTGATGGGTGGATACCAGCACATCATCAGCCCCTGGTAAAAGTGTGTTCACTGGATGATGCAGGGGTATGATTTGGAAAAGTCATAAAGGCAAACACTGGAGTATGTTAGGATATCCAGATAAGAGTCCAAGATCTAAAGTCACAAAACACAGTCAGTTTTGGCTATATCACTGGCATTAGAAGTAAGAAAACAAAAAGCAGCTTCAGGATGTGAAGGAGAGATGACAATTACTCTCATGTATCTGAGCTCTTCTGCACTTCATGTCTCATGTTATTTCTGGGACAGAGGGGTGGGTTTGCTCCAAGAGACAGATGGGGTCCTGATGGACATGGTACTCTTCAGACACACGTGCAAAGCAATATAAACCACTTTACCCCAGTGTTCCACCATTTGTCATTTAGGGCCTTGGTTGAGAAATTGGGAAATGGAATTCTGTTTACACAGTGAGATAGTTCTGTGGAGGCAGAAGGTTCACTGACTCAGGTTCTTAAGTATATAATTAGACAAATAATCCTTCTGCAAATTGAGGGTGACACAGGGGCTTTGTATGTGTCCAAAGGGATAAGCAAAGTCTTGATTTGTTGTCCTGCAGTTCTCATGTCCTGTCCTGGCCTCAGCCTAAAAAGTCACACACAGGCTCACGTAGGCTTCTGGTAAATGCCCTTAATGCCTTGAAAGCTACGGGCAATCTGAAAGTGATCCTTGGGTGAATAGGAAGGAGTGTGCTTTAGCCTGCAATTATTTTTCATTTGTTTACTTGTATGAGCGTCAAGCCAGGAAGACAGGCTGACTCCACGTGGAGAGAACTAAATCTTTTAGGTAAAGAATCTGCCTGCAATGCAGGAGATGTAAGAGAAATGTTCTATCCCTGGGTTGGGAAGATCTCCTGGAGAAGAACACAGCAACCCACTCCAATATTGTTTCCTGGAGAAACCAGTGGACAGAGGAGCCTGGCAGGCTGCAGTCCATAGGGTCACAAAAGGTCAATATGACTGAAGCAACATAGTATGCACAGCTTTATCTTCTCTGTATTATTGTAGCAGACGTAGGATGAGTCTTTGTCATGACACCAGTAGTGGGCTGTTAAACCATTGCTCAGATATTAGAAAACTAAACTCAATAGCTTTCTCAGAAGATCAGCTTCTGCCTTTCCTGTGTTTTGTGCAGTCACTCAACTGATGAATGAAGTCCCAACTCTATCCTCTGTCACTCTCCTTCCCAACCTCCAACTGCATACAATCACACCCTTGGCTCTGGCCTCTACAGTGGTTACCCTATTGAAGTGTATGAGCTGTTTTCCTTCACTTACATATCTCTCCCCTGTGCATGTTCACAAGGCAGGGAACCTACCTTATTTCATCACATATTCCCAGGGTTTGATCTACAGAATACACTTGTAGAATTAATGAATGCATGAAGAAAACTTTAAAGGGAGAGCAAGAGTAAAACCTGAAGACAGTTCAGGGAACAGAAGTTTAAAGAATGTTAAAGTAAGAATGTTTATGGAAATTATTTAGTTCAACTTTTTAATTAAACAGATAGGGGTCATGAGAAGGAGCCTCACTTATTTTTGTGAAATGAAATTAAAATACACCTGTTGTAACAGGAATGCTATCAGGCTATTACGTAGGTGGTTCTTGAACAGGGAATACTTTACCTTCCAAGGAATATCTAATAGCGTCTCTTTTTGGCTTTCATGACTGATGGTAGGTGGTGCTACTGGCATCTAGTGGGGAGAGGACAGGATGCTGCTAAATATACTGCAATGAACTGGACCACTCCCTCCCCAACACATCAATGAAGAATCATCCAGTTCAATATTCCAACAGTGCTGAGGTTGAGAAACCCATGCTGAATGGGTCTACTGATGTTGGCTTCAGTCAAATGTGATTGGTTCACCTTGTGCCTTCCTCTCCTTGCAACTCTTTAACAATCATCTATGATTTAGAACCTGTAACACATAGTTTAGAGTGCATTCGGAGGCTGATGCTCCAATGGTGATACAATAAATTGTTATTTTTTTACACTTCATTATTAACTTGATTCATTTGGATTAATTTTAAATCTGTATAGAACTGGACGATTTCTATATAAGATGATTGTTGGTTTCTAGCTCAGTAGTTAGTCCAATCATGTGATATACTTTCTTTTTCCTCTGCTGGCAAACAAGAGCAAATGATGGAAATTTGGGAATTGAAGCTTCCATTTTCAACATTAGAGGAAATTACCAACAGACATGGAGATATGCCCTCAGGACCATCTCTGTGGGTGCAAGGATTGGGTTGAACGAGATCTAAGAAATGTAGAATGACAGATGCCAAACTTATATAAGCATTGATATTTTTGTGTATGTCAAGTTTTACAATAAGCTTATATTTTAGTGCTTTTGCCAACATCATATCTGCTTTGTTACTTGCAACCTAATATGTAATAATTGACTGCTTATGCCTTTGCCTCTTCTTTATACCCTGAGTTCCTTGATAGCAAGAACTCCACATCTTATTTCCTGGCTTGGCATGGTGCCTGTGACTTATCAATTACAGTTTCAGACAGTGAATTTTAAATCCATTGTAACTAGGCTCAGATACATCTTTATTAATCAAAATTGGAACCATTACAATCAACATATTTTTGCCAAAAAGAAATGTTTGTTTATTCCTGTAGCATAAAAATCAGAATTTGACAAACTCTTGGAAAGCATTTTCTGCCTCTTGCTGGCTGTGGAAGCATTTTCCCTGCAAAAACTTGTCAAGATATTTGAAGAAGTTGTAGCTGGTCAGCAAGAACTCAGGTGAATATGATGGATGAGGCGAAACTTCATAGCCCAATTCATTCATTTTGAAGCGTAGTTGTGCTATGTGCAGTCAGGTGCTGTCATGGGGAAGAAATGGACCCATTCTGTTGACCAATGCTGGCTGCAGGCATTACAGTTTTAGGTGCATCACATCAGTTTGCTGAGCATACATCTCAGATGCAATGGTTTTGCTGGGATTCAGAAAGCTGTAGTGGATCATATGGGCAGGAAACCACCAAAGAGTGACTGTGACTTTTGTGGTGCAAGTTTGGCTTTGGAAAGTGCTTTGGAGCTTCTTTTCCATCTAACCACTGAGCTGGTTGTCATAAAATCCACTTTTGGTCACACGTCACAATCTGATCGAGAAGTTGTTCCTTGTTTTTGTGCAGAATAAGAGAAGATAACACTTCAAAATGACAATTTTTTTGATTTGTGGTCAGCTCACGAGGCTCCCACCTGTCAAGCTTTTCCACCTTTCCAATTTGCTTCAAGTGCTGAATGACCATAGAATGGTCAATGCTGAGTTCTTTGGCAACTTCTCATGTAGTTTTAAGAGAATCAGCTTCCATGATTACTCTCAGTTGGCCGTTGTTCACCTTAGATGGTCAGTCACAACACTCCTCATCTTCAAGGCTCTTGACTCCTTTGCAAAACTTCTTGAACCACCACTGCACTGTATGTTGGTTAGCAAGTCCTGGGCCAAATGGTTTGTTGAGGTTGTGAATTGTCCCCACTGCTTTGTGACCCATTTTGAATTTGAATTAAAAAATTTCTTGAATTTGCTTTTGGTCTAACATCCTATGTCTAAAATAGACATAAAATAAACAAGTACTACGTCATTAGCAAAAAAACATAAAATAAGAAATGTGCATTAAAATGATATATAACTACATTTATTTAATAATGTTTTCCAATATCAAACATCAAAGTTCCACAGTGCAAAACCATTTCAGTGCAAAACTATTTCACCACCCTAAATAGTAAACATAAAATACAGGCTCCTGGTGCTAAATAGTTGTTCAGTTACTCAGTCATGTCTGAGTCTTTGTTACCCCCATAGACTGCAGCATACTACGCTTCCCTCTCCTTCACTATCTCCTGGAGTTTCCTCAAATGCATGTCCATTGAGTTGATGATGCCATCCAACCATCTCATCCTCTGTTGCCCCCTTCTCCTCCTGCCCTCATTCTTTCCCAGAATTGGGGTCTTTTCCGATGAGTTGGCTCTTCACATCAAGGGACCAAAGTATTGGAGCTTCAGCTTTAGCATCAGTCCTTCCAATGAATATTCAGGGTTGATTTCCTTTAGGAATGAATGGTTTGATCTCTTTGCTGTCCAAGGGACTTTCAAGTGTCTTATCCAGCACCACAGTTAGAAACCATCAGTTCTTCAGTGCTCAGCCTTCTTCGTGATTATTATAAGAATAATCTTGAATCAGGCTTATATTTACAGTCCAAATTAAACTGCCAGGCTCCTCTGTCCGTGGGATTTTCCAGGCAAGATTACTGGAGAAGGTTGTCATTTCCTTCTCCAGGGGATCCCAGGAATTGAATCCAAGTCTCCTGCATTGCAGGCAGACTCCTGCATTGCAGGCGGATTCTTTACTGACTGAGCCAGAGGGAAACCCAAGAATAAGAATGCTGCTGCTGCTAAGTCGCTTCAGTTGTGTCCGACTCTGTGCGACCCCATAGACGGCAGCCCACAAGGCTCCCCCTTCCCTAGGATTCTCCAGGCAAGAACACTGGAATGGGTTGCCATTTCCTTCTCCAATGCATGCAAGTGAAAAGTGAAAGTGAAGTAGCTCAGTCGTGTCTGACTCCTAGCGACCCCATGGACTGCAGCCTACCAGGCTCCTCTGTCCATGGGATTGTCCAGGCAAGAGTACTGGAGTGGGTTGCCAATGCCTTCTCTGAAGAATAAGAATACAAGGTTTCAATTGTTAAGGTCAGTTGCTGTACAAGGAAAGATAGGGTTAGTTTTGCTAAACCAAAACTCAGTTCAGTTCAGTTCAGTTCAGTCGCTCAGTCGTGTTCGACTCTTTGTGACCCCATGAATCGCAGCACGCCAGGCCTCCCTGTCCATCACCAACTCCCGGAGTTCAACCAGACTCAAGTCCATCGAGTCAGTGATGCCATCCAGCCATCTCATCCTCTGTCGTCCCCTTCTCCTCCTGCCCCCAATCCCTCCTAGCATCAGAGTCTTTTCTAATGAGTCAACTCTTCGCATGAGGTGGCCAAAGTACTGGAGTTTCAGCTTTAGCATCATTCCTTCCAAAGAAATCCCAGGGCTGATCTCCTTCAGAATGGACTGGTTGGATCTCCTTGCAGTCCAAGGGACTCTCAAGAGTCTTCTCTAACACCACAGTTCAAAAGCATCCATTCTTCGGCGCTCAGCTTTCTTCACAGTCGAACTCTCACATCCATACATGACCACTGGAAAAACCATAGCCTTGACTAGATGGACCTTTGTTGGCAAAGTAATGTCTTTGCTTTTCAACCAAGATTGCTGCTGCTGCTAAGTCGCTTCAGTCATGTCCGACTCTGTGCGACCCCATAGAGGGCAGCCCCCCAGACTTCCCTGGGATTCTCCAGGCAAGAACACTGGAGTGGGCTGCCATTTCCCTCTCCAATGCATGAAAGTGAAGTCGCTCAGTCGTGTCCTACTTTTAGCGACCCCATGGACTGCAACCTACTGAGCTCCTCCATCCATGGGATTTTCCAGGCAAGAGTACTGGAGTGGGGTGGCATTATAAGCACACTCAAAGTCAGAGCTAGACACTGTTGAATAAGCATTCTAATTTAGGGTCACAGGTAAGTCGAGAGTGGTATCTATCAGAAAGGGGTAGAGAATTTTAAATAATCTCTTCTCTTTCACCCAGATGCAAAGATTGACTCCCAGTGCTCAATCTGCTTATTTCTCCAAAGGGTTCTGGTACATCCAATAAATCACTAAATACTATTGCATACCAGTTTTGTCAGGCACCAACGATATAGAAATGAACAAAAGAGAGAACTTTTCTTAATGAAAGTCTACACACAGTACTATATACCATATTTACAAATGTTATACTTGCTTGGGAAGGCTCCAAAATCCTTTGCCCCCTTTCACTGACTTTGCTTCCTAGCTCGAAGCCAGATCTGAAAGTGGAACTTTTTTTGATTCTTGAATATGATCTTTTCTAGTCTCTGGAACTTAAAAAATAAGCACTCATTAAATCTAATTGAAACTTTTTGTGCAAATATAAAATAATTGCTTTGAACATGTTTAAAATATTTATCGGTACGTTGTTTAGCTAGTTTTGTTTTGTTTTAGTGGATGCTATAGGGTTATAAAATATATTTTTAACTGCACTCTCAAATAATGTTTATAGTACAACCCAGGATATTTTATTTTCTCCCTCTGTCCTATTTTTATGATAAATTTTATTTCTACATATATATTTTTTAGGCTTTACAGTATGTTGCTATTAGTTTTATCCCCAGATATCTATTCTTTTACAAATATATATTTATCATTTCTGGTTTTCTTCCTTCCTTTTGTATATCTAATTTTATATCTAGTATAGCTTTATTTTTTCTCATTTTTTCTTTCTTTTTTCCTGTAACATTTTTTCCTAGCAAAGATCTACTACTAAGTACTTCTTTCAGTTTTATCTGATAATGTCTTTATTTGGCCTTCATTTTTGGAAGTTATTTTCACTGCATATTAAATTGTAGGTTGATCTTTTAAAATATTTTGGTGATATGCTCTACTGTCCTCTGCCCAGGAGTCTGCTATCTATCTTATCTTTTTATCTTGAACTCAATGTGTCATTTTTCTCTGGCTACTTTTAAGAGTCCAATTTATTGCTGATTTTCAGCAGTGTGATCATAATATCTGTAGGTGTAGTTTGCTTTAAGTTTTTTCCAACTTGGGTTTTATCGACCTATTTGGGGTTTATTGACCTGCTTAGATTTATGTGCTATATTAAAGTTGTTATTAAATTTGGGAAATTTCTGACCGTTATTTCTTTACCTTTATTTTCTCTCCCCCCATCTCTTTTTATCATTCTGGGACTCCAGTTACATATTTTAGATCATGTGATGCGTGTGTGTGTGTGTGTGTGTGTGTGTGTGTGTGTATGCTAAGTCGCTTCAGTCGTGTTTGACTCTTTGCAACCCCACGGACCACAGCCTGCCAGGTTCCTCTGTCTATGGGACTCTCCAAGTAAGAATACTAAACTGGGTTGCCATGCCCTCCTCCAGGGGATCTTCCCAGCCTAGAGTTGAACCTGTGTGTCTTATGTCTCCCGCACTGGCAGGCAGACTCTTTACCACTCACACCTCAGGGGTAAGGTTGCTCGATGTTTCCTCAAAGTCACTAATGCCCTGCTCAATTTTTCATTGTGTTATTTTTCTTCTTTGCCTCATTTGGATAATATCTATTGCTATGTCTTCAAGAAAGGAGTCCTGATTTCTTTTTCTGCAGTATTCTTTTTTTTTTCTGTTATTAACGTCCAACATGTATTTTTCACTTAACACATTCTATTTGTCATCTCACACATTGTATTTTTCACCTCTATAAAATACCATTTGGGTTTTTTTAAGTCTTCTATTACTTTTCTCATGCTTATGTTTCCCTCTACATTTTTTTGAGCATATGTAGATTTGCTGATAGGTGTTTTAGTTTTTCTTTGTATCATCTCTTTTATTTTTGGCAAAAAAAATAATTCCTTTATTTTTCTTCTGGTTACAAGTCTTATTTTCCTGCTTCCTAGTTTTTCTGATAATTTTTTTTTTTGCATACTGGACTTTTTAGATTTTATTCCTTAGGATATTAGATTTTAATTCTTTAATTTTAAAATTTTGTTCTGATATGTAGTTTAGTTACTTTGAATCAATTTAATTGATTGATCTTTTGAAGTTTGCTTTTAAGTTTGATTAACATTGATCTGGATCTGGCTTTAGCTTAGAACTAATTTAACACCACTGCTAAGGTTACACCATGGGGGTAATACAGAAAGATTATATAAGCAGTTATATAAGTTGTTCAATGTTTCCAGTTATTATCACCATGTCAAGTTACCCCCAAACTTAGAAACTAATAATCATTTTTTATAATGTTCACAGATTCTGTAAATCCAAGACACAAAAAAGGGCATAGTAAAAACAACAGCCTCTGTTTTACTATGTCTGGGATCTCATGAGAAGACTTGGGAGTTTGGGGCTAGTTATCATGGGGCATCTTTACTCTCAAGTCTGGTGGTGGACACAGCTGTCAGCTGGAATCTTTTCAAGTGTCCTGTGCTTCTTCATAGTATATGGTAGTTTCAGGATAGCCAGACTTCTCACATGTAATTTCAGGTCTCCAGAATGGGTGTCCCAGTGAATAAGACAAATTGCATCATTTTTGATGATCTAGTTTGAGAAATCATGCCTTCACTTTCACTGCATTCTATTTGTTATAAGCAAGTCACAAAACCACCCAAGATTCAAGGTTTGGAGGCACAAGTCCAATCTCAATAAGAGAAGTATCAAAGAATTTGAGGCCATTTATTTAAAACTACCATGACAATCATTAAAGGAGTTGATAATTCAGAATAATGAAAAAAGAACTTGAAGTTAGGTAGGAGTTTCCATTCCATTTCTACCACTTTCTGGATAATTAATTTCCCTTGAGCATGTTGTCCTTATCTATGAAAGGAAATGATAATTTTTGTAATTGAGTCATTATGGGGATTAAATGAGATTAAACTTACAAAGTGTTTATTAACTAGGTACATAGTTAATGTTCAATAAATAAGAGATCTCTGCAACCTAAATTAAATCAAAATGTCAAAACTTAACTACTATAATAACCCATGCTACAGAAATATCTTACAGGGTATAATTCTGAAGTTAGATTTTAAGAAAAGTAAGGACTTTTGGAACTATTTTGCCAAAAAAAAAACCAAAATTACTGAGGCAGAAAATAAGCTTTATATATTGAAGACAAGAGAAAGGAAGATTAAAGAAGACATTAAACTTCTATCAAAGCAACACCTCCCACCCAGAGTTCTGGGCAAAGGAACAGTGAGAAAAGAGTTCCCTCTCTAACCGAGTGTAGGTCTCAGGGACATTAGGGGAAAGGGCCCCCAGTGTCTCTTGTGCCAGACTTTCAGACACCACTGTGTGAAATGTCACCCTGTTTAAAAAACAGACCAGGGTTGTTTGGCAACCATATTGGCAGAACATTCCAGCTTTTGTCAGAAATGCTTTTTAAAGTATTAAATGTGGTATATATGGGGGGGAAACAGCTCAAATGAGCTACAGAGCCCAGTGGAAGAAGAATAAGCTGTGAACACTGTACTGTGCTCTTTAATTTTGGTCAATGTGCAAAATTAAGTTTTCCCAAACTCAGTGCCTATACTGTTAGGACAGTAAATATTAGATGCACATTGAGAATATTAATTTACATCAGAAATGAAAGGCACAATGAAATAGGAAGCCTGCACCAAAGAAAGATGATCATGTGTCTAATGGAACACGAAATAACTCTACTTAATGAGAGTGTTAGGATTCAGTCATGCAGTAACATTCTGCTCCAAAAGCATCATGCTGTAAATGGGCAGCCAAGTGACACTGGCCTGGTTAGAAGGGTGCTGTTATATTCTGGCCATGGCTGCTCTCTTATTGCATCTTGTAATCCTTTTATGTACTTTGCTTGAAATTCTGATACTAAAATGTACTGTGTGTGCATGCGTGCTCAGTCATGTCTGACTCTTTGAAATCCCGTGGACTGGAGCACTCCAGGCTCCCCTGTCCATGGAATTTTCCAGGCAAAAATATTGTAGTGTGTTGTTATTTCCTACTCCAGGGGATCTTCCTGATCCAGGGATTGAAACCTGTGTCTACTGCATCTCCTGCATTGGAGGAGAATTCTTTATTATTGTGCCACCTGGGAAGCTATGAACACCCAAATGTGCCACAAACACCCAGAAGTTGAAAACCAATGGCAATATGATAGTCTTAGGTTTCTGATGAGATTTCCATCACTTGAGAGTTGTGTGACCTTGGGGGCCTTGCACATGTTAATCTTTCATCATATGTAAAATGGGCATAATAATGCTTACTTCCAGAACTCTTGTGAGGTCTAGATGACATGCCAGTTATGGACAAAGTGTTACCTTTCAAAGTATCTAAAACATACTATCTGACAAATAATAGCTATTCTCCTATTAGTGATATAAATCTAATAAAATATTGATTTCAGATTCCTCTCTGGGGCATCCTGATTTAGTAAATATAGGGTAAAACCCAGAAAGACAGTCATCATTTACTTATTTTAAGTTCCTTAGAGATTCTAATGCTTAAATAGGTTTGAAAGTCACCAAAATAAACTTCTAAAGTAATAAAAGCCAAATGTGTAGGTTACGTTCAACTTTTGAAAGTATCAAGTATAGCTTGTTATATAAACCATGCTACAATTCTGTGAGGTGGATATTCATATATTAACATACCTCCTTTATATATTTCTTTTAAAAAGAGGTATTGCTCTGATTCACACAGATAATAGTAAAAATTGGATGAGAAATTCTGACATATAGTTCAATGATTTTGCTACGAAAAATGTTTCTAACTGCTTCATTTTTAATGTTTAATTTCTGTTGAAACAGATGGATTTAGCAGTCTTTAAGGAAAGAAGCAGAATATGACTATAAATTATCCATAAATGATAGTCAATATTATAGTAAAAATGTGTCTAAATATATTGTGTATGTAAGTTACCTGTTTAGGATGAAAAAAGAAAATAATTTCCCCTTTTTATCTTCTTGCACTCACTGCAGGATGTTTCAAAGGAATTGAAAATGTTGTTTTAGGGACTTTTATCTTCTCCATATTCCATGAAAATTGTTAAAAAAAAAAATCCCTTAGTCTAGTTCAGAGTCTTTTTACTTTCTCCATTCTTCATTAATTGTAACAATCACAGGCTATTAGAAAAGATTCATTGGCTTTAATTAAATGAAGAAATATTGGTGAGGATTTGAAAGGGCTAATCAGTTCAGTTCAGTCGCTCAGTTGTGTTCGACTCTGTGCGACCCCATGAATTGCAGCACGCCAGGTCCCCTGTCCATCACCAACTCCCGGAGTTCACTCAGACTCACGTCCATCGAGTCAGTGATGCCATCCAGCCATCTCATCCTCTGTCGTCCCCTTCTCCTCCTGCCCCCAATCCCTCCCAGCATCAGAGTCTTTTCCAATGAGTCAACTCTTCACATGAGGTGGCCAAAGTACTGAAGTTTCAGCTTTAGCATCATTCCTTCCAAAGAAATCCCAGGACTGATCTCCTTCAGAATGGACTGATTGGATCTCCTTGCAGTCCAAGGGACTCTCAAGAGTCTTCTCCAGCACTACAGTTCAAAGGCATCAATTCTTCGGCACTCAGCATTCTTCACAGTCCAACTCTCACATCCATACATGACCACTGGAAAAACCATAGCCTTGACTAGATGGACCTTTGTTGGCAAAGTAATGTCTCTGCTTTTCAATATGCTATCTAGGTTGGTCATAACTTTTCTTCCAAGGAGTAGTAAGCGTCTTTTAATTGCATGGCTGCAGTCACCATCTGCAGTGGTTTTGGAGCCCAAAAAGATATAATGTGACCCTGTTTCCACTGTTTCCCCATCTATTTCCCATGAAATGATGGGACCAGATGCCATGGTCTTCGTTTTCTGAATGTTGAGCTTTAAGCCAACTTTCTCACTCTCCTCTTTCACCTTCATCAAGATGCTTTTTAGTTCTTCTTCACTTTCTGCCATAAGGGTGGTGTCATCTGCATATCTGAGGTTATTGAGATTTCTCCCCACAATCTTGATTCCAACTTGTGCTTCTTCCAGCCCAGCATTTCTCATGATGTACTCTGCATAGAAGTTAAATAAGCAGGGTGACAATATACAGCCTTGATGCACTCCTTTTCCTATTTGGAACCAGTCTGTTGTTCCATGTCCAGTTCTAACAGTTGCTTCCTGACCTGCAAATAGCACTTAGAAAATAAAAGTTATTGGGTTGGCCAAAATGTTTTCTCAGATATTCCATAAGATGTTCTAGAAAAACCAAACATTTGACCAACCACAAAATAAGATATATCATAATGTTACAATTCGTTATCATGATCCAGAAAGAAAAACATTATTATATAAGCTTCAATATATTTTTCAGCACCTATTAATATAAGCTTCAATCTATTTATTCAATGCCAATAAAGAAAAGCTTGAGTCAGGATGTGAGAACATAAATGTAGAATTTGGAGTGGATTCAGTTCTTAGAACCTCTCCCATAATTCGACATGCCATTCATCATTTGAGAAGTTTGTGGTTCTGACTATGAAAGTAAGACAAGATGTTGGACACAAGACAGCTGAAAGATTTTCCATAAACTTAAACACCCTTATTAGCATTTTTATTCACTGTGTGTCTTCAAACTTTTGATTTCTAAACTCTTTTTGGTATGCTTTCCCCACACATCTGGTGTCAAGTGGGTCCCCACACGGCTGAATGTCAAAACACCCGTGAGTCCTCATTCACCTCCTTCTCCCATTCCACCCAAGGATTTGATTTATTTGCTTTCTGTTTTAGACCTATTAATACTCATTTTACTTATGGGTGTGCCTTCACTGTGGAGTGAGGTATGGAGTCATTAAGTAAGCTAGTTTTTGTTTGAGATCTTCCATTCTGGGAAATGGTCAGGAAGTAACAGCAACAATACAAGTACAAGGTATTAAGAGAGTTTACTCAGGTCTCGGGGTGAAGATACTCGATCTACAGCTCCTAAGTTCATTGGGAAGTCCTGATGGCCTCCTGTTCCCTCAAGAGCATTGGAGTTCATCAAGATCCATTGCCCTTCCCTGAGTACACTTTATCTTGTATCAGCTTTATGTCATTCATCAATTATTGATATCAATTGAATAGTCAATAAATATACATGGAGAATTCCATGTATAGTTTCTGGGGTCGCAAAGAGTTGGACCCGTCTGAGCCACTCTCGCTTTCACTTTTCACTTCCAAGTGTGAATGTACACACGTATTCCATTAGTTCTGTTTCTCTGGAGAACACTAATACAAATAATCTTTGTTTACCTGAAATTTGAAGTAAATTTGATGTCTTGTATTTTTACTTGCTAAAGCTAGCAACCCTGATTACCACGTAAAGGAAATTGAGTAGATTAGAGAACCCACTCCAGTATTCTTGCCTAAAGAATCCCAGGGACAGAGGTGCCTGGTGGGCTGCCATCTACGGGGTCGCACAGAGTCGGACACGACTGAAGCGACTTAGCATGCATGCGTGCATGCATTGGAGAATGAAATGGCAACCCACTCCAGTATTCTTGCCTGGAGAATCCCAGGGACAGAGGAGCCTGGTGGGCTTCCGTCTATGGGGTTGCATAGAGTCGGACACGACTGAAGCAACTTAGCAGCAGCAGCAGCAGAGAAGCATAGTAAAGTTGCCTTAAACTGATGACCTGCACTCTTGTCCTTGCCTTATGGGGCTTACAGTCTGGTAGGGGGAGGAGACGTGTAAGAAAAAAGTGCCATCAGTGATAGCTCTGCTTGTTATTATTTTCTGTGAAAGGGGTTTCAATAGAGGGTAGGTGGAAAGAACATGAGGTTAAAAGAAGTTATCACCAAGGATGCAAAAGCAAGTGGCTAGGGCACCAAAATGAAACTTTGCCTACTCTATGGCACATAGAAAGCACTGAACGTACAGCAGATAGTAAGGAGTTTAGATTTGGTTATTGAAATAGCCCACACTTTTTAAAAAGATAATAACCAACGGGTTGAAGTTTCTATTGTTGGCAGAAGCTTTGCATTGGGGTGATTCTAGTTTGTTCTTTCAACCTGAGCATGAATAGAAATTAGGAAACTTATTTTTTGGACCCAAAAGTTCTAAGGGAAGAAGTAAAAGTGCGTCTTCAAATCTTAGAGGTACTTCCAAATCTTTATCCATACCTCTGCCTACGTTCAGTTAGGATCTTCAAGAATTCTTGACCTCTCTAGAAATAGGCCTGATTGCCAAGATGCAATTCAGGATAGCTTTAAAACATTAAGGCCATGTATGTGATAATTGTCTCCTCACTAAAAATTCTGATTATTTAATGTCTTTAATGTCACCAAGTTGTTGTCTCTTTGTTTTAAATAATTTAACACTGAGGAATAATTTTCTATTAAACATTTATTTTTCCTGTTATAAAATATAAACATCAAGGGAGAGTTTCCTATATGTCTCATTTTATTTCTCCACTCTTCTCCAGTAGCATATTGGGCACCTACCGACCTGAAGTTCATCTTTCAGTGTCATATCTTTTTGCCTTTTCATACTGTTCACGGGGTTCTCAAGGCAAAAAAACTGAAGTGGTTTGACTGCAGCCATGAAATTAAAAGACGCCTGCTCCTTGAGAGAAAAGCTATGACCAACCTAGTTCAGTTCAGTTGCTCAATCTTGTGCGACTCATTTGGACCGCACGAATCGCAGCACGCCAGGCTTCCCTGTCCATCACCAACTCCCGGAGCTCACCCAGACTCACGTCCATCAAGTCAGTGATTCCATCCAGCCATCTCATCCTCTGTCGTCTCGTTCTCCTCCTGCCCCCAATCCGTCTCAGCATCAGAGTCTTTTCCAATGAGTCAACTCTTCGCATGAGGTGGCCAAAGTACTGGAGTTTCAGCTTTAGCATCATTCTTTCCGAAGAAATCCCAGGGCTGATCTCCTTCAGAATGGACTGATTGGATCTCCTTGCAGTCCAAGGGACTCTCAAGAGTCTTCTCCAACACCACAGTTCAAAGGCATCAATTCCACGGCACTCAGCATTCTTCACAGTCCAACTCTCACATCCATTCATGACTTCTGGAGAAACCATAGCCTTGACTAGACACACCTTTGTTGGCAAAGTAATGTCTCTGCTTTTCAATATGCTATCTAGGTTTGTCATAACTTTTCTTCCAAGGAGTAGTAAGCATCTTTTAATTTCATGGCTGCAGTCACCATCTGCAGTGGTTTTGGAGTCCAAAAAAATAAAGTTTGATACTGTTTCCACTGTTTCCCCATCTATTTCCCATGAAGTGATGGGACCAGATGCCATGATCTTCGTTTTCTGAATGTTGAGCTTTAAGCCAACTTTTTCACTCTCCTCTTTCACCTTCATCAAGACGCTTTTTAGTTCCTCTTCACTTTCTGCCATAATGGTGGTGTCATCTGCATATCTGAGTTTATTGAGATTTCTTGTGGCGATCTTGATTCCAACTTGTGCTTCTTCCAGCCCAGCATTTCTCATGATGTACTCTGCATATCAGTTAAATAAACAGGGTGACAATATACAGCTTTGATGTACTCCTTTTCCTATTTGGAGCCAGACTGTTTTTCCATGTCCAGTTCTTACTGTTGCTTCCTGACCTGCATACGATTTCTCAAGAGGCAGGTCAGGTGGTCTGGTATTCCCATCTCTTTCAGAATTTTCCACAGTTTATTGTGATCTACACAGTCAAAAGCTTGGCATAGTCAATAAAGATGAAGCTATTTTTCTTGAACTCTCTTGCTTTTTCGATGATCCAGCAGATGTTGGCAATTTGGTCTCTGGTTCCTCTGCCTTTTCTAAAACCAGCTTGAAAATCAGGAATTTCACGGTTCACATATTGCTGAAGCCTGGCTTGGAGAATTTTGAGAATTACTTTACTAGCATGTGAGATGAGTGCATTTGCGCGGTACTTTGAGCATTCTTTGGCATTGTCTTTCTTTCAGATCGGAATGAAAACTGACCTTTTCCAGTCCAGTGGCCACTGCTGAGTTTTCCAAATTTGCTGGCATATTGAGTGCAGCACTTTCACAGCATCATCTTTCAGGATTTGAAAGAGCTCAACTGGAATTCCATCACCTCCACTAGCTTTATTCGTAGTGATTCTTTCTAAGGCCCACTTGACTTCACATTCCAGGATGTCTGGCTCTAGGTGAATGATCACACCATCGTGATTATCTGGGTGCAGTTCTTGTGCAGTTTTGTGCAGTTTTGTGCAGTTCTTCTGTGTATTCTTTCCACCTCTATTGATATCTTCTGCTTCTGTTAGGTCCATACCATTTCTGTCCTTTATCGAGCCCATCTTTGCATGAAATGTTCCCTTGGTATCTCTAATTTTCTTGAAGAGATTTCTAGTCTTTCCCATTTTGTTGTTTTCCTCTATTTCTTTGCATTGATCTAGAGAGCATATTAAAAAAAAAAAAAAAAAAACAGAGCAATTACTTTGCCAACAAAGATCTGCCTAATCAAAGCTATGGTTTTCCGGTAATTATGTATGAATGTGAGAGTTGGACTATAAAGAAAGCTGAGCACTGAAGTGCCGGGGTCCAGCCCCTGTGGATCCAGGGAATTCAAAGCGGGGACGGTGTCAGTGAGGATCAGGAAACAACTGCTTAATTAAACATTAATTAAGGATATAAAGAGTAATAGAATGAGGATAGCTCAGTGAGGAAATTCAGTGGAGAAAAGAGGCTGAATAATTCAGCCAGAAGGTGAGAGAAAGAACGACATGGGGAGACCAAGTTTCGGTGAACAAGGCCTGCACTTTATTTTCCAAAGTAGTTTTTATGCCTTAAGTTATGCATAGAGGATAATGGGGGAAGGGGTAGAGTCATGCAGCAAGCCAGGCTTTCTTCCTGCAAACTTATCATATGCAAAAGCTTAGGTGATTTGCATCATCTTCTGGCCCGGAGGCCTGTTAACATTTTAAGAAACTTATTTTTCTCTAAAGGTGATTATTCTAAAGTCAGGCGCCAGCCCCCAAAAAAGCATTGGACAAAGCTGCATTCCTATAGGGCAAAGGTGAGGTGGGCTCAATCAAGAAAAGAATTAACTCAAGGGTCCCATGTTACAAACATTAAAGCTACTACTTACACCAATTATATTAATCAATACACTGCCAGGGACACAGCAGGTAAGGGATATGGAAACTTAGCAGCAAACATTGGCCCAAGAAGTGAAAAACCCTTCACCAATACAATTTCTAATCAATCTTTTAACTGCTCAAAGGAATCTGTATTCAGACAGTTTAGAACATCTCATGCCTCTCACAGTTGGGAGGCTCTGAGCAATCACATGTGGCCGGAAAAACCTATTCAGGCAGGCTAGAGGATTTCCAAAGGAGTTTGTAGGTTGAAACACTGTCACACCCAGGAATTATTAACTGGAGCTGTAAGCTAACTCTTTTTTTCAGAGAGAGGTAGTGGGGGACAGTCCCCATAAAGTCAGATGTGTAGGTGAGAGCACAAAGCAGAAAGTAGGCAGACTCTGGTTTTGGGGGTAGATGCTCGAGAATTTCCAGGGGGACTCCTGAGGCTCGATCCCGCCTTTGTGTATGCTGAGCCTCCTTCCTCATGACATTTGCCATGGGCGGAGTTCCTCACGCTGGCTCCCGGCACTGAAGTATTGATGCTTTTGAAGTGTGGTGTTGGAGAAGACTCCTGAGTGTCCCTTGAACTACAAGGAGATCAAATCATGCAATCCTAAAGGAAATCAGTCCTGAATATTCATTGGAAGGACTGATGCTGTAGCTGAAGCTCCAATACTTGGCCACCTGATGCAAAGAACCAACTCATTGGAAAAGACCCTGATGCTGGGAAAGATTGAAGGTGGGAGGAGAAGGGGACGACAGAGGACCAGGTGGTTGGATGGCATCACCGACTCAGTGGACATAAGGCAGTGATCAAGAGCATATCTGTTGCAGTCTTTTACAGACCAGGACATGGCTACCAGAGTTGATGAAAAGAAAGAGAGAAAAAGAGAGAGAGAGAGAGCGAGAGAGGGAGAGAGAGAGAGCAGTATCTCTTGGGTTATATGGAAACCCAATAAAGCCCATGCACAGGACTTGTTCTGCTCATGAAGGCACAGGGCTTCCTCTCAAGGAGGTCTTGAATGCCTGGGCAAGAACGTGAGCTCAGTAGGCTTCCATGCTCCGAAGAGAATGAAGATAGAAAGAAGGATGTGGGGGACCCAGGTCTCTAGTGGAGCAAGGATATTTTGTTAGCAGAAATGCATGTTTATATATATTCAGTAAAATGATTACTCAGCCATTACAAAGAATAAAATTCCAAAGTTGCAAGACAATGGATAGTCTAATACATACAAGGTTGCTGGAGAAAGTCACTGAAGGGAGTTACTGAAAGGAATCCAAGCAGGTGCCCTTTCCCATGATCTCAGTCCTGAGAACTGCATGCAGCTCTACTCATTCCTGGAATAGGAACTGATAAGGAACAGAGAGTCCTTGAGAAATGGCACACAAAGGAAGAAAATGCAACATATTGGATTCCTTAAAGTTGAGTGTCCCCTGAAAATTACCCCTTTTTTATTTTTTTCATAATTGGGGGTGACTGTATATTCTTTAGTGAAAAAGGTCCTGACCAAATCAGTTTGTTTAGCTTTAGCAATTTTAGTTGAAAGGCATCAATATACTATGAATATAACCACCAGGATAATTATTAGCATTTCAACTCTAGATCCAATACTATGTACAATGCTTTGAAACCATTCTCGAGGGTCCAGCCCAGATAACTGATCAGTTAGCTGTTCAGCTAAGCTTTCCAGATTATTGGAAGAAGGTAGGCTCTTAGAGAAGGCTTCAAAGATTTCTTTTTGTAATAATTGTACATTTAAGGAAGCATTATCATGTAAGTCTTGCAAATGAAATTTGATTTGTTCCCAATTATAGGCAGGATAGTTGAACCAAACAGGAATAATGCAAAATTGAGTAGAATTCCAATCACATTTTAGTAAAGCTTGTTTTTGTAAATCTATTAATTGATCTCCAACACATTGGAAGGCTATTTTTATTTCCTGTATTTCACCTTGAACTTCCTCATTTATCTGAGCCTGAGTGGTCCACATAGTATGAGCATCTTTAGTCCAATTATGGATAAAATTGTGTGTTTGACTTGAGGTTTGTAAAACAATGCTGGCAACAGCAGCAGTAGTGCAAATGGCTATCAATCCCAATATGCCAAGAATTAGCCATCCAATGAATCGTTTAGATCGTTGGAGTAATTTAGTAAGTAACCAGGAAGCAAGTCCAGCCATGGGACCTTCTTTCCAGGGTCGTTGGAGGTATATTGGCAACCACAGGTTACATCGAGATCAAAGAATCAGAAGGGATTCATTTTTTATAGACATGGAGGAGCTAAGACAAGTATATAGTTTGCAATCTATACAAGGTAAAGAAAGTAAAGTCTTATTAAATTGAGTTTCCTATAATTACAACAAAAGGAAGGGGAACACAAGCTTGTATAAAATATGACTGATTATAATGAAAGGAATAATGACTAGAACTATGACTAGTCCCTGTGAAATATCCAGTCCAAGTTACAAGTTCTTTGGTGCTAGCGGAAAGTTTCCAAATGTCCCTTTGTTCAGGCCCAATCTGTTTATTGAGGACGATTCGAGGGTGAGGGGGTGCCATTCCACTATCAAGCCAGCCAAGTAGTCCTTTGTCTTGGTAATGTTCCATCACAGTATTGGTAATCTTCCATGCTACTTGAGTAGCATAATCACATATAGTGCTATTAATATCATCTGAACAGTCAGATAACCACATACCATGGGGTCCCCAATCAACAATGGTATAATTGGCCACAAACATTAATTTTCCTGATTTGTCTTGACATCTGTCCCAATGAACAGGAGTATATTTAAAGTTCTTATAAGTAAACCCTTTGCATAATGTTTGTGTCCTTTCCCTAGAGTTTCAGTAGTGTTGACATGATTCTCATAAAAAGAAAAGGCAGTAAATAATCTATGTCCAAAAGTCCTTTTTTGGAGGCAGGATGAAAGCCCGAGTTTGTTGGCTAATGTTTATGCATAATTCTGTTGGGCCCATGCCTAAAGGAAGGATTTCATAACCTAGAGAAATATTAATTAGTTTCCCTTCTTACTCAGGGTGTGAGGGCCCCTCCAAACTCCAAGGAGGAGACATATGTATTGAGTCATTGGTGGATATGATTGGTCCTCTTTTTGTCCATTCTACAACCTGTAGTAAATGGGGGTTGTGTATATAAGCCCAATAAATATAATTCATCAACTCAGCTTGAGCAGGGGAAGCAAAAGGAAGCAAAGCAAGCATAGCAACAAAAATATTTTCTGGATTCCAAGGCATTCCCTCTTGAGAAACCAGGTTTTCAGCTTGAATAATAAAGGTTTTTATCTGTTCCCAACTAGGGAGATCATGAGGTTGATGATGTTGAGGGTGGTGCTTCTTGGAGATGTTTAGAACTGCCATGGCTTGTATTGGAATTTCTTTCTCTTGGGGGTTTTGTTGTTTCATCTCTATTTTGAATTCTGGAGGCCCCCTTGGGTTGGATCTTCTGAAGAGGAAGCCAAGTAAGTTCATTGGATCTATCTGGAGAAATACAAGCATACCCCTTTCCCTGTACGATTAATTTCCCAGACTCCTATTGTTTGGTTAACCCATTTTGATACCAAATGGGCAAAGGAAGAGAGGCATTCTGTGATCCCTAGAAATGTTTTTCTGCTCTTATTAAACTATCTCCTTGTGGTAAGTTTAAAAAATTTAAAACAAATAAAGCTGTATTAACAATAGTTATAGGTTTAGAGAGTAGCTTATGTTGGAATCCAGTAGTCTGCTTTAGAAAAGGAAGATAGTAGTGTTCCTGTGTATTCCCCCTTTTTAATTTTTTTTATTTTGTGGTTTCAGTGTGTGATGTGCCTGTGGATTATAAGGAATACCTGTAATATGTTTAATAGAAAATGATTGCAAAAATTGTTTGAAGTGCCTAGAAATATAGGCAGGGTTATTGTCCGTTTTTATAGAACTAAGAGTTCCCATTATAGCAAAACTAGTTAATATATGTTATAACATGTTGTGTAGCTTCACCTCGAAGAGGTGTGGCCTAGATAAAAGAAGAATTTGTGTCGATACAGACATGTAAGAAAGAAGATAGAGAAAGTTCAGGGCAATGATTTACATCCATTTGCCATAATTCATTGGGTTGTAATCCTCGAGGATTGATACCTTGCACAATGGGTCGAAGGTGTAAGGGTTTACAAGTAGAGCAATTATTAATGATTTCTTTAACTTGGCGGTATAGAATTTTCTATATTTGGTGTAAGGAGCCAGCATTATTGTGTAATAAAGCATGTTGTTCCTCGGGGGTAGCAAAATAAACAAGTTTATCAGCTTGTTCATTACCAAGAGTCATAGGGCTGGGAAGGCAGGAATGTGCTCGAATATGGGTAATATAAAAGGGAGAAGTGTGGTTTCTAATAATAGATTGTAGTTTGAAAAAAAGCTGTTGAATAACAAGTTGATTGGAGTTTATAGTGCAGGTTTCTATATTTTTTAATACAAAAACTGAATATAAGGAATCAGACTATATTAATGGGGTAAGGATGTAAGTAAATAACTAATAAGAGCATATAATTAATTTTGTTGAGCAAAATGAAATTTAGTATAAAAGAGTTTATATTCTTTGAGAGACCAGAATGAGGCTTTGGGGTTTTTAATCCCATCTATGTAGAAAACATCAGCTTGAGGTATAGGCTGTGAGCTGATGATATGGGAGATAATAAATTCAGTATTTTTGAAGAAATTCCAGAACTTGCTAGAAGGATAATTAGATGAAATTTCTCCAAAATATTCTAGAAAAGCTATTTGGAAATCAGTAGAATTGTGTAATGCATTCTAGAATTGAGATTTATTAATAGGTATTACAATTTTATGAGGATCAGAGCCAATTAACGTCCTAGTGCTATTTCTTCCATTGATAATGATAAGAATGATTAAATCAAGATAGGATATAAGTGATTTTGTATCCATCTAAAATGGGTATAGATCCATTCTATTGGGTGTTCTAGTTGGGCAAGAAGTTCTGTGGGGGAATGAAGAGAGGGGGGAATAAATAATTCTAGAGGTAAATCAAGTCTAATACATGTAAGAAATTGCTTTTGCAATTTATTTTCTATTAAATAGAGTTCTTCTCGTGCCTCTAGTGAAAATGAACGAGGGCTATTTAAATCTCCTTTCAATGTATTAAATAGATTAGTCAGCTGATAATTCAGTTCAGCTCAGTTCAGTCCCTCAGTCGCGTCTGACTCTTTGCGACCCCATGAATAGTAGCATGCCAGGCCTCCCTGTCCATCACCAACTCCGGGAGTTCAACCAGACTCACGTCCATCGAGTCAGTGATGCCATCCAGCCATCTCATCCCCTGTCGTCCCCTTCTCCTCCCGCCCCCAATCCCTCCCAGCATCAGAGTCTTTTCCAGTGAGTCAGCTCTTCACATGAGGTGGCCAAAGTACTGGAGTTTCAGCTTTAGCATCATTTCTTCTAAAGAAATCCCAGGGCTGATCTTCTTCAGAATGGACTGGTTGGATCTCCTTGCAGTCCAAGGGATTCTCAAGAGTCTTCTCCAACACCACAGTTCAAAGGCATCAATTCTTCAGCACTCAGCTTTCTTCACAGTCCAACTCTCACATCCATACATGACCACTGGAAAAACCATAGCCTTGACTAGACAGACCTTTGTTGGCAAAGTAGTGTCTCTGCTTTTGAATATGCTATCTAGGTTGGTCATAACTTTTCTTCCAAGGAGTAAGCGTCTTTTAATTTCATGGCTGCAGTCACCATCTGCAGTGGTTTTGGAGCCCAAAAAAATAAAGTCTGACACTGTCTCTACTGTTTCCCCGTCTATTTCCCATTAAGTGATGGGACCAGATGCCATGATCTTCGTTTTCTGAATGTTGAGCTTTAAGCCAACTTTTTCACTCTCCTCTTTCACCTTCATCAAGAGGCTTTTTAGTTCTTCTTCACTTTCTGCCATAAGGGTGGTGTCATCTGCATATGTGAGGTTATTGATATTTCTCCCAGCAATCTTGATTCCAGCTTGTGCTTCTTCCAGTCCAGCGTTTCTCATGATATACTCTGCATATAAGTTAAATAAGCAGGGTGACAATATACATCCTTGACGTACTCCTTTTCCTATTTGGAGCCAGACTGTTGTTCCATGTCCAGTTCTTGCTGTTGTTTCCTGACCTGCATACAAATTTCTCAAGCAGCAGGTCAGGTGGTCTGGTATTCCCATCTCTTTCAGAATTTTCCACAGTTTATTGTGATCCACACAGTCAAAGGCTTTGGCATAGTCAAGAAAGAAGAAGTCGAAATTTTTCTGGAACTCTCTTGCTTTATCGATGATCCAGCAGATGTTGGCAATTTGATCTCTGGTTCCTCTGCCTTTTCTAAAACCAGCTTGAACATCAGGAAGTTCACGGTTCACGTATTGCTGAAGCCTGGCTTGGAGAATTTTGAGCATTACTTTACTAGCGTGTGAGATGAGTGCAATTGCGCAGTAGTTGGAGCATTCTTTGGCATTGCCTTTCTTTGGGATTGGAATGAAAACTGACCTTTTCCAGTCCAGTGGCCACTGCTGAGTTTTCCAAATTTGCTGGCATATTGAGTGCAGCACTTTCACAGCATCGTCTTTCAGGATTTGAAAGAGCTCAACTGGAATTCCATCACCTCCACTAGCTTTGTTCTCAGTGATTCTTTCTAAGGTCCACTTGACTTCACAATCCAGGATATCTGGCTGTAGGTGAGTGATCACACCATCATGATTACCTGGGTCGTGAAGATCTTTTTTGTACAGTTCTTCTGTGTATTCTTGCCATCTCTTCTTAATATCTTCTGCTTCTGTTAGGTCCATACCATTTCTGTCCTTTATCGAGCCCATCTTTGTATGAAATGTTCCCTTGGTATCTCTAATTTTCTTGAAGGGATCTTTAGTCTTTCCCATTCTGTTGTTTTCCTCTATTTCTTTGCATTGATCGCTGAAGAAGGCTTTTTTATCTCTTCTTGCTATTCTTTGGAACTCTGCATTCACATGCTTATATCTTTCCTTTTCTCTTTTGCTTTTTGCTTCTCTTCTTTTCACAGCTATTTGTAAGGCCTCCCCAGACAGCCATTTTGCTTTTTTGCATTTCTTTTCCATGGGGATGGTCTTGATCCCTGTCTCGTGTACAATGTCATGAAACTCCGTCCATACTTCATCAGGCACTCCATCTATCAGATCTAGTCCCTTAAATCTATTTCTCACTTCCACTGTACAATCATAAGGGATTTGATTTAGGTAATACCTGAATGGTCTAGTGGTTTTCCCTACTGTCTTCAATTTCAGTCTGAATTTGGTTCATGATCTGAGCCACAGTCAGCTCCTGGTCTTGTTTTTTGCTGACTTTATAGAGCTTCTCCATCTTTGGCTGCAAAGAATATAATCAATATGATTTCAGTGTTGACTATTTGGTGATGTCCATATGTAGAGTCTTCTCTTGTGTTGTTGGAAGAGGGTGTTTGCTATGACCAGTGCATTTTCTTGGCAAAACTGTATTAGTGTTTGCCCTGCTTCATTCCGTATTCCAAGGCCAAATTTGCCTGTTACTCCAGGTGTTTCTTGATTTCCTACTTTTGCATTCCAGTCCCCTATAATGAAAAGGACATCTTTCGTGGGTGTTAGTTCTAAAAGGTCTTGTAGGTCTTCATAGAACCGTTCAACTTCAGCTTCTTCAGCTTTACTGGTTGAGGCATAGACTTGGATTACTGATAATTAGCAATGCCTAAGACTTGAAGTGTTCTTGACTGGAGAATCCCAGGGATGGGGAAGCCTGGTGGGCTGCCATCTCTGGGGTCGCACAAAGTTGGACACGACTGAAGTGACTTAGCAGTAGCAGCAGCAGCAGCAGCAGTAAGGAAGATATAATCTAATTTATATCACCTAAAAGTTTTTGAAAATCATTCAAGGTTGATAATTTATCAGTACGAATCTGTGTCAGTTGGGAAATAATACCTTGTCTATTAATAGCAAATCCTAAGTAATGGTAAAGTGTAGAGGTTTGAATTTTTTCAGGGGCAATAATTAGCCCAGAGTTTTTCAAGTATTGTTGGGCTATATTAAACATGTATTGAGTTTCCAAAACAGATGGAGCTGAAAACAATATATCATACATATAATGAATAACAAGAAAGTTTGGAAATTGTTTTCTTATAGGTTCCAGGGCTTTGGCTACATAATATTGACACATAGTGGGAGAATTCATCATTCCTTGAGGCAGTACAGTCCACTGGTATTGCTTATGAGGCCTGGTGTGATTAGGATAAGGAAGAGAGAAAGCAAATCTCTTTCAGTCTAGAGGATGTAAAGGTATATTTAAAAAGCAATCCTGTAAATCTATAATAATAATATGCCAGTTTTGAGGAATAATGGTAGGCATCGGGATGACTGGTTGCAATGTACCCGTAGGACTCATAGAGGCATTAACTTTTCTAAGGTCTGTTAAGAGATGCCGTTTTCCAGGTTTCTTTTTTATAACAAAAATGGGAGAGTTCCAAGGGCAATAATATTCCTCAATATGTTTTAATTCCAATTGTGTATCTATAAGTTCTTTAGCAGCCTGTAATTTCTCTTTTGTAAGGGGCCACTGCTCTGTCCAAATAGGCTCATCATACTTCCAAGTTATTTTAATAATTGTTGTTTGTTAAATGAGCAGTGGCCCCTAAGAAAAATGTGGAATGTATATCTGAGTTTCCCATTGCATAAGTAAATCCCTTCCTATTAGATTAAGGGGTAAATCTATTATGTAAGGTTGTAATGTTGCTGGCTGGCCTTCTGGTCCCTCACAAGGATAAATTTGAATACTTTAATAGACTTCTTATATTTTTGTTTGAGTAACTCCTGTAATTTGGCAAGAAATTTTGTGTATAAGCCAAGATTTGGGCCATAAGTGTTTGGAAATAATAGTGATATCAGATCCAGTATCAAGGAGACCAGAAAAACTTTTACCATTGATTTTGATATTTATATTTGGTCGGGCATATTCAGATACCAATGATGTCCATAAGGATTGTTTTTGATCTGCATTTCCTATCCATCTGTCTGTATATCATTAGAGGAATTAATAGAAATGTAAGGTAAAAGAAGTAATTGGGCAATTTTTCCCCCTTTTTAAATTGCCATAGTATCTGAGATGACATCATAACTTGAATTTCTCCCTTATAATCTGAATCAATTATTCCAGGGTGAACAGTAATTCCCTTAGAAGTCAAGCTAGATCAGCCAAGTAAAATGCCGAAGGTTTGTGGAGGTAGGAGTCCAAAAAGTCCAGTAGGTATTCTAGAAGGGACTGCTTGAGGGAAAAGGAAAAAATCATTTAGGGCTGATATATCGATGGCAGTACTGCCGGATGTTGAGAGTTTGAGGGAAAAGATGGCGTTTGCCTCTGGTTTTTGTTGAAGGGGACCTGGGGATTCCCCTGTTTGAAGTTTGCTGAAATAAGTTTTCCCTCAACATCATATTTAGATCAACAATCTTTGGCCCAATGCATCCTTTTATGGCAGTGAGGGCAGAGTTTTGGAAATTTTTTATTAGCTTTAATTTTCTCTGCATGTTTCTTAGGGCAATCCTTTTTTAAATGGGTCTTATCCCCACATGTAAAACATCCTTCATTTCCTTTTTTAAAAGCAGCAGCCATTGTTTCAGCTAGCATTTGCATTTTCTGTGTCTCAGACCCTAAATTGTGGCAAGCCTTCAAATAATCAATAACAGTCCCAGACTCATGAATTGGAATGATAGAACTTTGACATTCCTGATTTGCATTCTCATATGCAAGCAGCTTTCCTAGTTGTAATCTGGCTTCTTCTACAATTACACTACAGGAAATAGCAGTTTCTAGTCTAGCTAGAAAATCAGCATAGGCTTCATTAGGTCCTTGTAATATCTTAGTGTAACTATCTTTAGGTTCTCCTTGAAGAGTAATTTGATCCCAGGCTTCAAGGGCAGCTTCTTTCAATTGTATATGCAACAAAGGAGGGCATTGTATTTGAGCTTCTATCGCTCCAAATTGTCCTGTACCATTTAACATTTCAAAAGTAATTTGGTTCTGGGGAGCACCAGCTCGAGCATTAAAATTGGCATGATCCCGAGCCACATCTTGAAACCACATAGTCCATTGAAGATATTCTCCTGGTTTAAGGAGAGCTTTTATGAAAATTCACCATTCATAAGGGATAAAAGTCCCAATAGAAGATGCCATAGCATTTAGAAGTTCTTTAGTAAAAGATGAAGGAGGACCATACATAGTTACAGATTTTTCATTTGTTGCATGTAAGAGAAATCAATGCCTTCATATTGAGGTATTACTTGCCTTTGGGCATTAACATTCCTTCATACTAGAAAAGTGGAAAAACCATCAGCCCCAGAGACTTGATATTGCAAAGCCAGCAATTCAGAGAGCCTCTGTTGTGAAGGAGAATGAGTAGATATTTTTTTCTCATAAATATGAGTATGTGCTAAAGGCTAATCTTTGTTATCCAAAAAACCATTATCAGCTTTAGTGACAAAGAGAGACTCAGAAGAGTCATTGTTAGAGTCATTTTGTTCATGTATTGAAGGGACTTTCAGTTTTGTGCCTGTTGCAAGAGACACAAAAAGAGGAGTACTTGGAGCAACTGGAGCAGGGCTAGTAGGAAAATTCTGAAATATTTTATGTTGTTCTATTTGGGCTTTTTGAAAAGTTTCATCATCGAATTCATATTCATGTAATAAATGTTCCACCTGTTGTTGAATATCAGGAGGGCTGGAAATACTTTGAAATGGCAAAATCATAGCTTTAATTAGGGCCCATAGGAGCCAGAAATCTATTGGGGTATTTTTTTTCCCCTGTCTAGTGGCTTGTTTAACATTCTCTTTGCCCAGTTCTAAATTTCTAAATCAAAACTGCCCTCATCAGGGAACTAGGGATTATGTTCAACCACTGTTTGAAGGCATGCCTCTATGCATTGACATGAAACCAAAAGTCCTTGAACTTTAAATAAACGATGAAGTAAAGTAAAAAAATGGTGGGGCTTTCCAGCCATTTGTCCAATAACCCCGGACTTACCAACCTCAGTAGGTCCCAGTCACTCTGTCCTGAACACCGTGAATGCCAGGTCCCTGTTTGGGCGCCACTTCTTGTGGTCTTTTATAGACCAGGACCTGGGGACCGGAGTTGATGAAAAGAAAGAGAGAGAGAGAGAGCAGTATCTCTCGGGTTACGTGGAAAACCAAAAAAGCCCCCACACAGGACTTGTACCACTCATGAATGCACAGGGCATCCTCTCAAGGAGGTCTTGAAAGCCCAGGCAAGAAAGTGAGCTTGGTAGGCTTCCATGTTCTGAAGAGAATGAAGACAGAAAGAAGGGCATGGGGGACCCAAGTCTCTAGTGGAGCAAGGGTATTTTATTAGCAGAAATGCATGTTTACATATCTTCAGTAAAATGATTACTCAGCCATTACAAAGAATGAAATTCCACAAGTTGCAACACAATAGATAGTCTAATACATACAAGGTTGCTGAAGAGAGTCACTGAAGGGAGTTACTGAAAGGAATCTAAGCAGATGCCCTTTCCCATGATCTCAGTCCTGAGAACTACATGCAGCTTTACTTGTTCCTGGAATAGGAACTCATAAGGTACAGAGAGTCCTTGAGAAATGGCACACAAAGAAAATGCAGCATACTGGATTCCTTAAAGTTGAATGTCCCCTGACACATCTCTAAGAAAAAGAAATGCAAAAAGGCAAAATGGTTTTGTGAGGAGGCTTTACAAATAGCTGAGAAAAGAAGAGAAGCTAAAGGTAAAGGAGAAAAGGAAAGATATACCCATTTGAATGCAGAGTTCCAAGGCAAGGAGAGGTAAGAAAGCCTTCTTCAGTGATCAATGCAAACAAATAGAGGAAAACAATAGAATGGGAAAGACTAGAGATCTCCTCAAGAAAACTGGAGATACCAAGGGAATATTTCATGCAAAGATGGGCACAATAAAGGACAGCAAGTGTTGGACCTAAAATAAGCAGAAGATATTAAGAAGAGGTGGCAAGAATACACAGAAGAAGTGTACAAAAAAGATCTTCATGACCCAGATAACCACGATGGTGTGATCAGTCACTTAGAACAAGACATCCTGGAATGGGAACTCAAGTGGGCCTTAGGAAGCATCACTATGAACAAAGCTAGTGGAGGTGATGGAATTCTAGTTGAGCTCTTTCAAATCCTGAAAGATGATGCTGTGAAAGTGCTTCACTCAATGTGCCAGCAAATTTGGAAAACTCCACAGAGGCCACAGGACTGGAAAAGGTCAGTTTTCATTCCAATCCCAAAGAAAGGCAATGCCAAAGAATGTTCAAACTACTGCACAATTGGGCTTATTTCACATGCTAGCAAAGTAATGCTCAAAATTCTCCAAGCCAGGCTTAAACACTACATGAACCATGAAATTCCAGATGTTCAAGGTGGATTTAGAAAAGGCAGAGAAACCGGAGATCAAATTGCCAATATCCACTGGATCATCGAAAAAGCAAGAGGTTCCAGAAAAATATCTACTCATGCTTTATTGACTACACTAAAGCCTTTGACTGTGTGGATCACAACAAACTGTGGAAAATTCTTAAGAAATGAGAATACCGTACAACCTTACCTGCCTCCTGAGTAATTTGTATGCAGGTCAAGAAGCAACAGTTAGAACTGTACATGGAACAATGAACTGGTTCAAAATTGGGAAAGGATTTGTCAAGGCTGTATATTGTCACCCTGCTTATTTAACTTATATGCAGAGTACAACATGAAAAATTCTGGGCTGGATGAAGAAGCTGGAATCAAGATTTCTGGGAGAAATATCAATAACCTCAGATATGCAGATGACACCACCCTTATGGCAGAAAGTGAAGAAGAACTAAAGAGCCTCTTGAGAGTGAAAGAGGAGAGTGAAAAAGTTGGTTTAAAACTCAACATTCAGAAAACTAAGATCATGGCATCTGGTCCCATCACTTCATGGGAAATAGATGGGGAAACAGTGAAAACAGTGGCAGACTTTATTTTTGGGTGCTCAAAAATCACTGCAGATGGTGATTGCAGCCATGAAATTAAAAGACACTTACTCCTTGGAAGGAAAGTTATGACCAACCTAGACAGCATTTTAAAAAGCAGAAACATTATTTTGCCAACAAAGGTCCATCTAGTAGAAAGCTATGGTTTTTCCACTGGCCGTGTATGGATGTGAAAGTTGGACTATAAAGAAAGCTGAGCACCAAAGGAGAGTCCTTTGGACTGCAAGGAGATCCAACAAGATCATCCTAAAGGAAATCAGCCCTGAATATTTATTGAAAGGACTGATGCTGAAACCGAAACTCCAATATTTTGGCCACCTGATGAGAACTGACTGATTCGAGAAGACCCTGATGCTGGGAAAGATTGAAGGCAGGAGGAGAAGGGGATGACAGAGGATGAGATCATTGGATGGCACCCCCGACTCAATGGTCATGAGTTTGAGTAAACTTTGGAGTTGGTGATGGACAGGGAGGCCTGGTGTGCTATAGTCCATGGGGTTGCTAAGAATTGGACACGACTGAGTGAATGAACTGAACTGAACAAATCTAATGGCAGAAAGTGAAGAGGAAATAAAGAACCTCTTGGTGAGGGTGAAGGAGCAAAAGAGCCTGCTTAAAACTAAATATTAAAATAACTAGGATCACTGCATCTGGTCCTGTTACTTTGTGGCAAACAGAAGGGGAAAAGGTGGAAACAGTGATGGATTTCCTCTTCTTGGGCTCTAAAATCACTGTGGATGGTGACTGCAGCCATGAAATCAAAAGTCGATTGCTACTTGGCAGGTAAGTTGTGACAAACCTATACAGTGTGTTGAAAAGCAGAGACATTACTCTGCCAACAGACGTCTGTACAGTCAAGGCTATAGTCCTCCTAGTGGTCATATATGGTTTTGAGAACTGAACCATAAAGAATGCAGAGTGCTAAAGAATTGATGCCTTCGAACTGTGGTACTGGAGAAGACTCCTGAGTCCCTTGGACAGCAAGGATATCAAGCCAGCCAGTCTTAAGGGAAATCAACCCTGAACACTCATTGGAAGGACTGATGCTGAAGTCGAAGCTCCAGTATTTTGGTCGCCTGATGAGAACAGCCGACTCATTAGATAAGTCCCTGATGCTGGCGAAGATTGAGGGCAGAAGGAGAAGAGGGCGTCAGAGGATGAGATGGCTGGATGGTATCATCGATGTAACTTGGGCAAACTTCAGGAGATGGTAAGGGACAGGGAGGCCTGCTGTGCTGCAGTCCATGGGATCCTAAAGAGTCAGATACAACTATGTGACTGAACAACAACAAAATCTGAGGTAGCTTCTAATAAGCATTTTTTAAAAATTATAAACCTGTTAATAAAATAACTCAAAAATATAATTAATCAAAAGGATTTAAAATGTGTATTAGAAAATACCCACTTAGTAGTAAAGAAATCTGGAGAAGGCAATGGCAACCCACTCCAGTACTCTTGTCTGGAAAATCCCATGGATGGAGGAGCCTGGTAAGCTGCAGTCCATGGGGTCGCTACAAGTCTGATACGACTGAGTGACTTCACTTTGACTTTTCACTTTCATGCACCAGAGAAGGCAATGGCAACCCACTCCAGTGTTCTTGCCTGGGGAATCCCAGGTATGGCGGGGCCTGGTGGGCTGCCATCTATGGGGTCGCACAGAGTCGGACACGACTGAAGTGACTTAGCAGCAGCAGCAGTAAAGAAGTCATGAAAGGAGGAACAGAAGAATATTTAATGAGACATCAGTTCAGTTCAGTCGCTCAGTCGTGTCTGACTCTTTGCGACCCCATGGACTGAAGCAGGCCAGGTTTCCCTGTCTTTCACCAACCCCTAGAGCTTGCTCAAACTCATGTCCATCGAGCTGGTGATGCCATCCAACCATCTCATCCTCTGTCATCCCCTTCTCCTCCTGCCTTCAATCGTTCCCAGCATCAGGGTCTTTTCCACTGAGTCAGTTCTTTGCATCAGGTGGCCAAAATATTGGAGCTTCAGCTTCAGCATCAGTCCTGCAAATGAATATTCAGGACTGATTTCCTTTAGGATTGCCTGGTTTGATCTCCTTGTAGTCCAAGGGACCCTCAAGAGTCTTCTCCAACACTACAGTTCAAAAGCACCAATTCTTCGGTGCTCAGCTTTGTTTATAGTCCAACTCTCACATCCATACATAATTACTGGAAAACCATAGCTTTGAATAGACAGATTTTTGCTGGCAAAGTAATGTCTCTGTTTTTTTAATATGCTCTCTAGGTTGGTCATAGCTTTTCTTTCAAGGAGCAAGCATCTTTTAATTTCATGGCTGCAGTCAAACTACTTCAGTTTTCTGGCCTTGAGAACCCAGTGAACAGTATGAAAAGGCAGAAAGATATGACACTGAAAGATGAACTCCCCAGGTGGGTAGGTGCCCAATATGCTACTGGAGAAGAGTGAAGAAATGAAATGAGACATAGAGAAAACAAAAAGTAAAATAGCAAGCATGAATCAGCTATAGAAAAATAACATCAAATATGAGTGAAAAAATTCAATCAAAAAAGAAGTTATTAAAATTGATTTTTAAAAAACAAGACTCAACTATGTTCTGTCTACAAGAGACATACTTTGTATTGAAAAATATAGTATATCACCTCACACCAGTCAGAATGGCCATCATCATAGAATGTACAAATAATAAATGCTGGAGAGGGTGTGGAGAAAAGGAAACCCTCTTGCACTTTTGGTGGAAATGTAAATAGATACAGCCATTTTGGAGAGCAGTATGGAGGATCCTTGAAAAAAACTGAAAGAAATACCACATGACCCAGTAATAGACTTTATCACTTAGCACCCAAGATAATAGCTTACACCTTGTCTTGAGATCCTGGATGAGCCCCCAAGATAATAAATGAAAGTTTACAGTGCTCCCTGGTAGCTCAGAGGTTAAAGTGTCTGCCTGTGATGCGGGAGACCAGGGTTCGATCCCTGGGTTGGGAAGATCCCCTGGAGAAGGAAATGGAAACCTACTCCAGTACTCTTGCCTGGAAAATCCCATGGACAGAGGAGCCTGGTAGGCTACAGTCCATGGGGCCACAAAGAGTCGGACACGACTGAGCAACTTCACTTTCTTTACAGTGCTCCATTGGATCTGTAGTCTCCGAAGGAGAAGGTTTAACTCTGGGACCAAAGATAATCTCAGTCATTCATAGCTTTGTGTAGTAGAAATTTTATTAAAGTGACAGTGACATAAAAAAACTGATACAGACATCAAAGGGAGTAGAAAGATTACCCGCCTTGCTAGTTTTAAGCAGCGTATTATATACTTTTCTGCTAGCTCTTAAGAATAGAAAAGAATACCTCAAGGCTGTGAAAATTTTGCCCAGACCCTTTCTTGTAACATATATCCTGGGATGACATCAGCATGAGATTAGCCAGAAGGAACAGGCTAACCCAGAGCTCAAAGCTGTGAAAGTTTTACCCAGACCTTCTCCCATAACATATATTCTGAGCTCAAAAAAAGCATATCCTTGAAGAAAAGATACTGCTGTCTATGAGGCCTTCATGTCTAAGGCAAAAGAATGTGAAAAAGAAAGAGTGTTCAACTCCTCCTTAAATAGGCCTTAGGCTTGGACTCCTTATCAACCTACCTACGTTAACTCTCTCACCAGCAATCTCACTACTGGGCATATATCCAGAGAAAATCATAATTCAAAAAAAAAAAAAAAAAACACATGCACCTCAGTGTTCATTGCTGCACTGCTTACAATAGCCAGCACATGGAAACAACTTAAATGTCCCCCAACAGAGGAATGGATAAAGAAGATGTGGTACATCTATATATCTATACAATTATTCATACACACACACACACACACACACATATATATAATATTACTCAGCCATAAAAAGAAATGAAATTGGGTCATTTGTAGTGACATGGATGGATCTAGAGATTGTCATACAGAATGAAGTCAGTCAGAAGGAGGAAAATAAATATTATGTATTAATGAATATATAGGAAATCTGGGGGGAAAATGGTATAGATGTTCTTATTTACAAAGCAGAAAAAGAGACACAAATGTAGAGAACAAATGTGTGGACACCAAGGGGGGAAGGAAGGGTGGGATGAATTGGGAGGTGGAGATTGACATATGTACACTATTAATACTATATATAAAATAGACAACAAATGCAAACTTATTGTATAGCACAGGGTAGTCTATTCAATGCTCTGTGGTGACCTAAATGGGACAGAATCCCCAAAAAGAGGAAATATATGTATATACATAGCTGGTTCACTTTACTATGTAGTAGAAACTAATACAACATGGTAAAGAATTTATACTCCAATAAATTTTTTAAAAAATAGTCTAAAAAACTAAAAAAAAAGTATAAGATATGAAAACAGCAACCATAAGAAAGCTAGAGTAGACATATTGATAGCATATCAAACAAAAAATAATTTAAGTTTAAAATGCTGTTAATAATAGAGAAAAAAGAGACTTTTTAATGTGCTGTGCTTAGTCACTCAGTCATGTCCAATTCCCTGCAGCCCTATGAACTATAACCCAACATGCTCCTCTGCCCATGGAATTTTCCAGGCAAGAATACTGGAGCTGTTTGCCATTTCCTATTCCAAAGGAGAGCTTCCCAACCTAGGAATCAAACCTCATCTCCCGCATTGTCAGGCAGCTTTTTTACCACTAGCCCCACCTGGGATCAATTTGTCAGGATGATACAACAATTATATATGTATCTAACAATAGGTCCTCAAGATATATTAAGCAAAAACTGACAGAACTGAAGAAATAGGACAATCAACAGTAATAGTTACAGACATCAATGCACCATTCTGAATAGAATAGAAGAGCATAAGATAGGATAGGGCAGGCTAGGTTAGGCTAGAATAGAAGATCTAGAGAGTAAACCAGCAAGGATATAGAGACTTCAACAACACTATTAAGAAATCAGATATAGCTAGTTTCTATAGAACACACAAGAAGAAGGCAATGGCAACCCACTCCAGTACTCTTGCCTAGAAAATCCCATGGACGGAGGGGCCTGGTAGGCTGCAGTCCAGGGGGTCACTAGGAGTCAGACACGACTGAGCAACTTCACTTTCACTTTTAACTTTCATGCTTTGGAGAAGGAATTGGCAGCCCACTCCAGTGTTCTTGCCTGGAGAATCCCAGGGATGGGGAGCCTGGTGGGCTGCCGTCTATGGGGTCGCAAAGAGTTGGATACGACTGAAGCGACTTAGCAGCAGCAGCAGCATAGGACACACAACTCAACAACAGAACATATAATCTCAAGAACACAAGGAACATTTCCCGGTGTAAGCTGGCCATAAAAGAAGTATAAACAATTTAAAAATAATTGAGATCATTCAAAATATGGTTTCAGAGCACAATGTAATTAAATTAGAAGTCAATAGCAAACAGAAAGGTGGGAAATACGTAAATATGTAGAATTTTTAAAAGCACCCTTAAATAACAATGGTTCAAAAAAGAACCTAGAAAATATTTTGAGACAAATTAAATTGAAAATATAACATTCTAAAATGTTTAGGATATATATTGCAATAAACATTGCAAAAGCAAAGGAGAAAGAGAAAAGCAAAGCATTTGAATGCAGAGTTCCAAAGAACAGCAAGAAGAGATTAAAAAAAGCCTTTCTCAGTGATCAATGCAAAGAAATGAGGAAAACAACAGAATGGGAAAGACTAGAGATCTCTTCAAGAAAATTAGAGATACCAAGGGAACATTTCATGCAAAGATGGGCTCAATAAAGGACATAAATGGTATGGACCTAAGAGAAGCAGAAGATATTAAGAAGAGGTGGCAAGAATACACAGAACTGTACAAAAAAAAAAATCTTCACCACCCAGATAATCACGATGGTATGATCACTCACCTAGAGCCAGACACCCTGGAATGGGAAGTCAAGTGGGCCTTAGAAAGCATCACTATGAACATAGCTAATGAAGATGATTGAATTCCAGTTGAGCTGTTTCAATCCTGAAAGATGATGCTGTGAAAGTGCTGCACTCAATATGCCAGCAAATTAGGAAAACTCAGCAGTGGCCACAGGACTGGAAAATGTCAGTTTTCATTCCAATCCCAAAGAAAGGCAATGCCAAAGAATGCTCAAACTACTGCACAATTGCACTCATCTCACATGCTAGTAAAGTAATGCTCAAAATTCTCCAAGCCAGGCTTCAGCACTACGTGAATCGTGAACTTCCAGATGTTCAAGCTGGTTTTAGAAAAGGCAGAGGAACCAGAGATCAAATTGCCAACATCTGCTGGATCATGGAAAAAGCAAGACAGTTCCAGAAAAAAATCGATTTCTGCTTTCTTGACTATGCCAAAGCCTTTGACTATGTGGATCACAATCAAATGTGGAAAATTCTGAAAGAGATGGGAATACCAGACCACCCGACCTGCCTCTTGAGAAACCTGTAGGCAGGTCAGGAGGCAACAGTTAGAACTGGATATGGAACAACAGACTGGTCCCAAATAGGAAAAGGAGTACATCAAGGCTGTATATTGTCACCCTGCTCATTTAACTTATATGCAGAGTACACCATGAGAAACGCTGGGCTGGAAGAAGCACAGCTGGAATCAAGATTGCCTGGAGAAATCTCAATAACCTCAGATATGCAGATGACACCACCATTATGGCAGAAAGTGAAGAGGAACTCAAAAGCCTCTTGATGAAGGTGAAAGAGGAGAGTGAAAAAGTTGGCTTAAAGCTCAACATTCAGAAAACGAAGATCATGGTATCTGGTCCCATCATTTCATGGGAAATAGATGGGGAAGCAGTGGAAACAGTGTCAGACTTTATTTTTCTGGGCTCCAAAATCACTGCAGATGGTGACTGCAGCCATGAAGTTAAAAGATGCTTACTCCTTGGAAGGAAAGTTATGACCAACCTAGATAGCATATTCAAAAGCAGAGACATTACTTTGCCAACAAGGGTCCGTCTAGTCAAGGCTATGGTTTTTCCTATGGTCATGTATGGATGTGAGAGTTGGACTGTGAAGAAGGCTGAGCACCAAAGAATTGATGCTTTTCAACTGTGGCTTTGGATAAGACTCTTGAGAATTCCTTGGACTGCAAGGAGATCCAACCAGTCCATTCTGAAGAAGATCAGCCCTGGGATTTCCTTGGAAGGAATGATGCTAAAGCTGAAACTCCAGTACTTTGGCCACCTCATGTGAAGAGTTGACTCATTGGAAAAAACTCTGATGCTGGAAGAGATTGGGAGCAGGAGGAGAAAAGGACGACAGAGGATGAGATGGTTGGATGACATCGTTGACTCGATGGACGTGAGTCTGAGTGAACTCTGGGAGTTGGTGATGGACAGGGAGGCCTGGTGTGCTGTGATTCATGATGTCACAAAGAGTCTGACATGACTGAGTGACTGAATTGAACTGAATATTCCATTGTGTGTTTTTACCACTGCTTATTTATCCCTTCATCTGTCGATGAACATCTAGGTTTCTTCCATATTCTAGCTATTGTATAGTATTGCAATGAACAATGGGATACATGTGTCTTTTTCAATTTTGGTTTCCTCAGAGTATATGCCTAGAGTGGGACTGCTGGGTTATATGGTGAGTTTATTCCTAGATTTTTGTTTGTTTTTTTGTTTTTGAGTTTTTTATGTCAAAGGCTTTAAGTTTATAGAAGTGGATCCATACAGCATGTGTTATTTGTGTCTGGCTGCTTTTATCAACACAGTGTGTGTGAGGTTCCTGCACATTGTTGTACACAGCTGTAGCTAATTGTCACTCTAATATAGTATTTGGGCAATCAACAGGTGTTTACACATCCACCTAGCTTGTTACCTGTTTGGGGATTTTATGACTACATCAGCTCTGAGCATTCTTATCTGTGTCTCCCTGTATTCAAGTACACACATTTAAGTAGGCTGGATACCTTGGAGTAGAATGACCAAGTCATAGGTTATGTTCCTTTAAATTTACTGGATGATGACACCATGATTCTGTTGATTTATACTTCCATCAGCTGTGTGTGGGAGGTCTCGGCACCTCACATTCTCTCCCATGCTTGGTAATGCTAGTCTTTGCAAGTTTAGCCCTTTTTGTTGTTGTTGTTTCATATATGATATTATACATGTTTCAGTGCCATTCTCCCAAATCATCCCACCTTCTCCCTCTCCCACAGAGTCCAAAAGACTGTTCTATACATCTGTGTCTCTTTTACTATCTCACATACAGGGTTATTGTTACCATCTTTCTAAATTCCATATATATGCGTTAGTATACTGTATTGGTGTTTTTCTTTCTGGCTTACTTCACTCTGTATAATAGGCTCCAGTTTCATCCACCTCATTAGAACTCATTCAAATGCATTCTTTTTAATGGCTGAGTAATAGTCCATTGTGTATATGTACCACAGCTTTCTTATCCATTCATCTGCTGATGGACATCTAGGTTGCTTCCATGTCCTGGCTATTATAAACAGTGCTGCGATGAACATTGGGTATACATGTCTCTTTCAATTCTGGTTTCCTTAGTGTGTATGCCCAGCAGTGGGATTGCTGGGTCATAAGGCAGTTCTATTTCCAGTTTTTAAAGAATCTCCACACCGTTCTTCATAGTGGCTGTACTAGTTTGCATTCCCACCAACAGTGTAAGAGGGTTCCCTTTTCTCCACACCCTCTCTAGCATTTATTGCTTGTAGACTTTTGGATCGCAGCCATTCTGACTGGCATGAAATGGTACCTCATTGTGGTTTTGATTTGCCTTTCTCTGATAGTGAGTGATGTTGAGCATCTTTTCATGTGTTTGTTAGCCATCTGTATGTCTTCTTGGTAGAAATGTCTGTTTAGTTCTTTGGCCCATTTTTTGATTGGGTCGTTTATTTTTCTGGAATTGAGCTGCAGGAGTTGCTTGTATATTTTTTGAGATTAATTCTTTGTCAGTTGCTTCATTTTCTATTATTTTCTCCCATTCTGAAGGCTGTCTTTTCACCTTGCTTATAGTTTCCTTTTGTTGGGAGGTGAAGTGCAAAATAGCCTTGAAGGAGAAGGTCCTTGGGGAAATGGCGAAGGGCCAGAAGTACCCAGGCATTGTGTACTGATAGCTGAAAAATTTCCTGCCTTTGGCTATGCTTGGCGCCAAAATTTAGCAATTAAACATTAAAGACATTGCTTGAGAAAATGGGTCATAGAAAAACACATGGGTCGTTAAGAATGCGCTGTTCCTTGAAGTATCTTTTACTGATTATATCTTAGCCTTGTACGTGTTCTGCTGGCCGTATGCTCTAAGGTCTTTGTTCCTTGCTCCTATAAAAAGGCTTGACTGCAGAAATAGAGTTGTCAGTCCTTGCAGAGACTGTCCAAGCGTTGTCCTTTCAGGTTGGCCATTTCCAAGTTCCAGGAAGAAAATTCCCACAGGTGGCGCCAAGAACAGGGACTTAATAGGAAGACTGAACAAAGTGGTGAGCCCTGCAGAAAGAGGTAAGCAGGATGGGACAACATAGCAGTAAGATTCCTTTCATTTCTATAATGCATCACTTTCTGAAACAAAATGATGTTAACGTTTCAAGAGATCAGTTGAATGACTGCTATCATATTTTACTGGAACATAATCTGTGGTTCCCAGAGGATGGGACGCTCGACCTAGACATATGGAAAAGAGTTAAGAATAATGTTTTGCGAGCATATCAGCAAGGAGTCCATATTCCCCCTCAATGGTAGGTTACATGGTCACTCATATAGGCTGTCATAGAACAAATTGAAGGGCATAATGTTGATTTGGAAGTAGAGACTGTTCAGTTTTTACATGAATATGAGCTTAAGGAACAAGATATGCAAGGTTATTTGAAATATAAGAATGTTATGCTCAATCAGACACAATCCTTGGAAAAACAGCTTGGAGACATATGTATACAGGATGCGTCAAAACTGAAACCACTTAAAGCAGAGGTCATTTCATTCAATGAACAGCCCAAATTTGAGGTTTTTCCTTCTGCTCCGCCTGTAACAGTAGCTGCTAACTTTGCTCGTACTAATCATTTCACTCCTCCTCGGGAGATGCCTACTTGTGCTTTCACTTTCCCAATACAGTTTGATCAACCTGCCCAAGGCCAGAATGCTTGGACTGGTCTAGATTTTGGTATGTTGTCCAGCTTTAAGAAAGCATGCACTCTGTATGGACCTACTTCTCCTTACTGTGTAGAATTCCTCAGAGGATGGGCTGATCATTGGATGCCATATGATTTTTTTCAAGTAGCAAAGATGGTTCTAAATCCTCAACAGTTACTTCAATGGCAAATATGGGTTGGTGATGAGGCCCAACAGATGATGATTAACCAGCAATCTTGTGGTAACCCTGCCAATTTAACCTATGATATACTCATTGGAAAGGGAGCCATGGCTGATATGACTATGCAATTAGCTAATATTACCCCTCAGATGTTGCATTTCATTAGAGAAATTTCTTGCAGAGTATGGGTAAAGGTTGATAATGTTAACTCTGATGGTTCATTTGTCAAGATTACCCAAGGACATGAGGAGAAATATTCCCAATTTATAGGAAAATTAAAGGATGCCATCAAAAAGTCTATCAGAGATGAAACCTTACAAAATATTATTTTAAAACAACTTGCCTTTGAAAATGCTAATGAGGAATGTCAATTCGTGCTTAGACCAATTCAAGAAACCAGTTCTCTTATGGAATATTTGAAAGCTTATAGAGATATCAGATCTATGTCCCATAGAGTAAAATTAGCAGCCCTAGAAACTTTTAATGTGCAAAAGGCTGCTAATGCTAAATGTTTTAACTGTGGGAAGGCCAACCATATGAAAAAACAATGCCACATGCCAATGCAGACAGCTAAAAATAATAATACTTCTAATAAAAAAAAAAAAAGGCCCCCAGGAGTTTGCCCAAAATGTAAAAGGGGATTCCATTGGTTGAATGAATGCCGTTCCAAATTTGATAAGGATGGAAATGAATTGACACAGAGGCACAACAAAAACAACAGGGAAACTAATAAAGGGGCTATCCTCTAGCCCCACTACAAAAGGAGGACCCAATATTATGACACTGCAAGCAGCTACATCTAAGAGTGCTTGCATTGATATACCTAGTCCTTATGATATGGAATTAATAGAATTATACAGTCCTCATAAAATCCCCACTGGATGTTATGGTCCAATCCCACCTGGAACAGTTGGACTAATTTTGGGATGTAGCAGTTATACAATGAAAGGTTTAATAATGTTGACTGGAGTTATAGATGAAGATTATGAAGGAGAGATATATGCCATGGTTAATGTCGTAAAATTAGGAAATATATATCTACAAAAAGGGGAACGCTTTGCACAATTATTACTTTTGCCATATGTCAAACCAATGAGGGCATCTGATAAAATTAGGCAGGGGGATTTTGGTAGCACCAATCTTACCACCGCACTATCTACCTTACTAAAGGAACATCAAAAGCCTATGCTTACTCTAAAGATACGGGGAAAAAATTTCACAGGTATGTTGGATACAGGAGCCGACATTTCCATTATTAGAACTGAAGAATGACCCCTTGAATGGGGTAAGACTGTGGCTCCTTCCAAATTGTTAGGGGTGGGCGAAGCTGATGCTACACAAACTTTCATCAGTGCATCCTATTTACAGGCTTATGGTCCTGATCAAATTGTAGCTTACATCAAACCATATATTACCAGTATCCCTATTAATTTGTGGGGAAGGGATTTTCTTGAACAAACGAAAGCCACAATCTCTCTAAATGAGCCTTTTTAATGGTGGCCATTGAGTTAACACCGCTGCCTCTCAATTGGGAATCTGATGCCCCAGTATAGACACCTCAATGGCCCCTGACTAAAGAAAAGTTGGCAGCTCTCACACAATTAGTAAATGGGCAATTACAGAAAAATCATATAGAGCCTTCATTTCCCCCATGGAATTCTCCCGTTTTTGTAATAAAAAAGAAATCAGGAAAATGGCGACTGTTGATAGATTTAAGAAATGTTAATAATACTATGATTCCTATGGGGCCATTACAACCTGGATTGCCCTCCCCTTCCATGGTACCGAAAGACTTGTCTGTAATTATTATTGATTTACAAGACTGCTTTTTTACTATACTTTTGCATCCTAAAGATAGAAAACGTTTTGCTTTTTCAGTTCCTTCTATAAATCACATGGCTCCTATTAAAAGATTTCAATGGAAGGTTTTACCTCAGGGAATTATGAACTCTCCTACCATTTGCCAATATCTCATATCTGTTTTATTACAATCCATTAGAGATAAATATTCTACTGCCTTCATAATTCATTATATGGATGACATACTCCTTTCCATGGAATCTGAACTCTGTTTACAACAGCTATATGATGAAATCACCACCACTCTTCAAAATCATGGCCTACTTGTTGCACCAGATAAAATTCAATTGAAAGCACCCTTTAATTACTTGGGACATGTTATGGAAGAGTCTAAGATAAAACCTCAAAAAACTCAAATCTCTATGCATTCTCTATGCACATTAAACGATTTTCAAAAATTGATAGAAGATATTAATTGGCTTCGGTCATCTATTGGCATTCCCACCTATACATTACAAAATTTATTTAAATTTTTAGAGGGACTTCCTGACCCTAATAGTCCTAGACAGCTAACAAAAGAAACGAAAGAAGAATTAAAATTTGTTGAAAACCACATTCAACAACCTTTCTCAACTCGGCTAGACCATACCCAACCAGTCTATTTATATATATTTCCCACCAAACATTCACCTACTGCAATCATAGCTCAAAACAGCCCGATAGAATGGGTGTATCTACATACCAAACAGTCAAAGAAAATCATATCATACATTGAGAAAATCGGGCAGATAATTGTATCAGGAAGGAGCCATGTACAAATCTTAACTGGATTTGATCCATATGCAATACATGTCCCCTCGACAAAAAAGGAATTACAAATTGCCTTACAATATAACATGACCATGCAAATAGTATTAAGTGATTTTCAGAATGTTATCTCATTCCATTTGCTGAAAGGAATATTATGGGACTTCCTACAATTTACTACATTTATAGTAACTAATATCATTGCCTCCCAACCTATTTCAAATGCACCTACCTATTTCATTGATGGCAACAAGAAAGGCATAGCTGGGATCATCGGCCCTGATATCAAAGAGAAATTACCTACTACATATTCTTCAATACAAAGAGTTGAATTATATGCTTTATATGCTCTTTTGTCTCTTCAACCATTATCCTTCAATGTGTATACTGATTCCAAATACCTTGCTTCCCTTTTCCCTGATTTTGTTACTGCCTTTTTATACAACCTAAATGAAGAATTATATATTCTCTTTTCAAAGACTCAAGCCTTAATTCGATCACATCCGGAACCTTTTTTCATTGCGCATATACGTGCTTATTCAGGTTTACCTGGCCCCCTGGCAGCAAGAAATCGTGCTGTTGATAGGTTCATAGCTCCTGTCTTTACACCTGCTATGGACAAACACGCTAATCTTCATACCAATGCTAAAAGATTGCACTCTAAATACCATATTCCCCTCACTGAAATGAGACATATCATTAAATCTTATGACGTCTGCGCTCCTCTGCACTTACTTACCACAGTTTCAGGAGTTAATCCTCGTGGGCAACAGCCTAACTCCCTTTGGCAATCTGACTTCACTAATTACTCCTTGGGAAAGTTTTCTTTGCTTTTTGTCTCAGTTGATACATTTTTAGGTTTTATATGGGCAATTCCTGTCTCTTCAGAATCCAGCAAACACGCCATTTCTGCACTTTTACTCACCTTCCCTGTTACGGGAATACCTTCGGTCTTAAAAACAGATAATAGGCCTGCATTTACCTCTCACTCGTTTTGTTCATTTCTAAAGGAATGGAATATAACACACATCATGGGGATACCCTACAATCCCCAAGGTCAAACAATTATCAAAAGAGCCCATCGTACTCTTAAAACTCATTTATTAAAACAGAAAGGGGGAATATAGAAGAGGAGATACACTTTTTATCCTATGAACCCTCAATTGTTATTATCTTTAACTCTTTATTCCTTAAATTTTTTAAATTTACTAAAAGATAGTTCTGATACTCATGCAGACAGACATTTTGCAGAGGAAAACAATAAGTAACCGTTAGAAGCCAACACCCCAATATGGTATAAACAGTTTAATCAATGGTTGCCAGGAATCTTACGACTCCTAGGCAGAGGTTACGGTCTTGTCATTGCAGATGGACAAGAAATCTGGGTTCCACTTTGCCATGTCCATTACCAAGAAGGACCCCGAGACCGGACTCCCCCGACAGGTGATGCAGCTGACGCGAAGGGTCTCATCAATGACCATAGAGAAACCAAAGAGAAAACGTCAACGTCTGAACCCCTACCGTAGGACCTGAGCAATGGCACATGTGGAAGATTCCTGCTGCATTGGAGCACTTTGCCAATGTGTATGGGACTGCGAAAGCCTTAAAACCTCAAAACTATACCTTTTTATACAATAGTACAGGTTATATCCAATCTTGTGTGCACCTCCCATACATGTTTATTGTAGGTAACTTCGATATAGATCTTTCTGCTAAGATTGTTAACTGTACATAATGTGCCTTGTATACGTGTTTAAACCATACTATTTCATATCATTATGTCAACGTTGCAATAGTCAAGCAAGGATCTGATTTGTGGCTTCCTGTTAACCTAACAGAACCATGGACCGACTCTGTATTTCTCTCAGTTTTGCTCAAATATGGCTTAAGGAGGTCAAAGCACATAATAGGATGGATTATTGCTGGCATTCTTAGTCTAATATCTATTGTTACAGTAGGAACCCTATCTGGTATGGCACTACACAATTCTATACCAATGTCTCTACTCAAGACTCCATGCCTCCTATGACGGAGTCCAACTAGCAGCTGCCATGCTTAAACTAAAAACAAAAGGAGGATATGTTGGGAGGCGCAGTGCAAAATAGCCTTGAAGGAGAAGGTCCTCGGGGAAATGGCGAAGGGCCAGAAGTACCCAGGCATTGTGTACTGATAGCTGAAAAACATTTCCTGCTTTTGGCTATGCTCGGCGCCAAAATTTAGTGATTAAACATTAAAGACGTTGCTTGAGAAAATGGGTCATAGATAAACACATGGGTCATTAAGAATGCACTGTTCCTTGAAATATCTTTTACTGATTATATCTTAGCCTTGTACGTGTTCTGCTGGCCATATGCTCTAAGCTCTTTGTTCCTTGCTCCTATAAAAAGGCTTGACTACAGAAATAAAGTTGTCAGTCCTTGCAGAGACTGTTCAAACGTTGTCCTTTCAGGTTCACCATTTCCAAGTCCCGGGAAGAAAATTCCCACACCTTTGTTGTGCAGAAACTTTTAATTTTAATTAGTCCCATTTGTTTATTTTTGCTTTTATTTCCAATGTTTTGTGATGTGGGTCATAGAGTATCCTGCTGTGATTTTTGTCAGAGAGTGTTTTGCCTATGTTCTCCTCTAGGAGTTTTATAATTTCTGGTCATACGTTTAGATGTTTAATTCATTTTGAGTTTATTTTTGTGTATGGTGTTAGAAAGTGGTCTAGTTTCATTATTTTACAAGTGGTTGACCAGTTTTCCCAGCACCACTTGTTAAAGAGATTGTCTTTTCTCCATTGTGTATTCTTGCCTCCTTTGTCAAAGATAAGGTGTCCACAGGTGCATGGATTTATCTCTGGGATTTCTATTTTGTTCCATTGATCTATATTTCTGTCTTTGTGACAGTACCATACTGTCTTGATGACTGTGGCTTTGTAGTAGAGCCTGAAGTCAGGCAGGTTGATTCCTCCAGTTCCATTCTTCTTTCTCAAGATTGCTTTAGCTATTCAAGGCTTTTTGTATTTCCATAGAAATTGTGACATTATTTGTTCTAGCTCTGTGAAAAATACCATTGGTAGTTTGATAGGGATTGCATTGAATCTATAGATTGCTTTGGGTAGTATACTCATTTTCACTATATTGATTCTTCCAATCCATGAACATGGTATATTTTCCCATCTATTAGTGTCCTATTTGATTTCTTTCACCAGTGTTTTATAGTTTTCTATATATAGGTCTTTTGTTGCTTTAGGTAGATATATTCCTAAGTATTTTATTCTTTTCATTGCAATGGTGAATGGAATTGTTTCCTTAATTTCTCTTTCTGTTTTCTCATTATTAGTGTATAGGAATGCAAGGGATTTCTGTGTGTTGATTTTATATCCTGCAACTTTACTATATTCATTGATTAGCTCTGGTAATTTTCTGGTGGATTCTTTAGGATTCTCTGTGTAGAAGATCATGTCATCTGCAAACAGTGCGAGTTTTACTTCTTCTTTCCAATTTGGATTCCTTTTATTTCTTTTTCTGCTCTGATTGCTGTGGCCAAAACTTCCAAAACTATGTTGAATAGAAGTGGTGAAAGTGGGCACGCTTGTCTTGTTCCTGACTTTTGGGCAAATGCTTTCAATTTTTCACCATTGAGGATAATGTTTGCTCTGGGTTTGTCATATATAGTTTTTATTATGTTGAGGTATATTCCTTCTATTCCTGCTTTCTGGAGAGTTTTTATCATAAATGGATGTTGAATATTGTCAAAGGCTTTCTCTTCATCTATTGAAATAATCATATGGTTTTTATTTTTCAATTTGTTAATGTGGTGTATTACAGTGATTGATTTGTGGATATTGAAGAATCCTTGCATCCCTGGGATAAAGCCCACTTGGTTATGGTGTATGACCTTTTTAATGTGTTGTTGGATTCTGATTCCTAGAATTTTGTTAAGGATTTTTGCATCTATGTTCATCAGTGATATTGGCCTGTAGTTTTCCTTTTTTGTGGCATCTTTGTCCAATTTTTTTATTAGGGTGATGGTGGCCTCATAGAATGAGTTTGGAAGTTTACCTTCCTCTGCAATTTTCTGGAAGAGTTTGAGTAGGATAGGTGTTAGCTCTTCTCTAAATTTTTGGCAGAATTCAGCTGTGAAGCCATCTGGACCTAGGCTTTTGTTTGCTGGAAGATTTTTGATTACAGTTTCAATTTCTGTGCTTGTGATGGGTCTGTTAATATTTCCTATTTCTTCCTGGTTCAGTTTTGGAAAATTGTATTTTTCTAAGAATTTGTCCGTTTCTTCCATGGTGTCCATTTTATTGGCATATAATTGCTGATAGTAATGTCTTATGATCCTTTGTATTTCTGTGTTGTCTGTTGTGATCTATCCATTTTCATTTCTAATTTTATTGATTTGATTTTTCTCCCTTTGTTTACTGATGAGTCTGCCTAATGGTTTGTCAATTTTATTTATCCTCTCAAAGAACCAGCTTTTGGCTTTGTTGATTTTTACTATGGTCTCCTTTGTTTCTTTTGCATTTATTTCTGCCCTAATTTTTAAGGTTACTTTCCTTCTACGAACCCTGGGGTTCTTCATTTCTTCCTTTTCTAGTTGCTTTAGGTGTAGAGTTAGGTTATTTATTTGACTTTTTTCTTGTTTCTTGAGGTATGCTTGTATTGCTATGAACCTTCCCCTTAGCACTGCTTTTACAGTTCCCACAGTTTTTGGGTTGTTGTGTTTTCATTTTCATTCATTTCTATGCATATTTTGATTTCTTTTTTGATTTCTTCTGTGATTTGTTGCTTATTCAGCAGCATGTTGTCAGCCTCCATATATTGGAATTTTCAATATTTTTTCTCCTGTAATTGAGATCTAATCTTACTGCATTGTGGTCAGAAAAGATGCTTGGAATGATTTCAATTTTTTTGAATTCATCAAGGCTAGATTTATGGCCCAGAATGTGATCTATCCTGGAGAAGGTTCCATGTGTGCTTGAAAAAAAGGTGAAATTCATTGTTTTGGGGTGACTTATCATATAGATATCAATTAGGTGTAACTGGTCTATTGTATCATTTAAAGTTTGTGTTTCCTTGTTAATTTTCTGTTTAGCTGATCTATCCATAGGTGTGAGTGGGATATTAAAGTCTCCCACTATTATTGTGTTATTTTTGATTTCCCCTTTCATACTTGTTAGCATTTGTCTTACATATTGTGGTGCTCCTATGTTGGGTGCATATATATATATATATATATATATATATATATATATAATTGTTATATCTTCTTTGATCATTATGTAGTGTCCTTCTTTGTCTCTTTTCACAGCCTTTGTTTTAAAGTCTATTTAATCTGATATGAGTATTGCTACTCCTGCTTTCTTTTGATCTCTATTTGCACGGAATATCTTTTTCCAGCCCTTCACTTTCAGTCTGTATGTATCCCCTGTTTTGAGATGGGCCTCTTGTAGACAACATATATAGGGGTCTTGTTTTTGTATCCATTCAGCCAGTCTTTGTCTTTTGGTTGGGGCATTCAACCCATTTGCACTTAAGGTAATTATTGATAAGTATGATCCCATTGCCATTTACTTTATTGTTTTGGGGTCGAGTTTACACACCCTATTTGTGTTTCCTGTCTAGAGAATATCCTTTAGCATTTGTTGGAGAGCTGGTTTGGTGGTGTTGAATTCTCTCAGCTTTTGCTTATCTGTAAAGCTTTTGATTTCTCCTTCATATTTGAATGAGATCCTTGCTGGGTACAGTAATCTGAGTTGTAGGTTATTTTCTTTCATCACTTTAAGTATGTCCAACCATTCCCTCCTGGCCTGAGGAGTTTCTATTGAAAGATCAGCTGTTATCCTTATGAGAATCCCCTTGTGTGATATTTGCTATTTTTCCCTTGTTGCTTTTAATATTTGTTCTTTGTGTTTGATCTTTGTTAATTTGATTAATATGTGTCTTGGGGTGTTTTGCCTTGGGTTTATCCTTTTGGAGACTCTCTGGGTTTCTTGGACTTGGGTGGTTATTTCCTTCCCCATTTTAGGGAAGTTTTCAACTATTATCTCCTCAAGTATTTTTTCATGGTCTTTCTCTTTGTCTTCTTCTTCTGGGACTCCTATGATTTGAATGTTGGAGCATTTAACATTGTCCCAGAGGTCTCTGAGATTGTCCTCATTTTCTTTAAATTAGTTTTTCTTTTTTCCTCTCTGATTCATTTATTTCTACCATTCTATCTTCTACTTCACTAATCCTATCTTCTGCCTCCATTATTTCACCATTTGTTCCCTCCAGAGTGTTTTTTTTAATCTCATTTATTGCATTATTCATTATATATTGACTCTTTTATTTCTCTAGGTCCTTGTTAAACCTTTATTGCATCCTCTCAATCCTTGTCTCCAGGCTATTTATCTGTGATTCCATTTTGATTTCAAGATTTTGGATCATTTTTCCTATCATTATTTATAATTCTTTATCAGGTAGATTCCCTATCTGTTCCTCTTTTGGTTTGGTGGGCATTTATCCTGTTCCTTTATCTGCTGAGTTCTCCTCTGTCTCTTCATCTTGTTTATATTGCTGTGTTTGGGGTGGCCTTTCTGTATTCTGGCAGTTTGTGGTGTTCTCTTTATTGTGAAGTTTCCTCTCGGTGGGTGGGGTTGGACGGGTGGCTTGTCAAGGTTTCCTGATTAGGGAAGCTTGTGTCGGTGTTCTGGTGGGTGTAGCTGGATTTCTTCTCTCTGGAGTGCAATGAAGTGTCCAGTAATGTGTTATGAGATGTCAGTGGGTTTGGAGTGACTTTGGGGAACCTGTATATTGAAGCTTAGGGCTGTGCTTCTGTGTTGCTGGAGAATTTGCATAGTACATCTTGCTCTGGAACTTGTTGGGCCTTGGGTGGTGTTTGGTTTCAATGTAGGTATGGAGGCATTTGATGAGCTCCTGCTGATTAATGTTCCCTGGAATCAGGAATTCTCTGGTGTTCTCAGGATTTGGACTTAAGCCTTCTGCCTCTGGTTTTCAGTCTTATTTTTACAGTAGCCTCATGACTTCTTCATCTATACAGCACCATTGATAAAACATCTAGGTTAAAGATGAAAAGTTTCTCCAGAGTGAGGGACACCCAGAGAGGTTCACAGAGTTACATGGAGAATAGAAGAGGGAGGAGGGAGTTACAGGTGACCCAAATGAGATGCTGCTGCTACTGCTAAGTCACTTCAGTCATGTCCGACTCTGTGCAACCACATAGATGGCAGCCCACCAGGCTCCCCCATCCCTGGGATTCTCCACGCAAGAACACTGGAGTGGGTTGCCATTTCCTTCTCCAATGCATGAAAGTGAAAAGTGAAAGTGAAGTCACTCAGTCGTTTCCAACTCTTAGCGACCCCATGAACTGCGGCCTACCAGGCTCCTCCACCCATGGGATTTTCCAGGTAAGAGTACTGGAGTGGGTTGCCATTTCCTTCTCCCAAATGAGATGATGTGGAATCAAAAGAGGAGAGAGCAAACTAGCCAGTAATCACTTCTTTATGTGCACTCCACAGTCTGGACTGCTCAGAGATGTTCAGGGAGTTATATAAAGAAGAGAAGAAGGAGGAAGGAGACAGAGGTGGCCAGGAGGATAAAGGGGGGAATCAAAAGGAGAGAAACAGATCCAGCCAGTAATCAGTTCCCTAAGTGCTCTCCACCGTCTGGAACACAAAAAGAGATTCACAGAGTTGGGTAGAGAAGAGAAGGGGGAGGGAGGAGATAAAGGCGACCTGGTGGAGAAAAAGGAGAGTCCAAAGGGCTGGAGAGCAGTCAAGCCAGTAATCTTGCTCCCAAGTAAAAATGGGTACTGAAGATTGGGTTCTTAAAGGTTTTTAAGAACAAAATTGATAACAAATACCAAAAAGCACAGATTAAAAATCTAGAGTAGAGGTTGGATTTTCAAAAATAGAATATTAAAGAAAAGAAAAAAAAACAAAGTCACAAAAATCATAAAATATATATATATATGAATTTTTTTAAAAATAGGGTCTCTCTCTTTTTTTTTTTTTTTTGCAAAGTAATAGTAGGTTATAAAAATGAAAATTAAAGGAGTAACAGAGGACTTAAAATTGTTTTAAATAAAAAATAAATAATGATAGTAAAAATAGTAAAAATATATCTAGAACTTTCTCTGATGTTGTTGTGGGCAGTGTGGGGTCAGTTCATTTTCAGATAGTTCCTTGGTCCAGCTTGTATTTCTCAAGATCTATAGGCCCCTTCCTATGTAGTCGGTACTAACTACAGGGTTTTAATCTAGTGCACCTGTCACTCCCAAGGCGGTTCCCTCTGTTTTAGTGTCTTCTGTTTGCTGGTCTCTTCAGTGTCTAATGTCCGCCCTGACACAAGGGGGTAGTGGTGGACACGTTTCTAGGCTCACTTGTTCAGTAGCGCTGTGGGGAAGGAGCGACGCTGCAAACAAATAACACTGGCATGTGCTCGCAGTGTCTCAACCACACTGGGCCTGCCTCCACTCACGGCGCATGTGCTCTCCCTGCCCACACTGCTCAGGCTCTAGATTGCTCCACCAGGAATCGTCTGAGGCCGGCCCTGGGCTCCTCCCAGGTCTAAGCTGCTCAGGTTCAGGCACTTGGGTAGTCCTCAGTGGTGCAGACAAGGTTGGGCCTGCGTTTTGTGCCCTTCCCAGGTCCGAGCAGCTCAGGTGATCAGGAGTTTGGCGAGCATGGTCACTGCGACTTATCGCCTCCCCGTCCCTGCTGCTCAGTTTTCTGGGCGTACAACTGGCGCACCTTCTCAGGCGGATGTTGACCATCCAGAATCCCAAGAAGTCTTAGTTAGCAAAGAAGCCTGCTTGCAGTTTGATAGATAATGCCTCTCTGGGGCCGCGATTGCCCCCTTCCGGCTCTGGCTGCCTGTCACTGGAGGAGGATGGTCTGCAGCCGGCTGGCTCTGTTCAGTCTTTTGTTCTGTGAGCTGGCCTGACGGTGTCTTAGGTTAGGGCTTTTTGCATGGTAGCTATCGCACAGTCTGGTTTGCTAGCCCAAATTAGTTCCCTCAGATTGCCCTTGGGGCATTCAGGGCCAGTCCTTACTCTAAGCAATGCAGCCCTCACCTCCCTACTCAGCCCCCGCTTGCTAGTGGCGTGTGCAGGCTTCTGCACTGCTTCTCTGCTTGGGGAGTTACTGTTGGGCACATAATCTGTGGGTTTTAATTATTTATTTATTTTTCCTCCCAGTTATGTTGCCCTCCATGGTTCCAAGGCTCGCCACAGACTCGGCAGTGAGAGTGTTTCCTGGTGTTTGGAAACCTCTCTTTTTAAGACTCCCTTCCAAGGACAGAGCTCCATCCCTACCTCTTTTGTCTCTCTTTTTGTTTTTTATATTTTTTCCTACCTCCTTTAGAAGACAATGGGATGCTTTTCTGGGTGCCTGATGTCCTCTGCCAGCATTCAGAAGTTGTTTTGTGGAATTTACTCAGTGTTTAAATGTTCTTTTGATGGATTTGTGGGGGAGAAATTGGTCTCCCCATCCTATCCCTCCGCCATCTTTGGACCACCCTCCGGATGTTAGCAATTTGATCTCTGGTTCCTCTGCCTTTTCTAAAACCAGCTTGAACATCTGGAAGTTCATGGTTCACATATTGCTGAAGCCTGGCTTGGGGAATTTTGAGCATTACTTTACTAGCGTGTGAGATGAGTGCAACTGTGCAGTAGTTTGAGCATTCTTTGGCATTGCCTTTCTTTGGGATTAGAATGAAAACTGACCTTTTCCAGTCCTGTGGCCACTGCTGAGTTTTCCAAATTTGCTGACATATTGACTGCAGCATTTTCACAGAATCATCTTTCAGGATTTGAAAGAGCTCAACTGGAATTCCATCACCTCCACTAGCTTTATTTGTAGTGATAGTTTCTAAGGCCCACTTGATTTCACATTCCAGGATGTCTGGCTCTAGGTGAGTGATCACACCATCATGGTTATCTTGGACATGAAGATCTTTTTTGTACAATTCTTCTGTGTATTCTTGCCACCTCTAATTAATATATTCTGCTTCTGTTAGGTCCGTAACATTTCTGTCCTTTATCAAGCCCATCTTTGCATGAAATGTTCTCTTGGTATCTCTAATTTTCTTGAAGAGATCTCTAGTCTTTCCCATTCTGTTGTTTTCCTCTATTTCTTTACATTGATCGTTGAGGAAATCTTTCTTATCTCCTTGCTAGTCTTTGGAACTCTGCATTCAGATGTTTATATCTTTCCTTTTCTCCTTTGCTTTTGGCTTCTCTTCTTTTCACAGCTATTTTAAAGGCCTCCCCAGACAGCCAGTTTGCTTTTTTGCATTTCTTTTCCATGGGGATGGTCTTGATCCCTGTCTCCTGTACAATGTCATGAACCTCCGTCCATAGAGGTTCCTTCATCAGGCACTCTATCTATCAGATCTAGTCCCTTAAATCTATTTCTCACTTCCACTGTATAATCATAAGGGATTTGATTTAGGTCATACAAAGTCAAACAATACCAGGAGCCAACTGTGGCTCAGATCATGAACTCCTTATTGCTAAATTCAGGCTTAAATCGAAGAAAGTAGGGAAAACCACTAGACCATTCAGGTATGACCTAAATCAAATCCCTAACGATTATACAGTGGAAGTGAGAAATAGATTTAAGGGACTAGATCTGATAAAGTGCTTGATGAACTATGGACAGAGGTTTGTGACATTGTACAGGAGAGAGGGAGGAAGAACACCCCCAATAAAAAGAAATGGAAAAAAAAACCAAACGCAAAATGGCTGTCTGAGGAGGCCTTACAAATAGATAAGAAAAGAAGAGAAGTGAAAAAGAAAGAAGAAAAGGAAAGATATACCCATCTGACTGCAGGGTTCCAAAGAACAGCAAGGAGAGATAACAAAGCCTTCTCAGTGATCAGTTCAAAGAAATAGAGGAAAGCAACAGAATGAAGAAGACTAGAGATCTCTTCAAGAAATTTAGAGATACCAAGGAAACGTTTTGTGCAAAGATGGGCTCGATAAAGGACAGAAATGGTATGGACCTGACAGGAGCAGAAGATATTAAGAAGAGGTGGCAAGAATACACAGGAGAACTGTTCGAAAAAGATCTTCATGACGTAGATAATCACGATTGTGTGATCACTCACCTAGAGCCAGTCATCCTGGAATGCAAAGTCAAGTGGGCCTTAGAAAGCATCACTACGAACAAAGCTAGTGGAGGTGATGGAATTCCAGTTGAGCTATTTCAAATCCTCAAAGATGATGCTGTGAAAGTGCTGCACTCAATATGCCAGCAAATTTGGAAAACTCAGCAGCGGCCACAGGACTGGAAAAGGTCAGTTTTCATTCCAATCTCAAATAAAGGCAATGCCAAAATTGCTCAAACTACCACACAATTGCACTCATCTCATGCGCTAGTAAAGTAATGCTCAAAATTCTCCAAGCCAGGATTCAGCAATATGTGAACCATGAACTTCCAGATGTTCAAGCTGGTTTTAGAAAAGGCAGAGGAACCAGAGATCAAATTGCCAGCATCTGCTGGATCATGGAAAAGGCAAGACAGTTCCAAAAAAAACATCTATTTCTGCTTTATTGACTATGCCAAAGCCTTTGACTATGTGGATCGCAATAAACTGAAAAATCTGAAAGAGATGGGAGTACAGACCACCTGACCTGCCTCTTGAGAAATCTGTATGCAAGCCAGGAAGCAACAGTTAGAACTGGACATGGAACAACAGACTGGTTCCAAATAGGAAAAGAAGTATGTCAAGGCTGTATATTGTCACCCTGCTTATTTAACTTATATGCAGAGTACATCAAATGAAGTACCAGGCTGGAAGAAGCACAAGCTGGAATCAAGATTGCCAGGAGAAATATCAATAACCTCAGATATACAGATGATACCACCCTTATGGCAGAAAGTAAAGAACTAAAGAGCCTCTTGATGAAAGTGAAAGAGGAGAGTGAAATAGTTGGCTTAAAGCTCAACATTCAGGAAACAAAGATCATGGCATCCAGTCCATTACTTCATGGCAAATAGATGAAGAAACAGTGGAAACAGTGGCTGACTTTGTATTGGGGTCTTCAACATCACTGAAGATGGTGACTGCAGCCATGAAATTAAAAGACGCTTATTCCTTGGAAGGAAAGTTATGACCAACCTAGATAGCATATTAAAAAGCAGAGACATTGCCAACAAAGGTCCGTCTAGTCAAGGCTATGACTTTTCCAGTAGTCATGCATAGGTTGAGAGTTGGACTATAAAGAAAGCTGAGCGCTGAAGAATTGATGCTTTTGAACTGTGGTGTTGGAGAAGACTCTTGAGAGTCCTTTGGACTGCAAGGAGACCCAACCAGTCCATCCTAAAGCACATCAGTCCTGAGTGTTCCTTGGAAAGTTGATGTTGAAGCTGAAACTCCAGTACTTTGGCCACCTGATGCAAAGAACTGACTCATTTGTGAAGACCTGATGCTAGGTAGATTGAAGGCAGGAGGAGAAGAGGACAACAGAGGATGAGATGGCTGAATGGCATCACCGACTCTATGAACATGATTTAGAGTAAGCCCTGGGAATTGGTGATGGACATGGAGGCCTGGGGTGCTGCAGTCCATGGGATCACAAAGAGTCGGACACGACTGAGTGACTGAACTGAACTGGACTCAGGGCATGGTAATTACTTTGGGTTGTACTTTTAGTGAAATGACAACACATTGGGGAATAATTTTACAGTTTTTTACTATTTAAATAAACATTTTTATTAAATACAGAGCAAGAAAATCAACAGTGTTTACTATAAATGTTTTGGTATAAATGTTTAATAATGGTGTTGTTCAGTCACTCAGTTGTGTTGAACTCTTTGCGACACAGTGGAATGCAGCACGCCAGGCTTCCTGGTGCTTCACAGTTTCCCAGCATTTGATCAAACTCATATCCATTGAGTCATGATAGCATCCAACCATCTCATCCTCTGCTGTTCCCTTCTCCTCCTGTCTTCCATCTTTCCCAGAATCTCGGTATTTTCCAATAAGTCCACTCTTCACATCAGGTGGCCAAAGTATTGGAACTTTAGCTCCTTTATTAGCCCTTCCAATGAATATTTAGGATTGTTTTCCTTTAGGATTGACTGGTTTGATCTCTTTGCTGTCCAAGTGATTCTCAAGAGTCTTCTCCAGCACCACAGTTTGAAGGCATCAATACTTGGGTGCTCAGCCTTCTTTATGGTATGACTGTCACATCTGCACATAACTATTGGGGGAAAAAAAACATAGCTTTGACTATGCAGGTCTTTGTTGGCAAAGAGATGCCTCTGCTTTTTATTGTGCTGTCTAGGTTTATCATAGATTTTCTTCCAAGGAGCAAGAAACCTTTAATTTCATGGCTGCAGTCATTGTCCATAGTGATTTTGGAGCCCAGGAAAATAAAGTATGTCACTGTTTCCATTTTTTTCCCCATCTATTTGCCATGAGGTGATGGGACCAGATGCCATAATCTCAGTTTTTTGAAGGTTGAGTTTTAAGCCCACTTTTTCACTCTCCTCTTTCACCTTTGTCAAGAAGCTGTTTAGTTCCTCTTTGCTTTCTTCCATTAAGGTGGTGTCATCTGCATATCTGTTATTGATATTTCTCCTAGCAATCTTTATTCCATCGTGTGCTTTATCCTGCCAAGCATTTCGCATGATGTACTCTGCAAATAAGCAAGGTGACAATACACAGCATATCCGGTTTTAACAGCTGCTTCTTGAGCTGCATACAGATTTCTCAGGAGGCAAGTAAGGGGGTCTGGTATTTCCATCTCGTTAAGAATTTTCCACAGTTTGTATTGACCCACACATACAAAGGCTTTAGCATAATCAATGAAGCAGAAGTAGATGTCTTTCTGGAGTCCCCTTGCTTTTCCTATGATCCAATGGATGTTGGCAATTTGATCTCTTGTTTCTGTACCTTTTCTAAATTCAGCTTGTACATCTGGAATTCTCGGTTCATGTACTGTTGAAGCCTAGCTTGAAGGATTTTGATAATTACCTTGGTGATGGTGGTGGTTTAGTCATTAAGTTGTGTCTGACTCTTGTGATACCATGGACTGTAGCCTGCCAGGCTCCTCCATCCATGCAATTCTCCAGGCAAGAATATTTGAGTGAGTTTCCATTTCCTTCTCCAGGGGATCTTCCAGACCAGGAATCAAATCCGGGTCTCCTGCATTAAAGGAAGATTCTTTACCATCTGAGCTAAGAGGGAAGCCCAAGAATTACCTTGCTGCTAAGTCGCTTCAGTCGTGTCCGACTCTGTGTGACCTCATAGACGGCAGCCCACCAGGCTCTGCCATCCCTGGGATTCTCCAGGCAAGAACACTGGAGTGGGTTGCCATTTCCTTCTCCAGTGCATGAAAGTGAAAAGTGAAAGTGAAGTCACTCAGTAGCATCCGACTATTAGCAACCCCATGGACTGCAGCCTACCAGGCTCCTCCATCCATGGGATTTCTAGGCAAGATTACTGGAGTGGCTTGCCATTGCCTTCTCCGAGAATTACCTTGCTAGCATGTTAATTGAGTGCAGTTTTACAGTAATTTAAATATTCTTTTGCATTGTCCTTCTTCAGGATTGGAATGAAAACTGACCTTTTCCAGTTTTGTGGCCACTGCTTTTTCCAAATTTGCTGACATATTGAGTACAACACTTTAACAACATCATCGTTTAGAATTTGAAATAGCTCAGCTGGAATTCCATCACCTCCATTAGCTTTGTTTGTAGTAATGCTCCTTTTTTTAATTTAAATATATTTATTTTAATTAGAGGCTAATTACTTTACAATATTATATTGGTTTTGCCATACGTCGACATGAATCCACCACGTGTGTACACGTGTTCTCAATTCTGAACCCCCCCCCCCCACCTCCCTCCCCATACCATCCCTCTGGGTCATCCCAGTGCACCAGCCCCAAGCTTCCTGTATCCCGCATTGAACCTGGACTGGCGATTCATTTCTTATATGATATTATACATGTTTCAATGCCATTCTCCCAAATCATCCCCCCTTCCCTCTCCCACAGAGTCCAAAAGATTGTTCTATACATCTGTGTGTCTTTTGCTGTCTTGCATACACCAATACAGTATACTAATGCATATATATGGAATTTAGAAAGATGGTAATGATAACCCTGTATGTAGTAATGCTTCTTAAGGCCCACTTGTCTTCACACTACAGAATGTCTGGTTCTAGGTGAGTGATTACACCATCATGGTTATCCGGATCATTAAGACTCAGTTCCTCCATATATTCCTGCCACCTCTTAATATCCTCTGTTTCTGTTAGGTCCATACCATTTCTGCCTTTATTGTGCCCATCTTTGCATGAAATATTTCCTTGGTACCTCTAGTTTTCTTTAACATAGGGGAAAGATTAACTCAATTTAAATTAGCTAATTTTAAAAATATATGTTTTTTATTGGAATATAATTACTTTACAATATTATTTTAGTTTCTGTTATATAACAAATTGAAGCAGCTATATGTATACATATATCTCCTCCCTCTTGAGTTTCTCTCCCACATGCCCCTCCCACCCATCTAGGTCGTCAGATAACACTGAGCTGAGATTTTGAATTTAATTATGTCTCACTTATTTATTTTTGATTTCCATTATTCTAGGAGTTTATAGAAAACAATGTTTCTGTAATTTATAACATAGAGTGTTTTTTTCTATGGTTATCTCTAGGATTCTCATAGTATCTAATGTTATATTTAGGTTTTCAATCTACTTTGAGCTTATTTTTGTGTATAGTGTTAAAAATGTTCAAATTTCATTTGTTTTTCAGGCAGCTATCAAGTTTTCCCAGCACCATTTGTTGAAGAGACTCTCTTTCTGCCATTGTATAGTCATATCCACTTTGTCCCTTTGCTGGATCCCCAGCTTGGGAAATCTGTTTTGGGCCCTAGAAATTTTACAACAGTGCAAGAACTTCTTTGGTATAATTGTTCTCCAGTTTGTGGGTTACCTGCTCAGTGGCTCTATAGTGGGCCTAATGGAGACCTCCTACAAAAGGACTGATGTCACACACATTATTTTGCTGACAAAGGTCTGCATAGTCAAAGCTGTGGTTTTTCCAGTAATCATATATGTATGTGAGAGTTGGACTATAAAGAAAGCTGAGCACCCATGAATTGATGCTTTCAAACTGTGGTCCTGGAGACAACTCTTGAGAGTTCCTTGGACTGCAAGAAGATCAAACCAGTCAATCCTAAAGAAGGTCAACCCTGAATATTCATTGGAAGAACTGATGCTGAAGCTGAAGCTCCAATACTTTGGCCCCCTAATGCGAAGAACTGACTCACTGGAAAAGACCCTGATGCTGGGAAAGATTGAAGGCAGGAGGATAAGGGGACAACAGAGAGTAAGATGGCTGGATGGCATCACCAACTCAATAGACATGAGTTTGAGCAAGCTCTGGGAGATGGGGAAAGACAGGGAAGCCTGGCATGCATCAGTCCATGGAGTCGCAAAGACTCGGACATGACTGACCAACTGAACTGAACTTCGTCATGAATTAATTGACTATAGGTGTGTGGATTTATTTCTGGGCTTCCTATCCTGTTTCACTGATCTATGTTTCTATGTTTGTGCCCACATTATATTGTTTTGATGACTATAGCTTTGAGGTATAGTCTGAAGTCAGGGAGCCTGATTCCTTCAGCTCTATGACTTTTCTCAAGATTGCTTTGGCTACTTTGGGTCTTTTGTGTCTCCACACAAATTTTAAAACGTTTTGGTCTGACCTGTGAAAAATGACATTGGTAATTTAATAGGTATTGCATTGAATCTGTAGATTGCCTTTGGTAGTATAGTCATTTTCACAATATTGATTTTTTTAATTCATAACATGGTATATCTTCTTATATATTTGTACCTTCTTCAATTTCTTTCATCACTATCTCATAACTCTCAGAGTACAGGTCTTTTGTCTTCTTAGGTAGGTTTATGCCTAGATATTTTACTCTTTTTGATGCAATGGTAAAAGGGATTGTTTCTTGAATTTCTCTTTATGATCTTTCGTTATTAGTGTATAGTAATGGAACAGATTTCTGTGTATTTATTCTGTGGTCTGCAAATTTACCAAATTAATAGATAAGCTTTGGAAGTTTTCTGGTAGTATCTTTTAGGATTTTTTTCTATGTATAGTATCATCATGTCATTGACAAAGCAAGTTTTACTTCTTTTCCAATTTGGATACCTTTTTTCCTTCACTGATTACCATAGCCAGAACTTCCACAAGTATGTCGAACAGAAGGGGCAAAAGTGGACGTTCTTGTCTTGTTCCTGATTTTAGAGGAATGTTTTCAGCTTTTCACCATTGAGCATGTTAGCTATAGGCTTGCTGCATATAGCCTTAATTATGTTGATCTATGTTTCCTCCATTCCCACTTCCTAGTTTATTTTTTTTTAATACATAGGTGCTGAATTTTGTCAAAAAATGTTTTCTGCATCTATTAAGAAGATCATATGGTTTTATTCTCAATTTTTTGATGTGGTGTATCACACTGATTGATTTGTATATGTCGAAAAAAATTTTTTTATCCCTAGGATATCCGACTTGATCATGGTGCATGATCCTTTCAATGTATTATTGGATTGGCATTGCAAGTATTTTGTTAAATTTTTTGCACCTATGTTTATCAGTGATATTGATGTATAATTTTCTTTAATTTTTTACAAGGTTGTGAAGTGATGTACCTGGTACAATGTTTGTAAATATAATGATATAGCCAGAAATTTAATCCTTGGTAATCCATAGAAAGGGCATACTCTGAAACATAAATATCTATGCAGTAAATTCTTCCATATTCCATTAGAGTAAAAAATGATTAATTTGCATGTGGAATATGATATTAACTATGTACATGTTTCTAGTCTTTAATCTTTGTCAGTTTGATTACTATGTGCTTCAGCATGTTCCTACTTGGGTTTATCCTTACTGGTACCCTCTGTGCTTGCTGGACTTGATTTTTTTCCTTTATTGTGTTAAGAAAGGAAATAGTTTGTGTTCAGCTATTATCTCTTCAAATATTTTCTTAAGTCCTTTCTCTCTTCTCTTTCTGACACCCCTGTAATGCAAATGTTGGTGTGTTTAATATCCAAGATGTTTCATATGCTGTCTTTGTTTCTTCATATATTTACATATATACATGCAAATTAGTTTATTGGCTGCATTGAGTCTTAGTTGCAACATGGTGGACTCTTCATTGCCACCCATGGCATCTCTCTAGTTGTGGTACATAGGCCTAGAGTATGCAGGCTCACTAGTTGTTGTTCACAGGCTTAGTTGCCCTTTAGCATGTGGAATCTTCGTTTCAAAATCACGGAATCCCTGCCCCCTGCTTTGGGAGGGGCATTCTTTACCACTGGGCCACTAGAGAAGTCCATCTTCATTTGTTTTCATTCTTTTTTCTTTAGTCTATTCTGCAGTAGTGATTTCCACCATTCTGTCTTCAAGGTCACTTATCTGTTCTTCTGCTTCAGTTATTCTGCTATTGATTCTAGTGCATTTTTCATTTCTATTATTGTATTGTTCATCTGTTCATTCTTTAGTTCTTCTAGGTCTTCATTAAACATTTTTTTCATCTTCTCAATCTTTGTCTTGATTGTTTTTCTAAGATTGTGGATCATCTTCACTCTCATTATTCTGAATTCTTTTTTAGGAAGGTTGCCTATCTACATTCCATTTAGCTATTTTTCTGGGGTCTTATCTTGTTACTTCATCTGGGACATAATTCTCTGTATTTTCATTTTGTCTAACTTTTTTGTTCTGGAGGCTGCAGGGTTGTATTTCTTGCTTCTGCTCTCTGCCCTTTTGTGGATGCAGCTATCTATGAGACTTGCAGAAGTCTCTTGATGAGAGGGACTGATGATGGGTAAAGTGGATCTTGCTCTGGTAGGCAGGGCCTGTCCAATAAAACTTTAATACACTTGTTTACTGATATGTGGGGGCTGTGTTTCCTCCCTGTTTATTTTTTGGCTTGAGGTGGCCCAGCACTGGAGCCTACAAACTGTTTGATGGGGCTATTAGGGCTCACACCAATGAGTACTTCCCAGAATGGCTGCTTCTAGTGCCCTTGTCTCTGTAGTGAGCCACAGTTACCCTCCACCACTGCAGGAGACACTCCAACATCAGCAGGTAAGTTTGGTTCAGTCTCCTGTGGGGTCAATGTTCCTTTCCCATGGGTCCTGTTGCACAAAAGATTTTGTTTGTGCTTTCCAAGCAAGGAGTCTCTGTTTCCCCTAGTCCTATGGAGTCCTGTAATCAAATTCCATTTGCCTTTAAAGTCAGATTTTCTGGGAATTTGTATTCCTGTTACAGGACTGCCAGGATGGGAAGCCTAATGTGAGGCTCAGAACCTGCACAACAGTGAGAGTACTTCTGTGGTAAAACTGTTCTGCATTTTGTGGATCAGCCACCTGGCAGTTATGGGATTTGATTTTATCATAATTGCACCTCTTCTACCATCTCATTGTAGCTTCTCCTTTCTCTTTGGATGTGCAGTATCTTTTTTGGTGAGTTTCAGTGTCTTCCTGTCAATGGTTGATCAACAGTTGTGAATTCAGTGTTCTTGCAAGAAGAGGTGAGCACATGCTCTTCTATTCCACCATCCTGAAACTATTTTTAAAAGTGTTTTCTGGATTGGGATATGCACATCAGTATTTATAAAATAGATAGCTAATAAGATATATTGTATAGCAAAGGGAACTCTATTGAACTCAGAAATGACTTATAGGAGAAAAAAATCTAAAGAGAGTAGATATATGTATAATTGATTCACTTTGCTGTACATCAGAAACTAACACAAGAGTATAAATCAACTATATGCCAATAAAAATAGTATTGTACTCCCTTCCATAAAGACTTACATTAATTTTCCTGGATTAATTTTTATTCTTCAGATTTCTGAGCCATCAAGCTATTTTTAGTGATGATATACCCAGACACATGATTTCTGGAAGAGTTCTCATGAAACCAAATGTTAGAAAGTTCACAGAGACTTTGGCCAACTTTGAGGACGGTACAGGAGAGGAGATTAATATGTTTACCTTGCCACAGCATACACTTATTCTTCCCACTTTTTGGAAAATAATTCAACAGTTCTGGACAACCAGCACTTAGTGTTTAAATTTGTCTTCTCTCCTCAGCTAGAGAAACCAACACTAGCTTTCAATGACATTGGGAGCCACTATTGGGAGCCACTATTCCCACATCAGAATTCCAGAGCCAATGGGCTGTATGTGTATTCAAGGGTATGTCTTGACCTTTTGCATATTTAGAAAAGAAAGGCATTCAAATAACATTCTAAAGCATGCCATTTTGAGGCATGACAGGTGTCTTCTGCTGCAAAAGATATTGTTAAACTACAGAATGTAAAATTCTGCCACTTAGGATTTTTTTACTCCATTGTTTGATAGCTATTCAATTTTTAGGGCTGCTGTATGAAAATGAAGATAAAAAATCCACTACCCTAAGATATCATCAACTGACAACTTGTTGACAAATAATTCTTCAGAGTACATAAGAAGGTACATAGTATGGGAAATGAGGGCAGTAGAAAGAAGATCTCAACCTTCTACTGGAAAATACACCTGGAAAATAACCATTATCCTAATTCTCAATCTGACTAGGATCTGACTAGGATCTAAATCTAACTTAGGCTTTCAAAATGAGCCTAAGTTAAAGGGAGCATTGTTTGCCTGTCTCTCAAGTTCAAAATATTAAAAGAACAAACAGATCCATAGAATTATGAACTGTGAATTATGTGAATTATGAAAATTATGGCCTAGTCATGGAGTAATTGGGATATGACCACAGCACAATTAAAAGAGCAATAGCTTTGAATCCAATGAATTTGGGGTTAAAACCAATTTTTTCACACGATGACTGTATGATTGTCACATTTTACTTGACCACAATTCCTTCACTTATAAAAATGGTGATACTTGCATATACTTTGCAGAGTGGTAAGAATTAACAATTAAATATATGAATTTTGTGGGCATTTAAAAAATTGAATGCATGAAAATTAGCCATTGTTGTAATTCTTTGTTATTATTCTTTATTATATCATTAATTCTAAAACTGAGACTAGAGGAAGACAGATTCAAACTTACCTTAATGAAATTATGTCAATCCCATTGTAATAATTCTACTCCTTTGAAAATTTCCCATATGTTCCTGGAACACTCTGTTTCTCAAAATGTAGGATGTCATTCATCAAAGAAGTAAAGAATTATGGGAAAGTGTTTTCCAAGAGTTAAGATGAAAAATAAGAATAAATCTCTATCCAATAAAAACAATCAGGAGACATTTAGTCACAACTAGTAGCTATAATATGTACTAGAAAACTAATGATAACATAAATGAATAACTGTAACTCACTATTAAAGGAGAGCCAAAGTGAATACTGGTAATGGGACTACACACACACAACTTGTGTCTTGTCATTGGATGCAACTCCCTTTAGTCCATCCTTCTTTGAAGACTTTGAGGTCTGCTAGCCAAGATGTGAACTCATTAAAGACATATTTTTGCATCTGTAAGGCATGTACACCTGATAAAACAGTGAATGGAGGGCATTCCAGAGCAACTCCTGAATCCATCTCCCCCACTCCTATACTATCTCACTCACAATGTTCTCTAACAGAGGGACTCTTATATTACACATTCTTCCTGAAACCACATCTTTTCAATAAGAAAACCATGTTCACGTTTGAAATTTCTTTCCTAGGATTGAACAAATTATCTTCAGTGAGTGGCATGATGGCTGACATAAGAAAAAAAAGGAAAAAAATTGAAAACGTGTAAGAAACTTGCTTCTTGATAAAATTAAATTGAAAATGTTTACATGAAGCTGTATGTCTTTCAAGTATTCTTTATATTTTTCTCATGACAGAATCTGAGTCTATTTTCCTAGAAAAGATTTAAAATTATCAACTTTTTAATGTCCTCTTAACCAAGCATAAATATCATTATGGGATATTTAAGGAATGGAATATAATAGAGAATGGTCCAAATTTTTTAGGAATCTTGTTTAAAATGTATGGAACACTAAATATAGCATACAGTTATAAATTTATGTCATACCATAGCCTTAGAGGGGTTTCCCTCATGGCTTAGCTGGTAAAGAATCTGTGTGCAGTGCAGGAGATCCGGATTCGATTCCTGAGTCAAGAAAATCCCCTGGAGAAAGGAATGGCAACCCACTCCAGTATTTTTGCCTGGAGAATTCCATGGACAGAGGAGCCTGCTGGATTACAGACCATGGGGTCACAAAGAGTCTGACATGACTAACACTTTCACTTTCACGGCCTTAGCGATGTAAAGCATTTGAAAATGTATGATTCTTTTAATGTGTTGAAAGATAAAAACAATGTGCAAAATGAGATAGAAAATCATTACAGACTCAAATTAAATTCTAATATGAAGTCAGAAGTTTGTGGGTTGCACCAAATCTTCTTAATGGAAAACTATTCTCATTGGGGATATACTCTATTTCTATTCAGCAAATATCTATTGAGAATCTACAATGTGAAAGTCATGGCATACGGTCTAGGAGTAGAAGTCTTTACTAAGAACAAGCAGTTATCCAGTAAATTGGTTTAAGAAAATGGACCAAGAATTGCATTTCAGCAGTATTTAAAATCAAATTAATGTCACATATAGCTAAATAACTGGCCTGTACAATTCATATATCATATTCCTCACCACCAATTTACCAAAATGAGACTATAACCTAATTGAGAATTAAATTCATGCTCCAAGCACAGAATTGAGAAAAAGAATGCATTACTAAGACAAAAACTTTTCTGAAACCCACCCATTACTATCTGAGAGACTTGGAAGGATTTGATGGGGAAAAACACACTACATGATATTTTGTTAGAACCACCGAGACTATGGTCAGTGAAAGCAAGAAAACTCATTTATCTCTCACTTTTTGGAGAAATCTTTAACCAATGTTCACAGGAAGTTCTGCTTGATGAGATGGAGGCTCTGATTTTTTTCCCCTTTCTGGTTTCAGATTTCTGAACAATTCCCGTAATACCCTCATAATGTAGTATGTGGATTACATGGATCAAACTACCTCTGAAATAGGTGTGAAACCCAACTTGTTCTCACTTTTTCTGTGGTATCCAAAGCTGGCTCTGGAAGTTTTCCTTGGGCCATGCATGCCTTACCAGTACCTCCTACAAGGGCCAGGGAAGTGGGCTGGGGCCAGAGGAGACATCCTGACTCAGAGAGAATGGATCAAGCCCCTGAGGACTTGCATGCTTACCTGTGACAAGGCTCCATACTCTCTGTCATTATGGCTTAAAGTATCTGTGTAATCCTTCTTCTCTTTGTTCTCACTTTAGTCATTATTAAGGGATAATCCATCATTACTGTATTAACTAAATTACAGGCTCACTGTGACACACACTAATTGAGACCCTGGGCAAGTACAAGTGTTTAACCCTTAATTCAGACTAGACCACTGCCGTTAATTGTCTAATAATTCCAAAATTACTTGTTCATGAGTATTATGGGATAATTGGATATTACAGAAGTCCAAAGAGCCAGAGTAACAAGTTGATTGAAATTCAACCTCAAAATTGAAGATTTTAAATGAAATGGTGTATAGTAAAGCTTGCTCTGGAAAAGTATATTGAATTTCTATAATATGAGAAATGTTCTAAGTTACCAAGTTCTCCTAGCCTCCTTTTATATGATTGGCAAATTCTTTGTTTTGTATGTAAAACACAGGCTAAGAAAAAGTATCTCTTCAATGTTTAAAAAAGGATTTCCTGCCTTTTCAGTATAATAGATGAAACTGGAGGACTTTATCCTAAGTGAAGTAAGCTGAATGTGGAAAGGCAAATACTGCGTGGTTTTACGTATATGTGAAATTTTGCAAAGTTTGACTCTTAGAAACATGGTCTGGTGGGAAAACAGGGTCTGGGGAGATCATGGGCAAAGGGAAGAGACATTCAGTTATAAGAGGAATAAGTTCTGGATACCTAATGTACAGTACAGTGGCTATAGTTAATAATACAATATTGTATACTTGATATTTACCTAAATGTGATATTTTATGTGTTCTCACCAAACACACACACACACACACACACACACACACACACACACACACACACACAGGTGACTATGAGGTAATTAGTTTATTACTTAGCTTGATTGTGGCAATCATTTTACTATGTGTGTATATATTAAAATATCACATTGTACACTTTATGTTTACAGTTTTTTATTTTTCAATCACAGCTTAGTAAAGCTAAGGGGAAAATCTGCTTTACAGAATATCAAGACTCAGCTCAGACATAGCCTGTGATGAGTTATTGACCCAGATACTAAAATATTTCATCTCTCTGATTAAATGTAAAAGGCTGTTTAAATGTTGTAAATATTTGCATTTCTCTATTTCTCCTTTGTATTTTCCTCAGTGTTTTTTCCCCAGAAGTTTGTATGTTTACAAGAGAATTTGTTCATGTATTTTTCTTCTTTTTTGGCCATGCAGATCTTATTTCCCTGACCATTGGAAGTGAGAAATCCTAACCACTAGAAAGCCAATGAATTCCTCTTCATAGATTTTTGATAGTATGAGTAGAAGACAAAACTATGTATATTTCCTGACTTCTATTAGTCCCTCTTTTTTTCTCCTTGGAACACTTGATATCCTGAAAATACCCTCAATAATCCCTGAAATAACCTGTCACTTTGACTCTACAGAATGAGACCTTAGTGACAAGATATTTGTTCATTGTTAACTTTTCCAGCTTGTGCTTCATCCAGCTGGTGTTTCACATGATGTACTCTGCATATAATTTAAATAAACAGGGTGACAATATATAGCCTTAATGTACTCCTTTCTGAATTTGGAACCAGTCAGTTGTTCCATGTCCAGTTCTAACTGTTGCTTCTTGACCTGCATACAGGTTTCTCAGGAGGCAGATAAGGTTGGTCTGGTGCTCCCATTATTTTAAGAATTTTCCACAGTTCGTTGTGATCCATACAGTCAAATACTTTAGTGTAGTCAATGAAGCAGAAGCAGATGTTTTTCTGGAATTCTCTTGCTTTTTCTATGATCCAATGGATGTTGGCAATTTCCCTCAACAGTGTACAAGGACTCCATTTTTTCTCCATATCTTCAACTAATACCGATCTTTTGACTTGTTTATAATTGGCATCTTAACATGTGTGAAGTGATACCTCATTTTATGCTTGCTTTCTCTAGTGTTTAATGTTGTTGAGCATCTCTTCATGCACCTGTTGGGCATTTATGAATTCTTTGGGAAAATTTCTAATCAAGCCCTTTGCCCTTTTTTAAATATTTTTTTCTGTTAAGCTGTGTGATTTCCAGATATATTTTGGACATTAATCACTAACTGAAAATTTGGTTTGCAGATATTTTCTCACATTCAATTAAGTTGTCTCAATTTTGTTGATTGTGCCATTTTATGCATAGAAAAATTTTAGTTTTATATAGTGCTACCTTTTACTTTTGCTTTTACTGCCTGTGTTTTTTGTGTCATATGCAAAACATAATTGCCAATACTGATGTCAAGGAACTTATTCCCTATGTTTTCCTCTAGGACTTTAATGGTTTCAGATCTCACATTTCAGTCTTTAACACACTTGAGTTGATTTTTGCATGTGACATAGGACTACAGTACACTTTCAGCCTTTTGCATGGGGTTATCCAGTTTTCCCAGCACCATTACTGAAAAGATTATCCTTTCCCCATTGTGTATTCTTGGTATTTCTGTCAAAAGGATTAGTTGACTACATATACTTGAGGTTATTTCTGTACTATATCTTCTGTTCCAGTTGGTATGTGTGTAAGTTTTTATACTATACCATACTATTTCCATTATGAGAGTTTTATAATATATTTTTACATCAGGGAGTATGATGTCTCCTGTTTTGTTCTTCTAACTTGAGATTGCTTTAGCTTCTTTGTGGTTCCATACAAATTTCAGGGTGGTATTTCCATTTCTCTAAAAAATGCCATTGGAATTTTTATAAATATTGCATTGAATTTGTAGATTGTTTTAGGTATCATGATTTCGATATTTAGTCCAAGTCATGAACATAGGATATCTTTCCATTTATGTGTGTCTTCTTCTATTTCTGTCCTCAAAGGTTATTGGGTTTTAGTGTACAGATCTTTCATTTCCATGGCTAAGTTTATTCCTCAGTTTTATTCCTGTTGATGCTATTGTAAATTAGATTTTTTTTCTTAATTTCTTTTCAGATAGTTTGTTGTTAGTATATAGAAATGAAACCGATTTTGTGTGTTGATTTTTTAAATTTATTTTTAATTGGAGAATGATTGCTCAATAATGTTGTGTTAGTTTCTACTGTATAGTGTGTGTGTGTGTGTGTGTGTGTGTGTGTGTGTTAATCACTCGGTCATGTCCAATCTCTGTGACCCAATGGGCTGTAGCCCACCAGGCTCCTTGTCCAAGGGATTCTCCAGACAAAAATAATGCGGTGGGTTGCAATTTCCCTCTGTGCATTCAGTTCAGTTCAGTTCGGTCGCTCAGTGTTGTCCGACTATTTGCGACCCCATGAATCGCAGCACGCCTGGCTTTCCTGTCCATCACCAACTCCCAGAGTTCAACCAGACTCACGTCCATTGAGTCAGTGATGCCATCCAGCTGTCTCATCCTCTGTCGTCCCCTTCTCCTCCTGCCCCCAATCCCTCCCAGCATCAGAGTCTTTTCCAATGAGTCAACTTTTCGCATGAGGTGGCCAAAGTACTGGAGTTTCAGCTTTAGCATCATTCCTTCCAAAGAAACCCCAGGGATGATCTCCTTCAGAATGGACTGATTGGATCTCCTTGCAGTCCAAGGGACTCTCAAGAGTTTTCTCCAACACCACAGTTCAAAAGCATCAATTCTTGGGCGCTCAGCTTTCTTCACAGTCCAACTCTCACATCCATACATGACCACTGGAAAAACCATAGCCTTGACTAGACGGACTTTTGTTGGCAAAGGAATGTCTCTGCTTTTCAATATGCTATCGAGGTTGGTCATAACTTTCCTTCCAAGGAGTAAGCATCTTTTAATTTCATGGCTGCAGTCACCATCTGCAGTGATTTTGGAGCCCCCCAAAAATAAAGTCTGACACTGTTTCCACTGTTTCCCCATCTATTTCCCATGAAGTGATGGGACCAGATGCCATGATCTTCGTTTTCTGAATGTTGAGCTTTAAGCCAACTTTCTCACTCTCCACTTTCACTTTCATCAAGAGGCTTTTGAGTTCCTCTTCACTTTCTGCCATAAGGGTGGTGTCATCTGCATATCTGAGGTTATTGATATTTCTCCCAGCAATCTTGATTCCAGCTTGTGCTTCTTCCAGCCCAGCATTTCTCATGATGTACTCTGCATATAAGTTAAATAAGCAGGGTGACAATATACAGCCTTGACGTACTCCTTTTCCTATTTGGAACCAGCCTGTTGTTCCATGTCCAGTTCTAACTGTTGCTTCCTGACCTGCATATAGGTTTCTCATGAATCAAATATAAGTATACATACACTCTCTCTTGAGCCTCTCTCCCACCCTGACATCCCAGCTCTCTAGGACATCACAGAGCACTGAGCTGAACTTCCTGTGCTATACAGCTATCTATTTACATGTGGTAGTATATATATATATATATATATATATGTGTGTGTGTGTGTGTGTGTGTGTGTGTGTGTGTATACTGCTCTCAATTCATCCCACCCTCTCCTTCCCCTGCTATGTCCACAAGTTAATTCTCTATGTCTAGTGTCTATCCCTGCCCTGGAAATAGGTTCATCAGTACCATTTCTCTAAATTCCACATATATGTGTGTGTGTGTGTGTGTGTTCATATACGATATTTTTCTTTTTCTGACTTACTTCATTCTGTATGACAGCCTCGAGATTCATCCACCTCACTACAACTGACTCAATTTTGTTCGTTTTTATGGCTGAGTAATACCACAACTCCTGAATAGTACCACAACTTCTTTATCTGTTCATTTATTGATAAACATTGCAATGAACATCGAGGTACATGTGTCTGAATTATGGTTTTCTCAGGATGTATACCCTGTAGTGGGGTTGGTGTGTCATGTGTTAGGTTTACTCCTAGCTTTAAAACAAACCTCCATACTGTTCTCCATAGTGACTGTATCAATTTACATTTCCACCAAAAGTGCAAAAGGATTCCCTTTTCTCCACATCCTCTGCAGCATTTATTGTTTATAGATTTTTCAATGATGGCCATTCTGACCAGTGTGAGGTGATACCTCAATTCAGTTTTGGTATGCATTTCTTTTTAAATGAACAATATTGAGCATGTGCTTGTTGGCCATCTGTATGTCTTCTTTGAAGAAGTGTCTGTTTAGGTATTCTGCCCATTTTTTGAGTGGGTTGTTTTTCTGATGTAGAGCTGCATGAGCTGCGTGTATATTTTGGAGAGTAATCCTTTGAAGTTGTTTTGTTTTCAATTATTTTCTTCCATTCTGAGAGGTGTCTTTTCATTTTGCTTATAGTTTACTATGAAAAAGCTTTTAAGTTTAATTAGGTTCCATTTTTTTTTATTTTTGTTTTTATTTTCATTACTCTAAGAGGTGGGTCAAAGAGGTTTGCTGTAATTTATGTCAAAGAGTTTTCTGCCTGTGCTTTTCTTTAAGAATTTTATAGTTTCCAGCCTAACATTTAGATCTTTAATCCATTTTGAGTTTATTTTTGTGTATAGTATTAGGAAGTGTTCTAATTTAATTTTTTCCATGAAGCTGTCTAGTTTTTGTGTGTTGATTTTGAATCTACAACTTTACCAAATTCATTTATTAGCTCTAAGAGTTTCTGGTGGAGTCTTTAGAGTTCTCTATATATAAGAGTGGGCTTGCCTGGTAAAAGAATCCACCTGCCAATGCAGGAGATGCAGGTCTGATTCCTGGGTCAGGAAGACCCCTGGAGAAGGAAATGGCAACCCACTCCGGTATTCTTGCCTGGGAAATCCCATGGACAGAGGAGCCTGGCATCCATGGGATCACACAGAGTGAGAAACAATTTAGTGGCTAAACAACAACAATACTTTAGGTAGAGGCTTATTTAATTTCCCAAACCGCAATTCTTCATTTAGAATCAATAAAGGTTAAATAATAGTCTTTCTTTCTTTCTAAAGCCATTCTTCAACCTCTAGCTTCCCTTTTTTTCAGAAAAAGATTTAGCAAACCCAGCAACACAAGACATTAGTTATCATGTTTTACAATGCAGAGATGACTTTTGTTTAAACATATGAAGAATTATAGAAACTTTGTAAAGCATGCATTTATAACATACACAAGAAACTTAACAACTTTATTAAACCAAAATGTTTTGGTATTCCCACCTCTTCAAGAATTTTCTAGTTTGTTGTGATACATGCAGCCAAAGGCTTTAGTGTAGTCAATGAAGCAGAAATAGATGTTTTTTCTGGAATTTGCTTCCTTCTCTATGATCCAACGATTATTGCCATCTTTGATTCCTCTGCCTTTTCTAAACCTAGCTTGTCACATCTGGAAGTTCTAAGTTCACATACTGCTGAAGCCTAGCTCAAAGGATTTTGAGCTTAACCTTACTAGCATGGAAAATGAGCACAATTGTATAGCAGTTTGTACATTCTTTGACACTACACTTCTTTGGAATTGGAATGCATTAGACATTGCAAGTAAACTTATCAGTTTATTTAAAATTTACACTTTTAGATGACTTTTTTTCTTTTCTCCTTTTCTTCCCCTTGGCTTTTACTTTTTTTTTTTTTTTAAATTGGAGGTCAACTACTTTACAACATTGCATTGGCTTTGCCATACATCAACATGAATCCACCACAGGTATACACATGTTCCCCATTCTGAACCCCTCTCCCTTCTCCCTCCCCCTACCATCCCTCTGGGTCGTCTCAGTGCACCAGCCCCAAGCATCCAGTATCATGCAGTGAACCTGGACTGGCGATTCATTTCATATATGGCTTTTACTTATTAACCCAAGCCTGATATCCCAAGTAATATGAGTTATGTTTGTGTCTCAAGGACATAGTAGAGTTAACTTCAAGTTTTCTCCTAAACATATTTTTGGTCTCTCCAGCTCAAAATTTGGGCGGGGTGGGGGGTAGTATTTTATTAAGGAAACTTTCACTGCATGTGCCAAAAGAACCAGTTTTAGAATTTCAAAAAGTTTCATCTTAAACAATTTTTCTAGAGTCTTAAAAATACTGTTGCCATGAATTGGCTAATTTTTGTTTCTCCTTAGTTGTAATGTCATAACAAATGTTTCTTAATGAATAGAACCTGAATTTCACAATTTACAAAATGCAACAAGAATATCAATCACACAAATGGAATACACATTCACACACTGAAACACAAATCTGTCCCAAATCCTTTGAGAGGATGACAGATGCAGAGTACACCCCCCCCCAAAAAAAAAAAATTATGTAAACTCTATTCAGGGCTTTCCAGGGGGCTCAGAGGGTAGGGAATCTAAGGAGATGCAGGCAGACTATTCAAGTTATAAAATTGTTTTATATGATTCTGAAAACTTTTTCCCCTTCATAGTACCATCACCTTAAAATATTTAATTAATATAATGATCTGGCACGTCTGTAAATTTGGGCATTGCATATTATATTCAAGTAAACAATCAGAGGGAAAGTTGGCAGGGAGAAAAATTGTCTAGGTGTCACTGAAGAGACTTTCACATCACATTACAGGTGACCATGGTACAGGCATTCAACTAATGCATTATTCAATCTACAGAGGTCCTTTTAAAAGGATAAATGAAACATGACTGAATTAAATATACTGGATATTGAGGATATTATATTAAGTGAAATAAGTTACAGAAAGAAAAGTAAATACTGTATGATCTGTTATATGTGGAATTTTTTTTTTAATTTAAGCATACAGAGAACAGGTTGGTGGTGGCTAGAGGCAGAGGGTAGGAGGTGAGTGAAATGAATGAAGAGGATGAAAAGGTAGAAACTTCCAGTTATAAAATAAAGTCCTGTGGATGTAGTGTATAGCATGGTGACTATGGTTAATAATACTGTGTTGTATATTTGAAAGTTAAAAGAGTAGATCTTAAAAGTCTTTATCTTAAGAAAAAAATTTATAATTATGTATGGTAATGGATGTTAACTACACTTGCTGTGGTGATAATTTTGCAATATATACAAATATTGAAATTTTATGTTTTACACCTGAAGCTAATATAATGTCATGTGTCAATTATAATTCGTTTTTAAAAGAGTTAAATCTAAAAAGAAATCTGAAGCTACAATTACTAGTTTTTTCCAAGGACCATGCTAGTGAAAGATTGTTTTAGTGGGTAGACCCACTTTAAAAAGTACATTTTTTCATTGGCATGATAAATTGTATTTATTTCTACTTCTTAATGAAGAAATAAATATTTAAAGAAAGATTGCTGAACTCAGAAATTCTGATAAAGTCTGATTTTATGAGTATTTCTTCCTCAATGCAAATTCTGCAAACATTGGGATTTTTATCTTCTGTTTTATTTTCTTTCTTGCTTAGAATTCTTTATTTGTTTTTGTATCTTTGTTGGTACCTAGCAGATTTCCATACATAGAGGGAACTCCATAAGTTGTGAATGAAGGGGTTACAGAAATAAGGAGAGAGAGAGAGAGATACTCTGAGGAGAAGACAAAACTGAGTGGAGTGAACCTTTCCAGCTTCAACTTAGCCCTGGATTGGATACAGATGACAGTGGCAATGTCATCTTCACTTGTTTCCAACTTTACAAATAAGATCAGTGCATGCGTGCTAAGTTGCTTCAGTCATGTCTGACTGTAGCCTGCCAGTCTCCTCTGTCCAAGGGATCCTCTAGGCTAAAATACTGGAGAATGGATAGGATACTGGAGTGGATTGCCTCGCCCTCCTCCAGGGATCTTCCCTACCAAAGGATCAAACCCACATTTCTTGTGTCTCCTGCATTGGTATGTGGGGTCTTTACCACTAGCACCACCTGGGAAGCCCAATGAGATCAGAATGACTCTTAAAGAATTGTCTCAAACAAACTACATATAATTAAAAAGCAAATGGTGAGAATGAGATGGTAAGATGATGGGTGGATGTGGCAGTTGGCACTCAGGAGCTGAGGTAGACAAGGTGCCCATTGGGCCCTTAAGCAGCCAGGGAACTTGGGGATCCCCCCTGCTGAAGTCTTTAAGGGCAGTCCATTGCCAGAGGCAGGTCATGGGGGGCTGACCGCTACTCTGCTCTTGGAAGGAGCAGCTGCTTCATTTACATAACACAACAGCTTTGAAGAGTGAAGCAGGAAGTGAGCCATTTCTGAGCTACAAAAACTAGTTTCTAAACAGAGATCAAACCTGAGCCTTTGGAGTGGGAGCACTGACTCCAAGACCATAGACTACCACAAAACTAACCCTAGGGAGTATCAAATAGTGAGAACTCCCACAAAAGAAACCACTTGAATACTGGTTGGCATCACCCAACCAGTAGTATCACCCTGTGCAGGATGCCTCATCCAAACAACAAACAAAACAAAAATACAAACCCAATCATCAACACACAGGATTACCACCTCACGCAGCCTTGCCCATCAGAGGAAAAACAAACAAACAAACAGAAAAACTCAGCGTAAATCTCACCTTATACGAAGCTTAAACAATCCAACCTTAGGGAGGTAGAAACCAAACCAACCTTAGGGAGGTAGAAACCAAAAGGAAGGAAAAATTCAACCTTGAAGCCTGGGAAAGAAAGAAAGAAAGTGAAGTCACTCAGTCGTGTCCAATTCTTTGCGACCCCATGGACTGTAGCCTATCAGGCTCCTCTGTCCATGGGATTTTCCAAGCAAGAATACTGGAGTGGGATGCCATTTCCTTCTCCAGGAGATCTTCCCAACACAGGAATTGAACCTGGGTTTCCCTCATTGTAGGCACATGCTTTATGGTCTGAGCCAGGGAAGCCCGAAGGCCGGGAAAAGGAGACCTCAAACAAAATAAGTTTAAAAAAATAATAATAATGAAAAGGCAGAGAAATACTACACAAATGAAGAAACAAACTAGAAACACAGAAGTTCAAATAAATGAAGAGGAAATAGGCAAACTACCTGAAAAAGAATTCAGAATAGTGATAGTAAATGTGATAAAATAAAATTAAATTAAAAAAAAACTTGAAAACAGAAGGGAGAAAATGCAAGAATAAGTTAACAAAGACCTAGAAGAATTAAAGAATAAACATATAGAGACAAACAACACAATTACTGAAATTAAAAATACTCTAGAAGGAACCAATAGCAGAATATCTGAAGCAGAAGAACGAATCAGTGAGCTGGAAGATAAAATGGTGGAAATACCTTCTGAAGAGCAGAATAAAGTAAAAAGAATGAAAAGAACTGAAGACAGTCTCAGAGATCTCTGGGACAATATTAAATGCACCAACATTCAAATAATAGGGGTCCCAGAAGAAGAGAAAAAGAAAGGGCATGAGAAAATTTTTGAAGACATTATAGTTGAAATTTTCCCCAACACGGAAAAGGAAAAAGTCAGTCAAGTCCAGGAGGCACAAAGAGTCCCATACAGGATAAACCCAAGAAGAAACATGCCAAGACACATACTAATCAAACTAACAAAGATTAAATACAAAGAAAGAATATTAAAAGCAGCAAGGGAAAGACAACAAGTAACATACAAAGGAAATCCCATATGTTTAACAGCTGATATTTCAGCAGAAACTCTGCAGGTCAGAAGAATGGCAGGATATATTTAAAGTACTAAAAGAGGAAAACCTACAACCAAGATTACTGTACCTGGCAAGGATCTCATTCAAAATTGATGGAGAAATAAAAAGTTTTTCAGGCAAGCAAAAGTTAAGAGAATTCAGTATCAAAACCAGCTTTATAACAAATATTAAAGGGACTTATATAGTCAAGAAATACAAGAGAAGAAAAATATCTAAAAAATCAATCCCAAACAATTAAGAAAATGGCAATAGGAACCTATATATCAATAATTACTTTAAATGTAAATGGATTAAATGCTCCAACCAAAAGACGCAGACTGGTTGAATGGATAAAAAAACAAGACCCATACATATGTTGTCTACGAGAAACCCACTTCAGACCTAAAGACACATATAGACTGAAATTGAGAGGATGGAAAAATATATTCCATGCAAATGGGAAGAAAAAGAAAGCTGGAATAGCAATCCACATATCAAACAAAATAGACCTAACATAAAGAAGATTACAGGAGATAAGGAAGGACACTATGTAATAATCAAGGGATCAATCCAAAATGAAGACATAACAATTGTAAATATCTATGCACCCAACATAAGAGCACCTCAATACATAAGACAAACACTGACAGACATAAAAGGAGAAATTGACAGTAATGCAATAATAGTAGGAGACTTTAACACCCCACTCACACCAATGGACAGATTATCTAAACAGAAAATTAATAAGGAAATGCAAGTCTTAAATGATGCATTAGATGATATGGATCTCCTTGATAGCTTCAGGACATCCCATCCAAATGCAGAAGAATACACCTTCTTCTCAAGTGGACATGGAACATTATCCAGGATAGACCACATCTTGGGTCACAAGTCAAATCTCAGTAAATTTAAGAAAATTTAAATAGCATCATGCATCTTTTCTGACAACAATGCTATGAGACTAGATATCCATTACAAGAAAAAAACTGCAAAAGACACAAGCACATGGAAATTAAACAATATGTTTCTAAACAACCAACACATTACTGAAGAAATCAAAAGGGAAATCAAAAAATTCCTAGAAACAAATGACAATGAAAACACTACAAATCAAAACCTATGGGATTCAGTGAAAGCATTTCTGAGAGAGAAGTTTATAGCAAAACAATTCTATCTTAAGAAACAAGAAAACCATTGAATAAACAACCTAACTTTACACCTAAAACAACTGAAAAAAGAACAACAACAACAACAAAAAAAATAGCAGAAGGAAAGAAATCATAAAGATCCGAGCAGAAATAAATAAGTAATGAAAGAAACAATAGTGAAGATTAATAAAACTAAAAGCTGGTTCTTTGAGAAGATAAACAAAATCAGCAAACCTTTAGCCAGACTCATCAAGAAAAAAGAGACAAGAATCAAATCAACAATATTAGAAATGAAAAGAGGGAGATTACAACAGACAAGGCAGAAATACAAAGGATTATAAGAGACTCTTATGATCAACTATATGGCAACAAAACAGATAACCTGGAAGAAATGCACAGAGTCTTAGAAACGTTCAATCTTCCAAGACTGAACTAGGAAGAAATAGAAATTATGAACAACCCAATTACAGATAATGAAATTGAAGCTGTGATCAAAAATCTCCCAAAAAACAAAAGCCCAAGACCAGATGGCTTCACAGGAGAATTCTATCAAACATTTAGAGAAGAGCTAATGACTATCCTTCTAAAATTCTTTCCAAAAATTGCAGAGGAAGGAGCACTTCCAAACTCATTCTACAAGGCCACCATCACCCTGATACCAAAACCAGACAAAGACAACCCCAAAAAAGAAAACTGTAAATCAATATCGCTGATGAACATAAATGCAAAAATCCTCAACAAAATTTTAGCAAACAGAATTTAACAACACATTAAGCTCATACACTATGATCAAGTTGGGCTTATTCCAGGGATGCAAGGATTATTCAATATATGCAAATCAACCAATGTGACACACCATATTAACAAATTGAAAGATAAAAACCATTTGATAATCTCAAATGCAGAAAAAGCCTTTGACAAAATTCAGCACCCACTTGTGATTAAAACTCTTCAAAAAATGGGCATAGAAGGAGCCTACCTCAACATAGTAAAAGCCATGTATGATAAACCTACAGCAAACATTATTCTCAATGGTGAAAAACTAAAAGCATTGCCCCTAAGATTGGGAACAAGACAAGGGTGTTCATTTTCACCACTATTGTTCAACATAGTTTTGGAAGCTCGAGCTACAACAATGAAAGAAGAAAAAGAAAGAAAATGAATCCAGATTGGAAAAGAAGCAACTCTCGCTGTTGCAGATGAGATGATACTTTATGTAGAAAACCTGAGAAATGCTATCAGAAAATTAGCAGAGCTAATCAATGAATTTAGCAAAGTCGCAGGATGCAAAATCAATACACAGCAATCACTTGCATTTCTATATGCTAACAATGAAAAATCAGAAAGAGAAATTAAGGAATCAATCCCATGCACCATCACAACAAAAAGAATTAGGTATCTAGGAATAAACTTACCTAAGGAGACAAAAGAACTGTACCCAGAAAATTATAAGACACTGATGAAATAAATCAAAGATGACATAAACAGATGGAGAGATATCCCATGTTTCTGGGTAAGAAGAATCAATATTGTGAAAATGACTATGCTACGAAATGAAATCTACAGACTCAGTATGATTCCTATCAAATTACCAATGGCATTCTTCACAGAACTAGAACAAAAAAGTTCTCAATTCATATGGAAACACAAACACTCAGAATAGCCAAAGCAGCCTTGAGAAAGAAGAATGGAGCTGGAGGAATCAACCTTCCTGTCTTCAGATTATACTACAAAGCTACAGTCATCAAGACAGTATGGTACTGGCACAAAAACAGAAATATATACCAATGGAACAGATAGAAAGCCCAGAAATAAGCCCATGCACCTATGGGTACCTTATTTTTTACAAAGGAGGCAAGAATATACAATGGAGCAAAGATAGCCTCTTCAATAAATGATGCTGGGACAATTACATGTAAAAGAATGAAATTAGAACACTTCCTAACACCATACACAAAGATAAACTCAAAATGGATTAAAGACCTAAATGTAAGATCAGAAGCTATAAAACTCCTAGAGGAAAACAAAGGCAGAACACTCAATGACATAAATCAAAGTGAGATCCTCTACAACCCACCTCCTAGAGTAATGGAAATAAAAACAAAAGTAAACATGTGGGACCTGATTAAACTTAAAAGCTTTTGCACAGCAAAGGAAACTATAAGCATGGTGAAATGGCAACACTTAGAATGGGAGAAAATAATAGCAAATGAAACAACAAACAAAGATTAATTTCCAAAATATACAGGCAGCTTATACAACTCAAAACCAGAAAAACAAACAACCCAACCAAAAAATGGGGAAAACACCTAAATAGACATTTCTCCAAAGAAGACATACATACATACAGACGGTTAACAAACACATGAAAATATGCTCAACATCACTCATTATTAGAGAAATGTGAATCAAAACTACAAGGAACTATCACCTCAAACTGGTCAGAATGGCCATCATTAAAAAGTCCACAAACAATAAATGTTGGAAGAGGGTGCAGAGAAAAGAGAATGCTCTTGCACTGTTGGTGGGAATGTAAATTGAAACAGCCACTATGGAAGATGGTATGGAGATTTCTTAAAAACCTAGGAATAAAACCACCATATGACCCAGCAGTCCCACTCCTAGGCATATACTCTGAGAAAACCAAAATTGAAAAAGACACATGTATCCCATTGTTCTTTGCAGCACTATTTACAATAGCTAGAACATGGAAACAACTTAGATGTCCATCGACAGAGGAATGGATAAAGAAGTTGTAGTACATATACACAATGCAATATTACTCAGCCATAAAAAGGAACACATTTGAGTCAGTTCTAATGAGGTGGATGAACCTAGAGCCTATTATACAGAGTGAAGTAAGTCAGAAAGAGAAAGATAAATATCATGTTCTAATGCATATATATGGAATCCAGAAAAATGATACTGAAGAATTTATTTATAGGGCAGCAATGGAGAAACAGACATAGACAATAGACTTATGGACATGGGGAGAGGGGAGGAGAGGGTGAGATGTATGCAAAGAGTAACATGGAAACTTACATTACCATATGTAAAACAGATAGTCAATGGGAATTTGCTGTATGGCTCAGGAAACTCAAACAGGGCTCTGTATCAACCTAGACAGGTGGGATGGGGAGAGAAATGGGAAGGAGGTTCAAAAGAGAGGGGATATATGTATACCTATGGCTGATTCATGTTGATGTTTGACAGAAAATGACAAAATTCTGTAAAGCAATTATCATTCAATTAAAAAATAAATAAAGTGTTTAAAACATTGTGAGATCCAGAAGAATAGCTAGCTGTTAGGTGAGCTACTATTATTGATACGATGCTACAACAAGACGTTGTTTAAAAAAATATTACTTATTTCCATTTAATATGTTGGAAAACTACTGATCTGTACCCAGGGTTCAGCTTAGAAGATTATATACATTATCTGCCAAGGAGTCTCCTCAATCATCTTTACAATTGAGTTTCTGTTTCTGGAAGTGTTCCAAGGTTTACAACATTTTATCTGGATTTCTTCTTTTTCTTTCCCAGTAACACAGAGGACACCTAAGTCCTATAGCTAAGAATTTTGTTTTCTATCAAGTGTCTTAAAACAGAAAATACTTAAAGTATATGATTGGTCCTATATTTACAAAAGAGGTTTGGAAGAAAAATGATAATAAATTACTAAAGTTAGGGAAACAAATTGAAGAACAAAACACACCTATCCCCTATTCTACCAGGTGTATTCTCCATCCTCTCTACCTTTTCTTTTTCCATAGAACTTACCATCTTCCAACATGCTCTATAATTTACTTATTTATTATGTTGATTGATTTTTTTACAGTTTCCCCTTGCCAGAATGTAAGTTCCATAAGGGCTGGCACCTCATTTTCTTCAGTGATATATTTTAGGCAACTAGAACATGTCTGCCACTTACTCATGAGACCACTTTTGAGTAATAATCCTGCAATGAATGTTTTAAAATTTTATATCAAGATATTTACTTTATACATCATATGAGTTTTACAATATGTATATAACCCAAGAGTTGTCAAACATTTTTTCCCAAAGACCAGATAATAAATATTTTAAGCATTGTAGGTCATTTGGTCTCTGTTGTAATTAATCAGCTCTGCTGCTATAGTGCAAAACCAGGCATAGATAATATTTAAAATAATAATAATAATGAGGATGGTTGAGTTTCAATAGAACTTTATCTATAGATATTGAAACTTGAATCTCATATAATTTTCACATCTCAAAAAGTATTCTTTTTGCCAACTATTTAAGATGTAGAGACTATTCTTGTGGGCTAGATTTAGTCTAAGGGTCATAGTTTGACAATTTCTGTTATGAATCACATTTCACAAATCAAATCATATTGTAAATGAAAAAGGAGAGTCACTGATGGATTTTAGGAGAAATCTACTTAAGGTAGGGGATTCTGACATATGGTACTTGAGTGCCTTTCTACACTGACCAAACAAAATAAGTTGACAAATCTGACAGTATCATGATCATGTTTTACTTCTAATAGGACAGATTAAAAGCTCATACTTGGAATAGGAGACATGTCAACTCAGACTTAATTGTTAACTGATTAGTATTACATTAACAATATTAATATTATCTCAATCAAGGTTTTTGGCAATAATCTCTTTTTCTTAAATCATGAGTTCACAAAGTGGTCATATGTTCGGGCTTGATTCAGAGAGGTCTACATATGTCATAGGTTGTAATTATTAGTAGCAACCTATGTAGCTCTTAGGTGACCCAGGTTTGGTGATAAATTATTTGCTACTGTTCAGTCACTAAGTCATATTCAAATCCCTGTGACCGCATGGACTGCAGCATGCCAGGTTTCTCTGTCCATCACTATTTCCCACAGTTTCTTCAAACTTATGTCCATTGAGTTGGTGATACCATCCAACAATCTCATTCTCTGTCACTCTCTTCTCCATTTACCTTCAATCTTTCCCAGCATCAGGGTCTTTTCCAGTGAGTCAGCTCCTTACATCAAGTGGCCAAAGGACTAGAACTTCAGCATCAGACCTTCCAACGAATGTTCAAGGTTTATTTCTTCTAGGATTGACTGGTTTGATCTCCTTGCTGTCCAATGGACTCTCCAGAGTTTCCTCCAGTGCCACATTTTGAAAGCATCAATTCTTCAATGCTCAGCCTTCTTTATGGTACAACTCTCATACATACGCGACTACTGGAGAAACCATAGCTTTGACTATATGGATCTTGGTTGACAAAGTGATGTCCCTATTTAGGTTTGTCATAGTTTTTCCTCCAAGTACCAAGCGTCTTAATTTTGTGACTGCAGTCGCCACCCACAGTGATTTTGGAGCCCAAGAAAATAAAATCTTTCACTGTTTCCACTTTTTCCCCATGTCTTTGCCATGAAATGATGGGACCAGATGCCATGAACTTAGTTTTTTAAATGTTGAGGTTTAAGCCTGCTCTTTTCTCTCCTCTTTCACCCTCATCAAGCTGCTCTTTAGTTCTTCTTTGCTTTCTGCCACTAGAGTGGTATCATCTGCATATCAGAGGTTGTTGATATTTCTCCCAGCAGTCTTGATTCCAACTTGGGATTCATCTAGCCTGACATTTCACATGATGTACTCTGTATATAAGTTAAATAAGCAGGGTAATAATATACAGCCTCGACATATTCCTTTCCCAATTTTGAACCTGTCATCATCCCATGTCTGGTTCTAACTGTTGATTCTTGACATGCATACAGGTTTCTCAGGAGACAGGTAAGGTGGTCTGGTATTCCCATCTCTTTATTTCCCACAGTTTGTTATGATTCACACAGTCAAATGCTTTAGCATAGTCAATGAAATATAAGTAGATGTTTTTCTGAAATTACTTTGCTTTCTCCAAGATCCAACAAATGTTGGCAATTTGAACTCTGGTTCCTCTATCTCTTCAAAATCCAGTTTGTGCATCTGGAAGTTCTCAATTCATGTACTATTGAAGCCTAGCTTGGAGGATGTTGGGCATTACCTTGCTAGCATGTGAAATGAGGGCCATTATGTGGTAGTTTGAATATTCTTTGAGATTGAAATGAAACTGACTTTTCCAGTCCTGTGGACACTGCTGATTTTTCCATATTGAATGCAGCACCTTAGCAGCAGCATCTTTCAGGATTTGAAATAGATCAGCTGGAATTCCATCACCTCCACTAGTTTTGTTCATTGTAATGCTTTTTTAAGGCTAATTTGATGGCACACACCAGGATGTTCAGCTCTAGGTAAGTGACCACACCATGATGGTCATCTGGGTTATAGACCTTTATTATATAGTTCTTCTGTTATTCTTACCACCTCTTCTTAATCTCTTCTGCTTCTGATAAGTCCTTGCCATTTCTGTCCTTTGTTGTACCCATCTTTCCATGAAATGTTCCCTTGGTATCTCCAATTTTTTTGAAATGATCTCTAGTCTTTCCCATTCTATTGGTTTCCTCTATTTCTTTGCATTGTTCACTTAAGAAGGCTTTCACGTCTCTCCTTACCATTCTCTAGAACTCTGCATTCAGATGGGTATATCTTTCCCTTTATCCTTTGCCTTTCTCTTCTCTTCTTTTCTCAGCTATTTATAAGGGCTCTTCAGACAATCATTTGGCCTTCTTCCATGTCTTTTTCTTTGGTATAGTTTTGATCACTGCCTTCTATACAATATTATAATCTCCATCCATAGTTCCTCAGGTACTCTGTTTACCAGATCTAATCCCTTGAATCTATTCATCACCTCCAGTATACAATCATAAGGAATTTGATTTAGGTCGTATCTGAATGGCCTAGTGGTTTTTCCTATTTTCTCCACCTTAAGCCTGAATTTTGCAATAAAGAGCTCATTATCTGAGCTACTGTCAGCTCCAAGTCTTGTTTTACTGACTGTATAAATCTTCTCCATGTTGGTGTGTGGCAAAACCAATACAATTTTGTAAAGTAATTCGCCTCTAATTAAAATAAATTTTTAAAAAATTTTCTCCATGTTTGACTGAAAAAAATATAATCAATCTGATTTTGATATTGACCATCTGGTGATATACATGTCCATCTCTTGTGTTGTTGGAAGAGTGTGTTTGGTATGATCAGAGTGCTCTCTCAGCAAAACTCTATTAGCCTTTGCTTTGCTTCATTTTGTACTCCAAGGCAAAACTTGCCTACTATACAGGGTATCTCCTGAATTCTTAGTTTCACATTCCAATCCCCTCTGATGGAATATCTTTTTTTGGTGTTAGTTCTAGAAAGTCTTATAGGTCTTCATAGAACTATTCAACATCAGCTTCCTCAGCATTAGTGGTTGGGATATATACTTGGATTACTGCGATGTTGAATGGTTTGCCTTGAAAACAGACTGAGATCATTTTGTTGTTTTTGAGATTGTACCCAAGTACTGCATTTCAGGGTGGGGGTGGCTCAAGAGGGAGGGGATATAGGTCTTTTGTTGACTAAGAGGCTTACTCGATTTCTTCTAAAGGATTCTTGCCAACAGTAGTAGATATATATAATGGTCATCTGAAGTAAATTCGCCCATTCCTGTTCATTTTACTCCACTGATTCCTAAAATGTTGATATTCATTTTTGCCATCTCCTGCTTGACCACGTCCATATTACCTTGATTCATGGACATAGCATTCCAGGTTCCACAACTGAGCATCATTTCCACTTTGTCCCACTTTTCTTTCTTTCTTTTTCTTTTTTTTTTTTTTTTGCAAATAATGAGTTCAGCTTTATTTTCTTGCAGTGTTTCAGTGCAAATTAGATATGATGGTAAATCTTTTTTAAATTAATTAATGTATTTTAATTGGAGGATAATTATTTTATAATCTGTGATGGGTTTTGCCATACATCAACATGTTCCAGCCTTTTCATTCTTTCTGGAGCTATTTCTCTGCTCTTCCCCAGGAGCATATTGGACACCTACAGACCTGAGGGGTTTATCTTCTGGTGTCATATCTTTTTGTCTTTTCCTACTGATCATGTAGTTCTTGAGGCAAGAATAGCAAATATTTTTACCATTACCTTTTTCATAAATTACTTGGTCATTCTGTATTAATAACACATTTTATTGTTTACTCTTTTGCCATTTTTAATTGGAATATATTTGCTTTACAATCTTCTTTTAGTTTCTGCTGTACAACATTGTGAATCAGCCATATATATACATATATCTACTCCCTTTTAAGCCTCCCTCCTACTGCCCCCATTCCACCCTACCACAGACCAAAGAGCTGAGTTCCCTGTGTTATACAGCAGCTTCCTGCTAGCTATTTTACACATTGTAGTGTATATATGTCAAGGCTACTCTCTCAATTTTCCCCTCTCTCCTTCCCCCACTGTGTCCACAAATCCATTCTCTACATCTGTGCCTCTATTCCTGCCCTACAAATAGGTTCATCAGTAGCATTTTTTTCTAGATTCTTAATGTATGCATTTTAATATTCATTAGAAGGACTAATGCTGAAGTTCCAATATTTTGACCACCTGATGGGAACAGCCGACTCATTAGAAGAGATTCCAATGCTGGGAAAGATTGAAGGCAGGAGAAGGGGATGGCAGAGGATGAGATGGTTGGATGGCATCACTGGCTCAATGGACGTGAGTTTGAGCAAGCTCTGGGAAATGGTGAAGGATGGGGAAATCTAGAATGCTGCAGTCCATGGGGTTGCAAAGAGTCAGACATGACTGAGAGACTACAGCAACAATATATGCATTAATATACGAAGTTTATTTCTTTCTTTCTGACTTACTTCACTTTGTATGACAGGTTCTAGGTTCAACCACATCATCTCCATGCCCTGGCTATTGCAAATAGTGCTACAATGAAATTGAAGTACATGTGTATTTATGAGCTATGATTCCCTCAGTATATATGCCCCAGTAGCTGGGTTGCTGGATCATATGGAAATTCTACATTTAGTTTTTTAAGGAACCTCCATACTGTTCTCCATAGTGACTGTACCAATCTACATTTCCACTGTCAGTGTAAGAGGGTTCCCTTTTCTCCACACCATCTCCAGCATTTATTGTTTGTAGATGTTTTGATAATGGTCATTCTGGCCAGTATGAGATGATACCTCATTGTAGCTTAGATTTGCATTGCTCTAATAATTAGTGATGCTGAGCATCTTTTCATGCGCCTCTTGGCCATCTGTAAGTCTTATTTGGAGAGATGCCTATTTAGGTCTTCTGCTCATTTTTTAGTGGTATTGTTTGCTTTTTTATATTGAGCTCCATGAGCTATTTGTACATTTTGGAGATTAATCCTTTGTTTCTTGCTTCATTTACAAATATTTTCTCCCCTTCTGAATGTTGTCTTTTCATCCTGTTAATGGTTTCCTTTGCTGTGCAAAAGCTTTTAACTTTAATTAGATCCCAATTGTTGATTTTGTTTTTATTTTCATTATTTTAGGATGTGAACTAAAAAGGATCATGCTGTGATTTATGTCAAAGAGTGTTTTTTATGTGCTTTTCTCTAAGAGTTTTATAATGGCTGGTCTTACATCTAGGTGTTTAATACATTTTGAGTTTATTTTTGTTACTGTGTTAAGTACTGTTCTAATTTTGTTCTTTTACATGTAACTGTCCAGATTTTCCAGCACCACTTACTAGAGAGGCTGTCTCTAGTAGGCTGTCACCACTGCCTACTTTGTCATAAAGTAACCATAGGGGAATGGGTTTATATTTGGACTTTCTAGCCTGTACCTTTGGTCTATATTTTTTTGTGTGCCAGTAGCATACTGTTTTGAATACTGTATCTTTGTAGTATACTTTGAAGTCAGGGAGCCTGATTCCTCCTGCTCCACTTTTCTTTCTCAAGATTACCTTGGCTATTCAGGATCCTTTTGTGTTTCCATAGAAATGTAATTCCTATCAAATTCCAATGGCATTCTTCACAGAATTAGAAAAAAAAGGCTTTACAATTTGTGTGGCAGTAATATTTTGTAAGCCATATATTCTCTTGTGGAGGTTAGTTTGGTTCCAATGGAATGATGTAATCTACAAATTAACATAGCTCATGCAAACTGCCACAGGTCACAAGACACTGATTACAAAAGGCCAAATGTGAGAACAATTACCAGCTCCTCTGCACCCATCAGGGTCACGATAGATGGTATGTACTCCACCTTTTGACAAAATTGTATGTCAGTATCAACACATGTGTTAAATACAGTAAAGATTAATGTAGTTGCTACAGTTAGAAAAAAATACAGTAAATTCTAATACTTTATTCTTACTCACTAGTGGCTGGTTGGTTGCACTCACTGACCTATCTTGGAAGGTCACTAAACTGACATATGATTTGCTGACTGAGCATATGTAAAACAACATTCTACACAAAGCTAAAGACATTCTCCATTTTGAACTACCCTAACTACTTAAACCACCTTCATGAATCACAGCCTTGTGGGAAAAGGGCTTGTGTAAACCAATGAAGCTATGAACCATACCATGCAGGGCCATCCAAGACAAGATAGATGGGTCAAAGTGAAGACTTCTGACAAAATGTGGTCCACTGGAGAAGGGAATGGCTAATCACTCCAGTATTCTTGGACCCATGGACAATGTCAAAAGGCAAAAAGATATGACGCTGGAAGATGAGCATCTCAGGTTGTAAGGTGTCCGTTATGATACTGGGGAAGAGTGGAGGGCAATTACTAATAGCTAGAGAAATAATGAAGTGGCTGGATCAAAGTGGAAATGATGCTTAGCTGTAGATGTATCCAGTGGTAAAATAATGTCCAATGCTAATGAGAGGGTCGGAGAAGGCAATGGCACCCCACTCCAGCATTCTTGCCTGGAAAATCCCATGGATGGAGGAGCCTGGTAGGCTGTAGTCCATGGGGTCGTGAAGAGTCAGACACAACTGAGCGACTTCACTTTCACTTTTCACTTTCATGCATTGGAGAAGGAAATGGAAACCCACTCCATCATTCTTGCCTGGAGAATCCCAAGGATGGAGGAGCCTGGTAGGCTGCTGTCTATGGGGTCGCACAGAGTCGGACATGACTGAAGTGACTTAACAGCAGCAGAAGCAATGAGAGGGTAACAGGCAGAAAGGCCAGGGGTCTCCAAATGGAGGAAATAAACTGCAAGTGTCAGACATTTTTATCTCTCTCTTAAGCGGCAGGAGGAAACAAACTAGTGATATATATATATATATATACACACACACATACATACATACACACACACACACATATCTCCCCCTTCTCTATACAAATTTAAAAAGAAGTGAAGTCGCTCAGTCATGTCTGACTCTCTGTGACCCCATAGACTATAGTCCACCAGGCTCCTCCATCTATGGAATTTTCCAGGCAAGAGTACTGGAGTGGGTTGCCATTTCCTTCTCCAGAGGATCTTCCCCACCCAGGGATCAAACCCAGGTCTCCCACATTGCAAGCAGATGCTTTTACCATCTGAGCCATGAGGGAAGCTCCTAATTTAAAAAGAGGTTTCTCTTAAAATACTGTGTTGCCATAATGACACCTGGTTCCACCTGAAGTTAACTATTATCAAACCTTGAGTTAACCAATGCATTCTTCTTATGGAAATGTTTGCTTTAAGCTATGTTAATATACTATGCATTTACCCCAGACTCTGTCTTCAAGTCGATTCCACCTAATGGCTCAGAGCCAACTTAACAAACCATTATGTTATACTCAGACATTGTTCCCCTAATCTATGTAAACGAAATTATTTGTACAGAAATCTGCCCTTCTACAAGATTCAAGTCAATCATTTTATTGCCCAGGATGACTTGTCTGGTGCCAAAATTATCCCAAAATACATCTTATGGATCAGAGGCCTGATGCCATTTTCTGAGTCTTAAGACATTTCTTTCTTTCATTAACAGAAGAGGAGAAGGGGACGACAGAGGATGAGATGGCTGGATGGCATCACTGACCCAACTGACGTGAGTCTGAGTGAATTCCGGGAATTGGTGATGGACAGGGAGGCCTGGCGTGCTGCGATTCATGGGATCGCAAAGAGTCGGACAGGACTGAGCGACTGATCTAATCTGATCTGAGTGACTATATAACATCCAGATAAAAACTAGCAGGGTAGTACCGTTTCTGCTCCCTTCTGATGTCTATGTCAGAAGCTTTCTCTATCTCTTTTATACTTTAATAAAACTTTATTACACAAAAGCTCTGAGTGATCAAGCCTAGTCTCTGGCCCTGGATTGAATTTTTCTCCTCCGGAGGCCAAGAATCCTGGAATCTTTTCGTGGTTCAGCAATAACCTTTCACTGTAAAATAACTATATAGCAAAAAAAAAAAAAAAGCCCTGGAATATTAAGTTCTTGAATCAAGGAAAATTGGACATGGTTAAGCAGGAGATGGCAAGAGTAAACATCGATACCTTAGGAATCAGTGAACTAAAATGGATGGAAATGGGAGAATTTTATTCATTTGCCCTTTAAATCTATTACTGTGGGCAAGTATTACTTCGAAGAAATGGAGTCGCTCTCACAGTTAACAAAAGAGTCTGAAATGCAATACTTGGGTGCAATCTCAAAAGCAACAGAATAATTTCAATTTGTTTCCAAGACAAATCATTCAACTTCAGAGTAATCCAACTCTATGCCCAAATCACTGATGATGAAAAAGCTGAAGTTGAATGGTTCTAAGAAGAACTACAATACCTTCTAGAACTAACACCAAAAAAGATGTCATTTTTATCATAGGGGACTGGAATGCAAAAGTAGGAAATCAAGAGATACCAAGAATACATGCAAGTTTGGCCTTGGAGTACAAAATGAAGCAGGTCAAAGTCTAATAGTGCTTTGTCAAGAGAACACACTGGCCATTGCAAAGACCCTTTTCCAACAACTGAAGAGACAACTCTGCTCTTGGACATCACCAGATGGTGAATATTAAAATCAGATTGATTATGTTTTTTGCAGTTGAAGATGTTGAAGCAATATAGAGTCAGCAAAAAGAAGACCTAGAGCTGACAGTGACTCAGATCATGAACTCCATATTACAAAATTCAGACTTAGATTGAAGAAAGTAAGGAAAACTACTATGTCATTCAGATATGACCTAAATCAAATCCAATATGATTATGCAATGGAGGTGACAAATAGCTTCAAAGGACTAGATCTGGTAGACAGAGTGCCTGAAGGACTATGGGCAGAATTTCATAATATTTTGCAGGAGGTAGTAACCAAACCATCCCAAAGAAAAAGAAATGCAAGAAAGCAAAGTGGCTGTGTGAGTAAGCTTTACAAATAGCTGAGAAAAGGGTAAAAGTGAAAGGCAAGGGAGAAAGGGAAAGACATACCCAACTGAATGCAGAGTACCAGAGAATAGAAGGGAGAGATAAGACAGCCTTTTTAAATGAACAATGCAAGGAGGTAGAGGAAAAAACAATAGAATGGCAAAGACTAGAGATCTCTTAAAAAAAAAAAAAAAAAAAAAAAAACCTGGAGATACCAAGGGAACGTTTCCTGCAAAGTTGTGCACAATAAAGGACAGAGATGATTAAGAACTTAGCAAAAGCAGAAGAGATTAAGAAAAGGTGGCAAGAATACATAAAAGAACTATGAGAGAGATCTTAAGGGTGTTCTTTGGAAGGAATGATGATAAAGCTGAAACTCCAGTATTTTGGCCGCCTCATGCGAAGAGTTGACTCATTGGAAAAGACTCTGATGCTGGGAAGTATTGGGGGCAGGAGGAGAAGAGGAGGACAGAGGATGAGATGGCTGGATGACATCACTGACTCGATGGATGTGAGTTTGAGTGAACTCTGGGAGTTGGTGATGGAGGGAGGCCTGGCGTGCTGCGGTTCATGGGGTCGCAAGGAGTAGGACACGACTGAGTGACTGGACTGAACTCAACTGAATGATTCTGGCAAGTGACGTCAAGCAGGCCTTCAGAATTATTACTACAAACAAAGCTAGTGGGGGTGATGGAATTCCAGCTGACCTATTTCAAATCCTAAAAGATGCTGCTGCTAAAATCCTGCAGCCAATATGCCAGTAAATTTGGAAAACTCAACAATGGCCACAGGACTAGAAAATGTCAGTTTTCATTCCAATCCCAAAGAATGTTCAAACTACCATACAATTGTGTTCCTTTCACATGCTAGCATGATTATGCTCAAAATCCTTTTAGCTAGGCTTAGAAGTACATGAGCTAAGAACTTCCAGATGCACAAGCTGGGTTTAAAAGAGGCAGAGGAATCAGAGATCAAATTGCCAACATTCGTTGAAGCACGGAGAAAGTAGGAGTTTCAGAGAAGTATCTAATTCTGCTTCATTGACTATACTAAAGCCTTTGACTGTATGGATCACAACAAACTGTGGAAAATTCTTCAAGAGATGGGAATACCAGGCCACCTTACTTTCCTCCTGAGAAACCTGTATGCAAGTCAAGATGCAACAGTTAATACCAGAAATGGGATAATGGACTAGTTCAAAATTGGGAAAGGAGTATGACAAGGCTGTATATTTTCACCCTGCTTATTTAAGTTATATGCAGAGTATATCATGAAAAATGCTGGGCTGGATAAATCACACACTGGAATCAAGATTGCCAGGAGAAACATCAACAATATGATATGCAGATGACACCACTCTAATGGCAGAAAATGAAGAGGAATTAAGACCCTCTTGATGAGGTTGAAAGAGGAGAGTAAAAAAGCTGGCTTAAAACTCAACTTTCAAAAAACTTAGATCATGGCATCTGGTCCCATCACTTCATCGAAAATAGGGGAAAAGTGGAAGTAGAGATAGAATTTATTTTCCTGGGCTCCAAAATTATTGCAGACAGTAACTACAGTCATGAAACTAAAAGACACTTGCTCCTTGGAAGGAAAACTATGACCTAGACAGTGTGTTAAAAAGCAGAGGCATCGAAGGGGAGGAGCCAAGATGGCGGAGGAGTAGGACGGGGAGAACACTTTCTCCCCCACAAATTCATCAAAAGAGCATTTAAACATCGAGTAAATTCCACAAAACAACTTCCGAATGCCGGCAGAGGACATCAGGCACCCAGAAAAGCAGCCCAACTCTTCGAAAGGAGGTAGGAAAAAATATAAAAGACAAAAAAAGAGACAAAAGAGGGAGGGACGGAGTTCCGTCCCGGGAAGGGAGTCTTAAAAAGAGAGAAGTTTCCAAACACCAGGAAACCCTCTCACTGCCGAATCTGTGCCGAGCTTTGGAAGCACAGAGGGCAACATAAAAGGGAGGGGAAAAAAAAAATAAACAATTAAAAATCGCGGATTGTGAGCCCTACGGGAACTCCCCCAGCGGAGAAGCAGCGCAGACGCCTGCACACGGCATTAGCAAGCGGGGGCTGGGCAGGGAAGTGCGGCACGGGCTGTGTCCCTTAGAGTAAGAATCGGGCTGAATGTCCTGAGCGCTATCTGAGCGAAATAATTTGGGCTAGCAAACCAGACTGTGGGATATCTACCACGCGAAAAGCCAGCCCTAACCTAAGACACCGCCAGGCCTGCGCACAGAACAAAGGACTGAACAGAGATAGCCGGCTGCAGACCTCCCCCTCCGGTGACAGGCAACCAGAGCCGGAAGGGGGCAATCGCAGCCCCAGAGAGACACTATCTATAAAACTGTAAGCAGGCTTCTTTGCTAACTAAAACTTCTTGGGGGTCTGGACGGTCAACATCTGCCTGAGAAGGTGCGCCGGTTTTACACCCAGATAACCGAGTGGCGGGGAGGCGATAAGTCGCAGCATTGGCGCCCGCCAAGCACCTCATCGCCTGAGCTGCTCGACCTGGGAAGAACACAAAACGCAGGCCCAACCGAGTCTGCGCCTCTGAGGACTACCCGAGTGCCTGAACCTGAGCGGCTTGGACCTGGGAGCTCAGTCCAGGGCCGGCCTCTGATTGTTCCCGGCGGAACAACCTAGAGCCCAAGCAGTGTGGGCAGGGAGGTTACACGCGCCGTGAGCGGGGGCAGACCCAGTGTGGCCGAGGCACTTCGAGCGCACGCCAGTGTTATCTGTTTGCAGCATCCCTCCCTCCCTCCCCACAGCGCGGCTGAACAAGTGAGCCTAAATTTAAAAAAAAAAAAAAAAAAAATAGGGTCCTCCACCGTCCCCTTTGTGTCAGGGCGGGAACCAGACACTGAAGAGACCAGCAAACAGAAGAAGCTATAACAGAGGGAAACGCCTTGGAAGCTACAGGCCATAGATTAAAACCCTGTGGTTACTACGGATTACATAGGAAGGGGCCTATAGATCTTGAGAAATATAAGTCGGACTAAGGAACTGCCAAAAATGAACTGAACCCACAATACTCACAACAAAACCAGAGAAAGACCTAGATATATTTTTACTATTTTTACGATCAATCTTTCTTTCTTTCTTTTTTTTTTAATTAAAAAAAAAATTTTTTTAAGTCCTCTATTGTCCTTTAATTTTCACTTTTATAACTATTACTTTGCAAAAAAAAAAAAAAAAGACCCTATTTTTTTTTTTTCTTCTTCAGCAAACTTCATATATATATTTTATAATTTTTTGACCGTGGTTTTTTTTTTTTTTTTCTTTTTTCTTTTTCTTCTTTTCTTTAACATTGCATTTTTGAAATTCCAAACTCTACTCTAGATTTTTAATTTTAGCCTTTTGATATATGTTATCAATTTTGTACTTATAGTTTTTTTCATAATTGCTGTGACTTTTTTTTTTTTCCTCTGTTTCTTTCTCTTCTTCTTTTATATAACATCGTATATCTGCAATTCCAAACTCTACTCAAGATTTTTAATTTATGCTTTTTGGTATTTGATATCAATTTTGTACCTGTATTTTCTTTATAATTTTTGCGACATTGTTTTTGTTGGTTTGTTTGTTTTCTCTCTTTATTTTTCTTCTTCTTCTTTTTTTTTTTTTTTTTTAACGTTGTATTTTTGAAATTCCAAACTCTACTCTGGATTTTTAATTTTTGCTGTTTGGTATTAGTTATCAATTTTGTACCTGTAGTTTCTTTATTACTTTCACGACCTTGTTTGTTTTTCTTTGTTCGTTTTTTCTCTCTTTCTTTTCCTTCTCCTTTTCATTAACATCGCATTTTTGAAATTCCAAACTCTACTCTAATTTCTAATTTTTGTTTTTATGTATTTGTTACCAATTTTGTACCTTTAAGAACCCAATCTTCAGGACCCATTTTTCACTAGTGTACGAGATTACTGGCTTGACTGCTCTCTCTCCCTTTGGACTCTCCATTTTCTCCACCAGGTCACCTGTATCTCCTCCCTAACCCCTCTCTACTCTACCCAACTCTGTGAATTTCTGTGTGTTCCAGACGGTGGAGAACACTTAAGGAACTGATTACTGGCTGGATCTGTCTCCCGCCTTTTCATTTCCCCCTTTTATCCTTCTGGCCACCTCTGTCTCCTGCCTCCTTCTTCTCTTCCCTGTATAACTCCGTGAACATCTCTGAGTGGTCCAGTTGTGGAGTGCACATAAGGAAGTGACTACTGGCTAGCCCACTCTCTCCACTATTGATTCCACCTCATCTCATTTGGGTCACCTCTAACTCCCTCCTCCCTCTTCTCTTCTCCATGTAACGCTGTGAACCTCTCTGAGTGACCCTCACAGTAGAGAAACTTTTCATCTTTAACGTAGATGTTTTATCAGTGGTGCTGTATAGAAGGAGAAGTTTTGAAACTACTGTAAAATTAAGACCGATAACTGGAAGTAGGAGGCTTAAGTCCAATCCCTGACTCCAGGGAACTCCTGACTCCAAGGAACATTAATTGACAGGAGCTCATCAAACGCCTCCATACCGACACTGAAACCAAGCACCACACAAGGGCCAACAAGTTCCAGGGAAAGACATAACAAGCAAATTCTCCAGCAACAAAGGAACACAGCCCTGAGCTTCAAGATACAGGCTGCCCAAAGTCACCCCAAAACCATAGACATCTCATAACTCATTACTGGACATTTCATTACACTCCAGAGAGAAGAAATACAGCTCCATCCACCAGAACATCGACACAAGCTTCCCTAACCAGGAAACCTTGACAAGCCACCTGTACAAACCCACACACAGCGAGGAAACGCCACAATAAAGAGAACTCCACAAACTGCCAGAATACAGAAAGGACACCCCAAACTCAGCAATTTAAACAAGATGAAGAGACAGAGGAATAGCCAGCAGATAAAGGAACAGGATAAATGCCCACCAAACCAAACCAAAGAGGAAGAGATAGGGAATCTACCTGATAAAGAATTCCGAATAATGATAGTGAAATTGATCCAAAATCTTGAAATTAAAATGGAATCACAGATAAATAGCCTGGAGGCAAGGATTGAGAAGATGCAAGAAAGGTTTAACAAGGACTTAGAAGAAATAAAAAAGAGTCAATATATAATGAATAATGCAATAAGTGAAATTAAAAACACTCTGGAGGCAACAAATAGTAGAATAACAGAGGCAGACGATAGGATTAGTGAATTAGAAGATAGAATGGTAGAAATAAATGAATCAGAGAGGATAAAAGAAAAACGAATTAAAAGAAATGAGGACAATCTCAGAGACCTCCAGGACAATATTAAACGCTACAACATTCGAATCATAGGGGTCCCAGAAGAAGAAGACAAAAAGAAAGACCATGAGAAAATACTTGAGGAGATAATAGTTGAAAACTTCCCTAAAATGGGGAAGGAAATAATCACCCAAGTCCAAGAAACCCAGAGAGTCCCAAATAGGATAAACCCAAGGCGAAACACCCCAAGACACATAGTAATCAAATTAACAAAGATCAAACACAAAGAACAAATATTAAAAGCAGCAAGGGAAAAACAACAAATAACACACAAGGGAATTCCCATAAGGATAACAGCTGATCTTTCAATAGAAACTCTTCAAGCCAGGAGGGAATGGCAAGACATACTTAAAATGATGAAAGAAAATAATCTACAGCCCAGATTATTGTACCCAGCAAGGATCTCATTCAAGTATGAAGGAGAAATCAAAAGCTTTTCAGACAAGCAAAAGCTGAGAGAATTCTGCACCACCAAACCAGCTCTCCAACAAATACTAAAGGATATTCTCTAGACAGGAAACACAAAAATTGTGTATAAATTCGAACCCAAAACAATAAAGTAAATGGCAACGGGGTCATACTTATCAGTAATTACCTTAAACGTAAATGGGTTGAATGCCCCAACCAAAAGACAAAGACTGGCTGAATGGATACAAAAACAAGACCCCTGCATATGTTGTCTACAAGAGACCCACCTCAAAACAGGGGACACATACAGACTGAAAGTGAAGGGCTGGAAAAAGATTTTCCATGCGAATAGGGACCAAAAGAAAGCAGGAGTAGCAATACTCATATCAGATAAAATAGACTTTAAAACAAAGACTGTGAAAAGAGACAAAGATGGTCACTACATAATGATCAAAGGATCAATCCAAGAAGAAGATATAACAATTATAAATATATATGCACCCAACACGGGAGCACCGCAGTATGTAAGACAAATGCTAACAAGTATGAAAGAAGAAATTAACAATAACACAATAATAGTGGGAGACTTTAATACCCCACTCACACCTATGGATAGATCAACTAAACAGAAAATTAACAAGGAAACACAAACTTTAAACGATACAATAGACCAGTTAGACCTAATTGATATCTATAGGACATTTCATCCCAAAACAATGAATTTCACCTTCTTCTCAAGCGCACATGGAACCTTCTCCAGGATAGATCACATCCTGGGCCATAAAGCTAGCCTTGGTAAATTCAAAAAAATAGAAATCATTCCAAGCATCTTTTCTGACCACAATGCAGTAAGATTAGATCTCAATTACAGGAGAAAAACTATTAAAAAATCCAACATATGGAGGCTGAACAACACGCTGCTGAATAACCAACAAATCACAGAAGAAATCAAAAAAGAAATCAAAATTTGCATAGAAACGAATGACAATGAAAACACAACAACCCAAAACCTGTGGGACATGGTAAAAGCAGTCCTAAGGGGAAAGTTCATAGCAATACAGGCACACCTCAAGAAACAAGAAAAAAGTCAAATAAATAACCTAACTCTACACCTAAAGCAACTAGAAAAGGAAGAAATGAAGAACCCCAGGGTTAGTAGAAGGAAAGAAATCTTAAAAATTAGAGCAGAAATAAATGCAAAAGAAACAAAAGAGACCATAGCAAAAATCAACAAAACCAAAAGCTGGTTCTTTGAAAGGATAAATAAAATTGACAAACCATTAGCCAGACTCATCAAGAAACAAAGGGAGAAAAATCAAATCAATAAACTTAGAAATGAAAATGGAGAGATCACAACAGACAACACAGAAATACAAAGGATCATAAGAGACTACTATCAACAATTATATGCCAATAAAATGGACAACGTGGAAGAAATGGACAAATTCTTAGAAAAGTACAACTTTCCAAAACTCGATCAGGAAGAAATAGAAAATCTTAACAGACCCATCACAAGCACGGAAATTGAAACTGTAATCAAAAATCTTCCAGCAAACAAAAGCCCAGGTCCAGACGGCTTCACAGCTGAATTCTACCAAAAATTTAGAGAAGAGCTAACACCTATCCTGCTCAAACTCTTCCAGAAAATTGCAGAGGATGGTAAACTTCCAAACTCATTCTATGAGGCCACCATCACCCTAATACCAAAACCTGACAAAGATCCCACAAAAAAAGAAAACTACAGGCCAATATCACTGATGAACATAGATGCAAAAATCCTTAACAAAATTCTAGCAATCAGAATCCAACAACACATTAAAAAGATCATACACCAGGACCAAGTGGGCTTTATCCCAGGGATGCAAGGATTCTTCAATATCCGCAAATCAATCAATGTAATACACCACATTAACAAATTGAAAAATAAAAACCATATGATTATCTCAATAGATGCAGAGAAAGCCTTTGACAAAATTCAACATCCATTTATGATCAAAACTCTCCAGAAAGCAGGAATAGAAGGAACCTACCTCAACATAATCAAAGCTATATATGACAAACCCACAGCAAACATTATCCTCAATGGTGAAAAATTGAAAGCATTTCCTCTAAAGTCAGGAACAAGACAAGGGTGCCCACTTTCACCATTACTATTCAACATAGTTTTGGAAGTTTTGGCCACAGCAATCAGAGCAGAAAAAGAAATAAAAGGAATCCAAATTGGAAAAGAAGAAGTAAAGCTCTCACTGTTTGCAGATGACATGATCCTCTACATAGAAAACCCTAAAGACTCCACCAGAAAATTACTAGAACTAATCAATGACTATAGTAAAGTTGCAGGATATAAAATCAACACACAGAAATCCCTGCATTCCTATACACTAATAATGAGAAAACAGAAAGAGAAATTAAGGAAACAATTCCATTCACCATTGCAACGGAAAGAATAAAATACTTAGGAATATATCTACCTAAAGAATCTAAAGACCTATATATAAAAAACTATAAAACACTGGTGAAAGAAATCAAAGAGGACACTAACAGATGGAGAAATATACCATGTTCATGGATTGGAAGAATCAATGTAGTGAAAATGAGTATACTACCCAAAGCAATCTATAGATTCAATGCAATCCCTGTCAAGCTACCAACAGCATTCTTCACAGAGCTAGAACAAAGAATTTCACAATTTGTATGGAAAAACAAAAAACCTCGAATAGCCAAAGCGATCTTGAGAAAGAAGAATGGAACTGGAGGAATCAACCTACCTGACTTCAGGCTCTACTACAAAGCCACAGTTATCAAGACAGTATGGTACTGGCACAAAGACAGAAATATAAATCAATGGAACAAAATAGAAAGCCCAGAGATAAATCCACGCACATATGGACACCTTATCTTCGACAAAGGAGGCAAGAATATACAATGGATTAAAGACAATCTCTTTAACAAGTGGTGCTGGGAACTCTGGTCAACCACTTGTAAAAGAATGAAACTAGAACACTTTCTAACACCATACACAAAAATAAACTCAAAATGGATTAAAGATCTAAACATGAGACCAGAAACTATAAAACTCCTAGAGGAGAACATAGGCAAAACACTCTCTGACATACATCACAGCAGGATCCTCTATGACCCACCTCCCAGAATATTGGAAATAAAAGCAAAAATAAACAAATGGGACCTAATTAACCTTAAAAGCTTCTGCACATCAAAGGAAACTATTAGCAAGGTGAAAAGACAGCCTTCAGAATGGGAGAAGATAATAGCAAATGAAGCAACTGACAAACAACTAATCTCGAGAATATACAAGCAACTCCTACAGCTCAACTCCAGAAAAATAAATGACCCAATCAAAAAATGGGCCAAAGAACTAAATAGACATTTCTCCAAAGAAGACATAAAGATGGCTAACAAACACATGAAAAGATGCTCAACATCACTCATTATCAGAGAAATGCAAATCAAAACCACTATGAGGTACCATTTCACACCAGTCAGAATGGCTGCAATCCAAAAGTCTACAAGTAATAAATGCTGGAGAGGGTGTGGAGAAAAGGGAACCCTCTTACACTGTTGGTGGGAATGCAAACTAGTGCAGCCACTATGGAGAACAGTGTGGAGATTCCTTAAAAAACTGGAAATAGACATGCCTTATGATCCAGCAATCCCACTGCTGGGCATACACACTGAGAAAACCAGAAGGGAAAGAGACACGAGTACCCCAGTGTTCATCGCAGCACTGTTTATAATAGCCAGGACATGGAAGCAACCTAGATGTCCATCAGCAGATGAATGGATAAGAAAGCTGTGGTACATATACACAATGGAGTATTATTCAGCCATTAAAAAGAATACATTTGAATCAGTTCTAATGAGGTGGATGAAACTGGAGCCTATTATACAGAGTGAAGTAAGCCAGAAAGAAAAACACCAATACAGTATACTAACGCATATATATGGAATTTAGAAAGATGGTAACAATAACCCTGTGTACGAGACAGCAAAAGAGACACTGATGTATAGAACAGTCTTATGGACTCTGTGGGAGAGGGAGAGGGTGGGAAGATTTGGGAGAATGGCATTGAAACATGTAAATATCATGTATGAAATGAGTTGCCAGTCCAGGTTCGATGTACGATACTGGATGCTTGGGGCTGGTGCACTGGGACGACCCAGAGGGATGGAATGGGGAGGGAGGAGGGAGGAGGGTTCAGGATGGGGAACACATGTATACCTGTGGCAGATTCATTTTGATATTTGGCAAATCTAATACAGTTATGTAAAGTTTAAAAATAAAATAAAATTAAAAAAAAAATAAATAAAGATGAGCAAAAAAAAAAAAAAAAAAAAAAAAAAAGCAGAGGCATCACTTTGCAGACAAAGGTCCATATAGTCATGTATGGATATGAGAGTTAGAGCATAAAGGTTTGTGCCAAGGAATTGATGTTTCACATTGCAGTGCTGGAGAAGACTCTTGAGACTTCCTTGAACTGTAAAGAGATCAAAATAGCCAATCCTAAAGGAAATCAGCCCTGATTATTCATTAGAAGGACTCTTGCTGAAGGTCTAATACTTTAGCCACCTGATGCAAAGAGCTAACTCATTTCAAATTACCCTGATGCTGGGAAATATTGAAGGCATATCGATAAGGGGGTGGCAGAGAATGAAAAAGATAGCATCACCAGCTCATTTGGACATGAATTGGAGCAAGCTGTGGGAGATACTGGAAGACAGAAGTGCTTGGTGTACTACAGTCCATGGGGTCGCAAAAAGTTAGATACAACTTGGCAACTGAACAACAACACAAAATTACTTAAACCTTCACTTTTCTGCCTCTTGTCTCCATTCCCTGATTAGTGGTAGTCATTAAAGGCTTTCTTCTGAAGGTTCAGTCCTTCCGAGGTCCTCAGTCAACCTTGACAACATGAACGTTGTTAAGCCCAACTGCCATCAAAGCATGTATGGAATGTGTTGTTTGTACATCTTTGATTGAGTTGAACTTCTGCCATCTGCATGTTTTCCAGTCCCATTTATACCCATAGACTGCCAAAATATGGTATCTCATAAATTGTTTTGCACCCCTGCATCCTGCTGTCCTGAAACATCTGCTAACTCCAATCATTTCCTAGCACACTTTAAATATGTGTATCCCACTGCTCGCTGGATACACATTCCAAACTCACCATGTCTTAAAACTGAAAGCATCACTTTTCCTCCAATTGCCAAAACTACTGCTCTCCCTTATTCTTCTGTCACTTAAGGGCACCTTAATATACACTTATTATGGCATATTAATTGCTTGTAAACCTGTATTTTCCACTAATAGCAAGATCCTTGAAGATAAAGAGTGCTACCTTATTCGTGTTTCTACCCCAAGTTTAACTCAATATCTGCTAACCCTATCACTGTTAATCTCAAAATTGACCACTGGGACTTCCATGGTGGTCTAGAGTGTAAGACCTCACACTTCCAATGCAGGGGCCACGTATTTGTCCCTGGTCATGGAACTAATATCCCACATGCTGGGTGGGGTGGTCAAAAACAAAACAAACACCAACAACAAAACAGCAAAAACTGACTACTTAGCTGAATGCAATGATGATTCCTTGACTTTACGCTCAGTTCCCTGTAAGAGATAGAAACTTGTCTAAATTTCATCCCACTTCAGTTCAGTTCAGTCGCTCAGTTGTGTCCGACTCTTTGCGACCCCATGAATCGCAGCACGCCCGGCCTCCCTGTCCATCACCAACTCCCGGAGTTCACTCAGACTCAGGTCTTACTGGAGACTCATCCCACCTTACTAGAGTCAATATCCTGTCTCAGCACTATGCGGGGATTGTGTATTTTTCTCTGTACCTCAGTATTGTTCCAAATAGATGTTTTTTCATCTAGAATTGTTTCATCACACCCAATAGAATTTGAATCTTGACAGTCTAGAACCACTACCTTCTACGCCCTATCTATTAAACATAACCTCTAGAATATAAATAACACTTATTATTAAATATATTTTGCCTTTTTTGGACTAAATACTTGCTTGAAGCTAAAGGCAATATTTTGAATCCACAGGAGAGTTCTTTCATAAAGCTGAAAAGTATAAGCTAGCTTTTATGAATTTGGTCATTAGTACATCAACAGGAAAAACTGACTGTTGTAGAAGTGTTTTTCCTTTTAGACTCAGAAAAGCTCACTGTGAATTAAACTTCTGTTGGGACCTTTTGTTTTTAATGACCCATTTGTACAAATATTTGGGTTAACACAAAATAGAGTGTGAGGCACTAATGCTACACACTGGAATGCAAAGTATGGATAATTAAGATAAGAAAGAAGTCTGTTCTGCTTTATGTCTTACTACCTCAATTTTCCAAATTGTTTCCCTGAAAGTTATAATTTATTAATGTCTTTAGTTGTGTCATATATGATAATTATGAAGATTAATAAATTAGTCTTAAAAATCTAAAATGAATCCTCACTGACTCATGGTATTGTATATTAATTATTCTCATGACAGCTTCAACCTTCAGTAGAATCTCTTTTAGGAAAAGAAATGTAGAAATATATCCATGGTTCTGCACTACACTTTCATCTACTATATGGATTACTATGCATTGAAAACTGCATCTTATGAAGAGCCTTAAAAAACTGAAACAGATCAAGAAGAAAATAACCAAGATAGTAATGAAGTTTAAAATCATGAGATATGAGGAGCCATTAAAAAAGATAAATTATTTCACTAAGGAAAAAACTGATAATGTTTTTCTCAAACATTTGAGAATCATCATATAAAAAATGTGCTCAGGTTTTATGTCACCTCAAAAAAACAAAATTAGAATTAATAAATAGACACTACAGAGAAACATACTTCAGCTCAAAATAAAGATTGTTCTAATAATCATTTCTGTCTGAAAATGAACAGGCTAGTTTGGGAAGTGACACAATCCCCATTCCTAACAACCTTTAGGGAAAGAATGGGTGTTCTCTACTCAAGGATGTATTGGAGGATGGTAAGATATCCAATGAGAGCTGATTGATGACATGTACAGACACAAAATTCTATGATTCTCTAACAAAAAGAGATTTCAGAGCTTTTATAAAGATGAATTTTCTCATTTTCCCCAGGGTCTGTATTATCTGTAATCTCTAAGAAATCAGTCTGGTTTTATACACAACAGATAAGAAGCAACTCAGAGATGATTAATGAAATAGGTAACACAAATACCACACATATACATTGTTTCATGGGATTGAAATTTTAGTAAAATCAGGTATATTCAGGTATTCATGCATATATGTATATATCTTATTATATGTATATTTAATATGAAAATTGTTTTTCAGTTGCTTAGTTCTATCCAACTCTTTGTGAATCCATGGGCTGCAAAACAACAGGCTACCATGTCCTACACTATGCCCTGGAGCTTGCTCAAACTCCTCCATTGAGTCAATGGCACAATCCAACCATCTCATCCTCTGTCACCCCTTCTCCTCCTGCCTTCAATCTTTCCCAAAATCGGGGTCTTTCCAAATGAGTCAGCTCTTCGCATCAGGTGGCCAAAGTACTGGTCCTTCAGCTTCAACATCAGTCCTTCCAATGCATGTTCACTGTTGGTTTCCTTTAGGAGTGATTTATTTGAACTCTTTTCTGTCCAATAGACTCTAAATAGTCCAGCACCACAGTTTAAAAGCATCAGTACTTCAGTGGTCAGCATTCTTTATGTCCAACTCTCCATACATGATGACTGGGAAAACCACAAGTTTCACTATATGGACCTTTGTCATCAAAGTGGTGTCTCTGCTTTTTAATATTCTGTCAGTTCAGTTCAGTTCAGTCACTCAGTCATGTCCAACTCTTTGCAACCCCATGAACCGCAGCACGCTAGGCCTCCCTGTCCATCACCAACTCCCACAGTTCCCTCAAACTCATGTCTATTGAGTCAGTGATGCCATCTAACCATCTCATCCTCTGTCATCCCCTTCTCCTCCTGCCTTCAATCTTTCACAGCATCAGGGTCTTTTCCAATGAGTCAGCTCTTCGCATCAGGTGACCAAAATACTGGAGTTTCAGCTTCAACATCAGTCCTTCCAATGAACACCCAGGACTGATTTCCTTTAGGATGGACTGGTTGGATCTCCTTGCAGTCCAAGGGACTCTCAATGTCTTCTCCAACACCACAGTTCAAAAGCATCAATTCTTTGGCACTCAGCTTGTTTATAGTCCAACTCTCACATCCATACATGACTACTGGGAAAACTATAGCCTTGAGTAGATGGACCTTTGTGAACAAAGTAATGTCTCTGCTTTTTAATATGCTATCTAGGTTGATCATAACTTTCCTTCCAAGGAGTAAGTGTCTTTTAATTTCATGGCTGCAATCACTATCTGCAGTGACTTTGAAGCCCCCCAAAATAAAGTCAGCCACTGTTTCCACTGTTTCCCCATCTATTTCCCATGAAGTGATGGGACCAGATGCCATGATCTTAGTTTTATGAATGTTGAGCTTTAAGCCAACTTTTTCACTCTCCTCTTTGACTTTCACCAAGAGGTTCTCCAGTTCTTCTCTACTTTCTGCCATAAGGGTGGTGTCATCTGCATATCTGAGGTTATTTATATTTCTCCTGGCAATCTCGATTTCAGCTTGTGCTTCATCCAGCCCAGTATTTCTCATGATGTACTCTGCATATAAGTTAAATAAGCAGGGTGACAATATACAGCCTTGACGTACTCCTTTCCAGATTTAGAACCAGTCTGTTGTTTTATGTCCAGTTCTATTTGTTGCCCCCTGGCCTGTATACAGATTTCTCAAGAGGCAGGTCATGTGGGCTGGTATTCCCATCTCTTTTAGAATTTTCCAGTTTGTGGTGATCCACACAGTGAAATCCAGATCCAACCAGTCCATTTTGAAGGAGATCAGCCCTGGGATTTCTTTGGAAGGAATGATGCTAAAGCTGAAACTCCAGTACTTTGGCCACCTCATGTGAAGAGTTGAATCATTGGAAAAGACTCTGATGCTGGGAGGGATTGGGGGCAGGAGGAGAAGGCGATGACGGAGGATGAGATGGCTGGATGGCATCACTAATTTGATGGACGTGAGTTTGAGTGAACTCTGGGAGTTGGTGATGGACAGGAGGCCTGGCATGTTGCAATTCATGGGGTTGCAAAGAGTCGGACACAACTGAGTGACTAAACTGACACAGTGAAATTCTTTGGCATAATCAATAAAGCAGAAATAGATGTTTTTCTGGAACTCTCTTACTTTTTTGATGATCCAATGGATGTTGACAATTTGATCTCTGGTTCCTCTGCTTTTTCTAAATCAGCTAGAACATCTGGAAGTTCATGTACTATTGAAGCCTGGCTTGGAGAATTTGGACCATTACTTTACTAGTGTGTGAGATGAGTGCAATTATGCAGTAGTTTGAGCATTCTTTGGCATTGCCTCTTTGGGATTGGGATGAAAATGGACATTTTCCAGTCCTGTGGCCACTGCTGAATTTCCAAATTTCCTGGCAAACTGAGTGCAGTATTTTCACAGCATCATCTTTTAGGATTTGAAATAGCTCAACTGGAATTGCATCACCTCCACTAGCTTTGTTCATAGTGATGCTTGCTAAGGCCCACTTGACTTCACATTCCAGGATGTCTGGCTCTATGTGAGTGATCATACCATCGTGATTATCTGGCTCATGAAGATCTTTTTTGTATAGTTCTTCAGTGTATTCTTGCCGTCTCTTCTTAATATCTTCTGCTTCTGTCAGGTACATGCCATTTCTGTCCTTTATTGTGCCCATCTTTGCATGAAATATTCCCTTGGTACCTCTAATTTTCTTGAAGAGATTTCTAGCCTTTCCCATTCTATTGTTTTCCTCTCTTTCTTTGCACTGATCACTGAGTAAGGCCTTCTTATCTCTCCTTGCTATTCTTTCTAACTCTGCATTCAAACAGGTATATCTTTCCTTTTCTCCTTTGCTTTGCACTTCTCTTCTTTTCACAGCTATTTGTGAGGCCTCCTCAGACAGCCATTTTGCTTTTTTGCATTTATTTTTCACTTTCATCAAGAGACTCTTTATTTCCTCTTTGCCTTCTGCCATAAGGGTGGTATCATTTCCATGAAAGTGAAAGTGAAAGTCATTCAGTCACGGCCAACTCTTTGCAACCCCATGGACTATACAGTGTCCAGAACACTGGATTGGGCACCCTTTCCCTTCTCTAGGGGATCTTCTCAGCCCAGGAATCAAACCCAGGTCTCCTGCATTGCAGGTTGATTCTTTACCAGCTGAGCCACAAGGGAAGGCCAAAAAGAATACTGAAGTGGGTAGCCTATCCTTTCTCCAGAGGATCTTCCCATTCCAGAAATTGAACCAGGGTCTCCTTCATTGCAGGCAGATTCTTTAACAGCTGAACTATCAGGGAAGCCCCTTCAGGGAAGTCCCATCAGGGAAACCTCCACATATCTGAGGTTATTGATATTTCTCCAGCAATCTTGAGTCTAGCCTGTGATCCATCTAGCCCATCATTTCACATGATGTATTCTGAATATATTTAAATAATCAGGGTGACAGTATACAGCCTTGATTACTCCGTTTCCAATTTTGAACCAGTTAATTGTTCCATGTCCAGTTCTAACTGTTGCTTCTTGACCTGCATACAGGTTTTGCAGGAGGCAGATAAGGTGGTCTGATATTTCCATCTCTTAAATTTAAGAATTTTCCATAGTTTATGGTAGTCTACACAATCAAAGGCTTTAGCATAGTCAATGAAGGAGAAGCAGATGTCATTCTGGAATTCTCGTGCTTTTTCTATGATCCAACAGATGTTGGCAATTTGATCTCTGATTCTTCTTCCTTTTCTAAATCCAGTTTGAACATCGGGAAATTCTCAGTTCACATTTTATTGAAGCCTAGTTTGAAGGACTTTAAGCATTTCCTTGCTATCATGTGAAATAGGCACAATTGTACAGTAGTTTGAGTATTCTTTGGCATTGCCTTTCTTTGGGATTGGAGTGAAAACTGACCTTTTCCTGTCCTGTGGCCACTGCTGAGTTTTCCAAATTTGTTGGTATATTGAGTGCAGCACTTTAACAGCATTATCTTTTAGGATTTGAAATAGCTCAGCTGGAATTCCACCACTTCCACTAGCCTTGTTCATAGTAATGCTTCCTACGGCCTACTTGACTTCTCTCCAGAATATCTGGCTCTAGGTGAGTGACCACACCATTGTGGTTATCCGAGTCATTAAGACCTTTTTTGAACAGTTCTCCCATGTGTTCTTGCTGCCTCTTCTTAATCTCTTCTGCTTCTTTTAGGCCCTTACCATTTTGTTCTTTATCATGCCCATCTTTGCATGAAATATGCCTTTGAAATCTCAAAACTTCTTGAACAGATCTCTAGTCTTTCCCATTCTATTGGTTTCCTCTATTTCTTTGCATCGTGCACTTGGGAAGGCTTTCTTTATCCCCTTGCTATTCTTTGGAATTCTGCATTCAGTTGGGTATGTCTTTCCCTTTCTCCTTTGCCTTTTACTTCTCTTCTTTTCTCAGCTATTTGTAAGGCCTCCTCAACCATTTTGCCTTCTTGCATTTCTTTTTCTTGGGGATGATTTTGGTCACTGCCTCCTGTACAATGTTATGAACTTCTGTCCATAGTTCTTCAGGCACTCTGTTTATCAGATTTAATTCCTTGAATATATTTGTTACTTCCACTGTATAAGTGATTAGATTCAGGTAATATTTGAAAGGAATAGTGGCTTTCCGTCCTTTCTTCAATTTCAGTCTGAATTTTGCAATAAGGAGCTCATGATCTGAATCACAGTCTGCTCAAAGTCTTTTTCTTTTTTTGCTAACTATAGAGAGTTTTTCCATCTTTGGCTGCAAAGAATATAATCAATCTGATTTTGGTATTGACTTCTGGTTATGCCATAGTAGAATCATCTCTTGTGATTTTGGAAGAAGGTGTTTGCTATGACCAGTGTGTTCTTTTGGGAAAATTCTGTTAGCCTTTGCCCTGTTTCATTTGTACTTCAAGGCAACTTGCCAGTTACTCCAGGTTTCTCTTGACTTCCTAGTTTTACATTCCAATCCCCTATGATTGGGATGTGAATATACCTGATATATATATATATATATATATATATGTGTGTGTGTGTGTGTGTGTGTGTGTGTGTGTGTATGTGTGTGTGTATACACATATCTTGATTACTAATACATAATAAAAGAAGATTCTGTATAAATTATCAAAAGTCTCTGAATTTTAAGGTTAACAGTATTGAGAGGCCTCTAGTTCTAACAATCTGGTAGACTGAGCTGATACTGACAAATATTCACATTTTCCCGCTATGGGTAAATGTAGCAAAAATGATATAAATTGAATTCAAGATAAGCAATTGGAAATTCTTGGACTCCAAAATGAAAAGGGAACTTAAAGACAAAGTAGCAAATACATAAGATGATATCAAATGGCCAGAAGAAAATTTAGGCTAAAGAGATCCTATGGGTTATGGGTTAGAATTTTAATCCCTAACTAAGCATCAGAAACACATGACATGCAAATTTCACAGTATCATTCCCACATAGAGTATGGAGCTTAGAGAAGTACCCTCTGAGTGGAATGTTATCTTCGAGAACTTTTACCTTTAACACAGGAAAACAATCAAGGAGATTTATTTTTGTATGGGTATCTGGGTTGGAAAAAGATTCCCATGAGAAATAGAAACTTCAGGCCTAGGATATACATGACTGTGGTGTCCAAATTTACACTATGTACAAGATGACACCACCCTTATAGCAGAAAGTGAAGAAGAACTAAAGAGTCTCTTGATGAAAGAGGAGAGTGAAAAAAGTTGGCTTAAAGCTCAACATTCATAAAACTAAGATCATGGCATCCGGTCCCATCACTTCATGGGAAATAGATGGGAAAACAGTGGAAACAGTGTCAGACTTTATTTTTCTGGGCTCCAAAATCATTGCAGATGGTGATTGCAGCCGAGAAATTAAAAGACGCTTACTCCTTGGAAGTAAAGTTATGACCAACCTAGAAAGCATATTAAAAAGCAGAGACATTACTTTGTCCACAAAGGTCTGTCTAGTCAAGGCTATGGTTTTTCCAGTAGTCATTTATGGACGTGAAAGTTGGACTATAAAGAAAGCTGAGTGCCAAAGAATTGATGCTTTTGAACTGTGGTGTTGGAGAAGACTCTTGCGAGTCCCTTGGACTGCAAGGAGGTCCAACCAGTCCATACTAAAGGAAATCAGTCCTGGGTATTCATTGGAAGGACTGATGTTGAAGCTGAAACTCCAATATTTTGGCCACCTGATGCGAAGAGCTTACTGATTTGAAAAGACCCTGATGCTGTGAAAGATTGAAGGCAGGAAGTGAAGGGGATGACAGAGGATGAGATGGTTGGATGGCATCACCGACTCAATGGACATGAGTTTGAGTGAACTCTGGGAGTTGATGATGGACAGGGAGGCCTGGTGTGCTACGGTTCATGGGGTCGCAAAGAGTTGGACATGACAGAGTGACTGAACTGAACAAGATGTCCAAGTTTCCAAAACAAGAAATTGAGAGACCATAATATATCTAGTGTACACAGCAGAAATAGTTGCAGAATTTCTCTTACATCCAGTTGCATGGAATTCCCAGAAGAAAAGTAATCTCCACTCACAGTGAGAGCAAAGATTTCAATTGACATAAACAAAAATTGTCCATTATAATGCAGTATCAACACACACACACACAAATTACTAATAAATAATTAGTCCTTGAAATATTTGACATGATAGGACATTTGAGATAAGACAGTTTCATATGGAAGACAATGGAGCAATCTCAGAACAATATCATAATATCCAAAACACATAAATGAGTTGACATACAAAATATATAAAATTATTAAGACAAAAGAATAAATATATTTTATGAAAAGGCAATGGAAAACATACACAGAAGTTCTAAATATATATATAATCCTAGAAATAGACTAGACGTAGCTGAAGGAGAAATTAGGGAGATAGAAGGTATATATTCAAGGAATTATTCAGCATGCAATATAAGAAGTAAAATGATAGAATAATTAAAGAAAAATTAGGATACATTGGGCTAGTATGAGAAAGTTGAATATATGACTAAGAGAATGTCTAAAAAGAAGAAATCAGGAGAATGAAAGAGAGATAAAATTCTAAGATGTAATAACTGAGATTTTTCAGTTCATTATTAACATTAACTCTCATAATGAATACTTTTAAGCAGACTAAGTGCTAAAATAATTTTCAATTGAAAGCTATTGTAATAAAGCAACATAATGCTAAAGACAAAGAAAAAAACCTGAAGTATATCCATACAGAAGAAGAACATTATCTAAGCATTATCATCATATCATCAAAGGAGCAATAATTATGTTAACTAGTTTTTATCAGTAAAAAGAGAGAAAAATAATTTAAGATTCTGGGGAGGGTGGGGTGGGGGGGACTTCAAAATTAAAAATTCTATACCCAGCAAGACTATATAATTCAGGAGGACAAAATAAAGCTAAGGTTTTTTTTCCCCAAAGATTGAGAATTTACCATTCCCTGAGACTTACTTAAAGAACTCTGAAGCACATTCTTCAGAATAAAGTAAATTTAAGGGAAGAACACAATGAAATGCAAGATGAAACAGTTTTTGAAACATTAATAATGAAATTAGTGTTGTTTCAGTCCAAGATGGTGATGTAGAAGACTTCTTAACTCACTTCCTCACATAGACATATCCAACTTATAGCTAAACATGGAGCAATTTCTTCCAAAAGAAAGCTAGAAACTAGCTGAGCAACTCCTATACATCAGGCAAATGAGAAAATGCTTACACACCCACTCTGAAATAGTTAGGAAAGGCTAAAACATATTCCCCACCTTGTCATAGCATTGTACGGCCAAGAAGGAATTCCCATCATCTCCCTGAGAGGGAAAGGATTTGGACCCCTATCAAGACCCCAGATTTCAAGACTCTCACATAAGAGAATAGATCCCAAAACACCTAGCTCCAAAGGCCAACAGAGCTTGCTTCCATGAGACCCACAAGACTATAGCAATCAAAGAAACAGTTCCTTATGGGTTCACAAGGACTATCCTTCTAGGGCTCAGTTTAGAGGAAAAAGGGAAAAAACACCCATCTGTCAGTGTTTGGACTATTTGTGTACATTAAAAGATGCTGCCTGAGAGTAAGCTCCCTAATTTAGCACAACTCTAGAGGCTGACTACAATCCTTCCCAGAGATTTCCCAGAGACATCAGATGCCACCTCTAACTTCTCCATCAAGCCCACTCCAAATTGCCAGTATCTCCTTGGAAAGAATTTGTATACACATCTGGTGCCCCAGCTTTTGTGGGGCAGAGAGGGAACAGGCAAAAAGAGACTATCTCCTAGTTTCTCCCTGGAACATATCTAACTATATACTTTCCCAGCTGTTGCCTGAGAAACTGGCTTCCTATCAACCAGCATCTAGATTTCTATCCACCTTTTGGGGACAATGACAGATCTTAGCATACTCTCAACTACAGAGAGCTACTAAGAATGAAGAAGTCAGCTTGAAGAATCACAATGATTTGAGACACAACTAAGAGCTTAGTCTATGCTGAATAGGGTCATCTCTTACACAAGACCACTCTGTAAAAGCTAGGAGAGATGGATGTTTTAAGTAAAGTGAAGAAACTAACACAGAGAGTTGAGAAAATGAATAAACAAAGGAATATGTCCCAAACAAAAGAGTAAGATAAAACTCCAGAAACAGATCTTAATGCAATGGAAATAAAAGGTTTAGCTGATAAAGTGTTCAGAATAATGGTCAGAAAGATACTCATCAAGGTCAGGAAATCAATGCATTAGCAAATTGAGAACTTCAAGAAACAGAAAATATATATAACAAACAGAAATCACCGAGTTGAAGAATACCTGCACTAAAAATTTCAATAGAGGGGTTCAACAGCAGACTATATCAAGTGGAAGAAAGGATCAGTGCACTTGAAGGCAGGGTAGTGAAATTCATCCAATCAGAAGAGCAAGAAGAAAAAAGAATGAAAATAGCTTAAAGAACTTAAAGGACACAATAAAGCAACCAATATACACATTATAGTGGTCCCAGAAGGAGAAGAGAGAGTGAGAAAAAGTTCATTCAAAGAAATAATGGCTGAAAATGTCCCTCACTTAGGGAAAGAAATTCCAGATCTATGAATTTCAGAAATAAGATCCACACTAAAATACATTAGAATTAAACTTTCAAAAATTAAAGACAAGGAAAGAATTTTACAAGCATCAACATAAATACAACTGAAGTAGAAACAAAACACCACTATGACCATCAGCAGATTTTATAGCTGAAATTTTACACGTCAGAGTGATGTGGCATGATAGATTCAAAGTGATGAAAGAAAAGAACTGCCAATGAAGGATATTACATCTGGCAAGCTGTCTCTAAAAAGTGAAAGAGAGATAATTTTTCCCCAATAAAACCTGAGGTTGTACATTACCATTAGACTTGCCCTTTAAGAATTGCTGAAAGGAGTTATTCTGGTAGAAATGAGAGGAAACTAACAAAATGAAACAAATGAAAGCATTAAACTCACTGGTTATGTAAATATTTAGACCATTACAGAATACTCTGATATCATAAAAAGTGTGCAAAATCACTTTTAACTCTAATATAAAATATTAAAATATTCAGAGTAACAAAAAGTCAATATAGAAAGAATTATAAGAATAATAACTTCATAACTAAATTGTGAAATAATGCTTATATACAGTGTGAGATTACTTGGGCAAAATTTAGAAGCACATTATAATATAGGTTACTAAGTGAATATACATGTATAATTCCAGTCTTATACATGCACAGGAAGGTTACACAAGACTTGCAGGATAGTGGTTACTTTTAATGAGAGTGGGAAAGAATAAATGGGAGAATATAGAGTTTTAGCTGTATTGGTGATGTTTTATTTCCACACACACACAAAAAAATCTAAAATAAACATACCAAAATGAAAATATATGTTAAATCTAACTGATGTATACACAAATGTCTTATATCAATATTTCATGACAATTTTCAGTTTATGGAACATAAACTAATTCAATATATTTGTTTATCAAATATAATGAACTGTTTATAGCACAGTGAATAAATATATGATGCTTTGGGGTTTAATGAGGCTGGCCTGGGAGAGCTAGCAGCCCCAAGACACTGTTGCTATGACTGAGGCCTGAAGTGTTCATATAATCCCAGTACACCCATAGCCCATTTGCCACACCTCAGTGCCCCTTTGCACACAGTGGGAAAAATCTGTTTTTATACTATTTTCTACATTTTTACGTTTGTTTGAGTTATTGAAAAGGCCTTATTTGAATAAAAGTTTCACTTCTCAGGGAGTTCAGAGAATCTTCAACAAAATATGCTGGGCAGAAATGGGGTTACAGTAAAATATCTTTCTAACAGAATAAAGCTGGAATTGTATAGGTTGTTAAATCTTTAAACCTTCACAACAGAGTGTTGTAGCTCCAGATGGACTGAGTCTGTATGGCAGCACATTGGTGTGGTAACAGATCAGGAGCCAAAGGCAGTGAAGTTAAAGTGGAACTTGGGGTTCATAATCTGGTAATAGAGGCCATGATGAGATGCCCAAGCCCTTGAATGGAAAGACTTGGAACATGTCCTGTTGCTTTCCTGTATTTTTAACTAACTTCTTAAATGCAATTTACTTCCCATAAATAGACATGAAGGTTATGCTAATGGTGTTGGAAAATTTGAGTAGAAAGTCTAGGCACTAAATTCCAGCCCACTTCTTTTGGACATCAGAAGCCATCCCATCATATCATTGTTTACAATCCTTTTCTTCTATTACTATTTGTTCCCTCTATAACATAGATGAATGACATGGACTCTGTATATAAGGGTATCATTCCTTGGGAGAGAAGATGGGCATGTGAAAATGGAACAATATAGAGAAATATAATATCTTTAATGCAGAGAAATAAAATGTGCCCCAGGTAGAGACAACACAGAGAAGAGCTTAGCAGGTGATATTGGAGAAAACTTTCCCAAATCTGGGGAGGCACCAAGTGATGGTGGTGATGGCCATGGTAAACTTGGGGTACAGAGAAGAAATCAGGATAATGCAACAGATGTGGCCACAGTTCTCAACAAAATTTGCACTATTTAATATTTCCTTGAAAAGTTCTAATGAGGTTAGACACTTCATTAGTAGATTTTTTTTCCAATGCCAACATTTAGCTCAATTCTGCTCTGAGAAGTCAACCATGAGTTTGGGTTTAGAAAACAATGACAGCGTGCTAATTTCTGCAACTATATTAACTTATTAAATCTAAGCAGAGAAAAAAGATAAACAGGAGAGTTCTTTGTGTGTGAACCATCACAGAAAGATAGACTTAAGCCAAAAGAAAGAAAAGTGGGGGCATTCACTCTTCATATTTTAGGAATACAGTAGTGCATTTCTCTGCCATATTGAGTGGATTGAGTCAAATTTGAATCTTCTTTTTACTAAGGTTAGTGGTCCTATGGTTTTACCAGTAGTTCATGTATGGATGTGAGAGTTGGACCATAAAGAAGGCTGAGCACCCAAGAATTGATGCTTTAGAACTGTGGGACTGGAGAAGACTCTTGATAATCCCTTGGACAGCAAGGAGATAAAACCAGTAAATCCTAAAGGAAGTCAACCCTGAATATTCATTGGAAGGATTGATGCTGAAGCTGAAGCTCCAATACTTTGGCTACCTGATGTGAAGAGCCAACTCACTGGAAAAGACTTGATGCTGGGCAAGATTGAGGGCATGAGGAGAAGGGGACCAGAGAGGATAAGATGGTTGAATGGCATCATTGACTCAATGGACATGAGTTTGAGCAGACTCAGAGATAGTGAAGGACAAGGAAGCCTGGTGTGCTACAGTCCATGGGGTCACAAAGAGCTGGACACAACTGAGCAACTGAATGAATAAGTGTTACTAAATTTTATATATTCAAACAACAGTTTTTGAGTGATTTGGGAAAACATTTACTGGTCATAAATGCATAGTTATCTCTTTTCTTCCATATCTGTATTCAAAATGTAGACGGAAATGTCAGCCCACTCCAGTATTCTTGCCTGGAGAATGCTATGGACAAAGGAGTCTGGTGGGCTACAGTCCATGGGGTTGCAAGAGTTGGACACAACTTAGTGACTAAACCACCACCACCATATTCAAAAGAGTAGAGTTAATCATCAGAATGAGAAAAGCAAGTCTAAATGATGTCTTAAATGGGATGTGGAAGAGAGGGAAGCACATAAGAATAGAAAACTTGTTCTTTTTTATGACTTAAGCTTGGATGTGGTCCATCAGGGCTTCCCTGGTGGCTCAGTGGTAAAGAATCTGCCTGCAATGCAGGAGACTGAGTTTGACCCCTGGGTTGGGAAAATCTTCTGGAGAAAGACATGGCAACCCACTCCAGTACCCTTGCTTAGAGAATTCCATGGACAGAGGAGCCTGGTGGGACTGTAGTCCATAGTGTCGAAAAGAGCCAGACACGACTGAAGTGACTAAGCAATAGCACCAGAAGTGGTCCATCAAAGACATAGAGAGAGTTTGATCCATGGATCTTTTTGAAAGAGAGAAAGCTGAGAAAATAAGATTTCAGAGGGACAAAAAACAATCCATTAGAAATTTTCAGTAAATTCAGTAAATCTAGGATATCCTCTGCTACCTACAACTTTTGAAGCACAGAGAAGAAATATACTAAATGAAAGTACTCAATTAGATTCTTGCAATAGTGGAATGCTTGATGCTTATTGCTTGATGAAGTTAGACTTTAATATGTTCAAAAAACTTTTGTGCGTTTGGATCTTTTCCTATTTGTTTTTACATTTATAATTTTATCAGTTACTTATGTGCTAAGATTTTTTTTCCCATTAAAAGCTTTTCATTCTGCTGTTGGATGTCACAGGGTATTGACTGATAAAGAGACATCTTATTGTATGATATTGTTTTACGTGCATGCTAAGCTGCTTCTGTCGTGTCTGGCTCTTTGGGATACTATAAACTGTAGCCTGCCAGTCTCCTCTATCCATGGAATTCTCCAGGCAAGAATATTGGTGTGGGTTGCCATGCCCTCCTGCAGAGGATCTTCCCGACCCAGAGATCAAAACCCTGTCTCCTGCGTCTCCTGAATTGCAGGCAGATCCTTTACCTGCTGAACCACCCATTTTCCACTATAAACCAGAGGAAAGAAAGAAGAGAATCAATGAACTGATGTGGTAAGCTCTGAGAACATATGTTTATAAAGAGCCAAAAGGAAAGAATAATTTGGAGATGAAAAGAAAGGATAAAAGTGATAATCAATTTTCTTTCTAGTTGTTTTAAACATGTAGCACTTCAACTTTTGTTGTATCAGAATTTTCAAAGTATTTGGTTAAATTTTTCTATAGTCCACACAGTGGAGCTGTATCTTGACCTTATTTGCTGGAGCAGAATGACTTTTCAACCAAGAAAATTGGTCATTAAAGATCCTGTCAATTGAAGTAAAATGGAGGAATCAGAAGAACATCATAGTACATGAAAGAAATCAGACACAGAAAGGCAAATACTGCAAGATCATATATGTGGAATCTAAAATAAACTAACACAGAGAGGCAGAGAGCAGAATGACAGGAGCTCCAAGGAGGAGGAAATGTGGAGATGTTGGTTAAGAGGTGCAAAGTTTCAGTTATACAAGATGAATAAGCTCTGGAGACCTAATGTATATGACTATAGTTAACAGTACTGTATTATTAACATATACATGAAATTTGCTAAGAAAATAGATATTAAGGATCCTGGAAGAAAGGAAAGAAGGAAAAGAAAGAAGGAAGGGGAAAAAGAAAAGGAAGAAAGGAGAAAGAAAATGGTTACTATGTGAGGTGATAGACTAATTAGCATTATGGTGATTATTTACATATACATATACACGTACATGTGATATACATACACATAAGGTATATGTATATCAAGTATATATATATATATCAAGTTTTTCACCTTAAATATACATAATTTTAATTTATGAACTAAACCTTAGTAACAGTGGAAGAAAAAGAGACCCAAAATGATTTCATATGAGCCTATAAACTGAGTTGTAGGACAATTCAGGTAGTGAGTAAAAGTATTATGTTTACATTTATTTTCTTGTAATAAATCTTTGTTTTATTTGGTTAATTGTTATATTTTATCTTTGCCCAAACTCTCCAGCAAAATTGAAAGTCTCCTCTTAATTTTCTTAAGGACTCTATATGAGAACATTCCTCTCTTCTTTTACCTTCATGGAGATATGTCTCTTGGAGCCTGCTGACCTCCTGCTAGGGTTGTACTGGTTACCATTCCAGGACTTATCTTCTTCATCATCTGAGAATGTCCTTTGCCCTACTCTTGATTTGAGTCATCTTTTTCCTGGATCTTGTGTAACCTTCCTCTTGGTCCACCATTTTCTTTTGGTTGAACATAACCTCCAGTAGCTTTCTGAGACAGAGTTCACTAATGGTAAGTTTTATCGTACCTTAAAAGGTCTTAATTTTACCTCCATGTTTAATCAATACTTCAGCTGGATATAGAATTCTAGACTCAAATGATTTTCTATTTAAAGTGTTAAGGATTTTATGTATTGTCTCTAGTCTTAAGGGCAGGTTATTTTCTCCTTGGGGTATTTTATGTTAGTCTCTTTATTTCCAGTGATCTGAAATTTCACATGATGTGCCTTGGAGGAGATCTTTTTTCATTCTTTGTGGTAGACATGCAGAGAATTTTTAGTTTAGAAGTTTGAATCCTTCAGTTTTAGGAAATATATTATACTTTATATATAATTCACTTTATTTTATTTCTTATTATTTTCTTTCTAGAGGTACTATTTTTGGGGTATTTAAGTCCTTTTCTAGATTACTAGTTATTTTCCCCCACCTTTTCTCTAGATTTCCATCTCTTCATCTATTTATTCCACTTTGTGGAAGATTTTTTTTTTTTCATTCTTCTCTTCCAGATCTCCTGTTGAGATTTTTCATTTCTGCTACCATATTTTTAATTTCCAAAAGTTCTGCTTCTCTAATGTTTTTTTCCTTAAGGCCATCCAGATTGTCTCATGGATCTGTATCTTCTTTTATCCATACATCTTTTAGTTATGTCTTTTATTTTTTAATTTTTTCTCCTTTCACTGTCAATGTTCTGACTTTATTTTTGTTTCTATCTTTCCTAAAATATCTTTGGTTGTTTACTTTAAGTGTGAGGAGAAAAATTTATTGGAAGTTGTGCATGCATAAGTAGGATTCATCTAATGGTATTTTTCGCTGTATGGTAGTCTGTCAGGGAAAGTGATTTTTCAGTGGGAGACTCCTAAATGTCAGTATCTAGGTTTTTTTCCCTCTTGGCTGAGTCTGCTTTCCCAGAGAGGGCCTCTCCAGCCTTCTTTGTATCTAATCTTTCAGTATCTGGGGAGTTTAGTCAGGGGAAGGATAAAAATACAGGGTAAATGGATTCATTATCAGGATGTCAGCTTCAATGTATTACACTTGCTATGAGTTTGACACCTTCCCTGTGACTTTAGGTATACTTGAGCCCCTGAATCCACTAGCTGCCTCCTACACTAAATTCTCCAAGTCTAAGAGCCAAATAAAAAATAAACAAGGCAAATAAAACCAGAGCAACTGGAACAATTCTATACACCCCTACCACATGTTTAAACACCATGGTTAAAAAAATCTGACTGCAATGCAGGAGACCCAAGCTCTATCTCCTGGGTTTGGGAAGATCCCCTGGAGAAGGGAATGCAATCCACTCCAGTATTCTTGCCTGGAGAATTCCATGGACCAAGGAGCCCAAAGAACTACAGTCGACGGGATCACAAAGAGTCAGATATGACTGAGCGACTAACACACACACACACACACACACACACACAAAGAGCCAATGAGGTTTTGATAGGCAATGTCAGTTGTTGAGACACAACTGGAAAATAATGGACTCATTATATCTTGCATTGTCACTATATCCTCCTTCTTCCTCTCCTGCCCTTCACCTCCATGGATGAATCCAATGTAAGTACACACTGTACGTTAGAACTAGGAAAGGACGAGCATATTATTTTTGAAGTCAAATTCTCAGAAGTTTTCATGGTGCATTTTAACTTTCCTTATCCAGAAGACAATAACTAAGTTGATAAAAAGATCTAGTTCCTAGGTTGTATTGGTCAACTCAACAAATGCTTTTATGGAATCCAGAATAGGTAGTGTCTCACATTGTGTTAAGAAAATAGCTGAATGAATTGTGGAAATTTTCTTAAATAAAAATTTAGATAGGATACGATAGCTTTTCTCAGAGAGTCATCATATATAATAGAAAACAGAGTGGAAGTACTGAGTGAAGACTGTCATACATAAATTAGACACATGGATGTTAAGATGACAGAGGAAAGAATTTTCTAAAGATTAGTACTTTCTGGAAATGGAATATACTCCTTGTGAATCAATAACACCCTCATCATTATATGTAGTCAAGACTTGATAAATACATGTGAAGTTACTGTAAACAGAATTTCTACATTTGGTACGAGATAGAACTAGTCAACCTCTAAATTCCCTTCCATCTCAAGATATGAATCTATAATTCCACTTGGATTATAACAGAACACAGTGCCTAAGTGATTAGTAATAATCATTTTTAGTTTAGTAAAAATCATTTTGTTTTCTGTATATATTTTTGAATATATAAAGATTAAAAACACCATCAACCATTGTTCCGTCACCAAAATGCAGTAATTAATAAAAATTTTATGTGTTTCTTTTTGTAATTTACAGCTTGCTTTGTCTTCTTTTAAAAGTTATATCATAAGCATTAACTGAACATTATTTTCATCAAAAAATTTCTTAACATAAATACATAAAATTCCTTAGCATAAAATTATTATACAGAGTGAAATAAGCCAGAAAGAAAAACACCAATACAATATATTAACACATATACATGGAATTTAGAAAAATGGTAATGATAACCCTGTATCGGAGACAGCAAAAGAGACACAGATGTATAGAACAGTCTTTTGGACTCTGTGGGAGAGGGAGGGGGGCAACGATTAGGGAGAATGGCATTGAAACATGTATAATATCATATAAGAAACAAATCGCCAGTCCAAGTTTGATGCAGGATACAGGAAGCTTGCAGCTGGTGCACTGGGATGACCCAGAGGGATGGTATGGGGAGGGAAGTGGAAGGGGGGTTCAGGATTGGGAACACGTGTACACCCGTGGCAGATTCATGTTGATGTATGGCAAAACCAATACAATATTGTAAAGTAATTATCCTCTAATTAAAATAAATAAATTTAATTTTTAAAAAATTGATAAGAATGCTTAAATTTGTGAAGCATAATTAACAACATTACTTATTTTCAAAAATATCTGCTATACTTTTCCCAGTCAATGAAAATACTTCAGTTTGGTTGAACTTTTCAATGTGCCAGTTAACATTAAAATGTACTGCAGACCAATACCTGTGAGTGAATTGTAAATCTCATCAAATTAGACATGGCCCTTCCCTAAAAAAATGCATGGCAATTTTTTTAAATATAATTGGAGGAGTCATGGGAAAGAATTACACAGAAACTAGTTCAATAAGCTATACAAGTCTGTAAATTGTTGTGAAATGACTTTGTTATAAAGAAGACAGAGGAAGCAAAAGATCTACTTTCAACCAGAGGCTGAAACTGAACTTGATTTTTCTTCTTTCTTCTAACATATATTCAAAAGCAGAGACATTACTTTGCCAACAAAGGTCCGTCTAGTCAACGCTATGGTTTTTCCAGTGGTCATGTATGGATGTGAGAGTTGGACCGTGAAGAAAGCTGAGCACCGAAGAATTGATGCTTTTGAACTGTGGTGTTAGAGAAGACTCTTGAGAGTCCCTTGGACTGCAAGGAGATCCAACCAGTCCATTCTAAAGGAGATCAGTCCTGGATGTTCTTTGGAAGGACTGATGCTAAAGCTGAAACTGCAATACTTTGGCCATCTCATGTGAAGAGTTGACTCATTAGAAAAGACTCTGATGCTGGGATGGATTGGGGGCAGGAGGAGAAGGGCATGACAGACAATGCGATGGTTAAATGGCATCACTGACTCGATGGACATGAGTTTGGATGAACTCCAGGAGTTGGTGATGGACAGGGAGGCCTGGCGTGCTGCAATTCATGGGGTTGCAAAGAGTCAGACATGACTGAGCAACTGAACTGAAGCTGAACTGATAACATATATTGCTTTGTGGGGATAGTCACCAATATGTTTTATCTGATTATACTTGTATGATATAATATTCTTACTGTCCAACCATGTTAGCAAGTACAAAAAGTAGGAAAGTTCAGAAATTAATTTGTTCATTCAAATTTGATTTTAAGTGATTTATTAGATATCAGCTGAGTCTCAAATTTTGCTAAGTGCTTCAGTTCAGTTCAGTTCAGTCGCTCAGTCATGTCCAACTCTTTGCAACCCCATGAATCGCAGCACGCCAGGCCTCCCTGTCCATCACCAACTCCCGGAGTTCACTCAGACTCACGTCCATCGAGTCAGTGATGCCATCCAGCTGTCTCATCCTCTGTCATCCCCTTCTCCTTCTGCCCCCAATCCCTCCCAGCATCAGAGTCTTTTCCAATGAGTCAACTCTTCGCATGAGGTGGCCAAAGTACTGGAGTCTCAGCTTCAGCATCATTCTTTCCAAAGAAATCCAAGGGCTGCTCTCCTTCAGAATGGACTGGTTGGATCTCCTTGCAGTCCAAGGGACTCTCAAGAGTCTTCTCCAACACCACAGGTGTTTAATACTCAGTAAAATAAGACAGAATAATAAACAAAAGGATGTGCTAGATGCAATAGGATATATCTGCACAAGTCACTATGTGGTTACCTTTTTAGGATGGGCTTAACTATGCCAACAAAGGTCCATTTAGTCAAGGCTGTGGTTTTTCCAGTGGTCATGTATGGATGCGAGAGTTGGACTGTGAAGAAAGCTGAGCGCTGAAGAATTGATGCTTTTGAACTGTGGTGTTCATGCTAAGTTGCTTCCATCATGTCCGACTCTGTGTGACCCCATAGACGGCAGCCCACCAGGCTCCCCTGTCCCTGAGATTCTCCAAGCAAGAACACTGGAGTGGGTTGCCATTTCCTTCTCCAATGCATGAAAGTGAAAAGTGAAAGTGAAGTCGCTCAGTCGTGTCCAACTCTTCGCTACCCCATGGACTGTAGCCTACCAGGCTCCTCCATCCATGGGATTTTCCAGGCAAGAGTGCTGGAGTGGGGTGCCATTGCCTTCTCCAACAATAAATATTGATGCTTTCATAATAATTTCAAAAACACAGTTTTTTTTTCACTCAGACCATCTTTATCATGTGTTTTTATTTTTAAATTTTTTATTGTGATATGAAAGATATATAACATTGTGTAAGTTTATGGAAGAAATGCAAAAAAGCAAAATGGCTCTCTGAGGAGGCCTTACAAATTGCTGTGAAAAGAAGAGAAGCAAAAAGCAAAGGAGAAAAGGAAAGATATACCCATTTGAATGCAGAGTTCCAAAGAACAGCAAGGAGAGATAAGAAAACCTTCTTCAGTGATCAATGCAAAGAAATAGAGGAAAACAACAGAATGGGAAAGACTAGAGATCTCTTCAAGAAAATACCAAGGGAACATTTCATGCAAAGATGGGCTCAATAATGGGCAGAAATGATATGGACCAAACAGAAACAGAAGATATTAAGAAGAGGTGGAAAGAATATACAGAAGAACTGTACAGAAAAGATCTTCATGACCCAGATAATCACGATGGTGTGATCACTCACCTAGAGCCAGACATCCTGGAATGTGAAGTCAAGTGGGCCTTAGCAAACATCACTATGAACAAAGCTACTCGAGGTGATGGAATTCCAGTTGAGCTATTTCAAATTCTAAAAGATGATGTTGTGAAAATGCTGCACTCAATATGCCATCAAATTTGGAAAACTCAGCAGTGGCCACAGGACTGGAAAAGGTCAGTTTTCATTCCAATCCCAAAGAAAGGCAATCCCAAAGAACGCTCAAACTACTGCACAATTGCAGTCATGTCACATGCTAGTAAAGTAATGCTCAAAATTCTCCAAGCCAGGCTCCAACAATACATGAACAGTGAACTTCCAGATGTTCAAGCTGGTTTTAGAAAAGGCAAAGGAACTAGAAGTCAAATTGCCAACATCCACTGGATCATCAAAAAGCAAGAGAGTTCCAGAAAAACATCTATTTCTGCTTTATTAACTATACCAAAGCCTTTGACTGTGTGGATCACAATAAACTGGAAAATTCTGAAAGAGATGGGAATACCAGACCACCTGACCTGCCTATTGAGAAACCTGTATGTAGGTCAAGAAGCAACAGTTAGAACTGGACATGGAACAACAGACTGGTTCCAAATAGGAAAAGGAGTACGTCACGGCTGTATATTGTCACCCTGCTTATTTAACTTATATACAGAGTACATCATGAGAAATGCTGGGTTGAATGAAACACAAAGTGGAATCAAGATTGCTGGAAGAAATATCAATAACTTCAGATATGCAGATGACACCACCCTTATGGCAGAAAGTGAAGACGAACTAAAAAGCCTCTTCATGAAAGTGAAGGGGAGAGTGAAAAACTTGGCTTAAAGCTCAACATTCAGGAAACAAACATCAGGGCATCAGATCCCATCACTTCATGGCAAATAGATGGGGAAACAGTGGCTGACTTTATTTTTCTGGGCTCCAAAATCACTGCAGATGGTGATTGCAGCCATGAAATTAAAAGACACTTACTCCTTGGAAGGAAAATTATGACCAACCTAGATAGCATATAAAAAAGCAGAGACATTACTTTGTCCACAAAGGTCCATCTAGTCAAGGCTATGGTTTTTCCAGTGATCATGTATGGATGTGAGAGTTGGACCCTGAAGAAAGCTGAGCGCCGAAGAATTGATGCTTTTGAACTGTGGTGTTGGAGAAGACTCTTGAGAGTCCCTTGGACTGCAAGGAGATCCAACCAGTCCATCCTAAAGGAGATCAGCCCTGGGTGTTCATTGGAAGGACTGATGCTAAAGTTGAAACTCCAATATTTTGGCCACCTGATGCGAAGAGCTGACTCATTTAAAAAGACCCTGATATTGGGAAAGATTGAAGGCAGGAGGAGAAGGGGATGACAGAGGATGGGATAATTAGTTGGTATCACTGACATAAAGGACACGAGTTTGAGTAAACTCTGGGAGTTGGTGATGGCCAGGGAGGCCTGGCATGCTGCGGTTCATGGGGTTCCAAAGAATCGGACACGACTGAGCGACTGAAATGACTGATGGTGTACAACATGTTGATTTCATACATTTATGCATCACAATGTGAATAACACTGTTTTCTTAGCTACTTTTATCACATCATATAATTGTCATGTCTTTTTTACAACGAGATCATTTAAGAGCTAGTCTCTTAGCAACTCCACATACTTGCAGTTATAAGATGAATAACTTCTGGAGATTTAACGCACAACGTGATGTTAGTCAACAATATTGTATTATGTACTTTGAAAAGAAAATATCTTTTTAAAAACAGCAAAATTATCTAAAGCAATTATCCTACAATAAAAAATATATTTAAAAAAACCTCAACATTCAGAAAACAAACAAACAAAAAACACCTTCCTATTACTTCCATTAGCTAGTATTAGGTCATTCAAAAAGAATAAACTATCAATATGTTGAATTTATTTTGTTCTTATAGGCTTTTCTGGAGCATAATTAACAGTCAGTGTAAAAAACTATTTTGGGATATTTTTGTGTCCCTTATACCCATCATAGCCCCTGAAAGATGATCAACATATTGGTATTCTCATTGCTAATAAGACCATTATCTGGTCTTATTTTCTCCTCAAACTGTTAGAAAATGGCTACCATCCCACTGCTTCATTGAAACTTCCCTGGCAAAGATCACTTATGACCATTACCTTGGCAAATCTGATGGACTCATTTCAGTCCATATCTTTCTGAATTCAGTTTTACTATTGCCCATATTTTCTCACTCTGCCTTCAATTAAGTTGTCTTCCCTGTTACACACATGCACACATACCACCCTTCCTGGTCTCTCACTTACTGAATATCTACTCATTCATCCTTAAATCTTCGTATGTGTCACTTCCCCCATCAAGTCAAGTATTCCTTCCTATACTTCCTTTTTTTATTATTATTATTTTTTTTGGTTTTTGTTTTGTTTTGTTTTACTTTACAATATTGTATTGGTTTTGCCATACATCAACATGCATCCGCCATGGGTGTACACATGTTCCCCATCCTGAACCCCCCTCCCACCTCCCTCCCCATACCATCCCTCTGGGTCATCCCAGTGCACCAGCCCCAAGCTTCCTGTATCCTGCATCAAACCTGGACTGGCAATTCTTTTATAATATGAAAGTAATTGCATTTATCAGGTAGTCTGATAATTACTACTTATGTATTTATGTTTCCATAAACACATAAATATGGAGAAACATTTGGAGAACTTTTGGAGAAACTATATGGAGAACTTTTTGAGGGAAAAATTATTTTTGGATATTTTTGTGTCCCTTATACCCATCATAGCTCTTGACAGATGGTCAACATATTGGTATTATTGCTAATAAGAGTAATCAAGATTTAGGAATTGTAGGTCCTGTAGCAAATGAATTTTATTTTAAATGGAATTAATGGTAGTGATAGATGTTTCCATTTCTAGCAACCAGTTGAGTTTTGAGGCACCGTGGCCAAGAAGCATATTGCTGTGATTGGAACTGGAATTAGTGGATTGGGCGCCATTAAGTGCTGCTTAGATTAAGACTTGGAGCCCATTTGCTTTGAAAGAAATGATATTGGCGCTCTCTGGATTTTTCAGGTAAGTTTGGATCTTAGTTGGTTTGAAGCAATTAACTTTTTAAAACATCTGTAAAAATTTGGATAGTAGTTTGATGGACAGAGAGGCCTGGTATGCTGCGATTCGTGGGGTCGCAAAGAGTCGGACATGACTGAACAACTGAACTGAACTGAACTTCCTCAAATGAAACAGTACACCATATTTATTATTGAAGAAATTTGTAAATGTGGGTCAATTTCAGACGTGGTCATGAAATTTATGAGAGTCTATTCTTTGTAGTTGAGATTCCATGTGACCATGACAAATATGAGAAAAAGATACTAGTTGAGTGTCAGGGGACGTTCAACTTTAGGGAATTCAATATGTTGCACTTTTCTTCCTTTATGTGCCATTTCTCAAGGATTCTCTATTCCTTATCAGTTCCTATTCCAGGAACGTGTAGAGCTGCACGCAGTTCTCAGGACTGAGATCATGGGAAAGGGTACCTGCTTGGATTCCTTTCAGTAACTCCCTTCAGTGACTCTTTTCAGTGTCAGTGACTCTGTATGTATTAGACTATCCATTTTGTTGCAACCAATGGAATTTCATTCTTTGTAATGGCTAAGTAATCATTTTACTAAAGATATATGAGCCTGCATTTCTGCTAATAAAATACCCTTGCTCCACTAGAGACCTGGGTCCCCTGAGTCCTTCTTTCTGTCTTCATTCTCTTTGGAGTGTGGAAACCTACTGAGCTCTCTTTCTTGCCTGGGCTTTCAAGACCTCCTTGAGAGGATGCCCTGTGCCTTCGTGAGTGGTGTGAGTCCTGTGTATGGGCTTTATTGGTTTTCCATGTAACCCGAGATATACTGCTCTCTCTTTTTCTCTCTTTCTTTTCATCGACTCCAGTCCACCAAGTCCCGGTCTGTAAAGAAGACCAACAGTTGATGATTAAGGTTGAGGATGCTAAGGATGTCACAGATTATTTTTTCCTGACTTAAAATGGGTATAAGAAGTGTAAGATAAAGATTTTCTTCCATGGCTTATAATTTTGTCATATATTAATATAAGTATTGATAGCTTTTTTATCCCAAGGTCTTAAAAGTATTCTATTATTTTCTCCCAGAAGCTTTATTGTTTTACCTTTAATATTTAGATCTATGGTTCATTTTGAATTACTCTTTGTATATGCTGAGAAATAGGGGGTCAGATTTTTTTTTTCTTGTAGAGATAAATAGTAAAAGCACTACTTATATTTTGTTCTAAGTTGAAATAGTGCCTCATTTTGAAAATTAAATGACTTTATATGTGAATTTATCTGTTAATTCTGTTCCACTGATTCACTTTTCTATCCATGTACCACTATTACTTTTTAAAACTTTATACTCCTATTTTGTATTGATGTATTACTATATTTGCTGTTCTTATTCTTCTTCAAAAGGACTGTCTTAATTTTGAAAGGATACTTACATTTCCATGTAAACTTTAAAATTGCCTTATTAATGTCCACAAAAATATCTGCTGGAATATTATTTAGGATTGTATTGAATCTATAGATAAATTTGGGAAGCATTACCTGAGTCATCTTATTGATGAAGTAGTTTATTTCTCTAGTTATTTATGACTTTTTAATGTGAAAAATCTTTCATATCCTTTGCAAGATTTTTCTTATGTATTTGATGCTTTTACTTTAGTAAATGGTAGCTGTTAATTGTTGTTCTTCAGTTTCTCAGTTAAATTCGACTCTTTGCAACCCCATGGACAGCAGCATGACAGGCTTACCTGTGGTTCACTATCTCCCGGAATTTGCTCAAACTTACGTCCATTGAATTGGTGATGCCATTCAGCCATCTCATCCCCTGTCATCCCCTTCTCCACCCACCTTCAATCTTTCCCAGCATCAGGGTCTTTTCCAATGAGTTGGTTCTTTGCATCTGGTAGCCAAAGCATTGGAGCTTCATTTTCAGTATCAGTCCTTCCAATGAATATTCAAGGTTGATTTCCTTTAAGATCGACAGGTTTGATCTCCTTGCAGTCCAAGAGACTCTCAAGAATCTTCTCCAGCACCATAGTTCAAAAGCACCAATTCTTCAGTGCTCATCGTTCTTTATGGTCCAACTCATACAACTATCTATACATGGCTACTAGCTTTGACCACATTTGACCTTTTTGACCATATTTGACCTTTGTTGGAAAAGTGATGTCTCTGTTTCTTAATACACTGTCTAGGTTTGCCATAGCTTTTCTTCCAAAGAGCAACTGTCTTTTAATCACATGACTGCAGTCACCATCCCCTATTTTGGGGGACAAAAAAATAGGGTCTCACATGGTTCCCAATTTTTTCCCCATCTATTTGCCTTGAAGTGATGGGACCAGATGCTATGATATTAGTTTTTTGAATGCTGAATTTTAAGCCAGCTTTTTCCTCTCCTCTTTCACTTTCATCAAGAGGCTTTTTAGATCCGCTTCACTTTCTACCATTAAAATGGTATCACCTGAATATCTGAGAAATGGTATTTCTCCAGGCAATCTTGATTCCAGCCTGTGCTTCATCCAACCCAGGGTTTCTCTTGATGTACTCTGTTTATAAGTTAAATAAGCAGGGTGACAATATACAGCCTTGAGGTACTCCTTTTCCTATTTGGAACCAGTCTGTTGTTCCATAACCAGTTCTAACTGTTGCTTCCTGACCTGCATACAGGTTTCTCAAGAGGCAAGTCAGGTGGTCCGGTATTCCCGTCTCTTTCAGAATTTTCCACACTTCACTTACTTAAATTTTCCACACTCTGTTTATTTAACTTATATGCAGAGTACATCATGAGAAACACTGGGCTGGAAGAAGCACAGCGAGAATCAAGATTGCCATGAGAAATCAATAACCTCAGATATGCAGAAGACACCACCCTTATGACAAAAAGTGAAGAAGAACTAAAGAGTGTCTTGATGAAAGTGAAAGAGGAGAGTGAAAAACTTGGCTTAAAGCTCAACATTCAGAAAACTAAGATCAGGGCATCTGGTCCCATCACTTCATGGCAAGTAGATGGGGAAACAGTGGAAACAGTGGCTGACTTTATTTTTCTGGGCTCCAAAATCACTGCAGATGGTGATTGCAGTCATGAAATTAAAAGTCACTCCTTGGAAGGAAAGTTATGACCAACCTAGACAGCATATTAAATAGCAGAGAAATTACTTTGTCCACAAAGATCCATCTAGTCAAGGTTATGGTTTTTCCAGTGGTCATGTATGAATGTGAGAGTTGGACTGTGAAGAAAGCTGAGTGCCGAAGAATTGATGCTTTTGAACTGTAGTGTTGGAGAAAACTGTTAAGAGTCCCTTGGACTGCAAGGAGATCCAATCAGTCCATCCTAAAGCAGATCAGTTCTGGGTGTTCATTGGAAGGACTGATGCTAAAGCTGAAACATCAATATTTTGGCCACCTTATGCGAAGAGCTGACTCACTTGAAAAGACCCTGATGCTGGGAAAGATTGAGGGCAGGAGGAGAAGGGGATTACAGAGGATGAGATGGTTGGATGGCATCACTGATTCAATGGACATAGGTTTGGATGGACTCTGGGAGTTGGTGATGGACAGGGAGGCCTGGCGTGCTGCGGTTTATGGGGGTCACAAAGAGTCGGACATGACTGAGCCACTGGACTGAACTGATAGCAGTTTGGTAGGAATTGAGGTGGAAGGAAGGCTAATGATGATTAATGACTGTGTTTTTCAAACAAAGATCCATAATAATACATCATTTTCTTCCTCAATTCTAGGTAATTCAAAATATATTTTATCAGTAAGAGATTATTATTGCACAGAATGCAAGATTACATACATTTTCAAAATTATACATATCTACAAAAAGGTAGCACTAAAGTGACTTCTAAAGCACTTAGTACAAAATTACCTCTCTCTTCTGTTAGAGGCAAAAATTGAATAAGCACAGATTTGGGGGAAAATGCAAACTGACTTCAATCCCTTCTCATATGTATTTCTTTCTTTTTGTATATTTGATTACTTGGGATTTTTTTGGTTTATATACAGATTTTTAAGTCAGCATCCAAATATCAGTGATGACCTGCCAAACCACATAATTTCTGGAAGAGTCCAAGTGAAACCCAATGTGAAGGAGTGCACAGAAACAGATGCCATTTTTGATGATGGCAGCAGAGAGGAGACTATTGATGTTGTCATCTTTGCCACAGGATACAGTTTTTCCTTCCCTTTCCTTAATAATTTGATCAATGTCACCAATAATAAAGTGTCCCTGTATAAATTCATGTTCCCTCATGACCTGGAGCAGAGAAGGCAATGGCACCCCACTCTAGTACTCTTGCCTGGAAAATCCCATGGATGTAGGAGCCTGGAAGGCTGCAGTCCATGGGGTCGCTAAGAGTCAGACACGACTGAGCGACTTCCCTTTCACTTTTCACTTTTGTGCATTGGAGGAGGAAATGGCAACCCACTCCAGTGTTCTTGTCTGGAGAATCCCAGGGATGGGGGAGCCTGGTGGGCTGCCATCTATGGGGTCGCACAGAGTCGGACACGACTGAAGTGACTTAGCAGCAGCAGCAGCAGCATGACCTGGAAAAGTCAACACTGGCTGTCATCGGCCTTATCCAGCCACTTGGCATCATCCTATGTATTGCAGAACTCCAGTCTCACTGGGCTACATGAGTGTCAAAGATATGTCAATAAAGATCGGATAAATTCCTCATATTTCAGGGAAAATTAGTCTTCAGTTTCTTCTTGCCAGTAGTCATCTACTTTCAATATTTGGAATCCTGAAAGACTCTGAATTGTCTCTTCTAGGATGAAATCAACTACTCTCAGTGGAGAACATCTTGGCAGATATTGCCCAGAGGGAAAAGGCAATGGAAAAACAGTAGGTAAATAGTAACAACTAGTTTGGAACCAGTGTAGTGATCATGGAATCCCTAATCCAGGCTCAAAATCCATGCTTCATCTCAATTTTGTGGGGTTTTCTCCATATCCTAAGTAATTATGCAGCATAAAACCAGGTATGAATCTTAGTCCTCTGAGTTATGCAACAATTAATCATATTTATTCCCTTTAAATCATATTAAATCTGAATTTCAGTCTTTACTCATTGTTTCTTCTATGGTTTCACCAGAATCCAGGAAATTTATGTAATCCCCCAAATATGGGAATATTCTCTCATTTTCATATCACATTCCTTACCAGAATCCTCATTGTCTAGATCTAAAGTGCACTCTTAAAATCTGGAAACTTTTGACTTTCTGCCATGATTAGGATGAAGAGATCTTTGCTGAGGATGAGGTCTCCAGTTGAGATGGGCTCAGAGTCTAATCTCCCCAGGATTTCAACACAGTTATTCCCTCTGAAATCTTGCCATGGGCTCCCAAACTCTTTCACACCACTCTTCTATATCACACACTGCATGAAATCTCTCCCTCTCCCATCTTGTTGCCTTCAAAGATATGTCATCTTCTTCCTGAACCTAGAATTTAAGCAAACAAGTTAGAAGTAGAAATTACAAGGAAGCTATTTCTTTGACCATATAACAAAAAATGCCTGATGCAAGGAACTATGAAAGGCTCATCTACTTTGATAGAATCGTGGAGATGAGTAATACAGACAGAAAATATACAAATTAATATCTTAATTACCTCACCACATCATTTTAGGATTTTAAAAATTGTAATATGTTTATATATGTGTCCAAAATTCATTCTCAGTAACCACTCCAATTTATACTCAGTTTTACAAAAGTTGTAACCATTGGTTGAAGTATTCAAGTACCATTCTCATCAATACTTGTAATAAATGAAATGTCTCTAGTTAACTCATTAAAAATCTATTTCATGCATATTATGGCAGGCACATTGCTAAGCATTTCCAATGTGACAATGGAGAGTGATGTAAAATGGTAACATTGTAGTTTCTTCATATGTAACAGTACCTAAAATAATCCTTCTGTTCTCAGATGTGAAGGCTATAAACTTCATGTTGTTGTGAAGGTCCCACATCATGGAACAAAGGTTCAGATCATGCAAAAGAGGTGCCAGCTCTCACACATCTCTAAGATGACATTTTGTATGTTCTTGCATCAGGAAATACACCATACCCTGCCCCCTGTTGTACAGGTGTGCACAGGACCACAGATATTCTATGAAACACATTTATGCATGTTAGGAAAGGTCATTCCTTCCTCAAGACTCTTTATTGCTATATGTGAGAAATAAAACTATCATAATGAAAATCAAACCCACAGTATAAGTAGGGCCTTTAGTGTTTTGCTGTCCTTGGATGGTCATCATGTTGAAGCATATGAATCAAGGCAGAGCCATACAGACAGCTGCCATTTCCCCATAGTACTGATCCCTGAAGCAACTACAACCACTACATCCCTACCCCATTGCAGCCACCAAGCACCTCAGCCAAGTTACCATTACCCCACAGTACTGATCCCTGAAGCAACTACAACCACTGCATCCCTACCCCATTGCAGCCACCAAGCACCTTGGCCAAGTTCTTAGTGACTGATTGACTATCCATCCCCCAATTGATGTCATGCACACAGGGTCTAGAAGTTAAGAGTTTTCTATCCCACCCACACAACACACAGGGAAGTACTGAACTGGATTACAATCCTTCATTTACAAAATGAATTTCTTAGAAGATAGGGATCACTGTTAAAACCAATCTGCAGTTCAGTCTCCTTAAAACAGTCAAAAATGAATGAACAAGAGCATGGAAACTTGGGTTCTGTGAATACTTTGCCATTTAGTGGCTGAAGGGAGCAGGGTTTGTCACTTAGCTTTCTAGTTCTGTTTTTTTCCCCATTTAGGGTGAATAGAAGTAAACTGGTAGCTTTCAGGTGATGCAAAGCTCTGTCCTCCCACTTGTTTCAGGTATGTGAAGACACCCCGCCACACCATCCAAGTGGATCACATTGAGTATATGGATGAGATTGCCACCCTAATGGGTGTGAAGCCCAACCTCCTATTCCTGTTTCTCTCAGATCCAAAGCTGGCCATGGAGGTTTTGTTTGGCCCATGCACAGCATACCAGTACTGCTTTCAGGGGCCAAAGAAGTGGGCTGGAGCCCGGAGAGACATCCTGACCCAGACAGAGCATATCATCAAGCCCCTGAGGACTCAGATTACTAGTCCATACAGTCATTCATCCTCACCACTCTCTTGGATAAATATGGCACCTGCTGGCCTTGCATTACTAACTGCTGGCTTAGCATACTTCAGATATATTCATCATCATATATGGAAATAAATGAGTAAACATTGAGGAGAAAAAGCATGTAATATTTTCTACTCATCTTGGATCATTATGTTTAAGCCAGTCACACATGTATAAAATGTTATTAGTATTACCATAACTGTTATATAAAATATTATCTAGATATACTTTACAAATAGATTTATTTCTTAAAAATAGGTATACATTTTGCTTCTAGAAGTAATATGAATGTCTAGGGAAAGCTTATCATTAAAAGGAATTCTATGTAAGCCCTAAGAATGCTTTGCAACATAAAGTATACCCAAATTGGTTTCCCAAAGCTCAATTATCCTTTTAGGAATTTATAAATAAAATATTACTTTATCACTGTATTTTCAATGTTATTCTTTTCTTCCTTCCAAGTAAATTATATAACATTTTCATTCATAATAAAAGCTGAAATTTTTATTTTTATGTTTACAACATAGGAAATAAAAATCAAAGGGAAAAGTACTTTAGGCTTTAGTTTCTCAGAAACTAAAAATGTTTTTTGAGTACATTTGCAAACAATCATTTTATTTTGAAGAAACAACTAAAGAAAAAAAGTGCAATGTATTACATACATTTCAATAAATTACTCTAAACTTTCAGTTAATAAGCAATTATATAAGGATTATATAATTATATATATTATATTAAGACAAAGGCTATACTGATATCTAAGTACCAAATACAGCTACTAGTTGGTTGACCTGGTCCTTTGGCTCAGCCTTCAGAACAGCCCTCTCCATGTGTTATGTAGGCGACTTCCTTACTGATGTCATTTTGGGGGTGCCAGAGAGTTCTCTGCTCCAAAACACTTTCTCCTCCTCCTGACTATGTGAAATCCTCCCAAGACTCAGCCTCTGTTTTTTGGCTAAAGGGTACTTTTCCTGTCTGCTTATTAAAATCCAAACTACCATGGAATAGGAGTATGAAAATTAAGTGGGATGAGGCATGGATATTGAGCAGCTGTGTGGCTGTAGTCATAAGAAGGAACATTAGTAGCATATGCTAAAAGCATTACAAAGCAGTATAAATATTTACTAAAGTCTCTTAAAGACAAACCGATTTTTTTTTTTTTTAATTTTGGTTGCACTGCATCTTCGTTGTGCACAGGCTTCTGTAGTTGCCCATGGCATGTGGGATCTTAGTTTCCCAATCAGGGATCAAACACATGTCCCCTGCATTGGAAGGGGGACTATTAACCACTGACCATCAGGGAAGTTCCAAAACTAAATTACAATGACAGCAAAATTTAATATCTTCCCATATTTCTCACAGTAGCTTAAATAGCATGCAGCTGTTTTGCCCCACTGTACATACACAACCACCTCAGAACACCACTACTAGGACTACCCTCATAATTACTGATCTCTCTTTAAAACACTGATCCTCCCTCTGGGTCGGAGGATTCAGGATGGGGAACACATGTATACCTGTGGCGGATTCATTTCGATATTTGGCAAAACCAATACAATATTGTAAATTTTAAAAATAAAATAAAATTTTAAAAAATAAAGAAAAATGCAAGTTGGAAAAATAAAGAAAAGAAAAGGAAAAAAAAAAACACTGATCCTTAGAACCTGTGAATGTATTACTTCCCATGAAAAAAAAGGGACTGTGTGTATGTGATTAAGATAAGGCTCTCCTGAGATGAATAGAGGTCCTGGATCACCCTGATGGTCCCAGTATAATCAAAAGTCCTGATAAGGGAACGAGGGAGGTGATGGGACAGTAGAGGCCCTTGAAGCATTGGCTGGTTCTGAAGAGGTAAGTAAGCCACTGGTCAAGGAATTTAGGTGACCTCTAGAAGCTGGAAAAAGCAAGGAAAGGATTCTCCCAGAAACTCCAGAAGGAATACAGACCTGTCCACACATTGATTTTAGCCCAGTGAGATTTCTAACAAAGTAAAAATCTGTGTTAGTTAAGTAATCAAATCTGTAGTGATTTGTTACAGAGAAGATAGGAAACTAACACATTCTAAATATAGAAAGACAGTGAAAAAGATCTGGAACATGGTGGAATATGAGGATATGAAGTTAACATCTCCTCACAAGTATATCAAGAATACATCAGAACAACTCTCACAGAGCACCTACTAAACACTAGTGGAGGACCTCAGACACCTAAGAGGACAAGAAAACTCCCCACAGGTAGGACATAAGAAAGAAGGAAAGGGGGGAGGAAAGTGGAAGTGGAAAGGGACTGGCACCCCTGAGGGGGAGCTGAAGGAGAAGAGAGGCCAAAGAGTTGACTCATTGGAAAAGACTCTGACGCTGGGAGGGACTGGGGGCAGGAGGAGAAGGGGACGACAGAGGATGAGATGGCTGGATGGCATCACTGACTCGATGGACTTGAGTCTGAGTGAATTCCGGGAGTTGGTGATGAACAGGGAGGCCTGGCCTGCTGCGATTCATGTGGTCGCAGAGTCGGACACGACTGAGTGACTGAACTGAACTGAACTGAATTGCTTTATAGAATTTTCTGTTTTCTGTCAAACCTCAACATGAATCAGCCATAGGTATACATATATTCCCTCTCTTTTGAACCTCCTTCCCATCTCCCTCTCCATCCCACCCGTCTAGGTTGATACAGAGCCCCTGTTTGAGTTCCCTGAACTGTACAGCAAATTCCCACTGGCGATCTATTTTACATATGGTAGTATAAGTTTCCATGTTCCTCTCTCCATACACTAATTAAAGAATTGAGTTTTAATAGGATAAGTCCTACAAGAACTGTGTGTACTCAGATGCATCCTCCTCGATGAGTGAGCCTTTTCTCACATGCATTCGTCTCCTAAAGATTGATATTCCAAAGTTCTCTTGTTGACTCCTTTCTCTTGTTGTGGTACACTCCCTCCACAGAGGATATCACTCAGTTTTAATTTTCACCTGCAACCTGGTGACTTCCAAATCTTTATCTTCCAGTGTAGCCTTCTCTCTTGAGCTACAATTTCATGTTTATATCTGCCTTCTGGACAGCTCCACAGGCACGTCATACTCTCATTTCTAAGACTGATTGCAATTTATTTCCATTAAAACAATTCCCTGAATACATCATGTTCATCTTGACTTCACATCTTTGTAGAGGCTGTTTGGAAAACTCTTTTCCTTTTAACTGCCTCATAAGCTCTATTCATCCCTCAGAACTTGGCTAAAGTACGATCTCCTTTAAGAACTATTTTCCTGATCCTTACTTCTCTAACCCAAGCAGAATTAGGGAGTTAGTGTGAAATTATGAAAAAGCAAAAATAGAAAAGATAAAAAACCATGCTATGTATTGTTGTGTTTTGTGTTTAATGAGAATGGGCTAAAAACAATGACTCATTGTCCTACTAGTGGAAATAATAGAAAATGAATTACTTGAACAGCAGCAATAGTCCCCCCAAATCTCTCATTCTGTTAATGGCTCTGTTTCCATTACTGCTGTAATAAATTACCACAATCTTAGTAGCTTAAAATGATATGAATTCATTATCTTATAGTTTTGAAATTCAGAAGTTCAAAATTAGTTTCACTGGGATAAAATCAAGGTATCAGAGGGCTGTTTTCCTTCTGGAGATTCTAAGGGAGAATCTGTTCCTTGTCATTGTCAGTTTCTGGAGACCTCTTACATGCCTTGATTCATAACCCCTTCTATCCCAGCCAGCAGCAAAACATTTCTTTCCTCTAAGATCTTTTCTTCCATTCTCACATCTCTCTCTGACTGTAATCCTTCTTATAAGGACCCATGTGATCAAACTGAGCCCACCTGGATAATCCAGGCTACTCTTCCCATATCCACATCCTTAACTCAATCTCACCTACAAAGTCCTTTTTGCCTTTTAAGTAAATATATTCACAGGTTCTTATAATTGAGACATGGAAATTTTCCTTTTAGTTGAAAATTCTCTGCTGATCTCAAAGTTTCAGTAATATTCCTGGCCATGCCTACATAGAGTAGACCTTATACATCTGTCAGTATTTTCTGTGATCTTGTCATATTTTGTAACTTCAGCCGACAAAAAATTGAAAATTGATTAGGATTTATCTGCTTAAACTCATTTATGCTATGCTATAGACTCCACTGTGGTTAATGAGAATTTGGCAGAAGTTTTTCCATACACCAGAACAATTCATTAATGAGACCACTGTTTTAGAAGAGAACACCCAAATGCATCGAGAGAATAAAAGGAGTTTGTTCCATCTGCAGGAGCAGCAGCACAAAAGAAAAATCTTCACATATTCCTGGTAAAATATCCCCACTGGCAAATTTTAAGACTGGCTTTGGATGTCTACTTAACTTTTTTTCCATGAACTAATACTAAAATAACCAGCTTACCATGAGCTACCCTGTACCATGAGGTACTTAGGCTTATGTATGTAATATTCCCAATTTTCAAGTTGAGTCGGATTAGATTAGGAAAGAAGTGCAAAGGAGATGCACTATACTGTGTTGGCTCTTAGGTGATGGTGTCTATCTTTCCCCAGGTGAGTCCCATCTACTGTCTCTCCACAGTGTCTAGGAACAATTCTGATTGAAATCAGGATGTATCTAATAATGTCCCGAGGACCTAAGGTTGGTCTAGTTTCTCTAGTTAAACTCAAGCTATTAAATTTACATAGGAAAGAAACAAAAAATGCATTTTTAATTATTTGTCAGATTTCTTTTTAATAAGATGTACAGTTCTTATAAGAATATCCTGTAATGTCTTTGAAATGGTAATTTTCTATTAAAGTGGAGTTTCTCAACTGGAGGTTTACCAGAATCTCCCGTGGTATTTTTTTCAAACTATATTAGTTTCAGCTTTACTCCATATATATACCTATGTCTTGATATATCTAGACATCACTTTGCCAATAAAGGTCTGTATAGCCAAAGCTATAGTTTTTCCAGTAGTCATGTAAAGATGTGAGAGTTGGACCATAAAGAAGGCTGAACACCAAAGAACTGATGCTTTCAACTGTGGTGCTGAAGATTCTTGAGAGTCCCTTGGACTGCAAAGAGATCCAACCAATCAGTCCTAAAGGAAATCAACCCTGAATATTCATTGGAAGGATGGATGCAGGAAGCTGAAGCTTCAATACTTTGACCACCTGATGTGAAGAGCTGACTCATTGGAAAAGACCCTGATGCTGGGAAAGATTGAAAGAGGGCAGAAGGAAAAGGAAATGGCAGAGACTGAGATGGTTGAACAGCATCACCAGTGGACATGAGTTTGAGCAAACTTTGGGAGATAGTGAAGGACAGGGAACCCTGGTGTGCTGCAATCCATGGGTTCACAAAGAGTTGAACACAACTCAGCGACTGAACAACAAAGATGAACCTTCAGTAGAGTGTCCATATTATTGATGAGTCAGTTTTAAGAGTGAGTTTTGTTAGTCATACATAATACCAAAAAAAAAGGCAAAGCCAAGATTGTCTTGGGTAAGCAAGGACATGGGTTGCATATCTTTAAGTCCTTCTCCAGTTCTAGGGAAGTTGTTCTTAACCTTGACTATATATTCATTTGTAAAAATGCTTCTTGAAAATATCAATCCCTGCTCCTTATCTAGGATGTTGAGAAGACACCTTGGAGGAGAACACAGAGAACCTTCCAGCAAAGAAGGAAGGCAGTGGCTCCTACAACACAGTCACTTGGCTCACAAGCAACCCAATCTGAGGGATTCAGGACAGGAATGTCAGCAGCATAGCTGCATGATGCGTGAGTCCAGGAAGAGGAAGACACCCATCTTCAAAAATTGTGAAGGAGTTGCAAAATCCTCCCTTTGAAACGTCGAAAAATTGTATTTAGCAAATTGAGCCTACTGATTTTTTTTTTTTTTTTGCGCCTTCTCCTACCTCCCACTTCCTAATCTCCCATTGCATTGGTTTGAACCACTTTGTCAATGGCAATAATCTATCCAGGAATTTCTAGTATTTCTTTATTTTAAATAGTCTGTCTTAGATTGACATATGGTTTGAATAAATGTCAATTTTGAGTTCAGGAAATACATCAATTATTAGCACTTATATTTTCCATGTAATTGTACTTGTCTTAGCTTCTCTAATCCACACTTAATTCCTTGATAGTAGAATTGAACCTTATTCCTCATGATATACTACCTCCATGTCTGACACCTGCTTCACTTTGTGAGTTTTTAATATACTTTTGTTGAATTAAAATTTAATACACGCACATGAAATTAAGGACAGAGAACTTAATAGATACCACGTTCTCATGTCTCCCTTCCAAATTGTTGGGTTTCGTTGTACTTTATGTACAAAGTGAAATTTTCCAACTACTTCAATTCAGTTCAGTCACTCAGTCATGTCTGACTAGTTGCAACCCCATGGACTGCAGCACGCCAGGTTTCCCTGTCCATCACCAACTCCTGGAGCCTACTCAAACTCATGTCCATCACGTCAGTGATCTCATCCGACCATCTCATCCTTTGTCATCCCCTTCTCCTCCTGCCTTCAATCTTTCCCAGCATCAGGGTCTTTTCCAATGAGTTGGTTCTTCTCATCTGGTGGCCAAAGTATTGAATTTTCAGCTTCAGCATGAAGTTTCCAATGAATATTTGGGACTGATTTCCTTTAGGACTGACTGGTTGCAGGATCTCCTTGCAGTCCAAGGGACTCTCAAGAGTCTTCTCCAACACCACAGTTCAAAAGCATCAATTCTTTGGTGCTCAGCTTTCTTTATAGTCCAGCTACTTACTGGATACCATTTACTGAGAAGGTGTCATGTATCAGGCAGAGATGATTGTATGTTCATCACCCAAGAATAATAGGAATAATTGATGAAGACCCAGCTGATTGAAAAAGAAATGAAGTAGTAGAACTTCTGTGGCTAGGGACAGCTTATGAAAAGTAATAAAATTTTTCTTTCTTTATAATCATAGAAATCTGGAAAAATCTAAAATGCACAATAATAAATTATGTAATAGAAAAGGCTATAGTCATTAAAATACATTAATTCATTTAATAAATATTTCCTGAAAGTCTCTATATATACATACTCAAAACATTATTAGATAATAAAGCAGATTACATTCTATAAATGGTATACTTAAATTATATAATACATATATATATGCATATGTGTGTATTTATATATAATTTAGGAAGATGAAGTCCAAAACTTTGTACAATGTGTAATGACATCTGGGTTGAAAGTGTCAGTGTTAGTTGTTTAATCCTGTCTGACTCTTTGTGACCCCACAGATTGCAGCCCACCATGCTCCTCTGTCCATGAAATACTCCAGGCAAGAAAACTGGGGTCGGTAGCCATTCCCTCCTCCAGGGGATCTTCCCAAGCTAGAGATCGAATGCAAGCCTCCTACACTGCAGTCAGATTCTTTACCATCTGAGCCACCAAGGAAGCCCTTTTTTGCTTTGGTTTGCATATTTTATGATTTAATAATGAAAAGTAGCATTGGGCCTATTGTTAATAGTTCATAAACTATAATAGCTGCATATGAGAAAGTACATTCTAGATATTAAGTGAATATGAAATTTAAGATGACACAAATTTTATTTTATTCTAAATTAATGACTTACGAACTCCATTTTGAAATAAGCATAGAATCTTTATATTAAAGAAGAAAACTCCCTTGAAGGAAACTCATATATAACTGCTATGATTTGGAAGGTGCTAATGATGTACATAGATATTTCTTCTTTATTGATTCTAAGCAAGTCAGAAAAAGATATATAAGAAAAAATGTAAATTAAAATATAGCATTTCCAGGGTTTCCATGGTGGCTCAGTGGTAAAGAATCCGCCTGTCAATGCAGGAGAACCGGCTTCTCTCCCTGATCCATTAAGATCCTAATTATTGAGCCTGTGCTCTAGAGCACAGGAGAGCAACTACCGAGCTTGTGTGTTGCAACTATTAAAGCCCGCATGCCCTAGAGCCTGTGCTGCACAAGAGAAGCTTCCACAGTGATAAACCTGTCCACCACAGTGAAAAACCCATGCACCACAACAGAGTAACTCCCACCCACCACAACTAGAGAAAAGCCCACGCAAAAGGAGACTTCACCATAAATAAATAAATGAAATCATATATATATATATATATATATATATATATATATATATATATATATATAGCTTTGCCTTCACCGTCCAAAGTACAAGGTCTCCCTGTTCAAGCTGGATTAGAAAAGTTCAATTAACTCACAATCAGAATCATAATCCTATTTCTTCTCCCTCAAGTCTAGATTTTGGAAAGTGCCTAGAACAGTGGGTTCTTCAGAGAGCTCATCTCTAGCCAGACACATGGAGGATCACAATCGGCTTCCCACCCTTGAAGAACAAAAGAGCCTAAGTAAGACAGGCAGGGCTCCACGTCTGCTTCAGGTCATCCAATAGACTGCTATTTCACCCATCAGAAAAACCATTTTTCCTACCATCCTCCCATGAGGATGCAAAGGCAGGAAAAATCTTAACACTAGAAAAATGCCCCCCTCTTGGGAGATAAATTGGGAATCCCCACATCAAGACAAGGTTGAGATGCAAATGGCTTGACCCTAAGAGTATTGAGCCCATTTCTTCCTTCATGTGTCCCTGTGATATCCTTCAGTTCTATGATGGGGACTCAAAGAGATGGTCATGTATTTTCTCACAAACTCACTACCCAGTTGGAGGAGGACTGTGAAGCAGGTAAAATAATGTTTAGTAACAGAAAACTAGCAAAGTACAAGGTTATGTCTTAAATTGTGTATTACCAACTATAAGTATGGAAAAGAAGGTCAAAGAGAATTGAAGTAGTCAAGAAAGATGAAAGGGGAAATAAAATCTGAGTTTCATTACATTTTTCTCAATTAATTGAACTGAGTCTTAATGAACACATACAATTGAGTATACATGAAAAAGAGGAGACTTTCTGGACAAAAGGGATAACAGTAACATTAAAATCAGAAGGTCACAGCATGCTGTGTAATGTTACGGTGACATGTAAGAATAAGAGATTGTGTCAAAGCTGTAGCTTTTTGTGGTCTCTGTTAAGTGACTCAGAGTTGTAAAATATTTTTCAGAATGTATCCTCTATTTTTCATGGACTTCTTACTTAAATTTTCCATTTGTAAGTGTATGAGATTTCCTCATGTAAATTTCTCTATTGCGTTTCTGTTGTTATCCCAAACTTTGTATCCAGTATACAAAATGATAGTTCTCTAACAGTCTGAATTGTAGAATGACAGACTTAGGATGGAACTAACTTGTAGCTCCCAACATAATAACTTATTTTTATTAACTTTTTATTCATATTCTGAGACCTAAGTGATTCTAAAAACATAGTACCTCTATAGTAAACACTAAAATAGAAATAGGTCACAAAGAACAACAGGTAATTTTAAAACTTTAAGTAATAGGGCCTGAGAAATGTGTAACAGAAAGGAGGAAGAGGATCAGAAATTGCAGGTAAGGTGAGAAGTTAATTTCAAACTCTTAAAATTAATTTAAAAAATATATCTAAGATTCTGAGACAAGTATGATAAGAAGTAAAATTATTTGGCACAACTCCTTTCTCATAGGTTTTGCAAAACAAAAGACATGGAACTGGGTTTGGGATAATGAGAATCCCCTCGATATCATACTGTTTATTTGTTATAGTAGAACAATCTAAAAATTCTCTCTCACATTCATGATCAACAGATGAGCATAGAATAAATTAAATGCAAAGTTTAACCTGACAATGATAGAAAAATGCCCCCCTTTGAAATATTTTATAAAGGGCTTGGTTATGAGTTCTATAAAGATGTGGATGTTTTTAATTTTTTAATTTCAGGAGGGTTTTGCATGTTTTTTCCTTGTGATGAGAGCTTTTAAGATCTACTTGCTTAGCAACTTTCAATATACAATACAGTATTATTAACTAAAGTCACTTGTGTACATTACATCCCTAGGATATATTTTATAACTGAGATTTCTACCTTTTGATCATTTCCACCTATTTCCTTCACCCCTCACCTCTTTTTAAATTCCTCATATGAATGAGTTCATATAACATTTGTTTTTCTCTCTATGACTTTCACTTTGACTAATGTCCTTGAGATCCATTCATACTGTTGTAAATGGCAATATTTTCTTCTTTTTATTGTTGAATAATATCCCATTATGTGTATGCCTTTTTGATTTTTTAATCTAAAACAGTGATATATTAATATTTAAACATATAGCAAAAAAAATACAGATTATGATATATTATAAATAACATTCAACTGCAGCATCTCTCACACCTCCACTGAATAAAGTTTTAATGGCATCATTCTTAACTCTTCTTGTACATTTAATTCCCAAAAATATAACCAGCTAGAGGTGTCTAGACACACATATAGTGACTGAAAGCCTCAGGTTCCAAAGTCAAACTGACTCAAGTTAAAACCCCACTCCTATTGGACTGCAAGGAGATCCAACCACTCCATTCTGAAGGAGATCAGCCCTGGGATTTCTTTGGAGGGAATGATGCTAAAGCTGAAACTCCAGTTCTTTGGCCACCTCATGCGAAGAGTTGACTCATTGGAAAAGACTCTGATGCTGGGAGGGATTGGGGGCAGGAGGAGAAGAGGACGACAGAGGGTGAGATGGCTGGATGGCATCACTGACTCGATGGACATGAGTCTGAGTGAACTCCGGGAGTTGGTGATGGACAGGGAGGCCTGGCGTGCTGCAATTCATGGGGTCGCAAAGAGTCGGACACGACTGAGCAACTGATCTGATCTGATCTGATCTGAATTCCTACTACAATACAATACAGGGCAAACTGTCTCATCCAACTAAGTCCCCATGTCCTCATCTGTGACATGGTGAATAATAGTTTCTACCCCACTAATGAGTCATGACAATAAAATGAATAAAGCACAAGTTGTGTATTTTAGCAATCATATGTGTCAGATATCATTGTGATTACTATAATTTTCTGGTACATTCCTATCCTCCTTAGAAGCTCAGAAGTGCAAGTTAGGTATAGATCTTTGACACACACAAAGCTTTTGAGACAGCATGGACAAGAGAAACTCATGTAATGTGCCTTAAAGTTTATCCAAGCCAAGCCTGGAAAATCTCAAAGAAAATACTTTCAACTTCTTTAACTCTTCATACTCTCATCAAGAGGCTTTTTAGTTCCTCTTCACTTTCTGCCGTAAGGGTTTCTCTTGATGAAAGTGAAAGAGGAGAGTGAAAAAGTTGGCTTAAAGCTCAACATTCAGAAAACTAAGATCATGGCATCTGGTCCCATCACTCATGGCAAATAGATGGGGAAACAGTGGAAACAGTGTCAGACTTTATTTTTGGGGTCTCCAAAATCATTGCAGATGGTGATTGCAGCAATGAAATTAAAAGACGCTTACTCCTTGGAAGGAAAGTTGTGACCAACCTAGATAGCATATTGAAAAGCAGAGACATTACTTTGCCAACAAGGTCTGTCTAGTCAAGGCTATGGTTTTTCCAGTGGTCATGTATGGATGTGAGAGTTGGACTGTGAAGAAAGCTGAGTGCCGAAGAATTGATGCTTTTGAACTGTGGTGTTGGAGAAGACTCTTGTGAGTCCCTTGTACTGCAAAGAGAGCCAACCAGTCTATCCTAAAGGAGATCAGTCCTGGGTGTTCATTGGAAAGACTGATGCTGAAGCTGAAACTCCAATACTTTGGCCACCTCATGTGAAGAGTTGACTCATTGGAAAAGACACTGATGCTGGGAGGGATTTGGGGCAGGAGGAGAAGGGGATGACAGAGGATGAGATGGCTGGATGGCATCACAGGCTCGATGGACGTGAGTTTGAGTGAACTCCGGGAGTTGGTGGTGGACAGGGAGGCCTGGTGTGCTGTGATTCATGGGGGCCTGAATCCAAGAGCTTCCCAATAATTATAATTCTTTTCTTGTTGTTGTTGTTCAGTCACTAAGTCACGTCTGTCTCTTTACTACCCCCAGGACTGCACCATGCTTCCCTGTCCTTCACTATCTCTTGAAGTTTGCTCTAATTCAGCTCCATTGAGTCAGTGATGCTATCTAACAATCTCTTCCTTTGTTGTCCCCTTCTCCTTTTGCCATCAGTTTTTCCCAGCATCAGGGGCTTTTCCAATGAGTTGGCTCTTCACATCAGGTGGCCAAAGTACTACAGCTTCAGCTTTAGAAACAGTCTTTTCAATGTTCATTTCCTTTAGGATTTCTTTTAGGATGTCAATGTTCGTTTCTTCCTGGTTCATTTCCTTTAGGATTGACTGGTTTGATGTCCTTGCAATCAAAGAGACTTTCAAAATTTTCTACAGCACAACAAATCAGTTCTTCAGTGCTCAGCCTTCTTTATGGACCAGCTCTCACATCCATACATAACTACGGGAAAAACCATATCTTTGACTATATGCACTTTTGTCAGTAAAATGATGTCTCTTCTTTTGAATACACTGTCTAGGTCTGTCAAAGCTTTCCTCCCAAGGAGCAAGCACCTTTCTATTTCAGGGCTTCAGTAACCACCTGCAATGATTTGGTAGCCCAAGAAAATAAAATCTGTCACTGTTTCCACTTTTTCCCTTTCTATTTGCCATGAAGTGATGGGACTAGATGCCATGAATTTAGTTTTTTGAAGTTGAGATTCAAGTCAGCTTTTTCACTCTCCTCCTTCACCATCATCAAGAGGTTCTTCAGTTCCTCTTCACTTTCTGTATCATCTGCTTATCTCAGTTTGTTGATACTTCTCTTGGCGATCCTGATTCCAGTTTGTGATTCATCCAGCCCTGCCTTTGTTTTACATGATGTACTCCACACAGAAGTTAAATAAGCAGGATGGCAATATACAGCCTTCTCATTCTCATTTCCCAATACTGAACCAGATAGATGTCCAGTTCTAACTGTTGCTTCTTGACCTGCATACAGATTTCTCAGGAGACAGGTAAGGTGGTCTAGTATTCCCATCTCTTTAAGAATTTTCCACCATTTATGATCCACACAGTCAAATGCTTTAGAGTAAATGAAACAGAAGTAGATGTTTTTCTGGAATTCCCTTGCTTTTTCCATGATCCAACAAATATTGACAACTTGATCTCCAGTTCCTCTGCTCCATCAAAACTCAAATTGAACACCTGGAAGTACTCAGTTCACCTACCACTGAAGTCCAACTTGAAGGATTTGAGCATAACCTTGGTAGCATGTGAAATGAACGCATGTATAGTAGTTTGAATGTTTTTTGACAGTGCTCTTCTTTGCAATTGGAATGATAATTGACTTTATCCAGTCCTGTGGCCACTGCTGAATTTTCCAAATTTGCTGAAATATTGAGTGCAGCACTTTAACAGGATCAACTTTTAGGGTTGTAAATAGCTCAACTGGAATTCCATCTCCTCCTCTAGCTTTGTTTGTAGTAATGTTCCCTAAGACCCACTCAACTTCACACTCCAGGACGTCTGGCTCTAGATGAGCAACCACACCATCATGGTTATCTGGGGCATTAAGACCTTTTTTTTATAGTTTTCCTGTGTATTCTTGCCAACTCTTCCTAATATCTTCTGCTTCTGTTAAGTCCTTACCTTTTCTGTCCTTTATTGTGCCCATCCTTAAATGAAGTATGTCCCTGATATCTGCAATTTTCTTAAAGAAATCTCTAGCTTTTCCCATTCTAATTGTTTTCCTCTATTTCTTTGCATGCTTCACTTAAGAAGGTCTTCTTATTTCCCCTTGCTATTCTCTAGAACTCTGCATTCAGTTGAGTATATTTTTCCCTTTCTCCCTTGTCTTTTGCTTCTTTTCTTTCCTCAGCGATTTGTAAAGCCTCCTCAGACAACCATTTTGCCTTCTTGTATTTCTTTTTTGGGGGGATTGTTTTGGTCATTGCCTCATTTACAATGCTATAAACTTTCCTCCACAGTCCTTCAGACACTCTGTCTACCAGATATAATCCCTTGAATCTATCTGTCACCTCCACTGCATAATCACAAGGGATTTGATTTAGGTCATACCTGAATGGCCCAGTAGTTTTCCCTATTTTCTTCAATTTAAGCCTGAATTTGGCAATAAGGAACTCAGGCTCTGAGCCACAGTCAACTCTAGGTCTTGTTTTCACTGACCATATAGAGCTTCTCCATCTTTGACTGCAAAGAATATAATCAATCTGATTTTTATATTGACCATCTGGTGATGTCCATGTGCAGACTTGTCTCTTGTGTTTTTGGAAAGGGGTGTTTGCTATGACCAGGATATTCTCTTGATGAAATTCTTTTGCCCTGCTTTTTAGCCTTTCCTCTACTTAATTTTTTACTCCAAGGACAAACTTGCCTGTTATTCTGTGTATCTCTTAACCTCCTACTTTTGTATCCAGTCCCCTCTGATAAAAAGGACATCTTTTTTTGTTTGTTTGTTTGTTTAGTTCTGGAAGGTGTTGTAGCTCTTCATAGAACCAGTCCACTACAGCTTCTTTGGCATTAGAAGTTGGGGCATAGTCGTGGATTACCGTGATGTTGAAGGTTTGCCATGAAAGCAAATCAAGATTATTCTGTCATTTTTGAGACTGCACCAAATACTGCATTTCAGGCTCTTTTGTTGACTATGAGAGCTACTCCATTTCTTCTAAGGGATTCTTGCCCACAATAGTAGATATAATGGTCTTCTGAATTAAATTCTCCCATTCCTGTCTATTTTAGTTCACTGATTCCTAAGATGTTAATGTTCAATCTTGCCATCTCCTGCTTGACCATATCCAATTACCTTGATTCATGGATCTAACATTCCTATGCAATATTGTTCCTATGCAATACTGTTCTTTACAGCACTGAACTTTACTTTCACCACCAGACACATTCACAACTGAGTGTTGTTTCCACTTTGGCCCAGCCACTTCATTCTTCCTGGAGCTATTGGTAATTGCCCTCTGTTCTTCCCCAGTAGCATATTGGACACCTTCTGACATGGGGAGCTCATCTTTTGCTGTCATATATTTTTGTCTTTTCATAATGTCCATGGGGTTCTCCAGGCAAGAATACTGGAGTGGGTTGCCATTTCCTTCTCCAGTGGACCGTGGTTTGTCAGAACTCTTCACTATGACCCGTCCATCTTGAGTGGCCCTGCATGACATGACTCATAGCCTCATTGAGTTATGCAAAGCCCTTTGCCACAAAAAGGTTGTGATCTATGAAGGGGATCTAACTACTATTAATAGTAACATGAAGCTAAAACTAGGGATTACTTATAATTGTTTACCACACTGAAAATGCCTATTAACATTGTTAATTTTGTTAAGTTGTTTTATAGAAGTTAAAAAACAAATAAAAATTTTTTTGAACTGATCCTAGCCACAAAAATTTTATTGGAAATGAGGATGTGAATTAAATCTTCAACCACCTTTACTATTTTAAAGGCATTTGGCCATGATGGCAATAACATGTGAATGCAAGGACCAGCTAAAGAATATTCTTCTGTCTTTGGTTCTCTAGAGATCTCAGACACTATAAGCTGAGGGGGTCACCCAACATATTTGAAGAGTCAGTATTAGATATGAACTCCAGAATCTTTCCTTTCAGGATTAGTGATCTATCAGATCCATTAGTAAGCCATGGACAAATACATTATTAGAAATATGCATTGTTAAGAATGTTTCTGTCTACTCCAGAGACCCTTTCAAACAAATGGATCCTCCTGTAGGGCATGAAAAAGCCTCTACCTTCTTTCTCTTCTCAGATAATACCCAACAGGGAACTGTATCCAGTGGAAGCTCAACAAACACTTCTGAATAAGTAAGTCCCACAGGGCAGGGGACTTCCCACTTTCTGAGGGGAGTAAATGAGTAAGAAGACAAGTTGTAAGGTTTGTATTTTTGACATATAGTTTTCTCTGACTCTTTGAGGGAGTCTATTTCAAAATAATGATACTGATAAATGTGAAACAATTTGAAACATGAACTAATTACTGCATATAATGTTCTTTAGATTCCAGGAAGCATTAATATCCCTTCATGTTTGAAACAATGAAACAGATACATACAGTTGGCTGGCCTTAATGAGTAAGGATTAAGAAACAGGAACACCCAAAGTAAACCCTGTTGTTTGAACCACTCAGCTGCACTGTCACTGTTTCCAAAGCCTTGAAGGAAATCCTAGCCAATTAATAAATAAGAGACTCCAGTGCTGGAGGAGGTGGGGGCCACCAGATGCCTTGTACTGTACACCGTAAGACAGCGTCACACTCCTGCAGTGACACCTCGAGGACAGGGAATCACAAGCCTCACTTTTCCCAAATGATTGGAGTTCAAGTAAATGTCACAGTGGGTGGCTCATAGCTTGGTGCTGCAGCTGGACACAATTCAAAGCATGATTGCTGCTGCTGCTGCTAAGTCTCTTCAGTCGTGTCCGACTCTGTGCGACCCCATAGACGGCAGCCCACCAGGCTCCCCCGTCCCTGGGGTTCTCCAGGAAAGAACACTGTAATGGGTTGCCATTTCCTTCTCCAATGCATGAAAGTGAAAAGTGAAAGTGAAGACACTCAGTCGTGTCCGACTCTTAGTAACCCCATGGACTGCAACCCACCAGGCTCCTCAGCCCATGGGATTTTCCAGGCAGGAGTACTGGAGTGGGTTGCCATTGCCTTCTCTGTCAAAGCATGACTAGGTTCTTATATTCTCAGAAAATCCTTCCCTTGGCTGGCTTAAGCATGCTATTAGTAAGCAAAGCCAGCCGAAGCATGATCCTACTCTGAACCTAAAGGAAGCACCATTGTTCTAACACTACGCTAGAAGCATTTTCCATTTATGCAAGCTCATTCATTCATCTTCCATCATCAGTACAACAAACATTTCAGAGTTCCAGGCACTATCCTAAGCACTAGGACAGAAAACAGGAGGAAGAAAACAAGAAAAACAAAATCCCTTTGTAGTGTGGAGCTACATAGTCTAGGGGAAGACAGGTACTAAACAGATAAGTAAGCATAATGCCAAGGAGGAAAAAGAATCAGGAAGAAAATTAAAGCTTTGTTGTATAGAGTCTGGGAAGGACTCTCTGAGGAAGAACATTGCAGTAGAGACCTGAATGAAGTGAGAGAGGCAACTATTGTGAGCAATTTAATATCTAGTCTTTCTCATTCTTTTTGATGTATATAAATATAAATTTTTCTGCAGAAATTGGAACAAGCCTACTTTGTTGTCAACTTACATAATTTATTTCAGTAACTCTTCAGTGGCTGGAATTTAGTTTCTTTCAACATATTGGGATTTATAAAAATAATTGACTAAAAACAATTAATTATAAAATAGTTAAAATGAATTATAAAATGAAGACTTTAAGCAACTAAAATGACTAAAGGCTGGAAAACACGTTGATGGTGTATGAATGATCCAAAGATCATTTTCATGTTGACCCGTTTGCTCTTAGCCAATTACTGCACTTCAACTAGGACACTCCTTTACTCTAATTTTGCCATCACCTTCATAATCCGTCATTGCTCAGAGAGCCTTTAAGCCACTTCAGTACACAAGTAATTCAAGGTCTCCTATCTGTAGCATCTGGAATCAAGAAAGAACATCTGAGCAGGAAACGTTATCTGGCTCCCCTCCTTAGACAAGTCCCTCATTGTTGCAAAATACACCTGGAATCTTCCCAGTGCTATGGAAATTTTAAGCTCTGCTTCCACATGGATTTACTCCATTGCCCATCCACTCTGCTACATCCTGCACTGCCTTTCTGTATGCCAGCTTTGAAAACTTGGGAAGGATCTAGACACATGACACAAGAAGCACTGAATTTCCACAGAGTGCAATCCATTCTGTCATTTAGGACAATGGGAGGGTATGAACTGCAAGAAGAGTCATGGGAGCTTAGCCACTGCCCCCTCCCTTAACAACTTAGGGCTTTTCAAGGAGTACCTGTGATACAAGCCCTAAGGAAGAGGGGACTTCCTATTCATCTCTTTAAGTGGGCCAGCTCACTAGGCTGTCACTCCAATAGCTCCATCCCCATTTCCCCATTTATTTCCTGCTTACCAGTCCTTACTACTTTATTTATTCCTTGGCCATTATTTATAGCCTCTAGGCCACCTCTATAGCTGCCTTTTGTGCCATCTCATCTGGGCAGCCTTCAAAATTTCCTTCGTTATTTTTGACCTTAGCTTTCTAGCAGTCTGATTCTGTTTGCTCTTTCCCCATTCATAAAAGAAAAGTAAAACTTCTTAAAATATAGTTATCTAGAGTCTTTTTGACAAAGATGGACAGCCCCAAGTTCAACTAAACATCCAAACCTTTTTGAAGTTGAAAACAAAAGTATAAATAATAAATAAGCCAGAGTATAAATATTTGATTCAAATTATCTGAGAAACTATCTCTGTAGGCATGCTGAATATGAATTGTCACATTCAACTAATTTGGGTAAAAGCTTTTTTCCTTCTTATCACAGAATGGGGATGTGCATGAATTGTGAAACTTCTGAATTTGTTCCAAATTGGAAAGAGACTTGGAAAGAGAAAAATAAGGAGGCAGCAAGTAGGTGGTAGAAGCATTGTTATAGCCGTCTTTCTGGAAACTTGTTTCCGTTGCTAAAATGAGCACACCACTTCAACTGGTTGGCAGGATTTCACAGAGGCAGTTTTGCAAGATTACAAGATGTCATGTGTAGCTGTATTTGAAAATTAAGATTATGAAAAGACACCCTGTTACTATCATCTAATTTGATCTTTCAAGGCAAATCTAGCACAGATGTGTAGCAATAAAACATACTGGCAAAAACTGGAACAAGAGAGAGCAGATTTAGAACTTTCTGAGATGATGAAATATTACAAACTCATTCTCCAGATTATGAACTTCTGCCTTTTCCATTTTGTTCAGTTCAATGCAAAAGCAGACCTCTAAGAGAATCCCAGTGGATGACCCAACACAATAGCACGACTAAAGCAGTACACTAGTAAAGCAAATATCCCGTAGGTATGTCCAATAAAATCCTTACTAGTGACAGCTGATTTCATGCACTTTATTTAAGTAAATAAGCTACATAAATTCCAAAGAATGCCTATTTATGCCTAATAAGTATTATTGGCCTCACTATTTGTATGAATGAACTAAAGTCAGGAGCTGGAAACCAATCCAGTGGTACTTGGGCTAAGCCTTCCTGCCTGGACTTGACTAGCTCATCATGAGTAACTTCTGGAGATCTGCCAGGTGATAATGGTGCTGTACTATCCAACACCAGGCTTCCGCACCTCAAGTTGGGGGGTGACATATAGGAGGACTGCAGAGAACAACGGGCCTTTGTGCAAAAAGGACCTCTATTTAAGGACAAAGTCAGAGGCACAGAAGTCAAGTTAGGAGCCAGGGTCTAGAGGTCAAGAGCATTGATACCTCTGGCCTTGCTTGTTGTAATGACCTGGTTTTATTGTGATCAAAAAGCAATGCTGAGGACAGTCCTTGCCTGAGGACATATCAAAAGAAGTTCTCGCCACACAGTCCATTAGTCAGTGCTTCTCTCAAAGAACATATGCTGTTTCTCCAAAAGAACTTACAAGTTACTCTTTTATAAATTAATATAAGCATATTTGGCGTGATCTGGATGACCAGTGACCAAATTTGTTTGTGTTCATGACTGCATTGGTGCCAAAGGAAACAGGCTTTTAATTGTCTCAGAACAACTGAAGAGAAAGTAATATGTAAGTGATAGGAAATCAGTCCTGAATATTCACTGGAAGGACTGATGCTGAAGCTGAAGCTCCAATACTTTGGCCTCCTGACGCTAAGAACTGAATCATTGGAAAAGATCCTGCTGCTGGGAAAGATTGAAGACAGGAGGAGAAGGGGATGCCAGAGGATGAGATGGTTGGATAGCATCACCGACTTGATGGATGTGAGTTTGAGCAAGCTCCAGGAGATGGTGATGGACAGGGAGGCCTGGCGTGCTGTAGTCCACAACTGCACAACTGAACAACAACAAAAGTGACAAATGTCAGAATGAAGGCTAAGCAAAGTTTCTGTGGAAAAGAGAGAAAAGTAAAATTTTTTTAAAAAGAGAAAGAAAGAAAGAAAACTTGTCACACAGCACATAGTGATGTAGCCATACCAACATCAGAAGAACCGTAATAGTTTACACCTGGTTAATACTGAAACCTTTGGAATAAGAACTAATTTAAGGTTTATTGTAGAGTTAAGTCACTCGTGAATGCCACATTTTTCAGGTCCTCTATAATACATGGTTAAATTAAGCAAAAAAGAGGACATTTTGATAAATGTGAAGAACTACCTAACATAGGACAGACATACAGCCTGACTTCAAGAAGAACTAGCTCCAGAAACTAGAAAATTGCTCATAACTCTGACAGGAGCCTCTCTCTCCCAGGTCTCTGCTCTGACCACTGACTCTTTCTCTGCTCTCTCCACTCCTTCACCATTCTCTTCTCTGCTCACAGCCTGCAATGCACAATATGACTGTCCATAGCTACCCAGCTTGAGTTAACAGGTCCATGAGAGGACTGTGTTCCTCAACCCTTGATCTAAGTCTCCAGTGAATGGACTAGGTCAACCTGAGTCAAATTCTCACACCAAAATCAAGCAAGCAAAGGCTAAGGGCAGAGTTACTATTTTATACACAAACAACTGCTGGGAGCTGCACACCTACCACAAATTAAGAGGGGGCAGTTAAGAAAGTTGCTGAAAACTGGACAGATCTCTCCAAAAATGTTTGCAGTAAATGAAACATAGGGGTTGTGATTTTTTGTGCAGTTCACAAAGACCAAAAAAAAAAAAAAAGGCTTTGTATCTACAAAATCTTGAAAACACTGCTTTCTTATAACAGGATTGCAATAAATTCTTAACCAGTTTTCATTTTTTCAGAGGTTAAGTATGAGTACTCATCAACTATATTCCTCTCTTCCTCTAAAGTATCCATGCCTTGTAAGGTCACCAAGACAGACAGGTCATGGTGGAGAATTCTGACAAAATGTGGTCCACTGGAAGAGGGAATATCAAACCATGTCAGTATTCTTGCTTTGAGAAACCCATGGATAATATGAAAGGGCAAAAAGATATGACATTGAAAGATGAACTCCCCAGGCCAGTAGGTGTCCAAAATGCTACTGGAGAAGAGCAGAGAAATATCTCCAGAAAGAAGTAAGAGGCTGAGGCAAAGTGAAAACGATACCCAGTTGTGAATGTATCTGGTGGTGGAAGTAAGGTCCAGTGTTGCAAAGAACAATATAACATAGGAAACTGGAATGTTAGGTCCATGGATCAAGGTAAATTGGAAGTGGTCAAACAGGAGACGGCAAGAGTGAACATCGATATTTTAAGAATCAGTGAACTAAAATGGACTGGAATGGACGAATTTAATTCAGAAGACCATTATATCTACTACTGTGGGCAGGAATCCCTTAGAAGAAATGGAGTAGCCCTCATACTCAACAAAAGAGTTTAAAATGCAGTACTTGGGGGCAATCTCAACAACGACAGAATGATCTCTGTTCATTTCCAAACTAACCATTCAGTATTAGAGTAATCCAAGTCTATGTCCCAACCACTAATGCCAAAGAAGCTGAAGTTGAATGGTTCTATGAAGACTTACAAGACCTTCTAGAACTAATACCAAAAAAGAAGTCTTTTTCATCATATAGCTTGGAATGCAAAAGTAGGAAGTCAAAAGATACCGAGAGTAACAAGCAAATTTTGCTTTGGAGTACAGAATGAGTAGGGCAAAGACTAACAGAGTTTTGCCAAGAGAATGCACTGGTTATTAAAAAAAAAAAAAAAAAAAAACACCCTCTTCCAACAGCACAGGAGAAGACTCTACACATGGACATCACCAGATGGTCGACACTGAAATCAGATTGATTATATTCTTTGCAGCCAAAGATGGAGAAGCTCTACACAGTCAGCAAAAACAAGACCGGGAGCTGACTGTGGCTCAGATCACGAACTCCTTATTGCCAAATTCAGACTTAAATTGAAGAAAGTAGGGAAAAGCCCTACACCGTTCAGTTATGACCTAAATCAAATCCCTTACGATAATACAGTGCAAGTGCCAAATAGATTCAAGGGACTAGATCTGATAGACAGAGTGTCTGAAGAACTATGGACTGAGGTTTGTGACATTGAAGAGGAGGCAGTGATCAAGACCATCCCCAAGAAGAAGAAATGCAAAAAGGCAAAAGAGTTGTCTGAAGAGGACTTACAAATAACTGATAAAAGAAGAGAAGTGAAAGGCAAAGGAGAAAAGGAAAGATATACCCATTTGAATGCAGAGCTCCAAAGAATAGCAAGGGATAAGAAAGCCTTCCTAAGTGATCAATCCAAAGAAATAAAGGAAAACAACAGAACAGGAAGACTAGAGATCTCTTCAAGAAAATTAGAGATACCAAGGGAATATTTCATGCAAAAGTGGGCATAACAAAAGGCAGAAATGGTATGGACTTAACAGAAGCAGAAGATATGCAAGAACACAGAAGAAGTATACAAAAACATCTTCAGAATCCAGATAACCACGATGGTGTGATCACTCACCTAGAGCCAGACATCCTGGAATGGGAAGTCAAGTGGGCCTTAGGAAGCATGACTACGAACAAAGTTAGTGGAGGTGATGGAATTCCACTTGAGCTATTTCAAATCCTAAAAGATGATGCTCTGAAAGTGATGCACTCAATATGATAGCAAAACTGGAAAACTCAGCAGTGACCACAGGACTGGAAAAGGTCAGTTTTCATTCCAATCCCAAAGAAAGGCAATGCCAAAGAATGTTCAAACTACCACACAGTTACACTCATGTCACATGCTATCAAAGTAGTATTCAAATTTCTCCAAGCTAGACTTCAACAGTATGTGAACCGAGAACTTACATATGTTCAAGCTGGACTTAGAAAAGGTGGAGGAACCAGAGATCAAATTGCCAACATTCATTGGATCATAGAGAAAGCAAGGAAATTCCAGAAAAAAACTTCTACTACTGCTTCATTGACTACACTAAAGGCTTTGACTGGGAATCACAACAAACTGTGGAAAATTCTCAAAGTGATGGGAAAACCATCCCACCTGAGAAACCTGTATGCAGGTCAAGAGGCAACAGTTAGAACTGGACATGGAACAACAGACTGTTTCAAAATTAGGAAAGGAGTACATTAATTCTGTATATTGTCTGCTTATTTAACTTCTATGCAGAGTACACCATGTAAAATGCTGGACTGAATGAAGCACAAGCTGGAATCAAGATTTCCAGGATAAATATGAATAACTTCAGATATGCATATGACAGCACTCATATGCAGAAAGTGAAGAGGAACTAAAGAGCCTTTTGTGAAGTGAAAGAGGAGAGTGAAAAAGCTGGCCTAAAATTCAACATTCAAAAAACTAAGATCACAGCATCTGGTCCCATCATTTCATGGCAAATAGATGGGAAAACATTGGAAACAGTGAGATACTTTATTTTGGGGGCTCCAAAATCACTGAAGATAGTGACTGCAGCCATGAAATTAAAAGACACTTGCTCCTGGGAAGAAATGAGATGACCAACCTAGACAGTATATTGAAAAGCAGAGATATTACTTTGCTGACAAAGGTCCATATAGTCAAAGCTAAAGTTTTTCCAGTAATCATGTATGGATGTGAGAGTTGGACCATAAAGAAGGCTGAGCATTGAAAAACTGATGCTTTTGAACTGTGAGGTTGTAGAAGACTCTTGAAAGCCCCTTAGACCCCAAGATCAAACCAGTCAATCCTAAAGAATATCAATCCTGAATATTCGTTGGAAGGACTGATACTGAAGCTGAAGCTCCAATACTTTGTCCATCTCATGCGAAAAGTCAACTCATTGGAAAAGATCCTGATGCTGGAAAAGATTGAAGGCTGAAGGAGAAGAGGGAGCAGGGGATGAGATGGTTAGATAGCATCACCGACTCAATGAACATGTATTTGAGCAAACTCTGGGAGATACTGAAGGACAAGGAAGCTGCAGTCCATGGTGTCACCAAGAATCAGACATGACTGAGCAACTGAACCACAAAAATTTTTAAATAAATTCATTTGTATCATTTTTTTTAAGATTTTACATATAAGTGATACCATATGATATTTGTCTTTGTCTGATTTATTTCACTCAATAGGACAATCTCTAGGTCCTTCTGCTGCTGCTACTGCTGCTGCTAAGTCACTTCAGTCATGTCCGACTCTGTGCGACCCCGTAGATGGCAGCCCACCAGGTTCCCCCATCCCTGGGATTCTTAAGGCAAGAACACTGGAGTGGGTTGCCATTTCCTTCTCCAATCTAGGTCCTTCTATATTTCAGCAAATGGAGTTAGTTCATCCTTTTAATGGCTGAGTAATATTCCATTGTGTAATATGTACCACATTTTCTTTATCCATTCATCTGTCAGTGAACATTTAGGTAGCTTCCATGTCTTGGCTATTGTAAACAATGTTGCAGTGAACATTAGGGGTGCGTGTGTCTTTTTGAATTATAGATTTCTTCAAATGTATGCCCAGGAGTGGGATTGCTGGGTCATATGGTAGTTCTATTTTTAGTTTTTTAAGGAACTTCATGTTATTTTCCATAGTGGCTACACTAATTTACATTCCGACTAATATTTATTATTTGTAGACTTTTTGAGGATGCCTCTTCTGACTGGTCTGAGGTGATACTTGATTGTAGTTTCCATTTGTAATTCTTTAATAATTATTGCTGTGGATGTGACTGGTGATAGAACCAAGGTCCGATGCTGTAAAGAGCAATATTGCATAGGAACCTGGAATGTCAGGTCCATGAGTCAAGGCAAACTGGAAGTGGTCAAACAAGAGATGGTAAGAGTGAATGTCGACATTCTAGAAATCAGCGAACTCAAATGGACTGGAATGGGTGAATTTAACTCAGATGACCATTATATCTACTACTGCAGGCAGGAATCCCTCAGAAGAAATGCAGTAGCCATCATGGTCAACAAAAGAGTCCGAAATGCAATACTTGGATGCAATCTCAAAAACGACAGAATGATCTCTGTTCATTTCCAAGGCAAACCATTCAATATCACAGTAATCCAAGTCTATGCCCCAACCAGTAACACTGAAGAAGCTGAAGTTGAACGGTTCTATGAAGACCTACAAGACCTCTTAGAACTAACACCCAAAAAAGATGTCCTTTTCATTATAGGGGACTGGAATGCAAAAGTAGGAAGTCAAGAAACACCTGGAGTAACAGGCAAATTTGGCCTTGGAGTACGGAATGAAGCAGGGCAAAGGCTAATAGAGTTTTGCCAAGAAAATGCACTGGTCATAACAAACACTCTCTTCCAACAACACAAGAGAAGACTCTATACATGGACATCACCAGATGGTCAACACTGAAATCAGCTTGATTATATTATTTGCAGCCAAAGATGGAGAAGCTCTATACAGTCAGCAAAAACAAGACCAGGAGCTGACTGTGGCTCAGACCATGAAATCCTTATTGCCAAATTCAGACTGAAATTAAAGAAAGTAGGGAAAACCATTAGACCATTCAAATCCCTTATGATTATACAGTGGAAGTGAAAAATAGATTTAAGGGCCCAGATCTGATAGAGTGCCTGATGAACTATGGAATGAGGTTCGTGACACTGTACAGGAGACAGGGATCAAGACCATCCCCATGGAAAAGAAATGCAAAAAAGCAAAATAGCTGTCTGGGGAGCCTTACAAATAGTTGTGAAAAGAAGAGAAGCAAAAAGCAAAGGAGAAAAGGAAATATATAAGCATCTGAATACAGAGTTCCAGAGAATAGCAAGAAGAGATAAGAAAGCCTTCTTCAGCGATCAATGCAAAGAAATAGAGGAGAACAACAAAATGGGAAAGACTACAGATCTCTTCAAGAAAATTAGAGATACCAAGGGAAACTTTCATGCAAAGATGGGCTCAATAAAGGACAGAAATGGTATGGACCTAACAGAAGCAGAAGATATGAAGAAGAGGTGGCAAGAATACACAGAAGAACTGTACAAAAAAGATCTCCATGACCCAGATAATCACGATGGTGTGATCACTGACCTAGAGCCAGACATCCTGGAATGTGAAGTCAAGTGGGCCTTAGCAAGCACCACTACGAACAAAGCTAGTGGAGGTGATGGAATTCCACTTGAGCTATTTCAAATCCTGAAAGATGATGCTGTGGAAGTGCTGCACTCAATATGCCAGCAAATTTGGAAAACTCAGCAGTGGCCACAGGACTGGAAAAGGTAAGTTTTCATTTCAATCCCAAAGAAAGGCAATGCCAAAGAATGCTCAAACTACCGCACAATTGCACTCATCTCACATGCTAGTAAAGTAATGCTCAAAATTCTCCAAGCCAGGCTTCAGCAGTATGTGAACTGTGAACTTCCTGATGTTCAAGCTGGTTTTAGAAAAGGCAGAGAGACCAAACATCAAATTGCCAACATCTGCTGGATTGCGGAAAAAGTAAGAGAGTTCCAGAAAAACATCTATTTCTGCCTTATTGATTATGCCAAAGCCTTTGACTGTGTGGATCACAATAAACTGTGGAAAATTCTGAAAGATATAGGAATACCAGACCACCTGATATGCCTCTTGAGAAATTTGTATGCAGGTCAGGAAGCAACAGTTAGAACTGGACATGGAAAAACAGACTGGTTCCAAATAGGAAAAGGAGTTCGTCAAGGCTGTATATTGTCACCCTGCTTATTTAACTTATATGCAGAGTACATCATGAGAAACGCTGGACTGGATGAAGCACAAGCTGGAATCAAGATTGCCGAGAGAAATATCAATAACCTCAGATATGCAGATGACACCACCCTTATGGCAGAAAGTGAAGAGGAACTAAAAAGCCTCTTGATGAAAGTGAAAGTGGAGAGTGAAAAAGTTGGCTTAAAGCTCAACATTCAGAAAACGAAGATCATGGCATCCGGTCCCATCACTTCATGGGAAATAGATGGGGAAACAGGGGAAACTGTGTCAGACTTTATTTTGGGGGGCTCCAAAATCACTGCAGATGGTGACTGCAGCCATGAAATTAAGACACTTACTCCTTGGAAGGAAAGTTGTGACCAACCTAGATAGCATATTCAAAAGCAGAGACATTACTTTGCCAACAAAGGTCCGTCTAGTCAAGGCTATGGTTTTTCCTGTGGTCATGTATGGATGTGAGAGTTGGACTGTGAAGAAGGCTGAGCGCTGAAGAATTGATGCTTTTGAACTATGGTGTTGGAGAAGGCTCTTGAGAGTCACTTGGACTGCAAGGAGATCCAACCAGTCCATTCTGAAGGAGATCAGCCCTGGGATTTCTTTGGAAGGAATGATGCTAAGGCTGAAACTCCAGTACTCTGGCCACCTTATGTGAAGAGTTGACTCATTGGAAAAGACTCTGATGCTGGGAGAGATTGGGGGCAGGAGGAGAAGGGGACGACAGAGGATGAGACAGCTGGATGGCATCACTGACTCGATGTACATGAGTCTGGGTGAACTCCAGGAGTTGGTGATGGACAGGGCGACCTGGCGTGCTGTGATTCATGGGGTCGCAAAGAGTCGGACACGACTGAGCGACTGAAATAGCTAATAATTACTGATGTTGAGCATCTTTTCATGTGCCTATTGACCATCTGTATGTCTTCTTTGGAGAAATGTCTCTTTAGATCTTCTGCCCATTTTTGATTAGGTTGTTTGCTTTTTTATTATTGAGTTTATGAGCTGTTTTTATATTTTGGAAATTAATCCCTTGTCAGTAGCATTGTTTGCAAATATTTTTTCCCATTCTTTGGGTTGTCTTTTTATTTTATTTATGGTTTCCTTTGCTTTGCAAAAGCTTATAAGTTTGATTAGGTCTCATTTGTTTATTTTTTGTTTTATTTCTATTGTCTTAGGAGACTGACTTATGGAATCATTAGTGCAATTTATATCAGAGAATGTTTTGCTTGTGTTCTCTTCTAGGAATATGGTATCATGTCATATTGAAGTCTTTAACCCATTTTGAGTTATTGTGTATGGCATGAGGGAGGGTCTAACTTCATTGATTTCCATGCAGGTGTTCAATTTTCCCAACACTACTTGCTAAAGAGACTGTCTTCTCTTATTTTATATTCTTGTCTTCTTTACTGAAGATTAATTGACTAAAGTTGTGTGGGTTTATTTCTTGGCTCTCTATTCCATTCCTTTGATCTATGTGTCTGTTTCTGTTCCAAAACCAGTGTTTGGATTACTGCAGCTTTGTAGTATTGACTGAAGTCTGGGAGGATTATGCCTCCAAGCTTATTCTTTTCCCTCATGTTTGCTTTGGCAATTATGGATCTTTTGTTGTTCCGTGTAAATTTTAGGATTATTTCTTTGAGTTCTGTGAAAACGTCATGGGTAATTTGATAAAGATCGAATTAAATCTATAGATTGCTTTGGGTAGTATACCCATTTTAATGATATTAATTGCTCAATTCAAGAGCATAGGATATCTTTCCATTTCTTTGAATCATATTCAATTTCCTTTATCAGTGTTTCATAGTTCTCAAGTCTTTCCACTCCTTGGTTAGGTTTATTCCTAAGTAGTTTTTTTCTTTTGGATGTAATTTTCAAATGGATTTTTTTTTTTTTACTTTCCCTTTCTGATATTTCATGGTTAGTGTAAAAAAAGTAACATATTTCTAATTCTTAACCCTGTATCCTACTACCTTGCTGAATGTCATCCACATATAATGAAGAATGTCTTGTCTTCTAGAGTATAGATGTTAAATGTTGTATCTTAAATATGTTAATATTTTATGGTTTCACAGTACTGAAGAAGGAACAAAAGCTTCCTGACGTCTATACTTACTACTCAATGACCAGGAAGGACAATGACAAAGGCATCTGGGCCTCTGGAAAAGGAGCCCTTCAAGCTCCAGTTATAGCTGCTACTCACTTTAATAAATCTATAACTTGAAATCCAGAGTTTTACACTTCAGTTGCGAACAGTTTGACAAATTCAAACTGATTCAATACCCTACAGGATGAATATTTACAGTGAGAAACTATTTAATTCAGCCTCAATTTCTGCAAGAGTTATGATCAGTGAAAGTATTCTTATTAATCTGAGATTTCTTTTAGGTGAGAATAGTGGCTTGTTTATATACTAAAGACATTCCATCCTAGGATTTCCTTCTTTATAATCATTTCAGTCCAAGTTTCTGCCCTTGGGAATCTGGTAATGAGTATTCTATGTCTATTTGACTTTTATAAATTTAGGAGATTACTTTTTTTCCTATCCTGGAGTTGTCTTGTTGTTTAGTTATTTGCTATTAATATTTAAACATATTCTTAACAGGCTATCCCTAATGAGTAATACTTTTACAAAACACATTATTCTTTAGCCATTTTATGCATAAGGAAAATGTGAGTTGTGTATATAATCTAGAACGATGTGAAAATCTGAACCATTAGCCATCTAGTAAAAGACAATATTTTTACTCTTCTTCTAAATAATGTTAGTGATTCTCAGCACACTTTATGTCCTTAAAACTATTGAAAACTCCAAAAGAATTCTTTATGTGTTACACCTATTGATATTTACCTCATTAGAAATTGAAACTGAGATATTTAAGAAATATTTACCTGTTTATTTGAGAATGACAATAGTAAACCCAATGCCTGTTAACATAGACATATTTAATGAAAAATAACTATCTTTTTCAGAAGAAAGAAATTTTAGTGTAAAGAGTGGCATTAATTTTTCACTTTGCAAAGTTTTTCAATGTCTGACTTGACAGAAGAGAGCTAGATTCTAATATCTGTTTCTGTATTCAATCTGTTCTGTTATTTCATTGTAGTTTATGAAGGAAATACAGCTTAATTCAGATGCAGTTGGGAAAAGAAAGCATATTTTACTAGGCTTTCCAGATAATTGAGGCTATTTCTCCTAGATATCAAAGCAAAACTCTACAAGTGGTAGCTTCTTATAGATTTTCTGCAGTGTAAAATCTGAAACTACCTCAGTGAACTGTATGTAGTCTTATTACATTAAAATCTTTTGGTCTATCTTGCACTCTGGACACATCTTTTAATCATTCATGATCCTGTAGTGTCATACATTGGTTATTTCAAAAATATTGTTTTCCAGAATTGTGCAGCTTTTCCAAATGTTGACATTATATTATTATACAATATCAAAGAATCACATTTCTCATCAGAAAAGACTTTAAGTATTAGGAAGCTCTTAAGCTTATAGTTGCAAATACAAATTTTCCAATTTTCGTATCTTTGCTTGAATGCTCTAATTTTACTAACAGCAAATGCTGTCAGTTGCTTTCCTTTAAGAGATGGACTTGCTTCATCCGTTTTTTGTTTTTTGTTTTTGTTTTTTAGAAAATGTCTGCCAAATACCCAAGTCAAAACAACCTAAGTTTAAATCTCAATTGTTTTTTCAAATAAAAATGATGTTTCATGGGAAAAGTCAGTTGTTCAGCTCACAACTTAAACAATTGGATGCTTTTACTTCCTCAGAGACAATCATCATATTTTAATGCATCAGAAATGCTTTAAGTATTTCCCATTCTATTACATGAAATGTTACAAACACTCAAGGATTGAGATTTAATAAAATTCATAATTCATCAGGGACGTTGTAAGGTGAAACTGTCCTCTTTTTTAACTGTAAATATGTGACAAGGAAGAATGCAATGGCTGCAAGTATGGTTTGGTGCCACTGCTTTGATTTTTTTTTTTAATTTTATTTTATTTTTAAACTTTACATAATTGTATTAGTTTTGCCAAATATCAAAATGAATCCGCCACAGGTATACATGTGTTCCCCATCCTGAACCCTCCTCCCTCCTCCCTCCCCATTCCATCCCTCTGGGTCGTCCCAGTGCACCAGCCCCAAGCATCCAGTATCGTGCATCGAACCTGGACTGGCAACTCGTTTCATACATGATATTTTACATGTTTCAATGCCTTTCTCCCAAATCTTCCCACCCTCTCCCTCTCTCTCAGAGTCCATAAGACTGTTCTATACATCAGTGTCTCTTTTGCTGTCTCGTACACAGGGTTATTGTTACCATCTTTCTAAATTCCATATATATGTGTTAGTATACTGTATTGGTGTTTTTCTTTCTGGCTTACTTCACTCTGTATAATAGGCTCCAAACTGCTTTGATTTTTTTCTGAGGTACCCCCTTTTACTCATCATTGCTTTTGTCCCAACAGTGCAAATGTCAGTACAGTGAAAAAGACAAACAAATTTATATAATTATGAAGTTTCTCCCCATAGACTTTCGTAGAATCTCAGGGACCTACAAGGGTCAAGGGGACTAGACTTTGAGAACTACTACTTCACAGAATGTTCAGTTTAGTCTTCACTTCTAAGGCTCTGGTTTGAAAAGTGCTAAAACTTCAGCTATATTGTCTAGTGAAGATAAAGAAGAGAAGCCAAAACTGACCAGGACAAAGGGTACCAAAAAAAAAAAAAAAATTGCCCCAATTGGAGGACTATCTTTTCAAAGAAGTGAATTCTAGTGTCAAATGAAATTCAAATTCAGACTGGTGAGAGCACTGTCATAAGAATGTCACAAGTATCAACCTGTTTATTTTTAAAAGAATCCAATTTATTTGCAAGTTAAATAAAAGCAAAAAAAAAAGCACTATATAATAGTGTTTGCTATTTTTGTATTTTGAAGTTAATTTGCTAGTAAATATAGAACACAAATTAAAAAAAAAAGAATCACAGCCACTAGTTGGCTTATAGAGCTAACAAGTAATTTTCCCCAGAGATACCATCTCACAAAATTTAAGCAGGATATTAAGTCTCTGACTAGGTAGGTTGGAGTCAAACACAGTGTTCATTCCTAACAGTAGATGAATAATGTGCTAGTCAGTAAACTGAGGCAGATACCTAGTCTTTATGGCCAGAACCACCTGAGGAGAGCGGTTAATTTGAAGGAAGAGAGACGAGAGTAAACAAATGCAAATTCTATATTTTATAGATTCCAAAGGCACACAACAAAGTACATCAGGTCTTAGGTCTATATAAGCAAGATTAAGACTAGAACACATCAGCTGGCATCTGAATGAGGCTAATCAGAAACCTCACTCCTTGGTGAGTTTTGGTCCTGAAACCAGGAATGATGGAGTTTACAGATTTAAAACTTGAATGATTACATCTACAAGGTTCTGAAGAAGGCAAAGGTAGACTTAATTTTCCAAACCAATTGAAATAATTTTATTTAAATGATCTTAACAACTTGACAAATTATTATTATTATTAGAATGGAGATATGTGAAACAATGATTTTCAAACCATAACCTTCATCATCCTGGGACAGATGACTATCTTATGATATTTACAACATGGGTAGAAACAAGATATATGACAACAGCAACACAAAATGAGAGAGGGAAATAAATGGCTTAAACCCTTGCATTGTTTGGAAAGTGAAATAGACCAATTTAAGCACCCCACTCCAGTACTTTTGCCTAGAAAATCCCATGGACAGAGGAGCCTGGTGGGCTGCAGTCCATGGGGTCACTAGAGTCGGACACAACTGAGCGACTTCACTTTCACTTTTCACTTTCATACATTGGAGAAGGAAAGGGCAACCCACTCCAGTGCTCTTGCCTGGAGAATCCCAGGGACAGGGGAGCCTAGTGAGCTGCCGTCTATGGGGTCGTACAGAGTCAGACACGACTGAAGCAACTAAACAGCACAGCAACAGGAAGGTAGACTGTAGCAAGCCAAGAATGTATATGGTAGCCTCAACTGTAATCATTAAAACAATAATGCAAATCTATTTAGCTAAAATGTAATAGAAGACATAAAATGTTATATTTTTAAATTTTTGCTTATGTGGCAAAAAAAAAAAAAAGGCCAGAAAAGTGAGGAAAAAAGAAAAACTCAGGAAAAAAGAACAAATGAGACAAATGGAAAATAAATCACAAAATAATAGAACAAGTTACCTAAAAGAAAAGAAACAGATATGTTACAATAATAATGTTAATAATGACTGAGATGCCAGGCCCTGTGCTAGACACTTCACATGAATATTTCGTTGTCTTCTCAACAATTCAATAGACAAGTATTCAGTTCAGTTCAGTTCAGTTACTCAGTCGTGTCCGACTCTTTGCGACCCCATGAATTGCAGCATGCCAGGCCTCCCTGTCTGTTACCATCTACTGGAGTTCACTCAAACTCACGTCCATTGAGTCGGTGATGCCATCCAGCCATCTCATCCTCTGTCATCCCCTTTTCCTCCTGCCCCCAATCCCTCCCAGCATCAGAGTCTTTTCCAATGAGTCAACTCTTCGCATGAGGTGGCCAAAGTACTGGAGTTTCAGCTTTAGCATCATTCCTTCCAAAGAACACCCAGGACTGATCTGCTTCAGAATGGACTGGTTGGATCTCCTTGCAGTCCAAGGGACTCTCAAGAGTCTTCTCCAACACCACAGTGCAAAAGCATCAGTTCTTCGGTGCTCAGCTTTCTTCACAGTCCAACTCTCACATCCATACATGACCACTGGAAAAACCATAGCCTTGACTAGACGGACCTTTGTTGGCAAAGAAATGTCTCTGCTTTTGAATATGCTATCTAGGTTGGTCACAACTTTCCTTCCAAGGAGTAAGCGTCTTTTAATTTCATGGCTGCAGTCACCATCTGCAGTGATTTTGGAGCCCAAAAATATAAAGTCTGACACTATTTCCACTGTTTCCCCATCTATTTCCCATGAAGTGATGGGACCAGATGCCATGATCTTCATTTTTTACTATCTCCATTTTATTACTGATAGGAAAACTGAAGCTTTTAGTAAAGAGCAGAGTCCGCTTTAGAATCATAGTTGCCTGACCACGAAACTTAAGTTTTTAACCATTCTGCTAGTATGTTTCTCTTTGGGTTATAAAAAAAAACCAAGACTCTGGACAGAGAAACCTACAAAGTGATGAATTTCTCTGCACATGTTAATCATATGTTCAGCTTACTGTGATACAAAGAAAGCTAGTGTATGTACATATATGTATATATATATAGTATATACATATACACCTAAATATGTAAAACACAATAAATATAAATGAAATACAAATAAAAACTTCCCTGGTGCCTCAGACAGCAAAGAATCCACCTGCAGTGCAGGAGACCTGGGTTCAATCCCTAGGCTGGGAAGATCCCCTGGAGAAGGGCATGGCAACCCATTCCAGTATTCTTGCCTGGAGAATCCCCATGGACAGAGGAGCCTGGTGGGCTACAATCCATGGGGTTGTGTCAATCAGACACAACTGAGTGACTAAGCACACAATACAGGTTTGTATATAATGTCCCTTTCATAGATCACAACTTTGTCATGGCGAAGAGACTTACAAAACTCAGTGAAGCTATGACCTTGTCGTGCAGGGCCAGCCAAAACATGAAGAGTTCTGACAAAACATGGTCCACTGGAGAAGGAAATGGCAACCCACTCCAGTATTCTTATCTGGAGATCTCCATGGATGGTATGAAAAAAAAACAAAAAGATATGACATCAGAAGATGAACTGTCCAGGTTGGAAGATATCCAATATGTTACTGGGAAAGAGCAGAGAGCAATTACCAATAGCTCCAGTAAGAATGACAAGACCGGATCAAAGCAGGAATGACACTCAGTTGTTGATGTGTCTGGTGGTGAAAGTAAAGTCCAGCGCTGTAAAGAACAATATGGCATAGGAACCTGAAATGTTAGGTCCTGAATCAAGGTAAACTGGACATGGTCAAACAGGAAATGGCAAGATTGAACATTGACATCTTAGGAATCAGTGAATTAAAATGGACAAGAATGGGCGAATTTAATTCAGATGACCATTATATCTATCCCTTAGAAGAAATGGAATAGCCCTCATAGTCAACAAAAGAGTCCAAAATGCTGTTGTTGCTTAGTTCTTAAGTTGTGTCCAACTCTTTTGCAATCCCATGAACCATAGCGCACCAGGCTCCACTGTCCATGGGATTTTCAAGGCAAGAACATTGGAGTGGGTTGCCATTTCCATCTCCACCAAAATGTAGTACTTGGCTGCAATCTCAAAAACAACAGAATAATCTCTGTTATCTTTCCAAGGCAAAGCATTCAATATCACAGTAATCCAAGTCTATGTGCCAACCACAGAGTCAAAGCAACTGAAGTTGACTGGTTTTATGAAGAACTACAACACAGCCAAGAACTAACACCAAAAGACATCCTTTTCATCATATGAGATTGGAATGCAAAAGTAGGAAGTCAAGAGATACCCAGATTAACAGGCAAGTTTGGCCTTGGAGTACAAAATGAAGCAGGGAAAGGTTGATAGAGTTTTGTCAAGAAAACACACTGGTCATAGCAAACACCTTTTTCCAACAACTCAAGACAGGACTCTACACACGGACATCACTAGATGGTCAATATTGAAATAAGAATGATTATGTTCTTTGCAGCCAAAGTTAAGGAAGATCTATATAGTCAGGTGCTGTTATCTTCATTGCCTCCACCAAAGTTTAGTCTCAGATCAAACAACAGTGAGGGAACACAGCCCTGCCCATCAACAGAAAATTGGATTAAAGATAACTAAGCATGGTCCTGCCCATCAAAACAAGACCCAGTTGTCCCCACAGTCAGTCTCTCCCATCAGGAAGCTTCCACAAGCCTCTTATCCTTATCCTTCAGAGGGCAGACAGAATGAAAACCACAATCAAAGAAAACTAACCAATCTGATCATGGGGTCACAAGGAGTAGGACTTGACTGAGTGACTGAACTGATGCAGTCAGTAGAAACGAGACCTGAGCTGACGGTGGCTTAGATCATGAGCTCCTTATTGCAAGTGTTAATCATTCAGTCATGACTGACTCTCTGTGACCCCTTGGACTGTAGCCCACCAGGAATTCTCCAGGCAAAAATACTGGAGTGGGTAACCATTCCTTACTCCAGGGAATCTTCCTGACCCAGGTATCAAACCTAGGTCTCCTGAATTTCAGGGGGATTCTTTGCACTCTGAGTCAACAGAGAAGCCCCCTTAGTTTAATTAAAAATAATAATAATAAAGCTTAAATTGAAGAAAGTAGGCAAAACCACTAGGTCATTCAGGTAGAACCTAAATCAGATCCCTTATGATTATACAGTGGAGGTGAAGAATAGATTATGGGATTGTATCTGGTAGACAGAGTTCCTGGAGAATTATGAACAGAAGTTAGTAACATTATACAGGAGATAGTAACCAAAACCATCCCAAGAAAAAGAAATGGAAGAAGACAAAGTGTTTATCTAAGGAGACTTAATAAATGGCTGAGGAAAGAAGAGAAGCCAAATGCAAAGGCAAAAGAGAAAGACATATCCAACTGAAAGCAGAGTTCCAGAGAACAGCAAGGAGAGATAAGAAGGCTTTCTTAAATGAACAATGCAAAGAAATAGAGAAAAACAATTGAATAGGAAAGACTAGACATATCTTCCTAAATTGGAGATATCAGTGGAATATTTCATGCATGGATGGGCACAATAAAGGACAGAAATGGTAAAGACCTAACAGAAGCAGAAGAGATTAAGAAGAGGTGGCAAGAATACACAGAAGAACTATACAAGAAAGGTCTTAATGATCTGAATAACCATGCTGGTATGATCACTCACCTAGAGGGTGGAGTCACTCATCCTGGAGTGTAGAGTCAAGTGGGCCTCAGGGAGCATTACAGTGAACAAAGCTAGTAGAGGTGATGGGATTCCAGCTGAACTATTTAAAATCCCCAAAAAGGATGCTATTAAAGTGCTTCACTCAATATGCCAGGAAATTTGGAAAACTTAGCAGTGGCCACAGGACTGGAAAATATCAGTTTTCATTCCAATACCAAAGAAGAACAATGCCAAAGAATGTTCAAACTACCATATAATTTGCATTCATTCCGCATGCTAGCAAGGGTATGCACAAAATCCTTCAGGCTAGGCTTCAGCAGTATGTGAACAAAGAACTTCCAGATGTACAAGATGGGTTTTGAAGAGGCAGAGGAATCAGAGATCAAATTACCAACATTTGTTGGATCATGGAGAAAGCAAGGGAGTTCCCGGAAAAAAAATTTTTTACTTCTGTTTTAATGATTATGCGAAGCCTTTAATTATGTAGGTCACAACAAACTGTGGAAAACTCTTAAAGAGATGGGAGTACATACCACCTTATCTGTCTCCTGAGAAAACTTACATGTAACACCTGACTGGTTCAAAATTGGGAAATGAATACAATTGGCTATGTACTGTTACCCTGCTTATTTAACTTCTGGGCATAGTACATCATGCAAAATGCCAGGCTAGGACAAATCACAAGCTGAAATCAAGACTGCTGGGAAAAAATATCAACAACCTCAGATATGCAGATGATACCACTTTAATGGCAGAAAGTGAACAGAAACTAAGGAGCCTCTTGATGAGGGTGAAAGAGAAGAGTGAAAAAGCTGGCTTAAAATTAAGCATTCAAAAAACTAAGATCATGGGATCTGGTCCCATCCCTTCATGGAAAATAGAAGGGAAAAAAGTGGAAGCAGTGACAGGTTTTCCTTTGTTGGGCTCCAAAATCACTGAGTTAGTGACTGCAGCTGAAAAGCTATGACAAACCTAGGCAGCATATTAACAAGCAGAGACATCACTTTGCCAACAAATGTCCATATAATCAAAGCTATGGTTTTTCCAGTAATCATGTACAGATGTGAGAGTTGGACCATAAAGAAGGCTGAGTGCCAAAGCATTGATGCTTTCAAATTGTGGTGCTGGAAAGACCCTTGAGACTCCCATGGAACACAAGAAGATCAAACCAGTCAATCAAAAAGGAAATCAACCCTGAATATTCATTGGAAGGATTGATGCTGAAGCCAAAGCTCCAATATTTTGGCCACCTAATGCTAAGAACTGACTCATTGGAAAAGACCTCGATGCTGGGAAAGATTGAAGGCAGGAGGAGAAGAGAGTGACAGAGGACAGATGGTTGGATGGCCTCACCGACTCAATGAACATGAATTTGAGCAAACTCTGGGAAATAGGGAAGGATAGGGAAGCCTGGCATGCTGCAGTCCATGGAGTCACAAAGAGTAGAACACAACTGAGTGACTGAACAGCAACAATAATGTATCTGTGGATATATATCTATTGATCCATATCTATCTCTACCTAGTAGACCAGAGCCTGACATTGAAAGAACCCTTCTTTTGAAACAATTACATATATATAAATAGGATTGATTTTACTTGAATCATAATTGTTTTTTAAATTAGTTTCAAGAGGTTTTAAAATCTAGTGACAGAAAACAATAAAATTAGTTCAATGTAAAACCAGTTAGTATTTATCCAGACATTAGATTTCTTGGAGTTTAGACACTTTGAGAAAAAAAAATTTGAGAAAGAGAAATAATGAAATTAAAGAACAGCACGTGTGCTGTACTAAGTTGCTTCACTCATGTCTGACTCTTTGCGACTCTATGGACTACAGCCCAGGAAGCTCCTCTGTCCTTGAGATTCTTCAGGCAAAAATACTGGAGTGGGTTGTCCTGCCCTCCTGCAGGGGATCTTCCTAACCCAGGGATCAAACCCTCATCTCTTATGTCTCTTGCACTGTCAGGCAGGTTCTTTAACACTAGTGCCACCTGGGAAGCCCCAAAGAACAGCATGCTGCTGCTGCTGCTAAGTCGCTTCAGTCGTGTCCGACTCTGTACGACCCATAGACGGCAACCCACCAGGCTCCCCTGTCCCTGGGATTCTCCAGGCAAGAATACTGGAGTGGGTTGCCATTTCCTTCTCCAGTGCATGAAAGTGAAAAGTGAAAGTGAAGTCGCTCAGTCGTGTCCGACCCTCAGCGATCCCATGGATTCAGCCTTCTAGGCTCCTCCATCCATGGGATTTTCCAGGCAAGAGTCCTGGAGTGGGGTGCCATTGCCTTCTCCGAAGAACAGCATAGATATGTGTTATTATTACTGTATTGCTGTTCTTTAGGTTTAGAGGTTTATAATGATTTCTGTATAGCTTAATTTCCTCATTACTTTATCATTTCACTTGTTTGGGTGTATATCCAGAGAACACCATGTGCTCAATTGTCTGCCTCTTTTCTCTGAAAGCCAGAATAAGACCATTCTTATTTACCCTCACCATTTGAAAAGCACAGATACCTGTAGTCAGTTAATTATAAAATTGAGTGTTAGGGCAGAAATAAATGAAAAAGAAACAAAAGAGACCATAGCAAAAATCAACAAAGCCAAAAGCTGGTTCTTTGAAAGGATAAATAAAATTGGCAAACCATTAGCCAGACTCATCAAGAAACAAAGGGAGAAAAATCAAATCAATAAAATTAGAAATGAAAATGGAGAGATCACAACAGACAACACAGAAATACAAAGGATCATAAGAGACTACTATCAACAATTATATGCCAATAAAATGGACAACGTGGAAGAAATGGACAAATTCTTAGAAAAGTACAACTTTCCAAAACTGGACCAGGAAGAAATAGAAAATCTTAACAGACCCATCACAAGCACAGAAATTGAAACTGTAATCAAAAATCTTCCAGCAAACAAAAGCCCAGGTCCAGATGGCTTCACAGCTGAATTCTACCAAAAATTTAGAGAAGAGCTAACACCTATCCTGCTCAAACTCTTCCAGAAAATTGCAGAGGAAGGTAAACTTCCAAACTCATTCTATGAGGCCACCATCACCCTAATACCAAAACCTGACAAAGATCCCACAAAAAAAGAAAACTACAGGCCAATATCACTGATGAACATAGATGCAAAAATCCTTAACAAAATTCTAGCAATCAGAATCCAACAACACATTAAAAAGATCATACACCATGACCAAGTGGGCTTTATCCCAGGGATGCAAGGATTCTTCAATATCCGCAAATCAATCAATGTAATACACCACATTAACAAATTGAAAAATAAAAACCATATGATTATCTCAATAGATGCAGCAAAAGCCTTTGACAAAATTCAACATCCATTTATGATAAAAACTCTCCAGAAAGCAGGAATAGAAGGAACATACCTCAACATAATCAAAGCTATATATGACAAACCCACAGCAAACATTATCCTCAATGGTGAAAAATTGAAAGCATTTCCTCTAAAGTCAGGAACAAGACAAGGGTGCCCACTTTCACCATTACTATTCAACATAGTTTTGGAAGTTTTGGCCACAGCAATCAAAGCAGAAAAAGAAATAAAAGGAATCCAAATTGGAAAAGAAGAAGTAAAACTCTCACTATTTGCAGATGACATGATCCTCTACATAGAAAACCCTAAAGACTCCACCAGAAAATTACTAGAACTAATCAATGATTATAGTAAAGTTGCAGGATATAAAATCAACACACAGAAATCCCTTGCATTCCTATACACTAACAATGAGAAAACAGAAAGAGAAATTAAGGAAACAATTCCATTCACCATTGCAACGGAAAGAATAAAATACTTAGGAATATATCTACCTAAAGAAACTAAAGACCTATATATAGAAAACTATAAAACACTGGTGAAAGAAATCAAAGAGGACACTAATAGATGGAGAAATATACCATGTTCATGGATTGGAAGAATCAATATAGTGAAAATGAGTATACTACCCAAAGCAATTTATAGATTCAATGCAATCCCTTTCAAGCTACCAACGGTATTCTTCACAGAGCTAGAACAAATAATTTCACAATTTATATGGAAATACAAAAAACCTCGAATAGCCAAAGCTATCTTGAGAAAGAAGAATGGAACTGGAGGAATCAACCTACCTGACTTCAGGCTGTATTACAAAGCCACAGTTATCAAGACAGTATGGTACTGGCACAAAGACAGAAATATTGATCAATGGAACAAAATAGAAAGCCCAGAGATAAATCCACGCACATATGGACACCTTATCTTTGACAAAGGAGGCAAGAATATACAATGGATTAAAGACAATCTCTTTAACAAGTGGTGCTTGGAAATCTGGTCAACCACTTGTAAAAGAATGAAACTAGAACACTTTCTAACACCATACACAAAAATAAACTCAAAATGGATTAAAGATCTCAACGTAAGACCAGAAACTATAAAACTCCTAGAGGAGAACATAGGCAAAGCACTCTCCGACATACATCACAGCAGGATCCTCTATGACCCACCTCCCAGAATATTGGAAATAAAAGCAAAAATAAGCAAATGGGACCTAATTAAACTTAAAAGCTTCTTCACAACAAAGGAAACTATTAGCAGGGTGAAAAGGCAGCCTTCAGAATGGGAGAAAATAATAACAAATGAAGCAACTGACAAACAACTAATCTCAAAAATATACAAGCAACTCCTACAGCTGAACTACAGAAAAATAAATGACCCAATCAAAAAATGGGCCAAAGAACTAAATAGACATTTCTCCAAAGAAGACATACAGATGGCTAACAAACACATGAAAACATGCTCAACATCACTCATTATCAGAGAAATGCAAATCAAAACCACTATGAGGTACCATTTCACGCCAGTCAGAATGGCTGTGATCCAAAAGTCTACAAGCAATAAATGCTGGAGAGGGTGTGGAGAAAAGGGAATCCTCTTACACTGTTGGTGGGAATGCAGGCTAGTACAGCCACTATGGAGAACAGTGTGGAGATTCCTTAAAAACTGGAAATAGAACTGCCTTATACACACTGAGGAAACCAGAAGGGAAAGAGACACGTGTACCCCAATGTTCATCGCAGCACTGTTTATAATAGCCAGGACATGGAAGCAACCTAGATGCCCATCAGCAGATGAATGGATAAGAAAGCTGTGGTACATATACACAATGGAGTATTACTCAGCCATTAAAAAGAATACATTTGAATCAGTTCTAATGAGGTGGATGAAACTGGAACCTATTATACAGAATGAAGTAAGCCAGAAAGAAAAACACCAATACAGTATACTAACGCATATATATGGAATTTAGAAAGATGGTAACAATAACCCTGTGTACGAGACAGCAAAAGAGACACTGATGTATAGATCAGTCTTATGGACTCTGTGGGAGAGGGAAAGGGTGGGGAGATTTGGGAGAATGGCATTGAAACATGTAAAATATCATGTATGAAATGAGTCACCAGTCCAGGTTCGATGCACGATACTGGATGCTTGGGGCTGGTGCACTGGGATGACCCAGAGGGATGGTATGGGGAGGGAGGAGGGAGGAGGGTTCAGGATGGGGAGCACGGTATACCTGTGGCGGATTCATTTCGATGTTTGGCAAAAGTAATACAATATTGTAAAGTTTAAAAATAAAATAAAATTAAAAAAATAAATAAATAAATAAAATTGAGTGAATATATGAATATCCAGAAGCAGTGTAAATACTCCTGACTCTAAGTTCCTGAAGAAATACATCATCTTATTTCATCATCATGACCAAAGTTTCATTGGTGGAAAACTGATGAGATGAGGGAGAAAAGATGTGAGAATCAATGACACAAATAAAAATATCAAGTGACCCAAAACCTAATTACACTTCTTTATGTTTAGTTTTGGCAAATAAGAGAAATTGTTTGTACCACTTCTTAAGCATCTATATCCATAGGCATAATGGAGATTCTGGCTGAAAGAACAGACAATTTAGGATTAAAATTTAGTCAAAGTGGAATATCCTAGAAAGACACAGTCAAAGGCTGGCTGGGTGTCTTCTGACAACAAACATTCAAGCTAAAATCTTTAAACAAAACATTTTATAGAAGAGACAAAAATTTTTCTGGCTGATCTAAGTTATTCTATGCAATTCTGAGAGATATTTTATTCTCTACAAAGTATTTATCAATATCACTTGTTTCAATGAATATATGCTTCAAGGTCCTTGAAAAAATTCACCAAAGTCCAGGGTAAAGAATAATTCAAATTCAGAATAACTAAACTGAACTCTTGGCACAATCTTCTAAATTTCAAATCGCTGGTGAATGCTCCTTCCACTTGTTACCCTTCAAGAACCATTAGCCCTTTTGTCAGTTCAAAGCCCTAATGTAAGTGTTTCGAGGCTTCCACCTTGCCCAACACGATGCTAGATCACTAGGGGATACACCTGAAGTACACTATTTGCAAAGCCTCCTCAGATACCCACATTGCCTTCTTGCTTTTCTTTTCCTTTGGGATGGTTTTGTTCAGTGTCTCCTGTACAATATTATGAACCTCTGTCCATAGCTCTTCAGGCACAGTGTTAACTAGTTATCTAGTCCCCTGAATCTATTTGTTACCTCTACTGCGAATTCATACAGAATTTTATTTAAGTCCTACCTGGCTGGTCCAGTGTTTTTCCCAGTTTTCTTTAGTTTAAGCCTGAATTTTGCTATGAGAAGCTGGTGATTTGAGCTGCACTTAGCTCCAGGTCTTGTTTTTGCTGACCGTATATTTCTGGGCAACTGGACAACAACACCACCTGAAACCCAGACATAGCTCTGGTCCTAAGGAATTGATCCTTTCCTTGTTGTTCAGTTGCTAAGTCATGTCCAACTGCTTGCAACCCCATGAATTGCAGCACACCTGACTTCCCTGTCCCTCACTATCTCCCAGAGTTTGTTCAAATTCATGGCCATTGAGTCAGTGATGCTATTTAACCATATCATCCTCTGCTGCCCCCTTCTCCTTTGGCCTACAATCTTTCTCACCATCAAGGTCTTTTCCAATGAGTTGGCTCTTGGCATCAGGTGGCTGAAGTATTGGAACTTCAGCTTCAGCATCAGTCCTTCCAATGAATATTCAAGACTGATTTCCTTTGAATTGACTGGTTGGATCTCCTTGCAATCCAAGGGACTCTCAAAAGTCTCCTCCAACACCACAGTTCAAAAGCATCAATTCTTTGGCGCTCAGCTTTCTTTATGGTGCAACTCTCACATCCATACATGACCACTGGAAAAACCATAGCCTTGACTAGACAGACCTTTGTTGACAAAGTAATGTCTCTGCTTTTCAATATGCTATCTAGGTTGGTCATAACTTTCCTTCCAAGGAGCAAGATCTTAATTTCATGGCTGCAGTCACCATCTGCAGTGATTCTGAAGTCCAAGAAAAGAAAACCTGTCAGTGGTTAAATATAAACTAACTTTCCATATTAATGTTATGAGGGAATAAGATAATATGCCCCTGATGTCCAAGTCACCAAATAATTTTTTGAAAATTGAGTTCAAAAAAATTGAGTTCAAATCAGTCTTTTTTCTGTGATGATCAGAATTTGTACCTGCTAATATGTACACATAACAAATATTTGTTGAGCCTTCTTTTTCTCCTCTGAACTTGCTCTTTTCTGAATCACCTTTTAAAAAGTAGCTTTTCATACATGTAAAATGATAATAGGAAAATGTCATCTGAGTGCATCTTCAAGGACCCTCAAGCACCAGGCAAAAACTGATGTGGCTAATGATTTTATCATATAGGGGCAAAAGTGTCTTAGTTATACTGAGGAACTAAGACGCTGTCAGCATGCACTGAAAGATTTAAAAGAAATGTGACTCCTAGGTATTATTTTAAAGCTTACCAGGAAGGAAAATAAGCCTAAACCAAAGAAGAACAAAAACTCTACACAACTAAGGAGAAAATTGTGAATGGCATAGACTATAGATATCACAGAAAGACTAAATAAGGGATTGTGATGGGCAGGAGCAGTCAAAGAAGGTTCCAAGAATCTGGCAGATGATCTTTAAACTCCCAGTTATCCGCTCCTTTTCCTGTAAGCAGTATACAGGCCCTCCCTTGCCCTACCTCTTCATGAGTAAACTATATTTCCACATGCCACTGCAAAGCTTGGCTCGGTGACAGTAGTATATAAGTCTATGCATGTAACACAGCATGACCAACCAGGAATTCTAAATGCACATGTAAGGCTGTTCGACCTCTTGAGTTACTACCTTCTGCCAAGAGAACAGTATGTCCTAGATAAGCTACAAACGCTGCCCTTAATCAGCCAGGAATTACCAAATCCACTGAGTCATAAAATTAACAGAACAGAAGCAAGCCATTGATGGAGATAATCTGGCCTGAGCAGGTGAGGCGAGCACAAATAAATTGCATGAATAAGCGGTCATGATCCCAGTGTCATCTGTTTGCTTTGGAGGTTAGGGGAGCCTACAATTAGTTGATGGAGGAAGAAAAATCTCAGGGCTGGTACAGAGATGGATGGCCTCCTTGTCAGTGAAAGCTGAAAGTGAGTGATCTGGAAGGCAGCAGTGAAGTGAAATGTTCCCAGTGGACACAACTGTGAGCAGGGCACTTGCTTATTTACCTTGAATGGAAGGAGAGATGAGTTATACTTGGACTCCTGTGTAGTGACAATGATCAAATGCATCAAATCCATCCCGTGAAGCAATATTGAAAGCCTGGAGACACAGGTAAGCATGTGGATGGGTCTATTGCCATGAGCACAAGTGTGTAAATCTGTGCTTCTCACACTGATGCCCAAAAGAGAAGAGTCCCTGAATAACCTGGCAAAGGTCTACTTTCCTTGATCAGATGCTTTTCTTAGCCACCCTGTACTTGTGCAATGAGTCCCTGGTGGTCATGGTGTCAGGAGTAAGTGCTATGAAGAGGCCCCAAAACATAGGATCCTTCTCCCTAAGGGTCCTGCCACTGGTGAAAGTTCAGTGTGCCTAACATTGAGCTTTAACACTTGAAGAGACCATTCAACCACTTGGTGGTGAGTTGATTACATCAGACATCTTTCACCATAGAAGGAATATCAATTTGTCCTTACTGAACTAAAACCTGCTGTGAATGGGATTTGCTTTCCCTGTCCACAGTGCCTCTCATGGGCCTACAGGGTATCTGATATACCAGCACGGGACCCTGCACAGTGTCAGTGCAAGCCAAGGCAGCAACTAACCAGCTGTAGGACCTCAGACAAGCTACTCACTCTCTCTGAGCCTCAGTTGCCTCATCTAAAAATGAAGAATTTAATAATAATTGTCTTGGTGTTAATGTATATGAAGGCATTAATATAATAAGTCCATACTGAATTTTAGATCTGTGTCCTATACTCCTGCTTTATTTAGCCTCCTTATCATGAGTTGTCTTGGAGGGATAGTAGTACAGGGTGGGGCCTGAAACCCAGTAAATATTCAGTTCAGTTCAGTTCAGTCGCTCAATCGTGTCCGTCTCTTTGCGACCCCATGAATCGCAGCATGCCAGGCCTCGCTGTCCATCACCAACACCCAGAGTTCACTCAGACTCACATCCATCGAGTCAGTGATGCCATCCAGCTGTCTCATCCTCTGTCGTCCCCTTCTCCTCCTGCCCCCAATCCCTCCCAGCATCAGAGTTTTTTCCAATGAGTCAACTTTTCACATGAGAAGGCCAAAGTACTGGAGTTTCAGCTTTAGCATCATTCCTTCTAAAGAAATCCCAGGGCTGATCTCCTTCAGAATGGACTGGTTGGATCTCCTTGCAGTCCTAGGGACTCTCAAGAGTCTTCTCCAACACCACAGTTCAAAAGCATCAATTCTTTGGCTCTCAGCCTTCTTCACAGTCCAACTCTCACATCCATACATGACCACAGGAAAAACCATAGCCTTGACTAGACGGACCTTTGTTGGCAAAGTAATGTCTCTGCTTTTGAATATGCTATCTAGGTTGGACATAACTTTCCTTCCAAGGAGTAAGTGTCTTTTAATTTCATGGCTGCAGTCACCATCTGCAGTGATTTTGGAGCCCAGAAAAATAAAGCCTGACACTGTTTCCCCTGTTTCCCCATCTATTTCCCATGAAGTGATGGGACCAGATGCCATGATCTTTGTTTTCTGAATGTTGAGCTTTAAGCCAACTTTTTCACTCTCCACTTTCACTTTCATCAAGAGGCTTTTTAGTTCCTCTTCACTTTCTGCCATAAGGATGGTGTCATCTGCATATCTGAGGTTATTGATATTTCTCCCGGCAATCTTGATTCCAGCTTGTGTTTCTTCCAGTCCAGCGTTTCTCATGATGTACTCTGCATATAGGTTAAATAAGCAGGATAACAATATACAGCCTCGACGTACTCCTTTTTCTATTTGGAACCAGTCTGTTGTTCCATGTCCAGTTCTAACTGTTGCTTCCTGACCTGTATACAGATTTCTCAAGAGGCAGGTCAGGTGGTCTGGTATTCCCATCTCTTTCAGAATTTCCCACAGTAAATATTAGCTGTTATATTAGGAGTGTGACTTCCGTGAAGACTAAGACCAACACAGCTTCACTGCTGACTGATGTCTGGCATTACACCATCAAAGGCTCTTTTCCTTTAGCTTGAGGCTAATGTAGGAGGAATCCACTTTGCTGAAAATATTTGTTTAATTGTTTGCTCCCAAAAGAAAGTTACTGTTATATATAAGATTATGTAGTAAGATAACTTTCAAAGTTGTAGCCTTTGATCAGAGGGGAAATAAATAAAACAGAGACAAAAAATAGGAAAGATAAACAAAACCAAGAGCTGATTTTTTGAAAAGATAAAATCAATAAGCCTTCTGCTAGGCTCGTCAAGGAAAAAAGAGAGAGGACTCAACTAACCAACATAAAAAATGAAAGAGAAGAAATTACAACTGATACTGCAGAGATTTTAAAAATCACACACAAAAAAATGCTACAGTTATACATCAACAAATTGGACAGCCTAGATGAAATGGACAAATTTCTAGAAACATACAACCTGCCAAGACTGAATCAGGAAGAAATAAACAATTTGAATAGACTGATCATTAACAATGAGATTGATTTAGTCATCAAAATTCCCCCAGTAAACAAAAGTGCAGCACCAGATTGCTTCACAGGGAATTCTACTAAACATATAAAGAAGGGCTAATACCTATTCTTCTCAAACTGCTCTACAAAACTGAAAAGGAGAGAACACACCTAAATTCATTCTACAAGGTCACCATTACCCTGATACCAAAACAAGACAAAGACATTATGAAAAAATGAAAATTATAGGCCAATATTTCTGAAGAATATGGATGCAAAATTCTCAACAAAATTTAACAAACTAAATTCAACGACATGTAAAAAGGATCACACACCACTATCAGGCGGGATTTAACCTAGGGATGCAAGTAAGTTTCAGTATCTCGAAATGAATCAACACTGATTGATATCACACGATATTAACAAAAGGAAGGATGGAAATCACATGACTATCTCAACAGAAAAAGCATTTGACAAAATTTCAAAGTTGTAACCTTTAACATAGGAAATAAATGAAGCATTCTGCTTAGCTTTCTCACTGAGGAGAGAAAAAGATAAGGGAAGCTTCTGAGGACAGTCAGTCAAAGGAGCTATAAAATCCATTTCCTTGTATACTTAAAATGGGTGAATTTTAGGATGTATAAAGTATATCTCAATAAAGCTGTTTTCCAAAAAACCTATCCAGAAAGCCTTATCAGAGTGGAGGTCAGGAAGAAAGGAGCTATGAAGACAATGATAGATTTTAAGAAATATCTTTAAATTATCACTAACCTAACAATTTTAATGGAATTAAATTGCATAATTTACTTTTTTAAAATTTTGAACCACTAAATAACTGTTATATTTTTTCCTTTCCTAGCAAACCAATTCACATCGGACAACTCCAAAATCCATTTTTCATAAGTATCCAGCACCTGATTGAGTTGTCCCCTAATGATGTGCTGGAGATGGTTCATACCAGCTCACAAGAGGCAGTTGTCAAATGTTTAGGAATTTTGGTAAGCAGTTGTTAAACACAGGCATTAAAAGTTAAACACAGGCATTAAAAGTTAAACTATATAAACTTGAAATTAATTTAAATATATTAAAAAGCAAAATTAATAAATACTCCATATTCACCCTGTCCTGATTATTTTACTACTTTTATTTTCTATGCTCTTAAGATTATTATTTATTTATTTATTTGGTTCTACATGGAATCTTAGTTCCCCAACCAGGGATGGAACCCACGACCCCTTCAGTGAAAGTGCAGAGTCTTAAATATTGGACCACCAGAGAAGTCCTGTATTTCTATTATACAGAAGAAAGCAGTCCCATGAAAGAGTCAAAAGAGTCTCAAGAAAACAATAAAGAAGGGAGAAACAGTCCACCTCTGTTATCTCCTAAGGCATACTTCCGAAATATTGAGATCAAGTTCCAGACCACCACAATAAGGCAATTCACATGATTTTTTTGGTTTCTCAGTGAATATTAAAGTTACATTTTTACTATACTGTAGTCTATTAAGTGTGCAATAGCATTATGTCTAAAACAACAAAGTTCATACCTCAGTTAACATTTACTATAATATGAATGTATTTAATATAATATTTAATATATTAATACTATATAATATTTAATATAGTTAATAAATAAAATAATATTTTATTGCTAAAAATTGCTAACCAACATCTAACAATGCAAGGTTGCCACAAAACTTGAATTTGTTAAAAAAAAAAAAGACTCAGTATCCCCCGACAAGCTGCAATAAACAAGGTGTGCTGTGATCCTGCCTCACTGTTGCTCTTAATGCTCATGGTGAATACACAGTCCCAGAATGTATATGCCATAGGTTAAACACTGCTGCTGCTGCTAAGTCATTTCAGTCATGTCCGACTCTGTGCGACCCCATAGACGGCAGCCCACCAGGCTCCCCCGTCCCTGGGATTCTCCAGGCAAGAGTACTGGAGTGGGGTGCCATTGCCTTCTCCATAAACACTGGGTGTTAGCAATTAGCATCCCTCTAAGAGTTCACCCCAAAAAGTCTTGCACACCATGACCCAAGAAAGCCCTGTCACAAAATGCCCAGAACCCTCAGAAGACATGTTTCTTCTGTAGTTTCGGCCTTTTTTAAACTCTCCCTCTCTGAAGAAAGAAATGGCGTTATGCAGCCTGTAGGAGTCTGCTGAACTCATCCATTGTACGTAGCAATTGTTCATCCATCAGCTGTTCTCTTCTCTATGCTGAAAGACATTGAGCTCCAGTACAACCTACCCAACTTCCATCTGTTTCTTTTACTAGTCATTCTAATGGATATAATAATGGGTCACAGATTTGTGACATCATTGCTTAGCTATTTTTGTTACTTAACAATAAGTACCTTTAAGTTTTCAACAGATTGTAAATGTTCTGAAGTCTCCATGAATTATAAACGTAATTATCATACCAAACAGCCTCTTTGTCTAGGCATCTCTTGAAACATCCTTTTGGTCTCTTTTGCACAATTTTCCCCTTTGGGGCCACTGGCTTTTGATCTTTGAAAATCCCCAGGGTTTGAAGGACAGGTTGGGATATATTCATTAATTTCTTCCCTTGTTTCTACTTATTGAACTCAACACTCAAGTCAGTGTCAAACTCCACCTGTACCAGGAAGCCTCCCCTAATCCCCCAGCTCTGCCTTAAGCTGTATGCGGGAAGCAAGTGAAAAACAGGTAAAGAAAGTCTTTTTGATCTTTAGTTGGTTTGGTTTGAGTCTGTACACCAGGAATGGAGAATTTTCCTCTTTTGTAGCAGAGTTGCCTTTACTCTTGGTGGCTATGGAATTGAGTTGGCAACTATGTTTAAGGGCAAGCTCATTAATTTCCATAATTGATATGTATCTAAAAAGATAAGAGAAGCAAACTTCCAGAATAGATACATAAAATAATGAAAGTTAAATGTTATAAATTGAATACAGTTTTCCATTAAGGTACTCTATCATTAAGATATTTTAATGCCCACAAGTCTTTGTCTCTTCCCTATTTTCTTTTTTTCTTTTTCCATCGGATGGTCATTATGGGAGAAGATGGAAACACTGGCTCCTTTACTTTTCAAAGAAGGAGCAAGTGAGGCCAGAAGACGTGTGGTGTAATTTCCCCAAGGCCAAAAAAAATGATCAGTAGTAGAGTTAGGATTTGACTCTAAATGTACCTGATTCCAAAGCCCAGGTTCTTTAATATATCATATATATGTATAGTACAAAAAAGATTCATATTTCTTCTAATAATCAGACCTGAATTTCCAAGATCTTCACATATTTTCCTAGTGATTCTACAAATAAGTGGGGCATATGAAGTCTTTCAGGCCTTGTTTCCTAGCTTATTATTGGAATTTTACCGCAGTATCTCTTTCTGGGGGTAATTTGGGGCCTTGTGACCCTTCACTGGGACATCCAGTATTTGTGCGGAATCTGCCCTACCCAGAATGAACAGCAGAGGGAGCCATCAGTTCTTTCTCTCGCTCTCTCTCTCACTGCAAGGCAGGTGGCCGCAAGTTACTGCTGCCCTTCCTTCCAGTTTCAAAAACATCTTCCTCCAAAAGATTATTTAAGGAGTCAGAGAGAGAGAAGGAGGTGGAAGAGACTACTTGGACACTCCAGAGAGAAAAGCGCCATGACCACTGGGGCTTGGAGCAGGGAAGCAGCATGTGGGAAAACAACGGTGCCTGCAAAGATGGGAGTTTGTAGACACGGTGTCTGTATGCGGTGCGGACTGGCTTCAGACAGGATGCCTGTGTTAGCCACATCTGCCTCTCACTACTGAAGTTATCCTGGGGAAAGGGCTTAATTTACCTGAACCTCCGTTTTCCTCATCTGTAAGACAGCAATAATAACTGCCCTGCCGATTTCACAGGATTTGCTGCAGGATTAAATAAGATACAAAGTGCATGCAAAGGGCATGCAGAAGAGGTAATGAAGGTAAGACGCAGCATACACTGAGTGTTTATCTTGTGCCAGATTAGAGCTTTACATGTACAAACACACCTAACATGGTAACACAAGGGCCAGAGATAGGAAGAACTCATGGACCATCTGCTCTGCCACGTGACCCAGATGAAAGCAGTAGTACACCATTTTTAATAAAAGAAAGTAAAAATAACCGACTTTGGAAATTGTCCTGTCATTAACTGCATGCATCTGTTACTTCATAGTTCTAAGTCATGTTTTCCTTCCAGGAAAATGAGAATAACAACACCTACTGTGATTCACAGATTGTGACAGATCATCTAATTTTTGCCTCATCTTTCCCCATCTTCTTTTGGCTGCAGGAGTTTCTTACACACTTGTTGACAGAACTGAGAACACAGTTCCAATCTCTGGAGTGCGACCTCAGGCCCTACAATTTCATCCTAGGGAGGACCATGGCCAGCCACAGATCCACAACCCCTTGTGAGGTCTAACAGAACTAATTTCTCAGCATATTCATTTCACTGCTTATATGACTCCCCAAACATTGCATACATCCCAAACCAAAAACTTCTTTTTAAAATAGTTATGGCACTTGAGATCTTTGATCTTTGTTGTGGCATGCAGGATTTTTAGTTGCAACCTGTGGGATCTAGAATTAAACCCAGGCCCCCTATGTTGGGAGTCTTAGCCACTGGACCACCAGGGACGTCTCTCCAAAACTTATTAACCAAGAAATTGTTTTGAAAGAACTAATGATTAGATTCAAAGAGTCAATATTGTTACACTGAGCATCATTCACAATTGTATGAAAGTCTTGATTTCAAATAAGGTGCCTCCCTGTTGATCCACCCTCATTTCCCAACTTGTCATATTGGATGTTCTGATTGGCAAATTGAAAAATAAAGTCATAATATTTTTTATAATTGGAAACCCTTCTTTTGAAAAATTCTAAATTAATAAGTAGATATCACTTTAAGGTTAATTGAGTCTATTTGTTAAGAAAAATTAGCCAAAGTTTGGAAAGAAGGCAGATGGAGCACAATGTGGCCTTCAGTGTCATGCTGGAAGCTCGTCTCCCAGGCCTGCCCGAAAGTATCTCCTTCTCTAGCAGATGGACCTGTGTTTGACCTGCTGCTTACTATTGATTGGGACCAAGACTCTTTGAAGTTAGATAACATGTAGATTTTCATCAGGTAGAATCGTAAACAATTTCTCTACTATGCAAAAGTTAACCACAAAGTTATGGTTTTATCGCTCAGAATGATGGTAAGCAGATTTGCATCTAAAAGTCATGACATGCCTAAAATCTCTTGACGCCAAACTTTACCACTGATTCGCTTGTTAATGAATTTAATAACTCTTTGATTTTTATTCGTTCCATATTTGTATACAAATATATTTTTTAAATTTTTACATCCCTCTCATTTGACATCCCTCTCCTTTCCCTACTCTCTACCATTGTGTCACAAATGGTAAAACAAAATTCCTCATCATGTATCACAAGCCAGAAGTGGCTGAAAAATACAAATGGTCTTACTCCTAACAACTGCCAGGAAAACAAAAATTACTCTATACTGAAATGAAATTTACTACCTTTAGGACAAACAATCTAATAGATATACAACAAGTAACTACTTTCCAAAGATCAGCTTGTCCTGTTAGCTGAGGGTTTACTCTTCAGATCTACATTCCAGTGTATATATTACGAGGCAAAGTTCCTCATGGTGTCTTAATCCATTCAACAGTAATTGACTGAGTGCATACTACTTGCCAGGGACTATTCTGGCTGTCAGCAATGCAGCAGTTAACAAAATAGACCAAGCCTAAACATCTATTCCAGTGGGAAGGCAGACAATAAATAAGTTAATATAAAGGGAGTGAGGAGGGAGGAGGGTTCAGGATGGGGAACACATGTATACCTGTGGCGGATTCATTTTGATATATGGCAAAACCAATACAATAATGTAAAGTTAAAAAATAAAATAAAATAAAAAATAAAAAAAATAAAGGTGGTCAAATAAGTATGATGAAGAAAATAAAGCAGACTACAAGAGATAGAAGATGTGGGAAGTAGAGGGAGAAGTAGCGGTTTTCTAAATGGTTGTCACAGAAGGTCTCATTTAGATGGTGACATTCAAATGGAGGCCTGGGGCCTTTTTAAAATATTCTAGGTGCTACATTGAGAACAGACTGTAGAGGACAGAAGTGAAAGCCTGAAGACCAGCTATGAGGTTATCAGCTGTAACCTAGGTAACAGATGCTGTGGTTTATTTCAGGTGGAGGAGCAATGACGCTGGATATACTTTGAAGGTAGTGCCTACAGGATTTCCAAATGAATTGAAAGAAAAAAGACAAGAATCAAGAAAAACTTGCCCAGAAAAACTGTTAGACTGGAACTGTTACTCAACAAAATGAGAACTATAGAAGAATAACTTGAGAATATCAGCATTTTAAGTTTGGGCTGATTTATTTTAAGATGCCTATTAAACAAGCAAATAAGGATTTCTGGTAGACAATTGAATGTGAGTTGCAGTTATGTTTCAAGCTGGAACATAAATGTGGGCCTAATCTTAAATGTGGGTATTTAAAGCCAGGGACCAGTCTGAATAAGAAAAGGAGTATAGAAAGAGATATCTGAGAAATGAGTTCTGAGGCATGCAGTTGTTCAAAGGTGTGGCAGATAAAAACAGCAAAGAAATATGAGAAAAAAACAGTTAGTGAAATAAGAGAAAAACATCCTGAAAGAAGGGGATTCAAAAGAAAGACATATAAAAACTTAAACAGATACTTGTGTACCAGTCTTCATACCATCGTTTTTCACAATAGCCAAAAGATAGAGACAACCCAAATGCCCATCAACTGATGAATGGACAACAAAATTTGGTATATCTATAGAACGGAATATTATTCATTCTTAAAAAGCAAGGAAACTCTGATACATGCTACAATGTGGATGAAACTTGAAGACTTTACACTAAGTAAATAAAACAGGAACAAAAGGAAAATTTTATTATATGATTCTACTTAATTATCTAGGCAATAGAGACATAAAATTATCAGCAAATAGGGAAGGTGAAAATGGGAATTTATGTTTTAATGACTACAGAATTTTTGTTTAGAAAGATGAAAAGTTCTGGAAATGAACAGCGATGATGGTTTTACATGTAAATGCTTTTAATGTACCTGATTTATACACTTAAAATGGTAAATTTATGTTATGTATACTTTCATTTCAGTTCAGTCGCTCAGTCGTGTCCGACTCTTTGCAACCCCATGAACTGCAGCACTCCAGTCCTCCCTGTTCATCACCAAATCCTGGAGTTTACCCAAACTCATGTCCATTGAGTCAGTGATGCCATCAAACCATCTCATCCTCTGTCGTCCCCTTCTCCTCCTGCCCTCAATCTTTTCCGGCATCAGAGTCTTTTCAAATGAGTCAGCTCTTCGCATCAAGTGACCAAAGTATTGGAGTTTCAGCTTCAACATCAGTCCTTCCAATGAACACACAGGACTGATCTCCTTTAGGATGAACTGTTTGGATCTCCTGGCAGTCCAAGGAACTCTCAAGAGAATTCTCCAACAATATCTCCAGTTAAAAAGCATCAATTCTTCAGTGCTCAGCTGTCTTTATAGTCCAACTCTCCCATGCACACATGACCACTGGAAAAACCATAGCCTTGACTAGACAGATCTTTGTTGACAAAGTAATGTCTCTGCTTTTTAATATGCTGTCTAGGTTGGTCATAACTTTCCTTTCAAAGAGCAAGTGTCTTTTAATTTCATGGCTGCAATCACCATCTGCAGTGATTTTGGAGCTCAGAAAAATAGTCAGCCACTGTTTCCACTGTTCCCCCATCTATTTGCCATGACGTGTTGGGACCAGATGCCATGATCTTAGTTTTCTGAATGTTGAACTTTAAGCCAACTTTTTCACTCTCCTCTTTCACTTTCATCAAGAAGCTCTTTAGTTCTTCACTTTCTGCCATAAGGGTGGTGTCATCCGCATATCTGAGGTTATTGATATTTCTCCCAGCAATCTTGATTCCAGCTTGTGCATCCTCCAGCCCAGCATTTCTCATGATGTACCCTGCATATAAGTTAAATAAGCAGGGTAACAATATACAGCCTTGATGTACTCCTTTTCCTACTTGGAACCAGTCTGTTGTTCCATGTTCAGTTCTAACTGTTGCTTCCTGACCTACATACAGGTTTCTCAAGAGGCAGGTCAGGTGGTCTGGTAGTCCCATCTCTTTCAGAATTTTCCGCAGTTTATTGTGATCCACACAGTCAAAGGCTTTGGCATAGTCAATAAAGCAGAAATAGATGTTTTTCTGGAACTCTCTTGCTTTTTTGATGATCCAGTAGATGTTGGCAATTTGATCTCTGGTTCCTCTGCCTTTTCTAAAACCAGCTTGAACATCTGGAAGTTCATGGTTCACGTACTGCTGAAGCCTGGCTTGGAGAATTTTGAGTATTACTTTACTAGTGTGTGAGATGAGTGCAATTGTGCAGTAGTTTGAGCATTCTTTGGCTTTGCCTTTCTTTGGGATTGGAATGAAAACTGACCTTTTTCAGTCCTGTGGCCACTGCTGAGTTTTCCAAATTTGCTGACATACTGAGTGCAGTACTTTCACAGCATCATCTTTTAGGATTTGAAATAGCTCAGCTGGAATTCCATCAACTCCATTAGCTTTGTTCATAGTGATGCTTCCTAAGCATCACTTTACTTTGCAGTCCAGGATGTCTGGCTCTAGCTGAGTGATCACACCATCATGGTTATCAGGAGCGGCGGCTGCAACGGCGCAAGAGTGGCCGAGAGGAGCTACCCCATGTCCAAGCTCAGGGGCGGCAGGCGAGAGGAAATACCCCACACCTAAGGTAATTAAGGAGCAGCAGCTGCGCTTTGCTGGAGCAGCCATGAAGAGATACCCCACGTCCAAGGTAAGAGAAACTCAAGTAAGATGGTAGGTGCTGAGAGAGGGCATCAGAGGGCAGGCAGACTGAAACTACAATCACAGACAACTAGCCAATCTGATCACATGGACCACAGCTTGTCTAACTCAATGAAACTAAGCTATGCCATGTGGGGCCACCCAAGACGGATGGGTCAGGGTGGGGAGGTCTGACAGAATGTGGTCCTCTGGAGAAGGGAATGGCAAACCACTTCAGTATTCTTGCCTTGAGAACCCCATAAACAGTATGTATACTTTACCATAATTTAAATATATATATATAATATATATATAATCACGAACAACTTTGTCAAATGCTTCTAATTAGTTGAGCTTATAAGCTATCTATTATACAATGAAGCACCTCAAAACTTAGTGACTTAATCATTTTCTGCTTATGCTTTTGAGGTCAGTAATTTGGACGGGGCTCAGTAGGTAGTATTTTGGATTTTTTTCCCTTAGGTTTATTGAGGAATAATTAACATATAATATTGTGTAATTTTAAGGCATACAGTGTGTTTGTGTGATACACTTCTATATTGCAAAATTATTCAGTTCAGTTCAGTCACTCAGTCGTCTCCGACTCTTTGCGACCCCATGAATCGCAGCATGCCAGGCCTCCCTGTCCATCACCAACTCCCGGAGTTCACCCAGATTCATGTCCATCGAGTCAGTGATGCCATCCAGCCATCTCATCCTCTGTCGTCCCCGTCTCCTCCTGCCCCCAATCCTTCCCAGCATCAGAGTCTTTTCCAATGAGTCAACTCTTAGCATGAGGTGGCCAAAGTACTGGAGTTTCAGCTTTAGCATCCTTCCTTCCAAAGAAATCCCAGGGCTGATCTCCTTCAGAATGGACTGGTTGGATCTCCTTGCAGTCCAAGGGACTCTCAAGAGTCTTCTCCAACACCACAGTTCAAAAGCATCAATTCTTCGGTGCTCAGCCTTCTTCACAGTCCAACTCTCACATCCATACATGACCACAGGAAAAACCATAGCCTTGACTAGACGAACCTTTGTTGGCAAAGTAATGTCTCTGCTTTTGAATATGCTATCTAGGTTGGTCATAACTTTCCTTCCAAGGAGTAAGCGTCTTTTAATTTCATGGCTGCAGTCACCATCTGCAGTGATTTTGGAGCCCAGAAAAACAAAGTCTGACACTGTTTCCACTGTTTCCCCATCTATTTCCCATGAAGTGATGGGACCGGATGCCATGATCTTTGTTTTCTGAATGTTGAGCTTTAAGCCAACTTTTTCACTCTCCTCTTCCACTTTCATCAAGAGGCTTTTTAGTTCCTTTTCACTTTCTGCCATAAGGGTGGTGTCATCTGCAATCTGAGGTTATTGATATTTCTCCCGGCAATCTTGATTTCAGCTTGTGCTTCTTCCAGCCCAGCGTTTCTCATGATGTACTCTGCATAGAAGTTAAATAAGCAGGGTGACAATATACAGCCTTGACGTACTCCTTTTCCTATTTGGAACCAGTCTGTTGTTCCATGCAAAATTATTACCACCATATTGTTAGCTAACATCTGCATTATGGTACATAATTACCATTACTTTTTGCAGCAAAAACATTTGAGATCTACTCTCTTAGTAACTTTCAACCATGTAATACAGTATTATTAACTATAATCATGTTTTACATTAGATTTTCAGAATTTATTCATCATATAAAGAACTTTATACTCTTTGACCAACATCTCCCCTTTTCCCCTACTTCATAGTCCCTAGCAACCTTAAAACCATCAGTTTATTCTCTATTTCAATAAGTTGGGCTTTTTGAAATTCCACATAAGCAATATTATGCAGTGTTTCTTTCTCTGTCTGACTTACCTGTCCATGTTGTTGGAAATGGCAAGATTTTCTTCTCATGACTCTAGAAGATTCCATTGAATGTATATCCATTTATCCATTGATGGACAGCTAGGTTGTTTCCTTATCTTGGCTATTGTGAATAATGCTACAATCATCAAAGCTATGGTTTTTCCAATAGTCATGTATGGACGTGAGAGCTGGACCATAAAGAAAGCTGAGTGCTGAAGAATTGATGCTTTTGAACTCTGGTGTTGGAGAAGACTCTTGAGAGTCCCTTGCACTGCTAGGAGATCAAATCAATCAATCCAAAAGGAAATCAAACTTGAATATTCATTGGAGGAACTGTTGCTGAAGCTGAAGCTCCAATAATTTGGCCACCTGATGTGAAGAGCTGACTCACTGGAAAAGACCCTGATGATGGGAAGGACTAAAGACAAAGGGAGAAGGGGGTGGCAGAGGATGAGATGATTGGATAGCATCACCGACTCAGTGGACAAAAATTTGAGCAAACTCCAGACTTCCCTGGTGGCTCAGATGGTAAAGCGTCTGCCTGCAATGCTGGAGACCTGGGTTCGATCCCTGGGTCGGAAAGATCCCCTGGAGCAGGAAATGGCAACCCACTCCAGTACTCTTGCCTGGAAAATCACATGGATGGAGGAGCCTGGTAGGCTACAGTCCATGGGGTCACAAAGAGTCGGACACGACTCAGCGACTTCACTTTCCAGGAGATGGTGGACGAAGGAGTTTTGTGCGCTACAGTCTATGAGCTCACAAAGAGTTAGACATGATTTAATGACTGGGCAACAAAAAACATGGATATGCTTCTAACTCCTTTATTTTCATTTCCTTTAAATATATATCCGGAAATGGAATTGGATCCTGTGGTAGTTCTAATTTTTTAAAGTAACTTCCGTAATGTTTTCCATAACGGCCAAGCCAATCTTATTCCTACCAACAGTGCACAAAGATTGCCTTTTCTCCACATACTTGCTGCTGCTGCTGCTGCTGCTAAGTCACTTCAGTCGTGTCTGACTCTGTGCGACCCCACAGACGGCAGCCCACCAGGCCTCCCTGTCCCTGGGATTCTCCAGGCAAGAACACTGGAGTGGGTTGCCATTTCCTTCTCCAATGCATGAAAGTGAAAAGGGAAAGTGAAGTCGCTCAGTCGTGTCCAACTCATAGCAACCCCATGGACAGCAACCTACCAGGCTTCTCCATCCATGGGATTTTCCAGGCAACAGTACTGGAGTGGGGTGCCATCACCTTCTCCTCCACATACTTGCTAGCATTTGTTATTTTTTGTCTTTTTGATGCTAGCCATTCTAATAGGTGGAAGGTGATATCTCTTTGTAGTTTTGATTCACATTTCCCTAATGATTAGTGATACTGAGCACCTTTTCAAGTACCTGTTCGCAATTTGTATGTATTCTTCTATACATACAAATAGAATAGACATATTCTTCTATACATACATAGTATATACATTCTAAAATGTCTATTGTTTCTCCCCTTATTTTTAATCAGATTGGGGTTTTGTTGTTGTTGTTATTGGATTGTATGAATTCTTTATATATCATGGATATTAACACTTTATTCAATATATTATTTGCAAATATATTCTCCTGTTCTGTAGGTTGATTTTCATTTTCTTTGTTTCTTTTGCTGTGCAGACATTTTTTCAATGTGATATAGTCCCATTTGATTTTTTCACTTGTGGTTTTGGTATCATATCCCCAAAATTATTACCCAATCAAACATCAAGGAGTTTCTTCTTTATGTTTTCCTCTAGGGATTTTATAGTATCAGGTTTTATGTTTGTCTTTAATTCACTTTGAGTCAATTTTTTTTAAGAGGTGTAAGATCGGGATCCAATTTCATTGCTCTGAATGTAGTTATCCAGGCTTTCCAATATCATTTATTGAAGAGACTGTCCTTTCTCCATTAAATATTCTTGACTCCTTTGTCTCCTATTAGTTGATTATATATATGAGGGTTTATTTCCGGGCTCTCTATCATTTTCCATTGATCATGTGCCTATTATCAGGCCATGACAATATTTTTTTAATCACTATAGCTTTGTAGTATACTTTGAGATGAAGTGTGATGCCTCTGGCTTTGTTCTTCTTTCTCATGAATCGTTTGGCAAGTCTAGTTCTTTTTGGTTCCATACAAAGCCTAGGATTGTGATTTCTTTTACTGTGAAAATGACTTTGGAATTTTAATAGAGATTATGTTGAATCTATAGAGGATTTTAAGTAGTATGGACATTTTAACAATACTAATTCTTCTGATCCATGAACACAGGATATCTTTCCATTTGTTTGTGTCTTCTTCAGTTTCTTTCGTTAGGCCATGTAGTTTTCATTGTACAGATCTTTCAGCTCCTTGATTAAATTTATTCCTAAGTATTTTATTTCTGATGCAATTGTGAATGAGATAGTTTACTTCATTTCTTTTTCAGATATTTTGTTGTTAGTGTATAGAAACACAACTGATTTCTTAATGTTAATTTCATATCCTGCAACTTTCCTGAATTCATTCATTAGTTTCAACAGTTTTTGGTTGAGTCTTTAGGATTTTCTACATATAAATCTGTAAACAAAGACAGTTTTTCTTCCTTTCCTATTTGCATGCCTCTTAAAATCTTTGTCTTGCCTAATTGCTCCAGTTAAGACATTCTGTACTATGTTGAATAAGGGGTGAGAATGGGCACCCTTATCTTGTTCCTGATCTTAGAGGGAAAGCTTTCAATTTTTCACCATTGAGTATACTGTTAGCTGTGAGGTTATTATTTATAGCTTTAATTATGCTGAGATACGTTTCCGCTATACCCAATTTTTTGAAAGTTTTATTCATGAAATCATGTATTTTGTCAAATGCTTTTTCCTCATCTATTGAGATAATCATAAGATTATTACCTTTCATTCTGTTAACATAGTGTATCCCATTTATTGATTTGCCTATGCTGAATCATCCTTGCATCCCAGGGATAAATCCTACTTGATCATGGTGTGTGATCCTTTTAATGTGCTATTGAGTTCAGCTTGCTAATATTTTGTTGAGAATTTTTGCATTGGGGTATTAATCTATATATTTCTTATAGAGTCCTTATCTGGTTTTGGTAGCAGGATAATTCTGGTCTCATAAAATAAGTTTAGAAATATTCCTTCCTTTTCAATTTTTTGGAAGAGTTTAAGAAGGATTGATATTATTTCTTTAAATATTTGGTAGAATTCACCAGTGAATCAAGCTTATCTTGGGATTTTCTGTGTTGGGAGGGTTTTGAGTACTTATTCAATTTCCTTATTCATTATTGGTCTATTAAGATTCTTATTTCTTTCTGACTCAGTCTTGGTATGTTCTAGGAATATATGCCTATCTTCTAGGTTATCCAGTGTGTTGGCGTGTAATTATGATGTTTTATATCTCTGTATTATTTCCTCCTTCATTTCTAATTTTATTTGAGTGTTATTATCTGAAGTTTAATCTTTGTATTGGTACACCTGCTCCATTCTTCTTGCTCCTTCTTGTGGCAGAATTCTTAAGCTTTTTTGCCTTCTCTGGTTCTTACCAGTCACTAGGCTGGCTAGTGGAAACCTCCCTGCTATTTTCCAGAAGATGGCACTAAATTCAAGTTTGTGGTTTCTCCTTGCCCACAGATAGTGGCCTGTCTTCTGAATGCTCCTAGTCTATCTGGAGCTCTCTATAAATGCTTTGTGTGGAAGTACATACCAGTAAGGGCTTCCCTGGTGGCTCAGACAGTAAAGAATCCGCCTGCCATGCGGGAGACCCGAATTCGATCCCTGGGTTGGAAAGATCCCCTGGAGGAGGGCGTGGCAACCCACTCCAATAATCTTGCCTGGAGAATCCCTATGGACAGAGAAGCCTGGCAGGCTACAGTCCATAGGTTGCAAAGAGTCGGACATGACTGAGCGACTAAGAACAGCACAGCACACCAGTAATAGATACAGAGTTGGGGAAGGTGTGGGTTTAGCCTTTGAGGCCTTGGAGGTGACCCATGGGTCTGATAGACTGATTCCTGGGTTCAGTACTCCCAGAGGCTTAGGTAGACTTCCTGCTGAGTGCAGTCAGAAAGAATGAAGTCCCTTCTTTGCTTCTTTCCCAATCTCCTCCCCCACCTCAGCCATGGAGGTCCCACCTCAGTTCTCTGGGTGTTGCTGGAGAGAAATGGGTTGCTCCAGCCACTTCCTGCACAGCTAGGGTAGCCAGACACTCATACTCACAGCTACCCTTTTTCCCCAGGGAGAATTCACCTCCTGGTTGGATAAGTTTTCCCTCCCCCAACTCTCACTCACATTCCCTACCCACTCCCCCACACAGTGTTTCCTTGTGAGGGGTGGGAGAACTGGGAAAGTTTCTCTTACCCTCACCTTCACAGCAACCAAACATTTTTTTTCTAGAATAGTGTGCTGGAATCTCTTCTTGGGAAACTGTACTTTTGCAAATTCTCTCTCATACACGAATATCTACCCAGGGCAACACTTTCCAGGGTTTTTCTTGGCTGTACTGATAAAGGTCTGGGTAAGTTTGCTGACTCCCCAGTTCCACAGCCCATACCAACATCTGTCTGCCTATTATTGAATGCACAGGTGGGCACGACTCCTCCCAGATTCCTTGGCAATATGGTGCTAGGTTCCACAACACCCACAGAGGCCCTTATGTTCATGGATGGGATATTTCATTGTTTGAAAGTAAAAGTGTTAATCTCTCAGTTGTGTCTGATTCTTTGCTACCCTATGGACTATAGCCCAAAAGTCTCCTCTGTCCATGGAATTCCCAGGTAAGAATACTGGAGTGTAGTCAGTATTCTGCCATTCCCTTCTCCAGGGCATCTTCCTGACCCAGGGATCAAACCTGTGTCTCCCCCACTGCAGGTAGATTCTTTAACAACTGAGCCACCGGGGAAGCCCATTTTGTTGTTTAAAAGGGAGGATATAAAGGAGAACTGTCTTACACCACCATGATGCTGACACCGTTCCTAGGCAGCACATCTAATGATCTTGCTTAGAGACACTTAAGCAGCTACAGTCAGACTGATCTTGAGTGACTGCAGCCTGCAGTGGCTTGGAGTAGGGTTTTGGTTCCCAGCCAGAGATTAAGATCAGGTCACAATAGTGAAAACACCAGATCCTAGCCACTAGACCAGTCGTCAGTGGCAAGGGCTGTGACTCTTTTGACTGTGCAAAAAAGAATTTCGAAAAAGATGGGAAATAATGAAGCAAATATTTATTAAGAGGAAAAAGAGTACAGTGTGTGTGGATAGATACACGAGCAGACTCAGGGGGAGAGTCCCTGAGTCGTGCCCTCATGGCAGTTTAAATCATTTATGTGGAACATTTCTTCCAGTTTTCCTTTGGCCAAACTTTTTTATTTTCCTGGATCACAGTCCATATTTTGTATATGTCATGATTCTTCCATGTGTGTGAAAGCATCTCTTAGCCAAGATGGATTTTATCAAACAGATGTATGCGTAGAGCATCCCTTGACATCACCTCCCTCTTTGATCTCCAGTGAGCCTTTCTGTGCACGTGTGGTCAGGGAGGTCTCCTGACTTTGGGAATGAGAAATATGTGGTCTGAGAAAGGTCCATTCTTCTCCCCCCAGTTGTCCTGCTATTCTCGTCTTGGAGTTTTGGTCCATACAGAATGAATCTCCAATTGCTTTACCATGGGTTGGGGAAGTGGCAGGGGACATCAACCTTTCTGCCTCAAGACAACAGGATGGCTGGGAGCTTACTGTTTCCCAACGGCCTCAGTCACAGAGCTGGAGATCGGTTTGGGCTGCCATACCTTGATTCTCCTGCACATCACCTCTCCAGCAGGATGGCACAGATTTTTTCCTTGGGAACCAGGCTCCAAGAGTGACAGTATCAAAGCAAAAGTGCTTATCAAACTTATGCTTGCTTCAGACGTGTTGATGTCTCATCAGTCAACACAAGCCCCACGGCCAGTCCAGTTTATGTGGAAAAATACCACGTGGGCACCCCCATCCTAAGACACATGACTCTTTGGGGATAGTAATATAACAATATCTCATAATTCAGTAAGATGCAGATAGAGAATTGGAGAGGGAAATAACCAACTCCAGCCCTGTCTTCCTGTCTCATTTAAGGATGATAAATGGAATGTTTTCTGCATATTAGTCATCAGTGATTGCAGCCCTCTAACATGAGGAAACGCAGGATGTGAAAATATAGGATATGAGCCCAGATAGCTGAGGTGTATATCAAAGGAATGATTGCAGTGAGCCTAGATTCTTGCATCTTCCCATACATAGGAAAGCACTAAACTTCTTAACTTGGGATACCTGGCTTTTTTAATTAACAATGATCTTTTGATGTTCAGACTACCTACGCTTTGTTGCAGAACTTCTGTATAGCCTGGCTCCCCACTCGCCCCCTCAGAGCAGTTCTATCAAGCTTACTTGAGATGCTGCCTCCTGGGATTGAAGTCCTAAAAATTCCTTCAGACTAAAACACCACTCTCAATAAGGTTGTGAATAATTTATGGCAACAAGGGGGAAAGAGGGAGAAGCTGAAAAGCACTTGTGAAGATCAGAGTCCAGGAACACAGGCTCATTAGAAGACTGAGACTTAATCATAGCAGTGTGGACATTACTGATCACCTTGACAAGTTCCACAATTAGGGAAAGAGAGAAAACAATGTTGAAGGGTGTTTAAGAGGAAAGAGGAGACGAAGGAGACAGTGAGAACAGACAACTCAAAGGGGATTGTGGTAAAAGAGTGAAAAAAGGTGTATGGAGGGAGATATGAGATAAAGAGTGGCTTGTTTGTTTGTTTGTTTTATTGAGAAATACTGTAACACGCTTTTATGCTGATAGAAAAGACCAATAGATAATTCATGGGACTACTGTTTCTCGGTACTCTCTGTAGGACGATTGTTAACACCTGCTTTAAAGATTTTCAAGGCTAAAATTACTTTATCATCCTTGAGGTCAAGCACTTTAAGGATACCACCAAGCATGTGCTGAGGCAGATCTAAAATTCCTTTCATTTAAAAATAAAAGCCTAGCCTTTTTTGCCCACAGGTGCCCTTCTGTATATGTCACTTAATTTTTGTAATATTGCCATTGAATGTCAATTCCTAACCCCCATCCTAACCCTTTCCCACTGCTGATGTGGATCCCAAAGCACATGGAGTTTTCCTGTGGGTGATATAAGACACCAGCAACTCTGTCTCTCATTTGAAAATTATCTCCCTTCAAGCTTCTAGAAAAAGCTAGGCCAGTAGCAATGATATTCAAAGAAAACTGATCAACAAATTAATTTTCATCGACTCCTCCAGCAAAACCTGGAGGTGACTCTGGCTCAGATCATCAGCTCCTTACTGCAAAATTCAGGCTTAAATTGAAGGAAGGAGGGAAAACCACTAAGACACCCATGTATGACCTAAATCAAATCCCTTATGATTATATACTGGAGGTGACAAATAGATTTAAGAGATTAGATCTGAGACAGAGTGCCTGAAGAAATATGGATGGAGGTTTGTAACATTGTACAAGAAGTGGTGACCAAAAACATTCCCAAGAAAAATAAACACAAGATGACAAAGTGGTTGTCTGAGGAGATCTTACAAATAGCTGAGGAAAGAAGAGAAACGAAAGGCAAAGGAGAAATGGAAAGATATACCCAACTGAATGCAGAGTTCCAAAGAATAGCAAGGAGAGATAAGAAGCGTTCTTAAGCAAACAAGGCAAAGAAATAGAGGGAAAAAATAGAATGGGAAAGACAAGCGACCTCTTCAAAACAATTGGAGACTCCAAGGGAATACTTCATGCAAAGATGAGCACAATAAAGGTAAAAAAAAATGTCAGGGACCTAATAGAAGCAGAAGAGGTTAAGAAGAGGTGGCAAGAATATCCAGAAGAATTGTACAGAAAAGGTCTTAATGATCCAGATAACCACAATGGTGTGGTCACCAAACTAGAGCCAGACATCCTGAACTGTAAAGTCAGGTGGGCCTTAGGAAGCATTACTGCAAACAAAGCTAATGAAGGTGATGGAATTCCAGTTGAGCTATTTCAAATCCTAAAAGATGATGCTGTTCAAGTGCTGCACTCAATATGCCAGGAAATTTGGAAAACTCACTAGTGGCCACAGAACTGGGAAAGGTCAATTTTCATTCCAAGCCCAAAGGAAGGCAATGACAAAGAATGTTCAAACAGCCACACAATTGCACTCATTTCACATGCTAGCAAGGTAATGCTCAAAATCCTTCAAGCTAGGCTTCAATAGTACATGAACCAAGAACTTCCAGATGTACAAGCTGGACTTAGAGAAGGCAGAGGAACCAGAGGTCAAATTGCCAACATCCATTGGATCATAGAAAAAGCAAGGGAATTCCAGAAAAGCATCTATTTATTTTTCATTGACTATGCTAAAGCCTTCAACTGTGTGGATCACAACAATCTGTGGAAAATTCTTAAAGAGATGGGAATACCAGACCACCTGACCTGCCTCCTGAGAAATCTGTATGCAGGACAAGAAGCCAGAGTTAGAAATGGACATGGAACAATGGACTGCTTCAAAATTGGGAAAGGAGTACATCAAGGCTGTATATTGTCACCCTGCTTATTTATCTTATATGCAGAGTACATCATGGGAAATGCCACATTCTGGAAGGCTTACAAGCTGGAATCAAAACTGCTGGGTGAAATATCAACAACCTCCAATATGCAGGTGATACCACTCTAATGGCAGAAAATAAAGAACCTCTTGATGAAGGTGAAAGAGGAGAGTGACAAAGCTGGCATAAAACTCAACATTCAAAACACTAAGATCAAGGCATCTGGTCCCATCACTTCATGGCACATAGATGGGGAAAAAGTGGAAAGAGTTACAGACTTTTCTTGGGCTCCAAAATTGCTGCGATCTGTGACTGCAACCACAAAATTAAAAGACCCTTGCTCCTTGGAAAAAAAAGCTATGACCAACCTAGACAGCACATTGAAAACCAGAGATATCACTTGTCCAACAAAGGTCCATCTAGTCAAAATGATGGTTTTTCCAGTAGTCTTGTACAGACGTGGGAGTTGGACCATAAAGAAGGCTGAGTGCTGAAGAATTGATGCTTTTGAACTGTGGCGTTGAAAAAGGCTCTTGAGAGTCCCTTGGACAGCAAGGAGATCAAACCAGTCAATCCTAAAGGAAATCAACCCTGAATATTCATTGGAAGGACTGATGCTGAAGCTGAAACTCCAATATCCTGGCGACCTCATGCAAAGAACCGACTTATTGGAAAAGACCTTGCTATTGGGAAAGATTGAGGGCAAGAGGAGAAGGGGTGACAGAGGATGAGATAGTTGGATGACATCACCTACTCAATGGACATGGGTTTGAGCAAACTCTGGGAGATAGTGAAGGATAGGGAAGCCTGGCATGCTACAATCCATGGAGTCTCAAAGAGTCGAACACGACTGTTACCAATAACAACTCCTCCAAAATCTCTAAATTCGCTCTTTACATCAGATTGGATATCTAAGAGAGAAATAGTAAATGTCATCCATTTATGACCTTCCTGACTCCTTTTACTGAGTTACATTTCTATGTTATTCTCTCATCTTCTCCTAAAAAACAACCATATTTAACAGTTACATGTGTGTCATGAGAGTTTCAAGTGATTTTTATTCTTTTCTGTGAGTAAAAGTCTTCTTTTTTCCTGATAAGAGAATCAGTTTCTTTCTGACATATAATGGACTTGGAAGTGGTCGTTCCTGTCCTCCCAAGAAAAGAAGCTGAACAAATTGAAAATCAACAACCCTTCTTAGATCTGTGAGAAAGCTGAAGTCACTGTATTGGTGTACGAGACAGCAAGAGACATTGATGTATAGAACAGTCTTATGGACTCTGTGGGAGAGGGAGAGGGTGGGAAGATTTGGGAGAATGGCATTGAAACATGTAAAATATCATATATGAAACGAGTTGCCAGCCCAGGTTCGAAGCACGATACTGGATGCTTGGGGCTGGTGCACTGGGACGACCCAGAGGGATGGAATGGGGAGGGAGGAGGGAGGAGGGTTCAGGATGGGGAACACATGTATACCTGTGGCGGATTCATTTTGATATTTGGCAAAACTAATACAATTATGTAAAGTTTAAAAATAAAATTAAATTAAATTAAAAAAAAAAAAAAAAGAAAGCTGAAGTCACAAGGCAAGTAGCCACACTGAAAATCAGAGAGATGGGTGAACACAGAGAAACAGTTTCCTGGAAGCAGGAGCCCATGCTAGCGCCAGTGTAGGTACAGCCCTTTGCTAGAGGCTATGTGTGCACCAGCCACAAGCTTAAAATCCCAGGGGCCCGGTCTTAGTGGAACCCTAACTTTCATAAGCTTTACCTTCAGAAGCCCCATCAGGTCCTCAGAGTAAAGACTAGATTAGAGAAAATTTCCCTTATGTTTCTGGCAAGGGGAGAGGACAAAGAGGTTTTTTAAAACAAGTCCATAGCATTCTGTTTTTGTTTTTATTTATTTGTTTATTTTTGTATGGCCGTTCTATTTCTAGTTTTATAAGGAATCTCCACACTGTTCTCCACAGTGACTGTATTAGTTTGCATTCCCACAAACAGTGTAAGAGGGTTCCCTTTTCTCCACACCCTTTCCAGCATTTATTGCTTGTAGACTTTTGGATAGCAGCCATTCTGACTGGCGGGAAATGGTACCTCATTGTGGTTTTGATTTGCATTTCTCTGATAATGAGTGATGCTGAGCATCTTTTAATGTGTTTGTTAGCCATCTGTATGTCTTCTTTGGAGAAATGTCTGTTTAGTTCTTTGGCCCATTTTCTTGATTGGGTCGTTTATTTTTCTGGAATTGAGCTGCAGGAGTTGCAAGTATATTTTTGAGATTAATCCTTTGTCAGTTGCTTCATTTGCTATTATTTTCTCCCATTCTGAGTCTGTCTTTTCACCTTGCTTAGAGTTTCCTTTGTTGTGCAGAAGCTTTTAATTTTAAGTAGGTCCCATTTGTTTATTTTTGCTTTTATTTCCAATATTCTGGGAGGTGGGTCATAGAGGATCCTGCTGTGATTTATGTCGGAGAGTGCTTTGCCTATATTCTCCTCTAGGAGTTTTATAGTTTCTGGTCTTACATTTAGATATTTAATCCATTTTGAGTTTATTTTTTTGTATGGTATTACAAAGTGTTTTAGTTTCATTCTTTTACAAGAGGTTGACCAGTTTTCCCAGCACCACTTGTTAAAGAGATTGTCTTTTTTCCATTGTATATTCTTGACTCCTTTGTCAAAGATACGGTGTCCATAAGTGTGTGGGTTTATCTCTGGGCTTTCTATTTTGTTCCGTTGATCTATATTTCTGTCTTTGTGCCAGTACCATACTGTCTTGATGACTGTGCCTTTGTAGTAGAGCCTGGAGTCAGGCATGTTGATTCCTCCAGTTCCATTCTTCTTTCTCAAGAAGAAAGAAGAATTGCTTGCTTTGTCTATTCGAGGTTTTTTGTATTTCCATACAAATTGTGAAATTATTTGTTCTAGCTCTGTGAAAAAATATCGTTGGTAGCTTAATAGGGATTGCATTGAATCTATAGATTGCTTTGGGTAGTATACTCATTTTCACTATATTGATTCTTCTGATTGATGAACATGGCATATTTCTCCATCTATTGGTGTCTTCTTTGATTTCTTTCACCAGTGTTTTATAGTCTTCTATATATAGGTCTTTTGTTTCTTTAGGTAGATATATTCCTAAGTATTTTATTCTTTTCGTTGCAATGGTTAATGGAATTGTTTCCTTAATTTCTCTTTCTATTTTCTCATTATTAGTGTATAGGAATGCAAGGGATTTCTGTGTGTTGATTTAATATCCTGTAACTTTACTATATTCATTGACTAGCTCTAGTAATTTTCTGGTGGAGTCTTTAGGGTTTTCTCTGTAGAGGATTTCTTTGGAAGGAATGATGCTAAAGCTGAAACTCCAGTACTTTGGCCACCTCATGTGAAGAGTTGACTCATTGGAAAAGACTCTGATGCTGGGAGGGATTGGGGGCAGGAGGAGAAGGGGACGACAGAGGATGAGATGGCTGGATGGCATCACTGACTCGATGGACGTGAGTCTGAGTGAACTCCGGGAGTCAGTGATGGGCAGGGAAGCCTGGCATGCTGCGATTCATAGGGTTGCAAAGAGTCGGACACAACTGAGCAACTGATCTGATCTGATCTGATCTGATGTAGAGGATTATGTCATCTGCAAACAGTGAGAGTTTTACTTCTTCTTTTCCAATTTGGATTCCTTTTATTTCTTTTTCTGCTCTGAGTGCTGTGGCCAAAACTTCCAAAACTATGCTGAATAGTAGTGGTGAGAGTGGGCACCTTTGTCTTGATCCTGACTTTAGGGGAAATGCTTTCAATTTTTCACCATTGAGAATAATGTTTGCTGTGGGTTTGTCATATATAGCTTTTATTATGTTGAGGTATGTTCCTTCTATTCCTGCTTTCTGGAGGGTTTTTATCATAAATGGATGTTGAATTTTGTCAAAGGCTTTCGCTGCATTTATTGAGATAATCATATGGTTTTTATTTTTCAATTTGTTAATGTGGTGTATTACATTGATTGATTTGTGGATATTGAAAAATCCTTGCATCCCTGGGATAAAGCCCACTTGGTCATGATGTATGATCTTTTTAATGTGTTATTGGATTCTGATTGCTAGAATTTTGTTAAGGATTTTTGCATCTATGTTCATCAGTGATATTGGCCTGTAGTTTTCTTCTTTTGTGGCATCTTTGTCAGGTTTGGTATTAGGGTGATGGTAGCCTCATAGAATTAGTTTGGAAATTTACCTTCCTCTGCAATTTTCTGGAAGAGTTTGAGTAGGATAGGTATTAGCTCTTCTCTCAATTCTTGGTAGAATTCAGCTGTGAAGCCGTCTGTCCTGGGCTTTTGTTTGCTGGAAGATTTCTGATTACAGTTTCAATTTCCGTGCTTGTGATTGATCTCTTAAGATTTTCTATTTCTTCCTGGTTCAGTTTTGGAAAGTTGTACTTTTCTAAGAATTTTTCCATTTCTTCCAAGTTGTCCGTTTTATTGGCATATAGTTGCTGATAGTAGTCTCTTATGATCCTTTGTATTTCTGTGTTGTCTATTGTGATCTCCCCCATTTCCATTTCTAATTTTGTTGATTTGATTTTTATCCCTTTGTTTCTTGATGAGTCTGGCTAATGGTTTGTCTATTTTATTTATCTTCTCAAAGAACCAGCTTTTGGCTTTGTTGCTTTTTGCTATGGTCTCTTTTGTTTCTTTTGCATTTATTTCTGCCCTAATTTTTAAGATTACCTTCCTTCTACTAACCCTGGGGTTCTTCATTTCTTCCTTTTCTAGTTGCTTTAGGTGTAGAGTTAGGTTATTTATTTGACTTTTTTCTTGTTTCTTGAGTATGCCTGTATTGCTATGAACCTTCCCCTTAGCACTGCTTTTACAGTGTCCCACAGGTTTGGTGTTGTTGTGTTTTCATTTTCATTCATTTCTATGCATATTTTGATTTCTTTTTTAATTTCTTCTGTGATTTGCTGGTTATTCAGCAGTGTGCTGTTCAGCCTCCATATGTTGGCATTTTCAATAGTTTTTCTCCTGTAATTGAGATCTAATCTTACTGCATTGTGGTCAGAAAAGATGCTTAGAATTATTTCAATTTTTTTTAATTTACCGAGGCTAGATTTATGGCCCAGGATGTGCTCTATCCTGGAGAGGGTTCTGTGTGCACTTGAGAAAAAGGTGAAATTCATTGTTTTAGGGTGGAATGTCCTATAGATATCAATTAGGCCTAACTGGTCTATTGTATCATTTAAAGTTTGTGTTTCCTTGTTAATTTTCTGTTTAGTTGATCTATCCATGGGTGTGAGTGGGGTATTAAAGTCTCCCATTATTATTGTGTTATTGTTAATTTCCCCTTTCATACTTGTTAGCATTTGTCTTACACATTGTGGTGCTCCTATGTTGGGTGCATATATATTTATAATTGTTATATCTTCTTGGATCGATCCTTTGATCATTATGTAGTGTCCTTCTTTGTCTCTTTTCACAGCCTTTGTTTTAAAGTCTATTTTATCTGATATGAGTATTGCTAGTCCTGCTTTCTTTTGGTCTCTATTTGCGTGGAATATCTTTTTCCAGCCCTTCACTTTCAGTCTGTATGTGTCCCCTGTTTTGAGGTGGGTCTCTTGTAGACAACATATATAGGGGTCTTGCTTTTGTATCCATTCAGCCAGTCTTTGTCTTTTGGTTGGGGCATTCAACCCATTTACATTTAAGGTAATTGTTGATAAGTATGATCCCATTGCCATTTACTTTATTGTTTTGGGTTCGAGTTTATACACTCTTTTTGTGTTTCCTGTCTAGAGAAGATCCTTTAGCATTTGTTGGAGATCTGGTTTGGTGGTGCATAATTCTGTCAGCTTTTGCTTGTCTGTAAAGCTTTTGATTTCTCCTTCATATTTGAATGAGATCCTTGCTGGGTACAGTAATCTGGGCTATAGGTTATTTTCTTTCATCACTTTAAGTATGTCCTGCCATTCCCTTCTGGCCTGAAGAGTTTCTATTGAAAAATCAGCTGTTACCCTTATGGGAATCCCCTTGTATGTTATTTGTTGTTTTTTCCCTTGCTGCTTTTAATATTTGTTCTTTGTGTTTGGTCTTTGTTAATTTGATTAATATGTGTCTTGGAGTGTTTCGCCTTGGGTTTATCCTGTTTGGGACTCTCTGGGTTTCTCGGACTTGGGCGGTTATTTCCTTCCCCATTTTAGGGAAGTGTTCAACTATTATCTCCTCAAGTGTTTTCTCATGGCCTTTCTGTCTTCTTCTTCTGGGACTCCTATGATTCGAATGTTGGGGCATTTAACATTGTCCCAGAGGTCTCTGAGATTGTCCTCATTTCTTTTCATTCGTTTTTCTTTTTCCTCTCTGTTTCATTTATTTCTACCATTCTATCTTCTACCTCACTAATCGTATCTTCTGCCTCCATTATTCTACTGTTGGTTCCCTCCAGAGGGTTTTTGATCTCATTTATTGCATTATTCGTCATATATTGACTCTTTTTTTATTTCTTCTAGGTCCTTGTTAAACCTTTCTTGCATCTTCTCAATTCTTGTGTCCAGGCTATTTATCTGTAACTCCATTTTGTGTTCAAGATTTTGGATCATTTTCACTATCATTATTTGGAATTCTTTGTCAGGTAGATTGTCTATCTCTTCCTCTTTTGTTTGGTTTGGTGGGCATTTATCCTGTTCCTTTACCTGCTGCATATTTCTCTGCCTTTTCATCTTGTTTATATGGCTGTGTTTGGGGTGGCCTTTCTGTATTCTGGCAGTTTATGGAGTTCTCTTTGTTGTGGAGTTTCCTCGCTGTGGGTTAGGTTGGACAGGTGGCTTGTCAAGGTTTTCTGGTTAGGGACGCTTGTGCCCATGTTCTGGTGGGTGGACCTGGATTTCTTCTCTCTGGAGTGCAATGAAGTGTCCAGTAATGAGTTATGAGATGCCAATGGGTTTGGTGTGACTTTGGGCAGCCTGTATATTGAAGCTCAGGGCTATGTTCCTGTGTTGCTGGAGAATTTGCATGGTATGTCTTGCTCTGGAGCTTGTTGGCCCTTGGGTGGTGCTTGGTTTCAGTGTAGGTATGGAGGCATTTGATGAGCTCCTATCGATTAATGTTCCCTGGAGTCAGGAGTTCTCTGGTGTTCTCAGGATTTGGACTTAGGCCTCCTGACTCTGGTTTTCAGTCTTACTCTTACAGTAGCCTCAAGACTTCTCCATCTATACAGCTTTGATGATAAAACATCTAAGTTAAAGATGAAAAGTTTCTCCACAGTGAGGGACACCCAGAGAGGTTCACAGAGTTACATGGGGAAGAGAAGAGGGAGGAGGGATATTGAGATGACTAGGAGGAGAAGAGGGGGAATCAAAAGGGGAGAGAGCAAGCTAGCCAGTAATAACTTCCCTATGTGCTCTCCACAGTCTGGATCCCTCAGAGATGTTCACGGAGTTACACAGAGAAGAGAAGAGGGAGGAAGGAGACAGAGGTGAGCAGGAGGAGAAAAAGGGGGAATCAAAAGGAGAGAGATGGATCAAGCCAGTAATCAGTTCCCTAAGTGTTCTCCACAGCCCAGAACACACAAAGAGATTCACAGAGTTGGGTAGAGAAGAGAAGGGGGAGGGAGGAGATAGAGGCGACCTGGTGGAGTAAAAGGAGAGTCCAAAGGGGCAAAGAGCAGTCAAGCTAGTAATCTCGTTTCCAAGTAAAAATGGGTACTGAAGATTGGGTTCTTAAAGGTACAAAATTGATAACAAATACCAAAAAGCAAAGATTAAAATTCTAGAGTAGAGGCTGGATTCTCAAAAAGACAATATTAAAGGAAAAAAACAAAGTTACAAAACTTATAAAATATATATATATATGAAGTTTGCTTTAAAAAAAATAGGGTCTTTTTTTTTTGTTTTTTGCAAAGTAATCTGTCCTGTCACTTCGGTCGTGTCCGACTCTGTGCGACCCCAGAGACAGCAGCCCACCAGGCTCCCCAGTCCCTGGGATTCTCCAGGCAAGAACACTGGAGTGGGTTGCCATTTCCTTCTCCAATGCATGAAAGTGAGAAGTGAAAGTGAAGTCGTTCAGTCGTATCTGACTCTTAGCAACTCCATGGACTGCAGCCTATGAGGCTCCTCTGTCCATAAGATTTTCCAGGCAAGAGTACTGGAGTGGGGCGCCATTGCCTTCTCTGCCTTGAGAAGCTACCAGAGCCCAACTGATGTGAGGGAAGGGTGATACTCAGCTGCAGCCCCCTCTTATTATCTCCCTTAAGGGTGTAGGGGTAGAAAGCAGAGAAACACTTGAGAAGGTCAGAGCCTAAGAATACAGGCTCATTAATGACTGAGACCTAAGCAGAGAATTAGAGGATGCTTCTTCTCACCCCCATATCTTTATACCATATCATTCAGGTACCTAATAACAGGGAGTCAGCAGAAAAGCAAATGGAAGGTAGCTGAGTGTGTGTGTTAGTTGCTCACTCATGTCCGACTCTTTGTGACCCCATGGATTGGGGCTGACCAGGATCCTTCCTTTCATGGGATTCTCCAGGGAAGAATACTGGAGTTAGTTGCCATTCCCTTCTCCAGGGGATCTTCCCGACCCAGGGATCAAACCTGGGTCTCCCACATTGCAGGCCAACTCTTTACCATCCGAGCCACTAGGGAAGCCTAATTGTGCTAAATTGTTATCAGTTATCAGCCCCAATTGTTCATGCTTCTGTGTTATTTTATGCCGATGCCATTGCTATGGCCTTGAGGTCAGCAGGGTGTACGTTTCTCTGCTCCTCGACTTCAGACTTGGCCATGTGATTTGGCCAACAGGATATTAGTAAATAAGTGAAGACTTGAAACGTGTTTTCCTACAGTGGGTCTTGCCCTACTGTGTTTCTGTAATTCCCCCATGAGAAGAGTTTCCTTCTAATAGCTGCTGCTCCTTCAATCTGTTTGTTGTTGCTTAGTTGCTAAGTTTTGTCTGACTCTGTGACCCCCATGAATTGTAGCCCACCAGGCTCCTCTGGCCATGGGATTTCCCAGGCAAGAATACTGAAGTGGGTCGCCATTTCCTTCTGTAGGGGATCTTTCCAACCCTGGGATCGAACCCATGTCTCCTGCAATGGCAAGTGAATTCTTTACACTGAGCCATGAGGGAAGCCCCTTTGATTTGGAACCCAAAGCAAACACATGTGAGCACACCTGAGCCTAGGCCACAAGCTGGAAACACATGCAGCCAGCCTCCTGCCAGAAACACATGCAGCCAGCCTCCTGCCAGAAACACATGCAGCCAACCTTTAGCACAGCTAAAGCCCAGCTGAGATCATCTAAACAACAGTTGACATGCAGGCCCATGAGCATAAAAATAAATGCTTGAGCTTTTTTGTGTTTTGCTTTGTGTTTTTGGTTATACTACATGTAGGATCTTAGCTCCCCAACCAGGGATATAACCTGCACTCCCTGAAGTGGAAGTGAGGAATTTTAACCACTGAACAGCCAGGGAAGTTCTAATAAATGCCTGTGTTTCTAAAACGCTGAGTTTTGGAGTATATATAATACAGCAAAAGCTAATAAAGAAGCTCGTAGCCAGAGGTGAGTTACTGCTACAACAGAAATGTAAAAACGTTTGGGACTGGGAAGCAAGTGGCCCAGAAACTGTTATAAGCTGGAAGATGATGATGTGTGTAGTGGTAACATACTTGATAAAACTTTCACTATTTATTCAATATTGATAAAACTTTCAATATTTGATAAAACTATCTACTTGAAAGGCAGATAATCTAACTAATGAAAGGAGGACAACGTTTTAAGGTGGACTATTTGGCTGTGAACTAACTGCTACTAGCTACATTTTAAAGCCCTAGAGCAAAGACAGCTCTGAAATGAGCTGAGGAAAAAACTGGTCAGATTTTGAGCAGAGATTAGAAGGAATATAGAGGTCACAGAAATTGCAGAGTAGGGAAAAGAAATGATTTCTCGTCAAATAACAGGAGTGGATATTAAAATAGGATCTCAAGAAAAAAACCCAAATCAAAATTATAGCTTTTATTAAGACCTTGGAAAGGACAAAAGTATCATAGAGCAGATCCTTCCAGCTGCACAAAAGGATCACTTGAAATATTAAAAAAAAAAAAAAAAAAAAAAACTTGGCCCAGAAGCTGGAAGCACCCTAAATTTCCTTAACTGTGTCTATAGAGAGAAAGCCATCTCCCCCAAAGAATGGAAGATGTGTCTTTGGACACATGATGCAGATTGTAATCAAATACTTAGAAAACTCACAAAGTTTTTAGGAGAGCTGTGTTGGCAAAAGTTTCCTCACAAACCCAGACTATATTAAAAAAAAAAAAAAAAAACACCTTGAGGGTGTTCACAATGTATAAGGATCTATAAATGATGATTACTATATAAGAAGCAACAGTTAGACTCCTGTATGGAAAAACCGATTGATTCAAGATTAAGAAAGGAGTACAACAGGGCTGTCTTCTCTCACCCTGTTTGTTTAATCTATATGCTGAGCACTTGTGAGAAATGCCAGGCTGGATGAGTTACAAGCTGGAATCAAGATAGGTGGGAGAAACATCAACAACCTCAGATATGTGGATGATACTATTCTAATGGCAGAATGTGACAAGAAACTAAAGAACTTCTTGATGAGGGTCAAGGAGGAGAGTGAAAGAGCTGGCTTAAAACTAAATATTAAAAAAAAAAAAAACCACTAAGATTATGGCATCTGGCCCCATTGCTTCGTGGCAAATAGAGGGGGAAAAGGTGGAAGTAGTGACAGAATTCCTCTTCTTGGGCTCTAAAATCATTGCGGATGGTGACTGCAGCCATGATTTCAGAAGACGTTTGCTTCTTCGTAGGAAAGCTATAACAAACCTAGAGAATGTGTTGAAAAGCAGAAACATTACTCTACCAAAAAAGGTCCCTGTAGTCAAGACTATGGTTTCCCAGTGGTCATGTATGGTTGTGAGAGCTGGACCATAAAGAAGGTAGAGCATTGACGAATTGATAGCTTCAAATTATGGTGCTAGAGAAGACTCCTGAGTGTCCCTTGGGCAGCAAGCAGATCAAACCAGTCAATCTTAAGGGAAATCAACCATGAATACTCATTGGAAGGACTGATGCTGAAATTGAAACTCCAGTATTTTGGTCATCTAACATGAACAACTGACTCATTGGAAAAGTCCCTGATGCTGGGAAAGGAGATGGTGGCTGAGGAGAAGAGGGCATCAGAGGGTGAAATGGCTGGATGATACCACCAATGCAGTGGACATGAACTTGGGCAAACTTGGGAGATGGTGAGGGACAGAGAGGCCTGGTGTGCTGCAGTCCATGGGGTCTCAAAGAATCAGACACAACTGGGAAACTGAACAACAACTATATAAGGATCTATATAAGCATCTATAAAAATAAAGCCTTTTGTAGTTTAAAGGCAGGAAGCAGGTTGAGAAGGTTACTCTTGCCACCAAGATGGGCATGTTCCCCTCTGGCCTTGGAAGAGGCTAAGGAGAATGATGGAAAGTGAAGGGCCTCCTAGAGTGTGGAGCCATAATGGTAAAGAACATAAACTTGGGAGTCACTCCCAGGAGCAGATCCAGGGCCTAACCAAGGGACAACATTCACTTAGTGGGCTTCCAGAGTTGTTATGATTATGACTGCTCTACCTCTCACTCCTCTTCCTTTCAAATCAAAGTGTTCATGTGGTTTTCCTGTCCCTGGGCTCTCATTCTACACAGGTGTGCAGGGCTGGGGAGGAGGATAACTTGCCTTCTTAGTTTATAGAGGTCCTGATTAAGCAAACATGATGAAAGTCGTGAAAATCTGGACTTTGAGCTGATGCTGTGATTAGATGAGACTTGGGTGGAGAAAGATCTTGGACTGGGTGTGAATATATTTTGCAAGAGGAAAGGTCATTAGTAATTTTTCAGATTGAATTAATGGTGCCAATTATTCATCCCTTATGGTAATATTACACAGTGACACCTACTATGGACTGAATTGCCTCCTAAAAATTCATATTTTGAAGCTTAATACATGTCTGCATTTGGACATGGGGTCTTTGGGAGGTAATTAAGGTTGTAGGATTAGGTCCCTAATCCAATAGGACTGGTGATCTTATAGGAAAAGGAAGAGAGAAAGAATTCTCATTCTCTCTTTCCACATGCAGCACTGAAGAAAGTTCGTGGGAACACACAGTGAGATGGTGATCACCTACTACCTAAGAGAAGAGGCCACAGAATGAAACCTTAGCAGCTCTTTGAACTGGGACTTATCAGATTCCAGAACTGTGAGATTTAAATGTCTGTTCTTTAAGCACTTTCTTAAGGCAGTCAGAGCAGATAAGACAACAGTCTTACCATGGCCCCATGGTGGACAGAGTATTTCTCTAGCTCTTGACTTCAGGCCTGGCGATGAGAGTTGCTGTGACCAATAGTAAGTTCAGTTCAGTGCAGTCGTTCAGTCGTGTCCGATTCTTTGCGAACCCATGAATCGCAGCACGCCAGGCTTCCCTGTCCATCACCAACTCCCGGAGGCCACCCAAACCCATGTCCATCGAGTCAGTGATGGATCTAACCATCTCATGCTCTGTCGTCCCCTTCTCCTCCTGCCCTCGATCTTTTCCAGCATCAGGTTTTTTTCAAATGAGTCAGCTTTTCACATCAGATGGCCAAAGTATTGGGGTTTCAGCTTCAACATCAGTCCTTCCAATGAACACCCAGGACTAATCTCCTTTAGGATGGACTGGTTGGATCTCCTTGCAGTCCAAGGGACTCTCAAGAGTCTTCTCCAGCACCACAGTTCAAAAGCACCAATTCTTCAGCACTCAGCTTTCTTTATAGTACAACTCTCATATCCATACATGACCACAGGAAAAAACCATAGCCTTGACTAGACAGACCTTTGTTGACAAAGTAATGTCTCTGATTTTTAATATACTGTCTAGTTTGGCCATAACTTTCCTTCCAAGGAGTAAGTGTCTTTTAATTTCATGGCTGCAATCACCATCTGCAGTGATTTTGGAGCCCAGAAAAATAAAGTCTGACACTGTTTCCACTGTTTCCCCATCTATTTGCCATGAAGTGATGGGACCGAATGCCATGATCTTAGTTTTCTGAATGTTGAGCTTTAAGCCAACATTTTCACTCTCCTCTTCCACTTTCATCAAGAGGCTCTTTAGTTCTTCTTCACTTTCTGCCATAAGGGTGGTGTCATCTGCATATCTGAGGTTATTGATATTTCTCCCAGCAATCTTGATTCCAGCTTGTGCTTCCTCCAGCCCAGCATTTCTCATGATGTACTCTGCATATAAGTTAAATAAGCAGGGTGACAGTATACTGTCTTGATGTACTCCTTTCCTATTTGGAACCAGTCTGTTGTTCCATGTCCAGTTCTAACTCTTGCTTCCTGACCTACATACAGGTTTCTCAAGAGGCAGGTCAGGTGGTCTGGTATTCCCATCTCTTTCAGAATTTTCCACAGTTTCTTGTGATCCACACAGTCAAAGGCTTTGGCATAGTCAATAAAGCAGAAATAGATGCTTTTCTGGAACTCTCTTGCTTTTTTGATGAGCCAGCGGATGTTGGCAATTTGATTGGTTCCTGGTTCCTCTGCCTTTTCTAAAACCAGCTTGAACATCTGGAAGTTCATGGTTCACATACTGCTGAAGCCTGGCTTAGAGAATTTTAAGCATTACTTTACTAGAGTGTTAGATGAGTGCAATTGTGCAGTAGTTTGAGCATTCTTTGGCATTGCCTTTCTTTGGGATTGGAATGAAAACTGACATTTTCCATTCCTGCAGCCACTGTTGAGTTTTCCAAATTTGCTGGCATATTGAGTGCAGCATTTTCACAGAGTCATTTTTCAGGATTTGAAATAGCTCAACTCAATTCCATCACCTCCACTAGTTTGTTCATAGTGATGCTTCCTAAGGCCCACTTGACTTCACATTCCAGGATGTCTGGCTCTAGGTCAGTGATCACACCATCATGATTATCTTGGTCGTGAAGATCTTTTTTGTACAGTTCTTCTGTGTATTCTTGCCACCTCTTCTTAATATCTTCTGCTTCTCTTAGGTCTATACTATTTCTGTCCTTTATTGTGCCCATCTTTACATGAAATATTCCCTTGGTATCTCTAATTTTCTTGAAGAGATCTCTAGTCTTTCCCATTCTGTTGTTTTCCTCTATTCTTTGCATTGATCGCTGAGGAAGGCTTTCTTATCTCTTCTTGCTATTCTTTGGAACTCTGCATTCAAATGGGTATATCTTTCCTTTTCTCCTTTGCTTTTCACTTCCCTTCTTTTCACAGCTATTTGTAAGGCCTCCCCAGACAGCCATTTTGCTTTTTTGCATTTCTTTTTCTTGGGGATCATCTTGATTCCTGTCTCCTGTACAATGTCACGAACCTCCATCCATAGTTCATCAGGCACTCTGTCTATCAGATCTAGTCCCTTAAATCTATTTCTCACTTCCACTGTATAGTCATAAGGGATTTGATTTAGGTCATACCTGAATGGTCTAGTGGTCTTCTCCACTTTCTTCAATTTCAGTATTTTAGTGGTTAAACACGCACAGATGATTGACATGTACTTACACAGTTGGGCTTGTTTCTTATGCCCAACTGACAAGCCTGGTCCCATCTCCTAAAACTCAGTGATTTACATAAAAAGTATTTTCATGTTTACTGGTCCTTAAGTCAACTATGTATCAGATGATCTGGACTGGGCTTCCATGGCAGCTTTGTCTGCTTCAGGCAATGAATTGGTTGGGCTTGGTTCCAGGCTGTGGGTTGAGTTAAGGTCAGATCCACATGTAAGGTCCAGAGACCAAGCTTGAGGAGCAGCCACCCAGGGGAAACTCTTCATAGCCAATCACTGGTGCATCAGAGGCAAATCCCACTGTGCCAGCACAGGTCAATTCTCTGCTCACATACATCCACTAGCATCCCATTGTGCAGCAAAAGCTGGCAATTACATTATTTGAATTTGAAACTACATTTTATCAAACAATGTTGTTGAGGATGGTATTATATCACTCAGTATCCCTTATACAAGACACATGAGAAACTGAGCTAGCATTCACTGCTAGGGAAGATTTTGTTTCCTGCTAAAGAACTAGTCTGCTTTTTCCTTTCCAGTAAAAAGCCTTTCTGTTTGTAGAAAGAAGAAAAAATAAATGCACATAGAAATATATGTGGGAAAATTACTATGAGGATCATGTACCACTAAGACCCATAGTCTCAGGAAAATCCTGAACTACAATAAATGATCAGTTCAGTTCAGTTCAGTTCAGTCACTCAGTTGTGCCCGACTCTTTGCGACCCCATGAATCGCAGCACGCCAGGCCTCCCTGTCCATCACCAACTCGCGGAGTTCACCCAGACTCACGTCCATCGAGTCAGTGATGTCATCCAGCCATCTCATCCTCTGTTGTCCCCATCTCCTCCTGCCCCCAATCCCTCCCAGCATCAGAGTCTTTTCCAATGAGTCAACTCTTAGCATGAGGTGGCCAAAGTACTGGAGTTTCAGCTTCAGCAACATTCCTTCCAAAGAAATCCCAGGGCTGATCTCCTTCAGAATGCAGTGATTGGATCTCCTTGCAGTCCAAGGGACTCTCAAGAGTCTTCTCCAACACCACAGTTCAAAAGTATCAATTCTTCAGCACTCAGCCTTCTTCACAGTCCAACTCTCACATCCATACATGACCACAGGAAAAACCATAGCCAATGATAAATAATCTCAAAGGACAAGAAACGTGAAACCATGCCCTATGAAGGACTATTGAAGAAAAAAGGAACTTTTAGGAGATTTTTAAAGGAACAGAAGTTTTTAAATCTTAGATTTGGTTTGAACAACTTCAGAGACTAAGACTAGGAGCAATAAATAAATATTACAGAAGAGAATGGGAGAAAGTTGTAGACATAACATATAAACTGAGAGTTAAGAAGAACAGTGATTAAGACTCCACACTCCCAAAGCAGGGGGCATAGGTTCAATCCCTGCTTAGGAACTAAGGTCCCACATGCTGTATAGTGCAGTCAAAAAGAAGCAGCAGCAGCATGAATGAGCTGTACTGAGCTCAACTCTGATGGTGAAAAGAAAATTAGCTCTTATACTGTGTCATCTCTGAGGATAAAGTAAAGTAGGAGACTCTTGCCATAAGCCTTATCTCCAACTTAAAAATCAATAGCTTCCCTATTTAAAGAACCCCTGGCCAGTCTGACTTGTGAAGAGCTTGGAAGTCATCACTCCTATTCTCACAGAAAGAAAATACCTTGAACAAACTGAAAATCAATAAGTGTTAGATATACCAGGGAACTGAGATTACAGGAAAAACTGCAACCCCAAAAACGCAAGAACTGCAACCCTGGAGAGACAGGAAAATACAGAGAATTATAGTTTACTAGCTGGAGCCTTGTGCTCCAGTGTTCTTGCCTGGAAAATTCCAGGGATGGTGGAGCCTGATGGGCTGCCGTCTATGGGGTCACACAGAATCGGACACAACTGAAGCGACTTAGCAGCAGCAGCTGGAGCCTTGTAGAAAGGGCCACTGACTAATTACTGGATACTGGGCCTGGGTTAGTTTAGGAGATAAATGTGCCTGGGGGGCCCCCAAATTTTTGAGTTTTATGTCTAGAAGCCTCACAATGTTCTCAGGCTGAATATGGGAGAAAAATCCCTTCATACATCCAGAAGAAGGGGGAAAGTAACCATTTTAAAAGAGTGCTTTGTTCTCTTTAACAAAAGCCTGCTTTTAAGGAAAGCTATTTTACCAGAGCTTAACCAACTCTGTTTTACCGGAGCCTAACTGACCTGGGAGAAGGGCAAGACCCAATGCCAACTCCTCTTCCTGTCTCAGTTAAGGAGGAGGGGGAAGACTGAGACCCAAGGCCAACTCCTCTTCCTGTCTCAGTTAAGGAGGAAGGAGAAGAAGACTGAGAAGTACTTGTGAAGGTCATAGCTCAGGGATGCAGGCTAAAACAATGAAGACCTGATTATAGATTATGACATGCTTATCCTCCCCCAATAGTTTTCACCATATCAAAGAGGCTCCTATATGGTACAATAACATATATTTACAGCTAAAAGAACTTCAGGGCTCAGAGCCTAAAGAAAGAGTCTCTAGGGAAATCCAACGACAACAAAGGAGACAAAAACAAAGACACTCAGGAAATTTTAGGGTCAGCTGAAACTCCAGTACTTTGGCCACCTCATGCGAAGAGTTGACTCATTGGAAAAGACTCTGATGCTGGGAGGGATTGGGGGCAGGAGGAGAAGGGGACGACAGAGGGTGAGATGGCTGGATGGCATCGCTGACTAGATGGACGTGAGTCTGAGTGAACTCCGGGAGTTGGTGATGGACAGGGAGGCCTGGCGTGCTGCAATTCATGGGGTCGCAAAGAGTCGGACACGACTGAGTGACTGATCTGATCTGATCTTATCTAATGGTTAATATGCTAAGGGATTTAATAGGAAAAGTATATCATATGTAAGCAAAGTCAAATGATGTCAGCAGAGAGATGGAAACTCTGAGAAGGTATCAAAAGGAAATTCTAAAACTAAAAAACAGTGCAATATAAGTCAAGAGTGCTTTCAACAGGTTCATCAGTAGTTTGTGCACAGTCAAGGAAAGAATCAGTGAACATGAAGATATGTCAGTAGAAATTTCCCAAACTGAAAAGCAAAGAAAAAAACAGGTGAAAAATAACTATAAACGATTACAGCAGGTATAACATACACATAACAAAAACGCCAGAAGAAGAATAGAGAAAGGAATGAAAGAAATATTTTAAGTAATAATAATGAATTTCCCCAAATCAATGACTGACAGCAAACCATAGATCCAGGAAACTCAGAGAATAACAAGCAGGAAAATATCAAAAAACTACACCTAAAAATATCCTATTCAAACTACAGAAAAACAAAAAGAAAATCTTAAAAGCAAGAGGAGAGTAGAGTAAAATAATTCAAGTGTTGGGGAAAAAAAAAAAAGCATCCCCGTGGCAGAGACAAAAATCCAGGTTCCCCTTAACAATGTGTGGAACTGTCATTGGAAAGTGACTGCCTAGATACATTCTACATTTCCCAGCTCTCCTCATATAAATGTAATTAATCCTAACTAATAGAATGTAAGCAAAAGAGATGTGTATCACTTTAGGGCTTAAAAAAAAAAAGTGTACATTCTCCATTTTCTCTTTTCTCCTCACTCAGGTGAATGAAGGAAGCCACAAGGCCTGGAGGTGTGGCAGAGCCACAAGGTGAAAGGAACCTGGCTCCATAAATGACAGCGTGGAGTAGAGTCACCTGTGCACCAGGAATACCCACAAAGGACTGTTACCTAAGTAAAGACACATTTCTATTGTTTGAGCCTTTACATATTTGATAGTCTGTTTGTAGTCTGTACAGTATTCTCCCCTCATCCACAGTTTCACTTTCCATAGCTTTAGTTACCCATAGTCTATCATAGTCCGAAAATATTAAATGGAAAATTCCAGAAATAAACGACTCATAAATGTTAAATTGTGCATCATTCTGAGTGGCATGATGAAGTCTTGCACCCTCCCCTCCATCTTGCCTGGGACATGAATCATCCCTTTGTTCAGCACATCCTTTCTGTTAGTCACTTAGTAGCCATTTTTATTATAAATTGATTGTATGAGTATATCAGTGCTTGTGTTCAAGTGATACTCATTTTACTTGATAACAGCTCCAAAGTACAAGAGTAGTGATGCTGGCAATTTGGTTATGCCAAAGAAAAACCATAAAGTGCTTCCTTTAAGTGAAAAGATAAAAGTTCTAAACTCAATAAGTAAAAAAGATCATATGCTGAGTTTGCTAACATATGGTAAGAATGAATCTTCTATCCATGAAATGGGGAAAAAGAAAAAATAAACTCATGCTAGTTTTGCTGTTATACCTCAAACTGTAAAAATTACAGTCACAGTGTTTGATAGTATTTAGTTAAGATGGAAAATGTATTAAATTTGTGGGTGGAAGACATGAAGAGAAAATGGTTCAGTACTATCTGTGGCTTCAAGCATCCACCGAGTGCCTTGGATCATGTCCCCTGCTAACAAGGGGAGACTACTCCACCACAGTCCATATTACAATTCTCTTCCCTTTTTCTCTAGAAAATTCTTTACCTGTTCCTTCACCCCCTGAGTTGCTCTAACAACAAACTGCCTCTCCAGGAACTTAAACCTTCTAAGAACTGTCCCAGGAAGGTTTTCCCTTAGCACTTTATCAAGATCTCCCAGGAACAGTTTGAGGCTTTATGGGGAATATGAATGTAGAGGTCCTATCTTGATCTTCTTCTGAAGTGCCAGAATCCCAGGGGAGAAAAAGAGCCAGCAATGACACTCGTCCCCTGTTTTGGTTCTCTCTTCCTCTGCTTTCAATCTTGGATTCGAAGGAGGAGATGGGGACGACGGAGGATGGCATCACTGACTCAATGGACATGAGTTTGAAGAAGCTCCAGGAGTTGGTGATGGACAGGGAGGCCTGGCATGCTGCAGTCAATGGGGTCACAAAGAGTTGGACATGGCTGAGTGACTGAACTGAACTGGACTAAGTCATGTTAGCAATTGTGACTTCTACAAAGGTAGGCCCCATGACAGGAATTGAGATCAGGGGGCTGGGAGTTCAAAGTTAAGAACTCAGGTGGGTCACTGTTGGTTGGCAGCTTCCCAGGAAAAAGCTAGTCAAAACTGCATGAGAATAGTCAGGCTATTAGAGACTCAAATCCTAGCGTAACATTCCTCTTTGGTTATCTCATACTGTGTTTTAATACTTTTTTTGTAAGAAGGTGAGTTACCAGCAGTGTCCCTAGTATTCTTCTCCTTCCTGATTCCCTCTTCACCATTTCACTTGAACCAGCTATTTTCTCAGAAAACTTAAAAGTGGAATGTCAGTCAGTGTAAGCTAAAATGTCACTCTTACCCTAAAAAATGTTAAATTTATATGGAAAAAGAATATTTTGTAAAAACAAAAAATCTTAATATCTGTCCCAATATGTGAATCAAATGTTCTCCATTGACTAGACTTCTTTGGTCTTGAGTTGTCTGCCACAATTACTCTTCAAAGACATGACTATCATACTATATTTCATATACTGAGTGATACATGGTCCCACTGTAGCCTCTCCATGGCAGAGAGAAGTCAAAGTCACACGTGAATACAGGAATGGTGACAAAAACTTGGAGAAATATTTCTCTGCAGGCAACTCATGTCTAAAGGACAATCTGAAATGTGACAAAACCCTCTCCTTCACCAAATTTGAGTCAAGCTCCTCTGAACCCTCTTCTCTACCTTGAACACATAAACACACTCACTCTGATCCCAGGACCGCCAAGCCCAGTGGTAGTAAGAATTCTGCTAAGTCAGGTTAGAGAGAATCCCCCATCTTGGATATCAATCAAACCAGCTTGCCGTCAGCAAGAATCCTTCTACCCTTCATGTCTCCTCTTAGTATTCAATCCACTGACCCCCCACTCAATGCGAGCAATGATTCCCCCAATTTGTTTTTCCTGTATTGAGCCAGAGAGCTCATCTCAATTGCAATAGTATTGCCAACTATGTCAATGCTGCTGCTGCTGCTATGTCGCTTCAGTCGTGTCCGACTCTGTGCGACCCCATAGATGGCAGCCCACCAGGCTCCCTCTTCCCTGGGATTCTCCAGGCAAGAACACTGGAGTGGGTTGCCATTTCCTTCTCCAATGCATGAAAGTGAAAAGTGAAAATGAAGTCGCTTAGTCGTGTCTGACTATTAGCGACCCCATGGACTGCAGCCTACCAGGCTCCTCTGTCCATGGGATTTTCCAGGCAAGAGTACTGGAGTGGGGTGCCATTGCCTTCTCCCTAATCCTGAATAAAATCCTACTATTTCACTTTAAGCAGTGTCAGAATAATTTCTTATTTGAGATACCAACAAAAACTCAAACCTGAGATCTTTTTTCTGGAATGAGGTGAGTTTCAGGGCTTCACTGCTCACTTTTATTGTATCATCCACAGTTCAGTTCAGTTCAGTCCCTCAGTCGTGTCCAACTCTTTGCGACCCCATGAATTGCAGCACGCCAGGCCTCCCTGTCCATCACCAACTCCTGAAGATCACTCAAACTCACGTTCATCGAGTCAGTGATGCCATTCAGCCATCTCATCCTATGTCATCCCCTTATCCTCCTGCCCCCAATCCCTCCCAGCATCAGAGTCTTTTCCAATGAGTCAACTCTTCGCATGAGGTGGCCAAAGTACTGGAGTTTCAGCTTCAGCAGCATTCCTTCCAAAGAACACCCAGGGCTGATCTCCTTTAGGATGGACTGGTTGGATCTCCTTGCAGTCCAAGGGACTCTCAAGAGTCTTCTCCAACACCACAGTTCAAAAGCATCAATTCTTCGGTGCTCAGCCTTCTTCACAGTCCAACACTCACATCCATACATGACCTCAGGAAAAACCATAATCTTGACTAGACGGACCTTTGTTAGCAAAGTAATGTTTCTGCTTTTGAATATGCTATCTAGGTTGGTCATAACTTTCCTTCCAAGGAGTAAGCGTCTTTTAATTTCATGGCTGCAGTCACCATCTGCAGTGATTTTGGAGCCCAAAAAAATAAAGTCTGACAGTGTTTCCACTGTTTCCCCATCTATTTCCCATGAAGTGATGGGACCAGATGCCATGATCTTAGTTTTCTGAATGTTGAGATTTAAGCCAACTCTTTCACTCTCCTCTTTCACTTTCATCAAGAGGCTTTTTTTTTTTTTTTTTTTTTAAGCTCTAAAAACCACCAGGCCATTCAGTCAGTTAAATATGTTGCTCAGTCGTGTCCGATAGTTTGTGACCCCATGGACTGCAGCACACCAGGCTTCCCTGTCCATCACCAACACCCAGAGCTTCTTCAGACTCATGTTAATCGAGTCAGTGATGCCATCCAGCCATCTCATCCTCTGTCGTCCCCTTCTCCTCCTGCCCCCAATCCCTCCCAGCATCAGAGTCTTTTCCAATGAGTCGCCTCTTCACATCAGGTGGCCAAAGTATTGGAGTTTCAGCTTCAGCATCAGTCCTTCCAGTGAACACCCAGGACCGATCTCCTTTTTAGGATGGACTTGTTGGATCTGCTTGCAGTCCAAGGGACTCTCAAGAGTCTTCTCCAACACCACAGTTCAAAAGCATAAATTCTTCTGCACTCAGCTTTCTTTATAGTTCAACTCATACCTGACCACTGGGTGGGGGCGGGGGGGAACATAGCTTTGACTAGACAGACCTTTGTTTGCAAAGTAATGTCTCCACTTTTTAATATGCTGTTTAGGTTGGTCATAGCTTTTCCAAGGAGCATGAATCTTTTAATTTCATGGCTGCAGTCACCATCTGCAGTGATTTTGGAGCCCAAGAAAATAAAGTCTGCCACTGTTACCATTGTTTCCCCATCTATTTGCTATGAAACAATGGGACCAGATGCCATGATCTTAGTTTTTTGAATTTTGAGTTTTAAGCCAGACTTTTCACTTTCCTCTTTCACTTTCATCAAGATACTGCTTAGTTCTTTGCTTTCTGCCATAAGAGTGGTGTCATCTGCACATCTGAGTTATTGATATTTCTCCCAGCAATCTTGATTCCAGCTTGTGCTTCTTCCAGCCCAGTGTTTCTCATGATGTACTCTGCATATAAGTTAAACAAGCAGGGTGACAATACACAGCCTTGATGTACCCCTTTCCCAATTTGGAACCAGTCCATTGTTCCATGTCTGGTTCCAACTGCTGCTTCTTGACCTGCGTACATGTTTCTCATGAGGCAGGTCAGGTGGTCTGGTATTCCCATCTCTTTAACAATTTTTCACAGTTTGTTGTGATCCACACAGTCAAAGGCTTCGGCGTACTCAATAAAGCAGATGTTTTTCTGGAACTCTCTTGCTTTTTCTATGATCCAGTGGATGTTGGCAATTTGCTCTCTGGTTCCTCTGCCTTTTCTAAAACCAGCTGGTACATCTGTAAGTTCTCAATTTACATACTGTTGAAGCCTGGCTTGGAGAATTTTGAGCATTACTTTGCTAGCGTATGAGATGACTGCAATTGTGCCATAGTTTGAATAATTGTTGGCATTGTCTTTCTTTGGGATTAGAATAAAAACTGACTTCTTCCAGTCCTGTGGCCACTGCTGAGCTTTCCAAATTTGCTGGCATATTGAGTGCAGTACTGTCACAGCATCATCTTTTAATATATGAAACAGCTCAACTGGAATTCCATCACCTCCACTAGCTTTGTTTGTAGTGATGCTTCCTATGTCCCACTTGACTTCACATTCCAGGACGTCTGGCTCTAGGTGAGTGATCACATCATTATGGTTATCTGGGTCATGAAGATCTTTTTGGTGTAGTTCTTCTGTGTATTCTTGCCACCTCTTAGAATCTTCTGCTTCTGTTAGGTCCGTACCATTTCTGTCCTTTATTTTGCCCATCTTTGCATAAACTATTCCCTTGGTATCTCTAATTTTTTTGAGGAGATCTCTACTCTTTCCCATTCTATTGTTTTTCTCCATTTCTTTGCGTTGATCACTGAAGGCTTTCTTATCTCTCCTTGCTATTCTTTGGAACTCTGCATTCAAATGGGTATATCTTTCCTTTTTTCTTTTGCCTTTAGCTTCTCTTCTTTTCTCAGCCATTTGTAGGGCCTCCTCAGATAACCATTTTGTCTTTTTGCATTTCTTTTTCTTGGGAATGGTCTTGATTACTGCCTCCTGTACAATGTCACAAACCTCTGTTCATAGTTCTTCAGACACTCTGTCTATCAGATCTAATTCCTTGAATCTATTTCTCACTTCCACTATATAATTGTAAGGGATTTGATTTAAGTCATACCTGAATGGTCTAGTAGTTTTCCCTACTTTCTTCAATTTAAGAATGAATTTGGTGATAAGGAGTTCATGATCTGAGCCACAGTCAGCTTCCGGTCTTGTTTTTGCTGACTGTATAGAGCTTCTCCATCTTTGACTGCAAAGAATATAATCAATCTGGTTTTGGTATTGACCATCTGGTGATGCCCATGTGTAGAATCTTCTATTGGGTTGTTGGAAGAGGGTATTTGCTATGACCAGTGTGTTCTCTTGATCTTTTCTCTGCTTCATTCTGTACTCCAAGGCCAAATTTGCCTGTTACTCCAGGTATCTCTTGACTTCCTACTTTTGCATTCCAGTCCCCTATGATGAAAAGGACATTTTTGGGGCATGTTAGTCCCAGGAGGTCTTGTAGGTCTTCATAGAATCATCCGGCTTCAGCTTCTTCAGTGTTAGTGGCTGGGGCATGGACTTGGATTACTGTGAAATTGAATGGTTTGCCTAGGAAATGAACAGAGATCATTCTGTCGTTTTTGAAACTACACCCAAATACTGCATTTCGGACTCTTTTATTGACTATGAGGGCTTCTCTATTTCTCCTAAGGGATTCTTGCCCACAGTAGTAGATATAATGGTCATCTGAATTATATTTGCATATTCCCTCCATTTTAGTTCACTGGTTCCTAAAATGTTCACTCTTCCCATTTCCTGTTTGACCTCTTCCAATTTACCTTGATTCATGTACCTAACAGTCCATGTTCCTATGCAATATTGTTCTTTACAGCATCAGACTATTTCCATTACCACTCACATCCACAACTAGGTGTTGTTTTCACTTTGGCTCTATCTCTTCATTCTTACTGGAGTTATTTTTCTACTCTTCTCCAGTACCATATTGGGCATCTACTGACCTGTGGAGTTAATCTTTAAATTTCATATCTTTTTGCCTTTTTCATACTGTTCATGGGGTTCTCAAGGCAAGAATACTGAAGTGGTTTGCCATTCCCTTATCCAGTGGACCACATTTTGTCAGACCTCTCCACCATGGCCCGTCTGTCTTGGGTGGCCTTACATGGCATGGATCATAGTTTCATTGAGTTAGAATGGCTGTGGTCCATGTGATCAGTTTGATTCATTTTCTGTGACTTTCATTTTCATTCTGTCTGTCCTCTGAGGGATAAGGATAAGAGGCTTATGGAAGCTTCCTGATGGGAGAGACTGACTGTGGGGAAATCTGGGTCTTGTTCTGATGGGCAGGGGCATTCTCAGTAAATCCTTAATCCAATTTTCTATTGATGGACTGGGCTGTGTTTCCTTTCTGTTGTTTGACCTAAGACCAAACTATAGTGGAGGTAATGAAGATCATGGTGACCTCCTTCAAAAGGTCTGTGCGTGCACTGTTGTATTCAGTGCCCCTGACCCTGAAACAGGCCACTGTCAACCCACACCTCCACCAGAAACTCTTGAACCCTCATGAGAAAGTCTGGATCAGTCTCTTGCGGGGTCACTGCTTCTTTCTCCTGGGTCCTGGTGCACACAAGGTTTTGTTTGCCCCCTCCAAGAGTCTGTTTCCCCATCCTGTGTAAGTTCTGTAATCAAATCCCACTGGCCTCCAAGTCAAATTGCTTGGGGGTTCTCAGCCCCTTTGTCAGACCCCCAGGTTGGGAAATCTGTTGTGGGTCCTAGAATTTTAACAATGCAAGAATTTATTTGGTATAATTGTTCAGCACTTTGTGGGTCATTTGCTCAGCAACTCTATGGCAGGGTTACTGGCGACCTCCTCCAAGAGGGCTTATGCACACGCTATGTGACCAGGTATGCTGCACCCAGAGCCCCTGCCCCTGTGGCAGGCCACTGCTGACCTGTATCTCTGCAGGAGACACTCAAAAACACTCAAAGGCAGGTCTGGCTCAGTCTCTGTGGGTTCTCTGGGTCCTGGGCACACAAGATTCTGTTTGAGCATCTCTAGCGAGTATTGGATTTGATTCTAAATGCAATTACACCCCTCCTACCATCTTGCTGGGGCTTCTTCTTTGCCCATGGACGTGGAGTATCTTTTTATGATGGGATCCAGCATTCTCCTGTGGATGGTTGTTCAGCAGTGAGTTATAATTTTGGAGTTCTTGCAGGAGACAAATAGATTCAAGGGATTAGATCTGATAGACAGAGTGCCTGAAGAACTGTGGAGGAAGGTTAGTAAAATTGTACAAGAAGTGGTGACCAAAAACATCCCCCAAGAAAAAGAAATGCAAAAAGGCAAAATGGCTGTCTGAGGAGGCTTTACAAATAGCTGAGAAAAGAGGAGAAACGAAAGGCAAAGGAGAAAGGGAAAGATACACCCATCTGAATGCAGAGTCCCAAAGAATAGCAAGGAGAGATAAGAAAGCCTTCCTCAGTGATATATTCAAAGAAATAGAGGAAAGCAATAGAATGGGAAAAACTAGAGATCTCCTCAAGAAAATTAGAGATACCAAGGGAACATTTCATGCAAAGATGGGTACAATAAAGAACAGAAAGAGTATGAACCTAACAGAAGCAGAAGAGATTGAGAATAGGTGGCAAGAATACACAGAAGAAGTATACAAAAAAGCTCTTAATGACTCAGATAACCACAATGGTGTGATTACTCACCTTGAGCCAGACATCCTGGAGTGTGAAGTCAAGTGAGCCTTAGGAAGCATTACTATGAACAAAGCTAGTGGAGGTGATGGAATTCCAGCTGAGCCATTTCAAATCCTAAAAGATGATGCTGTGAAAGTACTGCACTCAATATGCCAGCAAATTTGGAAAACTCAGCAGTATCCACAGGACTGGAAAAGGTCAGTTTTCATTTCAATCCCAAAGAAGGGAAATGTTAAAGAATGTTTAAACTACCACACAATTACATCCATTTCACATGCTCAAAATCCTTCAAGCTAGGGTTCAACAGTACATGAACTGAGAACTTACAGATGTATAAGCTGGATTTAGAAAAGGCAGAGGAACCAGAGATCAAATTGCCAACATCCGTTGAATCATAGAACAAGGGAATTCCAGAAAAACATCTATTTATTCTTCGTTGACTATGCTAAAGCCTTTGAATGTGTGGATCACAACAATCTGTGGAAAATTCTTAAAGAGATGGGAATGCCAGACCACTTGACCTGCCTCCTGAGAAATCTGTATGCAGGTCGAGAAGTAACAGTTAGAACTGGACATGGAACAAAGAACTGGTTCCAAATCAGGAAAGGAGTACATCAACACTGTATACTGTCACCCTGCTTATTTAACTTATATGCAGAGTACATCTTGCGAAATGCTGGGCTGGATGATGCTCAAGCTGGAATCAAGATTGCTGGGAGAAATATCAATAACCTCAGATATGAAGATGATACCACTCTAATGGCAGAAAGCAAAGAACTAAAGAGCCTCTTGATTAACGTGAAAGAGGAGAGTGAAAAGTCTGGCTTAAAACTCAACATTCAAAAAACTAAGATCATGGTATCCAGTCTCAGCACTTCATGGCAAATAGACGGGGTAAAAATGGAAACAGTGACAGATTTTATTTCTTGGGCTCCGAAATCGCTGCAGACGCTGACTGCAGCCATGAAATGAAGACGCTTGTTCCTTGGAAGAAAAGCTTTGACCAACCAAGACACCATATTGAAAAGCAGAGACATCACTTTGCTGGCAAAGATTTATATAGACAAAGCTATAGGTTTTCCAGTAGTCATGTATGGATGTGAGAGTAGAACCATGAAGAAGGCTGAGCACCAAAGAATTTATGCTTTCAAACTGTGGTGTTGTAGAAGACTCTTGAGGGTCCCTTGGATGGCAGGGTGATCAAACCAGTCAATCCTAAAGGAAATCAACCCTTTATAGTCAATTGTAAGTACTGATGCTGAAGCTCCAATGCTGTGGCCACCTGATGAGAATAGACCACTCCTTGGAAAGGACCCTAAAATGCTGGGAAAGATTGAAGGTAGGAGAAGAGAAAGACAGAGGATGAGATGCTTGGATAGCATCAGCGATTCAATGGACGTGAGTTTGAGCATAGTCTAGGAGATGGTGAAGGACAGGGAAGCCTGGCATGCTGCAGTCCATTGGGTCCTACAGAGTAGGTCACTACTGAGCGACTGAACCATAACAACAAAGTTCTCATATGCCTGCCAGAATGTGCATATGCAGGCCTCCCCCAAAGTCCAACACCCCTCACTCTCCCTCATGCCCTTGCTGGTCATTCTTCATAACACATTCCTTGAAGCACGGCCCCGAGTACCCGGAGTACTCATCTAACTAAGCGCAAAGCAGTGGTTCATGCAAATAAGCGCAGGAACGCGTGCACCCAGGCTACGTTCACTTCAAATGTAAATACGGGCTCTTCCTGCCTCATCTATGCCGAGGTCACAGAAGGTGCGTTGGAAACTGCACCAGGGGAGCAGAGAGGGCAGAGTGCAAGACTGTTCAGGCAGGCGAGGCATAGGCTGCCAGTGGGTCAGGAGCTCAGCCTCGAGGAGCACAGGGCGCTCACCAGCCGGAAGCCACGCCAGGAGGAGGGTCGGGAGCTGGCGCGGACGCCGTCCCCCGGCGCCGCCGAGCCCGCTGACATCAGCCGCGCTCCTCCCCTCGCCTCCCAACACTCTCAGCTCCCGGCCGGACCCTCCCTCCTCCCACCACGTGTCCTCTCCCCTCCCTCCCGAGGGGCCGCGCGCACGGGAAGCCAGAGAGACGGGAAGGATGGCGCTGTGACAGCCGGGACGCAGCCCTCGGCGTCTGCACCGCGGCCCCGGCCCGCGCCCTGGCGCTCGGCCCGGCGGTGAGTGCGCGCGGGCGGACGGGGCGGGGGCAGCGCCGCCCCTCCCTCGGGCCCCAGGCCGCTGGGCCGCGGCGGGGGCGGGGGCGCCGACGCTGCAGCTGCTACCACCGCCGCCGCCGCCTTTGTTGCGGGCCCGCCGGGGGAGGCAGGCGGCGCCGGCCCCGGCCGCTCGGCAGGTGCGCTGGGGCCGGGAGCGGGCCAGGCGGGGAGGCGGGCCGAGCCCGGCGCGGGCAGGCAGGCGGCGGGAGCGCTCCCGGCGCGGGGCCGCGGAGAAAGGGAAATGGGACAAGATGGCTGGAGAAACCCGAGCGCGCCCCGGGGGCGCGGCAGCGGCGGCGGGCGGGGCGCCGAGCGGGTGGGCGGCGGCGGCGGCGGGGACCTCTTAAACCACACCTTTGCTGTGGGGCGGCGCCCCCACTTCCCGGGAGCCGGCCGGCGAGGCCGTAGCTAAGTTCTGGCCGCAGCTCCAGGGATCTGAAGCCTGTTTCACCCGCCCCAGACGTATCTTGCTGCATTTGCCCGTCCTTTTTGAAAATACCGAAGAAGCGGACTTTGAACTCCGGAAGGATCTTTTTTCTTTGGAAGCCTGGGAGGATGCGGCCCACCAGATGCACACTCACTCCACACCTAGGAATTGCCCGCGCCCCTAGAGGGCAGGAGCGCGGCCTTTGTACTGGCGTAGGAGCTGGGCGAAAGAGAATTTGCAGAAGAGAGAATTTGCGGTCCAGAGGCAACGAGTTTTGCCGGTAGGGATGGGCCCCAGACCCTGGTGATTTCTGCCTCTTCTTGGGTATCCAAGCATTACTCTTCACTAAGGGTCCTGGGCTTGGAAAGTCACTAAAGGCAGAATGACTCTATTTTCTGACCTGGCTCATGGACAAAACCTTTGACTCTGGAAAATCCAGGTCTTCTGGGCCAACCAACCTCCTGACACAACTGGCCCTGTAGGAACAACCCAGTTGAGCGAGTGCACTGTGAGTTCAAATGCCTTCATTGACAGGAAGCCAACACACCTGCTGCTGATTCCATGTTTGGGTGGCACTGGCTATGAGAAAGTTCTGCCTTTTGTTGCATTAATAAAACTTCCTGGAATGTTTACCCACCAACCTGTTATGCCCTTGGGTCTCTACAGAACCAGTTTGGTCTCTCTTCCAGTTTTTTAAATATTTGAAGACAGCCAGGTATGCTGACTGCCTACAACCCTCTTCTTTTCATAACTAAATGTCACCTTCCACCTTCCTGGTGCTTTCCCTGAAGCCCTTGCTCCCCAGACCTGGCTCTTCCCTTTCTCTTGTTCCCCTGAACTCTCCTGGGGCTAAAAAGCTTTGTGTAACCTGAGCTGCCCCCTTCACAGGCTCTGAAGAGTTCACACTAGCACCTGATTTTTCTGAACTGAATCTTGCTTGCAGAGATGGCATCCACAGCCTGCCCTCTCAATTTGACCCTGAAGGAAGAGGAAGAAGAAGAAGAGATTCAGAGCCGGGAACTAGAGGATGGCCCCACAGATATGCAAAAAGTCCGAATCTGCTCAGAGGGTGGATGGGTAAGTAAGAAGGTGTGGGGTTCTCACACAGCTGTGAGGGGCAGGCCTGGGAGCCAGGTTTGTAATAAGTCTCTTCCTCAGGCAGCCACAGGAAGTAAAAATAGCCTAGCCTAGCCCAGTCCGGTGTGTTTGCATTCCTGAGAAAACAGTTCTGTGGCTTTAAAAGGCACAGCGAAGAATGGAGAAGCTGGTTATGAGAACTATCTCTTTAGCCACATAATGTATCACCATCAAGATTGGAAGTCCAAGAGGCCACGACTGTCTCTCTCTCCTGTATCCATGGATTCCCTATATCCTGCTTAATGCTAGGCACCTTGTAGATATCAACTAAATGTCTGCTGACCCATGTGTAAAAGAAAAATTATTCTGGCACTTGTTTAGATAATAAGGAATATACTAAGGAACATATTAATATTCAGAATACTGAGATAGGCTTCAAGACTGTCACAATAGGAGAGAGAAGAGAACAGGAGAGAGCTCAACAGTAAAGACACGTGGGGATTTATAGCCAGGGAAGAGAGCGTAGGGCTCAGTGAATGGAAAATTGCTAAGAGGAGCCATCAACAGTGGCATCAACAGATTCTTTCTAAACTGACAGTGAAATTCTTGCTAAAACTGGGCTGTGCAGGCTGTGGACCATAGCAGCTGTGTATGTGTCCAGGGTAGAGGCCTAGTGGAGAAGAGGGCTCAGAGGCTGACCAAGTTTGGGGTGAGGAGAAAATCTTTGTCACCTACTGCTGATTGAAGGGAACCACTTAAACCATTTAAGTCTTGGGGCACTGAGCTGATATGAGGAGAGCTTTATGGGATGAGGCCAGCTGGTTCTGTGTGAACACCTCTTACGGTAGTTGACACAGGACAGAACTGCATTTCCAGCTGGCCTTGGATTGGGATGGTAGGCAGCAGTGAGTAGGGAGCACATCCGAACATTGTAGTGTGATAGAATTCAAATTTAAAGCATAAATGGAACAGATACTTACAGTTATGTACATTATTTACAGTACTTACTGGACTTCATGATAACTCAGCGTGCATGGTAAACATTTTAAATAAGCACCAAATGACATTCCTTTTCTCTGCTTAGTTTTCCACTGTGTATGTGGAAAACCAATGTCATCGGTATACATAATACGCTTTGTTTCCAATGAGAGATCTGTATCCATAGAATCACGGTCTTTGCAAACTATCTCGTCCTACTCCCCTCCCACTGCATGAGGTGCAGCAGGGTTATCTGCTTTGCCCCTGGGATACACATGTATGCTGACTTCTGTTCTTAAAAACACCTCTTGAGCTGGAACCTTAAAAGTAGTGCATTTTGTTGTATGTATGTTATACTCAATTAGGAAAAAAAAAATACAACTCCAGGCTGTGGGTTTGCCAGTCTAGCTGTTGAAGCTGGACTGCTTCTGTCTCTTCAGACCATGCTGCTGTCCTCCTCAGTTCTAATCCCTGCAGCTGGGGAGATTTTAGAGAGCAGGAGTCATCCCATCTAGCCCTGAGCAAGAACTCAATGCTTTGAGGCTATACTGGCCAACCGAGAACGTTTAGACAGGATGGAGAAGCATGCAAAACGGGTGCAGTAGAAGCAAGCATTAGAGTCTGTTGGGACAACACAGAGAGGAGCAAGGTGAAGTCCATGCTTGGCCGGGGCTGGAGGAGGAGGACCGGCACGAGTGGCATCCAAGCAACCGGCCATCCATCTGTAGTTGCTCAGCGCAGTGCTGGGTGTCATTAAGACAAAGTCCTTAGTCTCGTGGAATTATTAATACTTGTTGTATGAGTAAGACAGGAAAGTAAATCTGATTAATTGCACAGTATTTGGAATTCTGTGGTAGATGTCAGTCTCTCCTACAGGCCTGAGAACTCCTGGAAAAAGCAGGCAAGGACCTGGTCTTGAGTAGTACGTAGTTTTGCCCCCTCCCAGGTACATCTGGGTGGAGACATTTCTGGTTATCTTGATTTGTGGTGGAACTTGGGAAGTGGGAGAGCCTACTGGCATCTGCTGGGTAGAGGCCCGGGATGCTGCCGTACATCTGTGATGCCCGGGACAGCCCCTGCAACAGAGGATGATCTGGCCAGAAGTGTCAGCACTGGCCAGCAGTGCTGAGTGAAAAAAATCCTGTTCCAGGGCAACTAGAAGAAAACAATCAAATCTGTCTCTTACATATGTGTTTTGGCTGTAGGTTGTGTTAGGGTGATCAATAAAAGCTTTCAATCTTAAGAACCATGCTATAAGGGTAATATTGCATGGGAGAATTGGAGTAGAAATACAATTTCAGCTAGAGAAAAGGGAAGATGTACTTTGAACCAAGTCTTAGGCAGAGGTAGAACCAGCCAAGGGACCGGAAGATCTTGCTATATAGGAAGCCAGGAGCACAGGCACTGGAAAAAAAAGTTTATGTGTAGAGTCAGCAGCAGCTCTTGCAGCTGGAGCCTGCAGTGCGTGTCGGGGAGTGGAGGAGACGGTTGAGAGAAGAAGGGCGGGCCCCAGGCTCAAGCCAGCCACTCGGGGGTATATGCTGCACCCTGGAGTCTGAGCTCTCTCCTTAGAAGCTCTGAGGAAGAAGTCCTCGGTTCATCTTGCTTAAGGGACCCTGGGGTTTTCTACTGCCACGAAGCAGGGGCCTAAGTGACCTGCTGAGAAAGTGCAGACATGGGAGTCAGACTTGCTAACTCTGTGATCTTGGGCAAGATGCTTATCAGCCTTTCGCTCACCCATAAAACTGGGATAGTGATCCCTGTATCCTTGTATTATCTAAAGGATTCAATAAGTGCAAGAAAGAGTACCCTACACAGTGCCTGGCACTCTTATCAGTGCACTGGTCCCAGGCCTCTGCCCTGAGAGCCCCACTGTCTTTGTTGAGTGATTATACAGCTTCGTCAGCATGCCTGGGCAGCGGGTAAGTACTCTAGGATGGTTAGATAAGCATTGGAATGCCAGCTCTTGGGGCCGAGCGAGGCAGTGCACACAAGCAGAAGGAAGAACACCTATCTGATGAGACCTTGACCTTCTGGGAAGGCCGGAGGGCAGGGATCAAGGGCCCCTACCTGTGAGGCCAAGCAAAGGGTGGGTGTCTGGGGGTTGGACACTGGCTGCCTGATTTCTGAGTTTGGCCCAGGGCTGGCCCTGTTTACCTTCTGCTGTGCTTGGCCAGATAAAAGGCCTCTGTAGAGAGCGGGAGGCCCGCACAGCAGGGCCTGGCTAAAGGCTTGCTCAGTTCTCACAGAAGGTTGCTGTGAGCAGCATCGCTAAGCCACACTACACCGTGTGCCTCTGAAGCATCATGTGGGCTTGTCTGAGGACCCTCCGTGGCTCAGTCGTAAATGGGAGGAGATGAATCCAACCCCAGCCTCCAGGTGCCTTCTCACCACTCCAGGGCTGCTGTATTTTTGCCACACTGGGTACGTGTTACCTTCTATGAGTGTTGATAGGGATCGCCCTTCTGAAATGACAGGCACAGCCCGTCCTGTGTCCTGTTTTATCAGCAAAGGGAAAGGGACTATAAATAGGTATAGCCTAGATCTGAAATTTCCTAGGGAGAGAAAAGGCCAAAGGGAGAGTTGTTCAAAAGCCTGGGAAGTGGGATGGGGTGGGATGGAAAATTCCTAGCTGCCTGGCTTTCCAGATTGATGAAATCTGAGCAGAGCCCGGAGACCCATCCATTATACCTCCTGGTATTTTACACTAGGCATTTTTGTCCATTCTTACTCAAAAGAGTAGGCTCAGTTTTGTGACAGATAAATTTTAATGATTATTTGAAACTATTCCAGGTAGAACAAGAGAAACGAAGAGAGTATATACTTAAATCTTTGACTCAAAAACACCATTTCAAGGGATTACTTTCTACAGGAAGTGTCCTAGGCTTAGGGGAACAAAACAAAATAAGCCCAGGTTCTGCCCTCAGTGAGCTGATACTCTAGTGAAAGAAGCAGACAGGTAAACCAAGAGGATCCTACAGTGTGATAAGTGCCACAGAGCTTGAGCCCAGGGCATTATAAGGTACACAGCCCAGGTTGAGGCCAGCTTGCCCAGGGAACAGGATATCTGGGCTGAATCTTGGAAGGCGGGTGGGTGTCAGCCAGGCCAAGAATGAGGAAGACTTCTGAAGCAGCATGTATGGAGACCTCCTGGTCTTTGGAGGGGTGGGAATGGTTTGTTCAAGGAACTGCAGGAGTGAAGTTCCACTGAGCGTGTGGGGTAGAAGTGCGAGCCTGCAAGCTGGGTACCAGGGAGGCCATTCTGCCCTCTGTAAGGGCCAGAGCCTTGAAGTCAGACATCCTAGGTCCCAGCCTCAACCCTATTGTTTATTGGCTGTGTGATTTTTAGACCAGAAACAGGGCTGCTCTGAGTCAGTTTCCTCCTGGATTAAATGGGGTTGTGGGGGAAAATAAATGAAGCAGTTACAGGGCCTTTTGCAGAAAGTTCTCCCTATGTGGAAGGGGCTGTGAGGATGAGGAGGGATGGGGTGGACTTTGTGAATAAGGCGGAAAGGCCAGGAGGTCTAAATGACTGATGGCCAGACACCTGAAGAAGCTGCAGAACGTGCAGACACTGAACTTTTCTAAACATCATCATGACCCCCCCCAGGCCCTAGACTGTGCCACGGGAAATAGCTCTGAACGCTGTAGCCCAGTGATGCTTTACCACAGAATATGATGAGCTTTGGAATAGGATTTTTAATGACTGCAAGATGACACATAGTAAAAAGAAAGAGTTGAACAAGAGGAGGTTGGTCTGGGTGGCTTGGCTGCATTCGACCATATGGGCACCCTCTCCCACTGGCCCACGGTGTCGGGGAGTTATGGGAGTGGGGAGTGGAGCTCTGTCTTTAGGGCTTTCTGCTGTGGGTCTTGGAGAAGGCAATGGCACCCCACTCTAGTACTCTTGCCTGGAAAATCCCATGGATGGAGGAGCCTGGTAGGCTTCAGTCCATGGGGTCGCGAAGAGTCAGACATGACTGAACGACTTCACTTTTACTTTTCACTTTTCATGCATTGGAGAAGGAAATGGCAACCCACTCCAGTGTTCTTGCCTGGAGAATCCCAGGGACGGCAGAGCCTGGTGGGCTGCCGTCTATGGGGTCGCACAGAGTCGGACATGACTGAAGCGACTTAGCAGCAGCAGCAGCAGCTGTGGGTCTAGGCATCAAAGCAAACCAATTTGCTCTAGTATCTCATTACATAAATTGAAGCTCTAATTAGCCCTTCTCTCCTCCTCCTCATCCTCTTATGGATTGGAAAAGGCCAGATGAGGTCCCTTCTCTTACCGGCTCCTCCCCAGGCAGCTTTGGGCTTCTGAGTCATACACTGGGGCTAGTGCTCTGCAACTGGAGACTAGTGCCCAGGCAACCGCCAGCACCCCTGTGGCCTGAGGGTCTGTGACTGAGGGAGACAGCAGGGCTGTGTTGGCAGGGGAACCGTCTCAGGGTGTTCATTCCTGTGGTCGACTGGCTCTGGGTGGGGGCTGAGCTGTGATCAGCTCTCCCTGCTTCGGGTGAGGATCCAGTCTCTCGACCGGGTGATCCTTGGTGGGGAGTTTTCATCTCAAGGTTCTGCTCTCCGTATCTGTGAATGGGAGTGTGGCAAGCACTTAGCAGGGCACAGAGGACCTTGTTGACATCCAGATTTTGCTTCTTGGAGCCGTGTGAGGACTGATGTGTCTCTGGGCCGAGGCCGCCCTTGTGAGATAATGGTGTGTGATCTGTGTCTGCGTGTGCCGACTAGTTGTTGAGAAAAGCCTGTTCACTGTTGCAGGTGCCAGCCCTATTCGATGAGGTGGCCATATATTTTTCCGATGAGGAGTGGGAAGTTTTGACGGAGCAACAAAAGGCTCTCTACCGGGAGGTCATGAGGATGAATTATGAAACTGTCCTGTCTCTGGGTAAAACTTTGTTTTCCTTTGTCTCTTAGAAGCTCTGAGCCCAGAGAATTGCTTCCATGTCTCTCTTCTCAGGTGTATCCAGCATACCTCTCTCCTGAACCTGGACTCTGTCCCCTCAATGCCTGTGCCCATTTAATTTCCTGTTTTTGACTTAGGCAGGATATAAATATTGTGTCCTCCTACTCAGCAGCTTATGCCAGCTCTCAGAACCATCCTCATTCAACCCAGGCATACTTATCAAAAAAAAAAAAAAAGACATCTAGGAAATGTCACTGTGGATCTGGGCCTGTACTTTATACTTCTCTCCTAGGAGAGAAGGCAGGCCTCGCTGTTATCCTGTCAGCCTCAGAAGCTTGGGGACATATCCCCAAAGAATCCTTGTTGCTTCCCTCCCAGCACTGATATTATTAGAGTCTAACCATTTGGAGGGATTTCCCCACTTGGCTCATGCAGGTACTGGAATGGTCATTAGATCAGTGGCTGCATACACCTACTTCCCTGCTAAATGCAGTTCGTTTTTGTCGTTGCTAGTCCAGCCCCTCATTAGCAAAGATCCATAAATTCCCTTCGACAGACCTATTTCCCATCATAGTTTTTCTTTAAGTATCCCTGAATTCTTCTCTACGGCCTCATAAATCTCCATACTGAGAAGACTATACGGGTGAGAGTGGACGGGAGGTTTGCTTAAGTATTACCAAGTACTTATTTTGGCAATTGTCCAAGACAGTAACACAGCTGTTAACCTGTTTTATTTCCTGTAAACAGAATTCCCATTCCCTAAGCCTGACATGATCACTCGGTTGGAAAAGGAGGAGGAGTCTCAGAATTCTGACGAATGGCAGCTCCAAGGAGGAACCTTTGCAGGTACTATGATTAACCCAATCCAGAAGGCACCCAGTGGGAGAATTATGAAGATGGATTTTAAGTTTACATTAAGGTACATTCTGGGGGTATTTAAGCCTAAGGCAAGGTTCTGAGGCAGAAAAGCTATGGGCTTTGGAGTTTAAAAATCTCCTTGTTTCCCATGCTGTGTGACCCTAGGCAACCTCATCCACCTCTCTGATTGTCCATTTCTTCATCTGTCAACTGCGGGTTACAAATCTCAACATGCAATCTCGTATGCAGGTGAATGAAATTGAAGTTTGTGTGGCTTTGGTCCAGTGCACATCCTGAGTGCCTTGGGAGCACACCACACACTTCTGAAAACTAAGGAAAACAGCGTGACAAAGCATGCATCCAGGGTGCTTTACTTGACGTCCTGTCTACTTCATCTTGGATAGAAAAAGCAGTAGCAGCTGTAGTACACATTTGAGCAAATACGTCTAAAGAAGCAGCGTTGTACCGAGAAACATCGAGAGGGCAGGAGTTGGATAAATACAGCTTCCCAGCAGCCAGAGTGATTTTATTTGCCTTCTCTCTATAAGTAATAGTTTAAAATTCTGTGTTTCATTGATTCTAAAAGATGTATTTCTCTCATCACTTTAACATCTCTGCAATTAAGAATGCATCTTAAAACTGGTGGGTCTTCCCTGGTGGCTCAGACAGTTAAGAATCTGCATGCAATACCAAAGACCCAGGTTCAATCCCTGGATCAGGAAGATCCCCTGGAAAAGGGAATGGCAACCCACTCCAGTATTCTTGCCTGGAGAATTCCATGGACAGAGGAACCTGGGCTACAGTCCGTGGCATCTCAAAGAGTTGGACACAACTGAGTGACTAACACTTAAAACTGATGGCATGTTCCAGTTTCACTAGTGGCATTTTTTTTTTTATTATAAATTTATTTATTTTAAGTGGAGGCTAATTACTTTACAATATTGTATTGGTTTTTTTCTTTTTTTTTTTTCTTTCTTAATGGCATATAATGGTACATCTTGCAATCGATGGGTTCTTAGTTTTGGTGAGATATGGTAATATCCCTGAGTAATATCTAATTTCTGTGACCACTCTAAATAGAAACATACAGTGAAACCCAGTTCTGACATGGGTATGCAAAAACCATACCTTATAAAACCATACCTTATGCAAACTTATAAGTTAAGCCTTATAAGCTTAACTTTGCTAAGTGTGGTATTGCCATAGATTTGGTTTAAGGGATGTGATTCAGTTCATGATGATACAGATTCTGTAACATTACGTGTAGAATGGGTTGCATTTGGCTTCTCACCCAGGTGAAGGTTACTTTGGCCCAGATGTGGCCCTCACAGTCAGTACATTACTCAAGCTGGGAGCCTGTGTTCAGTTGCCAGCCCGTGTCACTTCCCAGCTTTGCCACCTTGATGCGTTACTTAATTTTTCTACACTCATCTGCAAAGACAGAGTAAAGAAACAGTTATTGTGAGAATCAGAAGTGGTGATCTATGGAAACTGGCACAGGGGTGAGGACTTTGGAAGAATCTGTTATTAAAGTGACTGCTTTTAGTGAACTTCAGATTCAGGTAGTCTCGGTATTTTGACCAAAAACAAATCAAGGAATGACCCCCAAATCATTTGACTCATGGGCACTGTCTTCACCCCTCCCTGTATGTCTTCCAGAAAAGGAAGAATCCGACATGAAGCCCCCAGATTGGGCGGGCCCGATGAACGCAGCCTCGCAGCTTCCCCAGGCTCAGCACCTGGATGGCTTTGGCCTCCGTCTGCCTCGGGACATCACAGAGCTGCCCGAGTGGGGCGAGGGGTACCCTTTCTACATGGCCATGGGCTTCCCCGGGTATGACCTCTCGGCCGACGACCTGGCCGGGAAGTTTCAGTTCAGCCGGGGCATGCGCCGCAGTTACGACGCAGGATTCAAGTTAATGGTGGTGGAGTACGCCGAGAGCACCAACAACTGCCAGGCGGCCAAGCAGTTTGGGGTGCTGGAGAAAAACGTCCGCGACTGGCGCAAAGTGAAGCCGCAGCTGCAGAACGCCCACGCCATGCGGCGTGCCTTCCGCGGCCCCAAGAACGGGCGCTTCGCCCTGGTGGACCAGCGCGTGGCCGAATATGTGCGATACATGCAGGCCAAAGGGGACCCCATCACCAGGGAGGCTATGCAGCTGAAAGCTCTGGAGATCGCCCAGGAGATGAACATTCCAGAGAAAGGGTTCAAGGCTAGCTTGGGTTGGTGTCGAAGAATGATGCGGAGGTATGACTTGTCACTGCGACATAAGGTGCCCGTGCCCCAGCAGCTGCCCGAAGACCTGACCGAGAAGCTTGTCACCTACCAGCGGAGCATCCTGGCTCTGCGCAGGGCACATGACTACCAGGTGGCTCAGATGGGAAACGCAGACGAGACGCCAATTTGCTTAGAGGTGCCCTCGAGGGTGACTGTGGACAACCAGGGGGAAAAGCCTGTCTTGGTCAAGACGCCAGGGAGGGAGAAACTGAAAATCACAGCCATGCTTGGTGTCTTGGCTGATGGGAGGAAGTTACCTCCATATATCATTCTGAGGGGCACGTACATCCCCCCTGGGAAGTTCCCGAGTGGCATGGAAATCCGCTGCCACCGGTATGGATGGATGACGGAGGATCTGATGCAGGACTGGCTAGAGGTGGTGTGGAGGCGGAGGACGGGCGCGGTGCCCAAGCAGCGAGGGCTGCTGATCCTGAACGGCTTCCGGGGCCACGCCACCGACTCAGTGAAGAGCTCCATGGAGAGCATGAACACCGACATGGTCATCATCCCGGGGGGCTTGACCTCACAGCTGCAGGTGTTGGATGTGGTGGTCTACAAACCGCTGAATGACAGTGTCCGGGCCCAGTATTCCAACTGGCTCCTGGCGGGCAACCTGGCGCTGAGCCCCACCGGGAACGCCAAGAAGCCGCCGCTGGGCCTTTTTCTGGAGTGGGTCATGGTGGCATGGAATAGCATCTCGAGCGAGTCCATCGTCCAAGGGTTCAAGAAGTGCCACATCTCCAGCAACCTGGAGGATGAGGATGACGTGCTGTGGGAAATCGAGAGCGAGCTGCCAGGCGGAGGGGAACCACCCAAGGAGTGTGACACTGAGAGCCTGACGGAGAGCCACTGAGGGAAAGCCGAGGTAAGCAGCCAGGAGGGGCCGATGGGCGCCTTCCCCGCGGGACATGTTGGGTTTCACCAACACCCTTTGTCTCTTGGCCATTCTTTGTTTCTGAGAACTCTTCAAACCCACAGTGCAATGCTGCAGGTAGCAGGCCATCAGCATTTTCTCCTTCATATGAAACTTTGGTTGCCTGGCTTATTTCATGGGTATTTTGTATAATGCATGGAGTGAACAACGAGTGAGCTGCCTGAACATTTAATCTGAGTGCCATAATGCTGAAATTATTTAATCCTGAAGGAGCATAGTTTGACATGACTCCAGTAACAAAAACTTTTGTCTGCAAAACCAAAATTTTTCTTCCCTATATAAATCATGCTGAATATATAGGGCCGACGTGTGTACCTGATTCACTTGAAGCAACTGTGCTCACCTTGGCTAGCCTGGAGGGCTGGGATGTAAGGACGTGTGTACCTTCGAACTGTGTCTCCTGGGTCTCAAGTTTCCGTCTGGGGTAGTCTGCAGTAGCCCAATGGGGAATGAAAGAAATAGCTTATGTTTGCTTTTCCCTGGGACATCAAAAGTCTGTTTTAAAGCATCATCTTATCCTCATGATGACATTCACATGGAATAAACAATTACAATAATTTCACAGACACATGAAGGGTGATATTTTTAAACTGAAATTGTGTACCAAAAAACAAACCAGAATGTTTATCTAGGACTCCAGTAAGTGAAGTCTGAGGACAATAAGGCCTGGAATTTTTCAGAGTTAAGTATATAGAAGGGCCACAGCTTTAATAGGAAGTTGGGAGTAGAGGACTACCTAACAACACAAGAAGAATGATTATCCCCCCACACCCCTGAGAGAGGAAAGTGACCACCTAACAGTGGGCAGCATACAGAGAACAGACCATTCCACTTTTTTGTTATTTCCCTAATTTGTTCATTTGTTCAGTTCATTTGTTCCTCCACAGTGTTTAATATGAAGAGAGCATGCCTTTTATAAAGGACCTAAATGTATCTTGATATTTTTTTCTTTCCTGTAAGGTATAATTAGGTATTTCCATCCTACTTGCTGCTTTCTCTAAATGAAATGCTAAGAGAAATCTCCTGTCAGACACCCCCACTTCATGCTGCGTAAGTTGAAGAGTGATTTAAATCTCCTTCCCTGCCCCCAAATCAAGTGAAAGTGAAAGTCACTCATGTCCAACTCTTTGCAACAACCCCATGGACTATACAGTCCATGGAATTCTCCAGGCCAGAATACGGGAGTGGGTAGCCTTTCCCTTCTCCAGGGGATCTTTCCAACCCAGGGATCGAACCCAGGTCTCCTGCAGTGCAGGCGGATTCTTTACCAGCTGAGCCACAAGGGAAGCCCAAATCAAACTGTACTAACATTGATCCCGTGTTAGTCTGAGATCCCCAGAATTACAGAGCCAATTAGAAGTTCTTAGGGTCAAAATCACTAAAATTGCTTTTTTCCTCTCATGTCGTATAATCTTTCTCTCCATGAATTCAGCCTCCCTTTATGAATTCAGCCTGCTAACCATTATACTGCATCCACTGAATATCAAACTTTGAGTTATAGTGAGTTTTTACCATATTTACCTTCCTCCCCCACCCCATTGTTGTTGTTCAGTCGCTAAGTTGTGTCTGACTTTTTGTGACCCCATGGACTGCAGCACTCCAGGTTCCTCTGTTCCTCCACTGTCTCCCCGAGTTTGCTCTCATTCTTGTCCGTTGAGTTGCTAATGCTATCTAACCATCTCATCCTCTGCTGCCCTCTTCTTTTCCTTTCAGTCTTTCCCAGCATCAGTCTTTTCCAATGAATCTGTTCTTTGCCTCAGGTGGCCAAAGTATTGGAACTTCAGCTTCAGCATCAGTCCTTCCAGTAAATCTTCAGTGTTGATCTCCTTTAGGATTGACTGGTTTGATCTTGCAGTCCAAGGAACTCTCACGAGTCTTCTCCAGCACCACAGTTTGAAAGCATCAATTCTTCACTACTCAGCCACCTTCGAATTGTGGTGCTGGAGAAGACTCTTGAGAGTCCCTTGGACTGTAGCTTCCTGGGTGGTGCAGTAGTAAAGAATCGGCCTGCCAATGCAGGAGACACAAGAGATGTGGATTCAATCCCTGGGTCAGGAAGATCCCCTAGAGGAGGAAAATGGCAACCCATTCTAGTACCCTTGCCTGGAAAATTCCATGAACATAGAAACCTGGTGGGCTGCAGTCCATGGGATCACAAAAAGTCTGGACACAACTGGGCACAATCATCATCATCTCACATCCATGCATGCTGCTGCTGCTAAGTCGCTTCAGTCGTGTCCGACTCTGCGACCCCATAGACGGCAGCCCACCAGGCTCCCCAGTCCCTGGGATTCTCCAGGCAAGAACACTAGAGCGGGTTGCTATTTCCTTCTCCAATGCATGAAAGTGAGAAGTGAAAGTGAAGTTGCTCAGTCATTTCCGAGTCTTAGCGACCCCATGGACTGCAGCCCACCAGGCTCCTCTGTCCATGAGATTTTCCAGGCAAGAGTACTGGAGTGGGGTGCCATTGCCTTCTCCCATCCATGCATGACTACTGGAAAAATCATAGTTTTGACTATACAGACCTTTGTCGGCAAAGTGATGTCTCTGCTTTTCAATATTTGTCACAGCTTTCCTTCCAAGGAACAAGCGTCTTTTAATTTCATGGCTGCAGTCACTGTCTGCAGTGATTTTGGAGCCCAAGAAAATTGGTCACTGTTTCTACTTTTTCTCTATCTGCCATGAAGTGACGAGACCAAATGCCATGATCCTAGTTGTTTTTAATGTTGAGTTTCAAGCCAGCTTTTTCACTCTCCTCTTTCACTCATCAAGAGCCTTTTTAGTTCCTCTTCACTTTCTGCTATTAGAGTGGTATTATCTGCGTATATGAGATTGTTGATATTTCTCCTGGCAATCTTGATTCCAACTGGTGATTCATCCAGCCTGGCATTTCACATGATGCACTCTGCATATAAGTTAAATAAGTTAAATATACAGCCTTAGTGTACTCCTTTCCCAATTCAAAACCAGTCAGGTATTTCATGACCAGTTCTGTTTGCTTCTTAACTTGCATGCAGGTTTCTCAGGAGACAGGTAAGGTAGTCTGGTGTTCCCATCTCTCTTTAAGAATTTTCCACAGTTTGTTGTGATCTACACAGTCAAGCTGGAATCAAGATTGCCGGGAGAAATATCAATAACGTCAGATATGCAGATGATACCACCCTTATGGCAGAAAGTGAAGAGGAACTAAAAAGCCTCTTGATGAAAGTGAAAGAGGAGTGAAAAAGTTGGCTTAAAGCTCAGCATTCAGAAAACGAAGATCATGGAATCTGGTCCCACCACTTCATGGGAAATAGATGGGGAAACGGTGTCAGACTTTATTTTTGGGGGTTCCAAAATCACTGCAGATGGTGATTGCAGCCATGAAATTAAAAGACGCTTACTCCTTGGAAGGAAAGTTATGACCAACCTAGATGGCATATTGAAAAGCAGAGACATTACTTTGCCAACAAAGGTCCATCTAGTCAAGGCTATGGTTTTTCCTGTGGTCATGTATGGATGTGAGTTGGGCTGTGAAGAAGGCTGAGCACCAAAGAATTGATGCTTTTGAACTGTGGTGTTGGAGAAGACTCTTGCAAGTCCCTTGGACTGCAAGGAGCTCCAATCAGTCCATTCTAAAGGAGAGCAGTCCTGGATGTTCTTTGGAAGGAATGCTGCTGAAGCTGAAACTCCAGTACTTTGGCCACCTCATGCAAAGAGTTGACTCATTGGAAAAGACTCTGATGCTGGGAGGGATTGGGGCAGGAGGAAAAGGGGATGACAGGGGATGAGATGGCTGGATGGCATCACGGACTCGATGGACGTGAATTTGAGTGAACTCCGGGAGTTGGTGATGGACAGGGAGGCCTGGCGTGCTGCAATTGATGGGGTCCCAAAGAATCGGACATGCCTGAGCGACTGAACTGAACAGTCAAAAACTTTAGCGTGGTCAGTGAAGCAGATGTTTTTCTGAAACTCCCTTGCTTTCTCCATGATCCATAAGATGTTAGCAGTTTGTCCTCTGGTTCCTCTGCCTCTTCAAAACCCAGCTTGTAAATCTGAAAGTTCTTGGTTCATGTACTACTGAAGCCTAGCTTGAAGGATTTTAAGCAGATGACATTTTTGTGTAATTTTCATTTTCTAAGGTATATGCTACCCATAGGACTGGACCAAAAACTGTCAAAAGGAAGAAAATAAGACTGGGGCACAGCTGTGGACATGGGCTGTGCATTTACATCCCATCAGAACCATGAGTTTCGGCTCATCTTGACAGCCACAGGTCTCTGTATAGTTGCCCTGGTTTTGAGCTGAGGAAGTTACAGAAGTAGGACATTTGATAGGAGACATATGGGCATAAAATGGCCTCTTCTCATCTGTTTCGAAATGTGACTAATGGAATAATTATGTTCATGAAGTTACACAGTGTCTAAAATCCAAAGGTTAACTCATACTTATGTTCTGTTTTCTAGCAAATAGAACTGTGTTTGGAACATTTGGGGAGGAAAATCGTCAAGAAGATTCCTTGCAGCCTGAATGCACAGGGAGAAGCAAGAAAAGGCTGTGGGGCTTGAAATAACCCAGGTCTGGACAGCAGCCTGAGCATCCGGCCCTGGGATAGAGCCCAATCCCATCCCACACCATGAGGAGTCCGAAAAGTTGAGGACCCTTCATTTCATCAGAAACGTGATTAGAAAAGAAACTGCTTCTGCCTCATTTCTTGTTTTAGAAATTCCGTTTATAGAACCTGTAAATAGGTGTGAACAAACTTATTTCCTAGAGAAGAGACCATTTGTTCAACACCAACAAGAAACTCATCATATGGGCCCAACTCCACTGGTATTCTTTCTTTGGAGAAAACCTCAAGTTAATGTTTTTCCTTCTGCCTCTAAAAATGCTTCCATCAGTAGAACCTGTCCCCACACAGGTCAAGACTGCAGAGAAGGCTTTGTAGAAATGGCCATTTATGTACACGTGCTACTTACACATTTCCTTTTTTGGAAAAATGAGATGCTAATAATGACAAAATTCAGACATACTGGCCTAATGCCAGCAGATGGCTTTTCTACAAACTAGGTTAGTATGGAAGATACAGATTAAAATAAACTATGCTATTTTATTTATCTTCCCAATCTGGTTGGCAGCTAGACTTTTCTAGGGTCTCATTTAATGGCCCTATGTTTCATTATTATTTTATTTAATGATAGGGTAGCATTTAGTACACAAGCTCTTCTGTTTCTCAGGCTGCCTGCAGAAGTCACCATAAATTATCTGTTGTCTACATGGTACAAAGCTCATTGACTCACCTGATACCGTTTGGTTAATTCCTTTAATATTTTTATCACAAGGGTGGTAAGAGGGCTTGGGCCTTTAGCCACAGCTGTTTCAGGACTTCTAAACTTCTATCCCGCAGAAATAGGTGGGAGATCTTTGAAATTTTACACTATACTAATTTGCATTCCCACATAAGTTGAGTGTTATTAAAACATTCCATCAAAGCTACCTGTGCTACAAAAAAATATGCCAGAACCTCATAGACAAAGCCCTTGCTAGAAACGTCATTCCAATGTCAGATCTGGATAACAGGCTACCATAACCACTTTTCCTTCCTATAGACCCAGCTCATTTGTATAATATTCTTGGCATCCTGAAACACCTATTTCTACTCAGGTACTCATTCCTATTATTAGTGACCCATGTTCCTCATTTTTTAAAACCAGTTTTCCTCCAAGAGGGGAACTTTAACTTCTGGTGTCTGATTACTTTTCAGTTTGAATTGTTTCATTTGCTTTTACCTGCACTGTATTCTTTATCATCTCAAATGGCATCTAAATCCAGCTACTTTTCATTCCAGAAGTTTTCATTCCCTCCAATTCCACTTAATTTATCCTCCACTATCCTGGTTCCTGGCCCTTTCCTCTACGTACTGTTTTACTTGTTTTGGGAGCTTAAAGGATTTTATAAGACCTAGTTTTTGGTTCCCGCACTGGAGCCATAGTTGTCTTGCAGAGAAGAGTAGAAAATGGGTTCAACTCCTGTTTCATTCCACCAACACCTCCTTAAGTCTCATCATCAGCTGACAGGTGATGCCTTACAGGTTGCATAGCACTGGAACTTCTAGAGTAATGGCTCTACTGTCAGGGTTTTCTGGGCTCACTCTTCCACTGACTTATGATCTATGCCTAACAGAGCCCCAGTACAACTATTTTGCAGAATGGCTATTACCCTAGAGATACTATAGCACATATTGAGACATAGTTGTACTCCCCAGTAGATAGGAACTGAGTCTAACAATAAACTTTGATAATAAAGACAATAGGCTCTGGTGGTTTATTATCTGCTAGCATTTAAAAAAAAAGTCACATTTCAAACTCTCATTTACACTTTATTCTCCACTCAGTTTGGTACCAATATATTATACCCTTGAATAAAAAAGTCTGTTCATGGGATGACAATGTAATTACTGTTGGTGTCTTTAAAGATAAATATGTGTGGTTTCCAACTGGCTTTTAAAGGTGGGGGAAAGGGCCCTAGCGAAAATAGTTTTTTCCCTGTCATGTTTGGTGACTGTTCTCAGGAATGGTATGTTACCAATCAATGAAGGAAATCCATAAAGGGATATTAAATTTAAAAGAATGGAAACATGCTAGCAGGTTGATGAATAGAAAACTTGGTCCTATTTTGATAAATATTTTTAAAAATGAAAGTATGATGAATCTATATGCCTTTTAATATTGTGTTTTTAGTAATTACCATGCCAGTTGATTCAATTAAATATTAGGCTACACACCAAGAATAATCTAGATATTTTTCCTTTATTAAGCCATGAGAACTGAATGCTGAACCAATCTGTTGGCCATAGCATCTAAGTGACTTGCAACCATTATTCAAACTGGAGGAATTTCTGGTTTAAGTCAAAGACACGATGAAACATAGGCCTTTTTATATGGTCAAAAGTGAGCAATCATTTAAGAGTCACTTCATGAAATCTGATCAGCAACACGCTAATCACTTCAGGCAATGGGAGAAGTGTTAGAGGCACTGTGTGCCTGACTGATCCCAGGAACGGCGATGAAGGTGTTAAGAGGATGTGCTAAACTGGCACTTGGTGCCTGGTAGAGAGGCGGGCCTCACCGAATCTGGTTTTCAACAATGATAACACCTATAGCTGAAAGAATTACTGAAATCTCTAAAGGAAAAATAAGCTTTATTCTAAGCCTGAAATTATCTCACTTCTAATTGCCTTCTTCCTCTCAGAAGCAGTTATTTTTCTAAATGATGCCTGATAATAAGCACTCATGATTTCTTAAGAAACTAATTATAAAAGATGCACTGCACTCAGGATCCCAAAATGGAGCTAGAGCTGGAGGCAGTGTTTCGTGGAACTGGGGTATCTGAATCTCAGTCTATCTTGAAAAATCATAAGTGTCAATCACTCTTGCTACCTGCCTGCTGTGCCCTTAACCTCATCTCTCCACTGTACAAAATACTTGAGGAAAACTGGCATGGAAAGCAGACCTGAAGAGTGAGGCCCCAAACTTGGGAGTCCTCTGGTGTCCTATGGTCCCACCAGAATAGATGAGTAGGGACTTAGGCCAGGTCCTGTAGAGCAGTGAGGAATTCTCTTTGGAGGTCCATTGCTATACAGATTTCAATGGGAACCTGCCCTTGTAATGAGCAGCAGGGCATGTTCAAGACGTCTAGGTGTCTCTGCATCTATGGAACACATGAAATATAATACATACTTAGCATTGAGGCTCAAGATAGAATATGGATCCACTACACATAGTTAGATATCAGTTCAAATTCTTAGAAATCCTAAAAATTCTTGAGTTATCTAAAACTCTAAATGACTTTTCAGAGTTGTGCCAAGAACTGAAACTAAGCTATTTATTTATTTTTTGTCTTAATCTATATATCACAAACGGAGAAGGCAATGGCACCCTACTCCAGTACTCTTGCCTGGAAAATCCCATGGAAGGAGGAGCCTGGTGGGGGGCAGTCCATGGGGTCGCTAGGAGTCAGACACGACTGAGCGACTTCACTTTCACTTTTCACTTTCATGCATTGGAGAAGGAAATGGCAACCCACTCCAGTGTTCTTGCCTGGAGAATCCCAGGGACGGGGGAGCCTGGTGGGCTTCCATCTCTGGGGTTGCACAGAGTCAGACATGACTGAAGCGACTTAGCAGCAGCATATATCACAAAAGGAAGTGATGACACACCTTAATTGGAACTTGTTTTTTATCTTTCTTATCTGATACATTCTTTTGAAAAGTTTCTGCTAAGATCCCATAAAGCATGGTTCTTCATATTTCTGAAGGCAGTATTCCTTATGTTTACTTTAATAAAAAAGTTTTCTCCCAAAAGATTTGTCGCATTTAAAGTACAAAAACAAATACACAGATCCAGATATTGAACCACACATACTTAGCTATACATATATTATTTAGACCTACTTAAACCCATCTGTACATTCTAGTGTATCTACCTATAACATCTCTTGAATAAAAAAGCAACAAAAAGCAACATATCTTTTAAGAAACAAACTTGGTAGTAACACTGCCATTTGGAAGATATTTCACAAGAACAGGAGAATTAACCAAGTATAAATCCAGTATGTTTACTTGCACTTCTTAAAACAGTCTACAGGAATAATGAATAGATGAACCTACCAATCAAAGTCTTTGGGCCTAACAACTCTAAAAGAAAGGAATTATGAGAAGATATTTTATAAGGTTAATTACATCCTAAGAGATTATTCTGATTTAATTTTTAAAGAAAAGACTTTATCTTCTCAAACAGCATAGCATTTCTAAGTCTTATTTTCTATGAAATTGTAATAGGCAACTATATCTGTTAAAACTGGTCACACAAAAAAAGTATATTAAACTGACTACTAACAAAGATAACCAATTTTTAACACTTTGTTAAAAGCAGTTTAAAAAAAAAAACAGTTCTTCAGGAGAAAAGCAGAAATTTTAGACTTGCCAGATACAGAATATGTGATGTCTCTGAACAGAGAGACAGCCTCCTGATTGTGGAGACGAAGTTGTAACAGCTTCTTTGTTCTAGAATGTCACCTACCTCACATGAAGACCATAGGATACTAGGGCTCAGATGCCCAAACATCGCTATTCCAGGCACAGAACTTTCTCAGTGCCTAGTCCCATAACTGGGAACACACAAACATACACAAGAGAGATACGGGTCATTATCAAAATCAGATTTATATTAATGGTGTCACAGTAGCAACACGAAATGTACTGTCTCGTTTCCATAGGAAAGATTATATTTACACTATACACCTAAGTCTTGAAATGTGCACCCCCAAACATTCAGTTCAATAATCAATGAGTTTGCTGAGGGTCCCACACCGTCAAATCCTAATTCAGCAGAACAAAAGCCCCTCTTTGGCTGCCAAGCGCTGGCGATGGACTTTGTCTTGCTGCAGCTCTTCATGATTTGGATGCCAGAGTTTCATAATGATCCTTTCAATGTTGAGAGCATATACGGTATGGGTAGGAATGACTTCCCTGTGTACCTGGGATAAAAACATCAGCATGTCTCCAATTATACTTCAATATACTTATTTTTCCAACACAGAAAATGAAAGTAAGGTTTATATCAACAAAACACTCACAAAAAAGACACAAACCTGTTAAGTATTTGAGCCAGAACTTAATAAAACCCAAAACAGGTAACAAAATAACAAGGCTCTGAAGGAAAAATAAGGGAACAAAGAGTTTGTTTGTTTGTTTTTTCCTTTCACTGGAAAGGTGAGGAATGGGGGAGGTAAGTTAGGAAGGATCCCTGAGAGCAGGATTTGAAAATAAGGCTAGTATTAATGGCTTTAGTAACAAACAATAAAAACTGAAAAACAAAAGTCAGGAAATGGAAAAGCTAGTGAATACCTTTGTAGACATGAAGAAACTTTGAACCTATCCATAAATCTAGATAAACCTTAAGGTGCCAAGAGTTACCTGCAAAGCTTCAAAAAGGTCGTACATGTTCACTGGAGGCAAAGACGCGGGCAGTGTGTCTCCCGAGCAGGCCAGCAGGAGCGCAGCCTGCTGCTCGGCATCGTCAGGGGGCGGGTGCGACGCTGGGTTCTGACCAGCAAAAGGCGCGGAGAGGGCTGGAGGGCTGAAAACAAAACGTTCCAGAAACGTTCCAGTAAGAAAGAGGGAAACCACTGAACAACCAGAGTAGGGACGGTCTGCTAGAAAACTTCTTATAAAATGTATCTCAAAATGAATCAGAAATCCAATTATTTTTCAGCCAGTGTATACATGAATAACCTACAATTTTCATTTTTAAAGGCAGCCCATCTCTTGGGCTGGAAATAAAATGCAGTACAACTGCATTTACTCTCCTCCCTCCACAAGTGTCAAAATATTTGTTAAGTCAGGATACAGAGTCAAAATTGTCTCCTGCCCTTAAAGAGCTTCTAGGTGGAAAAAATAATAGACCCTAATTAAAGGAAAATGAAATTGCAAACTAACTTGGAGAGGAAACTAGACAACAGGATCAAAAAATAACAAGCAAGGAAAGAAGATAAGGCACAAAAGCAGCAACGGGCAAAACTGGAGGGTAGAGAAAATGCACCCAAATTTTGCCAAGTTCCCCAAATAGAACCCAGATATAACTGGGAAGACAAGCATGATTTTTGTATCGTAATACAGTAGGAGACAAGCTATGCCATTCTGGAGAACACACAGGAGGTCAAACAGCGAGGAGGGAACCCGGAGGAAAGCGCAAGTGGAGTGTGAGCGTGGGTTTCGGCACCAGACAAAGGGAGCCCTGATGGAGAAACAGGTGGCCGAGAATGAGGCAGGAGCCTTCCAGGGACAGGCTGGCAGGGAGAGAGGGCGGCTGGAGGCCGGGCAGGCCCAGACACTGCTCCAGCACTCACCCAACACAAGGGGCTGTTTTTCTCTAAAGACGAATGACTCACAAAGGAGAACAAATAATCAACAAAAGATACGCTTGCAGGAGGTTGAGAGAGTAAATCTTCACCTATGGCAGTCTGAAATAGTGAACCCAATTTAAGCCAGTGCTCTTCAAAATGAGCCTTGTGAGCTGTGTTGAGGTCTGCAGAGCCATGACACAAGCACCAGCAGCAGGCCCTCCCTACGGTGTCAGCACCGTCTGCTCTGACTCCCTGCTCAGGTCTCCCACCACACACCCCACCACGATCACGCCACCAGCCTTCCTTGCCAGTTACTTCTTCCCCATCACCACTCCAGCCAGCCTTCCCAATAACTTTTTTCTACCTCTCTTCTCCCTGAAGAGAGACAACAAAGGGAAGGTAATCCAGGTCATCTCAGAGGGATGTTTCAAGACAGCACAGAGGTCCTGGGAGCCCACGGTGCAGAGAGGTTCCAGAGATCAGAGCTCAAAGACCAGATCTGCACAAGAGGGTGCCAAGAGCAACTGATGACACCCAGCCCAGGCCTCGATCTTGAGCTCCAGCTACAAAAGCCAGATAAAGACCTGGAGACACACCCACCACTGCTCCTCCCACCATCACGAAACCCAACCCTGACACAACAACCACAGGCCACATTTCCAAGTGACAGCTGGCCCACTCCCACCACCAGGAGGTGCTGCCCCAGGAGCCTTCAAGATGCACTGCCCTCAGAGAGTGGGGCACTCGATTAACCCACACGCCGCAGCCAAACTCTACAACTTTACTTCTGATCTACAGAGTACCAAAAGAATTCACTAGTTATGCAAGGAAGGAACTTGAGAAAATAAAACTGTACTGCTCTCAGAGTTACCCTAGACTCACAGAAACTCAATAATCAATTATTTAACAGTGGTCTATTATGCAAGAGTAGCGTAACCAACTAGAAAGGATGGATGCAAAAATCACAAGGAACTTCATATACCTTTCTATTAAGCTGTTGTAAGCTACTACACTATTCTTCAGGTATGGCTGTGGGGTCACATTGCTACCAAAGGCATATTTAAAATGACCATCACGTAACCGGTAAGCTTTCCTTCTTGACACAACTGATGACAGTATATCTTTAAGGTGATTCTGTAAAAACAAGAAAAAAAAATGAAAAATAGCATGAACTGTTCTTAAAAGCAAACCATAAAACTTCCATTAACCAAACCATGTTTATTGGCACTTAGTGAATAGAGACGTGAGAACGGCAAGCAGGTGCTGAAGCCAAATGAATGCTCACTAAAAAGCCACAGACCACACCAGAGGGAGGGCCCAGCACAGAGTGAGGGGAGATGCACTGTTTTTATTTAGGTCTACTCAAGATGAGCTTGCTCTACGGAAATTTATTAAAGTCTTACACCTCTAAATTGGCTCCTCTCTCTCAAAAATGATTTTCAGATAGCTTTAAACAGAAGTACAAAAACAAGTAATTTTTTAAAGTAGCAAACTACCTTGAAGCTTATTTGAAAATGGTACAAAATGTTTTAAGATCAGAAATATATTATAGTACCCAATCTACTAAAATCCTTGCATAAATAGAACCCTGGCTCTCTCAAAAGCCACATAAAAGACAGATATATACAGGAAATAAATAGATATTAGGTATTTAACATCTCTTCACCTTTGTGACAGCCTAAGAGAGGGTTAGAGATTGTCTGTGAAAACGGAGACAGACTAGTCCCAGACTACCATCATTAACAGTGGAGCCAGGGGGCAAGGTATTTCAATTATACCAGTAAGATCACCTCACGTCAGGACATCATGGTACCACTTGTAACTTAAAACTTCATGAGATAGCTAGTGTAATCTCTGAGGTACAGGCGAGGAAACAGAGCCCCAGAGAATCGAAAGGAAAGACCCAACGTCCCCTGTCAGCACCTGCGCTGTAGACCCCAGTGTACGTCTGTCTAGTGACTGGATGAGTAAAAGCAATGAATGAAAGCGTGTGCTGAGACAGACTCCCACGGTTCGGACACCACGCCTAATAATGCTCTTCAAATGCTGTGCCACAGCAAAATCAAGGGATTTTAATCTTTAGGATTCTCAATCTGTTTTTTGCTTAAAAAACTGTCCCCTTGTTGTCAAGTTAAACATCAAAAGTGTTATGCCACCAGTAACCTTTTGAAAAGCTTAGTCTGTTAACTGAAGGCAACTGTTTGGATAGTGATGTTTCTCCCCTCAAGAGAAAACAATTTCAGCAAGGCAATTCTGAAATCAGAGTTTCATTTTTGTTCTTTTCTTGCAGTACGAACTCTGAATAACACACACAAGCCTGTCACATTCAATCTACAGGAGTGTTTTTGTGACACTAGCAAACCAACCTCCACCGCGTAGACCACAGCTGAGACGGCTTCTTCAGTGACGTTGTCCAGCCCGTGTTCGTAAGCAGTCACTATCATCCTCCCTTCAAGCTGACCCCGAGTAGGAAGCATCATTGTGTGGGAACAAAGTTTCAAGTCATCATCATCCTGGGGATCCTTTGCCACAAACTGCTGGGCTCCTGAGAGGGGATTCTGAGGCTGGAATCTATGCTATAGGTAAGAAAACTTCAAAATTATTCATTACATGGCAAGTAATAAGACACAAACAAAAGTAACCAATGAATTGGACCTGAGATCCTACAAATTAATGCCATCAAAACTAAACCACAAGAGTTAAAAAAAAGTAACTCATGCACAAATAATCACAGATTCACAACCATTACATAGCAGTAATGAAGACATGAGTTAAGGGGAACAGCAGCAGTATGCACAGTAGTTTATTCTATTTAATTAATTCCTTAGTAATCACAGAATATATGGCTTTGTGCTAAAAACAACAAATGGGGAGAAAGAGAATATATAAAACTATTTTCAAACAAGTCAAAACATTTTAAGTACACTTGTAAGTAAGCAGATTCTGAACGCAGAAATATACGGTGAATGTTTGAGAAAACTGGTAATTTCTGTTACCAGCATAACAGATCTAATAACAAATATTCCAAGATAATGTAGGGTAGTGTAACTCTTCAGTTACATTATATTCCACTAACAATTCTCAACACAGAATCTTTTTAAGACAGTCATTAGTTTTTTAAAAAATAGCCTTTCCCAATCTTTTCCACTTATAAAACCCCAGCCTTGCTCTGGGAGATGCTGAGAGCACATTTATATTCTCCATCATCAGCAGGAGATATGCCCCTGTAGCTTTTGCTGAAGTCCAGCTCACAAGATTTTGTAGCAAATATGGCTTGTCCTGTTTGAAGTCTGTATTATAAAAGCAACTTGCTTTTCCATTTTCCAAGTATAAAACTATTTCATATCAAACATGCTTTTTTAAAGCAAGTATGCCTCTCTGGAAATGCTGTTGCCCTCCAGATCGAATATTATTGATATAAAACATGGAGGAAAAAGTAGAAGTAAAAAAATGTTTGTTGATATTAATCAATAAAGTACTCAATAAAATCTATAAAAGGCACAGGGATACTTTGTTCACTGGATATAAACCTGAAAAAGCAAGTTATTCTAAAATGTTTACAAATTTCATAATCCAATGCCTTCAAGATTTCTCTGAGGATCCCCAGAAGGCTCAAGGTTTACCAGGGCATCACCAGGATCCTGCTGGAGGCCTTTAGGCCTCCTGGACCCTTGGAACAGAAGTCTTCAATCTGAGCAACATTATTCATTCCCAAAGATATTTTAGAGGAAAAAGAACACAGGTATAGTTCTTTAATCACCAAAAAATCATTATATACTAATGACAACATATAAATATAAATATATATATATATATAAAAATTCAGACACTTTGGTAAAGAGGGTTTCAAAGATTGAGTCCCAATATCAAATTCAATAACATCTTTTCCTCCCCAAATAATATCTTTTTCTCTTCACCTTTTTTCAACTTTCCTACCAGAATTGTAATATTCATTAAAAAACTAAAGCCAGTTCCGTCACAACAGTTCTTAAATCAGTCATTACCAAGATTTACTGAAGAACAACCTACATCAAATTTCTGACGAACAGAAGAAAGCTTTTTCTTTCCCTTTGGTTTTCCAGGTTTGGCTGCAGAACCCCCTGTCCAGGGTAAAGATCCAGCACCCTCTATGAGACAGAAAAATAGCAATCATAAGAGAAAAGAACAACAACTGATAACTGCTAAGTTTGTTTTCCCTTTGGGTTAAAGAAGCATGAGATGCTCAAATGATGAAAATAAACAATAAACGCTTAAATTCAGATCTCTTTCTGCTTCTCTAAAAAAACTTCAAATTCTCTCAAATCTTTTTTTTTTTCTAGCTGTAACCAAAATTGTTCTTTTAGGAAGACAAATTTGTTTTTCACGTTTTTAATTGTCTATGGGGTGCTTGTTTGCTTAATAGTAGCAGTAATATTATAAAAGCAGGACAGAATTTTCTAGTTCAAGATAACAAACTGAGCACATGTATTTGTCTCCTCTCTCTTTCAAGACCCTGCTAAAAACAACAGTAGGGAAACGTAAATGGCACGTCCACAACAGAGACTAAAAGGAAAATGAGTGGCAGACCAAGATGAGATCTCGCCAAATTCCAAGGATAGGCTAAAAAGGAGCCAACTTACAAAGTGGACGCATGGAAGCTACGGCCTAAGCTAGGCAAGCTTGGTAAATAGGTGGAACTAAGTTAACCTGACTAGTAGACATCCACAAAGAATCTGAATTTGTAGGTGAGTCCAGTGGAAAGCAAGAGGGATAGTACAGCTAAAAACAAGATTAATGGAGTATCTATATTGAAAAGTCACCCATACAAATGCCTTCCCTCATATCCAGGACTGAACTCAGTACAACACAAAAAAGATGGGTCCCCTGATCAAAAGTTAAGAATTTCAAGACAACCCAGGTACAGCACCAAATCAAGTGCAGGCCCTTCCGAGTTCACTGAACAGTTGTTCCTGGCCCCACGCAACCAGTCCCGCTCACCCCTGTGCACAGGGAGGCATATGTAACAGGAGGATGGAGAGCTCTTCTCCAGTTGAAACAAATCTTCTTGGCTTTACTAAGGTGGCTGGTGTGGGTACTGGCACCCTCGAGCACAGCCCCACTGTAATGCTGGCCTCCTGCCACTCTAAAGAGCAATCTCCAGGCAGTTTTATGTTTCATTCTCAAATACAAATCATCAGACATTTGATAGAAATCTGTAACATGGTGAGAAAGACCAAGCTAAACAACAAAAAAATCAAAGTTATACATACACTTGAAAAAAAATCCCAAAGAATACTTTCAAAAAAAAAGACAATGCACATAAAGTGTCTAGGACACAGCTGTAAGGAGTCAACAAATAACATCATTAAAACCATCTTTCTTGCCTGGCTTAGGGAAATAGTAAGCAATTTGACCACAATTATTAACACACACAAAAAAATTATATTTCTATATTATACTTTTAGTAGAAATCATCTCTTTGTTGCCAACAAATATTTTAAGGAAAGATATTTTGGGTGTTTGATGGAGAAATAATCTCTTAAATGCCAATGTATCTTCATTTATTTTTAAACAACCCACAACAAACATTCAAGAGTATCAAAGGCTTTAATTACAATCAGCCACCTGTATTAATAGCACTTCATATTCTTTTGGCATTTTTTATTTCTAAGAGAAATTTTACATGTTCTTTCACCTGCTTTTTTTATAACCATGTGGGGTAGATATTACAGTCTCATGGAAGCTCACAACATTCAATAATTAAATATATCACCTAAGCTAGTGGTAAAACTTAAACCTGAACCCAAGTCTCTTGACTCCTATCAACCAAAGTGTTTAATTCCAATCATCCCACTGAATCTTTTGGGTGTGTGGCACTTCAGAATATATCTACCTAAAAAGTAAGATCCATCCTCACAAAACGTTGGCTTTTCTGATCAAATTAAATTTTAAACAATAAAGTGGATTATGTTTATGATCTAACAAGCAAAAGTCCACTTCTAAATTAAATAAAACATCAGGCGCAGTGTAGAATGTGCAGAAGGGGTATGGTGAGGGTGGAGAGCAGCCTCCCTGCTCTAACACCAGTCTCCATAAACAAACGCTCTTTACCACTCCTCCCAGCCAAGGGTAACTTCTCTTGAGTGTGAAGATAGGATAGGATATCTTATCTGAATTCTCCATCTTACAACAGAGCTTAGCAGAGGGAGATGATACAAAATACTAGCCGTGTCTAGATAAAAGGGGCTTCCCTGGTGGCTCAGATGGTAAAGTGCCTGTCTGCAATGCAGGAGACCTGGGTTCGATCCCTGGGTTGGGGGAACCCCTGGAGAAGGAAATGGCAGCCACTCTAGTAGTCTTGCCTGGAAAATCCCACGGACAGAGGAGCCTGGTAGGCTACTACAGTCCATGGGGACGCAAGGAGTCGGACACAACTGAGTGACTCCACTTTCTCTAGATAAACACGGGCTTTTAATAAATGACCATCAGAATTACCACAGGCCCTTTAAAAGCAACAACAAAAACCAACAGTACCTGTAAATACAAAAACCCAGGATAAGCTTTACCATGAGGCAAATTTTTAATGTATCTATTTGGTTTTGACTAACTGATTAAAATAAGATTAAAAGAGGTGACTTGTACCACTTAAACCTCCAAAAAACTAGGGGCAAAAAATCATTGTCTGTATCCATCTTCTTAGGCTGACGTAACAGACGTGGCTTCCGTGCACCTCCCTACCATGCTGCTATTTACCACCTTTGTTCTCCACCAATAGTTCGCCCAACACAGGCTTAGCACTTAACCTTGCAGGTGCTAATACCTCACTGAATTAACAGGAAAACCCAAGTTCTCAACACATGCTGTGGTTTATCCTCCACCTGGTTTATCCTCCATACATCCCTGGTAAACCTCTTCTAACCACCAAATGCCCTCTCTTCACTCTCCTCAGCTTCTTCCTCCTGACTAACTACTCGCCTCCTCACCTCTGGTTTACTTAACTAATTGAAACCCAGTAAAGCCCAAAAGTCAATGTAAGGACAGTGAAATTACCTGCTTTAAAAAGGTCCTATAAAAGAATCAGCACTTTATAACAAAATGTGTCTTCTAAGCAGTTCAAAGGACATTTCATTTGCAAACATGTCTGTTAGAGGCAGCGAGAGCCTAGTAAAAGCCCGAGTTTGTGGCTCTGCTGACTGACATCCCTAGAGGTTACTTGCACCCCCTTACCTGGTGTAGACACCAAAATCTGACAGCGTGTGAGAATGGCCAGGAGGAAATCGTTGTGAGAGTGGACTGGAAGAGGGAAGATGGCCACAAGTCAAGCACATGACATGTACAACATACAAAAACCACTGTGTTAGTCTAGTTTTTAAAGACTTTGGATATCCCCTACTCTGCCATTCTTTACATTTACTTTTAAATATCCACATTATTTAAATGACCTTATATACTACTAAAACCAAAAAAAAAAAAAAAAATTTAACTTAATTTATTGCAGATCTGGGAAAACTTCAAAACAGTAAAATAAGTCCCCAGATTATTTTACCATTATCCTGTGTGAGAAGTCTATGAGCTTCAAGGTCAAACTCTTCTTTGCTGATCTTCTGCTTGAACCACAACTTTAAGTTAGCCCAGTATCTGCAGAGGCAGAAGCAATATTAAGAACCTCAGGTTTTGCTTCTTCCCCAAGTTCACCTTATCTCCCTCAACTCCCAGGGAAAGAAGGAAATTTTGCATTCCCTAATGTTATGGACTGAGTTATGTTTCCCCCCAAATTCATATGTTGAATCCCTAAGCCCTAGTATCACAGAACATGACAGGGCCTTCAAAGAGGTAATTAAGTAACATGCTTATTTAATTTAAAGGCAGAGTACATCATGAGAAACGCTGGACTGGATGAAGCACAAGCTGGAATCAAGATTGCCGGGAGAAATATCAATAACCTCAGATATGCAGATGACACCACCCTTATGGCAGAAAGTGAAGAACTAAAGAACCTCTTGATGAAAGTGAAAGAGGAGAGAGAAAAAGTTGCCTTAAAGCACAACATTCAGAAAACTAAGATCATGGCATCTGGTCCCATCACTTCATGGCAAATAGATGGGGAAACAATGGAAACAGTGACAGACTTTATTGTTTTGGGCTTCAAAGTCACTGCAGACAGTGACTGCAGCCATGAAATTAAAAGACACTTGCTCCTTGATAGAAAAGCTATGACCAACCTTGACAGCACATTAAAAAGCAGAGACATTACTTTGCCAACAAAGGTCCATCTAGTCAAGGCTATGCTTTTTCCAACAGTCATGTATGGATGTGAGAGTTGGACTATAAAGACAGCTGAATGCCAAAGAACTGATGCTTTTGAACTGTGGTGTTGGAGAAGACCTATGAGAGTCCCTTGGACTGCAAGGAGATCCAACTAGTCCATCCTTAAGCAAATCAGTCCTGAATATTCAATGGAAGGACTGATGCTGAAGCTGAAACTCCAATACTTTGGCTGCTGATGCAAAGAACTGACTCATTGGAAAAGACCCTGATGCTGGGAAAGATTGAAGGCAGGAGGAGAAGGGACAAGAGAGGATCAAATGGTTGGATGGCATCACCAACTCGATGGACATGAGTTTGAGTAAGCTTCGGGAGTTGGTGATGGGACAGGGAAGCCATGGGGTCGCAAAGGGTCAGACATGACCAAGCAACTGAACTGAACTGAACTGGAGGCATCAGGGTAGACCCTAATCCAATGAGACTGGTGTCCTTATAAGAAGGGATTAGGATATAGACAAGAGACAGCAGGCAATAGCCAATGGGAGAGGCCTCAGAAAATAACAACCCTGCTCACATCCTGATGTCAGACTTCTAGACTCTGGAATGGTGAGAAAATAAATCAGTTGTTTAAGCTACTAAGGAGCCAGAACACCATCAGAAGAGGAAAGTCCTCCCTAAAAGGGACTGAGCGGTAGTTACAGAATCTGACCTGTAAGTCAACCAGCTAAAAACCACAGCTGTACCTTTCCTTCCTCGCTGTTGCCTTTCCAAAGGACCTACTCCCCAGAAAAATACACTTAAAATTATTTTAAAATATTATTAAAGTTGTCAAATATTGCATATTTCAAAGTTTCTGAGAGTAAATCTTAATAACTTACTGCCCAAAATGTATTAATAAGTCTTTTGTTAACCTGAATATTATTGACCAGAGTGTTTCAAAATTCACTTATATAACAAATAGATGGTCATAGGTATTAGTTTCTACAAAAACCCCCTAGTCAATAATGTATTAAAAGTTCTCATCACAAGAAAAAAATACTTTTTTAACTATGTATGATGAGACATGAACTAGACGGACTTATTGTGGTGCCACATTGCAATATATATACAAATACTGAATCATTAATGTTGTACCCCTGATACTAATGAAAAGCTGTATGTCATTTATACCTCAATTTTAAGAAAGATTTATATTTTAAAGTTTGTTATGTGTTATAGATTGAGGAGTGTGGTTTTTTTAAAGTGAAAACCAACCACTAATCATAAAAATTACTAGTTAACTGGTAGGAAAAAAGGATCCAATCTTTTATACCTTAACAACATTATTAAGAATAGGAGTAAAATACTTGATTTTTCACATCCACACCCCTTGTTTTGATGCTTAAGACAGCTACTCCTCATTCATGAAACAGGACTAATAATTACTTAATACATGTTTTACAGTAACTTTGAATTCACGATTAGCTACTTTCTAATGCTCATCTGAGTTTCTAACAAGAGTCCTAAACAAGACGGTTTAATGCTCTCCCTGCCATCATTATACTCATGGCAGTTTCTCCTGCTGTCCTATACACCGATCAGCTTAAGTCTGGCTAACTATATATATGTAATTGTTTGAGTTCCTGTACTCCCCACCCCAACCCCGCCGGAGAAAATTCACTTTAATGGAGCCCTAAAGTTTCCCAAGACCCATTTCATTCAACAGTAAAACAAGTTTAGTTCTAGAACCTGGCACAACATTTCACCTGAGTCAAATTCATTAGTCAATAATACCTTCCCGATAGCAAACACTTATATGATTCCTCTGCCTTTTTAAAGACAAGAACAATTTAAAAGTGAAATAAAGTGCCACAAAAAAGCAAAAGTCTTTTCCTATCCCATTCTATACAACAAAAGAGGCGAGTAACATGAGAAAAACTTCATTATTTAAAAACCCTGTGTTCCTATTTTACAAGAAAGGATACTTTCAAATACTTCCTATTTGAAGTGAACTAAGGCAAGACTCTGCCAACCTGATGCTATCTTTTCAAACTTTATAGCCCAAATAGCCGGCACTGGCTATCAAGTTGAAGATTCACTTCCCAATCCTGGTCCCTGTATTAACTGGTTGTATAGCCATGGACAACTGATTGTTTTCCTTAAAAATGAGGAAAACAAAGTAAGCCAGCCTCTATGTAGGTGAGGATAATGGATGATGCGTATAAATGGACCGGACTAGGAAGCACTGCAGAAACCTGGGGAAAATTAAATAACATATGGCTAAATCATCCAAAAAACAAAGCACTCATTTGAACCCGACACTATACTAAGTACTATACAGAGTAAGCTAGCAAAGCTCATGTCTTTCTAGAAGCTGACGTGGGCAGACAACCTGACATGAAGGACATTAGGACAACAGCATGAATAGGAAACAACTCATGCCCAAGATCCTTATACACCTGATATATTTTATCTACAAACAAGAACCGCATTTAAATGGTCAGGCCGTACAAACCAAGACAAACTACTCAAGCAGGATATGTGAGAAAATATTGCAGGACAGATTGCTCAACCAAGAAGCACTTTTTAAGGAGCAGAAAGAAAAAAAGACAATGGAAAACATTAATAGAGAACAATACTGTACCACTAACTCTTCCTAGCACAAAGGTATATTTTGATTGCATTCTTAATGGAGATTCAGCTACAGATGCACCAAATTTAGCTTAGACATCTGTATTTGACCAACAGCTGATAGCCAGCATTGATCTTTAAAGACCAAATAGGAAACACTAATTTCAATATTTCTGGTGACCTGTGTGAGAAGTGTGGCTTCACAGAGGGCATCATCACATCTAATCAGTCAATTATATAAAGGAGCCAAGTTTACTGCAGCATGAAAACATTCACTTTCAAATATTTGTAAGCCTCATAAACATAAGAGTGACAAGTCTATTGTGCTTAAAAAGTGTAAATTTCAGTGGTCAGTATTACAAAAATAAGCTACAGTAATTAATGACAGTAAAAGCTGTCAATTTTACTCATTAAAATAATTAAGGATTTTTAATTAAGTAAGCAAGAAAAGAGAAAGTCAACATGCATATTAAACTAACTTCAGGTAAAAATATTTAATCTTTGGGAGTCAATTAATGTTTATAAAAAATTAAATAATTATGCCCCAAGTAACAGATTATTAAAATTTAATTTCAGTGATTCTAGTTGGATTTATTATTGTTCTTAATACTAATCTCTAAAAATTATATTTTGTTTTTAGTTATTTTACATGGGAATTCTGTGTATCTTGGTAAGACACAAAGTAGACTGCCACATCAAAATTTCACAAGAAGGAAAAACCAAAACTCATGTATGACATTCAAGTTAAGTAACTTCAATTCAGTTATAATAAAAAAATAAAAAGATGAGAAGGAGAAAGAGTGGAGAAAAAGAAAGTATCCCCCAAACACCCTGCACCTCTAGAAACATTTCAAAGTGAGTGCCTCTACTGTAAAACGTAGAGAATATCACAAAAATCATCCAGCAGCAACACAGGCATTATAATCTTAAACGTTTAAAACTGGCTTCTAATATTTTAGAAAAATAAAAATGTAATCATACTGTTTTGAAAATTTCCAAATTTGTCCTTGTACTTCGGAGGGTTCCTTCTATGACTTTGGCTTTGTCTGAATTACTGATTTTACACTCAGCCATTTCGGCGATTCTGACCCGACTATGTACTCGGTCCCCTGCTATAACCTGGGTGAAAGTCTCTGGGAGCTTCTGGGATCCTTTGCAACTCCCCGGTAAGGTTTCTGAGCGAGAAATTAGACACGAGGGCCCCAATACTGCCATGACTTTTGAAGAGTTAAGATCTCTGTCCTCTCATCTATCAAACGGGAGTGATAACTGTACCTACCACAGATCTCTGGTGCGAGGATTAGATGAGATAGTACATCTAGAGCGCTTAAAAGGTTCGCTACTGCAATCATCACTGTAATTGCAGCAGTGTTCAGTGACTATTTCACCGGAGCGTCTGTCTGCCTTCCGAAATGGCTTTCTGTGTCTTACCCACAGTTCCTGCACAACACCTGAGCTCAATAAGCCTCCGCCTCCACGAAGCCCTCCGCGAGCGGGCCGCCTAGAGACGTGCCGGCTCGGACTAGGCCGCGGCTCAGCCACGCGCGTCCCGCACTCCCGCCCCCTTGCCGCACCCGCCCAGCAGGCCCCTGGGCGTGAAGGCGTGGAGTACGCCTTGCTCGCCCCACCCAGGGCAGAGCCTCGGGGGAAGGCGCCCGCCCGGGTCCCGAGCAAACCGGGGAGGGCGGCCTCTCCAGCCAGGTGCGTCGGGGCTGCCCGCCGGCCCCAGCCGGAAAAACCCACATGCGCCACAGCCCACAACGCGAGGGGCGCACAGGCCCAGCGGCCGCGTGGAGCCACTCCACGATGGGTGGGCAGCCAGAGGCCGGGGGAGTGCCCGCGCAGAGATGCGGAGGCTGCGTCTGGAGAGTTCTTACTGTTTCACGTTGTCCCCCAGGGCCTCGCTCAAGTTCTTCTTCGCCGCCTCCAGCTCGCTCACAAAGGTCGCCATTGCTCCGCACTTATCAGCCCGACCTCAGACCTCTCGGCCACAGCGACCAGCAACCGAAAAAACAACCCCACGAAGGCTTGGGCTCCGGCGATGCCGTCTGCTCCCGCCTGCCCCACCCCCAGGAGCTCGGAAGACGGGTGTTCGGTTTTCAGCTCCGCCCGCCTTTCTGAAGGGAAAGCGCTGAGCCGAGCTCGGCGTTTCCGCGGTCCTCCAGCCCCGCCCCTCGCGTCGCGTGCCCCGCCTCCTCGCGCTCAACCGTGCCGCCGCCGGCGGCCTGCAGCGCCGCCTGCAGGGCTGGCGCCTCCTGGGCCCTCAGTCTTAGCTGCTCGAGTGTCTAATTCGCTCTTTTTACCTGCATGAGTATCTCCTCCCTCCAAGTGAAAAGGTAAATGATGCTGATTTTATTCTCTTTCGTTGCCTTATTTTTTTGTCGACCACTTATCTAATTGACTTGTTAATTTTCTGGCTTCTCCAACTAACGTGTAAGTTCGTGAGGACAGGATCTGTGTTTTGTTCACTGCCGTTGCCCCTAATTCCTAGAGCAGTACCTGACACATAGTGGGCTGTCAATGAATATTTGATAAGTGGATGAAATAATGAGGACAAGTAGGGAAAATACACAGAAGGATAAAAGAAAAAAATGTTACCACCCCCAGACAAACTCTTTCCCCTCTCCTATAATTTATAATCATACCCTATCTTCAATTGTGCATCTTGGTGGGGTTTTCCTTATATTTACTTAATATAATAATATATATGTTTTCCTCTTATATCACGTCGTCTTTATAATCGTAGTTTTATTGACAGCATCTTAAATACCCTACAGGAGAAAGGCACACAATAACTTGTTCCCCAATTCTTAGACTATTTCCATTTCTTCTTTTAAAAACAATATTGTAATAAACTTTATGCATAAAGCTTTCCCTCATTTAGGATTATTACTTTAAAACAGAGTCCCATAAATAGAATTATTGGGTTAAATGATAGGAGTATTTAAAAGAGTCTTGATATATTTGTCAAATTGCCACCCCCAAGTTTGAAATAATCCTAAGTGGCTTTTAAATCTTGTATAATTTCTCCACGGAGGTTCCTTAAAGCTTCTTCATTCCTTCAGCAAGTATACAGTGAGTTTCTGTTATGCATCTGGCTCTCTTTTGGGTGCTGGGGATACAAAGATGAACTGGGCAGTTAAAGTCTTCCTGCTGCTAAGTCGCTTCAGTCGTGTCCAACTCTGTGCGACCCCGTAGACGGCAGCCCACCAGGCTCCCCTGTCCCTGGGATTCTCCAGGCAAGAACACTGGAGTGGGTTGCCATTTCCTTCTCCAATGCATGAAAGTGAAAAGTGAAAGTGAAGTCGCTCAGTCGTGTCCGACTCTTAGCAACCCCATGGACTGCAGCCTACCAGGCTCCTCTGCCCATGGGATTTTCCAGGCAAGAGTACTGGAGTGGGGTGCCATTGCCTTCTCCCCAGTCCCCCTAACCTGGCATTAAATTTTTCTTATGACCTGGATTCAGCCTACCTGTCTGCCTCACACACCCACAGGCCTGTCTTCCTCACCCCTTAGTATCTACTTCACATTCTAGTTATTTGACTTTCTATAACAAACCCTGTGTCTCAGTCCTTTTATATCTCCCCTCTGCTAGTTTTGAGACCTATGATTGGCTACCTATGTTTTTTACAGTCAGGTTCAAATATTAAAGGGCCCCTTCAGCAGAACTAGAAAGGGGCACAGATATTTGGGTATATCTGTCAAGAACAGTCCCTGGCTGTGTGGTTATCCCATCTACCTATCCACTAACAAAATGACTCATTTCTTGGAATCGATACTTGAAAACATGCATACCGCTACACATCTAGCTCAATTAAATAGTCCATCCTCTCTCATCATTTTGTACACCTATTAGCATTCATTTCAACATAGTTATTCAGGTAAATGTCCATTCAAACTGTAGTGTTAGACAATATAACAAACCAAAGACATCTGACCAAAACACATACTTAATAGAAATGAATACTAAAACCATTTGTAATTTGATAGTTTACCTTAAACTAATTTTCAGTCTTTTAGTTAAAAGAAAAACACATGTATCAGTGCATATATATATATGGAATCTAGGAAAATGGTACAGATGAACCTATCTGCAAGGCAGGATAGAGTCATAGATGTAGAGAATGGAGATGTGGACACAGTGTGGAACGGGGAGAGTGGGTTGAGTTAGGAGAGTACCAATAACATGTACACTGCTGCTGCTACTGCTGCTAAGTCGCTTCAGTTGTGTCCGACTCTGTGCGACCCCAGAGACTGCAGCCCACCAGGCTCCCCCATCCCTGGGATTCTCCAGGCAAGAACACTGGAGTGGGTTGCCATTTCCTTCTCCAATGCATGAAAGTGAAAAGTGAAAGTGAAGTCACTCAGTTGTATCCAACTCTTAGCGACCCCATGGACTGCAGCCCACCGGGCTTTGCCACCCATGGGATTTTCCAGGCAGGAGTACTGGAGTGGGGTGCCATTGCCTTCTCTGATCATGTACACTACCATGTGTAAAACAGATAGCTCCTGGGAGGCTGCGGTATAGCACAGGGAGCTCAGCTCAGTGCTCTGTGATGACCTAGAGGGGTGGGATTGGGGTGGGAGATGGGAGGGAAGACCAAGAGGGAGAGTCTATGTGTACACAGAAAGCTGATTCATGTTGTGCAGCAGAAACTAAACAGTCATACTCCAATAAAATTTTTTTTTTAGTTATAACAATACTAGTAAAAAAATGCATACCCTATACAGACAACTATTAAATGGCAGGGCTTCCTTAATAGCTCAGTTGGTAAAGAATCCTCCTGCAATGCAGGAGACTCTGGTTCCATTCCTAGGTCGGAAGATTTGCTGGAGAAGGGATAGGCTACCCAATCCAGTGTTCTTGGGCTTTCCTTGTGGCTCAGCTGATAAGGAATCCACCTGCAATGCGGGAGACTTGGGTTCAATCCCTGGGTTGGGATGATCCCCTGGAGAAGGGAAAGGCTACCCACTCCAGTATTCTGGCCTGGAGAATTCCATGGACACAGTCCAGGAGTCACTACTGAGCGACTTTCGCTTTCATTTTTCTTTCATTAAAAGACAGAAAGCGAAGAATTAAAGGACCTCTTGATGAAAGTGAAAGAGGAGAGTGAAAAAGTTGGTTTAAAACTCAACATTCAGAAAACTAAGATCATGGCATGTGGTCCCATCACTTCATGGCAAACAGATGGGGAGACAGTGGAAACAGTGACAGACTTTATTTTGGAGGGCTCCAAAATCACTGCAGATGGTGACTGCAGCCATGAAATTAAAAGACACTTGCTCCTTGGTAGAAAAGTTATGACCAACCTAGACAGCGTATTAAAAAGCAGAGACATTACTTTGCCAACAAAGGTCCATCTAGTCAAAGCTATGGTTTTTCCAGTAATCATGTATGGATTTGAGAGTTGGATAATAAAGAGAGCTGAGTGCCGAAGAATTGATGCTTTTGAACTGTGGTTTTGGAAGAGACTCTTGAGAGTCCCTTGGACTGCAGGGAGATCCAACCAGTCCATCCTTAAGCAAATCAGTCCTGAATATTCACCGGAAGGACTGATGCTGAAGCTGAAACTCCAATACTTTGGCCACCTGATGCGAAGAACTGACTCATTGGAAAAGACCCTGATGCTGGGAAAAATTGAAGGCAGGAGGAGAAGGGGACAACAGAGGATGAGATGGTTGGATAACATCACCGACAATGGACATGAGTTTGAGCAAACTCCAGGAGTTGGTGATGGACAGGAAGGCCTGGCGTGTTACAGTCCATGGGGTCACAAAGAGTCGGACCCAGCTGAGCAACTGAACTGACTGATTAAATAGCTTCAGAGAATGTGAAAATCTTTTATAAAATGTAAATAATTCTACAAAAATAGATTTAGTTTTAAAAATCTTTTTTAAAGTATTATTTTATAGCAATTTTCTCTCCCCCAATTGCTGGCTAGTTTAAGAGTAACTAGTAAAGTCAACTCAATAGGCTATTGGGAACAGACAATATAAAATGAGAATGTCCTGTGTTTACATTATCCATGTTTTTCCATATTGGTAGGATGAACTGTTGAAGGTTGGTAGTATTACTGATATATTGCCTGTTTTTAATGCAAAATCTTTCAAAATCTAATTATATAAATTATAAATATGATTGTGTATGACTATAATGCAAAGGAAAATCCTTCAAAAAGGCCATTTTCATGGCTATTTCACTTATAAATCCATCAAAGTTTGGCCTCTGCTTTCGTAATTCTTCCCAATTCTGTATTTTGTAAAGTCCTGGTTTGTTTTTTTGGCAGCAGGATGGGGTGTTGATGGAGTTTTGAGATGTCTCAGCTCTGGAGATGATGATATTGATGGTGATGATGGTTTCTCCCAAGTATGATATTTAGGTTTTTCCCCTAGTGGCTCAGAGGTTAAAGCGTCTGCCTCCAATGCGGGAGACCCAGGTTTGATCCCTAGGTCAGGAAGATCCCCTGGAGAAGAAAATGGTAACCCACTCCAGTATTCTTGCCTGGAGAATCCCATGGACGGCTACAGTCCACGGGGTCGCAAAGAGTTGGACACGACTGAGCGAATTCACTTTCTTTCACTTCCTAGACATATATATAAAACCACTGATTCCTCTTTATTCTTTAAAACTCAACATGCAAAAAATGAAGATCATGGCATCTGGTCCTATCACTTCATGGCAAATAGATGGGGAAAATGTGGAAACAGTGTCAGATTTCATTTTCTTGGGCTCCAAAATCAATGAGGATGGTGACTGCAGCCACAAAAGTAAAAAACTCTTGCTCCTTAGAAGAAAAGCTATGACAGACTTAGTGTATTAAAAAGCAGAGACATCACTTTGCCAGCAAAGGTCCGTATAGTCAAAGCTATGGTTTTTCCAGTAGTTATGTATGGTTGTGAGAGTTGGACCATAAAGAAGGCTGAGCACCAAAGAATTGATACTTTCAAACTGTGACACTGGAGAAGACTCTCGAGAGTCCCTTGCACTGCAAGGATATCAAACCAGTCAATCCTAAAGGAAATCAACCCTGAATATTCATTAGAAGGACTGATGCTGAAGCTGAAGCTCCAGTACTTTGGCCACCTGATGTGAAGAGCCAACTCATTGGAAAAGACCCTGATGCTGGAAAAGACTGAAAGCAGGAGGAGAAGGGGACAACAGAGGATGAGATGGCTGGATGGCATCACTGACTCAATGGACATCAGTTTGAGCAAACTCAGGGAAATAGTGAAGCACAGGGAAGCCTGGCATGCTTCAGTCCCTGGAGTTGCAAACAGTCGGACATGACTTAGCGACTCAACAACAACCACCTCTTTATTCTGGCTAGCGCCTAATGCAGCAGAAATATTTGATAGACTATTCATTTGATAGTCTACTCATTGGCATTGATTCTTTAGCTTTCTTCTCAAAGCACTGTCTGCAAACGTGTGAGTTTTTTCCATTTCAGATGTCAGTAGCTCTGCTTTACTGGGAGGACTTTTACAGTTTAGCTTTAAGATATTATTGATAATATTTTAGTTGCTCTGTTGAAATTGCCCTCATGTTCATAGTAACTTGCAATATTTATTAATACTACAGTATGATTCATGCTCAGCAGCTCAGTCGTGTCCCACTCTTTGCGACTCCAGGGACTATAGCCTGCCAGGCTTCTATGTCCATAGCATTCTCCAGGCAAGAACTCTGGAGTGGGTCCTTTCCATTTCCTTCTCCAGGGGATCTTCACAACCCAGGGATCGAACCCACGTCACCTGTGGCTCCTGCATTGGCAGGTGGATTCTTTTCCACTGAACTACCTGGGAAGCCCCTATTACATAGTATACTCTGGTACATATGGTACACACATATAGTACCTATATATACAGTTATATTATGGAACATTGAGGCTCACACTCAACATATGTGTCTGGTAGAAAAATAAAATTTTTAGAAAATTCTATATAATATTCTTCATCATCTATATTGATCTACAGATTTTAACATAGTTAAAGGTTACAGACTAAAATATATCAGATCCTAGAAAAATTTACATTTGAAGACACTTGAGAGGCATGTCACACTGACTCTACATATATTTATTTTATGTCTAGCTGAATAATATACCAAAGTTCTTAACCTTTATTTTGTGCCATGGACCTCTGGTGAGTGTCTGGTGAGCCCTTCTCAGAGTAATATTTCTAAATGCATAAGCTACATAGGTTTACAATTAAAAGTTTTATTGAAACAAAGTACTATCCATAGGCCCCAGCTTAAAATCCTCTGAAGTTTCATAGGTACTTAGTTTGCTCAGGCTACTATAACCAAACATCACAGGCTGGGTGGTTTAAGTAATATACATTTACTTTCCTCACAGGTCTCTCGTAGAGGCTGGGAGTCCATGATTAAGGTGCCAGCAAGTCTGGTTTCAGGTGGGGGGCTCTCACCTGGCTTAAAGACGGCCACCGTCTCTCTAACATCCTCACGTGGCCTGTCCTCAGTATGTGTGTGGAAAAAGGAGAACTGAGAAAGAAAGGGGCAGAGGAGAGAGAGAGTGTGTGTGTGCGTGCATGCGCACACACACACACACACACACACACTCTAGTGTCTCTGCTTGTAAGGAAACTAATCTGTTGGATAAGGGCTTCACCTTTATGAGTTCTTTTAACCTCAGTTACTTCTTTAGAGGCCTCATAACTAAATATAGCCACAATGGGGTAGGGGGAAGCATATATTCAGTCCATAACAGTACTACAGGGATTTAACTGTAGTTTCTCTTTCCTTTTCTCAGGAGCTCTTGGAGATTAAAGTTCCAGGACTCTGAGAAATGGAAGGCATCTAGAGATTATATTGATAAAAGACACCTCAGAAATCCCTTAGAGTACTAAAAAGGGAGCACTGTTTTTACAATGTCTTTTGGTACTATCCTGGTTGTAATTAACTTGATTAAAGCATTTTCCCTGGAGTTACTGGGTCTTACAATAGAGAAACAAACATCTAAGGACTAGAAAGAAGAGGCATGATCTATAAGGTAGCTAGAAGATAATTATAAGCCAGTCAACTGTACAGTACTTTTACATTATAAAAGGTAAATAACTATAAATATTAGCTTAGTCTAGCTTTTTAAATCTCTTTTTTAATTATCTGAGCAATTTTTCTTTCCCCAGTTAAAGGAGTTTGAGCAAAAGTATAAGTACTGTTGCAACTAAAAGAAGATTTAGAATTAGGACAGTCAACTGAGCAGAGAGATAGGGTTTACCTTTCAACTACGAGGGACCACTACATGGCAGAGCTGGACCACTGATTAGCTTCTGAGAACACAAAGAGGCAGCCAAGCTTGAGCACAGCTCCATAGGTCTCCTTGGGATATTCCTGTGCTTTCAAGGGCATCTCAGGATGTTGCCTCCTCTCACTCTGGGAGCCTGACAGTGAAGACCCTCAATCCTATGATAGTAAGAATGCTACAGTCTGTAATGAAATAGAGCTTCTATTAAGGATGAAGTTAGTCCTGGGCACGTTCTTGCCTGGAGAATCCCAGGGATGGGGCATCCTGGTGGGCTGCGGTCTATGGGGTCGCACAGAGTCGGACACGACTGGAGTGACTCAGCAGCAGCAGCAGTCCTGGGCATAACATCAGAGTTACTTGTGGGCTCACACTTTATATTTTTTTCAGAAGATAAATTACTAAACTGTGTAGGTTGAAAAAGAATACCTTCAAACCTTTGTAAGCAGCTAGCCAAACTGAAATTTGGAAAACTTGGCTGAAGCCTTTGGCCAGGCTTCTTGTAGATAAGAACTTCTCCACGATGCTAAAAAATATTTTTGTGTAGTAATGGAGGTTGAGCTCTGGAGACTTCTTTGGCATTTAGAACAGGTGGAGATTCCAGACTTAAACACTGTCCCTGGAGTTACTAATAATATAGGGAGACTATGCTAGATGGAGACTAGGCTCCACTCATTACCCTCTGGAAGGAGGGAAAGCCACAGTGCTGAACCAGAAAGATGAACTGCTCTCTGCTGTTGCCCTGAAAAGCCAGACTCCAGGGATGGAACCTGGTAAGTCAATCTTAGAAGTTTTGCCCAGGACTCATTGTTTGAAATCCAGGAGGTGATTTGCTGACTGAAGTTATAGCTGCAGTTGTACCAAACAGAGCATCCTATCTGCTTGCTGGAGCCCTGAGCCCACTCTTTAGGGCTTTCCTGGTAGCTCAGAGGTTAAAGCATCTGCCTGCAATGCGGGAGGACCAGGGTTCGATCCCTGGGTTGGGAAGATCTGGAGAAAGAAATGGCACCCCACTCCAGTACTCTTGCCTGGAAAATCCCATGGACGGAGGAGCCTGGTAGGCTACAGTCCATGGGGTCGCAAAGAGTCGGACACTCTTTACTCCTGTCAGATGCAGCAAGGCTGCTGGGAGCCAGGGCTTCCTCCAAAGCAAGGAACTCTGTCTTGCATATCTTCTGTTAGCTTTATGCCTAATTTCTTTAAAAGTTGTTGATGCTCTTGTAAAGATACCTTTTGTGTCTGTTACTTTTTTCCTTTATTATGTTTGAAATCCTGTGTCCATGGGATTTTCCAGGCAAAAATACTGGAGTGGGTTGCCATTTCCTTCTCCAAGTAACACTGCTAAACTCTTGTTAAATCTAATACTTTATCTGCGGGCTCTAATAGTTTTCTTAGATGTCCTGTGTAGACAATTGCATTGTATGCAGATAGGGGAAACATTTTTTTCTTTCTAATCCTTAGGCCTCTCATTTCATTTTCTTGGTTTTGTTATATTGGCTAGACTATCACTACTAGCAAATGGAACTTTCTCCAATGATGGATACGTTCTATAGCTGGGTTGTCCAATATGGTAGCCACATATGGCTGTTTATCACTTGAAATATGGCTAATGAGACTCAGTTAAATTTAAATTTGAAAATCCACCTGTAGCTAGTGACGGCCATATGGAACAGCTCAAGGCAGATCCTCTAACAGAGTAATGGTAGCTTCCCTGGTAGCTCAGTGGTGAAGAATTGCCCTGCCAGTGCAGGAGACACAGATTCAATCCCTGGGTTGGGAAGATCCCCTGGAGAAAAAATGGCAACCCACTCCAGTATTTTTGCCAGGAAAATCCCATGGACAAAGAAGGACTGGGCTACAGTCCGTGGGGTTGCAACAGAGTCGCACATGACACAGCAGCTAAACACCAACCACAGCAAGTAGTGCCACTCGTGGCCATCGTGGCCTTGCGCTGGCCTTCATGGCACTCCTCACGTTTCACCAGTAAGTATGATATTTGCTGTATACTTAGAAAAATACCCTCTACTCCTAGTTTGCTGAAAGTTTTACCGTGATTATCACTGAATGTATAAATGAATTTCTGCATCTATTCAGGGGATTGTTTTGTGTTTCTCTCTTAATTTTTGGTGTGGTGAATTACACTCAGAATTTTATCCAATACTAAAGCACTCTTGTATTTCTGGGATAAATCCTCTTTGATTGTGATGCATTTTTCAAATATACTGCTATATTTGAGAATATTTTGTTTAGGATTTTTGCATCTGTGGTCATAAGTAATATCAATCTAAAACTTTTGAGTACTGTCTTTGGATATAAATATTGCATCATGACATGAATTGGGAGTCTTCCTACTGTTTCTAGTCCCTGAAATAATGTTTGAAAAGGGGAGTGAGGCTTCTTTGATCTTTGAAAGTTTGAGAAAATTCCTTGTGAAACTCTCTGAACCTGCTCTGGTGGAGAAGAGGGCAGGTTTTTTAAATTTTAAATTTAACTCAATGGTTTTTGGGGTCAGGGTTGGCTCCTTTAGGTAGATGGGGACCCTCTTGCCTAACATCACCATCCTTCTTTGCGTATCTGCAGACGCAGGACACACTGCTGCTGTTTTCCTGACAGTTTAAAGAATGTCCCCCACATCTGGCCCTCCTGCAGCTGTGAGAGCCTCCTGCACTGCCACCCAACTCCCAAGGGCAGCTGGAGAGAAGCCGAGGTCCCGGGCTCCATGCCCCTCGATTTTAGATCCCACCTCCCGGAGGAAGCAGGTGTAGGGGGACTGTTACGTGGCTTTGGGTAGAGGAATCCTTCTGCAGGCCAGGCAGTGCTGCCACAGCACCACAGCAACTGTGTCTGAAAAGCCAAGATTTCAGAGCTGGTCCGGACACGGAACTCTCTCCGGAGCAGGGCAGCCTGCCTTCCAGAGAAGAGACAGCCCTGGGCACACTGCACTGCCTGGCCTGGCTGATGTCTGCTCCGCCGCCACCAGAGGGTGGTGTGCTCTCATCCTTCCCCGGGGATGCAGCTGAGAGCGAGCACAGTGAGCCTCAGGCATCCCATCCTGGAGTCGCAACTCGGGATGCCGCAACTGGCCACCAGCGGGGCTCTGATGGTCACCTAACCTATGTGCATTCCCTCTACAGATTAGGAGGCTCTGGGAAGTCCTGGCCTTTGCACTCATACCCCTTGACTATCCAAAGGTGGGAGTTCTCATGCCCTCCAAGCATGTTGGGGCTCAATGACCTCTGGTGGGTTCAGGCTTAACTGGTGGACAGTGACTCTGGCATTGGGCCACCATAAGGTTCCTCACAGCAATAGGCTCAAAATTATTGCTAGATTCTGGGGAATGTTGTCACCTACAGGAATAAATTGTTGCATTGCTACATTTGGGAACAATCGGAGAGCTGAGGACCAAAGGGGTCATACAGCAGTGGTTTTAAAAAAAAAAAAGCAGAGCAGTACAGGAATCCGGCAGAGGTTACCCAACCCTGAGAGCATGAGCCCAGAAGATCAGAGTGAGCAAAAAGTCTGTTGTGAAATTGCTTTCTCATCAGCTCCTAGGCAATAATGATAATAATAGCTGTCCTTGACTGACTGTCTACTAGAAGCCAGCTGGAGTTGTACATTGCCTCCTTTAGTCCAGCTGTAACCCAGTGAGGTTTGAACCGCTGCCATCCCCATGCCAGGGGTGAGAAAACAGGCTCAGGAAAGTTAGGTTGCCCTCTGTTACACAGAGTGGCAGAGTTAAGACTGAAACCCAAGTCTGACTGACACCAAATCCATGAACTTCTCCCCTTTGCCACAATAACCATACTAAAGTTAACTTCACTGAGAATTTAATATCTGCCAAATAGTGTGCAGAATATTTTTGTGATGCTTTATTTCATCCTTACAATAACCCCATTATTATCAGTACTTTATATAAGTATCCCTCGCTTTTTTGAAAGTTTGCTTTACACTCCTTGGCTCTTACAAAAGGCTTGTATTAGTACCTGCTTTCCCTACTGAGAGAAAATTGGAAGAGGAATTTTCCCTTTACACAAAAAGCTAAAGTCAAGTTTCAGCATTTGTTTTGCAGGAGCCTTTATAGAGGCAGCACACTCCCCAGTCAGCGAAAGCTGTTGTTCAGTTGCTCAGTCTCTCGGTCACTCAGTCGTATCCGACTCTTTATGATCCCATGAACTGCAGCACACCAGGCTTCCCTGACCTTTACTATCTCCCTGAGTTTGTTCAAACTCATGTCTAGTCAGTGACGCTATCCAACCATCTCATCCTCTGTCACCCCCTCTTGCCTTCAATCTTTCCCAGCCTTTTCTGCTCCTATGTGCCAATGGAAAGAGAACACTGAGTGTGTTCAAAAACCCAGCAGAGCTGGTTTCTGATCAGATAATAAGGTTAATAAGCATTTACCAAGCACTTAATATACCACAAAAATTATTCTAATGTCTAGACTATTCCAGTGGTTTCCAATGGTATCCTAGGGGATGCCTGGGAATCAATCAGACCAAGACAAAGGAATCCAGCTGGTTGCTATGGGAATTCCAGGGGAGCCTATGAAAGACATGAGCTACCTTTCATAGGCTCTTTTCATAGTGAAAGTGAAGTCGCTCAGTCATGTCCAACTCTTTCCATGGGGTTGCAAAGAGTGGGACATGACTGAGTGACTTCACTTTCACTTTCACAATGAAAAGAGCCTATGAAAGATAAGGAGCTGACTCTCCATTTCTGGAAACTGTCATAGCCAAAGATTACTGAACTTTGATTGCTCTATTAGAGAATAATTTCTGTTGAATTGCCCCATTATAACTTTAATAAGAGCGGTTTCTCAACTTCCATGTTAGAATCACTTGGGAAAACTTAAAACAACTCCATGCCCAGGCATACCCCAAATTGATTAGATTAGCATGTCTGCGGAATGGAACACAGATGCCCGTATTTTTCAAAGCTCACAGGTGATTCCAGTGTGCAGCCATTCCTCATAATTTTTCCCCAGAGGTTAACAAGTGCTTCACAGTGCAGGACACCACCAGCCAGGGTAGAAGCCTGTGAGTTGGGCACCCCAAACATTCCTGGTAAACCTGAAAACTGACCTGACTGAATTAAAGGTAGCAAGTTCCAAGATGTTTGCTAAGCTCACATTAGAAATAAATTTTACAAAATCACTTTATAAAGAGGAATAGACACATGTTTGATAGCTTACGGTGAACAGTGTAAGATTTGTGATCGCTGAAGAAGATTTAGCTTCGGGACCAGGGACCAGGCTTGATCACGCAAGAGCTTTTGTGTAGTAGAGTTTCATTAAAGAATGAAAAGGCACAGAGAAAGCTTCTGACACAGACATCAGAAGGTGACGGAGAGGGCCCCATCGCTAGTCTAAGCAAGGGAGTCATACCTTTTTAATTGGTTATTACAATAAATGAAAAATAGTCTCAAGGTTGTAAAGAAGGTTGTAAAGATCTTACCAGACCCACTCCCATAATTTACATTTTAAGATGACAGGATTAGAACTAACAATAGAAAGATCTAACCAGACCCACTCCCATAATTAGTTCAGTTCAGTTCAGTCCCTCAGTCGTGTCCGACTCTTTGCGAACCCATGAATAACAGCATGGCCTCCCTGTCCATCACCAACTCCTGGAGTTCACTCAGACTCACGTCCCTCAAATCAGTGATGCCATCCAGCCATCTCATCCTCTGTCGTCCCCTTCTCCTCCTGCCTCCAATCCCTCCCAGCATCAGAGTCTTTTCCAATGAGTCAAATCTTCACATGAGGGACCAGAGTACTGGAGTTTCAGCTTTAGCATCATTTCTTCCAAAGAAATCCCAGGGCTGATCTCCTTCAGAATGGACTGGTTGGATCTCCTTGCAGTCCAAGGGACTCTCAAGAGTCTTCTCCAACACCACAGTTCCAAAGCATCAATTCTTCGGTGCTCAGCCTTCTTCACAGTCCAACTCTCACATCCATACATGACCACAGGAAAAACCATAGCCTTGACTAGACGGACCTTTGTTGGCAAAGTAATTTCTCTTCTTTTGAATATGCTATCTTAGGTTGGACATAACTTTCCTTCCAAGGAGTAAGTGTCTTTTAATTTCATGGCTGCAGTTACCATCTGCAGTGATTTTGGAGCCCAAAAAAATAAAGTCTGACACTGTTTCCACTGTTTCCCCATCTATTTCCCATAAAGTGATGGGACTGGATGCCATGATCTTTGTTTTCTGAATGTTGAGCTTTAAGCCAACTTTTTCACTCTCCTCTTTCACTTTCATCAAGAGGCTGTTTAGTTCTTCTTCACTTTCTACCATAAGGGTGGTATCATCTGCATATCTGAGGTTATTGATATTTCTCCCTGCAATCTGCTTCCAGCTTGTGTTTCGTCCAGTCCAGCATTTCTCATGATGTTCTCTGCATATAAGTTAAATAAGCAGGGTGACAATATACAGCCTTGACATACTCCTTTTCCTATTTGGAACCAGACTGTTGTTCCATGTCCAGTTCTAACTCTTGCTTCCTGACCTGCATACAGATTTCTCAGGAGGCAGGTCAGGTGGTCTGGTATTCCCATCTCTTTCAGAATTTCCCACAGTTTATTGTGACCCACACAGTCAAAGGCTTTGGCATAGTCAATAAAGCAGAAATAGATGTTTTTCTGGAACTCTCTTGCTTTTTCCACGATCCAGTGGATGTTGGCAATTTGATCTCTGGTTCCTCTGCCTTTTCTAAAACCACCTTGAACATCTGGAAGTTCACGGTTCACATATTGCTGAAGCCTGGCTTAGAGAATTTTGAGCATTACTTTACTAGCGTGTGAGATGAGTGCAATTGTGTGGTAGTTTGAGCATTCTTTGGCATTGCCTTTCTTTGGGATTGGAATGAAAACTGACCTTTTCCAGTCCTGTGGCCACTGCTGAGTTTTCCCAGTTTTCTGCATATTGAGTGCAGTACTTTCACAGCATCATCTTTCAGGATTTGAAATAGCTTAACTGGAATTCCATCACCTCCACTAGCTCTGTTCGTAGTGATGCTTTCTAAGGCCCACTTGACTTCACATTCCAGGATGTCTGGCTCTAGGTCAGTGATCACACCATCGTGATTATCTGGGTCATGAAGATCTTTTTTGTACAGTTCTTCTGTGTATTCATGCCACCTCTTCTTAATATCTTCTGCTTCTCTTAGGTCCATACCATTTCTGTCCTTTATCTAGCCCATCTTTGCATGAAATGTTCCCTTGGTATCTCTGATTTTCTTGAAGAGATCTCTAGTCTTTCCCATTCTGTTGTTTTCCTCTATTTCTTTGCATTGATCGCTGAGGAAGACTTTCTTATCTCTTCTTGTTATTCTTTGGAACTCTACATTCAGATGCTTATATCTTTCCTTTTCTCCTTTGCTTTTTGCTTCTCTTCTTTTCACAGCTATTTGTAAGGCCTCCCCAGACAGCCATTTTGCCTTTTTGCATTTCTTTTCCATGGGGATGGTCTTGATCCCTGTCTCCTGTACAATGTAATGAACCTCAGTCCATAGTTCATCAGGCACTCTATCTATCAGATCTAGGCCCTTAAGTCTGTTTCTCACTTCTACTGTATAAGGGATTTGATTTAGGTCATACGTGAATGGTCTAGTGGTCTTCCCTACTTTCTTCAATTTCAGTCTGAATTTGTCAATAAAGAGTTCATGATCTGAGCCACAGTCAGCTCCCGGTCTTGTTTTTGTTGACTATATAGAGCTTCTCCATCTTTGGCTGCAAAGAATATAATCAATCTGATTTCAGTGTTGACCATCTGGTGATGTCCATATGTAGAGTCTCCTCTTGTGTTGTTGGAAGATGGTGTTTGCTATGACCAGTGCATTTTCTTGGCAAAACTCTATTAGTCTTTGCCCTGCTTCATTCCATATTCCAAGGCCAAATTTGCCTGTTACTCCAGGTGTTTCTTGACTTCCTACTTTGCATTCCAGTCCCCTATAATGAAAAGGACATCTTTTTTGGGTGTTAGTTCTAAAAGGTCTTGTAGATCTTCATAGAACCGTTCAACTTCAGCTTCTTTAGCATTACTGGTTGAGGCATAGACTTGGATTACCGTGATATTTGAATGATTTTCCTTGGAAACAAACAGAGATCATTCTATCATTTTTGAGATTGCATCCAAGTACTGCAGTTTGGACTCTTTTGTTGACCACGATGGCTACTCCATTTCTTCTGAGGGATTCCTGCCTGCAGTAGTAGATATAATGATCGTCTGAGTTAAATTCACCCATTCCAGTCCATTTTAGTTCGCTGATTCCTAGAATGTCGACATTCATTCTTGCCATCTCTTGTCTGACAGAATATGGTCCACTGGAGAAGGGAATGGCAAACCACTTCAGTATTCTTGCCTTGAAAACCGCATAAAAAGAATGAAAAGGCAAAATGATAGGATACTGAAAGAGGAACTCACCAGGTCAGTAGGTGCCCAATATGCTACTGGTTATCAGTGGAGAAATAACTCCAGAAAGAATGATGGGATGGAGCCAAAGCAGAAACAATACCCAGCTGTGGATATGACTGGTGATAGAAGCAAGGTCCAATGCTGTAAAGAGCAATATTGAATAGGAACCTGGAATGTCAGATCCATGAATCAAGGCAAATTGGAAACTCCTATAATATACATTCTAAAATAACAGGATTAGTTAGAAAGTTTTCAAGAAGGAGAAACTGTCCTTAGGCAGGATACATTGTTGTTATATAATCCTTAGAACAGAGTTTGAACCCAGTTTTTTGTTGTGTAATCATCAGTTCCAGGCTTAAAGAAAAAAAAAAAAAACTTCATGTGACTAAGACTAAGGAATGTAGAGGGGGAAAAAGGTGTTTGTCGTTTCCTCCTCCTTGAGAATTCCAGACCCATATCTCCTCCTTGAGAGCCCCATACCCCTTTCTCCTCCTCAGGGACCCCGGACTTCTTATCAACCTTCCTAGGAATTGACTCATGTTAAGGGCATTCCAGAATGGAGGCAACTGGCCTCTGTCACATGGAAGAGGCTGAGCCTGGGCCTTGGCCCCAAAAGCAGTCTCATCTGGTATCCAAATTTAAATTTCCCTTTGGTTATCCTAGGGGCTTCCCTGGTGGCTCAGAAGATAAAAAATCTGCCTGCAATGGAGGAGACCTGGGTTTGATCCCTGGGTCAGGAAGATGCCCTGGAGAAAGGAATGGCTACCCATTCAAGTATTCTTGCCTGGAGAATTCCATGGACAGAGGAGCCTGGTAGGCTACAGTTCATGGGTTCACAAAGAGTAAGACATGATTGAGCAAATTTCACTTTTGATTATCCTAGAGTTTTTTCACACCCACCAAAGCCCATCCTGCCCCACCTGGTGGGCTGCCTTGGCCATCACAGGCAAGCCTCCAAAGAGGTCCCCACTCCAGGCGACCAGCCCTGCCCACCAACCTACCCACAACAATCACAGCGAACCACAACAAGAGGACATATGAAGCCCACACAAGGGGTATTCCTGGAGCACTTGACTCTGACGACCAGGGAGTTGTGCCACTGAGCCTCCACAGAACACTTTCTAACATAGGACCACTCTTTCAAGATCAGGAGATATAGCTGATATACCTAATAAAGAGAAACAAACACAGAGAGTTAGGCAAAATGAGAAGACCAAGGAATACTTTCCAAACAAAAGAACCAGACAAAGCCTCAGAAAAAAAAAAAAAAAAGAACTAAATGAAACAGAGATAAGCAATTTATCAGATAAAGAGTTCATAGTCATGGTCATAAAGATGCTTACTGAACTTGGGAAAAGAATGGATGAACTTGGTGAGAACATCAACAAAGAGACAGAAAAATGTAAAAAATAACTAATGAGAACCAAAGAATACAATAACTAAAATGAAAACTATGCTAGAGAATCAACGGCATATTGGAAGGCACAGAAGAATGAACCAGTGATCTGGAACACTGGACGGTGGGAATCATCCAATAACTTCACAAAAAGAAAAGGATTTTTCTTTTTTTTTTAATGAGGGTAACTTAAGAGATCTATAGGACAACATCAAGTGTACTAGCATTCGTAGTATTGTGGGGTCCCAGAAGGAGAGAGAGGGACAGGGACATGCCTGAAAAACTAATCTGGTGAAGGAAACAGATATCCAAGTCCCCAAAGCACAGAGTTCTAAATAAGCTGAACCCAAAGATTTCCACACAAAGACACATTAAAATGTCAGAAGTTAAAGATAAAGAATCTTAAAAGCAGCATGAGAGAGTTCTCTGGTGGCCTAGTGGTTAGGATTCTGGGCTTTCACTGCCATGGCCCAGGTTCAGTTTCTGGTTGGAGAACTGAGATCCTGCAAGCCACTGGGAATGGCCAAAATGAATAAATAAAAGCAGCACAAGAAAAACAACTAGTTACATATAAGAGAACCCTCATAAGACAGTCAGCTGATTTTTTTCAACAGAAACTTCCCAGACTTGAAGAGACTAGCACAATGAATTCAAAATGCTAAAAGGGAAAAATAAAATTTAGAATCAAGAAACCTACCCCACAAGGTTATCATTCAGCACTGAGTGAGAGACAGTTTCCCAGGCAATCAGAAGCTAAAGGAGTTCATCACTACTAAACCAGCTCTACAAGAAATCATTCAAGGGACTTCTTTAAATGGAAAGAAAAGGCCAAAACTTTAGAAAAGAAAATTATGAAAAAAAATATATATATATTACAGGTAAAAGCAAACATATAGTGGATCAACCACCTACAAAGCTAAAGTGTTCATGCATGTGTGCTTAGTCATATCCAACTCTTTGCAACCCCACCAGACTCCTCTGTCCATGGGATTTTTTCCAGGCAAGAATACTGGAAAGGGTTGCCATTTCCTTCTCCGGGGGATCTTCCCAACCCATGGATCAAACCTGCGTTTCCTGCACCTGCAGATTCTCCTGTGGATTCTTTACCACTGAGCCACCTGGGAAGCCCACGAAGCTAGTATGATGATTAAAAGACAAAAGTAGTAAAATCACTTATAACTAAGTGAAACACACAAAAAAATGTAAAATGTGATGTCAAAGCATAAAATGTGATGGCAGAGTAAAAATATGGTGCTTTTAGAATGTGCTTGAACTTAAGCAATTGTCAGCTTAAAATAAACTACTGTAACGTAGGTTGTTTATATGTGGATCTCATGGTAACCACAGTCCAAAATCCTGTAATAGACGCACCAAAAATAAAGAGAAAGGAATACAAACATAACACTAAAGAAAATCATCAAGTCAGAAGGGAAAAGAGGATGAGAAGAAGAAACAGAGAAGAACAACATGAGCAATCAGAAAACAATGAACAAAATGACAGTAAGTACATTGCTATAAATATTTTGAATATAAATGGACTGAGTGCTTCAATCAAAAGACATAGGATAGCTGAATGAATAAAAAATAAGATATATATATATATATATATACATATATATACTATCTCAAGAGATTCTCTTCAGATCTAAGATATATACGGTTTGAAAGTGAAGGGATGGAAAAAGAGAGGCCATACAGGAAAGCTGGTGTAGCAATACCTATATCAGATATATGCATCCCTATGTTCATTGAAGCACTATTTATGTTAGCCAAGATATGGAAGTAACTTAAGTGTTGTTGATAGATGAATAAAGAAGATGTTGTATACACACACACAATGGATATGACTTGAGCAATAAAAAAGAATGAAATCTTGCCATTTGCAGTAACAGATGGACCTAGAGGGTATTATGCTAAATAAAATGTCAGACAAAGACAAATACTGTATGGTTTCATTTATATGTGGAATCTAAAAAATAAAACAGCAGAAACAGACTCATAGATGTAGAGGTTGAACTGGTGTTTGCTAGAGGCTAGAGAGGTGAGGGATCGGGAGAAATAGGGGAACGAGATTAAGAGGTACAAACTTCCAGTTATAAAATAAATGTCATGCAATGTAATGTACAGCATAGGGAATACCATCAATAATTTTGTAAAAATTTTTGTATGGTGACAGATGGTTACTAAACTAATCATGGTGTTCAATTTGTAATATATATAAATGTCAAATCATTTGTTGTACACTTGAAACTAATATAATATTGTATGTCAACTATACTTCAATTTCAAGAAATAAAAAGAAAATGAAAGTTCACACCTAAAGTGCACACCTGCTTTGAGCTGTGCTGTGGGGACCAGGGAAGTGTCTAAGGATAGACTGGCAAGAGAGCAAAAACCTCTTTTAGGCTGAGCACTTTGGGAAGGGGTCAGCGGTTGCATGAACAGTGACCACAGGCAGAGCAAGGAACAGCATCAGCTAGGCAGTGGCAAAAATACAGTGGTGTCACAGACTGCCTTGGAACCTATACGAAGCCCTCTGACCCCAAGATTGCCCAAGGTCCCAGTGCCCCTTAGAGTGAGGCTGGAGGTTCTGTGAGAAGGGATGGGCAGGATAGGCAAAAGGCATTATTATTTGGGCATGATGATAAACTTGACCTCTCCTGCACTGATGTGAATTTTATCACATATAGGCTGTAATCAAATAGGTCACTCAGTTCAGTTGAGTTCACTCACTCAGTCGTGTCTGACTCTTTGCAACCCCATGAATTGCAACACGCCAGGCCTCCCTGTCCATCACCAACTCCCAGAGTTCACCCAAACTCATGTCCATTGAGTCGGTGATGCCATCCAGCCATCTCATCCTCTGTCGTCCCCTTCTCCTCCTGCCCCCAATCCCTCCTAGCATCAGAGTCTTTTCCAATGAGTCAGCTCTTCACATGAAGTGGCCAAAGTACTGGAGTTTCAGCTTTAGCATCAGTCCTTCCAAAGAATACCCAGGACTGATCTCCTTTAGAATGGACTGGTTGGATGGATCTCCTTGCAGTCCAAGGGACTCTCAAGAGTCTTCTCCAACACCACAGTTCAAAAGCATCAATTCTTCGGCACTCAGCCTTCTTCACAGTCCAACTCTCACATCCATACATGATTACCAGAAAAACCATAGCCTTGACTAGAGGGATCTTTGTTGGCAAAGTAATGTCTCTGATTTTTAATATGCTATCTAGGTTGGTCATAACTTTCCTTCCAAGGAGTAAGTGTCTTTTAATTTCATGGCTGAAGTCACCATCTGCAGTGATTTTGGAGCCCAAAAAATATAGTCTGACACTGTCTCCACTCTTTCCCCATCTATTTCCCATGAAGTGATGGGACCAGATGCCATGATCTTTGTTTTCTGAACGTTGAGCTTTAAGCCAACTTTTTCACTCTCCTCTTCCACTTTCATCAAGAGGCTTTTTAGTTCCTCTTCACTTTCTGCCATAAGGGTGGTGTCATCTGCATATCTGAGGCTATTGATATTTCTCCCAGCAATCTTGATTCCAGCTGTGCTTCTTCCAGCCCAGCGTTTCTCATGATGTACTCTGCATATAAGTTAAATAAGCAGGGTGACAATATACAGCCTTGACGTACTCCCTTTCCTATTTGGAACCAGTCTGTTGTTCCATGTCCAGTTCTAACTGTTGCTTGCTGACATGCATATAGGTTTCTCAAGAGACAGGTCAGGTGGTCTGGTATTCCCATCTCTTTCAGAATTTTCCACAGTTTATTGTGATCCACACAGTCAAAGGCTTTGGTGTAGTCAGTAAAGCAGAAATAGATGTTTTTCTGGAACTCTCTTGCTTTTTTGATGATCCAGCAGATATTGGCATTTTGATCTCTGGTTCCTCTGCCTTTTCTAAAACCACCTTGAACATCTGGAAGTTCACAGTTCACGTACTGCTGAAGCCTGGCTTGGAGAATTTTGAGCATTACTTTACTAGCGTGTGAGATGAGTGCAACCGTGTGGTAGTTTGAGCATTCTTTGGCATTGCCTTTCTTTGGGATTAGAATAAAAACTGACCTTTTCCAGTCCTGTGGCCACTGCTGAGTTTTCCCAATTTGCTGGCATATTGAGTGCAGCACTTTCACAGCATCATCTTTCAGGATTTGAAATAGCTCAAGTGGAATTCCATCACCTCCACTAGCTTTGTTCATAGTGATGCTTTCTAAGGCCCACTTGACTTCACATTCCAGGATGTCTGGCTCTAGGTCAGTGATCACACCATTGTGATTATCTTGGTCATGAAGATCTTCTTTGTACAGTTCTTGTGTAATCTTGCCACCTCTTCTTAATATCTTCTCCTTCTGTTAGGTCCATACCATTTCTGTCCTTTATCGAGCCCATCTTTGCATGAAATGTTCCCTTGGTATCTCTAATTTTCTTGAAGAGATCTGTAGTCTTTCCCATTCTGTTGTTTTCCTCTATTTCTTTGCATTGATCGCTGAGGAAGGCTTTCTTATCTCTTCTTGTTATTCTTTGGAACTCTGCATTCAGATGCTTATATCTTTCCTTTTGTCCTTTGTTTTTTGCTTCTCTTCTTTTCACAGCTATTTGTAAGGCCTCCCCAGACAGCCATTTTGCCTTTTTGCATTTCTTTTCCATGGGGATGGTCTTGATCCCTGTCTCCTGTACAATGTCCTGAACCTCAGTCCATAGTTCATCAGGTACTCTATCTATCACATCTAGTCCCTTAAATCTATTTCTTACTTCCACTGTATAATCATAAGGAATTTCATTTAGGTCATACCTGAATGGTCTAGTGGTTTTCCCTACTTCCTTCAATTTCAGTCTGAATTTGGCAATAAGGAGTTCATGATCTGAGCCACAGTCAGCTCCCAGTTTTGTTTTTGCTGACTTTATAGAGCTTCTCCATCTTTGGCTGCAAAGAATCTAATCAATCTGATTTCGGTGTTGACCATCTGGTGATGTCCATGTGTAGAGTCTTCTCTTGTGTTGTTGGAAGAGGGTGTTTGCTACGACCAGTACATTTTCTTGGCAAAACTCTATTAGCCTTTGCCCTGCTTCATTCCATATTCCAAGCCCAAATTTGCCTGTTATAGATCAAACCATGGTTGAATATCATATTAAAATTAAGCCTCATTCCCAACCATATGTAAGTTTCTCTTAGGCTTTAAGTGCTGGACAGAAGTCTTTTATGTTGCTGCAGAGGAGAAAATGTCTGAGCAGTGTCTCCAACAACTAAGCAGCCTGGAGATCAGAAGTCCAGGATGCCAGGTCACTTTATATGTAACACATGTCATAGTGGATAGGCAATACAAGGCTTTGAATATAACACTCTTCCCTGGCCGGTGCATTCATGAGTAGCAATGATCAAAAAAACTTCTGCTTGTCTTAATCTATGTTGTCTTTGAACTCTTTTGCGTCTAGCCTCCCTGAAACAGAGCACTGGGAAAAAGCAAGGCAGTAACCTCAACTAAGCACGAAACAGTGTCATTTTGAAACATCTGTAACATACTTGTTTGCCTTTTTCAAAATCCTCACCAACAGAGTCACAGTAGCCCTCTAGTCATAATTTCAAGCACTGTGTCTCCATAGTGATGATTCAGGCTCCTGTTGCCATGGTGATTCTTCTATGAGCTAAAATACTTTCATCAATCTTTCCCCTCCTTCCCGTTACCATTGTCATACCTTCAATCTAGGCCCTTATTATGTCTTCAGGACTAGCACTGGGCCTGGCAAATAATAGGTGGTCAATGTATTAAATGAATGTGTCTGACCAAAACTATTAAAATAGCCCTCTTTCTGTCTTATCCTTATCCCCTGGATTATTATGCTTATCTTCTTGCTTTTTTCCTTTACTGGAATTTAAATTACTGAACCAAACACATGCTCATTTTAGAAAACTCAAACAGTGTAGATATTTACAGAGTTAAAGTAAATATTCTTCGCTTCACTAAAATTCTAGCTGCATCAATGTTTTAAACATAAAAATTAAAGTTTTAGAAGAATTTATTATTTGTGATAAGCAAGGCCATTTTAAGTAAGAACAAAATCCAAAGCTGTTAAGAAACAAAATTAAAGTATTTAATCATATAATCATTTTAAAAAGCTGTGTGGAGGAAAATGCTATAAACCAAGACTAATGGCAAACTGGAAAAATGTATTTACAAAGCAAATGGTAAAAAGTTAAACTTCCTCAATTATCAAAGAGTTCATATGTGTAAGTTTGAAAAAAAAAAAAAAGACTAATCCAGGAGAAAAATGGTCAGAAGAAACTAATGTTTATAGAAAAAGACACACGACCATCCACTAAACAAGTGACAAGATATTAAACTCCACTCATAAATATATGCAAATAATAGAAACTACAATGACAACAATATAATTTTTTTTACTGATCTGATGGAAAATAGAAATGTTTGATGACTCCTAGTACTGCAAGCCTGAGGGGAAAATGAGCAGTCTCATAAATAATTAGTGGAAATGTACATTGGTGCATTCTTTCTGAAGGATAATCTGAAAATACCTGTCAGAATTAAAAATATCCATCCCCTTTCACTAGTAATCCTTCTGCCAGAAACTTGCCCAATTCATTTAGTTGCAATTATTTAGCAAAAATATGTTCTAGAATGTTTATTGCTACATTGCTTTGGAACACCAAAAGGCTAGAAACATCTAACATTCAAAAGAAGGGGACAAGTTAACTAAATTAAATATGGTAGAATAAGAATGACTTCATGGAAAGAGCAAGGTAGTTCTTTGTCATCAAAAGCAAAAGAACAAGCAGCACAATGTGTAACATTTTTATAAGAACCGATAAATAGATGCATGTATTATGTGAATATATATATTAAAATATTTTTTCTGAAATGAGTTACAAGAAACTGTTATCAGTGGTATGGGAGCTGGTGTTAAAGAAAGAAAGGAGCTCTCACTTTTATTTTCTATCTTTCACTCATTACATTTTTCATCTTATATGTGCTTTATATATGACATTTGAAAAACTATCAGCAGCAGTTTGCTTTTCTCTGCTTCTCCCAATTGCAGTGCCCAGAGATATGTTTTATTTTTGGGGTTTTTATTTTATACAGTCCTGCAATTGCCTTTTCCTTTTTTATATACCATTCACATCTTTCCATGTAAAGAGATACTGAATAAGATTTCACAGTAAAAACATACTATAATATGGGGACTTCACTGGTGGTCCAGTGGTTAAGGCTCTGCGCTTCCACTGCTGGGGCCATGGGTTTGATCCCTTATTGGGAACTAAGATTCCAGATGCCAAACTGTGTGGCCAAAATCGGAATCAGGAAAAAAGAATATTCTATAACTTATTTACCCTTTCTTCTCTTTAGGTTCCTTCCTTTTTTTTTTTTTTTACCTTTACAATCAATTCTATAAGACTATCATTTTGCATAATTTATTTGTATACTTATGTATTTCTATAGGGTCAATTCCCCAAAGTGTACTTATATGTGTAAAGATAGATGACATGAACACAGAGATTAGGCTGTTTAGAGTCTGTGCTCCCATCACATATTTTAACTTTCCACTGGACAAAAGCAAGTCACTTGGCCACCCTAGTCAATAGTGTGAGAGAGTTACATTCTGCTTATCATTCATTCATGGAAAGGATAGAAGAAGGAAGACTTTTGGATCATACATACAATCTGACTTAGTCTGACAAATAAATAGAAAGGAAGTCTATATTTTTGGTTTTGTCTTTTTCTTTAATGATATTAATTTCTTTAGCAGATGTTATTTAATGCCCCACCTCTAATCCACTTAATGTTCACCTCTACAAGACAGAGCTGCTTACTGCAAGTATCCACAACTCTGTCTGAGGACTTGTCTTCAGCCCAGCAAGGAGGACAAGCAGGATATTCGGGGAAGTTAATGCCCTGAAAGCAGCTGAACCAAAGATCAGTTCAGTTTAGTTCAGTTGTTCAGTCGTGTCCGACTCTTTCCAGCCCCATGAATCGCAGCACACCAGGCCTCCCTGTCCATCACCAGCTCCTGGAGTTCACCCACACTCACATCCATCAAGTCGGTGATGCCATCCAGCCATCTCATCCTCTGTCATCCCCTCTTCCTCTTGCCCCCAATCCCTCCCAGCATCAGAGTCTTTTCCAATGAGTCAACTCTTCACATGAGGTGGCCAAAGTATTGGAGCTTCAGCTTCAGCATCAGTCCTTCCAATGAACACCCAGGACTGATCTCCTTTAGGATGGACTGGTTGGATCTCCTTGCACTTCAAGGGACTCTCAAGAGTCTTCTACAACACCACAGTTCAAAACCATCAATGCTTCGGCGCTCAGCTTTCTTCACAGTCCAACTCTCACATCCATACATGACCATTGGAAAAACCATACACTTGACTAGATGGACCTTTGTTGGCAAAGTAATGTCTCTGATTTTTAATATGCTATCTACGTTGGTCATAACTTTCCTTCCAAGTAGTAAGTGTTTTATAATTTCATGGCTGCAGTCACCATCTGCAGTGATTTTGGAGCCCCCCAAAAATAAAGTCTGACACTGTCTCCACTCTTACCCCATCTATTTCCCATGAAGTCTTGGGACCAGATGCCATGATCTTCGTTTTCTGAATGTTGAGTTTTAAGCCAACTTTTTCACTCTCCTCTTTCACTTACATCAAGAGGCTTTTTAGTTCCTCTTCACTTTCTGCCATAAGGGTGGTGTCATCTGCATATCTGAGGTTATTGATATTTCTCCCGGCAATCTTGAGTCCAGCTTGTGCTTCATCCAGCCCAGTGTTTCTCATGATGTACTCTGCATAGAATTTAAATAAACAGGGTGACAATATACAGCTTTGACGTACTCCTTTTCCTATTTGGAACCAGTCTGTTGTTCCATGTCCAGTTCTAACTGTTGCTTCCTGACCTGCATATAGGTTTCTCAAGAGACAGGTCGGGTGGTCTGGTATTCCCATCTCTTTCAGAATTTTCCACAGTTTATTGTGACCCACACAGTCAAAGGCTTTGGCGTAGTCAATAAAGCAGAAATAGATGTTTTTCTGGAACTCTTGCTTTTTTGATGATCCAGCAGATGTTGGCAATTTGATCTCTGGTTCCTCTGCCTTTTCTAAAACCACCTTGAACATCTGGAAATTCACGGTTCACATACTGCTGAAGCCTGGCTTGGAGAATTTTGAGCATTACTTTACTAGCATGTGAGATGAGTGCAATTGTGTGGTAGTTTGAGCATTCTTTGGCATTGCCTTTCTTTGGGATTGGAATGAAAACTGACCTTTTTCCAGTCCTGTGGCCACTGCTGAGTTTTCCCAATTTGCTGGCATATTGAGTGCAGCACTTTCACAGCATCATCTTTCAGGATTTGAAATAGCTCAACGTGAATTCCATCACCTCCACTAGCTTTGTTCATAGTGATGCTTTCTAAGGCCCACTTGACTTCACATTCCAGGATGTCTGGCTCTAGATGAGTGATCACACCATCGTGATTATCTGGGTCATGAAGCTCTTTTTTGTACAGTTCTTCTGTGTATTCTTGCCACCTTTTCTTAATATCTTCTGCTTCTGAACCAAAGATAGGAAGGGAATTTAATGGTAAATAGAATTCTAAGATCTCAGTCGGGATGATGAGGCATTCCTGTAAAATCTTCCAGAAGCTCCCATCAGGACTGAGTGCCAGTGGCAGGAAATAGTAACCACCCTGACAATAAACTCTTACTGGCTTCCTTCCTCTTGCTGAGGATCACCTCTCCAACAAAGTACTTATCCTTAAAGTCCTGTTTGGGGAACCCAAATCAAGACTGTTCTACCAGAAATGTGCCCAAATTAATTTCTTGTGGTTTGAAAGTTGAGTGTAAAACTACTTAGAATCTGTTTATAGGGATTCTAACTTAGTAGATCAAAGGGAAGGCACCAAAGCAATACTTTTAAAAAATACCCCAGATGACTTCAATATTGCTGTTGCTATTCAGTCGCTAGATTGTGTCTGACTCTTTGTGACCCCATGGACTGCAACACGCCAAGCTTCCCTGTCCTTAACTAACTCCCAGAATTTGCTCAAACCCATGTCCATTGAGTCAGTGATGCCATCCAACCATCTCATCCTGTCATCCCCTTCTCCTCTTGCCCTCAATCTTTCCCAGCATCAGGGATATAAGTCAGTTCTTCACATTCAGGTGGCAAATTGGAGCTTCAGCTTCAGCATCAGTCCTTCCAATGAGTATTCAGGTCTGATTTCCTTTAGGATTGACAGGTTTGTTCTCCCTGCTGTCCAAGGGACTCTCAAGAGTCTTCTCCACCATCATAGTTCAAAATCATCAATTCTTCAGTGCTCAGTCTTCTTTATAGTCCAACTCTCACATTCATACATGACTACTGGAAAAATCATAGCTTTTAATTATTTGGGCCTTTATTGGCAAAGTAATGTCTCAAGTTTTTAATACACTGTCTAGGTTTATCATAGCTTTTCTTCTAAGAAGCAAGTGTCTTTAATTTTGTGGCTGCAGTAACCATCTGCAGTGATTTTGGAGCCCAAGAAAATAATATCTGCCACTGTTTACACTTTTTTTCCCATCTATTAGCCATGAAGTTTATGGGACTAGATGCCGTGATCTTTGTTTTTTGAATGTTGAGTTTTAAGCCAGTTTTTTTCACTCTCCTCTTTCACTTTCATCAAGAGGCTGTTTAGTGCCTCTTCACTTTCTGCCATTGGAGTGATATCATCTGCATATCTTAGGTTGTTGATATTTCTCTCAGAAATCTTGATTCCAGCTTGTGCTTCTTCCAGCCCAGCGTTTCTCATGATGTACTCTGCATAGAATTTAAATAAGCAGGGTGACAGTATACAGCCTTGATGTACTACTTTCCCAATTTTGAACTAGTCAGGTATTCCATGTCCAGTTCTAACTGTTGCTTCTTGACCTGTGCACTGGTTTTCTCAGGAGGCAGATAAGGCACTCTGGTATGCCCATCTCTTTAAGAATTTTCCACAGATTGTTGTGATCCACACAGTCAAAGGTTTTGGGTAATCAATGAAGCAAATGCTTTTCTGGAATTCTCTTGCTTTTTATATGATCAAACAAATGTTGACAATTTGATCACTGGTTTCTCTGTGTTTTCTAAATCCAGCTTGTACATCTGGAAGTTCTTCATTGATGTACTACTGAAGCCGAGCTTGAAGGATTTTAATCATAATTGTGCTAGCATGTGAAGTGAGCGCAACTGTATGGTAGCTTGAGCATTCTTTGGCATTGCCTTTCTTTGGGATTGGAATGAAGACTGACCTTTTCCAGTCCTGAGGCCACTGTGGAGTTTTCCAAATTTGCTGGCATATTGAGTGCGGCACTTTCACAGCATCATCTTTTAGGATTTGAAATAGCTGAGCTGGAGTTTCATCACATCCACCAGCTTTGTTCGTAGTAATGCTTTCTAAGGCCCACTTGACTTCACACTCCAAGATGTCTGGCTCTAGGTGAGTGACCACACCATTGTGGTTATCTGGGTCATTAAGGCCTTTTTTGTACAGATCTTCTGTGTAGTCTTGCCACCTATTCTTAATCTCTGCTGCTTCTGTTAGGTCCTTGCCATTTCTATCCTTTATTGTGCTTATCTTTGCATCAAATATTCCCTTTGTATCTCCGATTTTCTTAAAGAGATCTCTAGTCTTTCCCATTCTATTGTTTTCCTCTATTTCTTTGCATTGTTCATTTAAGAAGGCTTTCTTATCTCTCTTTGCTATTTTTGGAACTCTTCATTCAGTTGGGTATATTTTTCCCTTTTTCCTTTGCCTTTCACTTCTCTTTTTTTCTCAGCTATTTGTAAGGCTTCCTCAGATAACCATTTTGCCTTCTTGCATTTCTTTTTCTTTGAGATGTTTTTGGTCATTACGTCTTGTACAGTGTTACAAGCCTCTGTCCATAGTTCTTCAGGCAGTCTGTCTATCAGATCTCACCCCTTGAATCTATTTCTCATTTCCATTGTATAATCATAAGAAATTTGATTTAGATCATACCTGAATGGCCTAGTGGTAACTCCAATATACTGGACCTAAATGTCCTTTTGGAGATGACATTAATTTTAGGTGAGTCCTTATCTTAAGCTGATTATAACTTATTTTCACTATAATAATGAACTTGAAAAAAAAGGCTTGGAAAAAATGAACCAAATATGAGATGGTTCTTCTTTAGAGAAAAACATAAAATTCACCCTTTACCTTCTTGCTTGACTTGCATCCTTATGATTTCTATCCAAGTTCACTTTTACTTCTTGCCAGTTATTTTCCAGGAATAAAAATTTTATCCCCACAGTCTTTCTTGGACTAGAAGGATATCCAATAACTCAATCCCCTAAAGTAGGGTCTCTGAGTCTAGCAAAGCATGGAAAGTCATTCCACTCCTGGGGTGAAATGGACACGGAGAGGAGATACTGTGACCAAGGGCAGTCAGGACACCTCTCTTCCACATTTCTCTGCTTTTGCCTGGGACACAACATCAGGGCAAATGTAGGGGGTTAAACTGTGACACCCCCAAGGATGTTTCCAAGTCTAATCCTTGGTGGCTCAGTGGTAAAGAATCTGCCTGCCAATGCAAGAGACAGGGGTTCGATCCCTGGGTTGGCAAGATCCGCTGGAGGAGGAAATGGCAACTCACTCCAGTATTCTTGCCTGGGCAATCCCATGGACAGAGGACCCTGGTGGGCTACAGTCCATGGGGTTACAAAAAAGACAAATATGACTTAGTGACTAAACAGCAACAATCCTTGGCACCTAAAAATGTGACTGTTTGGAAATAGGGTCTTGGCAAATGTTTTCAAATATCTCAAGAAAAGATCATTTTGGATTTAGGCAGACACCAATGACCAATGTCCTTATTAAAGATTAGAGAGGGAGACTTGAAACATAGAAACACACAAAGGAAAAAGCCTTGGGAAAATGGAGGTGGAGATTGTAGTGATGTATCAACAAGCCAAGAAATGAGCACCAAGGATTGCCAGGAACCACCAGAAGTGAGGAGAAATGCATGAAAGGCGTTCTCCCCAAGAGCCTCAGAAAGAATCAACCCTGCTGACGCCTTGATTTTAGACATCTGGCCTCCAGAACTGTGAGAGGGGAATACATTTCCAATGTTTTAAGCCATGCAGTTTGTGGTAATTTGTTTTAAGATCCTTAGAAAACAAATATAGCAGAGAAAAAGTAGGGAAGAAATACCTGGTCTTTGGGTTTCACCAGTGGCTCAGTGATAATGAATCCACCTGCAAGGTAGGAGATGTGGATTTTATTCCTGGGTTGCGAAGATCCCCTGGAGAAGGGCATGGCAACCCACTCCAGTATTGTTGCCTGGAGAATTCCATGGACAGAGGAGCCTGGGATTCTACAGTTCATAGGGTCACAGTCTTGACACGACTGAAACGACTTAGCTCACTTGGATGAGCCATGGCCTTTCCCTTCTCCTGCCCACCTGATCTCAGCCAGTGCTTTCCACTGGCAAAAGTCAAAAGGCAAGCGAACGACAGAAGCTGCAGTCTGCAGAAGAGAGTATAAAGCGTCCTTTAATCTAGGGTGAGGTGTGGGTGAGGGCAAACTGAGAACACGAGCACTATACAAGAAGTAAAAGTCATTACAAACAATTTTTAGCACGGTGACAAATGGAAACATAGCAGGAATAGCTGGTAAATTGCTTCAGGGAAGACATAGGCCATGAAGCCTAAAAGCATTTCATTTGCCGTTGGGCTGTACTAAATCACAAAGTTAAGAGAGAGCTTCGGGCTCATCCAACCCAAGTGTTTGCTCATTCTGTTTACAGAGAACGAGGTTCACAGATGTGTCCACCTTCACACAGTCAGTGAGGGAAGGAGTTGGGCCTGAAACTAGGTCAGCCAGATCCTAGTCAGTTTTTCATTGGCCAGTGTAATATGTTTCTCATCCAGAGAGGAAGGCCAACCTGGTGCTTTAACTTTCCCTTTTCTGAGATATTTTCAGAAATAGCAGCTCTCTCTTTCAGGCGGCGTCTCAAGCAGAACTCAAAACAATACCACCAGAAGCAGTTGCCCCATCTTCTCAGGACACAGTGTTACTGATTCGGAGGATGCGTTCCCAGAGGGCTGTGCTGTGAGTCATCCAGAGCTATGGCTTCGCTCAAGTGCGCTTCAGGGCAGCTCTGTAGCTGCCCACGCTCTGATTCAGTGAATAAGCATACATACACTAAACATCTAGTAGATACCAGGCAATGGGGATGCAATGCTGAATCACACACAACTCCTGTCCTTAAGGGGCTTGCAGTCTAGAGGGGAGATGAGGAAGTGAGTGAATGTGGTGGGGGTGGTCAGTGAAGCTGAGTACCTACCTTACCCAAGGTGAGATGCAGAGAGGCTGCTCAGCCTTGGGGAGTGTAGAAGCTGCTTTTTCCTCAAGCACCAAAGAAGCTCATGTACAGAATTTCCCTCATTTTACAGTGTTTGTTTAACACAATTTATTTTTTCTTTCCTTTTCTTTTATTGTTATTATTTTGGCCCTGCCATGGGACATGTGAAATCCTCGCTCCTGGACCATGGGTTGACCTCACGCCCCCTGCATTGGAAGCACAGTGTCCCAACCACTGGGCCACTAGGGAAGTCCAAGATTTTAATTTTTAGAGCAGTTTTAGGTTCACAGAAAAACTGAGCAGAATGTACAAAGGGTTCCCATATACCCCTTGCCCTCATACATGCCTAAGCTCCTCCACTATCAACATCCTTGCCTTAGAGTGGCATGTTTGTTACAAGAACCTAAATTGACTCATCCCTGTAACCCAATATCCACAGTTTACATTTGCGTTCACTCCTGGTGTACATTCTATGGGTTTTGACAAATGCGTAAGCACATGCATCCATCATTGGAGTACCATGCAGAATAATTTCACTGCCTAAAATATCCTGTGTGTGCTGCCCACTCACTGCTCCCCACCCCCAGCCCCAGCCCACTGCTCTCTACTGTCTGTATAGTTCTGCCTTTTCCAGAATGTAACGTGTTTGGGATCATAGAGTATGTAGCCTTTTCAGATTGTCTTCCTTGGTTAATAATATGCTTTTTAATATCCCTCCGTGTCTTCCTGTGGATTCATAGCTCATTTCTTGTTAGTGCTGAATAATATTCCATTGTATGGATGTGCCACAGTTTATTTATCCATTCACCTACTGAAGGGCATCCTGGTTGCCTTCAAGTTTTGGCAATTCTCTGTAAAACTGCAACAAAGATCTGTGTGCAGATTTTTGTGTGACGTGTTTTAAATTCTTTTAGATAAATAGCAAGGAATGTGATTACTGGAGTATATGTTCAGACTGTTTAGTTTTGTAAGAAACCTTCAAACTTCAAAAGCAGTTATACCATGGAATATATATTTTTTAAATGACTTAATCTTGAATCCAGCAGTACCTATATGAGGTGTGTTTTCAGAGACTTCAGAAAACTTCCCTAATCAGCTGTTAGTTGGAAGATGCCTCTCATTCTGTCCTCATATTTCATCTAAATAGTTTGAGTTTTTGAACTCTGTCAAAATACAAACTCTTGTATAATTGGTAACAATTTTCATTGTCATCAATTACATATACCTTGAACAGGAACAAATGTTCTAAGAGTGCTTTGATTAAGCAATGCAGTGGAAGTTAAGGGGAAGAACTGCAGTACATATAACTAACTGGTCTGTATAGTTCCTCTCCCAGGAGTATTTGCTGTATCCAGGGTTCGAGATCTGTTCTGTTGACTCTAATAAGTGGAGAAGGAGCCAGCAGGCAGCAGGCACTGAACTAGAACTGGGCACACAGAGGTAAAGAGGAGCAATCTGTGTCCTTGAAGAGCTAACCACCCAGGCATGTACAAACACAGTTTCAATATAACATGAAGTGAAGTGAAGTGAAGTTGCTCAGTCATGTCCGACTCTTTGTGACCCCATGGACTGTAGCCTACCAAGTTTCTCCGTCCATGGGATTCTCCAGGCAAGAATACTGGAGTGGGTTGCCATTTCCTTCTACAGGGATCTTCCCAACCCAGGGATTGAACCCAGGTCTCCTGCATTGTAGGCAGATGCTTTACCGTGTGAGCCACCAGGGAAGTCCATGTTATACTGGAACCAATATAACATGGTAAGTATTATAATCACAAAATTGATTTTCAAATAGTCTGCCTAGCTGTCAATTGATGTGTCAAATCATGAGTTGCAATCTTTGATGCAGAAAATATGGTTTGCTCAAATAGAGGTATTAAAGCACCATCAAAGCTCAGCAGCGAGCATGACTGACTCAGCCTGGAGGGTCTGAGAATTCTTCACAGAGGAGACAAAGTTGGGGTTTAATATTCAACAACATATGTGACATTTCCTGGCACAGGAGAGAGACAGGTTTTAAGGCAGACAGTTAAATGTGTGTGTGTAAAGGTGTGAAGTAGGAAAGACTTTGGTCTGTCTGAGGGAAGTGCTTCAATGTGGTCAGAGAAGAAAGTATCTGAGTTGGCAGCAGGAGGGGTGGAAGGGAGGAAGCAGGATAAATGCAGGCAGGAGGCAGCATGTGAAGGACTTTATGTCACAGGCAGGAAGCTAACCTTGTAGTATTCCAGTAGGATAGCCATGAGCCATATGGCTCTTGAGTACATGAAATGTGTCCAATGCAACTGAAGGGCAGAATTTTTTGTTTTATTTCATTGATGTAAATTAAAAATGGAAATAGTACAAAATAGAAAGATACATAGATAACATGTTGAAATGATTGTATTTTGGATGGGTTAGTTAAATACAGTACACTATTAAAATTAACTTCACTTGTTCCTTTTCAGTTTTTAAAAATGTGGCTACTAGAACCTTTAAAATTATGTGTTCAGCTCACATTATATTTTTGTTGGACAGTGCTGCTATAGACAATTGGAAGCCACTGAGAGATTTTGTGCAGGAAATGAATGTGATCAGATTGGGGTTTTATTTTTTAATTAATCTTTTTTAAATTTTTTAAATCATGAAAGTATGGTGACACATTTACAGGAGACTTGGAAAATACAGAACAAAGTTACATAGAGTTCCCCTGTAACAGTTATTATTTCAAGTAGATAAATTAAGGTTTTTAGTTGGAGTTTCAATATCAAACTCTCAAAATTTAATAGAATGAATAGACAGAAAAGTAGAAGGATATAGTAGACCTGAAAAGCACTATGAAACAATTCAACATAATTAAGATTTATACAATTTTCACACAACAAAAGGGTACAAATTTATTCAAGTTCCCATAACTATAAACCAGGAGACACAGAAACATATCCAGAGATGTAAAAGAAGTGTACACAGTCTGTTCTCTTATCACTGTGTAATTATGTTAGAAATCAATATCAAAAGATACTTTAAAATAACCCACATATTTTCAAGTACAATGTGAGATCTTTGAGTTAGCCACAGAAATATTTGATTTAGCCAGAGAGATCTTTGATTGAGCTATTGAAAGCCTCAAGAAGGTTAAAAGACTAAAAAACCACAGAGAGCAATTGCAGAGAAAGAAACATTTAAATGAGACATTAATATCAAAATGAAAAATTAATATAAAGATACTTCAAAAACCCCATGTATCTGGAAATTAAATGTCCACTTTTAAATAATGGGTGTTTCTAAGGAGACATAACAAGGAAAATTAGAAAATATTTGTAACAGAAGAGAAATGAAAAGAGAATGGACATTAGTATAAAATTTTCTGAAATTTGAACAAAATCTGTACTTTAGTTAATAATACTGTGAAAGTAAAAGTGAAAATTGCTCAGTCATATCTGACTCTTTGCAGCCCCGTGGACTATAGAGTCCATGGAATTCTCCAGGCCAGAATCCTGGAGTGGGTAGGCCTTTTTCCCTTCTTCAGGGGATCTTCCCAACCCAGGGATCGAACCCAGGTCTCCCACGTTGCTGGCAGAAATATACTGTATCACATGTTAATTTCCTGTTTTTTTTCAACATAATATTTCTTAATATTTTCAAAACTGGATTAGAAGTTTCTGAGGTGAAGTGAAGCGAAAGTCACTCAGTCACATCTGACTCTTTTGTGACTCCATGGACTATACAGTCCATGAGTTCTCCAGCCCAGAATACTGAAGTGGGTAGCGTTTCCCTTCTCCAGGGGATCTTCCCCAAACCAGGGATCAAACCCAGGTCTCCACATTGAAGGTGGATTCTTTAGCAGCTGAGCCACAAGGGAAGCCCAAGAATACTGGAGTGGGTAGCCTATCCCATTTCCAGCAGATCTTCCTGACCCAGGAATCGAACCGGGATCTCATGCATTGCAGGCAGATTCTTTACCAACTGAGCTATGAGGGAAGCCCTAGAAGTTTCTCATTCAAATATTTTTTTACAAATCACTAAAATAATAAATTTTCTAGACTTTTATCAGTAATACTAGATGCCAAAATAAATGGAACTATATCAAAGTTTTGAGTGACTATAAATTTACAAATCTAGTATTCTGTTTATATTAAGTCAAACAAGGAGACTCAAAATGTCATAAATTTTTTAGCTAGACAAAAATTCAGAAGTTTTCTAAAATACATATATTATACTTACTGTATATATATATATACACACACACACATATATATACAAAAGCTTTTCTACTACACTTGATAAAGCCTTGAGAAAGAACAACAACAAAAAGAAATGGAGAAATTGGAAAACATAAATGAAATGGGAGCATTGAATATGAAATAGAAAAAATGAAACAAACTAGATAAAAGTAAAGGTCATCATATAGTCCATTTGTTTTTAAACATGACTGCTCATTGGAATTACCTCTGGAGCTTTGGAGAAAAAAAAAAAAAAAAACAATACCTTGGCATTTGTATTTTTCAAAAATTTCCTAGATAATTCTACTGTGCATCTGGATTTTTAGAAGTGATTACAGGTTTTTCCATTAAATGGTTGTTTTAGTGATATAGAAGTCAATTATTTTCTCTTAACCAATCATGATACAATGGTATTAAAATGAATATTAGTTACATAATCACAAAATTAAACTCAGCATTCAGAAAACTAAGATCATGACATCCAGTCCCATCACTTCATGGCAAATACAAGGGGAAACAATGGAAACAGTGATGGACTTTATTTTGGGGGGCTCCAAAATCACCACAGATGGTGACTGCAGCCATGAAATTAAAAGACACTTGCTCCTTGGAAGAAAAGCTATGACCAACCGAGACAGCATATTAAAAAGCAGAGACATTACTTTGCCAACAAAGGTCTGTCTAGTCAAAGCTATGGTTTTTCCAGTGGTCATGTATGGATGTGAGGGTTGGACTATAAAGAAAGCTGAGTGCCGAAGCATTGATGCTTTTGAACTGTGGTGTTGGAGAAGACTCTTGAGAGTCCCCTGGACTACAAGGAGATCCAACCAGTCCATCCTAAATGAAATCAGTCCTGAATATTCATTGGAAGGACTGATGCTCAAGCTGAAGCTCCAATACTTTGGCCACCTGATGCGAAGAACTGACTCATTGGAAAAGACCCTGATGCTGGGAAAGATTAAAGGCAGGAGGAGAAGGGGACAATAGAGGATTAGATGGTTGGATGGCATCACTGACTCTATGGACATGAATTTGAATAAGCTCTGGGAGTTGGTGATGGACAGGAAAGCCTGGCGTGCTGCAGTCCGTGGGGTTGCAAAGAGTCGACCATGACTGAGAGACTGAACTGAACTGAATCACAAAATTAAAAGTTTTCACTGTTGATAGCCAGACAAAAAGTAAAAGATAAATACAGTATACTGTTAGGCTAATCATGTTTCCATTATGGCTTGCAATTATAATCCGCCTGTAATACAGAGACCTGGATTCAATCCCTGGGTTGGGAAGATCCCCTGGAGAAAGGAAAGGTTACCCACTCCAGTATTCTGGCCTAGAGAATTCCATGGACTGTATAGTCCATGGGGTCTCAAAGAGTCAGATAGGACTGAGTGACTTTCACTTTATAAAATAATTACACACAATTTAGGGGGTTAATTAGAGTGATGTGGTAAGTAGAAGTGTATACCTGCACATGTTTTTATCCTCCTAGCCAGTCTATGTCTTTTGGTTGATGCATTTAATGCTTTTACGTTTAAGGTAATTATTAATATGTATGATCCATTTTCTTAATTATTTTGGGTTTATTCTTTGTAGGTCTCTTTCTTCTCTTGTGTTTCCTGCCTAGAGAAGTTCCTTTAACATTTGCTGTAAAGATGGTTTGGTAGTGCTGAATTCTCTTAAATTTTGCTTGCTGGAAAGCTTTTGATTTCTACATTGAATCTGAACCTGAATCTTGCTGGGTAGAGTAAACTTGGCTGCAGTTTCTTCCTTTTCATCACTTTGAATATATCATGCCACCCTTCTAGTTTGTAGAGTTTCTGTTGAGAAATCAGCTGATAATCTGATGGGAGTTCCTTTGTATGTTATTTATCATTTTTCCCTTGTTGCTTTTAATATTTTATCTTGTCTTTAACTTTTGTCAGTCTGATTATTATGTGTCTCAGTGTGTTCCTCCTTGGGGTTATCCTGCCTGGGACTCTGTGTGCTTCCTAGACTTGGTTGACTATTTCTTTTCCCATGTCAGGGAAGTTTTCAGCTATTATCTCTTCAAATATTTTCTTGGGTCCTTTCTCTTTCTCTTCTTCTTCTCAGACTCCTATAGAGTGAATGTTGATATGTTTAATGTTGTCTCAGAGGACTCTTAGGCTGTCTTCATGTTTTTCATTCTTTTTTCTACATTCTGTTTTGTGGCAGTGATTTTCCACCATTCTGCTTTCCAGGTCACTTATCCTGGAAGTTATTCTTCTATTGATTCCTTCTAGTGTATTGTTCATCTCTGTTTGCCTGTTCCTTAGTTCTTCTAAGTCTTTGTTAAACATTTCTTGCATCATTTCCATTCTTTTCCCAAGATCCTGGATCATCAGCACTATCATTATTTTGAATTCTTTTTCTGGAAGATTGACTATCTCCACTTATTTTTCTGGGGTTTTATCTTGTTCTTTCATCTAGGAGATAATACTCTGGGTCCTGGTGCACACAAGATTTTGCTTGTGCACTCCAAGAGTGGAGTCTCTGTTTCAGCCAGTCCTGTAGAATTCCCATAATCAAATCCCACTGACATTCAAAGTCAGATACCCTGGAGATTTATAGTCCCCTTACTGGATCCTCAGGCTGGGAAGCTGGAGATAGAGCTCAGAACCTTCATAACAGTGGGAGAACTTCTTAGGTATTATTGTTCTCCAGTTTGTGGGTTGCCCACCCAGCAGGTGTGGGATTTAATTTTATCATAATTTCACCCCTTCTACTGTCTTGTTGTGGCTTCTCTTTTGTCTTTGGAAGTGGGGTATCTTTTTTGGTGGGTTCTAGCACCCTTCTGTGGATGATTATTCAATAGCTAGTTGCAGTTTCTGTACTCTCACAGGAAGAGATGAGTACACGTCCTTCTATGCCACCATCTTGATTTAATCTCTTAGGTTTGTTGTTGTTCAGTCACTCAGTCATGTCCAATTCTTTGTGACCCCATGGACTAAAGCACTCCAGGCTTCCCTGTCCTTCACTATCTCCTGGAGGTTGCTCAAATTCATGTCCATTGAGTTGATGATGCCATCCAACCATCTCATCCTCTGTCATCCTCTTCTCCTCCTGCCCTCAGTCTTTCCCAACATCAGGGTCCTTTCCAATGAGTAGGCTCTTTGCATCAAGTGGTCAAAGTATTGGAGCTTCAGCTTCAGCTTCATCCTCAGTCCTTCCAGTGAATATTCAGGGTTGATTTCCTTTAGGATTGACTGCTTTGATCTTCCAAGGGACTCACAAGAGTCTTCTCCAGCACCAAAATTCGAAAGCATAAATTCTTGGGCACTCAGCCTCCTTTATTGTCCAACTCTCACATCCATACATGACTACTGGAAAAGCCAGAGCTTTGACTATACGGACCTTTGCTGGCAAAATCTCTGCTTTTTAATATGCTATCTAGGTTGGGAAAATCCTCTGGAGAAGGATATGGCAACCCACTCCAGTACTCTTGCCTGTAAAGTCCCATGGAGGAGCCTGGTGGGCCACAGTCCATGATGTCACAAAGAGTCAGATACAACTGAGAGACTAACACCGAACACTGAACTCTAGGTTTGTCATAGCTTTTCTTTCAAGGAGCAAGGGCCTTTTAATTTCATGGCTGCAGTCACCATCCACAGTGATTTTGGAGCCCAAGAAAATAAAGTTTGTCACTTTTTCCATTGTTTCCCTATCTATTTGCCACGAAGTGATGGGACCAGATGTGATGATCTTCGTTTTTTGAATGTTGAGTTTTAAGCTAGCTTTTTCACTCTCTTCTTTCACCTTCATCCAGAGCCTATTTAGTTCCTCTTCACTATCTGCCATTAGGGTGGTGTCATCTGCATATCTGAGTGGGTTTTTATAATTACAATTCTGATAGTAGAGCAAAGGATGGCTTGGTGAGAGAGTAAGGTGACCAGTTAGGAGACTATGGCTATAGTCCACATACATTGACATTGACATTGAAGTCTCTCAGTCATGTCCGACTCTTTGCGACCCCATGGACTGCAGCCTACCAGGCTCCTCCATCCATGGAATTTTCCAGGCAAGAGTACTGGAGTGGGGTGCCATTTCCTTCTCCAGGAGATCTTCCCAACCCAGGTATCGAACCCAGGTCTCCCGCATTGTAGGCAGATGCTTTACCGTCTGAACCACCAGGGAAGTCACATAAGTGCCTACAAAGACCTGAAAGAGTAGGGATGGAATGAGGGAGCTCTATTGAAAAGATATGTAGGATGGAGATTGGCACCGCTTAGTAATGGACTGGCAGCGGACTGTACACTGTCTTGTACAATGAAGAATTTGGCTTTTGTCCCTAGTTTCTTACAGGTAATCTTGAAGTCTGGAATTTCCCAAGTGACAGTAGTGTCTTTATTATTCACGGTGGGGCCCTTGGACCACAATTGAGTTATGCTAATAAGGTGACTCATGGTGAGCCCCTAGAAAGTTTCAAGATAGGGACTGGCCACACCAGAAGAACCAATCATGCAGTTTGGAGATTGAAGCTTTGAGCCAAGTGATATATGCTAGACCTCTGAACTTTGGGGAGGGGAAGAAAGATTAGAATTATTTCAATCACATGGCCAAGGAGTCCAGCAACCAATGCCTCTCTAACCAAACCCTAACACCAGTAAAAACTCTGGACACTGAGACTTTAGTGAGTTTTATGGCTAGTGATGCACATTGATGTATTGGGAGGGTGATGCATCCTGAAGACACAGAAACTTCACACTTAGGGCCTTCACCTGTGGTTCTTTTTTGTGTTGGTCCTGATTTTTATCTTCTTATCATGAACTGTAATCAGAAGCATAGCACTTTCCTGAGGGTCATTCTAGCAAATGATCAAATCTGAAAAGGTCATGGGAGACCCTCCAATTTATAGCCAGTTGGTCAGAAGTGCATATGACATCAGTCAGTTCTGTTCAGTCGCTCAATCATGTCTGACTGTTTTTGACCCCATGGACTGCAGCACACCAGGCTTCCCTGTCCATCACCAACTCCCAGAGCTTACTCGAACTCATGTCCATTGAGTCAGTGATGTCATCCTACCATCTTATCCTCTGTCATCCCCTTCTCCTCCTGCCTTCAGTCTTCCCAGCACCAGGGTCTATTTTAATGAGTCAGTTCTTTGCATCAGGTGGCCAAAGTATTGGAGCTTTAGCATCAGTCCTTCCAATGAATATTCAGGATTGATTTCCTTTAGGATTTGATCTCTTTTCAGTCCAAGGGACTCTCAAGAGTCTTTTCCAACACCAGAGCTCAAAAACATCAATTCTTCGGTGCTCAGCTTTCTTTAGCATGTGACATAGTAACCCCTGAACTTGTAGCTGAAATCTAAAGTAAGGACAGCCTTGTGGAAGAATGTGCACCTAGCCTGTAAATGTAACTTGTCTAGCTAGTGTCAGGATTGTGTGGCAGGGTGAAAGCAAACAAGTCAAGGATGACTTTAGTTTTTAGATTAAAGGTATAACAAACCCAATAAGAGATGCAGGTCTGAGTCAGAGCAGAGGAAGGTGAATTTGGTGTTATGCTTGTCAACTTTGAAGAGTCTGTTGTCCTCAGGGTTGATATGTCTAGAAAGCAAAGCAGTTGGGGTTCAGGAGAGAGTATGGGCTGGGCACAAAGATTTTATGGTGCTCAACTAACAGGCTGAAATAGGCTGAAATAAATCTTTCTGCTTTATTGTCCTCTAAGGCTCCTTGTTCCTTCCATTCACTTCCCTCCCACTCTACAGTTTTCCTGTGTTTTTGTCTTTTCTACACGTCCCCCACCCCACCACCACCACCAAGTTACTCCTTTCTCTTCATTCTCTTCCCACTCTGGCCTGAAGTGGCCCTTGGAAGTGCCTTCCTGCCCAAATTTGAGCCAATAATCTGGAGAGGCTTAACAACCAGAAGGCTCTAAGCACACCCTACCCCACCGTGTGTGCAATTAATCCTCAGTGCTCACTGATTTTTATCTGTTATTTGCCTACATGACTTTGCCCTTTCTACCTTTTCTTCTGCCTGGGGAGGGCACAAGTGTGATTCTTTGCAGGTAGAGTTTGTCTTATCACTTTTGCATAATATAACATGATGAAAGGTCGTGTTTTTAAATGCCAAAGACATTCATTTTTCTTCCCAACAAATATTTGAACACCTAGTATGTGCTTAGGGTTAAGGATATGAAAATGGGAAGACACTATTGTTTACAGTCTGAAGGAATATGAACACTTACTTGCAAACCAAATTTTTCTGATCATGTGACTATGTGTAAATTGTAATTGAGGAGGTAACCTAATGTAAAGCCGTCTTAGAGTTGACAAGAGTGATACAGTCAAGATGAGTCATAAGTCTCTTTACTGTCTCCTCAAGTATTTGTCCATAGGGATTTCCCTGGTGGTCCACGGCTAAGACTCCACACTCCCAATGCAGGGGGCCCAGGTTTGAGCCCTGGTCAGGGAACGAGACCAGCATCACAACTAAGAGTGCTCATGCTGCAACTAGAAGATCTTGCACACTACAGCAAAGATTGAAGATCCTGTGTGCCACACATCAGATCTGGTACAGACAAATAAAGACAAATACTAAAAAAAAATTGTCCATAAGAGGAAACTGGGTTTCAGAAAATAAAATATTTCTCCATTTTTGGACTTTACATTTTGGGATTTTAAACTTTTAGATTTTTAAAACATTTTGTATATTCTTTCATTTATTATATTTCATGTACATGTATATTATTTTACTGACTATATATTCACATTTTATGATATGTGTTTTACATATTATATATTATATATCAATAAACTTTTCCCAGGTGGCGCAGTGGCAAAGAATCCACCTGCCAGTGCAGGAGACGAAAGAGACATGGGTTCAATCCCTGGGTCGGGAATATTCTCTACATTAGGAAATGGCAACCCATTCCTGTAATCTTGCCTGAAAAATTCCATGAACAGAGGAGCCTGACAGGCTACAGTCCATGGGGTCCCAAAGAGTCAGACATGACTGAGTGACTCAGCATGCACAAACTTTTCCTACACAGCTCTCTTTCCCCTTTCTCTGACACTTCTGTGAATATAGACATGTGGTCTAGGGAAAGAGGAAGAATTATTTGGGACAAGCTCTATGAAAGTAGAATGCAAACAAATCTGTAGGAGCTCCACATCTGGTCACTTGTCACACTTGTCAAAGCACAATGCAAGGACTGTCTCTATTTCTTGCTACTCTGGACCATTCAAAATCTGACAGCATTAGTGTGACCTGGCCTATTAGAATGCAGAATCCTCGGTCCCAGCAAAACCTACTGAATTAGAATCTGCATATTTAATAAGAAACCCACACCATTTAAACTCACAATGTAGGCTGTTGAGAGTCCCTTGCACTGGAAGGAGAGGAACCCAGTCAATCCTAAAGGAAATCAACCCTGAAGTTCATTGAAAGAACTGATGCTGAAGCTGAAACTCCAATACTTTGGCCACTTAATGTGAAGAGCCAACTCACTGGAAAAGACTCTGATGCTGGGAAAGACTGAAGGCAAAAGAAGAAGGGGGCAGCAGAGGATGAGATGCTTAGCTAGCCAACTCATCACTAACTCAATGGACATAAATTTGAGCAAACTCCAAAAGATAGTGAAGGACAGGGAAGCCTGGCATGCTGCAGTCCATGGGGTTGCAAAGAATGGGACAGGAGTTAGCGATTGAACAATAGCAACAAAGTTTGAGAAGCACTATTCAGATGTTCCGAACAAAGCTAGTGGAGGTGATAGAACTCCAGTTGAGCTATTCCAAATCCTGAAAGATGATGCTGTGAAAGTGCTGCACTCAATATGCCAGCAAATTTGGAAAACTTAGCAGTGGCCACAGGACTGGAAAAGGTCAGTTTTCATTCCAATCCCAAAGAATGCTCAAACTACCGCACAATTGCACTCATCTCACACGCTAGTAAAGTAATGCTCAAAATTTTCCAAGCCAGGCTTCAGCAATACATGAACCGTGAACTTCCTGATGTTCAAGCTGGTTTTAGAAAAGGCAGAGGAACCAGAGATCAAATTGCCAACATCCGCTGGATCATGGAAAAAGCAAGAGAGTTCCAGAAAAACATCTATTTCTGCTTTATTGACTATGCCAAAGCCTTTGACTGTGTGGATCACAATAAACTGTGGGAAATTCTGAAAGAGATGGGAATACCAGACCACCTGACCTGCCTCTTGAGAAATTTGTATGCAGGTCAGGAAGCAACAGTTAGAACTGGACATGAAACAACAGACTGGTTCCAAACAGGAAAAGGAGTACATCAAGGCTGTATATTGTCACCCTGCTTATTTAACATATATGCAGAGTACATCATGAGAAACACTGGACTGGAAAAAACACAAGCTGGAATCGAGATTGCCGGGAGAAATATCAATAACCTCAGATATGCAGATGACACCACCCTTATGGCAGAAAGTGAAGAGGAACTAAAAAGCCTCTTGATGAAAGTGAAAGTGGAGAGTGAAAAAGTTGGCTTAAAGCTCAACATTCAGAAAATGAAGATCATGGCATCCGGTCCCATCACTTCATGGGAAATAGATGGGGAAACAGTGGAAACAGTGTCAGACTTTATTTTTCTGGGCTCCAAAATCACTGCAGATGGTGATTGCAGCCATGAAATTAAAAGATGCTTACTCCTTGGAAGGAAAGTTATGACCAACCTAGATAGCATATTAAAAATCAGAGACATGACTTTGCCAACAAAGGTCCGTCTAGTCAAGGCTATGGTTTTTCCTGTGGTCATGTATGGATGTGAGAGTTGGACTGTGAAGAAGGCTGAGTGCTGAAGAATTGATGCTTTTGAACTGTGGTATTGGAGAAGACTCTTGAGAGTCCCTTGGAGTGCAAGGGGATCCAACCAGTCCATTCTGAAGGAGATCAGCCCTGGGATTTCTTTGGAAGGAATGATGCTAAAGCTGAAACTCCAGTACTCTGGTCCCTCATGTGAAGAGTTGACTCATTGGAAAAGACTCTGACGCTGGGAGGGATTGGAGGCAAGAGGAGAAGGGGATGACAGAGGATGAGATGGCTGGATGGTGTCACTGACTCGATGGACGTGAGTCTGAGTGTACTCCGGGAGTTGGTGTTGGACAGGGAGGCCTGGCGTGCTGCGATTCATGGGGTCGCAAACAGTCGGACACGACTGAGTGACTGATCTGATCTGATCTGATTCAGATGTTCCACATGGAATTTTGTGAAATGCTATTATTACACAAGGGGAATTAGATTTCAGTCCCTCTGTAAACACTGACTGCCTGGTAAAGACTCGATGTGATGGATGGCATGTTTAATGAGCTGGTGAAAAGAACTGATCACCTTTGGCTTGAGTGCATTCTCCCACTTTAAGTATGGAGAAGACTCTTGAAAGAGGGACCTCTGCTCAGCATAGTTGTGCAGAGATGGGCTTTGTATTGGTGGTGGACCTGAGCAAAATGTTGATGCATCCATTCTTGGAATGGAGGTCAGGGAGAAGTGTGGTCCCATGAGAAACAAGGCCTGTCCATCAATAACTGAGTGGCAGGACACTTTTAGAGCCTGGACTTTCCCTCCCTTCATGGTTTAAAAGGCAACTTTCCCTGGATTCAGAATTCAGACATTCCCTGTTTAGGTTTCAGCTTTTGGGGTTTTGTCTGGGATTGAGATCTGTGTCTTTAGACTTGGGGGCTAATGGTTGGGTTGTCATCTGGAACTTGATTGTATTGTAATTACTCATAGTCACCTGGAGAACTAGGTGCTCATGGAAAGTACACTGGTTAAGAAGTATGGCTGGTAGTTCCTTGCCAGGCCCCTCCCCTGTGTTAATTTTCCATGGCTGCACTAATATACTATCACAAAGTTGAAGGCTTAAAAAAACAGTTTACTCTCTTCTAGTTCTGAAGGCCAGAAATTGGAAGTCAATCTGTCTACAGGGTTGTGCTCTCTCTGATGGCTCTAAGAAAGAACCTTTCCCTGAGCCTTCGGTTTCTGATGACTCTAGGTGTTCCTTGGCTTTTGGATGTGCAGCTCCAATCTCTTCCTCCTTCTTCAGATGGACATCATTTCTATCTTTCTGCATCTTCTCTTCTGTCTCTTAAGTTTGTCATTGGATTTAGAGCCTGTCATTGGATTCAGATAATTCAGGATAATCTCATCCTGAGACCCTTAACTTCATTAACATCTACAGAGATTCTTTTTCCAAATAAAGTTACATTCACAGGATCTGGTTTAGAATACAGGTTATATTTTTGAGGGAATCCACAAATCAATTCACTATTGACTCTAACAAGCTGTGTGGCTCTGGAGTGTTATTATTATTTAATCATTAAGTCCTGTCTAACTCTTTTGCAATCCCATAGACTACAGCCCACCAGGCTTCTCTGTCCATGGAATTCTGCAGGCGAGAATACTGGAGTGGGTAACCATTTCCTTCTCCAGAGGATCTTCCTGACCCAGAGACTGAACCCATGTCTCTTGCATTGGCAGGTAGATTCTTTACTGCTGAGCTGCTCTGGACAGCTATCTACAAAAAAGTCAAGCGTCAGGTTTCTCATCTATGAAATGAGATCTGTATTAACAATAGTGTTAATATTTTCTGGTTCTTTACTTGAGTGCTCTATTCCTAGGCAGAATAGGACAGTTAAAGGGTATATCATCAAGTGTGTGTTTTAAATAGCATCATCCTTATGGTTCTGTGCTTCCCTAATAGCTCAGTTGGTAAAGAATCTGCCTGCAATGCAGGAGACCCCAGTTCAATTCCTGGGTTGGGAAGATCCCCCTAGAGTAGGGATAGGCTACCCACTCGAGTATTTTTGGGCTTTCCTTGTAGCTCAGCTGGTAAAGAATCTGCCTGCAATGCGGGAGACCTGGGTTCCATCCCTGGGTTGGGAAGATCCCCTGGAGAAGGGAAAGGCTACCCACTCCAGTATTCTGGCCTGGAGAATTCCATGGACTATACAGTCCATGGGGTTGCAAAGAGTTGGACATGACTGAGCAAGTTTCACTTCACTTCACTTACGGTTCAGTGTTTTTATATTACTTCTTTAAACAAATATTTGCCCAGGACACAATTCCCAGAAAGGTGTTGGACTCCAGTGATAAATGAAGAAAATATAAGATTCCTGTCCTCATGGACCTTATATTCCATGTCGGTTTACATTCTCTCTTATTGGAGAAGAGACACCATTAAGAAGTAACCAATAAATACTCAAGTTAATTAGGTGATGCTATGTTCCATGAAAGGAATTAGGTCTACAGGCTGACTGGGAAGACTTCTCCAAAGAAAGGACATTCAAGCTGAGATGTTAAAGATGAAGAAAAGTCAAGAATAAGATGGTTCAAGAAACTGAAAGGAGGCCCATATGACTGGAGTAGATGTTTTGAAGCCTCCATGTGAAAAGTGATCTATGGAAAGCAAAGCTAACAGCACAGATGACAAGGCTTGAAGGGTTTTGATGGACGAGATGTCAGTCGTATGCTGTGAGTGCCCCTGTAGCCCTATAGTCAGGGACTGCATAGGCATAAGTCTGGTATCTGGCTCAGGGAAGATGTTGGTCTCCATAACTTGCCTAAATCCAAAGAGTTAGATGATAGCAACGATGGGATTTGAATCCAAGAAGTCTGACTCTGGACCTGGACTTCACCCCCGTGCTAGGGTGGAAGAGTGAGAGAAGTCTGAGATGATCTCCCAGGACCCAGCTTAACTAACTGGGATAGATGAGGCCATCAATACAGGTAGAAAAAGCAGGTGAAAAGGCAGGACTTTTGTTTTAGGGTTAATGTGGTTGCTGCTGCTGCTAAGTCGCTTCAGTCGTGTCCGACTCTGTGCGACCCCATAGACGGCAGCCCACCAGGCTCCTCCATCCCTGGGATTCTCCAGGCAAGAATACTGGAGTGGATTTCCATTTCCTTCTCCAGTGCATGAAAGTGAAAGTGAAGTGATTGATGTGGTTAGTGCTAAGTTATTTTTACTCCTATGTTAAAACTCCCAGTTTATCTCTAAGGGAATGTAAAAAAAATTCTTCTTTTCTAATTTCCTACCGTCTTTATTATACTTTGTAGTAATAGTTAACTCTGATTTTTCAAAGGCAATACACCAAAGAAATCTTACAAAGAAATTGTATAAATGATAGGTGGAGGGAAGTCCATTGGTTAGGACCCAGTGCTCTCACTGTGGTGGCCCAGACTTAACCTTGGCTGGGGAACTAAGATCCTGTAAGCTACGTGATGTGACCAAAAAAAAAAAAAGAAAGAAAGAAAATAGATGAAACACATCTAAAATAGATCGAGAGGGAGAGGGTGGGAAGATTTGGGAGAATGGCATTGAAACATGTAAAATATCATGTATGAAACGAGTTGCCAGTCCAGGTTCGATGCACGATACTGGATGCTTGGGGCTGGTGCACTGGGACAACCCAGAGGGATGGTATGGGGAGGGAGGAGGGAGGAGGGTTCAGGATGGGGAACACATGTATACCTGTGGCGGATTCATTTTGATATTTGGCAAAACTAATACAATTATGTAAAGTTTAAAAATAAAATAAAATTTAAAAAAAATTAAAAAAAATAAAATTAAATTTAAAAAAAAAAGAAAAAGAAACATTAAAAAAAAAAACAAAATTAATGTTTTCCACCTATAGATCAGAATATAAAGCATTTCCCATAAAATTACAGAAGTGATTAATAATAAAATGTAAGTGTTCATAAAAAACAATTAAAAAAATTAAAAAGAATAGATCGAAAGTCAGAAATGAAGCTTTATCTGATCTGTTTGGCCACCTTCTGTCCTTAGCAATTGGAGTTGATGGCTTGTGGCAGGGCGGGGAAGAGGGGGTGTACAATCTAGGACTACTGGGAGTTCAGACTCCATGTGTCCGATGCAAGCTAAGTGGCAAGTGCCCAGGTGTTTCATGTCCTCTGAGTTTTTTCGGTTCCTGGCAGCCGCACCTATAACTTGGCATAAACCCTGCTCCCTTTCTCCTGACCCACATCGGTCTTGTAGTCATTGGATGCTCCAGGAGTATCACAAAAGTTAACCAAGAACTTCTTCAAACAGCTTCTTCTTCATCTGTAGCTAATGGTGAGCAGCTTTTGAACAATGCTGCTTATTCAAAGCTTCTTATTAAAAGAATCAAAAACAAAAGAGCTGCCCACCCAAAATCAGTCTCCCTGGACAGCAGGTGCCACTTAAGATACCACATTTTTCTTGCTGGTTCTCTTCCCTTATGTCCTTCATCCTGAACTAAGGCTGCTTTTGCCCCTTAGGCCCAGGCTGTTTGTTTTTTGTATTCAAGGCCTGGTTTCTGAAAATATCAGAGGCTTGAGTCACAAAAGAGAGACAGTTTTAGAATCTTTTATGATCATTCTCCAGTCCAAAAAACTGGGTTTCTAAGACACAGAAACTGAGGACCAGCAAGAGTTTTCTTTTGTATCTTCTCTGACTCTCTCCCAGGGTTGCTTGGACTCATCAGTCTCAGATAGCGTATTTGTGTCATCCAAATAAAGTCACTGACATAGAAAATAATACTATAATCACCAAAGGGTAAGGGAGGTGAAGGGCTAAATTAGGAGTCCGGGATTAACAGGTATATACTACTCTATATAAAATAGATGAACAGCAAGGGTCTACTGTATAGCACTGGGAACTGTATTCAATATCTTTTAATAACCTATAAGCCTTTCTCCCCTCTCCAAAATCTCCTGGCTCATCTTGACCATTTTTTTTACTGTCTTTTCTCCCACACTCAGCTCATTCCATGTGAACCCACCAAGCCAGGCCAGGGTTCTCTGGGTTCTGCCTTTGCTCAGAGTCACTCAGTTGTGTCTGACTCTTTGCAATCCCATGGACTGTAGCCTGCCAGGCTCCTCTTTCCATGGAATTCTCCAGGCAAGAATACTGAAGTGAGTTGCCATTTCTTTCTCCAGAAGATCTTCCTGACCCAGGAATTGAATCTGAGTCTCCTGCATTGCAGGTAAATTCTTCACCATCTGAGCCACCAGGGAATGCCTCACTCATTACCTTGTTTTATAGCACAAGTTGCAGACACTGAGCTGGCTGTTCAGAATTTGGTGTAGATTGAAAGAGAAAGAGGTTAAGGGGTGCTCGTACCACTGATATATTCTACATAACACACTGATTTGTTGCCTTTCAAACTAAAAGAAACTGAGGCTCAGATATGGTGGAGAGGAAGGGAGCAGACCCAGAGCCAGACAGTGACTGAGCAGATTTCTCTAGCAGCTCAGGCTTCATCTTCCCCACAACCTGGACAGGATGTCTTCCGGGCCTCCTGAGTTGTCCAACCCTGCTGTCTCTGTCTTGGATACACGGCTTATAATCTTTCGTGGTTCTCATGAGCTTGGGGATAGTAATGAATGGTCTAGGTGCTGATAGAGACACACACAAACATCTTGTGGCCTTGAGACTGGCTGCTTCTTTCATGTCTCAGTCACAATAGCATGAAAAATGGATATAAATCCTCAATTGGAGTGAAAAGCTGAGGTTGGCAGCCAATATGTAGCATCAGGTGTTTCTACCTCCAAAATATTTGGCCTGTCACCCATGGCTTATAGGTGAACACAATCCCCATCTCCTGCCCTCCAAACATCTCTAGGCTTACATGTCACCGAGAAAGAGACTAGTTTCTTGGCAAGTCCCTTTCAGAAGTTTTTAAACCTCTGTTTTAGCATATGGCTATGAGGAAAGCCTCAAGGTGACCGAGATCATCTGTCCTGGCTGAGCTGTGACCTGGATATGGAAAGGTCTGGGCATATTCAACCAGCATGAGAGTAACTGCTTTCCAGCCCTTCTGCATTCAGAGCTTTCAGAATATCATGAGCTCACTCTGGTTTAGTTCAACTAACATTGGTAAATTTATTGTGTACCACATACCAGGATGATTTGAAGGAGACAGGAAAAGCATACTTTCAAAAAACTTGCATTTCAGTGGGTGGACAGGCACAAAAAGGAATCATTTTGAATTCACGTTGATTGCAGTGACAGGATGAACACTGCCAGAGAAGCTTGGATCTAGGGCTCTTAGCTCAGCCTGATGAGAGCAGGGATTCCTAGAGGATGTGACAACCAAAATGAATCTTAAAATGTGTGTAAGGTGCCCAAGGAGGAGGAAGAAGGCATTCTATAATACAGATGCAAAGCATCTATACAAAGATGCAAAGCAACGCAGTGTATTTGAGTCCTACAAATGATTCTGCATGTGAGAGCACAGCAAAGAAGAAGAAAAAAGAGAAGTCTAAGTAGAAACTGGCAGTGAAGCTGCAATGGCAGGAAGAGGTTGGATCACAGAGCCTTGTGTACTTTCTAAGACACTTGACCTCATGCCAAGAAGACTGTGGAGAGCCAAAAAAGTTTTAAGCAGGGAGTGACAAAGTCAGACTTTGATCTTGCCAGGTATCTTGGTTTTAACTGAACTATTTATTTTAGTTTTTGGATTAGGAAATATTTGCATATCTGGACTTTTGTAACCTAGGGTCATCATCAAGGTGTAACATGGCTTGTGTGAGAGTGTTTGGGCTCTTCTTCTTGGATGAACTTTGCTGGCTGATTTATTTTTTGCCCTGGATCCAGGGGCTCTGGTCCCACCAGTCACTGGCTCACAGCCCAGTGCCCAGCACCCTACCCTCCCAGCACTGCCTGGTGTCAGGCTGCCTTCCACTACAAGCCAGACTTGACTAGCTCCTTTTTATCCCTTACAATTCTGACAGTGAGAGTCTTTGGGTAGACTTTTTTCTTTCTTTTACTCTGAGGAGCATTTGGCAGCTTTATATATATAAAACAAACCCAGGTCTCCTTAAGTCAAGAATTTAAAACACTTTTTTTTTGTTTGTTTCAAATTTCCTTGAGAGAAAAACATGTGTTTCTTGGAATGAGAGATACATTTGCTGTGATGAAGAGCTGTTTGCCAGCTATTGAAGATTTTTCCTTTGGAAGCACTGAAAGTAGTCACAAGAGCCCTCAAACACCGGGAGAAGAGGTTTCCTTTTGAAAATGCCCATGGCCTGCTCTGAGTGATGAGAGTTTGGATCACTGTGAAAATCTACCTTTGTTTAATGGACTTATTTAAATCTGAAGAATCTCTATGGGTGCTCTCCAAGTTCTCCTCATGGGGAGATCTTGGACATGGCATTCACTTTTCTTGAGGCAATATCTCTCAATAAATGGATTTTCCCCTCAAGAACCTGCTGCTTTAAATCTGTTAACGCTTGGTTCAGTATCTATGGTCAGATGGGTGTGAGATATTGGTGGCTTGGAAGCAATAAATTTTTTGAAAAGATGTATTTAAAGTTACATAATATAAAGTAAAAGTTGTTTGTATAGATAACATACTTCAATAAATTTTCTATGCTATGCTATGCTATGCTATGCTATGCTATGCTAAGTCACTTCAGTCGTGTCTGACTCTGTGTGACCCCTAGATGCCAGCCCACCAGGCTTCCCTGTCCCTGGGATTCTCCAGGCAAGAACACTGGAGTGGGTTGCCATTTCCTTCTCCAATGCATGAAAGTGAAAAGAGAAAGTGAAGTCGCTCAGTCGTGTCTGACTCTTAGCGACCCCATGGACTGCAGCCTACCAGGCTCCTCCATCCATGGGATTTTCCAGGCAGGAGTACTGGAGTGGGGTGCCATATAGCTGTACAAATATCAACAAATATCTTAGCAGCCTTAGAGGTTTGGAGAGGCACAACCCTGTTTACCTGTACCCAGAATGAGTAGAAGTCCAGTGAGGGCTCAGAGAGACAAATGTGAGAGAACGTGTGTGAGAACACAGCCATGCTCTGAGGTGGAGGCGCCTGGTGCTGACTCTGCGTCACATGTGCCCGCCCCCCCCCCCCACGGGGAAGGGAAGCTCAGAGGTGCTGTGCATCTTGAGAACAGGAAACGGAAGGGGAAGTGGGACCAGAAAAGAGTGTGTGGTCCGTGAACACTTACCTTTATGCATAAATTGTGGCGCGGTGAGCTTCAGGGATTCTCAGTAATCCAGTTAGTTCTCCTTTCCTGCTGGTACAGAAAAGAATGAAAGTGCACAGAGAGACTCGAATTCTCCAGCTCTGCGGAACTTAGAGAGGAAAGAAGGCATTTTGCCCAATATCAAGTATTTCTCTTAAAACTAGCTAGAAATTCTGACAACAAAGTAGAAGGTGAATTATTAGGGGACAACACTGGAAGCAGGAGAGAATAAAGAGGGAATATTAGACTAACTCAGGACAGAGAGGAAACGTCTTCACTAAGGCAGTGACCCAGAGACAGATTTCTGAATTTAGAATGAGTAGAGGGTAACCAAGGAGATACACCAGTATGTGGAAGGCTCTGGTGGGATTTTCACTGAATTGCAAACAGCCTCCCTACTGCCCTGCATAGGATGTTACACCTGAGGGGTTTTCAAGGCTCCATGACTATAGAAGAAACTTCCAGGATGCAGCAGTGGATGCCTGTCATTCTGGTGTCCCGTCTGCCCCACATCCCTTTTCCCACTTCTGTTTATAACACCGTCTTCTTTCCTTTGGAGAAATATTCTTATCCCATGATCCAGTCCATCACCAAATCTCAACTTTCTAGTCAAAAATGGACTTGCCATCTCTCTGGAATGGACTTGCCATCTGTCTGGCCACAAGGATGAGCTCAAACATGGGCACATGACTCAAGATGGTTTAGTCAAGCCTTTCCCCAGGATCATTCTCATGAGGAAGGCCGTTCATCTTTCTGGGGCCACATGAGCTGAAAAATTGTAACTCTTGAATTGCTTTTGGATATATTCCTGCCTTGTAGAGAAGTCTGTCCTCAATGGGAAAAATATAGACATAAAAAGCCAAATAGATGTGAGTGATAGATGGAGAGAGAATCTGAATACATCACAATGCAGATTTACCCACAGTTCCTACAGCTCTTCTTCCATCCCGTGATCTATCCCAGGGTCTTTCTGATAAACAGCCTCCCTCTCTTCCTTTTTTTACCTTAAGCTAGTCTGAGATGGCTTTCTGTTATTTTCCACCAGAAGATTTTTTACTAATACTTCTGCAAAAGGAAAGTAACTTCAACTAGAACTTCAGTGGCTGTCTCCCTGGCATGATGGAATAAGAAAGGCCAGTTGCCTGGACCATAGAGGTTATGGGGGAGAAGGGGTGGCAGTAATGTCCATTATAAATGGATTCATTCAGTTGAACAAAGGGCTTTTATAAGAACAGTGCTAAATAGAAGTTGGCATCTCTCTCTCTCTTTCTGGTTTTGGTCTACTGGACACTGAACATCTCATGAAAAACCAAAACAAGCCAAGAAAACATTAGTGCTAGGCTGCTTCACAAGATATGTAAACAAAATACAAGAAAACATGTCTTAAGAGCAAGGATTGCTTTTTATAAAAAGTGTTTTCATCTAAGAGACTATGGAATTTTTTCTACTTGCTTTTTAGAGACAGCAAAATAGTGAGAGCGAGAGCAAGTGAACAAGCAAAGGAGAAAGAGAGAGAAATATTGATTCAAATGTTTTTCACCCAAAAGCCAGGGAGTAGATTATTTAGATCCTTTGGTTGCACAGTTCAATGATATAATTTTTGCTTGCTAATGGTAAACTGACTTCACTATAACTCTGTAGCCACAGAAGTCCACCCTGAAAATATAACATGGCAAGATCTAAACTTGCAAAACATATACAAGGACTTATCACTTCTACATAAAGAACTCCTAATGCACTTAGTTTGATTTGCCAAAAGTGAATTCATACACAGTGTTTTAAGAATACATCTCTTAAACAACGTGAGGCACAGTTCAGCCGCTCAGTCGTGTCCTACTGTTTGCGACCCCATGGACTGCAGCACACCAGGCTTCCCTGTCCATCACCAACTCCCAGAGCTTACTCAAATTCATGTCCATCGCGTCGGTGATGCCATCCAACCATCTCGTCCTCTGTCATCCCCTTCTTCTCCCACCTTCTATCTTTCCCAGCATCAGGGTCTTTTCCAACGAGTTGGTTCTTCGCATCAGGTGGCCAAAGTATTGGAGTTTCAGCTTCAGCATCAGTCCTTCCAATGAATACTTGGGACTTATTTCCTTTCGGATTGACTGGTTGACTCTCCTTGCAGTCCAACGGGCTCTCAAGAGTCTTCTCCAACACCACAGTTCAAAAGCATCAATTCTACCTTGAGTCCTGAAGAGTTAGCACCTGAGACGCTCCTTTAGATGTGTGCCACTAGATGGCGTATCAGGCTAACTCGCTCCCCGTCTCTGAGCAACCTGCTAACTCCCTCTACACCTCCTGCCATATTTGGTGAGTCATCTCAGGCCACCTGATAAACACTCAGGAAATGCTTAAGACCAATTCAGCAGAAAATATAACTCACCTAAATGGTATAATGAGTATTATTAGGATGCCTCTGCCAAGATTTTTTTCGGAGCCTGAAATCAGCCTACTTCTTTGTTTCTTGGATTGAATGTATTTAAAAATCTGACTTTGGGGGCTTTCCTGGTGGCTCACTGGTAAAGAATCCACCTGCCAAGGCAGGAGACAGGGGTTTAATCCCTGATCCGGGAAGATCCCACATACCACAGAGGAGCCAGGCCCATGTGCCGCAACTATTAGGCCTGTGCTCTAGAGCCCGGGAGCCACGGCTCCTGAGACCATGTGCCACAACTACTGCAGCCTGTGCACCCCAGAGCCCGTGTTCAGCAACAGGAGAAGCCATGGCAGCGAGAAGCCCGGGCCCCAGAGCCCGTGTTCAGCAACAGGAGAAGCCGTGGCAGCGAGAAGCCCGGGCCCCAGAGCCCGTGTTCAGCAACAGGAGAAGCCGTGGCAGCGAGAAGCCCGGGCCCCAGAGCCCGTGTTCAGCAACAGGAGAAGCCGTGGCAGCGAGAAGCCCGGGCCCCAGAGCCCGTGTTCAGCAACAGGAGAAGCCGTGGCAGCGAGAAGCCCGGGCCCCAGAGCCCGTGTTCAGCAACAGGAGAAGCCGTGGCAGCGAGAAGCCCGGGCCCCAGAGCCCGTGTTCAGCAACAGGAGAAGCCGTGGCAGCGAGAAGCCCGGGCCCCAGAGCCCGTGTTCAGCAACAGGAGAAGCCGTGGCAGCGAGAAGCCCGGGCCCCAGAGCCCGTGTTCAGCAACAGGAGAAGCCGTGGCAGCGAGAAGCCCGTGCCCCAGAGCCCGTGTTCAGCAACAGGAGAAGCCGTGGCAGCGAGAAGCCCGGGCCCCAGAGCCCGTGTTCAACAACAGGAGAAGCCGTGGCAGCGAGAAGCCCAGGCCCCAGAGCCCGTGTTCAACAACAGGAGAAGCCGTGGCAGCGAGAAGCCCGTGCCCCAGAGCCCGTGTTCAGCAACAGGAGAAGCCGTGGCAGCGAGAAGCCCGTGCCACAGAGCCCGTGTTCAGCAACAGGAGAAGCCGTGGCAGCGAGAAGCCCGGGCCCCAGAGCCCGTGTTCAGCAACAGGAGAAGCCGTGGCAGCGAGAAGCCCGGGCCCCAGAGCCCGTGTTCAGCAACAGGAGAAGCCGTGGCAGCGAGAAGCCCGGGCCCCAGAGCCCGTGTTCAACAACAGGAGAAGCCGTGGCAGCGAGAAGCCCGTGCCCCAGAGCCCGTGTTCAGCAACAGGAGAAGCCGTGGCAGCGAGAAGCCCGGGCCCCAGAGCCCGTGTTCAACAACAGGAGAAGCCGTGGCAGCGAGAAGCCCGGGCCCCAGAGCCCGTGTTCAACAACAGGAGAAGCCGTGGCAGCGAGAAGCCCGGGCCCCAGAGCCCGTGTTCAACAACAGGAGAAGCCGTGGCAGCGAGAAGCCCGGGCCCCAGAGCCCGTGTTCAACAATAGGAGAAGCCATGGCAGCGAGAAGCCCGGGCCCCAGAGCCCGTGTTCAGCAACAGGAGAAGCCGTGGCAGCGAGAAGCCCGTGCCCCAGAGCCCGTGTTCAACAACAGGAGAAGCCGTGGCAGCGAGAAGCCCGGGCCCCAGAGCCCGTGTTCAACAACAGGAGAAGCCGTGGCAGCGAGAAGCCCGGGCCCCAGAGCCCGTGTTCAACAACAGGAGAAGCCGTGGCAGCGAGAAGCCCGGGCCCCAGAGCCCGTGTTCAGCAACAGGAGAAGCCGTGGCAGCGAGAAGCCCGGGCCCCAGAGCCCGTGTTCAGCAACAGGAGAAGCCGTGGCAGCGAGAAGCCCGGGCCCCAGAGCCCGTGTTCAGCAACAGGAGAAGCCGTGGCAGCGAGAAGCCCGTGCCCCAGAGCCCGTGTTCAGCAACAGGAGAAGCCGTGGCAGCGAGAAGCCCGTGCCCCAGAGCCCGTGTTCAGCAACAGGAGAAGCCGTGGCAGCGAGAAGCCCGGGCCCCAGAGCCCGTGTTCAACAACAGGAGAAGCCGTGGCAGCGAGAAGCCCGGGCCCCAGAGCCCGTGTTCAGCAACAGGAGAAGCCGTGGCAGTGAGAAGCCCGTGCCCCAGAGCCCGTGTTCAGCAACAGGAGAAGCCGTGGCAGCGAGAAGCCCGGGCCCCAGAGCCCGTGTTCAGCAACAGGAGAAGCCGTGGCAGCGAGAAGCCCGGGCCCCAGAGCCCGTGTTCAACAACAGGAGAAGCCGTGGCAGCGAGAAGCCCGGGCCCCAGAGCCCGTGTTCAACAACAGGAGAAGCCGTGGCAACGAGAAGCCCGTGCCCCAGAGCCCGTGTTCAACAACAGGAGAAGCCGTGGCAGCGAGAAGCCCGTGCCCCAGAGCCCGTGTTCAACAACAGGAGAAGCCATGGCAGCGAGAAGCCCGTGCCCCAGAGCCCGTGTTCAACAACAGGAGAAGCCATGGCAACGAGAAGCCCGTGCCCCAGAGCCCGTGTTCAACCACAGGAGAAGCCGTGGCAGCGAGAAGCCCGGGCCCCAGAGCCCGTGTTCAACAACAGGAGAAGCCATGGCAACGAGAAGCCCGTGTATCACAAGTATAGAGCAGCTCCTGCCCACCACAACTAGACAAAAGTCCACAAAGCAATGAAGATCCAGCACAACCAAAAATAATAAATATTTTTAAAAAATATGACTCTTACATGAAGCAAATGGAAATCAGTAGGGTTAAAACATTAAATAGTTGATTTTTTCCCCCACAACTGCCTAATTCTAATCCTATGGGTCAAGCCCTTCCTTGCTTCATGAATCAAATCTAGATCCATACTTGATTTGGTCACCTCTTAAATAATACATGGCATTCTATTCACCTTCAACTCACCCAAATAGTTTTAGTTCTGTAATTCAAATGATGATTCTTTTATAATGATCAAACTGGACAATTTGTAAAGTTAAGACTTCTTGCTCTCCCCTATTGTAGGATCACTTTACTCTAGAAGTTTGCATTAAAGAGAAATGCATATACTGTCTAGATTTTCCCACTTAGTACTTCCATTGCATCTTCCCTCAATCACTTATTCTTTTTGGATCCTCAGGGCTGCTGTGTGTATGTATATATAGATGTGGAGTTACTATGGAGAGAACAGGACAGGTAAGGAGAAGGAGCAAGAAATGTTTTTCTTGACTGGCATCAATATAATGTGACATTTTACCAAACATGAATTCACAATCAAAAACTACAAAACATATAAGGAGATAAGAAACCACAAGTGAGAATGAGCAGACCCATAAAGACTGCAGATATTGGAATTACTGGGGATAAAGTAAAAAATTAGTACATTTAATATATTCAAAGAAATAAGAGGAAATTGTATAGCAGTAAGAGCAAGACACTATTGCCAGTGACCATACTGATTTGAAAAAGAACTAAATTGAATTTTTTAAAATGAATACCTTACAGATATTTATTAATTAAAATTAAAACTCAAAGGAAGGAGATTAGAGGAAGCTAAAGAGAAAAATAGTGAAATGGAAGATAAACTTGAAGGAATTACCCAGAAGAGAGCACAGAATGATGAAGGTGAAAAATACAAAAGATGGCTTTAAACAGTATGTAGAACAGAATGAAAAGGTCTAATATACATTCAATCAGAATTCTCAAAAGAGAGCTAAAGGGGAGAAGAAATAGTTGACATATTAATGCCTGAGAGTTTTTCATAATTAATGAAAAATCCACAGATTCAGGAAGCACAACACATTCTAATGTGAATAAGTAAAAAGAAATCCACAACCGGTCACATGTTGATTACGCCAAAAAACACTAGAAACAAGAAAATCTTAAAAATAGCCAGAGAGACAAGACTGATTATTTATGAAGAAAGGATAATTACATTGGTAACTGCCTTCTCAAATCAACAACAAAAGCCAGAAGGCAGTAGAATAATATCTTCAGTGCACTGAGAGAAAATAACTATTGATTTAAAATTGTATACTTAGTGAAATTATCTTTCAAGAACAAGAATGAAGTAAAGATTTTGTTTTAAACAAATACAAACTGACAGAGTATCCTACCAATAGACCATTACTAAAGAAAACTTTATTCAGAAAGAAGAAGACTCTTACACTATAGTTGGGAATGTAAATTATCACAGCCACTATGGAGAACAGTATGGAGGCTCCTTGAAAAAATAAAAGTGGAACTACCATATGACCCAGAAATGCCACTCCTAGGTATATACCTGGAGAAGACCATAATTCAGCAGGATGCATGCACCCCAATATTCATTGCAGCACCATTTCCAATAGCCAAGACACAGAAGCAATTAAATGTCCATAAACAGAGGAATGGATAAAGATGTAGTACCTATATACAATGGAATACTATTCAGTCAGAGAAAAGAAGGAAATAATGCTATTCACAGCAATATGGATGGACCTAGAAATTGTCATACTGAATGAATTAAGACAGAGAGAGACAAATATTATATGATATTGCTTATATGTGGGATCTTAAAAAGGAGTATAAATGAACTTATTTACAAAACATAAGTAGAGTCACAGATATATAAAACATATTTATGGTTACCAGGGGATATAGGGGCAGAGGGATAAACTGAGAGATGGAGACTGACATATACATACTGCTGCTGCTGCTGCTGCTAAGTCGCTTCAGTCATGTCCTACTCTGTGCAACCCCATAGATGGCAGCCCACCAGGCTTCCCCGTCCCTGGGATTTTCCAGGCAAGAACACTGGAGTGGGTTGCCATTTCCTTCTCCAATGCATGAAAGTGAAAAGTGAAAGTGAAGTCACTCAGTTGTGTCCGACTCTTAGCGACCCCATGGACTGCAGCCTACCAGGCTCCTCTGCCCATGGGATTTTCCAGGCAAGAGTACTGGAGTGGGTTGCTATTGCCTTCTCTGATATACATGCTGCTGCTGCTGTTGCTAAGTCTCTTCAGTCGTGTCTGACTCTGTGCGACCCCATAGATGGCAGCCCACCAGGCATCCCCGTCCCTGGGATTCTCCAGGCAAGAACACTGGAGTGTGTTGCCATTTCCTTCTCCAGTGCATGAAAGTGAAAAGTGAAAGTGAAGTCGCTCAGTCGTGTCCGACTCTAGCGACCCCGTGGACTGCAGCCTACCAGGCTCCTCCGTCCATGGGATTTTCTAGGCAAAAGTACTGGAGTGGGGTGCCATCGCCTTCTCCACCGATATACATACTACTGTATATAAAATCAGAGAAGGCGATGGCACCCCACTCCAGTACTCTTGCCTGGAAAATCCCATGGACAGAGGAGCCTGGTGGGATGCAGTCCAGGGGGTCACTAAGAGTCAGACACGACCGAGCGACTTGACTTTCACTTTTCACTTTCATGCATTGGAGAAGGAAATGGCAACCCACTCCAGTGTTCTTGCCTGGAGAATCCCAGGGATGGGGGAGGCTGGTGGGCTGCCCGTCTATGGGGTCGCACAGAGTCGGACATGACTGAAGTGGCTTATCAGCATATATAAAATAGGTAACTAATAAGGACCTACTGTATAGCACAGGGAACTCTACTCAATACTTCGTAATGGCCTATATGGGAAAGAATCTTGAAAAAAAGAGTAGGTATATGTATATGTATAACTGATGCAATTTGCTGCAACAAACAATATTGTAAATCAACTATACTCCAATAAAAATTAAAAACAAACAAATACAAAAAGAAAAGAAGGGAGAAGATTTTAAAAGCAGATCTGAAATGTAGGAAGAAAAGATGTAGGTGATTCTAAACAAACAAGTCAAATACCATATTTTAAAGCTGAAAGGTAAGATAGAAATTTAAAAATGGATAAAATAGCAGAAAGTTCAAAGGAGGTAATCAGAGTTAAACTGTTTTAGTGTCTAAGTTAAATCCACATATAAACGTTTTTAGTTAACTATTAAAAGAAGAAAATTGAGTCCAGATGCTTTAAGCAAGGACTGAATTTTCATTCAACCAGGACCCTAAAGTCTAGAACTCCTTTGAGAGGACCTGGCCAAGAAGAGAGGATTAAGAGTTCTCTGGAGGTATCACTTATATTGCTAACAAAGGGCTTCCCTGGTGGCTCAGCTGGTTAAAAAAATAATCTGCCTACAATGCAGGAGACCCTGGTTCAATCACTGGTTTGGGAAGATCCCCTGGAGAAAGGGGAAGGCAACCCACCCCAGTATTCTTGCCTGGAGAATTCCATGGGCTGAGGAGCCTGGTGGGCTGCAGTCCATGGGGTTGCAAAGAATTGGACCTGACTGAGCGAGTAACACTCAACTTTCACTTTGCTAACAAAGGTTTTAAGTTGCCTTCTCTAAATTATGATGCTGTGGAATTTTCCAAATCTCAGAATTTAATCTTCCCAATACAGTTTCCTTCTTCCCTTCCCCAAATGCCATTTCTAGCAGCAAATGCTTGGACGCTTTTTGAAAATAAACTACGAACCCTCCCATTGTCCCAGCATCTGTCCTACTCCTCATGTCTGTGCAGAGCCGTGAGAGTGGCCACAGAAAGCTTACTAAAATCTATAAAAACATACACTACACTTGGTCAGTACTTGCCTCTAGTCCCACAGTATTCATTCTCCATTACAGTAGTTAAGAAAATTTGAGGAGGCCATGGATTGTATGATTTTTTTTTTCTATTAAGATCATTTAATGACAGGTCATGATTAAACATAGTTATAATAAATCATGAGTTCTTGATAACCAATGTAGGTGACAATGCTTTATTTAAACATTACAACCAAATTCAATTTATATGTCTGATACCGAAAAAAAGTCATGGGCAACATGATACAAACATTTAAGTTTTGATGCCACAGACAAGGCTCAAAACAACTGGACAGGCAACGACCATGAAGCAGCTTTCCGACCTTTCTTGGCCTGTGGTTCCTTCTATTCCCTTTTCCTTTATTCCCACAAAGAAAATTCTCACTGATAGTGCTTAATACATTTGTTAATATAGAGTGACTTTTTTGGAAGCCAAGGTAAGAGACAAGCTATTTGAATCTCTTTTAGCCTTCCCCAAAGAAATGGGCCAGACTATATGGACCTGTATCCAGCCTCACCAAGAAATAAAACTTTTAACTAAACTGCCGCATGGCTCCCTCTATATCTGGCCACTCTCAGTTCTATCTAAAATCACCAAATGCAGTGAAGATGCCAGATTGTTCATTCCAGGCAGGTCACCCCAAGCCTCGGAATTCTGAGTCTACAGGAATTTGTTATTTGGCTCAGAAATTCCTTCTCAGGAAGGATTCTAAAATCTAAAGCACATTTTTATCAAAACCTTTTCTCAACTCCAGCATGGCTAATGAAAGTCTCCTTGAATAGAACTGACTTCCGCTCACAGCAGCATTTGAGGACCGATGCTTGGCAAGAGGAAGAACCCACAGTGCTTGTCTCCACAGGTTCATTCCAGGGATGTCATGAGTGAGCATCACCTCCAGGACTCTTTTCCCAGATGTTGGGCTGATTCCAGTCCCACAAGTATTGTAGGAATTGGAAAGAACCCTCGAGAGATAGTCAGAAGGCCTGGCTCTATGATTTAAAAACTCACTTGACAATAGGCACATCACTTAGCCTTTGTCAGTTTCAGTTTTACCGTCTGTTTGATGGGATCAGCACATCCACCCTGCCTTTATCATAGAGGTCACTGTGAGAGAATCAAATAAGATAATGCATGTGAAAGTGTTTTGTAAACAGTAATACACCATAAAAATAATTCAAACTTGATTCTTATCATCCTCTTAAAGCAGCTCACACTATCCTTGCTCCATCCTCACATTAAAAGTCCTTTACTCAGTGGAAACAGTGGCAGACTTTTAAAAGACGCTTACTCCTTGGAAGGAAAGTTATGACCAACCTAGATAGCATATTCAAAAGCAGAGACATTACTTTGCCAACAAAGGTTCGTCTAGTCAAGGCTATGGTTTTTCCTGTGGTCATGTATGGATGTGAGAGTTGGACTGTGAAGAAGGCTGAGTGCCGAAGAATTGATGCTTTTGAACTGTGGTGTTGGAGAAGACTCTTGAGAGTCCCTTGGACTGCAAGGAGATGCAACCAGTCCATTCTGAAGGAGATCAGCCCTGGGATTTCTTTGGAAGGAATGCTGCTAAACTCCAGTACTTTGGCCACCTCATGCGAAGAGTTGACTCATTGGGAAAGACTCTGATGCTGGGAGGGATTGGGGGCAGGAGGAGAAGGGGACGACAGAGGATGAGATGGCTGGATGGCATCACTGACTCGATGGACGTGAGCCTGAGTGAACTCCGGAAAGTTGGTAATGGACAGGGAGGCCTGGCGTGCTGCAATTCATGGGGTTGCAAAGAGTCGGACACGACTGAGCGACTGATCTGAACTGAACTGAACTGACTCAGAGCTTCCATTGAACAGTTTCCCAGGTGAAAAGGAGGAAGGATCTGGGCAGGAAAAATCTAGGCAGTTTTTTTAAGTACCTGGCCCCCATTTTGGTGAATTTGGATCTCTACATTCTATAAATCAATTTCAAAACCCTGTAAGATTGTGGCAGCATTTAAATCTGATTTTGAAAGGATATGTAGCAGATTTTTATTATTTTTGCTCATTCAGTTTGGGTCTTAAGGAGGAAGTAGGTGTTGACCAGTCAGGCTGTGATTTGAATGTTTCAAAAATGATTTATTTTTGCCATTCCCCCAAAGGTCTTGTTTATTTCTATTCATGATCTAAGTTTTGCTCAGAATGACATCAGGGGAATGAGAAAATTACCTGCAATTCTTGTCAGACCTGAAATCGTCACAACAGGATCTCTATTCCAGGACTGGAAGCATTGGGAGCAGCCTCCTAGGGTGGGCTCCTAGCCATCCTTTCCCTCTGCCTTGCACAGCTCTCCTACCCCTGGACCCTGGTAAGCCAGTCACCACCATCCTAGTGAGACTGCTGGGGGCTTTGCCACTTTCAGGCCCAAGGGAGTATGAGCAACCTCACCAGGACATCTGAAGAAAAATATTCAAAGCCCAAGGAACCCTCAGGACTAAGTGTTTGGGGCACATGATGAGGTAAGATCTAGTGTAAGATCTTCCAAATACACGTGATCACAGGACTCTCCTGAAATACACGTTAAAAGTACAAATCCTAGCTCCAGACTCATCCTATCAGTCTTCTGGGCAGGGCCCAACAATATGTTTTTAACAGCAATCAGGTAACTTATACGGTTAGACAATTTGGGAAAATGCTAATCCAAAAGAAGACTCAATTAGGTTTTTGACTTCACTAATGGCAGCAGTGGTTTATTTCTCTATCTATAAAGAAAAGAGGGGGTGGGTTACAATGCAATCAGTGACCTCAGCCTCTCTCAAAGGCTGCCTAAGGTCTGACTGGATTACCTGTATGAAGTCTTTCAGACTTTTTAGAAATATTTACAGATGTGGCTAGGTCTAGATGTTCCTTAGGCTAGAGTGACAGCCATTTGCCATGCCCAGTTTGCACAGCCTGCCTGGTGTGGAAAGGGAGACTGGCCAACACTCCACGGCCGCAGAACGAACCCCTGGAGGAGCAGATGGAGAGCACCCCATGAGCACCAGGTCCATGGCAAATGCTCCCAGCTTCTTCATGAGCCTGCATGGCCTAGAGAAGTTCACCTACCTGCCACCTGTCTCCTTGCGCCCTCATCCAACATGTCCCTGACTCAGCTGTGACTCACAGGCAAACACGCTCCTACATCATCCTACTCAGCCCTCTGCCTCTCACCCCTCCCCATTCCAACTCACCTCTTTCAGCTCAGATTTCTTAATACTGGCTTTTCAGATCACTGAGCATGTCTTTAAATAGGATGGATGGACAAATACACACAACACTTAGATATCAAAATATACCTATTTAAATAAAAAAAACTTTAATTCTCTGGGTTTGTTGTAATTTATCCATAGCAGTATTTCATATTATACATATAAAATCTCCCAATTCTTTCTTGGGCATTTCTTGTTTCCTCTATTCAGTTGCAGGGTCCCCATGGACAGAGTGGGCTTTCCAGGTGGCTCAGTGGTAAAGAATCCAACTGCCAAAGCAGGAGACGCAGGAGATGAGGCTCAGTCCGTGGGTCGGGAAGATCCCCTGGAGGAGGAAATGGTGACCCACTTCAGTATTCTTTCCTGGGAAACCCCAAGGGCAGAGGAGCCTGGTGGGCTACAATCTGTAAGGTTGCAAAGAGTTGGACCTGACTGAGTGACTGAGCATGCACGCATGCATGGACAGAGATCTTGTCTTACACAAGCCTAATCTTTTACCCCCAATAAAACCAAGGAAGGAAGCTAATATGTGTAAGCACTTTCTACACAGGACTAGTCAGGGGAAAAGAAACAGAAGGATGTGCTGAGAAAAGCCAGGGTGCTGAGGATGGCCAGCTTTACCTTTACTTGTCTGGTCAGACTTATCTCCTGTCCACATACCCAGAAATGACTGTTTTCTCTCTTGACCAGAAACCTGGAGGTCTGAGTGATTTATGCAGCCCTTCCGAGGACAACCTGGTCCCATGTACCCAGGTTATTTCGGTAGTCTGTTATCATCTTTGTATTTTTTATTGTCTGTCGGTAGTTTTGTTGCCTTCAGGTTCCCGATTTTAATAATTCTTTCCCATGCCTCCCTTCACCAAAATCATACATGCCCCTGGCTAATGAAAGCAGTATTTTTGGTCTCTGCAGCTGGTGCTATGGGGCTCTTTGGTGGTGAATAGCCTGACACAGTGCTCAGTATGAATAATAACTACTTCAGCTACCCAAGATTCTCCAAAATTGCCTGAGCAATTTAAAATCCAAAGCTGGTGACTAAGAATTGGTGTTTTAATCATCTTTTCCAGTGGAAATGGGGCCCAGACAGATGAGACCTAGGCTTTCAAATGACAAGGACTAAAAGCTCAGCAAGTCTAAAAACTCAGCACCAGGGTTATGGCTTGTGTCTTCCAGCCCTTGGAAGTGCCAGCAGTGGACTGAATTGTCCTCCTGGTTCAACTCATACAGGCCAAGGCCATTATGAAGTCTTTTGGCAGGCCAATTCTACCCCCCAGCAATGATATCAACTCATCCTTCTGACCCTCACCCAGTCACTTATTATTTCATTGCACACATAGAACTGGTTTGGAAATGCCATGAATTAAATGGACATCAGTGCAATGGTACTCTGAGAAAAGGGCCTAGCCCCAGTCAGGTGGTTCCAGAGAAGACCAAAGAGATGCCGAGGAAGAAACTTTCTTCAGCAGTTGTCCATGGATCCACAGACAGAGGATGGAGCCTGCTGAAGTAGAGGGATACAGAGACCAAGCAACATTGTCTACCAGTGATTTGACCTAACCAAGTATCCCACCATAAGAGTGTGGGGTGAAAAGCTTTGAAAAAAGTCTGTCAAAGAAAGTAGAGACCAGCACTCACCTAAGGTTAGAGTTTTGGGGGTTAAATATTCAGACAAGAAAAAAAAAAACAAAAAACTCAGCTTTTTCCTTGAAGAAAAATGAACATTTAAAGAGTGTACCAGCTTCTCATGCCTTGGGTAGCAATCAGCAATTTGGGCTGGGCTCAGCGAGGCAATTCTTCTTTTGGTTTTAGCTGGGATCACTCATGTTTACAATCAGCTGAGAGTTGATAGGCTGCCAGTTAGAGTGATGGGGTAACTGGGCCCTTTCATCATGCAGCAGGCCAGCCAGGCTAATTTACCTGGTGGTGATGCACAGTTCCCAAAAGCAGCAAGAGAGGACAAATTCCCTCACGCACAAGAATCTGTCAAGTTTCTGCTTCTATCATATCTGTTATTAGGCCACTGGCTAAATTAAATAGCATGGCCAATCCCAAATTCAAGGGGTTGAGAGATAGACGGCACCTCTTGATGAGAAGAGAAGAGTTTGTAGCCTTTTTTTTTTTACCAATCTATACAAATTATGAAATCCAGAGAGTCCTAGATTTGAGATTTAAGCAAAATCTATCCTTTAGGCAGGGGTAGGAGTAGAAAAGGTCTTCCCAGATGGTGCTAAAGAACCCACCTGCCAACGCTGGAGACGTAAGAGAAGCAGGTTTGACCCCTGGGTTGGGAAGATCCCCTGGAGGAGGGCATGGCAACCCACTCCAGTATTCTTGCCTAGAGAATCCCATGGACAGAGGAGCCTGGTGGGTTACAGTCTATGGGGTCGCAAAGAGTCAGACACGACTGAAGCAACTTAGCATGCACACACGGAATAGGAAGTGCTCCTTCCTGAGAAAGCAATATCCCTCATCTCCCAAGAGCATCTAGAGTGGCAGCCTGGTGAGGCCCAGGGATGCCTGCTCCACACTCAGGTGTCCTGGGATGATGAAACTGGGCTGGGCAGGAACAACTCGTGGTAAATGAAGTATAAAACACACAGAAGAGCCAGCAGAGCCTGTGGAGGAAATGGCCCATATTCAACATATAGTGAGACCATACATTCTTTTCTTCTTAGATTCTTTCTCATTTTTCTTTCTTTCGCTTTATTCTCTTCTCCTCTTTTTTCCCCCTCTCCTCTTTTATATGTGTATTTTAAACATTTATCAAAAGGCACCTGATGACAACCTAATCAGAGTGCAGAGGGACGCGGGGCTCTGTGTGTGGCACCAACCTATGGACAGTCCAGGAAAGGGGAGGACGAGAAGAGCCCTTGATGTCCAAGACTCACGTCGCTATGACAAAAGAGAAAAAGCAGTTCATGTTCTCAGAATGAAAAAAGAAATACCACTTTGACAGCTCTTGTTTTGTTCCAGCCAAGAACTGTCATTAGGAACAGCAAATTGAAGTCATTTCTGTGATTGTCCGGCAGGTCATGGTCACTGAGCTCACCACAGGCCTGATTTCAGTATAACAACAGTCATTGACGAGTGACTGGGAAGTGATGGGGCTAAAAGGTGTATTTTGCCTGAAGCTATCTTCCGCTGTGGGTGAAGGCCTTCTAATAGTAGTAATCGGTTCTGTTTCTAAGCACAGCACAGGAGGTATGGAAAAGCAGACTGTAGTATAGGCATTATCTGGAGATTAGCAGTCCAGAGCTAACTCTCTTTCAGAAATGGAAAAGGAATCCTGGTTTGGCTAAGGGAGGAGACAGGGCGGGATGAACTCTGTGGGTGAGAAACTCCATGTGTAGGAATGTGTTCACCTGTAATTGTTTTCTTGATAAGTTTCTCAAACTAGTTAGATGGGCACTGAGGTTTGCAATCAGCCTCCCTTAAAGGCTGCCCCCCATCCCTTGCCAAAGCAAAGATCAGCAAATCTTCCAAGGTGGTGGCCCAAGAAGGTCCCGGGCCTGCTGGCTCTTGGATTTGTGTCTTGTTCCTGTGTTCTGTTCCCAATTCCTAGTCATTCAGAGAGTTGTCTTGAAAACAAACATCAGACCACAAGGGACATCCTGGTTGGAAAGTCACTCTGGGGAAAGAACAGAAAAAGCCTGATTAAAGAAACACAACCAATGGCTCCCTGGGAAGAATCCACACCTGTTCAGAGCCTAGCACACTCTGACTTTTAGGACATTTCATTAAGCTTGTGACTACTGCCCCTAAGCCTCCATTGGTGCTGAAGCCAACACACATCTCATAGAACTTAGTTCCATGACCACAGAAAAACCTCTCACCCCTTTGGGGATAACTAAAATGTTTACATTTCCACAACAGTTGGTGTGGATGGTGCACCATACATCTGACATCACCTGAAAGTTCCTTCTCTACTCATAATACTTGGGTCATTGCAGGTTTTGTTTTGGAGGGGTTAATAATCATGCCAGAACCTTCTTATGTTCATGTTCTCTCCCCATACTATACACTAAAGCAAATGTGCTGCTTGGAACCATGAGAAAAACAAAACCACAAGAGAGGCAGGGTAACTGAGGAGGGGGCAGTAGCACCCAGGCTTGGAGAGGGCCTCTGGAGCACAGAGGCACCCTGGAAACCCACAATGATCTGTGATTTGTCCCCCAACAATCTCTCAGGTTCAGAGCTCACATTTAGGGGGCTGCAGGATTCACTGGGCTGCTCTTGGCTTTTAGAGGGAAAACAATAAAGTCTAAAAAAGGCCACTTAGACAGACAAATGAGTTGGGCAGGGACGGAAAGATTTCCTTCACATATACAGGCATAGTACAGTTTACACTCAATAAAACGTCAAAGGAAAAAAAGAAGTGAGTTGTCCTTCATAAATACCAACGGCTTCTCTGGAATCTGGACTCTTCCGGCATTTGATGCAAGTTACAAACCCTCACCCTAAAGGGAGCAGGGGCTAGGGAGGAACGCACACATAAGCACGCATAGAGCACAGATCGTCAGAATGCAGACCTCAGAAACCCACCTAAAGGCCTGTGGTGGGAATGAACCCCTAGAATCCCTGATGCTAAATGCTTCTTAAAGCTGTCCATTAATGCTAATCTGCTACACCTGCATATCGGCTACTTCTGCTTGTTTTCAACGCTCCAGGCTCCAAGCCCAGTTACTTCACCTGGTCCTACCTGGGTAGAAGGAGGTGGGGGACAAACCAGCCTAACATCCGGATTCCCCAAGCAGGAGAGCCTGCTCTCTCCACCTGGGCCCCACCGGGCGTCTGCGCATCTAGGGCAGGGCCCTCCTGCTCTGTTCGCCTTCCTCCCCAGCCCCCCGGCCCCCGGTTGGCGATCGTGCCCACCGGCCCCCGGGGAGGCCGCCTGGGCCTCACCGTCTTCTTCGCGGGTGTCTCCTTCTTCCTCTTCTTCTCCGAGTTGCTGTGGTAGGGCAGGTCGCGGCCGCGGTAGGACGGGCCCCGGCTGAGCTCGAGCTCGCTGTAGGGAGGCAACGTGTCGTCGGGCGTGTCCTCCTCGTCGTCCGGAGGCGCGCCCGCCTCGTAGGTGGCCGGCGGCGACCAGGCATAGTAGGAGGCGCTGCGAGGGCCGAGCTGTGAGCTCAGCTTCGACGGCGTCTCGAGGCTGCCGCCGCGGCTGGCGCCCTCTGGCCGCACCTGCCGCTCCAGCCCGGACCCGCGGAACGAGTGGTCGTACTTGGGCGTGGTCCCCGGCGTGCGGCTCACCAGGCGCGGCAAGTGCGCGTCGTCCGGCGGCCGCCGGCGCGGGGGGCTGTAGGACCAGCCGCGGTCCGCGTCGGTCAGGGGCTCCCGGCTGCGGCTCCGCGGCCCATAGTACTCCTCCAGCGAGCCGTCCTGGTAGAGGCCCCCGTGCGCCCGCGCCTCCGAGCGCTCGAAGCGGCTCCCGCCTCGGAGGTCCTGCTTGTTGCCGTCCGCCCTGCGGGACCGCGGGCCGTAGGAGTCGGCAAAGGCCGCGAGCTCATCCATGGAGACGGCCGGCACCCCAGTGGCGAAGTTCTTCCGGGACAGCATCTCCGATTTGGAGCGCTGCTGGCTGTGGGCAGAGGAGGCGCTGGTCAGTCCTTGAAAGGCCCAGGTACCCAAGACCTGTCAGACGCGCGAGGCAGGGAGCTGAGCTGGGATCTAAGGACGCCATCGCGGCTGGGGCCTCGCTCAGGTGACTGAGCGGCCCGACACGGCTCTGCTCCTGGCTGGATGCATCACCCCAGGCACCTCTCACGCCTAAGAATCACAGCCAAGTCAAGGCGTCCGTTCATCTGGTGAGTTAGCGTTAAGGATTAAGGGGTTGTGTGAATAAAACCTCTTTGTGATCTACACGGTGCTGAAACACACGTGGGGCCTTCTTTTGGTCATTATGATATGACCTCTGGTTGACAGCCTCCTGACTCACTTCTCACACCCTCGAAGCCGGCATGGGCGATGTGGCCTGCTGTCCAAACAGCTGTGGCCCACGGAGCCCTGTAATATTTGGTGATAAACAGAGAGGCCTTTTCCTTCCTCAGAGTGAAGGGCAAGTTACCTCGTGGGGCAGCAGGCCAGAGGGACCCTGCAGTTGGTTCTCTGAGAGAAGAGCAATATCTACTGTCCTTCCATATAAAGGATAGGTGAGTGGGGAAGGTGCTATCAGGGGACACTGGCCATACCAAACCAAACACACCCTTCACATTCACTGGCCACATGACCCTGTGTAAGTTCCTTAGAATTTTTTAAGTTTCAGTTTCCCCAGCTAAAACTGGGAGGACATTAATAGTACCTGCCTTTTAGAATTATGAGAATCAAATCCAACAGTATAACATAATTGGCGTTTGACCTTTCACAAAACAAATGATCAAAAATGAGAGAGATGATGGGTGGGGTCTTTTAGAGGTTACAAGATAAAATATATGAGAAGGGCAGAGAAATGTCAATAGGGTTCATTAAGGGGTCTAGAGAACCCTCTTCAAAGAGCCTTGACTGATTACTTCTGCACATGGTGCCCCGAGCATTCCCTTGCTTAATACATGTGGGAAAGGGGTGTTCAATAGCCACAGAGAGAGATGAGGCAAGATAACCTAGAAGGGCAGACAGAGATGTTCTCGGATCACTGCAGCCTCAGACCCATCCTGCCTCCCAGCTTTTGGCTCCTCATGCCCAGCACCAGCGCTGCCTTGCCACAGTTGTCCGCACCTGTGCCTGAAGCTCTCCCGACCCTCTTTGTCACACTCCGTGGCCGCGGGCCCCCGGCTGGCCCCGCTGCTGCCTCCCGTGACCCCGGACCAGTAGTCAGGATTGCTCTCCAAGTCCCCAGACACAGGGAACTGCTTGTTCCGCATCTGACGGTAAGACTGGCGGAAACTGCTGTCCTCCTCATGCAGAGAGCTGAGTTCCGAGATGGTGTTGTTATCTGCAAGGACAAAAACTAGGCATGACACAGCTTTCTGCCTATAGGACAGAACAGGAACTTGGTTAAGGGCTAACACTGGAATCTTTGGGAAACTCCCACCCGAGGGTCTCAGTCCTGTCCAGGGTGGGTTGTAGACCTGAACTAATGGTATTTGTGTTCTCAGCTCAGCAGGAACTGGCTTCAGTTGGAAGCCTAGTTGCCAACAGAGGGGAGGCTTCCCACATGCTCTGTTCTTAGAACAGGAAAACAATTGTTATTGTTCCACCTAAAGCAGGCTTTCCAGAACTCAGGCTCTCTGCAGCTGGTCTCCTCCTAGTATATCATCATCCTCGCTCAAATATTTTGCTTCTTCTTGTTTAAATCAGTGATGAGCCATGATGATCCCAGGCATGAGGCAAAAGGGACAAAAGGAGAAAAGCCACAGATCACAGTATCTTCCCTGCTGTTATCTGAGTCCCAAGATGGAGCCTTTAGAGCCAGTCCTATGCTGTGCTTCATACGCACCCCATCCCAGCTGCTGCTGTGCCCCTCCCCACAGAGCAAGGAGTCCACAGGACGAAGAGAGTGTGCACACCCTGCTTCTGGATATTCATCCAGGAACCTGGAATATTTTCCCTGAACAGTACCAAGCTCATTTCTGTGGCTTGAGTAGACCTCTTCACTCCCCAGACTGTTCAGGTATATGTGGCCATGGATGGCCAGGATAGCTGTTTGGAAGTGTAGGAAGAAACGGGGAAGGCTAGGCTGCACTTATGGTCCATGGACCTCCACTTATGCTCTGGTCCCAGCCCAAAAATGTAAAAAGGGAGGGGATGGTCACAGCTTTCTCTAAGTAGCTTTTCACAAAAGCACTTGTGAATAAGGACCAGAATCACAATTTGGAAAGAAAAAAAAACAAAAACAAAAACTATTTATTTATAAAACTTTGAAATGGATTGAATTTCACATTATTTAAAAAATAAATCTAGCAAATCTATTTGTAATGTAACTAAATCCATTGAAAAATCCATTGTTTTCTAAAAATCCTTTGAACTTCAAACTATTATCAAAATCAACAGTTGTAAGGTGTAGGGCCTGGCTGCCGAATGAGAGGTAAGCTAAGATCAGATGTGGGCAGCACAGGTGTGTGTCTCAGGTTCCCCTCCACCTTATCTCCTCCCTATCCCCAACCGTCCTTAGAGGAGCAGAGGAATTGTGCTGGTTCCCACTCCTGAAGGGAAGGGTGGGCCTCCCTGCACAGCATAAACACAATCTCCTTACGAGGACACAGGGCTGAGCAGGAATGCCATTCAGTTTGGTCATGTGATCAGTTGGTTTTGAATTATAATCTAAGTCTTTTGTTCCTCATAAGGAGAATGGTCTAGTGCCTGCCTATTTCAAAGGGAAATAACTCGGATCCTATTGATTAATAAAATCTAGTCTTCCTTTTCTCACGATGCCAGTGAATTCCAGTCTTCTGGGAACCCCACAGAAGAGAACTTTAAAATGCACCTAGTGTGTTTCTTGAAAAATTACATTATTGGCTCAGAACTTGCCTTAAACTTCAAGGAATAATGGACATTTTTCATCTCTCCAGATGTGAGGGAGAGATGTTTCTCCATAGTCCAGGATGTATGCTGTTCTGAAACTTCTGCCACAGTGAACATGAACATCAACATCCCCCACTTCAGAGACCCCTAACAGTGGGACTCTAGGGCAGGAGAGGCAAACTTCCTGTAAAGGGCCAGATAGTAAACACTGTAGGCTTTGCAAGTCTTACTGTCGCAACTATTCAACTCTGCTACTGCAATATGAAAGGAATCATGGATAAGACAAGTAGATTGGCATGGCTGTGTTCCAAGAAAATTTACTTCAAAAATAAGAGGTGGAACATACATGCCCTGGGAGCTGTGGTTTGCTGATTCCAGACTGAAATATCCCCAGAGCAACCCCCTACTTACAGGGAGCAGGTGAATGAGGATCACACATTCTGGGAAATTCATAGGCCTGACCCTGAAACTCCCATGTCTCACAGAATCTATTACTCCTTTGCCACACCTGAAACTAGGTGTGGCTCATTTTCTGATGAGATCTTTAAGACCATCCCATGGCCATGATCCATCCCAGGGTTTACTTTGCTCTTCAGGGATAGAACCTCTCAAAGTAAAGAGAACTTAGATTTTTGCTTCATCTCTGTGCAGTTATTGCAATGTGAACTTAGATTTCTGCTTCATCTCTGTGCAGTTATTGCAATGTGTAGGTTGCAAGAGCTCTGGGCTCAATTCTGGCACTGGCAGTGAGTACTGGCACTGGTTACTTTCCCCTCGGCCTCCCTTTCCTCCTCCATAAAATGAGGGAGGTACATTCAACAATCTCAGCCTCTTCCAGCTCCAACATCCTAAAGTCCCAATAGTTAGAAGGCTGTGATCTTTGAATATAAACTGCTACTGCAGCCATGACAGCATCCACAGTTGGCTCCAAAGTTTCTAGTTTAGCAGCAAAGCATAGGACAGCAATCCGCAGACCCGGGCTGTGGTCCTGATACTCTCACTTCCACCTTCCGGGCTTCTGTTTCTTCATCTGTTGACCCAGGCCACCCCTTGGGCTCTTAAGATTCCTTCTGGCCAGCCAGGCCTTTGGAGACCACTTTAATCCAGGCGGATGGGAGACATCATCTCAACCGGGATCTACCCTTTATTTTTAACCTCTGTTTTTTCTCTGAGCTGTGAGTTCACAGATTTCCTCCACGGGCTTTCTCCTTTAACTCTGACTATCTCTATGTCTGTCCCCTTACAGGGATCCATGACAACACTGTTACAACTAGCTTGTCAAGTGCAGTGACATCTGCATTCCTGACATTCCAATCTGGAGATGGTCTTTTTATAGCCAGTGTGGTGGGAGGAGGCAGCAATGGATGCAGCTCAGACAGGATGAAATTAGAATTGCAAACTGGGAGGAATATGTTGTCCTTAATCTGAATAAAGTTCCTCTAGTCTGGGACTGTTTTCCCAACAATGCCATTGAGTCTGGAGCTGGTTCCAAGGCAAGGAGGGTTCAAAGAGAGAAATGTAGTGACCGCACTCCCATGCCTGCCAGCACCTCTGATAATTAGCCCATCCGTGTCAGACCTGCGCTGTGTTGCTTTTCATGATAGATAGTAATTTGGAGTCCAAATCAAGAATCAGCTATGTCAGCAGCAAAGTCTCCAAGGTATGTGAGTTAAGGGTTGGGGCCCTGCTGCCTACAGACTCAATAATTAAAACATTCTTTTGACTTTTTGCTTGCCCCTCAGTCTCTGCCACTAGGTATCTGAAAGGAATGTAGGCATCTTTTTTATGAGATTCATTTGGCAGACTTGTTCTTTTACTTTCATTGATATGGCAAGTTGGCAGCTGGACTTTCATTCGAGGCTAGGGCCTTTCATGTTGGAAAAAACTGATACTGAAGCTTCCACATTGTAAGCCATAATTTTGAATATATTTTAAAGGGAGTAGTAGGGAAAGGCTGTTTTAATAAAATGGTGCCAACCCCACTGCACAGCCCAGCAATACTGACTGCCCCATGAGAGAGGCAACAGAAGCCAAGATGGTACATGACTGCTCTATTCTTTTTTTTTTTTTAAATCCTATTATAGTTTAATACAGGATATTGGATATAGTTCCCTGTTATCACCCTATTCTTCATACCAGAACCCCTTTTTCTTTCCTCTGTGTACTCAAAGCTACTTTCTTTAGGGTGGTGTCACCAGCACCCCTACTAGTTCTGACCCTGAAAGCTAAGGGCTCCCCATGTATGGTCACCCCCAAATCCCTTTTAGCATGATGCACAGAACACAGAAAACTAACAGATGCTTACATCTGCTTCTCATCCTTCTGGCTGGATCAAACTGAGCCAGCTCCTTCTCGACATAGTATAAGACCTTCATGGAGTCTCTCTCTTTATCAGTTTGGATCCGGTAACCTTTGCGAACTGTTGAGAAACAAACAAGATAGTAAGCTGAAAAAAAATCAGGAAAAGGTGACTTCCATGTAACTTACCAGTAGAAAACATGGGTCCCAGATAGAACAACTCTTTTTGAAATCACCCAGAAATAGTAACCTATATTTCTATATATGGAACCATACCCTTTATCAGATGGTTCCATTAGAATGGAGGACTGGCACATCAAGAAAAAAATTCTGTTCCAGTAACCTCTCCTTCCTACTTCCTGACCTCTTATAGCTCCACTTAAAGATCATCTTCTCAAAGTTTAGGGGAGTATACTCACACTAAAAAAGACCACTTTCTAGACTAGGGATACAGATCACTCTAGAGTCTGAGGATCATACCTTCACTTGGAAGCACATGTAGCTTTAAAACAGATACCCAAACATCAGAGACCTTGACACAGGTGGCCTAAAAGCCTGTAGTTGCCTGGGAGATTGTACAAAAATTCCATAACTAGGCGATGCCTAAGAGCTAATATTAGATTGCAGGCTTTACACACAGTAGAACAAAATAAAATGCATGGATTACTAATTATGGTTCCATTATTATTTCTTTAGCATTTTCCCCTTAGGAAAGGGAATACCATATTTTAGACATGATTAAGTCAACCTGCTGCAGTGTGGTTACAGGCAGGTGCTATTTTCAGGGCTTAATAAAAATAAAACAAAACTAAAGCGTGAGAGATAATACCATCCTCTATGTTCTCATCACTCACGTTGTCAGAGACAAAGGCTGCTGAAGCCCGGTATCACTTAAGCATCAACCTAATTCAAGACCAGCCCCAAGGGTGATCAGACACAGACAGCTCTAATATTCACAGATAAGACAAAGAGAAAACAAGAAAGAGAAAGGACTGGGATGGGGACAGAACAGCAGGGGTGACAGACAACACCTGCGGGCACTGGGACGTGCTAGGCACCACGCTACGTGCTTTCCGTGGACTTAGTCCTCGAAACTGCATAAGGAGTCAGCTGTTAGCAGCCGCGCTTCACGGACGAGGAAACTTTGGTTCAGAGCAGTTTTATAACTTGCTCAGCAATAAGTGGCAGTGCTGGGACTGGAATGTAGTCTGAAGGAAGCCCAACCATACTGGGCCACTTGTCTGTCTGGAGTCTGGGGCCAGAAGCAGCAGAGAGAGACGAAAAGAAGACAAAAAGGAAGAACCCAGAGGTGGACCTTGGGCATCCGAGGCACTGTCCTACCATGCAGCCAGTCAGGACCGTACAATGGGGATGGAAGCAGATGACCCACCCCCAACACTCTCTATTCCCAGAGCAGGGAAAATACCACAAGGAAACCACACAACTGCACGTGTCTCTGGAGAAAGTTCTGCGTTCTGCTCTCTGATTATGTTCCCCTGCTGTGGACATAGCCCCCTACACAAGCATGTATGTGGAAGATTAAAATATCATCTTTCACCGACTCTAATCACAGCCCTGGTGTTGAAAACTGGGAAGACGCCCACACATCCATTTGCAGGTGCACTGGTTTTCTATGTAAGCACAGGACGGGCAGTCCACCTTCAGCTTCAATTGTGGAATTACTTTAAAAAATTAATGAATCTCAGCACACGCTTTTTAGTGACACCTTCTCCCAGAGGTTAGATCCTTAATCCTTATGCAGAAGCAATTATTAGCAGAAATGGTTTTATTTATCAGCCTCCGCAACCTCCCATCTCTGCAGAGGCGTTTACAGAGTAGCACAGACAGTTCAATTAAAATGCAATTATCCCACGGAACTGCTATGTCTGTTCTAAGGTGTTTGTGTCTGATGAATAAAACACAGGGCTGGGAAGTGGGGAACTGGGCACCCTGTAGGCCACAAGGACCTCAAATAAGTGGTGACCTATCCAGGATTCAGTTTGCATGTCCATAAAATACAACTAATAATTTTCACCTTTTAAATAATCTTATAAGTCAGAGAAGACAAATACATAAACCAAAAAAGGAAAAAAAGAAGACAACAAAGACCAACTCAGTGGAGTACTTTGAGTTCTTTGTCATTATTAGGGGTGGAGCAAACAACATCTCATCCAAAAGACTTTCTTTTTCTCTAGCTAGAAAAGTTTTCTCTTTTCTCTCTCTATCCAACCCCCAACTTACAAATCATTTACTTTGAACTTTCATCATATGTCCCTTAATATATTCCTGTTTGTTTCAAATGATATGTATAAATGTCTTATCTTCCAAAAGATTCTTGAGGGAAAAGAATGCTTATCATTCTAGCTCAGTGGAACGCCCAGGATGGTGCTCTACAGAGTATATTCCTAAACAAACGTAGTATGTTTGTTTGAGCTGAAATGGTGCCAGCCTGGGGATGGGTGTGAGGTTAATGCTTTCTTAAGAAAGATTATTTACAGTAGAATTTCTCTCTCTAGATTGTAAACTTCCTGAGATCAAGGACCAGTTCCCTCTGTGTATTTATGATTCCTGAGCACCTAGCATAGAGCCTAGCACATTGCAGACACTCCAAACATGTGAGATTGTATGAATGAATGAATGAAGTGAAAATCAGGAATACAAACTGTATTACAGGGAATTGCAAAGTAAGGCAGAAGAGACATGTGGTGGGTTTGTTGGAGAATTTTGAACAGGAAGGGGAAGCCTTGAATGGTAGCTTGAGGGAGCACCAAGGTTAAGGCAAGTTTTATTATTTTTATTGATGATTATATTTTTAGTCTGCTTCCCTGGTGGCTCAGAGGTAAAGAATCCACTTGCCAGTGTAGGAGATGCAAATTTGATCCCTGGTCCAGGAAGATCCCCTGGAGAAGGAAATGGCAACCCACTCCAGTATTCTTGCTTGGAGAACCCCATGGACAAATGAGCCTGGGGGGCTACAGTCCATAGCGTTGCAAAAGAGTCAGACACAACTTAGGGACTGTAAACAATATTTTTAGTTAAGAAAAGGAGCATGTTTACAGGCCTTAAAGAAGGGGTCTACTCTACCTGCAGCTGTGTCTTTATCTAGCTGTTCTTAATATGTGAAGTGCTATTATGGCAGACATTCAGTAATACTTAGATAAAGGGGGGAAAGTATTGCTATATGGAACAATGTACCAGCTGTACCCTGGTGGTAAGAGAACGCCCGCCACCCCAAGCAACAGTTGGAAATCTCCCTTAACTGCAACTTGGATTGGAGCTTAGATTGCTTTCTGTGTCGTTATAACAATTTACGCTCCTAATTATGACACAGATTGATCATGTATGCATAGGTTATCATGCCTCTGAAAAGTTAGAGTAACTATTTACAGTCTCAGATGAAGATGTCGGCTTCACCTTTCAGTACTGGCATTATAAAGAGACATTACTGTACTACATATTGGGTTGACCAAAATGTTTGGGTTTTCCTGTAACATATTATGAAAAACCTGAACACACCTTTTGGCCAGCCCAATACTTTCAGATTTTATCCTCAGTCACACCAGCTCATAATTTCAGAACTCTAAATCTGTCCCCTTTGTCGAAAAGGACAGAGTGGAGCACTGACAGGCTTCAGAGGCATCATCCGTTTGGTTTCAGCAGTTAAAAAGCTAGGGTTTCTCCCTTGAAAAGATTTTTTTTTTTAAAATCAAAAGCTGTAAATTCGATTAGGCAGCAGACTATAACTAATTCTCTCATTGTGGCAGGAACTGACTCTGTGTCACATATATGCTCAGGAGCATAGAAAACATCAGAAAACCTTTCTTGATCCCTCCAAGCAGATGAGACTTTGCCTTCTCTGAGCTGACATCAGAGATCAGTCTTATTACATGCTCCTTTCTATTTTTTTACTCATTTTATTTCCATTCACAAGCCGCCCAAAACCATTCTGCTGGACTGTAAACTCCTTGAGAAAAAATTTGTAGACATTCATTAAATTTTTCTTGATTTGAAAACAGAATGGTGTCGGGCTGATTTTTATCTGTAATTTAGATCAGAGAACTCTCTGAGGTGTGGTGATATTTTAAAAAGAAATATCCTACAATATTTAATAACAAATATCCTACAATATTTTTATTGGTCAAAGACCAGCATTTTTTGGAAAATGACTTTTTTCCTGGTGATGTTTCAGTTCAGGGTCAATGGAAGATTTACTTCTCTTTTGAATTTCAGTCTGGTCCAAGTCCTTTGGTTGGTGTGGTTTTCATACTTCAGCTCCTCTAATTTACTAGCCTCACCAACTTTGATTTTTACTGGAGAGGGAATATTGGGATATTCATTTTGATGCCAAATTTAAAAAATTCTTACTGTTAAAAGATTAGAGCTGATAATTCTGATCCAATTAAGACTCAACTATTTTTCAGCTAATTTCCCCTTTAACACCAACTCCAATTTGTAGAACTTGCAAAAGTGTCTAAGGCAGATATCCATGGGTGTATAGCCTTGTTCTTCCTGTCCTATCTTAATAAGCTAAGGAAAGCTGTTTATGGATAATGGAACAGCTGCCAGATTCCACCCCCAGGCTGGCAGCAGCTCAGCTGTGGGAGGAGTGATGCTTAAAATTTGCATATTCTCTGTATACATACAGTAGGCATATATCCTTATTAGTTTGAAAAATGACATTTCAAAACCCTACTTGCCTACTCAGTTCTTTTGTAAGAAGCATGAGTGGAGACCAGGTAGATATGAAAATAAAATAGATTCAAGCAAGAGAAGAGAGAACTGCATTAATTAAGGTGGGAGATGATGGCTGACTAGGATAGTTGAGTAGAGATGGACCAATTCAAAGTTATTTTGAGATCCTATCTGAAGGACTTGGTGACCAACTGGATGCGAGAAGTGAGGAAGAGGAAGGGATAAGGATAAGTCCCTGCGTCTGGTTTGGGCTACAGGTGGGTAACAGTGCCATCCGCTGAAATGAGAAATGTTGAAGTTGGTCTGAGGTTGAGAAACAGCAGATGAATTTCATTTCCTAGATAGAGGTTGAATTGAAATTGAAAGACATTCAGGTAGAAATGTCCAGAAGGCAGTTGGATATGTGGGACTGAGGAACAGGAGAGAGGATGGACATAAAGACTGGCAGTCATCAGCATACAGATGATGACTGAGGCCATGGACAAGGTAAGATTTCCCAGGGTGAGGACCTTGGACAAAATAGAAACACCAATATCTAGGGGATGTGCAGAGGACGAACAGCCAGCATATAGTGAAATGGCTAGGAAAAGCTACAAAATACAGTGTTGAGGAGGGCAAAGAATATGAATGTATCATCAGGGGTGGCAAATGCTGTTGAGAAGTCAAGGGGGGCAAGCTTTGAGAAGCATCCTTTAGACTTAGCAATAAGGCAATCTTGGCAAGAGCTGGTCTTTGGAGTGGTGAAAGTGACAGCAAGACAGAAGTTAGCTGAGGAGAGGAAATGGAGACATTAAATATTCAAAACTCTATCAAGGAGTTTATCTGTGAAGAGGGGAAGGTGGACTGGGACACAGCATTAGAGGACTAAGGGTTTTTGCAAATTGTTGTATTTTAATGCAAGATCTGAGCACATATTGAATGCGGATAGGAAGAAGTCACTGAAGAAGGAAAGGCTGGACCCATGAGGTGGGAATGGGGTGGGATTTAGAGAGTCAATAAAAAGAGAACCTCGACAAAGCAATGGATCCAGAGCAGGGCAGGAGGAGACAGTCCTTTTTTTTTTTTTGTAAAGAGGTAATAAATAGCTGCTATGAAGAATGGGAGAAGGAGTCAGGATTCCTTTTCTGTCTCCCCCATTTGGTAACTAACTGGCTATACTATATATAGCTCATCAAAGATGCTTTTCAACTACACAGAACATTCAAAGAGTATTGTGTACAAATGTAATCTGAAAAATTACTGTTGCTAGATGATTACCCTAAAATTGAAGTAGCATAAAAATATAAAATAGGCTACATTTACATCTTTATAAATCAGCATTTCTTAACACTTCGAACATTCTTTGAAAAACAATCTACATGGAACACTAGCTTAAGCCACCTTTCTTAAAGGAGAAACAGCTAAATGCAATCAGTAATTCTGGCCACGGGACCATGAGTACAGAAATGTGCCTGGTAGGGATCATGAAGAATTCACTCCTGACTCAGTAAGCCAGATAACATGAGCCAGACTGGCTGTGGCAAAAGCTGGTTGTGCATCCTCCCCTTTTTCCTGGCGAACAGAATTCTGACTGTTCATTTCTGAGGTGAAGAGGTGTTTTGGCCTAAGAGATGAGTCTTGGTGGGTCCAAGTCAATCTGGCTTAGGAATGGACACAGGACATAATTCTTGCCAATAAAATGACATGTAGAAGTCTACTGGAAGAGAAGGAGACTTATGGACAAGCTTTCCTCCCTCTTGGGAAAAGGAGCACAAGGAAGAAGCATATCTTTTCCATCTCTGAATACATATAGTGTCTGAGACTATGGGATCCAGAGGGGAGCTCGTCCAGGAGAACAGAGGATACACTCAGGATGCTGAACACAAGATGGAAAGAAGCAGGTCCTTCAGGGATGCCACCTGAACTCTTCCATTAACCAACCCCAGAACCACCTTACCTTGGAATTTCTCACTATGTGAAATCATATTTTTTTTCCTGTTTTTTTTAAGCCATTTCTAACTACAGTTGGTTAGCATGGCAGGATGGAGTCAAAATGATTGAACTGCAACAAGCAGGAACTGGAAAAAAGTTGAAAATAGGAGAGAAGTATTTGCCATCCTATAAATAATAGTTATTTTATTAAGAGAATCTACTCAATAAAAACTAAGGGGGAAGGGTCCCGGTGGGAAGGAAAGAGAAGATTGGGAGAAAAAGGCAGCGACGAGTCCTATTAATGCCTCTTTTGTCCTCTCCATCCTTTGGGAAAATGGACTGTATTGTCTTTATTCCTCTAATACCCTGTGTGTCCTTGATTATTAACTTTTACTTCTCAGTCTATGACTCATTCCCAATCTCATACGTCAGAATTCCACTAATAGTTTCTGAGAGAGAAAAAACACAAGTACCAATTACTCACTGAGGATATCCACCCCTTCCATGGTGGAGCACTGACAGGTCACTAAATGAACTAGACCTTCGACCCCGATTCCCACTGAAGTCTGTCCAGAGCCCTCCAGGGCAGAAACGTCTGTTTCACCAACCCTACTGGCTCATTTACAACTAGGGATCTAAAAGTCACCTCCTAAATATATTCTGTACACAGTTCTAACCTTTACTACTCTGTATAGTCCTCTTCAGATGCCTCCAGGAAAGCTACATTTTAACACCCCTATACTCTTCTGCTGCTGCTGCTGCTAAGCCGCTTCAGTCGTGTCCGACTCTGTGCGACCCCATAGACAGCAGCCCACCGGGCTCCCCATCCCTGGGATTCTCCAGGCAAGAACACTGGAGTGGGTTGCCATTTCCTCCTCCAATGCATGAAAGTGAAAAGTGAAAGTGAAGTCGCTCAGTCGTGTCCTACTCTTAGCGACCCCATAGACTGCAGCCCACCAGGCTCCTCCATCCATGGGATTTTCCAGGCAAGAGTACTGGAGTGGGGTGTCATTGCCTTCTCCGCCTATACTCTTCTACCACCGCCTATAACAACAAATTTATCATGCCTTCAGTGGTGCTAATCATCATCCAAAGAAATTCTCCTTACCAGTTATTTCTTCTCTGTCTCGGATATATACCACTAGACAACTTGGGCTCATTCTAAAGATTTCTAACATCTAATTGCTTGCTCTTTCAAAGCATCTCTCAGATTTACCACTCAACTCCCTTTGTCTGCATCATAATGTCCCATCTGAAACATATCAATCACACCTCGGCTCAAGGTCTCTGGTTCTCCTCTGTCCTACTCACCACTAGCTTTGTTGGCATGTCACCTCGCCACTCAGGAGCCTGGCTACAGGGGTTCTCATTTATTATGGCACCAACCCAGGCTCTTCTGGAGGGCTTCCAAGGCCCTGCCTAATCTGGCTACACCATATTCTTCCATGGTCTTCCAGTCAGACCAACAAGCTGGACACTGTCAAACACACACACTGTTCTTTTAGCTCTGGCTTTCCATTATGCTGGTCTGTGAGTGTCTCTGCTTTCCTAATCCATCTCACTTCTCTAAGCCCAGCTCTAATCTCACCTCCTCCCTGAAGACTTTGTAAGCATTCCAGCTCTTTCTTCTTTGAACTCCCAGTACATTCACTATAGCACCTAACTGTCTAGTAAAGGTCCGTTCTCTTTCCCTGGCTGGGCCATACTGCTGGTTAGACAAACCATGTCCTACACTTCTGGGTGTTCTCAGAGTACCCGGTCAAGTCCTGAGCACTAGGTATAAGAGATAACCATTTATTAATTGAATGATCAACATTCAGGGGGTACCTTGCCTCTTTTTCTTATGATTTTAGTTATTGTGAGGCCCAGGAAGAAAGCAAGGGGCAGCTATGTCCTGCAGCCCTTGGCAAGCTTGACATGCATTTCAGGAGATATCTGATACAGCTGTCAGGATCCCATTTCCAGAATGGAGATAATCATTGTCCACGGAAGCATCACTGGGCTGATGGTTCTTATCAGCAAGGAATCAGAATGGAAGCCCGACCGGAGCGTGGGGCAGGACAGTCTGGAACTGCATTTACCACTGTGGCTTCCTCCAGTGGAGTCACTTGGTGCCAGGGGAGGTGGATGCGGCTTGTCCATCAGCATGCCAGATGAGGGGGCTCCTCCCAAGGGGACAGAGGGGATGGAGTAAGGGCCAGGGACACCGGAGACAGAGGGAGGGTACCCGGCCTTTGCTGCTTTCCCTGCTTCATACACTGTGGAGGGAGATGAAGAGCAAGAGAGATTACATCGTTCCACCCTCCACAACCCTCACACCAAAAATCCCTGAAGATGCGCTTAAGGGAGCTCCGGGATGTATGCGCGGGCTTGCGTGTGTTTGTGTGTGTGTTCCACTAGGCCTGACTTGATTCATTGGACACACTCTCCCCCACTCTCCTGGACTCCTCCAGCAGTGACATAAGGGGTTATAGTGTTTAGAGTGCCTGGCAGCTGAGTAATTCAGTGGTGCTGGGAGCTGTCACGGCAGCCTCCCCTGTGACCGCAGCAGCCCGCTCTTAAGCACCCTGGCTGCAGGCTGCCTCAGCCCTCTGTAGGAGGCCTAGCACTCGCACTGCCCAGGGCTGCTTCCAAGACGATCCTAACCTCTTCTAGAGAGGCAAAGCCAGCAATGCGCTGACACGTGGCCCTGCTCTTCGAGTTCAAAAGCAGAGCAAATAACCTGACACCTCACAGAAACCGCTGTGTTCCTAAGGATACTAAAGACACATATTGTGTCTCTCTCCGTCAAGATGTTTATGGCAGGGGTTCCAAACTCAATGCCTATATGGGCTTGGCTAGGGAGGTAAAATTGTGAATCCCCAAATGAGGACTAGTTCCTTTGTGGACCATTTTGTCACAGGAGTAAATAAAACTCATCTGTGGCTAGAGGGGACCCAAAGGCTGTACTTTGAACATGCTGCTGGTAAAAAGAAGAGTTCTCTGCATGTGAGAGGCATGGCCAGAGAAAGTTTTCTCTAGTTTGGATGCCCAAGGAGAGGCAAAAGCCTTGCCCCACAACCTCACCATCCTGAACCTGCCCTTCCTTTCATCAATAGTGTTAAAGAGAATTCCAAATGCAGGGGCGGTGAGTGTGGATCAAAAACATGGAGAGGTGCCTGTGTGTGAGAAGGCAAACAGGAATGGTCATCTCAGGAAGTCAGGGGCTCCCAGGAGAGGACAGTCTGGAATGATCCGTTTTGCGGTGGAAGGAAAGGTGGCGGACAAGGCGCTCAGGGCACACCGCTGTCTGATGGAAAGGTGACGTTTCTTTTGGTCATTCTGTGTCTCCCCATGCGTCACGTTACTCACAGGCCTGAGGGCAGCAGCAGGAGTCTGGGCAACACGGGCAGCGGATGTAGCAACAGCAGCTATGAGGGCAGCACTGGCACCAGCAGATCCCCACCAAGACGAAGAAGAGGAAGACTCCCAGGATCACCAGACCAACAAACACCCACTCTGGAAGGATGCACAGAGAAACCCACACTCGTGGCGGCCCCCTGCTGGGGTCTCCCTGTGAGAGCAAGAGTGGGAGCAGCCTAGGGAAGAAGGCACCTTGTAACAGGGAGCAGAGCCCCCAGACTCAGGAGGGGCTCTGAGGCTGAGAGGTGCAGACCGTCCTAGGGCTGCGCTGTGGAGGGCAGGGACGGTTACCCAGGTCATACTGAGCACACATAATACAAAGTGCTGGGAGCAGTTTCAGGGCCCCTTCCCAGGGAATGGGCTTACCTTATTGATTGTGGTGTCAGAAGAGGTAGGGGACAAGAGCAGAGAAATTCCTGGCTGGGGACAGGGGACTTTGCTTGCTGAGCTATAAAGTGGTGATTTCCATGAATACATATCTTTGGTAGTCAAGTTAATCTTATCCCTTAATAGTGTAAGTCCCGAGAAAAGCTCTCCATGTCTGTGTGGTCTAAATCAGAACACCTGTAGGTGGTCCAGGTCCCTTATGTAGCCATCTGCTTTCCCTGCTGATCGCCTCTTGACACCTTTCCTGTGCTCAGCATCAGAGCTGAGATTAAAACCATTTCCTTGAAAAAACTAGAGACATAGGCTCTGGTAGAGAAATGCTGTCCCTGTCCCCTAAGAACGGTTTGATCACAGGCCGGCTGACCAAGCTACATAGCCAGCACAGCCACGGACTAAAGTGATTCAGGCTGTGATGACTGGCAAGGCTAATGTGTATATCTGACCATGTTTGTTAACATCAGCTGTTTTCACAGCTCTGCCAGAGAGTGAACATGAATTTAATTCATTTGCCTATCCAACAGATAAAGAGAAAGGAAACAAATTCCATTTGACTTAGAGAAAAATGACTGTGGCCCTGGAGGGACTTGATGTCATGCTTCTGGGACTTGGCTATAAGACCTAATGTCCTCCTGGGGGCCTGGGACAGACTGGAATGAGCCATGATTTCCTTTCAAAGCAAAAGATTAAAGCGATTCATTTTGATTGAAAACCATCTACCAAAAATCCCTTTGCAACAAACTTCAAGTATACATTATTTTGTTTGCATTTTAGTTATTAAATATTTCTTCAACAAAATAGGACATTCATTTGGAGCTCGAGAATATGACATTTTGGTTAGATAAAGGGTTTTGTGATAATGATAAAGTTATTTGACCTTTGCTTAGAACATAATTTTCTCAGAGAAAACACACAACTTAGATTTCCTAAGTGTCCCTCTTCACTCACCCAACAGAAGTACACTCAAATTAACCAGGTCACCCTCTCTTCAGGGCGGAAGTGAGAAGGCCAGAATGTTCTGGAAGAGCTTCTTGCTGAGGACAGTAGATAGTTGAAGGCTTTGGCATTGCCTTTGCACTAACATAACAACACAATGTGACCTGAGATATGGGCCCTGAGGACTAGAAGAGCTGTGTGGTATGGTAGCTACAACTTGGGTCAGGCAGGCAAGGATTAAAGACTGGCAGGTTGCCTTGGAGAAACAAAAAATGTTAGCCATGAAAGGATTCTTGGAGTCAGAAGGGGGGAAATTCGGAGGGCCAGGACAGATGTGAGAACTTTTCCTTGGGACTCGGGGATGCAACATCTAGTTCGAAGCAATACAGTGTAACATTGTGGGGTTTTTTGTGATGAAAAAAATGAGTACAAATTGACTGAACTCTGGATAAGGCGGATCACAAAGAAATGTCTATTTGTGATCTTGGGATCAACATCAGTAAGAAGAATGTCTGTATTTGGGTTAACCAGCTAATGGGGAAGGATCTGGAGATTTCACAGAAGAGTGAAGCTCAACTGTGAGGACTCTGGATATTTCTCAAAACTTGAATCAAGTCTAAAACAATCACTAGGATTATTTTGTATCTTTCTGTTGCTCTCAATTATTAGTCAGTTCTTAACCTTTTGGCAGAAGTCCTCCAAAGCAAAACTGAATCTCACCCTTTTCTACTTTCTGTGTTTGGATATGTCCTCTCCCATAGTTCATTCTTGTTTCTCTCTGAGCTCCTTCCATGATGCACTATAGTGCAGCATTGCTGGCTGGCTAGCTGATATGTTCAACGGACACTACATAAAAAGACAGAGGTGTGCATTTGCTGCAGGTGTCCTTGACAGGGCCCATGGACCCCAGGGATTTAGGAGGTCAAAAAGTCCTAAATTGCTTTGTTATTGCTTTGTAATTGCTTTGTTATTGTATACAAAGCAATATGCTGCTGCTGCTAAGTCGCTTCAGTCGTGTCCGACTCTGTGCGACCCCATAGACGGCAGCCTACCAAGCTCCGCCGTCCCTGGGATTCTCCAAGCAAGAACACTGGGTGGGTTGCCATTTCCTTCTCCAATACATGAAAGTGAAAAGTGAAAGTGAAGTCGCTCAGTCGTGTCCGACTCTTAGTGACCCCATGGACTGAAGCCCACCAGGTGCCTCCATCCATGGGATTTTCCAGGCAAGAGTACTGGAGTGGGGTGCCATTGCCTTCTTCAAAAGCAATATAGATCGTATACAATGCAATATAAACCTGTAAATGTGTACTTTTCAAGGTAGGAGGGGTACATAGCATTCATAAGGTTTGAAAAAAATGTTTTGATAAAGTTATAAAAGGCAATTCCAAGTAACGTGGTTGTACAGTGATGAATGGGTAAACATTAAACTTGGGCTTCCCTGATAGCTCAGTTGGTAAAGAATCTGCCTGCAAAGCGGGAGATCCCAGTTTGATTCCTGGGTCAGGAAGATCTGCTGGAGAAGGGATAGGCTACCCACTCCAGTATTCTTGGGCTTCCCTTGTGGCTCAGCTGGTAACAAATCCGCCTGCAGTGCGGGAGACCTGGGTTTGATCCCTGGGTTGGGAAGATCCCCTGGAGAAGGGAAAGGCTACCCACTCCAGTGTTCTGGCCTGGAGAATTCCATGGACTATACGGGATTGCAAAGAGCTGGACATGACTGAGCAATGTCCACTTTCACTTTCAAACATGAAACTTAGGGAACAGGAATGCAGATAAATAACAACTCCATTAAAGACACTTTACAGCAACTGGGTGCAACCAAGATTCTGAGACTGTCACAGGGCCTGCACAGCTGACACAGAAGGCCTGGGCCCCGTCTCAGCCTGGTTTTAACTACCATTATTCTTTTAGGGCCTAGTAACAGAAGAAATACAATTTGAAGGCTCTTCCAATGGGCTTAGTTCATCCTGGAAAATACCACAGACATATATAGACAAATGTGCAAATAAGTTAAAGGAGCAATTAGTAACTAATGCAGAAGCAAGACAGATGGAGGGATAGCAAATTAAGCAAATACAGAGTTAAATGACTGAATACCTGGCATAATCTCCACAGCAAAACTGGGCAAGAGATCAGCAAGCAGCCCTGTTCTGCCTAGAAGAGGTGGAAGGAAAAGAAGAAAAGCGGTTACTCCAAAGGCAAATACAGCCTGAAGCCTGGCTTCAGTTGGTACCATCCCTACATGGGGCCACTGATCCTTGCTCTTTGAGTGATGAAAGGCACATCACCAAGGCTAGGCTCAGTCAAGACCATGACCTTCTCCATCAATCCTCGGCAGCCATTTAGGAGAACTCTGCACCTAAACCAGGCAGAAGCAGAAACAGAACTTTCTTTCCAACTATTATAGAAGGAGGAGATCTTTGCTTCAAATACAAAAAAAATCCTGCTTGATACATACCATCTCCATTCATTTATACATCCACATATTTTATTGGAAAGTCAAACGCATCTGTATCTAAATGGTCAACCTACATCTTCATACATCTATATACAGCCCCATGGCCATATAAAAACAAAAGTACATACTTGGTTTTAACTTAGAATTATCTCCCTACATCATTCTGTTTATAGACTAAAGATATGTCAATGATTAAAATTTTCAAAGGGAAGGAAAAGATACAGCTAGATCAGTTACACATTCTTCAACATTCCTTCTGGATTCAGAAACATTCTGTACAATGTATATGGTATGGCTCTTCCATATGGCACCCGCAGCTGGAGTGGCATGGGACCAAGTGCCTTCTGCATGATATAGCACAAAAACTTAAGGGCTGGTGTCAGAACAGGTGCCACTCAGGACTCTGGGAAGCAAAGAGCTGTACAAGAAACAGCACCCTAGAAGATGTGCGGAAGGAGATTAGTCTTTTAAAAAAAACTGGCCTGATTTATACAGAAAGAAGTGCTGAATCTTCCACCATGTTCTCATATCCAGGTAAATGTAAAGGCCAGGATAGAACTTCTGCCCCTACCAGGTTCTATCCCATGCAGCCTTATTAATAAACAAGTTCTACTAGGTGACAACTAGCAAACTCGACTCATTTCAGACTTGTGGCGCCAAAGGTCACTATGATTCCTAAGCCTGCAACTGAATCTGACTTCATTTATGGGCATGACATATGCCTATAGAATAGCTCTGTCCAGTAGAAATTAATGTAAGTAACTGGCAATTTTAGCATTTCCAGTAATAGCATTAAAATAGCACTTTTTTTTTTTTAAGTTGAAATTAGTTCTCCCTCTGGAAGAGCCCAGCATTGGAGCCTGCTGGGGGGGGGGGGGGGGAGGGGCGCGGTGGTCCCAGCCTCATGTCCTCCTGCAAGAGGAGATGGCTGATCCTTGGCACAAATGCATTGGTTATGCAGTAACCCTAGCAAGTCAAGCTGGAGACGTGGTTCATGAAGCTCTAAGAAATGAAACGAATGCTATGATTAAAAGCTCTCCAGTTGATTGGGTAACTGCTACTGGCTTCCCTGGTGACTCAAATGGTAAAGAATTCGCCTGCTAATGCAGGAGACCCAACTTCTATTACTGGGTTGGGAAGATGCCCTGGAGGAGGAAATGACAATCCACTCCAGCATTCTTGCCTGGAAAATCCCACTGACAGAGGAGCCTAGCAGGCTACAGTCCATGTGGTTGCAAAGAGTCAGACATGACTGAGAAACTAACACAAACATACACTGATCATAAAGTTGAAAAAATGCTTACCTCTTCCATAAAGTAAAAGTATCTGTGGTGTTGGAGAGACTCCTGAGAGTCTGCTGGACTGCAAGGAGACCCAACCAGTCAATCCTAAAGGAAATCAGTCCTGAATATTCATTGGAAGGACTGATGCTGAAGCTGAAACTCCAATACTTTGGCCACCTGATGCGAAGAACTGACTCACTGGAAAGACCCTGATGCTGGGAAAGATTGAAGGCAGGAGGAGAAGGGGATGACAGAGGATGAGATGGTTGGATGGCATCACCAACTCCATGGACATGAGTTTGAGCAAGCTCTGAGAGTTGGTGATGGACAGGGAAGCCTGGCATGCTGCAGTCCATGTGGTCGCAAAGAGCTGGACATGACTGAGCAACTGAACTGAACTGATATATCTCACAGTTTCATTAGTAAGTAATCTGTGGCAGTTGGGGAAAAAAGGTGTCTTAACTGACAATCCTACATGGATCATTGACCCTACTGATGGAACAACTAACTTTGTACATGGGTGCATACTAAGTCACTTCAGTTGTGTCCAACTCTTTGAGATTCTGTGGACTGTAGCCTGCTAGGCTCCTCTGTCCATGGGATTCTCCAGGCAAGAATCTTGGAGTGGGTTTCCATTCCCTTTTCCAGGGGATCTTCCTGATCCAGGGATCAAATCTGCACCTCTTGTCTCCTGCATTGGCAGGCTGGCTGTTTATCACTAGTGCCACCTGGGAAGCCCCATCTTTGTACATAGGTATGTTTAAAAATGTTTAATATTGTAATTACTGTTTGTGTATTAACTGAATGGACTGTTCGATATGTTTTTCACAAGCACATCACTATTACAAAGCACAACTCCAGGCGTCTGGTCTCTCTGGCTCACTTAGAAGACAACTTTTCCTGTTGAGGTGTGTTAAAGAAAAAGTTACCCATGTATGTGGCTTATATTTTGCATCTAAAGGTCATAGTTGGTCACTGATCCTCTCCTCTATCAAATCACTCCACAGAAACGCAGCTCTGACAAAAGTCAAAGAAAAGAGGAGCTCTTCCAGGACTAGAGGAAGACGTTGCAGCAGAGGCAAGGTGCAAGGGAGTCAGGTGAGAGGACTCTGCTCACTTTATTTTTCTTGGCTCTCCTCAACTATACCAGGCCAGTGTAGTGAAATGTGTCCCGGTCATATCTCCTGCATGGTCCCACATTTGAAAAGTTCATCAGGACCAGAGTACATTCCCAGGAAAATGAAGCATGGAGTGGGCCACTAGCTTAGCTGTTTTAGGTTTTGGCAAGAAGGGTTTCCTTCTTTCTATCTTCCTTCTTGTGCAGCTGACATGGTAAGAGCAGTCTGCTGCTTGCAAGGTCTCTTGGAAAGACAAGTAGGGGCCAAGTAGGTCACTGGAAAATAGCATCTTGAAGGAGAGTTCTCTGACTAGCCTTTGGCCTCAGCCTTCATGAAAGGCTGAGAGGTAACGGTAAAGCTTACATGTGGTCCAGTCCAGTTCCCTATGAGAGACACAGATATGGGGCTAAAGTCCAAGCAAGTGATGAAGAGCATCCATTGGTCTCATATGGAGTGTCTGTGGACAAATATTTCTTGGAAATCAACAAGGTAACAGACAGGTGGTCAAGGATTTGGGAATTTAGGATCTTAGACATCTCTTAAAGGAATAATTAGTATTAATTACCAGGCAACAGCCAATGATCAAAAAGTCAATATACTTTGCTTTTTATCAAGCCAGTTATCAGATACATAAGGTTTTTTTTTTTAATATGGACAATTAGCACTTCTAAACATATCTCTTATCATGTCTAGTAAAATGAGACATTTATTGTGTTTACTCTCTAGTTCTCAAGCCTACCAATGTTTTAAACATCCTTTTATGTGCTATAGCCCAAATCATTAATTACATTCATAATAGAAATGTTACCAATGATACAAGCTATTGATTTGTATACAGTTTCTCACAGAAAATTAGCTACGTGATAATCATTAACTATAAATATAAAATCATTAACTATAAAAAATTGAAGGAGGATATGGTGCTCACACCTGTTATATAGAGCATGTTCTATTGGAGAAAGTAGTGGACTGGGAATCAGGGTAATAAAGGCAGCTTTGCCAAGAGTTTACTTGCTGACCGTTAACAGGCAAATTCCTTCCTCTTTCTAGGATTCAGTTTTCTCATTAGTCAAGTAAAATATTTGAGGAAGAGATCCATAATAGGGAGACCTTACATCTTGGTTTGTCTAAGACAGTCCTGGTTTATGCCTGGTGTAATTATTAAGAACACCCCTTTTTAATTTCAAAGTCTTCTAATTTGGACAATTATTTATATGGTCACCCCATCCATAACATTTTCTACTCTCCAATCTGATACTTAGTGATTAGAGTTGCAAACTCAACTCTCCAGTAGGTAATGCAATCAAGTGCAGCTGCCCTTCTGTAGTACAACCAACAGCAGTTAAGGGTGTGGCAAACAGCATATGGTGTCTGTAGGGGCTGCTCCTACCCACCTCTAGACAATTGTTACCTCACAGAAATGTGTCTTCAAGGTTGCAAATCTTCCTATTTTTCAAGATTAGCCAGACCTCAGATTTTTATGTAAAAAATCCCGATTTTCAGATGTTGGCAACTGATTCATAAATTGTTAAAAAGCATTGGGCAAGCCATACAAAATATGTTTGGGGGCTATAAAACCTAGAGATCATGTGCTTGCAATCACTGAGGGATATATATGAAAGTGAAAGCCGCTCCAATGTGTCCTATTCTTTGTGACCTCACAGACTACACAGTCCATGGAATGTGGAGAAGGAGTATTTCCCTTCTCCAGAGGATCTTCCCAACCCAGGGATCAAACCCAGGTCTCCCACTTTGCAGGTGGACTCTTTACGAGCTGAGCCACAAGGGAAGCCCAAGAATACTGGAGTGGGTAGCCTATCCCTTCTCCAGCGCATCTTCCTGACCCAGGAATGGAACCAGGGTCTCCAGCATTGCAGGCAGATTCTTTACCAACTGTGCTATCAACACAGATATAATTATGATGGGTAAAACACAAAAGCTGGGTTTCCCCAGAGACTGTTTAAAACAACATCTTGATGGTGTTCTGACACTACTTGTACACACAGAATGTTAGTGAATATAAGCTCTAGGCACGATGTTCAAATTAAAATCTGAAAGCAACAGTATGACACACCAAACTGTTGGCCCTTATTTCTGGGGAACTGGAATGGGCATCATGAAGAACAATGAAGGGGCTTTCATTTTTTAGATTTTTTTTTATATGTGTAATTAAAAAACTTACAATAAGAAATATGGACAGGAGGTTCACAAAACTTGTCACTCCAACAGAGAGACATGCATCAGGCTTCTCATTCTCCCTGAAGCAACAGCCAAAAGCTGAAGTTCCAGAAGGCGGTAAAGCCTTCCCATAATGCACCCATGCAGTGTTAGACCCAGGGTGGTGTGAGTGACAGAATTTGGCAGTAAAGTGGGTAAAATTAAATGTCTTCAAAATTCAGAATATAGTAGGGGTTTGGGGATAGCTGATAATACCACTATGTTATGTCAATAGCAGAGAGAAGAGGGAGAGAGAGAAAAGCTCTCTGGCTTTTATACCATGACCTATATTTTCCTGGAGCTAAAGGCATTTTAAAAAGTGGATTTATACTGAAATCCTATATTTCTGAAAGTCATTTTGCTTTCAGCCTCTTGCTTAACAATTTCTAAGAAATGCTGTTGTCAGTTAGAAATGCTCTAACTTTTCTTCCCGTTCTCTTCTATTCTATCACATCCAATGAAGGTTTGATCTTTGAGAGTCCAAACAACTGCAGTAAATACATTCCAGATTTCCACCGCACTTTACTAACACTTGTGAATCACTGTCATTTTTCTAGGATTCAGTTAAGAGTGGCAATTAGAAGTTACTTTACTGTCTAAGAATAGGATAGAGAACAGACCTCACAAATAGAAGTCACCTTTACTCTTTTCAAACCCAGCTCAAGTTATGACTAGAAAATAGTTTTCATGTAAGCACTCAGTTTTCCCCAAACCTTGCAGAATCCAATATTTTAAAGAAACTTCCACATGAATAGACCAAATGAATCAAGCATACTAATAGTTTGTAATGCACATACGCATATGCCAGTATCATACCATACCATACCATCAGAAACTTCACAGCCCAAAACATTCACATATTTTGGGTTGAATGATGAGGGCAGAAAACAATCATTGTGAATAAAATAACTTACAGATTTTAACTATATAATTCCCCATTTCAGCCGTTCTCTGCCACTGACAACTTGAAGTTATCCCCAACTAAACTCTTGGTACATATTCCTGAGAACAAGTTCATTTTTGGAATGTCTCCAATTCATCCATTCAATCAATAAGGAAATGTGTATTTGTGCCAGGTGGAGACACAGAGAAGAAGACATGATCCCTATGCTTGAAAGTCACAGGCTTGCCCACGCAGCTTGTCCAACAGTGTGAGATTAAGAACTCAGCTTTACTTATCTGCTTCTGTGTCATATGACTTACCAAGGTCAAAGGACTATCTTCCTGCCAAATTCCATGTTTTCATCAGCTTTTGGGAGGCATTTTTGACATCAAGTTCCCCCTAGTCATGAGGCCTTCCCTCAGAGACACAGTCCCTGGCCTGGTTTCCCACTGTTCTCCTACCTGTGGCATTATTTTTGCATATTTACAACAGACCATGTCCTGGCAACATCTCCCCAAGGCTGGCCAGGTCCTCAGTGCAGGATGCACTTACTTTCTGTACTAAGATAACTAGCTAATGAACTTCTGCTTCTCTCAAATCCATAGCACACACAGTCTGCAAAACTCCAAAATATGTTCTGACAGAGTCCTCTAAGAATACTGCTCTGATAGGGTGCATCCTCCTCCATGCTCCTGATGACCACTGTACACACCTTCATGAGAACACATCTTGCCTGCAGTGATTCCTTTACATGTTCCTCCACTAGCAGGATGGAAACCCTTCTGGGGCAGGGCCTGTGTCTGTGCTGCATCCCTAAGAGCCTGGCACAAGAAGTCACCTTACCCATCAGGACCTTGAAGTTCTCCCAGCAGCAAGTCCCATTTTCTATGCTAAACGTCTGATTTACTGCTCACCATAGTGCCTTTTATCCATCCCAGATGGAAATGGGCCCTTAATGAGGATCTGAAGGAACTGCCCATTCATTCAGCACTATGCTATGTACTGGAGAATATTTAGCAGCTCTGGACTCAGGGCTCAATGTCAGGAAGATCTTCAGATCACTAAAATATCCCCCAATCCCATTGTGCCATCTCGGGGAACTGAAGCACCACCCTACCCCAGCCCTACAAGTTGAAAGCCACCAGGCTAGGGTATTTTCAAGGCAGTCATTACAGAGAGATTCAATATGCTCCCCAAATTGGTTTTTGTCTCTAGTCTTAAAACTTAAATCCAAGTTCTGTTCCAAGCCTTTGAAGTACAATGGAAGGTACAGAAATTCTAGATGTAGGACAAACTTATTTTCAGATTTTTAGATCTGCTACTTAATTACTTGACTAAGTAATTATAAGACACATTAATAAGTAATAATAAGACACATTATGTTATGCACTGGAACTTATGAAAAGGAAAAACAGTACTTCCTTTCGTCCATGTGATGCCAAAACTGCTGAATCTCCATCCATTTCTCTGAAATGTACTAACTTGGGAGTCCTCCTTGGGTTTGCCAATATATTATAAAATGAACCTTCTGTTCAGGATAATCTAGAATGTTTTTCTTCCCCAGATCCTTGAGGTTCCCTCCTTTCCCCTTCTGCTTAATGCACATCTGGGCTTCATCATACTTCCAAGCTTTCCTAAGATTCCCTGGATCCGTTTTCAGTGATGCACTGTATCCACCCCTATTGTCTCAGCTCCTAACCCTCCAGAATGTTTCTCTCCTAAGTCTCTGAGAAGAACAGATGTTTCTCTCTGGTCCTTTAAAGTGTAAAGTTGTTTCTATGACTATTTGGAATCCCCTCAAATTGGAAATTTCCCAAGGGCACACACATCTCTGTTTTTATTCTATATTCCCATGGCAACCATGCATTCAATATATACAGTTTATGATTATCCATCACAAATGTGGACATAGCTTCTCTTTTATATGTATTTTTAAACTATGTAAGCATTTCATGTGTGTATTTTTTCTCTTCTTGTCCCTTTCATTTTAGTTCACTTCAAATTATAGGGAGTAATTCTGACATTGAATTCTCTCCACAAAATGACTAGTATCAGACCATCTGCAATTAACTGTTAATAAATGCTTCAGGCTTTTTTGGCAGTGGTTGTAAGCTTAGCCTAAGGCACTGACTTCTATTCACACAGAATTCTAGAATCAATACAATTGATTATATTGATTGAATCAATACAGTCAATACAATTCTAGAATTGTATTGCTAGAAAGGATTTCAGAGGTCATCTAATCCATAATCCATTTCATATTTTCAAGAACCTGAGGCTCAGAGAGCTTAAGATCTTACCCAAAATCACACAGCTGACTAATAATCAACCAGGAGTAGAACCTGGGTCTACTCACACGTATTCTTGTATCTTTCCCAATATCTCACTCCACCTCAAGCTTTGCTTATTCTAAATTTAGAAATGTTAGAAATGTGAAGCATTTCTAGTCTTTGCAATGAGCAATGCAGAAATCTGTGTTTGTGGCATTATTGCTCTACCTACATACCTCAAGTATAATTTTTGGATAGGAGATGGTTAACAATTCAACACCTTTTAAAGTTGTGACCAGAAAATGATTACTGAATACATAACACAGTATGAGCTAATTAAAAGGTATTCACTGTGCGCTACAAACTACTAAAAGTAATAATAAAAATGATTGTGAAGCACTCTGCCTTTGCGAAGTGCTATAGTGATCCAACTCTCTAGTCTTAGAGTGAACAGATGCAAAGGTATTATTAGTAATATAACATGCTCAACTTGGCATGAGATGAAAAGCTGAAGACAGGTAGATTTGACTCCAAAATGACACAGAGGAGGGTGGGATTTAAGGGAAGAACGAAACTGAGTTTCTTGGTGCCCAGTGTGATTTCCTGAGCTCACTGTGCTCCATCCATCAGACCAGCACAGATACCACAGATGCAAAGGTATCAAAATGGCTAGTTTCCTTAACCAAAAAAGCCCAGGAGGTCCGAGGCTGACCGCAGGGGCACACAGCTTGATAGGCCTTAGATGGTCAGAGCTCTGCCCTTTCCTCCATGGCCAGCCCCCTCTCAGTGCGAGGGGCTTGAGCGTGGGGCATTTCCCAGAGCAAACTCAGAGGCACTATCCCCCTGTGAACGAAAACCGGCAGACTCGAATAGCAGCAGCTGGCTCTGGAGAAAAATGCCGTCACTGTCTCCTGACCGGCTTTCAAGGGCTGCCATTCTTTCTTTCCAGAGCTGAGCCGATTTTCGGCGACGCCCACTGTCCCGCGGGCCCCCAGTGCCTCCCGTCCGCCGGCCCCGTCCCCGCCCTCACGCGCACCAGCTTAGCGCGTTTGCCGCCGCCCGGGTGCACCGACTACAATGCGCCAGGCGAGCTGACCCAGCTGCCCGGCTCCCGCCCGGGTAACCACGGCAACCGCGGGCTTCAGGAATGCGCACTAATTGAAGGCCCAGTTTCCTCCCACAGTGATGAGCAACAAGTGAAGCAAAAACAGTGAGGCGGGATACAGGCTTCGACGGAGGAAGGGGGGAGGGGAGGCAGTCACAGCTCGGGCTGGGTGGTTGTGGGGGAGGGGAGGGCAATGAGTGCCTTCAGGACTTCGTTTGTTCTCTTAACAACCCAGGGCAGTGAAGAGCCTAAACGTCCTTCACCCTTCAGAAACCTTCGCACACATTTTTCAGTGAACAAGTAGTACCGCAAACCACCACCTCTTTGCTTGCTTCTAGTAAATGAATGGAGATGTACACAGCCCTGTAAAAGTGAAAGTGTTAGTTGCTCAGTGGTCTCAGACTCTTGGTGACTGCATGGGCTGTAGCCCACCAGGCTCCTCCATTCATGGAATTCTCCAGGCAAGAATACTGGAGGGAGTTGTCATTCCCTTCTCCAGGGGATCTTCCCGACCCAGGGTCTCCTGCATTGGCAGGAGCTACCAGGGAAGCTGGTGCACATCCACAGGCTCCCTAATTAGAATGCCTGCTAACATTTTGGGGTCAGCAGGTGAAGGTGAGTTGAAACTAATTTGCTCCCAGCTTCTCTGGCTCTTCTGTTCTCTATAATTAAAACAAACAAACAAACAAACAAAAGAAACACCTTCCAGGTGATCATCTCTAGAGATGGGGTGATCATCACACCCATATGCCTGTTGTCTTGATATAAATTATTTAAAGTCTCCCCTTTTCACTCTCAACCTAATTGGGACAAGAAATTATAAGGTTGTCCTATCTAAAGTCTTTCCAAGTCCATCCAGATCCTAATCCAAGTCTTAGGTGTTCCCAAACCCTTCTAGCCTTCATCGAGTGGCCTGTATGACCTAATCCTTGTATGTAGGTCAGGTAGCAAACACTGTGTAATTAACGAGAAACAGGGGCTTTCAACAGCTACCAAAACATAGCAACCACAAGATTGCATGCTGGGACAGAATACCCTGAAACCCACTAGCAGGAAGATTCCCACGGGGTTGATTAGGGTCACCACTGCACAGCACTGCACAGATGTCATCGGGAAAAACATGAACCTATTAGTAACAGGATCGCCGATTCAGATGGCTCATTAAAGCCTCTGCCTATGGAACAGGCTAAAGGAAAATCGGCTCTCTAGGATGAGTCCCAGAACACAGAATTCCCTTAGAGGGTTCCCTCAGATGAGGGGTGCTACTGCTGCTGCTAAGTCGCTCCAGTCGTGTCCGACTCTGTGCGACCCCATAGATGGCAGCCCACCAGGCTCCCTGATCCCTGGGATTCTCCAGGCAAGAACGCTGGATGAGGGGTGGCACACTGCAAACTAGACGTGGGGGATGGCAAGAAGTAGAAGGAAACTGACGTTTTGTCATTGCTGTTTAGTCGTTCACTTGTGTCCGACTCTTGGATGACCCCCAGTCTGTAGCTTGCCAGGCTCTTCTGTCCATGGGCTTTCCCAGGCAAGAATACTGGAGTGAATCACCATTTCCTTCTCCAGGGGATCTTCCCAACCCAAGGATCAAACTTCCCAACCCAAGTCTCCTGCATAGCAGGCGGACTCTTTACTGTTGAGCCACCAGGGAAGCCCCGAACTGACATTTACTGAGTTTGTGTTCTGTGCTATTTAATCCTCACAATAGGTTTTCCATGTTAACTTTTGTTTTTCCTCCCTCATTTTTACAGATAAGGAACCATGACTCATAAACTTTGAGTTATTAAAGGTTATATGGCTGCACGGAGTCCACATAAATGTGACCCCCCCCCCCACAGCCCATGCTCTTCACAGTGGACCTTATCCAGTATCCAGATTGACCTTTGATCAAGATCAGGGTTTTGCAACCTTGGCACTATTCACATGTGGGGACAGATAATCCTTTGTTGGAGGTGGGAGGGCTGTTCTGTGCATTGTGGGATATTCAGCAGTCTCCTTGGCTTCTACCTGCTAGATGCCATAGTATCCCACAAGCTGTGGCAACCAAAGTGTTTCCAAATATTGCCAAATATCTTCTGGGGGGCAAAAGTGGCCCCTCTTGTGAATCAGTAGCCTAGATATTTAATATCAATACACTTTTTAACTTTTCTTGTATTATTCTCTCATTGCCTCAGAAATATAATACTTATCTTTATCAAAAGATGGTAATTTATATAGGGACAGAACAGTGCCTTTTATTTATTTTGTATCCTCCTTGTGTTAGGGACATAGTATGCAAACAAGACTGGTTAAAAGTTAAATCATAATGCAAATACAAGTCACACTTGAAGCAAAACTGACTCCATTCCATGATGCCCATCAAAGAACAAGGCTGTGATTATGCAGTAGAGAGGCGTGAAGGCTATCAGAGGCTTCTTGCAAAGAGTGAAAGGCATGATCCTCAGTCATTGGAGCAACCACAAACCCCACTGCACTCCTCAGATGGTAGAAGGCTCACTGACAGCCATTAAACAGAATCGACTTCTTATTGATGCCTGGCTGATTTTTCTGCCTCTTCCTTCTTCCCCACTCCTTCAACACATTACTCTGGTTCTTCTCAAAACCAAGATCAACAGAGGCATGTAGGTAAGCTCAGGGCAGAGTAGGCCAGAATTACGAGAAAGGGCAGGGAGTAAAGCCAGTGGGTCTGGGGCCTAAAAAGCTCTCTCCCGATATTAGTTCTGTGTCTCTGCTTTCATGGCAGCCTGTGCAGTTATTTCGACTCTTCTGGAAATCTGAAGATGGATAGGATAGGTCCACCTTCCAAGAGGAATCAACTCCACTTTAAGTCTTTCATCTGAAACCAAGATAGCTGAAATATAATCGAGTCTACAAATGAAAATGTAGGAACAGCCCAAATGGAAGATGTTCCAAAGGAGTAACCTCCAGATTTATGGCTAGAGTGTGGCTGTAATTAATTCCTTCTCTCCTTTTGGCCAGGAGTAAACTTTTCTTCTCCTCCAATTCTTTTCTCCTCTTCCTCTGTTTGTAAATCTTAGAGAGAAACAGCAGCAGCCACTCTCAGAGATCAAAGTTTTAGCAGGCAACAAAGACCTCTGAGGAGTCTGTTGCCATGGGAACTCTCTGAGCTGAAGCCCTTCTAATCGGCAAATCTCCTTGGTTAGCAGCACCGGCTGGCAGCGAGGAAGAGAAGGGGGAGGGGGAGTCTTGGCAACAAGTAATCTTTCTAAATAGCCAGAACTAATGGGGGGGGGGGGCGGTGGTTAGTACAACGGGATTCAAATTGAGGCAGCGCTGACAGAGGGGTGTGTGCCTGAATATTTCTGCACAGTCATAGAAACAGATTCCTATCAAAAATCCCTAAAGTGGATCACTAGTTCAGAGATGTCCCTCCATAGAATTCCCTGATTTTTCATTATGCTCTTAATGGCTTTTTAATGCTAGTAGGCCAAAAAGTTGATTTTAGATCCGAATAACAATTTCAGAGTCTTTTCCAATGACTCAACTCTTCGCATGAGGTGGCCAAAGTACTGGAGTTTTAGCTTGAGCATCATTCCTTCCAAAGAAATCCCAGGGCTGATCTCCTTCAGAATGGACTGGTTGGATCTCCTTGCAGTCCAAGGGACTCTCAAGAGTCTTCTCCAACACCGCAGTTCAAAAGCATCAATTCTTTGGCGCTCAGCTTTCTTCACAATCCAACTCTCACATCCATACATGACCACTGGAAAAACCATAGCCTTGACTAGACAGAGCTTTGTTGGCAAAGTAATGTCTCTGCTTTTCAATGTGCTATCTAGGTTGGTCATAACTTTTCTTCCAAGGAGTAAGCGTCTTTTAATTTCATGGCTGCTGTCACCATCTGCAGTGATTTGGGAGCCCAAAAAATAGTCTGTTTCCACTGTTTCCCCATCTATTTCCCATAAAGTGATGGGACCAGACGCCATGATCTTCATTTTCTGAATGTTGAGTTTTAAGCCAACTTTTTCACTCTCCTCTTTCACCTTCATCAAGAGGCTTTTTAGTTCCTCTTCACTTTCTGCCATAAGGGATTGGGGGCAGGAGGAGAAGGGGACAACAGAGGATGAGATGGCTGGATGGCATCACCGACTCGATGGACGTGAGTCTGAGTGAACTCCGGTAGTTGGTGATGGACAGGGAGGCCTGGCATGCTGTGATTCATGGGGTCGCAAAGAGTCGGACACGACTGTGCGACTGAACTGAACTGAACAATTTCAGGCACGGTATTGTGAATAATTTGATTTTTAAAAAATTTAATGCATGCCTGTTTCTCCACCTCTTGTCAAGGTAATATAAATCAGGATAAATCACAGGAGGAGATGGAAGGAAAAATAGAAGCATGACAGGAAAACATAGGTAATTCTGCTGCATTACCTTCACAGGGAAGAAGCAATTCCAACTTAGTGCCTACTCACAAGGACCTGCTGGGAGCAAGCCTATTTCTGGCCTCCTGGAATAGCATTGCATTTGGCCTAAAAAGAAGCAGAAATTGATGAATTCCACAAAATATTAACAGTGTGTGTTTTTGCCTGCCTGGCATTCTTTTCTTCTTCATTTGGAAACAAATGTCCAATTTCTCTTTATGAAGCTACTCCTTTTCCCTTCAATTCATATGGTTCATTTGGGGCTGGTGGTACCCTATGTTCCTCTCAGAATGCACAGCCCACCCCCAACAATAGGACTTTTGCCACACTATGGAGAGAGGCGGTTTATCCTCCTGAGATCAAAGGTGTTAAAGATCTGCTAGGGGTCACATTTGGAGACAGCGTGCTGGAGAATGAATCTAACACAGAGGAGATGGTGATATTTAAAACATAATCTGAACACTGGAACTCAACCATGCTTGAAGTTAGGAATACCCCTGGACTTACTGGTTACAGTAAAGAGTCTGCCTGCAGTGCTGGAGACCCCAGTTTGATCCCTGGGTCAGGAAGATCCCGTGGAGAAGGAAACAGCAACCCACTCCAGTATTCTTGCCTGGAGAATCTCATGGATGGAAGAGCCTGGCAGGCTACAGTCCATGGGGTCGCAAAGAGTCGGACACGACTGAGCAACTTCACTTTCACTTTACTGGTTACCTAAGCCAAAAAGTTCCCCTAAGCCAGTTTGAGCATCTGTCCCTTGCAATTAAAAGAGTTCTGAAGAACACAATAGTTAGCTCTGAGTGGTGAATTTTTTAAAAGAGATTTTCTTCTCGTGTTTTCTGTTTTGTTTGGTTTTTATAATAAAGAGGTATCACTTTTCCTAAAATAGAAGCAGTAATAAACAAAACAGGACAGCAGTATTTGGGCATCCCCTATATAGAGAGTTAATTCTGCAATTTGTGGATATTTTAGATAAAGTCAAAATTATAGAAAGGATGCTAAAGCCATCTTGTTTATCCTGATAACCTGGACAAGAGAACCTGTTCCATGCTGAAACATGCTCATGAAACAGGCTCATGTCGTTATTCTTTTCTCAGTCCAGAGGCACAAGTGTTCATTGCGCCATATTTTTACTGGGGCCCTTTCCCTCCTTTTTTTTTTTGGCCCTTAAAAAACAAGCTATCACATGAGACATCAGAGAGAAGGGGTCAGGCCCTTACCTTGTGCATAGAAAGAAATAAGAACAAGGCGAGCTGCCTTTAGATTTTAAAATAGCAACTTCCCTACTTGAGGCTTCCTGAATGGTGAAGTCCTTTTCCTGCCAGCTGGAGTTGCCCGGGGGAACTTTATTCCTATCCAAACAGTGGCATGGTTCCAGGTTATAAACAGATTGTTCCTGATCCTAGACCAATGTCTAATCTCAGGGTGGCAGATTTTCTGGACACTTCCACCTTCTGTAACTGTCTGCTGGCATGGCTCTATGACCCCAAACATCTATCTAAATATTTCTAAGGTACCTGTCACTATCATCTCAAAGCACCCTAAACACCACGTGCATTTCTTCAGAATGACTCTACCTTCTGAATCATCAAAAAGAGATTTAAAAGTGTTCAGTATAGTGTTTGAGTTTAATGGTGAATCAGTGGTTATCCTCACATTTCTCTAAATCACATCTTCGGATATTTCTGAACCTCTGAAAGAAGCATCAGCTGCAATTCATAGATAGTTAAGATGTATGGGGAAAAGAAGGTAGGTCATACTCAGTGGGGGAGGTAAGCAGTATAGACAAGGACAACTATGTCTTTGAAGTGAGGTTAATGATTATAGGCAGTTTCACTGAGAAATGAAATGAAGTACTAAAGCAACTCTGGGCCAAGTAAAAACCATTACCTAAAGCAGCAGTTACATTTTTGAAAACATGATTGATGCCAGGAAGCAGTCTATAGCTTTGTAATATAGACAGGTTGTGTGGTATTGTGGCTTCAACCATACTTCCTGGTGGTTCTATCACTAGGAAAAATTTAAATACCTAGATAAAGAATCATGACCAATGAGATTAAATTATGTTATATCTCACTTGAGACTGTAAACACTTATTGTATTAACACTTCATAAGTCAACAAATACATACTCAGCATTGACTAATATTTAAGAGGTACAAAGTAAGTATTAGTTACAGATTCTGCCCATTTGTCATTTAAAAAAACATTCACTTAAATGTCTTTATTCTAGAAACTCTGCAAACCAATGCAAATAGATGACTGAGAACTGGTCCTGGCCATTGAAGAGCTCGTGTTCCGATCTGCTGAGAAGGGTCCGGTGTTGTAAGGGAAATTAAGGCGGATACACACGCGGTACCAGTGTCGCTGCTCACATGATGCCAAACCAGAATAGAAGACTGAAAAGGTTCTGTCCTTGGCCCTTTTCACTTTATATAATCTTTTTGGGTGACTCATCTATTCTTTCATGGTTGTGACTATCATTGATGACTCTCAAATCTATTATCTCTAATCCCTGTTTTTCCACTTCATTCCAGACCATATTTCTAATTGTCATCAAGACATCTCACATTCCATGTATTAAGAACCAAACTCATTTTCCAGCCTCTCCAACCTGGTTTCCAATCTGTAGCCTCTCTCTTGGTTGACAGAACAGTTGGCTCCCCGATTAACTATAAATCATGGTGTCCTTTTGACTCATCCCTGTCTCTCAATATCCACCACTTCCCTCTCAGAAATGTTTCCATGCTGTCTGTTCTCAGTTCATTACTCTGGTTCAGAATCTCATGGCCTTTCACCCATGCTGCTGCAGTGCCCCGTAACCGACCCCTCTGTTCTAGTACTCCTCTCTAATGTACTGTCTACCCTGCTACTACTATTCTGATCCTCAAATCTAATTTCATTCCTCTGTGATGGCTTCTTCCCTGGCTCCTCAAAGGCTTCAGATGGAACACAAAGTTCTTAGTCTGACATATAAGACACTTCATAATCTTGCTCCATTAACTTTTCCAACTTTACCTTTGTGAGTATAATGAAAAAAACAAATTCTCCTTAACTTTGCCTCTGATTTATCCCTTTAACTATCTCCCTTACTAATTGGTCATCTGAAATTCTACAGTTTTCTATTCCTCATGCTGTGATTATCCTCTAAGAAGAGCTCGTTTCAGTTCCTACAAGCCTCTATCAAGTTTATTCTTATTCTTGTGGAATCAGTTCTTTTAACACTGACCTACCACAAAAGACCACAGTGCATTCCCTCTGGCTTCCTTTTGAGTGAATGCTATCCTGTATGTTCTTGTAACCAACTTGTAACCCTTTTATCTCTGTCATGAGGACTGAATTACCAGGAAGTCATTTTCTCCCTTTATCAGAGTAGTCACATCACTCATATTCATCTACTTTTTAAACCAATAATTTTAAATTTGAAATAAAGCTCAAAAATAAGTGAGTTGAACACCTTTTACTATAAATACCTGATACAGTAACTCAAAAGAAATTTTCCACCTTCTTAAGGACATAGAAATTAATACTCCTAAGAACACTGCATCTTCAGATGCCTCTCCGATTGTTAACAGTTCTTTCTTTATCCTGAGACAGACTCCTTCCCTTTGTAACTTCCACTCCTGGCTCTAGTTTTACCTAGCTACAATGGGTAAGTTTCCAATCTTCCTACACAATTTCACTTCAGATATCTGGAGAGGCTTCGCATGCTCCCTTTCCCAAGTCCTCTTTCATAAGACCGAATCCTCCCAGTTCCTCTAACTATTCCTCATAATAAGTTCAGTGACTATAAGTGGCTCATGACGGTTGTAGTCAGCAAACTGTGGACCATTATCTTCCTACCGAGGTCTTTATCTCCTAGAGGTTGACTTCAGAAACAGGTTGCTCTCTTGGTCTCACATAAAAAGAATACCTCATGAACAGGCCTGCAGGATATAACCACTAAATAATTAGAATTTTAAAAACTGTGACAATATTTTGAAAAATTCCATAATGGGGTGTCAAGACCAAGAAGATGCAGAATGTTGCATTTGGAAAGTAAATACCACATTCAGGAAATTCTCCTAGATTTCAAACTAACACCTTTAATTAACTAACACAACCAGTGTTGCCCTAAAATGTTTACATGGCAAATTTACCGTGCTTTGAACATTTCTAATTAATGCGGGATACAGGCTTCCCCAGTGGCTCAGTGGAAAAGAAATCTGCCTGCAATGCAGGAGACGCAATAGGAGTCACGGGTTTGATCCCTGGGTCGGGAAGATCCCCTGGAGAAAGAAAGGGCAACAGACTGCAGTATTCTTCTCTGGGAAATTTCATGGGCAGAGGAGCCTGGTAGGCTACGGTCCCTGGGGTTGCAAAAGAGTCAGACACAATTTAGCAACTAAACAACAACAACAGCAGAATTATGTGTTTCTCCTCCCTAAGAACTCCACTGTGTATCTGTTTATGTCACAAATGTGCTGCTTCTATCTGATTTGCAGCATCCACATTTGGCCTTTCTGATCCCTTTTTAGGATAACACTAATTTTTCTTATCTTTTCTCCCATCATTGCTGACCCTTTTCATCTGAGCCTTCCTTTCACCCCCCTGTTGGTCCTGAGGATAGCATCTTTGCCCAAGTTACTATGTTTCAATCCAGAAGAATGCCCTTCATATGCTTCAGCACATCCTCTAATGACAAGGCTTTCACTCTATTTATTTCCCCACATTTGCAGAACGGGGACCAAATTATTTCAAGTGGTTTTTACCTGGCCTCCTTTTCCTGCACAAGCAATTACTTTGCTGCAAATGGTTGCACTGGTCAAATAACTTGTGTTCACAATTAGCTAATTGCAGGCTCAATGAGCCACTTGTTCCTTCAAACTTGACCATTAGAGTTGTGTTATTAGGCAGACCTTTATCTTTTTATTTCCTACAGATTTACAGAGTCACAGCAGATCCTGAATCTGACTGCCCTGTGGTCTTTTATAATGTCAATATAAACCTTTTACATTTTTATTTCCTTTTGAATATATGTCACATTCCCCATTCTTTTACAGATCACAGCAGTTTTTCATTGCAGCATGCCAGGCTCCTCTGTCCTTCACTATCTCCCAGGATTTGCTCAAATTCATGTGCTTTGAGTCAGTGATGTTACCTAATCGTCTCATCCTCTGCTGCCCCCTTCTCCTCTTGCCTTCAATATTTCCCAGCATAAGGGTCTCTTCCCATGACTTGGCTCTTCACATCAGGTGGCCAAAGTATTGGAGTTTCAGCTTCAGCATCAGTCCTTCCAATGAATATTCAGGGTCAATTTCCTTTAGGATTGACTGATTTGATCTCCGTTCAGTCCAAGGGGCTCTCAAGAGTTTTCTCGAGCACCACAATTTGAAAGCATCAATTCATTGATTATTATTAAAGGGTTAATAATTAATAAATATTTACCTTAGTCCATTTTGTAAACTGTAAAATTAAGGCAACAGTAAACCTTATTTGCCAGTCATGATAGAGTAAAACTAAAAATCCTAAGTAGAAAATTCCATTTTCTCCCTGGGCACTGAATTTCTCACAGGGGGTAAAAATTAACCTTTAATTTTATTTGCCTCTAAAAGAAAGCACCTTATTTGTGCCCCCAAATTGTTATCACCTGGTTTCTTAGACGCTACAAAAAAGTAATTTCTTTTGAAAATGGCTTCAAGGATGTACATTTTATCCTACAGTTAATGTTTCTTTTCTTAATTTCTGTATATTTTATTCCAATTTTCTTGTTCAACTAACATTTATAGAGCATGAAATATGTGCTCAGTTCTTCAGTTTCATACAAGGAGGTCATCTGCCGCTGACATTCTTCTAATCCACAAAAGAGAAAAGTAGCCAAAAGTAATGAGTTTTCATTTATGAGGGAATTAATATTAATAAGGATTAGATTATCTTTGCTTTGAGACTAATTCAGGCACTTTTAGCTTTCAAGAAATTTGCCCTCCAATTAAACACTAGTAGGTCTACCCCAGAGCTCGTTTCACTGGTACCTTTTATTATTAAAAGTGCACAGCCATCTTTCCTTAGGATTGCCTTAAGGGGAGATAATTGAATGGGAAAAGATTCCCAAAGGCCTCAGGAGATCCGAACACACCAGTGAATTCCTGTCTCTACCCTGCTTCAAAGGCGTCTGGCATTTTCCTCACTAGTAGCCTATGTAAAGAATAAGCAGAAAGAATTCAGGGTTAAAGGTACAAGTGGAAAGGAGGAGAAGAAAACTAAGAAAGCAGAAGAAACATTTAGGCAATGTAAAAAAGGGGATCATAGCAGCCAAGAAACAAAATATAACAAATACAGCTACTGCTCATAAAGAACATATTCTGAAATCAGTTTGTGCACCGAAGATAAAGCCTGTGTGTGCAACCTGCTGATACACACAGGGAGAAGTGAGAAGAAGGAGCAGCGCAAGCAGTCTAAGATGAAAATATCGCTGAGGACCGTCACCTACCCAGCACCAGTACTTCCACGGAGTCCTCATTCTTGCCCTCCAGGTCATCAGGGGTGGTGATGATACAGTAATACAGTCCGCTGTCTCCCCACATGAGTTTTCCAATTTGAAGATCTGCATCTGTTATCACAAAGAGAAGGACCTGGTTCTAAATTCTGTCCTTTGAAGAAAACACTGAACAACAGAGGGTGGGTGGAAGTGAGGTGCTTCTGGGTGTCTGCAGTGTTCTATTTTTCGACCTGAATGGTGGTTGACATGATGTTTGCTTTACTGAAAACAAACAAACAAAACAATGATAAAAACTAGCATCCCTAAGGTGAGAGAATTCACACCCAGAAACTGGTCTAGTTGCAGGCTGGTTTCAGGAATAGAACACTTGCTTTCAACCAGGCTTACAGAGGCCTCTGAAAGCCAAGTAAATTCCAGAATTAACCTGGACTCCTGGAAATGAGCTGAGTTCACCGGAAGTGAAAAGTGTTAGTCACTCAGCCGTATCTGACTCTTTGCAACCCCATAGACTGTTAGCCCGCCAGGCTCTTCTGTCCATGGGATTTTCCAAGCAAGAATACTGGAGAGGATTGCCATTTCCTTCTCCAGGGGATCTCCCCAACCCAGAAATGGAAACCGGGTTTCCTGCATTGCAGGCAGAGTCTTTACCGTCTGAGCCACCAGGGAAGCCCAAGACGGGTTCACAGGAGTTCTTCAAAATTCCAATAATCAAGTAGGTCATACCAGACTTGGGACCTTTTCTTGTCCAAAGTTTAGGGACCAGGAGAAAAAGTGTAACGGATGCAAAACTGCCTGGGACTTGGGCCATGCAGTGACCTGGCTCTGTGCTTACACACATGCATCCCTTTTCCCAGCAGAGAACTTCTTAGGGAAGTTTACTTTCTGAGTTAAGGGCAATAAAGGCTGGTGTCAAGCTGTAAAGTATTTGACTGAGAAAGCTTTCACTAGAACCCATTTCAATTCAGTGCTGATAATAAATTTATTATCAGACTAAAAGTCAAGCTCATGAAAGCTTCTTGATGCTATCATCTCCCATAAAATCAAACCCTTGAGAGACTGAAACGGTGCACGGCTGACACCCTCTTGCACCTGTGAAGAATGAAACCAACCTCCCTCCCATTCCTTAAAAACAGAGGCATTTTTACCGTGAACAATCGTGATCTCTCTGCCCCTGTAGAAATCTCCCAGGGTCACAGTCGAGCCCTGTTTAGAAGCTACCACTCGAACAGTCCTCCTGCTGTCTAAGCAATCCAAGTAAGGGTCCCATTCCAGGTTTCTTTTACTGAGAGACTGGGTCCGTGGAGATGACATGCCCAGGGATTCCCCCATGCGATCCTGGCAATAGGACTTGAACTTCCACTGGACGACGGCCGGCTGATGGGAGGACGTAGAGAAGCGGCAGTGGAGCACAGTGGGCTGGAAGAGCATGGCCACCTTCTTCTTGTCGGGCACTGTAACCTGAAGGCCTTCAGCCATGGCTGCAAAACAGAATGAAGATGTCCAAACAGTATCTGTATCCTGGACCTGACCTCACACTACACAGGCACGCCTTTCTGCCTTAGCTCCCTAACCTGTCCCTCACCTTGTTTTTCCATCACAATGAATAACATCAATATCTACCTGGTCGCCCTGTCCAGAATCTGCTCTCATTCCTAATACCCAGTTGGTCACAAAGTCATGTCAACGTGACCTCTTAACATCTTTAGTATTTCCATCCCTCTCTTTAACCCCACTACCACTGCTTCCGTGTATGTTTTCCTCATTTTTTTGCCTATAATTTTGCAATAATCTCTTGTCTGGTCTCTCCACCTGCAGTTGCCCACATGTATCCATCCTCCTTGCTATAATTTCAGGTTATCTTTTGAAATCCGACTGTTATGGCTCTCCTTCTTAAAATCCTTCACTCATCCTCCTTGGCCTGTAGAACAAAACCCAAAGTTCTCAGCAAGGCGTTTAAGGTGCTTCATCGTCTAATTCCTCCTCAGCCTCACTTCTTGCAGCACCTCTGTTTGAGCATCAACCTCAGAGGACAGCAAACTAACAGTTTCCCTAAGTGGGATGTGCTATATCACACCTCTAGATCTTGACACATAATGTTTCTTGTTTATGGAAAGCTTTTTCCTCACTTATCTTCCTGGGAAACTCATTTTCATCTTTTAAAACCCAGTTCAAAGGCTTCTTGTCAAGCCTTCTCTGACCAGTCAATCTATTTATCACTTCCTCCTTTGAGCCATAGTGTCCCCAGAATTCTCCGCCAGACATTTACTAAAATAATTTTGCAAGTTCTTATTTTCACACCATCAGACTTGTTGGGTCAAGTAAGTAACGTGTCTTATTTAGCTGTCCTGGCTCCTGAAGCCCATAGACACTAAACTATTTGATAAATGAGGACAATGAATCCAGGAAGTATGAATTTAGGAGAAAGTGACTTCCCTTCTAGCTGGTGACCAAGCAAAGGAGACAGAGATTAAGGGGGAAAGAAGGCTTTGAGAGAAATGGAGAATTTCAGATCAAAAGCAGTAGACCAAGTTCAAAAGCTTTGAAGGTGATCCAAAAAGAGGTGGGGGGAGACTAGAAAGCAGATGAGAAGTTTAAGTGTTAAAAAGATCAATTTGAAGCTTGGTGTTCAAGAAAGAGAGGGAAGTTTCCATGAATGAAAGCCCAGGGGAGTGTTTGAGAGGCAAAGGGCTTCTATGAACTCAATGGTAAGGTCTAGAAACTCCAGACAAAGAGAACACAACTTCTTCAGGTTACTGGGAGAGTTAAGAGTTTCTAGCTTGATCTAATTCTGCTTTGAAACAGAAGCAGAATCATGATGAGAAGCAAAAAAAGGAATATGAATAAAAAGACAGGATAAAGAGGTCCAGAGTTGAAACCAGGAGGCTGCCAAGCCACCTTCAGGTAGCTTGAGGCAAAGAGTTTCACCCTAGAATTGCAGGTGGACTTCAGAGGCAGAAGGACTAGTTTCCTAGGGGGGCCTACTGTCCTTCATTACTGCCCATGGTCACGGTGACAGCCCACAAAGCAAACTCACTCTCACAACTCGAATATGCATTTATTCATGACTCTTCATAGAGTCACGAATAATAGCTTTATAGCTCGCTCAACAAGGGCAAGATACCACATTTGTACTCACTTCTGATTTCCAGACTAGTGCCTCTCTTCCATGAAAGCACTGTGAAAACTAGGTTTTAATTCCTGTTAGGAAGAAAAGGTTTTCATCCTATGGAATTGGGAAGTGAATACAGCAGAGTATTTAAGATTTAGTGTTTTGAACCTTAAGTGCTGGATAGCTAGAATAAATAAAGGAATGAGCAAGTAAATGAACGAATATTAATATGAAAATTTCTAGGACTTCACATTTATGCTTAAATGACATAAACAGCATAGTATAGTAAAAGAGCATTGGCATCAAAGAGATAAGGCTTTGAATCTCATCTGGCTACACACTAATGGTAAGGCCTAAATGAAGTCTCTTAAGCAACCTTCACCTGTAAAATGAGCCTCATATTCCTTAACTCAACAGAGTTGTTAAACCTTATCTCTCTGGGTGCCTACAGAGAGAGGACTCTTTAAGAGCACCTTGACCATGACCCATAGATGGTACATCTCAAATGGGAATACTCCCTTACCTTTCCTGCCTTTCCCCTCGACTCCCATTCAGAAGCTCTTGAATCTTGATGACCATTCATCACCAAAAGGTTTGATTATAGCCAGATTATGTAGATCAGTGCCAGCGAGGGGCAGACAATTCCCATCTGGAAGCTCAGAAAAGAACCTCCTAGGCTCTGCCTCCTCCCACCACCACCCCCAAATGCTGGTGTCACTGATTCTGTTCTTCCCAACTCACACATCTAGAATCTAGATGAGGAAAAGACTTGTGTTGTTGTTGTTTTCCTATAGTTTCTCCTTGAATTCTATTGCATTAAGTTTTAACCTTGTAATTCTTCAAACCCTTATTCACAGTCTGATTCTCCAGGTAACAAAATGGGACAGAGGTGAAATGACTTCAGTGAGCAGCCGCTGAGGCTGGATGACCAGTCACAGGTACTGACCAATCACAATGCTGGCCGCTGACCAACCACCTTTCTTCTCTGCTACCTATTCAGGCTCTACTTGGGAAATGAAATATTTCCTAGCCCTTCCAGGATAAATGAAACCAGCAAAGGAGGCAGGTGCAACACAAAAAGTGTTGGGGGAAGGGTTGTTTAAGTATAGGGTTTTCTTCGTTAGATGATTACTAAGAATAACCTCCTTCTCAGCTCTGTTCTCTGTTAATGAGATTAGACACTTGACCAAGCCATGGGACACCATTAATTATTGTTTTTTAAAATCATGGACTCCCTTAATTATTAACAGAGGTTAGTCAGCTCAGTTTCTTCTATGACATACACATAAGCTCATGTTCCAAAGAATAAAGAATACGTTTTCAGAAACATTTGCCTCTTTATAGCATGATAGTTAAAGGCATGGATTTTAGAGTGAGTCCTCATTTAAAATCCAAGTCTTACCACTTCCTAACTGCATGACTTGCAGCAGATTACTCCTCTTAGGAGTTTCGGTTTCCTTACTGGTAAAACCAGAATAACAGTAACTATTTTGTGGAGCTGTTTGAGGGTTAAATAAGATTTTATCCTAAGAATTTAGGATAATACTGATGTAAAGTAAGCACTCAATAAATGTAGTTGTTGCTGCTGCTGTCAATAACAATCTGTTGACTTCTATAAAGCCATATAACCTAGAGCTGCTGCTGCTGCTGCTGCTAAGTCGCTTCAGTCATGTCTGACTCTGTGCGACCCCATAGACGGCAGCCCACCAGGCTCCCCTGTCCCTGGGATTCTCCAGGCAAGAACACTGGAGTGGGTTGCCATTTCCTTCTCCAATGTATGAAAGTGAAAAGTGAAAGGGAAGTCGCTCAGTCATGTCCAACCCTCAGCAACCCCATGGACTGCAGCCTTCCAGGCTCCTCCGTCCATGGGATTTTCCAGGCAAGAGTACTGGAGTGGGTTGCCATTGCCTTCTCCTAACCTAGAGCTAGGTGAGCACAAAGGTGTGAGTTATAGGGCAGAATGGGCAGAAACTGCAAAGGAATAGTATTGCAGACTGGGTAATTCGGTGTCAAACAATGACTGGGTGCACAGCACAGTCACATCCATAGCTCCCAGCAGTTGGAAACAGAGCGTACCCCTGAGTGTGTGTGCACATACACAGACATGTATACATATGCAGGGACAATGAAAATCCTGGGAATCTAAGCTCGAGATACATCTGGATAGCTGGAGAGGCCAGAACTAGGAATTTCAAGGAAATGTCAGTTTATTGAACATTTGAGGACCAGAGTGAAGAGTTAGAAAGCTAAAGAAGCCAATCCCTGCATTAGTTCTAGAAGCTTCCAAATTGTAGGATACACGGCACCCAGGCCCCAAGCCTGTCCTGGCCAGCCCTGTTAGATGTCCCATTCCCACCAGAGGGCGAGGCCTAGAACTGCTCTTCTGGCCCTAACCCTGGGTTCTGGGTGAGGGCTGCGATTCCCACACCCACTGAGCCACATCTTTCCCTCAGTCCTTGCTTATATTAGGCTGTGTTTCCACCTGGCTTGCAATCCATTGGGACCAAAGGCTTGTCCCGAGATCCAGCCCTGCTTGCTTGGGCCCTGATACAAGGCCCTTCTCCTGAGGACTAGGTTTTGTTTCCAATATACTCACACACGACTGATCTATATCTGAAACTGTAAAGTTGCTATTCACTCAACTTCAAAAAACACCACTCATGGAATCCCAACTCCTGTCCCAGATCAGGCCCCTCAGAGTCATAGCAAGTCTGGATGAGGACCAAGACTGACAGTCTCCTGTGGACACTGAGGTTTGGCCTGGGGACACCCTCCCTCTGACTCTAGTTCCCAAGAGATCTGCCCTGGGGCTAGGTTAGTGTCCTGAACTTGAGTCCCACCTCTTATAGATTTTTTTTTTTTCCTATGTCACCACCTGTCAGATGTCAAAAACCTAGTACTTCTTATGCTGGTCTATACAGGCTAATAAGAACATCTTTGAGTGCCAGGTAAATAAACTGAAATTTTTCAGCCATTTTGTAATGTTCACCTGTGCATTTGATCTAAGAAATCTTCTTCTCCCATGTTTCTAACTACCATTTATGCCTCAGACCTTCAACTTCATGAAACCTCATCTGCACGTTTAACAGATACTTCATATTAAACAGGATTTGCCTGGTGGCTCAGACGGTAAAGTTTCTGCCTTCAATGCTGGAGACCCGGGATCAATCCGTGGGTCAGGAAGATCCCCTGGAGAAGAAAATGGCAACCCACTCCAGTATTCTTGCCTGGACAATCCCATGGACGGAGGAACTTGGTAGGCTACAGTCCATGGGGTCGCAAAGAGTCAGACATGACTGAGCGACTTCACTTTCTTTATTCCAATTAAACATACATCACTTTCTCTTTTCCCACCTCAACTCTTGCTCATAAGACTGGTCTTCCTTGTCTCCCTAGCTCTTTGGCCAATGCAGCCCTTGTTCTGTCCCTGCAGATAGAAATTAAAGCTTTGATCATTTCCTCTCTGTCTCTACCCACTTTCAGTGGTCACTAATTCCAAATCTTTCTCCAATTTGACTCTTCTCTATTCCTACGGTCATTCCCAGTGGGAATAAATCAGGTTTCTATTCCTTCTACCAGGAAGTAATTGTGAAAGAATTACTATATATTAGAAATTGTGTTAAGTGTCATTCATGTAATAGCTTAATTCTCTCAAAAAATCCTATAAAGTAGATATTATCATTACATCCACTTTATAGATGAAGAAATTGATTCTCAGAGAATGTATGTATCTTGCCTAACACATAAGGGTTAGCAAGTGACAGATTTGAAGCTAGGCTTTTATTGTTCTTTAGTCATTAAGTTGTGTTTGACACTTTTGCAGCGCCATGGACTATAGCCTATGAGGCTCCTCTAGCCATGCGATTTCTCAGACAAGAATACTTGAGTGGGTTGCCATTTCCTTCTCCAGGGGATCTTCCCAACCCAGGGATCAAACCTGGGTCTCCCGCATTGGCAGGTGGATTCTTTACCACTGAACCACCAGAGAAGCCCAAACCTAGACTGGGCCCAAAGCTCTTACTATCACTTTAAACAAGTCCTCATTACCTTCTTGGTTTTATAATAGCCTCTTCTGTGGTCTCCCTACTTCCAGCCCGGTGCACTCTCCACATTTTTTATATCTAGAATATTCTTTCAGAAAAGACAGTCTCCTGTTTTAAGGCTCAAAAGATTCCCCACTCCTTCCAGGATAAGGTCCAAATGCCTTGACATGGCATGTAGGATTTTCTCCATGATTTGGCCCCACACATGTTCCAGGCATACTAAGATGTTTTCCATTCTTTTATTATAAACATGTTATTTGCCCAGCTGGGGAAACATCAGGACATGTAGCTGAGGAGTTTCTGGGAGGCAGACAGGGAGAAGCACTGAGTGTAGGTCATGCACACACATGAGAAGCAGACGCTGGCACAATGGGAAGGCTGGGACTCGGAATCTGAGCACTGGTGACACCAGAAAGGATTTGTGTTTTGAAGCTCTTATAAAGACGTTAACAGAGGTATGGGAAGAATCCATGTTTCACTCTGCAAAATAAAACAAGGATCCCCCCAAACTGGAAGGAGACTGCTTAGAGAAGACGACAAAAGACAGAAAAAGGAGGTAAGTCAAATAAGGGATCATACTATATAGAACATATCTGTAAAAATTAGGATTCCTGACCAAAAGAAGCACCAGATGATATTGAAGATTGAAGATTATATGTGGTTTTCTCTATTTGCAAAAGAAGTCATCATTCTTGGATCACCAGACCATTCTTCCAGTTTATACTGTGCCCCTGATCTTCAGGAAAACTGCCCTTGACTATCTAGCTCGAATTCATTCAAAAACATGTTCTAAAATACAGTGTTAAGTTCTGGGGAAATAAATTTAAAAGACCATCTTCTGATCTTCAAAAATTCAATAAAATTGAATTTTATATATTGAACCAATATAAATTGGTTTCTAACTCTAAGGTCCCTGAGGGCAAGGATTTGGTGGATTTCAGTTCAGCTCAGTTGCTCAGTCGTGTCCAATTCTTTGCGACCCCATGGACTGCAGCATGCCAGGCTTCCCTGTCCATCACTAACTCCCAGTGTTTACTCAAACTCATGTACACCGAGTCGGTGATGCCATCAAACCATCTCATCCTCTGTTGTCCTCTTCTCCTCCCGCCTTCAATCTTTCCCAGCATCACGATCTTTTCCAATGAGTCAGTTCTTTGCATCAGGTGGCCAAAGTATTGGGAGTTACAGTTTCAGCATCAGTCCTGCCAGTGAATATTCAGGACTGATCTCCCTTAGGATGGACTGGTTAAATCTCCTTGCAGTCCAAAGGACTCTTAAGAGTCTTTTCCAACACCACAGTTCAAAAGCATCAATTCTTCAGTGTTAAGCTTTCTCTAAAGTCCAACTCTCACATCCATACATGACTAGATGGAATACCATAGCTTTGACTAGATGGACTTTTGTTGGCAAAGTAATATCTCTACTTTTTAATATGCTGTCTAGGTTGGTCATAACTTTTTCTCTAAGGAGCAAGCATCTTTTAACTTCATGGCTGCAGTCACCATCTGCAGTGATTTTGGAGCCCAAGAAAATAAAGTCTGTCACTGCTTCCACTGCTTCCCCATCTATTTGCCATGAATTGATGGGACCAGATGCCATGATCCTAATTTTCTGAATGTTGTGTTTTAAGCCAACTTTTTCACTCTCCTCTTTCACTTTCATCAAGAGGCTCTTTAGTTCTTCTTCACTTTCTGCCATAAGGGTGTTGTCATCTGCATATCTGAAGTTATTGATATTTTTCCCAGGAATCTTGATTCCAGCTTGTGCTTCCTCCAGCCCAACATTTCCCATGATGTGCTCTGCATATAAGTTAAGTAAGCAGGGTAATAATATACAGCCTTGATGTACTCCTTTCCCTTTTTGGAACCAGTCTGTTGTTCCTTGTCCAGTTCTAACTGTGGCTTCCTGACCTGCATCCAGATTTCTCAAGAGGCAGGTCAGGTGGTCTGGTATTCCCATCTCTTTCAGAATTTTCCACAGTTTGTTGTGATCCACACAGTCAAAGGCTTTGGCATAGTCAATAAAGCAGAAGTAGATGATGTTTTTCTGGAACTCTCTTGCTTTTTTGATGATCAAGCAGATGTTGGCAATTTGACCTCTGGTTCCTCTACCTTTTCTAAATCCAGCTAGGTGGATTTGGTTGACTCTGTATCCTCATTATACAGCAAGGCCATAAAATAGAGCTGAAGCTCACAAAATGTGGAATGAATCAAAGAACGAATGAAGAAATGAATAAGTGAATCCGAAGGGCCTTTCTCAGCAGGTGGTCCTCAGTGCAGAGAACGGATTCTGATCAATAACTAGAAAAGCTGCCTAAAGGCAGAGTGATGAGTGACAGCTCAGCGCATCAGGCCCCATCTCAGCTAATCACCAGGGGTGCCTAGTTACCAGGCCAGGGAGGATCAGCTACAAGTATAGACAGTGCCTCCTTACATATGGCAAAATAAGATCCTGCCCCAATTCTCATGTTAAAAAAAAAGGAGTCTCTACATGAGGAATTGTGTTCTTGGAAGGATAACAAAAGCAGTATCTACAGCAATGCTCTTCTTATTTTAGCACTTTCTTTTTTTTCAAAGCAAGTCCCTTTTCCCCACTAGTTGTAAGCTATTCCTGCCAGCAATTTTGAGATGCAGATCTATAAGCACAGCCGCATTTTAAAGAAGTAAAGATTGCTGCTAAAGATAATAGAAAATTATTATCACCACAGACAGGCATCTTTAGAAATTGTATATCAAGCTCATCCATCCTTTAACTCTTGAAGCCCTCAGAATTGCCCATTCACCAGCATATCTTGGCTTTCAGAGCCCTGAGTTTTTCCTTCATTCAATATGACAATACATATCTCCTTTTTCCTGCCATTAAGTTAGATCTTTAAGAAATTCATCTTTTTGTCCTCACATTTTTAACATACTGTGCCAATTTCCTATGACATTGTCTTAGGAACAACTGATAGGCGGGTTTTCTAAGCATAAGAGATGGATAATGGGTGCTAAAGCATCTCCACTGGGTTTGGACCAGTGTGCCCATCCCTGAGTACTGTCAGCATGGAAAACAAAGCATTTTGGGAAATTCTGACCTACAGGCTCAATTTTTAAAGACAAAACACAACTTGAACCTTTTAACCACCAGAAGTAGAAACTATTCATCTTTTGATATAGCTGGGTTATAAAACAAAAAAGGCTTTACCAAGAATCATAGACATTCCCTTGCCTATTTTCTAAGCCTAGTTCTCCAGTTTGCTTATTGGTCCTGTAGGCTAATCAATTTTCTTTCAATAAATTTCTTTCTGTCCAAGTGCTTAAATTGAACAGAATCAGTTTCTCTTGTTTGCTACCACAGTACCTAATGGCTTGATCCATTTTAGGGTTAGGGTGACCAGATGTACTATTTTGAGATTTCTTTTAAAAAACATTTAAAAAATATGACAACATTCTTTCATGTTTTCTCCCCAAGGGTCCTAAAAAGCATCAGTATCTCCCCATTTCTATTGGGCTAAAGTAGACACTGGTGTTACCCTTGCTCAGGTGGGCGTTGCTCATGGCCTACTTATTATTTGCTGCCTATACCTCTGGCGCTTGTGCACACAGAGCTTGCCATTCATTAAGCATATGTCCTGTGTGTCTCACTGAGCCAGGCTTTCCCATTCTCTGCCACCACTGTGCAAATGAAAGCCAGAAGCACATCTCCTATCTATTTGATTTGCTCATCTTCCAGAGATCTGAAGCAAGCTCATGGGTAGTGTCAAGCTGGCTTACATGCTGTTCCAGTGTGACCAAAGCAGTACTAAAAGAGGTCAGTCTACCCTGCACGGCCCAGGAACTGTGGAAACGGTTCTGATTCAATAAGGTGGGTCAGACTCCTTGGATGGACCAGCCATTTGGGCAGAGAAAGCTCCTGTAAGAAAGCTCTTCTCCACTTTCATCAACTTGTTACCTGTATTTCCAGGTTAGATCTCTTACCCAAGCTCCAGACCCAAATATATAACTTCTTTTTCCATCCGGATGTTACACAAGCACCCCAAACTCATCATTCTATAGATGGAGATGCTAACTGTCCACTTCTTTTAGAAACAGAACCTTCCAGGTTTTAATCTGGCCAGCCAAGACAGCCACATATTATATTTCCTAGCCTCCCTTGTAGCTAATTATGGTCATAGGACTAGATTCAGGACACAGTGAGGAGGGGTGATGCATGCGATTTCCACGTCACCTCCCTAAAAACAAACTACTTGATCCTCTGTTTTCCTTGTTTCTACTAGCTGAAAAATACCTATCACTGGAGCAGTCTTGGGAACCACATATGGGAACAGTAGACTCAGTCCCACTAGTTCTCTTCTGTTATAGGAGAGAGAAAAAAAAAAAACTATTTTATGTGAGTTTTAAACTATTATTAGGGTCTCTTTGTTATAGCATCTTAGGCTTACTCTAACTAATATAATGCAAAAAACTGAACCTATAATCTCCCTCCCCTACAAGTTCCTCCTCCTATATTAGTTCATGTCCATAAATGGCATCCCAGCAATCCCAAGACAGGAACCTGGAGACATCTTTGATTCTCTTGTCTTTCAACTTCCACTTGCAACCAAGCCAGGATTACTTCCTCCATCTCTTGTCATCGTCTACTCCTCTCATCGTCACTGTACCACCGGAGCTCAGAATCTCGTCATGTCTCCCTTCTCTTTCTGCAAGGGTCTTCTAGCTGGTTTTTGCTGCATGTCTGTCTATATCTAATCTACCCTCTACATTGAGGTTCAAATAATATTTCTAAAATGCACATCTGGTCATAGCACTCCTTTGCTCTCACACTTTCAAATACTCCCTGTAGGCATTCAGAAGTACAAGACTCATTTTAGATGGAGGCACCCTCTTCCATGGGGCTTTCCTGGTAGCTCAGCTGGTAAAGAATCTGCCTGCAATGCAGGAGACTCTGGTTCAATTTCTGGGTCACGAAGATCCCCTGGAGAAGGGACAGACTACCCACTCACTTTAAAAAAAAAAAAAGTAAAATATTTGTACTTTCCAAAAAACATCATGTCCTCTTTTGATTCCTGGCTTTTGCACATGCTGTCTCCTCTGTAAATTTCCCTTCCCTCAATCCCACTCTTCCTCTAGTAACACCAACTTATCTTTCCTGACTTCCTCAGCTAGCACTTCTTATATAGAAGTTTCTTCTTGCTCTTACTGCAGTCATAGTACCCTAGAGAATCACATAATCTTATCTAAGAATTTTCTATTTAGTCATCTGTCTTGGTCATTATTAATAACAACAAGCTCTCTCCTGAAGGCTTTTAAAAACTGCTACCTAGTAGGTACTCCAGAGAAGGCAATGGCACCCCACTCCAGCACTCTTGCCTGGAGAACCCCATGGACGGAGGAGCCTGGTGGGCTACAGTCCATGGGGCCGCTAAGAGTCAGACATGACTGAGCAACTTCACTTTCACTTTTCACTTTCATGCATTGGAGAAGGAAATGGCAACCCACTCCAGTATTCTTGCCTGGAGAATCCCAGGGACAGAGGAGCCTGCTGGGCTGCCGTCTATGGGGTCACACAGAGTCGGACACGACTGAAGTGACTTAGCAGCAGCAGCAGTAGGTACTCAGCACATTCAGTTGAATGATTTAACCCAGTTGATAGATTATATTATTTGTTCCCCGTTGGTTTTCTCTCTTCACTCTTGCATTGTTCCCTGTAGGCAGAGTACACTTACCACTCCATAGACTATGGCTTGGCCAGGTGACACGTTTGGCTAATGAAATGTGAGTACATGTGCCATAAGACTTGTCCAAGCAGAAGCTTAAAAGGCATTTGTGGCATTTGGCTCTGTGCCCTCTCCCTACCAGCCTTGAGTCCTCCACCAGGAGAATAGCATGCCCACATTGTGGCCGCTCCTTCATCCTGGGTCTTGGAATAAGAAGACATCTGGAAATGAGCCAAGTCCACCAATTCTAGCCAATTCACAGTTGACCTGCAGCTGACTGCACCTCTCATATAATATGAACAACTAAACATTCGGTGTTGTGAGCTATCGAGATTATGAGGTTGATTATTGCTACATCAAAATGCTGACTAATATTCCTACTTGGGGCCCATAAAAAGTATTGAGAGCATACTATGTGCCAAATACTGTGCTAGGAATTGTACATCATTTCATTTTAATGATCACAACAACCCGACAAGTTAGCTTTCCCATTTTAAAGCTAAAGAAAACAAGGTAAACTATTAATTTCGTATTTAAATCCAAGTCAGTTTGAGCCTTATCCCTCTCTCCCAACTGCCTCCTGATGAGCCCAGGGCAAGGGAGGAGTGATGATGCAGGATTCCAGCTGAATGTGAAGGTTCTACTCCTAATTTAGAGCAATACTTCCTGCAGGGCTCCAGCTGCTGGAGAAGAACAGGGAAGCAGCATGTTCTTCTGAGTTCTTCCTTGTTTCTTGGCCCATAAAGAACTCTAGTCATCCAAGATGCCGTCTTTCATTTCCAGCAAGCCAGAAGCTATCTTAAAGACCAAGATTTTAAAGCTACATATGCTACCTCTTGTGTGGCTCCTGGATACTCAGTACCGGCCGCTACTCCCAGATGGGCTCTGACATGCCAGCAGTCTCTGCTGTCACAGGGCCACATCTGATGCTCTCCTGTGCCTCACTGGAGCACTCCTCACTCACTCCTTTCCTGTAGATCTTAGGATTTAATTAGAAATACTAAATGCTATTCTTTACCACATTCCCCTGTAATATTTCCCCGAGTTCTGTGACTTCTGAGCCTCATTACCCAATGCCCTATGACAGATAACCACGTCATGCTGTTGTTAGTCTCTAAGTCGTGTCTGACTCTGTGACCCCATGGACTGTAGCCCACCAGGCTCCTCTGTCCATGGAATTTCCCAGCCAAGAATACTGGAGTGGGCTGCCATTTCCTCCTCCAGGGGATCTTTCCAACCCAGGGATCAAATGTGTGATCTCCTGCTTGGCAGGTGGATTCTTTATCACTGGGCCATCAGGGAAACCCAGACACCTGGATTTGTTCCCTTAAGTCAGGAGTTCTAGTTTCACCCACCTTAACTAGAAAATGTTTCCCTTGGATTCAGGCATTTGAAACAACCAAGTCATATGTAAGTCAATGACATTATTTCTTATTTTTAATCAATAAGATACAATGGACTTAGACAAGTCATTTACTTCCTCTGAGCCTTGTTCTTCTTATGTATAGGTAGATGATAACCAGCCTTATTTAGAAGGATGAAAAGAGATTTTAAAAAGTCATAAAACACATTAAAAAAGTATTGCGTGCATGCTCAGTCATGTCTGACTCTTTGCAACCCCATGGACTATAGCCTGCCAGGCTCCTCTGTCCATGGAACTTTCCAGGCAAGAAAATGGAGTGGGTTGCCATTTCCTACTCCAGGGGATCTTTCTGAGCCAGGGACTGAACCAGTTTCTCTTGCATCTTCTGCATTAGCAGGCAGATTCTTTACCACTCACAAAACTAGAAAAGCATTATAGTATCTAAATAAGCAAGAGCAACAATTAGATTATACCTTTCTTTATAATTCCTAATTGAGAGAAAGTCAGTATAAAAGCTAAAATAATTGGAAGGAGTAAAGAGGTAAGTCTTTTCATACTGTTCAAGGGGTTCTCAAGGCAAGAATACTGAAGTGGTTTGCCATTCCCTTCTCCAGTGGACCACATTCTGTCAGAAAGATCGAGGGCAGGAGGACAAGGGGACGACAGAGGATGAGATGGTTGGATGGCATCATCGACTCGATGGACATGGGTTTGGGTGGACCCTGGGAGTTGGTGATGGACAGGAAGGCCTGGCGTGCTGCGATTCATGGGGTCACAAAGAGTCAGACACAACTGAGCGACTGAACTGAACTGAACTGAAAGAGGTGAGTGTGTCCTGGAACAAAAAGTTGAGACCAGAAAAGACATTTGAGGGCCATGTTGGCTAGAGCAGGGTTCACCCCACCTGGCCCAAAGCACTTGACTCTCTTCAACAGTTCCCCCAATATCACAACATTTAATTGTTTAGAGTTGACCCTATCCTGTCCACCAGGCACTGGGTGCTACTCATTCCTCTGAAAATGCTAACATGTGCTCTCCTTTCCCAGCTGCTGTTTTTCATTCCAATCATTGGTGGTCACAGAAAGGCTGAAGATAACTGGGGCTCCCTCTGTGGCTCCTCACTGAGGACCTTTTGTTTGTTTGTTTGTTTGTTCAGTTGCTAAGTTGAGTTTGATTCCCTGTAACCCAATGAACTGCAGCACACTAGGCTTCCCTGTCCTTCACAGTCTCCCAGAGTTTGCTCAAATTCATATCCATTGAGTCAGCGATGCTTTCTAATCATCTCATCCTCTGCTTCCCCCTTCCCCTTTTAAGCCTTAAATCTTTCCCAGCATCAGGGTCTTTCCCAGTGAGTTGGCTCTTTGCCTCAGGAGGCCAATATATTGGAACTTCAGTTTCAGTCCTTCCAATGAATATTCAGGGTTGATCTCCTTTAGGATGGACTGGTTTGATCTCCGTGCTGTCCATGGGACTCTCAAGAGTCTTCTCCAGCACTACAGTTCGAAAGCATCGATTCTTTGGCACTCAGCCTTCTTTATGGTTCTACTCTTACATCCGTACATGACCACTGGGAAAACATAGCCTTGACTAGACGGACCTTTGTCAGCAAAGTGATGTCTCTGCTTTTTAATATGCTATCTAGGTTGGTTATAGTTTTCCTTCCAAGGAGCATGCATCTTTTAATTTCATGGCTACAATTACCATCAGTAATGGCAATCCACTCCAGTACTCTTGCCTGGAAAATCCCATGGATGGAGGAGCCTGGAAGGCTGCAGTCCATGGGGTCACTAAGAGTCAGACACAACTGGGCGACTTCACTTTCACTTTTCACTTTCATGCATTGGAGAAGGAAATGGCAACCCACTCCAGTGTTCTTGCCTGGAGAATCCCAGGGACGGTGGGGCCTGGTGGGCTGTCGTCTATGGGGTCACACAGAGTCGGACACGACTGAAGCGACTTAGCAGCAGCAGCAGCAGCAGTGATTTTGGAGCTCAAAAAAATAAAATCTGTCACTGCTTCTACTTTTTCCCCTCCTATTTGCCATGAAGTGTTGGGACTGGATTTCATGTTCTTTGTTTTTTGAATGTTGAGTTTTAAGTCAGCTTTTTTACCCTCCTCTTTCACCCTCAACAAGAGGCTCTTAAGTTTCTCTTTACTTTCTGCCATTAGAGGGGTATCATCTGCATATCTGAGGTTGTTGAGATTTCTCTCGGCAATCGTTCCAGGTTCCTATGCAGTACTGTTATTTACAGCATCGGATTTTACTTTTTCCTCCAGGCAAATCCAAAACTGAGAGTCATTTCTGCTTTGGCTGAGCCACTTCATTCTTTCTGGAGCTATTAGTAATTGCCCTCTTAACCAGTAGCATACTGGATACCTTCTGACCTGGGGAGCTCATCATCTGGTGTCATATCTTTTTGCCTTTTTATACGGTTCATGGGATTCTCACAGCAAGAGTACTGGAGTGATTTGCATTCCCTCTTCCAGTAGATCACGTTTTGTCAGAGCTCTCCACTATGGCCTGTCTGTCTTGGGTGGCCCTGCGTGGTATGGCTCATAGCTTCATTGAGTTATGCAAGTCCCTTTGCCATGACAAGGCTGTGATCCATGAAGGGACACTAAGGGCTTTGTAAGTCTGATTTCCAACTCATAAAAATTAAAAGGAGAAAAGTTCCATACCAAAGGATCTTAGAGCTTAAAGACATGACCTCATTCAAAAGATTATAATACCAAGACAACATTGTAAAGCAATTATCCTCCAATTAAAGATAAAATAATAAAAAGAAATGGATTTTTAAAAGATTATAATATATGCAATCCCATGTTCACTGCTACTTTATTGACAATAGCCAATAGTCAAGATATGGAAACAAGCTGAGTGTCTGTAATTTAATAAATAGATAAAAAGATGCTATACTATATATTTATACATGTGTGTGTGTATAATTGACATTTATATCTATGCACACACAATGGATATTATTCAGCCATAAAATAGAATGAAATCTTACCATTTGTGACAACATGGATGGACCTTGAGATAATTATGTTAAGTGAAATAAATCAGAAAGACAAATACTCTATGATCTCACTTATATGTGTAATCTCTAAAAACAAAAACAAAAAACCAAGCTCATAGATATAGAGAACAGATTGGTGGTTGCCAGAGGTGGGGGCTGGGTGAAGGGGGTCAAAGGGTACAAAATTCCAGTTTATAAATAAGTCCTGAGTATATAATGCACTGATTTCATTTTCTTGGGCTCCAAAATCACTGCAGATGGTGACTGCAGCTACGAAATTAAAAGACAATTGCTCCTTGGAAGAAAAGCTATGACAAACCTAGACAGCATAGTAAAAAGCAGAGACATCACTTTGCTGACAAGGTCCATATAAAAAAAGTTATAGTTTCTCCAGTAGTCATGTACAGATGTGAGAGTAGGACTATAAAGAAGGCTGAGCACCAAATATAGATGCTTTTGAATTGTGGTGCTGGAGAAGACACTTGAGAGTTCCTTGGAAGGCAAGGAGAACAAACCAGTCAATCCGAAAGGAAATCAACCCTGAATATTCACTGGAAGGACTGATGTTGAAGCTGAAGCTTCAATACTTTGACCACCTGATGCAAAGAGCGAATTCACTGGAAAAGACCCTGATGCTGAGGGCAGGAGGAGAAGGGGACAACAGAGAATGAGATGGTTGGATGGCATCACCAAATCAATGGGCATGAGTCTGAGCAAACTCCGGGAGATAGTAAAGGACAGGGAAGCCCAGCCTGCTGCAGTCCGCAACAATATAATGCACAGGCTGGTGACTAAAGTTAGTAATACTATGTTGCATATTTGAAAGTTGCTAACAGAATAAATGCTGAAAGCTATCACAAGAAAAAAAATTATAACTATATATGATGATGGATGTTAACTAGACTTATTGTGGTGATCATTTCATAACATATATAAATATGGAAACTTGTACACTTGAAACTAACGTTATAGGTCAATTATATCTCAATGAAATAATAAAATTACTTGCCAAAAGAAAAAAAAAAACAGATTATAAGACCCAGATCCCATGGATATACAGTTAATCTGTGGAGAAGGGACTGGAATCCAGTCCTCAAATCCTAGGTTAGAGTTCTTTCCGCTAACCAGGTCCTGGTACTAACACTGCTGCTGCTGCTGATGCTGCTAAGTCGCTTCAGTAGTGTCCAATTCTGTGCGACCCCATAGACAGAACCCCACCAGGCTCCCCCGTCCCTGGGATTCTCCAGGCAAGAACACTGGAGTGGGTTGCCATTTCCTTCTCCAATGCAGGAAAGTGAAAAGTGAAAGTGAAGTCGCCCAGTTGTGCCCGACTCTTAGCAACCTCATTGTAGCCTTCCAGGCTCCTCCGTCCGTGGGATTTCCCAGGCAAGAGTACTGGAGTGGGGTGCCACTGCCTTCTCCGGGTACTAACAGTACTAACGCTGTAAGCACTAGGTACTTTCACTAAGACTCTAGTATAGTACTAGCATAGTATTACACTAGGACTACTAGAACGAATACCCACGTCTGTATAAGCCAGACACTCGGCAGAATTATGAGTCTAAAATCTAAGGAGTGAATGCAATACTGAAACAAGCTCCCTTTCCTAGTCTGAAGAGGCTCATCCAGGCTTATGGTAGGAAGTGGAGAGAGTTGTAATAAAGTGCTGAAAGATGTTCCAGTACAAAAAAGGTCTCTTCTATGGGGAAAAATGGACAGAGGAGGGAAGGGAATTCAAAGAATGGAAAAAGGAGATAATGGAAGTTGAGGTGACAGTTCAGTTCAGTTGCTCAGTCCTGTCCAACTCTGTGACCGCATGGACCGCAGCACACCAGATGCTGAGGTGTCAGGAATCTTTAAAAGAAACTCCTGCCTCTCTAGGACTAATAACACTTTAATTCTCCATACGCAAGCCCATTCTCACATGGTTACCAGGCATCTACCTGAACGCAAATAAACCAGGTAACAACCCTTCCTGGACACTTCCCTTCCTGCTGTATGTAGCCTGGGTTAGTAGCCACCTTACGGCACCCACAACACTTAATGCATATCTCCACGGTCGCCTCTGCAAGTGGTACTCCGTAACTGTTCACTGATGTCACCACCACCAGACTGTAAGTTGCTGGGGCGCAGGGCTGTCTTATTAACCACAGCGCAATGCCTGGATGTGACAGTAACTCAGCAGCTGACTGTGCTTGAACAAACATGCTAACTCAGCCATCACCTCTTCCAGGAGTCTGTTTCCGAGTTGCTTGACTCCCACCCCAGGCTTGAGGTGGGTATGCCCCATCCATGCCCTTACAACACCTGTGTGGCTCTCATGGCCCTTACTGTAGGACTTTTTACCTCCATATCAAAATTATCTGAAAAATTTGAGTCACTCACTAGACTGGCCACTCTTCGAGAGCAAAGACATAGTCTATGCTCTTTTAGACTATGTCTTTGCTCTCTGTATTTTCAGCACCTATCAAAATCCTTAGAAACCACAGGTATTTGGTATGTGCTTGGAGAATGGATGAATAAATGAATAAATACCACCAAAAAGGTACCAAAAGAAATACTAATAGCATAAGCACTCTTTAGCACAGAGAGACCCAAAAGAGTCTCCAGGAAAATGCACTGCCTGCTCCTAGAGTATGTTCCCAGAGTGTCACCACAGTTCTGGCATTTCTCAAAGCCTCTGCTGCCAGAAAGGTTGAAACATCATCCGTATTCAGGAACAAAGGCATAGTGAACCGTCCTCAAGTCTTATTGCTAGATGGCACCTGTTGCTAAAATAGCAGCTGGTAAGCATTTTATTTTGTGCAATACAACAAGAACAATAACAGCAACAAAACAGTCTATTGCAGGAAGCTCTCTCACACTGACAATGGGAAATCAGGAGGCTAAATATATAGCAGAAAGAAACACAGAATTTTTGCATTGAAAGACGAGGAAGAAGCTGCTAGAGCCTGAGGAAAAAAAACCTGAAGTGTTGATTAGAAATTGCTCAGCCTGCATTAAAACAGAGAAACTGGCGGTGAAGGGAGGGGGAAGGTGGATGGGAGGAGGCTAGGAGAAAAGGAGAGAAGCTGGAGGAGAGAGAAAGGGAGGGAGAGGGAGAATGAATGTGTTTTTTCCCCCTCTGGCTCTCTGACTCATTTTTAATCTGTCCTTTCCTTTTTCCCTCCCTTTCCACCACCCCCTCAAGAGAAAATTCATTGATTGGGCTGGACTAAAATGTCTTACCTTTCCTCTCCTGGTTGCTCTGTAAACGAAGAGTCTGAATCCATCTCATCCTTGACTGCTCCTCTCTCCTCCCCACCCCCCCACCCCCCCCACTCCCCCACTCCCCCCCACTCCCCCACCTCCCCCACTCCCCCCGCCCTCCCCAGCCGCCATTGTTAGCTCCTGCACTTTGCTGAGACTGAAAGGCTTGTCCACCGTGGCAAGAAAGGGAAGCGGAAGCTAGGACCAGGGGATGCCAGTGGGTGATCAGTGGGATCTCTGGAGCCACCCAACTTGCAGAGCCTGGAAGTTCTGGCCCTCTGACAGCTGGGATGGCCCTGATAACCTGTTGCCTGTTCCCAGGCAGGAGCAATCTCTCCAGGTGCAGATGGGAGAAGGACGGGCCCGGGGTTCAAGAGAACTGGGTTCTGGCACCTGCTCCAACACAAACTTACTGTGTGAATATTGCTTTTCTGGGTCTCCATTTGTATAAATTGAGAGGACTGAATTAGGTTGTTCCTTCCAGGGACCATTGCATTAAAAAGCTGTCAGCCCTCTAGCGTGGGCTATATCTTCCCCTTCTGCCCATGCCCTGCAAATCCTTAGAGAGCTTTTCTAGGGTACACTCCAGGGTGTCTAGAAGAGCATCTCTGAATCAAGGACTCCTCCGAAGTTGCCTAGCAGACTTTAAGGAGGTGATAGAGGTTCAAGGCCAAAGTTCCCCTCAGATATGATAACTAAGAAGCAGAGGCAAATTAAGGACATTCCGAATCAGTAAGGGTAGAAGTGGAAGGCACTGGGAGGCCAGAGGAGTGGGGAGGCATGGATCAGCCAAACCCTGAAATTAGAGATGATTCAGATTTGAATAATGTGGGAGGGATGAACTCAGAGCAGCCAAGAGAAGTGGCTAACTCTGCTAAAGACTCTCCCCAAAGCTAAACCTAGCAGGGGTCAAGAGCCAGTGTTAGGGACCCTTCATGAGGAATAGGAAAAAAACTGAGGCGATCTATAACCTTACTCTGAAACTAAGAGAAATAGTGGTTTTCTTTTTTCTTAACTGTATTATTGACCCTCTTTCAATCACTTCCCTTAGATTTTTAATCTTGTTCCTCTTTTCCTACTGACTTGATTTTTCCCAGTCTTCAATGCCCCCAGAGGGGACACAACTTTATTATTGGTGCTATTTTACATTTTCTCTCTTGCCCTTCTCTGCCCCCTCTTGTCCTCACCTTTCTGCTCCCTTGTTCCTCTCCTCCATCACCTGGTTTCCAGCTTGCTTAACCCCTCCATCCCCACCCAAGGCAGGGCTGCTCCATGAATCTCTCAGGGCTGCCCACCCTGCCTGGCCACCTCTCAACCTCGCAGATCATCCTGTGGGAACACATGTTTGGAACTACAGCCTTTCCAGATCCCAGGACGGTGAGAAGAAAGTTCACCAAAAGGGAGGGGGAAATATGGAGGTCCAAGCTAGAAGAAGTGACTCTAATGCTAAAGAGAAACCCTACCTTCTGAATATCTCTGCAAATTATCTTTATTAGGAGGTGTTCCCACTTGTTTATCGGGGGAGGAAGGCTCCTTTCCTCTATGGAACCACTCCCCAAATGCTACCAAATGAGTGAGCGCAAGGCCCTGAACTCCACAACCAATCAAGCCTCCATCCCAGTCTCCTTCCTCATTCCAGCTCCCCTGCACCTCTGGGAGCCACAGAAGAATGCCCCTGGGGCTCTGGGCTTCTCCAGGGAAGGAATTAAGGAGACATTCGTGTACCTCCAACCTCCAGAGAACTAGTTCTCTTAATTAATCAGTCTCCCCTGAGCTTTCATTTTTCTCCCAACCAGGTTTTTCCCAGGACTCACATAATACAAACTCCGGATAAGACTGAGGAAGAACCGTGGTATGGAAAGGGAAATGCACATTGGCAAGAACAATCTCATATCTCGAATGAGTCAAAACACCTGCATCTCCATCCGGCTCACTTGATTATCGGGCTTCTCTTGGCCTCCCCCACCATTCTAATACATACATATAGATATATATAGATATACACACACACAGCCCCCTCCCCCACTTACCACCAGCCTGCTAAGCAGCTTTAAACAGTCTGGGGGAACTGGGAATGGGGTGGGGAGGAGGGTGAGAACAGTACCAGTACCAGAATACGTGTCAAGTTATCCGTCTCGGTTGAAAATGTCTCTTACCTGTTAGCCAGAGGACAGCAACCCAAGCCATCACGACCCTGTCCATTTCCCCCAACTTCCCATACAGATTAAGGAGTGAGGGAAGAAGGAAGCGGCAGAGATGGAGGATCTATATAACCCAGCGGCGGAGGCGGCGGCGGAGCCGTGGCGCCGGGCGCGAGCGGGGCTCTGGCGTCCCTGGATGCAGCCGCCCGCCGGCCCGGCAGCGCAGGCGGGCCTCCGGGCCGACAGCGCCGCAGGCTGCACGCGCGTTGCCGCGGGCTCCAGGAGTCCGCCCCGCGCTCGGCGGCGCCTTCCCAGCCTACTGGCGCACCCGCACGCGCAGGCAGCGCAGCCCGCCGAGCGCCTTCCCGCCGCAGCGCACGCCGCGCGGGGGAGCTCAGCCGCCGGCCCCCAGCCCCGCCGACCGCCGCCCGCCGCCCCGGGCCTGCCAAAGTTTCTCCGTCACGTGCACGCCCCTGCGGCCGGGAGGTCAGGGCCGAGAGACAAAGTACAAGGGGGAGAGGGGTGCGGGGGAGGCGGCTGAGCGGGCTGCGCCGAGCTGGGAGCGATCAGGGCCGGCAGCTTCCAGCGAAGCCAGCGTTCGGGACCAGAGCCAGAAGCGGGGTTGTGGACTCGAGGAGGGAGTCTGGGTTCGCACGTGGCTAGGGCCATTCTAACTGGGAGAGAGGGACCTGCGGCGACTTGACATAACTTGTTGGCAAGGCTGTGGGCTTTCGCTGAACCCCTTGCCCCCCATCCCGATCGCTTATTGACAATGCCAAAAACCAAGGGGCTCCCCAGAATTGGAAAAGGTACGCGAGAATACGCATCCAAACTTTCTTCTTTTAAAACGTTATGAGGTTAAAACATTATGAGATAAGGGCATGCAGCTCTTTAACAGAAAAAATGTAAATATAGAATGAAGTGAACAATTATACGGCTCACATTTGTCCAGCATTTAATCACTTCTCGGCCTTTTGTCTAAAAAAAGGCGCACTTGTGGCTCAGATGATAAAGAATCGGCGTGCAATGTAGGAGACCCGGTTCGATCCCTGGGTAGGGAAGATACCCTGGAGTAAGAAATGGGTAACCACTCCAGTATTCTTGCCTGGAGAATTCCATGGACAGGGGAGCCTGGCAGGCTATAGTCCATGGGGTCGAAAAGAGTCGGCCATGACTGAGCGAATTTCACTTACAGTTTGCAGGGCGTATTTAAATGGATTACTTCAGTTTTAAAAAGGATTTGTCTGTGTGTGTAGGAAAGGATCCTAAATGTATGTTTTGAGACAACCAAGAAATATATACATAAACAAACATGTATCAAGTATCTACTAGGTGCTAAGAGCCAAAGCTACAAAGATGAGGAAGGCAGATTTTCTGCCCTTAAGGGGCCTCATCTTGGGTCCAGGAGAGGGAGGAAAATCAGACTATTAAACACAAAAGACATACTGGTGGTAAAAAGGAGCAAATATGATGGTGGAGGTATGGAGAAAGTGCCCCTGGAATATGAAGGAAGGAGAAGTTTAGTGGGGCTGGGGAGTGGGGGGAGTGAGCAACACCAGCAAAAATGAATTAATGTCTCAATTGGTATTTACAGGATGGGCAGGATTTGTTATGTTGAGGGATTGGTAGTGGAAAGGAGACAGGGCAGGGGAATACTGGGCAGAGGAAAGAAAGGAGATGAGGCAGAAAGGTGTAAAACTGCTCTGAAAACAGAGTGGTTCTAGGCTTAAGGAGAGTTCCTGGAGAGAGACTACAACCTTAGGAATGAACGTACGTATATGTGAAATGAGGATGAGATGTGAACATCAGAAATGGTGAGGATTTACTCTGGTCTTTCATGGCTTCCTGACATCTCAATTCCCTTCTTATTGTCAAGGATGAAAGCCTTGACAAAAACTCTAGAGCAGTCTCACCAACCAGGAACCCTCTCACTCAGAGTTTTGTTTTTGTTTTTGTTTTTAAGCAGGCCTCCCAAGCCCAAGCAGACAAGCCAGACTACAACATGGTGGATCGTCTGAATAAGCTAAGGGCAGGCTGCTTGGAAGCCTATACTAGAATTGCCAAGGAACTGATGGGAGACTAGGAGAACGTACACCCAGGTGTGATGCTGGTTCAACCCAGAGTAGAATTTATCCTGTCTTTCCTTGATCACTCAGAGCTTTTTGAACCAGGAGCACATGAGACAAGAAGCAGAGTCCTCAGAGAATTGGTTTTGCCACTGAGGGGACAGCAGCCTCCAGTGTTCACAGGTCAACGATGGCAGATATCAGGCCATCAGACTACTCTGAGGTGAGATCTTGGCTGTGCTTTTGGTTGTAAAGCCTCTCTGAGTTCCAGTTTATTTTCTGCACCTGGCTCTTCAGGCTTCCCAGCAATTCTGTGAGCTACCCCTTGTACATTCCCCCTTGTACATTCCCTCTTTGCTTGATTTAGCCACAGATGATTTCTGAAGTTTGCAATTAAGAACCCTGACTAAGATGCTGCGTGAGAGAAATTTGAAGGATTGTTTTATTTCATATACAAAAATTAAGAAAGAAAATAGAAATAAAGGAGATACCTAACAATTATTGGTTTAGATGCTCAGTTGTTCCCGACTCTTGTGACCCCATGGACTGTAGCCTGCCAGGCTCCTCTGTCCATGGGATGTGCATTTCTAGAAATAGTCCTAGATGTTTTACAAGCTTTCTCAATTAATCCAAATAAGGAAACTCAGGCCCAGAGAATTTAACTCCTCTAAAATCAGCTAGCTAATAAATGGCAGTGGTTAGATTTGAACTAATATTTTTTAAAATTAATTTACTTTTTAAATTGAAGGACATTGCTTTACAGAACTTTGCTGTTTTCCGTCAAAATCAACATGAATCAGCCATAGGTACACATATGTCCTCTACCTCGTGAACCTCCTTCCCGTCTCCCTCCTCATCCCACCCCGTAGGTTGTTACAGAGCCCCAGTTTGAGTTCCCTGAGTCATACAGCAAATTCCCATTGGCTGTGTATTTTACATATGGTAATGTGAGTTGCCATGTTACTCTCACCCTCTCCTCCACCACACCCTGAGTCCGTAAGTCTGTTCTCTATGTCTGCTTCTCCAAGGCTGCCTTGTAAATAAATTCATTGGTACCATCTTTCTAGATTCTATATATATGCATAAGTATACGATCCTCCTTCTGACTTCAGTTTAGTTCAATCGCTCAGTCATGTCCAGCTCTTTGTGACCCCATGACCCACAGCACGCCAGGCCTCCCTGTCCATCACCAACTCCCAGGATCCACCCACACCCATGTCCATGGAGTCAATGATGCCATCCAACTGTCTCATCCTCTGTCATCGCCTTCTCCTCCTGCCCTCAATTTTTCCCAGCATCAGGGTCTTTCCAAATGAGTCAGCTCTTCACATCAGGTGGCCAAAGTATTGGAGTTTCAGCTTCAACATCAGTCTTTCCAATGAACACCCAGGACTGATCTCCTCTAGGACAGACTGGTTGCATCTCCTTGCAGTCCAAGGGACTCTCAAGAGTCTTCTCCAACACCACAGTTCAAAAGCATCAATTCTTCGGCGCTCAGCTTTCTTCACAGTCCAACTCTCACATCCATACGTGAACACTGGAAAAACCATTGCCTTGACTAGACGGACCTTTGTTGACAAAGTAATGTCTCTGCTTTTTAATATGCTGTCTAGGTTAGTCATAACTTTCCTTCCAAGGAGCAAGTGTCTTTTAATTTCATGGCTGCAGTCACCATCTGCAGTGATTTTGGAGCCCAGAAAAATAAAGTCAGCCACTGTTTCCACTGTTTCCCCATCTATTTGCCATGAAGTGATGGGACTGGATGCCATGATCTTAGTTTTCTGAATGTTGAGCTTTAAGCCAACTTTTTCACTCTCCTCTTTCACTTTCATCAAAAGGCTCTTTAGTTCTTCGTCACTTTCTGCCTTAAGGGTGGTATCATCTGCATATCTGAGGTTATTGATATTTCTCCCAGCAATCTTGATTCCAGCTTGTGCTTCCTCCAGCCCAGCATTTCTCACGATGTACTCTGCATAGAAGTTAAATAAACAGAGTGACAATATACAACCTTGATGTACTCCTTTTCCTATTTGGAACCAGTCTGTTGTTCCATGTTCAGTTCTAACTGTGGCTTCCTGACCTGCATGCAGGTTTCTCAAGAGGCAGATCAGGTGGTCTGGTATTCCCATCTCTTTCAGAATTGTCCACAGTTTATTGTGATCAACACAGTTAAAGGCTTTGGCATAGTCAGTAAAGCAGAAATAGATGTTTTTCTGGAACTCTCTTGCTTTTTTGACGATCCAGCAGATGTTGGCAATTTGATCTCTGGTTCCTCTGCCTTTTCTAAAACCAGCTTGAACATCTGGAAGTTCACAGTTCACGTATTGCTGAAGCCTGGCTTGGAGAATTTTGAGCATTACTTTACTAGCGTGTGAGATGAGTGCAATTGTGTGGTAGTTTGAGCATGCTTTGGCATTTCCTTTCTTTGGGATTGGAATGAAAACTGACCTTTTCCAGTCCTGTGGCGACTGCTGAGTTTTCCAAATTTGCTGGCATATTGAGTGCAGCACTTTCACAGGATCATCTTTCAGGATTTGAAATAGGTCAACTGGAATTCCATCACCTCCACTAGCTTTGTTCATAATGATACTTCCTAAGGCCCACTTGACTTCATATTCCAGGATGTCTGGCTCTAGGTGAGTGTGAGTGATCACACCGTTGTGATTATCTGGGTCGTGAAGATCTTTTTTGTACAGTTCTTCTGTGTATTCTTGCCATCTCTTCTTAATATCTTCTGCTTAATATCTTTCTGACTTACTTCCCTCTATATAATAGGCTCTAGGTTCATCCACCTCATTAGAACTGACTTAGAAGTGCTCCTTTTTATGGCTGAGTAATATTCCATTGTATATATGTACCACAGCTTCTTTATCCATTCATCTGTCAATGGACATCTAGGTTGTTTCCACGTAGATTTGAATTAAGATCTATTAGCTCCAAAGCATATGCCCTTTGCATTATGACAGGGACATCTAGACCAGAGGGTTGATATAATGAGGTATGTTTATTGTCTACAACTTATTTACACACATGTACTGAGGATGTGTCTGGGTGCTGGTGGGCACGTGCACACAAAGCATGAAAGAGAGTCTGAATAATGTTTAGTATCTAAGCATATAACAAGGATATTTTATGCAAAACTTGAAAGATAATGCTGTGAACGTGCTGTACTCTTTTGTACTTTTCCAGGTAAGAATACTGGAGTGGGTTGCCATTTTCTTCTCCAGGAAGGAGCAGCTAAACTGGACTGAGTCATTGGGGGGTGTGTGCCCCTCCCCAGTACACATATTATTACCAAGGTAATTGAGGATTACGAGGAACTTTAGGTATACCTAATGATTCACAACCTGCAACCTAAAGAGAGAGGTAAGAGGTGGTTCAGACAATGGCATTATTTTGCTGAATTGGTGTTCATAGCAGGATATGCCACTAGAACCCTGATGCTCTTCCAAGCATCAGAATCACATGAAAGTGTTTGATTAAATGCAGGTTCCCAGGCTCTACTAAAAACTTTGAGATCAGAAACTTTGGGTGGGGCCTGGAAATGTGCATTTTAACCACCTTCCTTGCATACTTCTAAAGCTCACTAATATTTCAGAAGCTGTACTTAATCACTTTCTTTGTTTTCTGGGGAAGCTGTTGACTTGATGTTTGCCAATGAGCCTCAGATTCAGATCCAGTTGATCTCTAATTATCTATTTATCCTGGTCAAATAGGACAGGACACCCATAGAGATGCATCTTTCACCACCAAAGGAAGGGTCTGGATCCCCAGTGCTTCAAACTTTCTTCTGCAACCCAGAGACAAAAATGTCAGAACATAGGCCCATGTGGGACCAGATCAGGATTCCTAGGAAGCCACAGCTGGAATTGTGTATGATGGGAAGAGGGTGTGGACTGACCAGCAGCTTCAGCAAAGTTGCACCCTTTAGAACAGAATTAGGACATGGAGAAAAGAGAAGTGAACCACCGCAAGGAGACAGGCCGGTAGCTGGTAGCAACCACATAGTTATAAATATAATGTAGCTGAATCCTCTTTAAAACATGATTTCATTGCAGGCACATAGGCATGTATGCACATGAATTCTGTGGCGTGTAGGTCTTTTTAAAGCACACAGATAATACATTTCTACTTCTGTCCAATCTGGTCTTCCAGGAGGAATCTATGAGGTGTGACCTTCAAACAGATACCGTGTTTCTTATCTGAGTTTTGTTTCTCTTCCTTCCCTTGTGCTACCTTTTCAGTTTATCTTTCCCATCCCTCATCTCTTCAAAACCACCTTCAATGAATTATAATTTTTTTTAAAAGTCTAAATTAATGTGAGAAACTAAAATAAATAAATAAATATGAACAAACAAATACTGAAGACTTTAAGCACCCTGTACTAGAAACTGGAAACATGTTCAATCTGAAAGCCCTTTCATATTGAAGAATAAATTGTTTCATTAAGAAAATGCTTTAAAGAAAGGAAATGCAAATATAAAGTGCATGATGCCAGAGAATTCTAAAAAGCTGTACTGCCAAGAACAGTAGAAGATTGGGAGAACATACTGAAAATTTCATGAACTTGAAGCAGATTTAACCCAACAGCCTGCTGTCTCAGGCTTCAAATCAAACTGCAGTGGTGCTGGGGACGGGGGTGCTACAGAATTAGATGTCGTCAGCTTGCCTCATCCTGAGGCCAGACCCCACCATCAGTAGGCAGCCCCACCTGAGTTAGCGCTCTATATTTTCCCCACAGTGGCCCATCCAAGGATAGTGTGCAGGAAAAAAGAGCAGAACATCAAGTTATATTTAGAGCACAGTCCCAAATATGGAAAATGCATTTAAAGGAGTCAATGGAAATAACAACAGAGTAATAACGGTTATATATATATATATATATATATATATATATGCAGTCATTCCTTTATATTTTCTTCTTTAGATTTCCTCTATGCGCTAATAGTTCTGCAGTGTAGAAACTGTTGCTTAGACAATAGGTACGGCTGTGCCACAGTTTATTCAGTCTCTGGGACATCCCTGGAGGAAGGAGAGAGTCAGCGAGAAGAGATGACAGGGGTTTTGTCAGGCCTATATCTTTAGCCAGATACAAAGCCCCCAGATGTACACCTGCTCTCATTCTGTCTCAGTCATGAGCTGTTGATCAAGTTAATTATGAGCAGTTGAAGCCCTGGGAGCCCTTACTGACTGACAGTTCAACCTATAATTTTTCTGAGTAACAGAGCCAAACATGAAGTAAGTCTGCTTCTCTTTTATGAGCCCTATCTTTGGTTTTTGCTTTTGTTTCTGTTTTTGTTTCAGTGTTAGCATCCTTTGGAAATCAGAACAGCATTGACAGACCCCCAAATTAGCAGCAGAGCAGAGTCTAGTAATCAAGCAGCATCCTTTAGCCAAAGGGGTAATGATGAAGGGAGCCTGTCTTTCTGTATTTTATCAATTCTTTGGGTTCTAGGTTTTGGTGATTAAGCTAGAAGATTGCTTCTCAGCCCTAAGCATTCTCCTAGAGGCCTTCTCCCCTGGCACAGGTCTAACATGGACCCTAAGGGAAGGAAGTGAATAAGTATGTCATCCAATGACCTCACCCCCAGAAAACAGGCAGGCGAGGCAATTGGGAAAATGGAGCCAGAACACTGAACATCATGAAAGGAAGCTGCTCAAGCAACAGAAGGGTCATTTGTGGGCTCTTGAAAACTAGTGTTAAAAAACAGCAGCCGTGACTTTTGTGTTGGAGTTGTAGCATAAGCCTGTCTCATAGACTGTTAATTCAGTACTCCTATCACAATCCTGAGGGAGTTCCCTGTACACAAAGATGATCAAGATGTTTTTTGTCTGATTTCAACCTGTTCCAAGGCCTACTTCCTTTTCCTCATCTTCTCTTCTCTCTTTCTTGAATTCATTCATTTATTTATTCCATACACATTCATTGAGCACCTACTATATTTTAGACAGTGTGCTGCCCAGAAATGCAAGATGAGTAGGTATTCAAAGATGAATGAGTCACAGACTCTTCTGTCAAAGAGCTTACAGTTGAACTGTAGCCATATGTGGGTGTGGCTGGGTGTGTGTGTGTGTTGAGGGGGTGAGAGTCAGACACATGGCCTTTTGTGGCAGGACCTATGTAGGGACATTTGTAGGTATGGTGGGGGCACAAAGGGAGAGGGGTCACTCACTGTGGGAGTGCCAGTCAGAGATGTCATCATGAAAAGGTGACCCCTGAGCTAAGTCCTAAACATGATCTGGGCAGAGTTTCTAAAAGCAGAAGTGGAGCAAGAGGTAGGGCAGATGCACAGCAATGGGCTGAGTTGAGAGTGGGGCCTGCTGCCAGGAATGTGAGTCAACAATGAGGCTGGAAAGGCAGGCTGAGGTCAGAACAAGGGGAGCCAGGCTACCAGGCCTGGACTTAACTCTGCAGGCAGTGGACCACCCATAAGGATATCTAAGCGGAAAAACAAGATCAGACGTATATTTCACCCAAGTTATTGCAGCCACAGGCTGTAGGATGTACTGGTGGAAAGAGAAACAACAGGCAGAGGCCTCTTCAGTGGGAGAGCTCATCATAAGAACCCAAGAAGGAACAAGCACCAGAACTCAGCTATAGGGTGGCAGGAATGGGAAGCAAACTGTGCATGAGAGACACTACAGGGAGACATAGGAAGTGGAATCATATAACCTGACAAGAGGTTGTATATGTATAGACTGAGCAAGCTGAGAAACCAACCAGACTTAAGGCTGAGTTACTCAGGAATGTGGTGTGAATTCAGGCAACATCTAGAGATGATGGGGAACTTGGAAATTCCCCCTTTTTTTTTTTTGCTTTGGCAAAGCCTTGTATAATAAACATCCTTGAGCATCTATAATGAATAGCTTAGAATACTTGTGTTAAAGAAGCAGGGATCTCACAGAGGTCAGAGCCATTCATGGGCTGTGTGGCCTGGGGAAGCCCCAATTTCCCATTCTGCAAAATGCAGAAGATCATAGAATTTATTACATAGGGATGTTATGGAGAGGAGAGATCAGATAACCCTTGTGCAGTGTTTAGCAGGGAGTCTGACACAGTAGCTTTCAGTGAATGTTAGCTATTATTACTATTATTAGCACAGGTTGGAGGATGCACTCTATACTGTCAGGGCCTTAATTTAAACTAGCATCAGGAAAAAAATAGCATAAGATAAACATTCTCTTAAAATGCTGTATTTTTTGGGGTGGTTTCATACTCACTTGGCTGAAAATCACACCTCATACTTAATATTTTAAAAAAGTAGAAGCCATGCATGTTTCTAATGGCTTCTCTCCCATTTAGATTGAAATCCAAAATTCTTAGACTGTCTTTGTAAGCCCTGTATGATTTGGCCCAAGCTCCCTCTGCAATAACCTCTCTGAGCCCCTCCCCCCCTTGCTCACTTCACTCCAACTACAGACTTATTTAGCTGTTCCTCAGACATCCCTGACATGTACCCACCTTGGAGTCTTTGAACTTGCTATTTCCTTGATTGGGAGTGATCTTTGCCTGATATCTTCATGGTTTGCTTTCTCACTTCCAGAGTTTACTTAAATGTCATTTCCTCAAATAGGGCTTTTCTGACCACGCTAAAGTTGTACCCTCCATCAATCCCTATTCCCTTATCCTGTATTGTCTTTCTTCATTGGACTTATTGTCCAATAAGGTGTTCAGACAACATATTATATATGTAGTTATTTATTTCTTTATTTTCTGCCTTCCTCATTATGTTATAAGCTTTGTTCTGTTCTACTTATTATTGTGCCTGAAGTAGAGCCTGGTGCTGCATAGACTCTGAACAAATATTTATTAAATGAATGAAGCACTTCTTCTTGGAAACTCTTAGTTTTCCTAGTTTTCTCCCTGCTTCCTCAGACATTCCTTCTTCCTTACTTTTACTAGGTTTTCTTTTTCTAATGAAAGTTGCTCTGTCATGTCCAACTCTTTGCAACCCCATGAACTATTCAGTCCATGGAATTTCCCAGGCCAGAATACTGGAGTGGGTAGTCTTTCCCTTCTCCAGGGGATCTTCCCAACCCAGAGATCAAACCCAAGTCTCCCACATTGCAGGCAGGTTCTTTACCAGCTGAGTCACCAGGGAAGCCCAAGAATACTAGAATGGGTAGCCTATCCCTTCTCCAGCAGATCTTCCTGACCCAGGAATCGAACTGGGATCTCCTCTTTTGCAGGGGATTCTTTACCAGCTAAGCTACCAGGGAAGCCCCATTCTTTTTCTAGTTCAGTCGCTCAGTCATGTCCAATTCTTTGTGACCCCATGAACTGCAGCATGTCAGGCCTCCCTGTCCATCCCAACTCCTGGAGTTTACTCAAACTCATGTCCATTGAGTTGGTGATGCCATCCAACCATCTCATCCTCTGTCATCCCCTTCTCCTCCAGCCTTCAATCCTTCCCAGCATCAGGGTCTTTACAAATGAGTCAGTTCTTTGCACCAGGTGGCCAAAGTATTGGGGTTTCAGCTTCAGCATCCGTCCTTTCCAATGAATATTCAGGACTGATTTCCTTTAGGATGGACTGGTTAGATCTCCTTGCTGTCCAAGGGACTCTCAAGAGTCTTCTCCAAAACCACAATTCAAAAGCATCGATTCTTCGGCATTCAGCTTTCTCTATAGTCCAACTCTCACATCCATATATGACTACTGGAAAAACCATAGCTTTGATTAGATGGACATTTGTTGGAAAGTAATGTCTCTGCTTTTTAATATGCTGTCTAGGTTGGTCATAACTTTTCTTCCAAGGAGCAAGCGTCTTAATTTCATGGCTGCAGTCACCATCTGCAGTGATTTTGGAGCCTAAAAAAATAAAGTCAGCCACTGTTTCCACTGTTTCCCCATCTATTTGCCGTGATGGGACCAGATGCCATGAACTGACTTCTAAATGCTGGTGTTCCTCAGGACTCCATTGTGGGCTCTTTTTTTCTCTCTTCACTCTCAGCCTAAGTGATCTCATCCATTTCCATGAATCTATGTACCAGCTTTATGTGGCTTACTTCCAGATTCTATTGCTAGCCCAGAACTTCAGATAGATAGCCGATTGACTGCTTGACATCTCCACTTGAATGTATAATAGGCATTTCAAAATTAACATCCATAACTGAATTCTTGACTCCCCTGCCCTTGCCATGCATTCCCCAAACAAAAACCTGCCACCCTGTAGAATTTCTGAATAGGAAGATCCATGTGGCTGGTAAGAGGGGAACACTATTCTGTTTACATAGGACCTTAAGTAAAACCAGAAAAAAATCAGTTGTAACAAAGAAGGAGAGGAGCAGATAGTAGTATGAGGAGCAGATCCTCTTTGGTACTAGAAAGCCTAGTATTCCTCCCTTTCTCTCACTTCTATAACCAATCCATCGGCTAGTTCTATTTTTCCACAAAGTACAATTAAAACCATGGTCACTTCTCCGTGTCTGCTCCATGTCTCTGTTCTAGGTCATCATCATTTCACATGGACTCCTGAAGGAACCTTGTAACTCATCTCCTCATGCCCATTGTTGATTTGAAACTGTTCTCTGACTAGCATCAAGAGTGACCTTCTTAAACTCTAAACCATGTGACACTTAAAAAATCTCTTAAATGACCACCAGTGTCCTTAGGATAATACTTGAACCCCTGATACTGGCCATGTCCAGGTCCTTGCTGGTCACTCCATCCTCAGTAAGCACCACATTCCACCTGACTGCATACACTTCAGCAACACCAACCAATCTTCTGTTTGTTCTGAGGATTCACCAAGCTCTTTATTGTGTGAGGCTTTTTCATACACTGTTCCCTCTGTCTGGAATGTACTTCTTCAACTCTTAACATGACTAGCTCCATACCTTTGCATTCTTTCTCATTTTAAATGACATCTCAGAAAGATTTGCCTCTGCACCTATCTAAACATTTAACAGTTAAATCCAAGTATTATTTTAAGTGTTTAAGATAAAGCAATCTGAGCCAAGATGGAGTAACAGGAAATGAATTTATCAACTGGTCAAAATACATGAAACAATCTTTTCAGAAATGACATCAGGGAGCAGAGGCGAAAAATCCCTGAGAGAACAGAAGCAAACAGGGTGAGCCCTGTGATTGCCCCAGGTTGCTGCTCAGAGAGACTATCCAGAATCCAGAATCAAGAGTAGTAACCTAGGCAGAGCCCTGTGGCCTCCTTGAAAGATGGAGTTTGTTGTCTAGGTAGGCCAAGGTGGCTAGAGTTCACAGGGCAGAGTACCAGACAAAGAGAGCAGCACAAAGAAAAGCTCTGGAAATCTGCTGAGGATCTCCCTTGGAGCTGCAGCTGAATACTGATGAGTGCATGTGTGGGAGGAAACTATACAGTGCCAGGGAAAGAACAACCTGAAAGGACTGGAAGGAACAATCCTTGAAATTCACACAGGGCTAGAAATAGTCTGCGTTTCCATTAGCCAAAGTGGAAAACCCTGCAAATTCATGGGTTATCAGCACAGTACTCAGAAGCATGTTATATCAGCAAAGGAGAAAATTAGTCCTAAAGGTTGCTCTAAATCTGAATAACTAAGCATAAAAGCAAACCTCAAAAGGAGGTAAAACTAGACCCAAATTGTTTCCAAAAACATAGTACAAAGCACAAGAATATTTATTAGAAAAATATGCAGCATCCAACAGGGTAAAATTTACAATGGTCATCCAACCAAATATTGCCAAGCTTACAAAGAAGCAGGACAAAATAAAATCCATAATAATAAAAAAAATCAACCAGTAGAAACAGACCCAGAAATGACATAGATGATGGAATGAGTGGACAAAGACAGTCAGTAGTTACTATAATACACTCCATGTTAAAGGTAGAAGACAGATAGACCATGTTAAGTAGAAATATGGAAGACATAAGAAAGATTTAAATAAAATTCTAGAGATGAAAACTAAATGATCTGATACAAAAAATATATGGATGGGTTTAGTAGCCAATTAGATCTCTCAAAAGAAAAGGTTAGTAAACATGAAGAAACAGTAGAAACTGAAAAATAAAACACAGAGAACAAAGACTGAAGGAAAATCAAATGAACAGAGTATCAGTGATTGTGGGGAAACCTCAAGGAGCGTAAGGGGGTAGTAAGAGAACTTTTTGGGGTGGATATGTTTATTATCTTGAGGGTGGCGATGGTTTCACAGCTGTACACATATGTTAAAACTCATCTAGTTGTATGCTTTAGATATATGTATTTAATTTACTATACTTCCATCATGTCTCAACATTGGTATAAAAAAACAATCTGAAACTAAACTCCCAGATAATAACAAGTGGAATGGTGGAGCAGTGAGTTGGGATACTAAGTGAGGGGGAGTAATAGTTTTCTAAGCTTCTTGTCTATTTGAGAAGAATGGATGTGGATACCTGCTAACTGTATAAGTTGTTATAAAAATATGTTTTAAAACAACTATCTTAAAAGTATAGATAGCTACAGAATGAAGCAAAATAGAAAGCATGACTTGAAACCAGTGTAAGAAAAAGCAGAGTAAAAAATACTGATCAATCCATCTAAAGCAGAAAAAGGAAAAATAAGAAACCTAGAACGATAGTAAACAGAAACTGAAAATACTTGAATGAAGCTTTTTATTCAAGAAACTAGAAAAAGAACCACAAAATAGCCCGAAGGAGATACACAGAGGGACTCCATAAACTTAAAGCAGAAATAAAAAGGAACAGGAAAACTGTAAAGTTCATCAATAAAACCCAAAGCTGGTTTTTTTTTTTTTAAGATCAGTAAAATAAACATTTGCAAGAGGAAAAAAAGACACGAGGTAGTAATAACATTAGGAATGAAAAGGGAAAGCAATATTAGAATATGTATGTTTTAAATTATAAACAAATGTTATAATTGTTTTATGCCAATAAATCTTGTTTTTTAAATCAACTTTATTGAAGTATAATTTACACACAGTAAAATGCACACCTTTTAAATATATTATTTGAGAAATTTTGATAACGATATGCCACTTGTAACCACTACCGCCATAAACAAGGTATAAGATATTTCTGACAACCCAGGAGTTCTCTTGTCAGTTCTCAGTCAGTCGCCTCCCTCTACCTCTCGCTGCTGCTGCTAAGTCACTTCAGTCATGTCCGACTCTGTGCGACCCAATGGACGGCAGCCCACCAGGCTCCCCCATCCCTGGGATTCTCCAGGCAAGAACACTGGAGTGGGTTGCCATTTCCTTCTCCAATCTCAGTCAATCCCCTCCCTCTACCTCTTAGCCCTAGGTAACTGCTGATTTGAGCAACCCTGGTGGCTCAGTGGTAAATAATCTGCCTGTCAATGCAGGAGACACAGGTTCCATCCCGGGTCTGGGAAGATCCCCTGGAGAAGGAGATGGCAACCCACCCCACTATTCTTGCCTGGGAAATCCCTGGGGCAGGTGTGGGGGGTGGGGGGGTAGGGTGTGGGGGGTGGGGGGGGTAGGGTGGGGGGGTGGGCAGGGGCAGCGTCGCAAAGAGTCGGACACCACTTAGCAACTAAACAACAACTGTTCATCTTATTTCTATACAATAGTTTGGCCTTTTCTTGAGTTTTGTATAAATGGAATCAAGATATCTATCTACCCTTTTATATATTCTTTTTTTCACTCAATGAAATTATCCTGCAATTCATCCATGTTAAATATCAACAGTTCATTGCATTTCTTTCCTGAATAGCAGCCTAATAAGTGTGTGTGTTAGTCACTCAGTCGTGTCCGATTCTTTGCAACCCCATGGACTGTAGCCCACTAGGCTCCTCTGTCCATGGAATTCTCCAGGCAAGAATACTGGAGTGGGTAGGCTTTCCTTACTCCAAGGGCTCTTTCCAACCCAGGGATCAAACTCAGGTCTCTTGCATTACAGGCGGACTCTTCACCATCTGAGCCACCAGGCTAGCTAATAAGGATATACCACAATTTTAAAATCAATTCCTCTTTTAATGATCATCTGGGTTGTCCAGTTTGAGGCTCTTACAAATAGAGCTGCTATGAAAATTCATTTCCAAGTGTTTTTTTTTTTTTTTTTCATTTCTCCTAAATGAATGAAGTTCTGGGTCTGATGGTAAATGTAAGTTTATCTGTATAAGACACTGTCACTGTATGAAAACCCTAGTTGTGTCACATCCTTGCCTACATTTTACAGCACTATAAGTGAAAACCTAAATGAAACAATTTTCCAAAGAGGAATATTACCAAAATTAGCTGAAGGAAAGTGGAGAAACCTAAAGAGTAATAACCATGCAAAATACTGAAATGGTAATCAAAGGTCAACTCCATTCTCCATAGATATACTAGGATCAAAGTGTTTTATTAGTGAAGTTCTATCAAATTGTCCAGAAATAGATAATGCCATTGTTCTTCAAAGTGAACAGAGAAAAAGATGGCAGTTCATTTTATGGTTGCTTATACCAACATCTTGTAAGGATCGCATGGAAAAACTCCATCATTTAATATCACTTCAATCAAGGAGGCAAAAATCCCACATTGAGTATACTTTAAAAAATAAACAATGCCAAGCATGATTGAGAAGAGGTTATAGTAGTAGTAATGGTAGGATGCTTTAACAGAAAAATATAGCAATATCATTTACTATACTAAACAAAGGATAAAACCACATGGTCATCTGAGAAGATGCACAAAAAGCATTTAAAAATATTTTAAAATCTTGTTCTTGCTTTTAAAATATATATATACAACATGCATACGCATACTTAACCAAATAGAGACGGACAGTTCTCTGGGAAGCACATATCCAAGAAAATCCAAGAAAATTGACTGACACTATTTGAATCAATTTGAGAATTCAGCAGTATCTAAATACACAAGATTAACACTAAAATCAATATGTTTCTCTACACATCACCAGTAACTAATTAGAAAACATAATGGAAAAAAGAAACATGTATAATACTTCTATATACATTCTAGGAATAAAACTAACAAAGGAATAAAATGAATCAGACCTTTATGAGGAAATCTATAAAACTTTATTCAAGGACAGTATTTAACATCTCAGCCTCTTACTGTGTTTCCTTTATAATACTTATGAAAAGCTTTTTAAAAACCATATTCTTAAGTAATGTTTAAGAATCAGGGCGGAAACCAAATCAAATCATTCTGGTTGGTTCTCTTGCTTTTGTCATCTTACCTGCCCCTCCCCCCATTAGATTGTAAACTTTTTGAGGGAAAAGATCTCATTTGTGGTGTTCCTCCCTCTGTCCACCCAAGACCTTTCACAGTCTTGGCACAGAGTTGGCCCCTTACAACCATGGTGGTGGTGGTCGTTTAGTTGCTAAGTCATCTCCTACTCTTGCGACCCTGTGGACTGTAGCCCGCCAGGCTCCTCTGTCCATGGGATTTTCCAGGCAAGGATACTGGAGTGGATTGCCATTTCCTTCTCCATGGGATCTTCCCGACCCAGGAATCTAACCCAGGTCTCCTGCATTACAGGCAGATTCTTTACTGACTGAGCTATGAGGGAAGCCCCCTTACAACCGTAAAGCACCTATTTCTGCTTTATTGACTATGCCAAAGCCTCTGACTGTGTGGATCACCACAAACTGGAAAATTCTTCAAAAGACGGGAATACCAGATCACCTGATCTGCCTCTTGAGAAATCTGTATGCAGGTCAAAAAGCAACAGTTAGAACTGGACATGGAACAACAGACTGGTTCCATATAGGAAAAGAAGTACGTCAAGGCTGTATATTGTCACGCTGCTTATTTAACGTATATGCAGAGTACATCATGAGAAACGCTGGACTGGAAGAAGCACAAGCTGGAATCAAGATTGCCGGGAGAAATATCAATAACCTCAGATATGCAGATGACACCACCCTTATGGCAGAAAGTGAAGAAGAACTAAAGAGCCTTTTGATGAAAGTGAAAGAGGAGAGTGAAAAAGTTGGCTTAAAGCTCAACATTCAGAAAACTAAGATCATGGCATCCGGTCCCATCAATTCATGGCAAATAGATGAGAAAACAGTGGAAGCAGTGACAGACTTTATTTTGGGGGGCTCCAAAATCACTGCAGATGGTGATTGCAGCCATGAAGTTAAAAGACGTTGACTCTTTGGAAGAAAAGTTATGACAAGCCTGGACAGCTTATTAAAAAGCCAAGACATTACTTTGCCAACAAAGGTCTCCCTAGTCAAGGCTCTGGTTTTTCCAGTAGTCATATATGGATGTGAGTGTTGAACTATAGAGAAAGCTGAGAATGGAAGAATTGATGCTTTTGAACTGTGGTGTTGAAGAAGACTCAAGAGTCCCTTGGACTGCAAGGAGATCCAACCAGTCCATCCTAAAGGAAATCAGTCCTGAATATTCACTGGAAGGACTGATGTTGAAGCTGAAACTCCAATACTTTGGCCACCTGATACGAAGAACTGACTGATTGGGAAATACCCTGATGCTGGGAAAAATTGAAGGTGGGAGGAGAAGGGGAGGACAGAGGATGAGATGGCTGGATAGCATCACCAACTCAATGGACATGAGTTTGAGTAAACTCCTAGGAGTTGGTGATGGACAGGGAGGCCTGGCGTGCTGTGGTCCATGGGGTCGAAAAGAGTCGGACAGGACTGAACGACTGAACTGAACTGAACCGTAAAGCATGGAAGAACCTGAAGCACTGGCTGGTCCTCTTTACCTACTTTGAAGGATATTACGCAATAATGTACAGAAATTTCTCCACACCGTCCTCGTGACAACACCCCCCACCGACTCATCTCCACCAATCAGAATGCTTGGCACCCGTGCCCTAGCTCCCCCACAACCCCGCCTCCAAGGTCGCACGAGGCGGAGTCTTCCGGTCTCAGGCTGTTTTTCTCCTGGAGAGGCCGATGCGCCTGCGCATCGCGCCCTGATTGGCTGAGAGCCGAGGACCTGCGCGTGCAGGCCGCAGCCTCGGTTACTAAGGGCGGGAGCCCGGCGAGGGCGCCGGCTGCTGGTGCTGTCTCAGGCTCGCTTCAAGGCCTGGCTACGCTCACCATGCCGAACCGCAGGGCCAGCCGCAATGCCTACTATTTCTTCGTGCAGGAGAAGATCCCCGAACTACGGCGGAGAGGCCTGCCTGTGGCTCGCGTCGCCGATGCCATCCCCTACTGCTCCGCTGACTGGGCGGTAAGGCTGGAGGCCCATGGCCTGGGGCCAGGCAGTTGGCAAGTGGGAGAGTAAGGCGGGAGGGACAGAGGCCTTGAGAAGGCCAGTGACCTCTGGGCCCTGCTGGAGGGGGAGGAAGCTCCCCGTCCCCGGTCCAGGGCAAACCGACGCCGGAACCGCCTCCCAGTAGTGTCCAGGCATTTGCCGGGCCCCGGGCACTAGGCCCTCACTGCTGCTGCTTGTTTTTCCTTTCCATCTCCTCAAGCTCCTGAAGGAGGAGGAAAAGGAGAAATATGCAGAAATGGCTCGAGAGTGGAGAGCTGCCCAAGGGAAGGACTCCGGGCCTTCGGAGAAGCAGGTAAATTTAACCGGAGAAGAGCAGCCACCTGCCTCACAGGTAGGCATGCTCGGTAAATGCTGGATGAGTGAATGGATTAATGTCAAGAGTAGACGACTGGATGATTTGGGTGAGTGCAAAAGAGTTTTTCATTTTTTTTTCTTGGCGTCAGAATGCTTGCTGAAAAACGAGCAGGCTCCTGAACTAGGGCACACGTTGGTTTCGTTTGATGGTGAAGGCCAGGGAAAATCCCAGTAGGAAGCCTGCAACCAATAAACCTTGATTAGCAAAAGGGAGTGTTGATATTTAGGATTTGTACTAGATCGCCTCTAAGGGTCCTTGTGAATTCTTTTATGATTGAAGAATCTTTTTCAGGTGTTTAACAGTAGTTTGGTCCATTGTCTCTTTTTGAATGACACCAGTCTGTGTTTAAAATATTGAAATAACAGTATCTGTGGATGTTGATTAATATTTTGTGTGCCTTAAAAGGTAAGAGTTGAATAAAGTTATTTGAATTTATGTCTGTGTAGCAAAATGTTAAAGCGCTGAAAAAAATCTGTTGCTTATTCATATGTAGAAAAGGCAAGGTAAATGTGGAATTTTACCCCCTTCCTCTATATTCTTCCCATTCTGACATAGCAAAAATTCTGTTCTTATTATAAACTGCTAACATTGGATTGAAATTCAGTAGTTTTGCTTGTTTTAGGTTTGAGAGATTTTTATATTATGGATTTATGTTTGAGTAGAAGCTCTACTCAGTTGAATTCGTGTTAATACTTAATTATATTTGTGAGCCCCGATTTTTTTTTTGTCTTCTTTTCTCTACAGTTTCTTATTTCCTTTCAAAATAAAAGTCATGTTCTACATATACATCATTGAGACTTGAAGTCAACACAATCTGGTTTTTACTTTGAGGAAAAAACAGTATTGGAGTACTTCGGCAAATGATATTCTTTTGGCCACTGGACAAGCATGCATTATGTGACTCCATAGGATTAGATTATCAGTAGTGGGGAAATGGCTTTCAACAATAATTGGATTGGTTATTTACCACCTAGCCCCTTGATTCAAAATATTTTTAGATTTTGCCATCCTCTGCCTTTGGGTGTAGGTGTTATAAGCATTATTTATGTACTCATTGGGTTTACTGGCTTGGAGTGGTTATTAAAGTAATCTATGGGTTGTTTCAAAGTTATTTTGCTAAATTTAAGTATATGATATAAAGTGGGCAAGAGTTTAAATATATGGTCAATGATTATCTTTCTCTTTAGAAACCTGTTTGCACCCCATTGCGGAAGCCAGGCATGCTTGTACCAAAGCAGAATGTTTCACCCCCGGATCTGTCAGGCTTGTCTCTAAAAAGTGATCAAGGTAGAGTAATCCTACAGTGTTTTGCTTGTATAAATTTGGGCACTTAAAATTCTATGTTATGTTGATCAGTAAACTTGTCTTCATTTTGATTCTGCATTTCAAAGTAATTGACTATGGTGTTCAAACAGGATGGCACTAAAGTTGTAAAAGATCAGGTAATATGCATTTGTTGAAGTAATACTGGGGTTTTTTTTTTGTTTTTTTTTTTTAAACAAAAATCTGGTCTCTTGGTTTCTACCATTTCATATGTTATTAGACATACTTTTTGAATTCCAGTGTTTATAGCTAGACACTTAAATATGTTTGTTTTAAAATTAAAGATTAATTGAGCCTAGGACAGCAAAGAATATAGTTAATCAGAGTCCCTGCTATTCCTTTTGGCTGTTTTTTGTTTTTGTTTCTTTTTTAATTAAATGTGTTCTGACTTTGTTAAAAACTTACTAATCTTTAGCAGTCCTTAAGCGTGGCCAATCCTGGTAAATAATACCCTTCTTACATTCTCACATTTCTTTATTCCTTTAGAGGATTTATAAGTGGTCTTGTGTGTATTGGTAAAAGGTAAAGAGTGAACTAAAGTGTCCATAGTTTGTACTAGAATTTTTCTATACTGATTCTACTTGGCTTTATTTTCCATACCCTTATATTTCTTGAATATGGGTCATAGCTTTTCTTAAGTCATTACTCACATTTAAGTCTTATGTATAGCTAAGTTATGTAGAGCTAGCTGTAAGTTTGAATAATTTTGTTATTTCATGCAAAGAATGGTTACTGCTTTAATCCTTGGTAAATGTTATAAAAATGTATTTATCTGATACACCTGATTTATTTTCTCTTTTCTAATTCATTTAGAAATATAGGAACAGAAGGAGAAAGGTTCTAAAACTCTTGTTTTTATCAAAGGAGTATATCTTGAGATGCTTATCTGTTTGTGTTGCCTTTTTTTTTTTAAAGCTCTCCTTGGAGGCATTTTTTATTTTTTGAATATTTTTAGCCATGGCGAGCTACCTCCTCACTGTGAACAGCGCTTCCTCCCTTGTGAAATAGGCTGTGTTAAATATTCTCTCCAAGAAGGTATTATGGCAGATTTCCACAGTTTTATAAATCCTGGTAAGTAGCCAATTAGAGTAGATGCTAGATGTTAAAAAGTTACTTTTTTATATTGAACTTATTCAATAATAGTATTTTTCTTAAAAGCTGTTGCATGGGTGAGTTCTTCAAATGTAGACTGTTTGAAAAACTATTGAGAATGAAGTGTTGACAGAGTTTTTGGTTTAGGCTTTTAACCTCAAATAAGCATTAAAGTAGGAGGAGAGTGAAAAAGTTGGCTTAAAGCTCAACATTCAGAAAACTAAGATCATGGCATCTGGTTCCATCACTTCGTGGGAAATAGATGGGGAAACAGTGGAAACAATGTCAGACTTTATTTTGGGGGGGCTCCAAAATCACTTCAGATGGTGATTGCAGCCATTAAATTAAAAGACGCTTACTCCTTGGAAGGAAAGTTATGACCAACCTAGACAGCATATTCAAAAGCAGAGCTATTACTTTGCCAACAAAGGTCCATCTAGTCAAGGCTATGGTTTTTCCAGTGGTCATGTATGGATGTAAGAGTTGGACTGTGAAGAAAGCTGAGCACTAAAGAATTGATGCTTTTGAACTGTGGTGTTGGAAAAGACTCGTGAGAGTCCCTTGGACCACAAGGAGATCCAACCAGTCCATTCTAAAGGAGATCAGTCCTGGGTGTTCATTGGAAGGACTGGTGCTAAAGCTGAAACTCCAGTACTTTGGCCGCCTCATGTGAAGAGTTGACTCATTGGAAAAGACCCTGATGCTGGGAGGGATTGGGGGCAGGAGGAGAAGGGGACGACAGAGGATGAGATGGCTGGATGGCATCACCGACTCGATGGAGATGAGTTTGAGTGAACTCCGGGAGTTGGTGGTAGACAGGGAGGCCTGGCATGCTGCGATTCATGGGGTCGCAAAGAGTCAGACATGCCTGAGCGACTGAACTGAACTAGAAGCATTAAAGTTGAGCAGATAGAATGCCTGAAAAAATCTGTAGCCTGCTGTTTGCTTATCTGTAGTCTTACAATTTCCTGAAAGCTTTACTGTTTTCTTTCTTTACCCCATCCTTCACCTCAGCAGTTCTTAGTTTTTAACTTGGTCTTGACTTGTAACCTTGAGCAAAATATTTATCCTTTCTGAACCTATTAATCTGTGAAGTAGGGATAATACCTGTTGGAGAGCTGTTCTAATGTGGGAGACCTGGGTTCGATCACTGGATTGGGAAGATCCACTGGAAAATGAAATGACCACCCACTCCAGTATTCTGGCCTGGAGAATTCCATGGACTGGTAGTCCATGGGATTGCAAAGAGTCAGACACAGCTGAGCGACTTTCACTTTTACTTTTCTAAAGAATACATGAGATGGTATGGAAATAGACTAGTATTTAAAAGACTTTCAGCTATTATTATTCCTACTATTCCACTCCATCAAAAGCAGTTAGTAATGAACACATAGGATTTGATTCAGTTCTCAAGTTGGTAGTTAGTAGTTAGGGGAGTATGAGGAATATATAGGGAGAACTATTTGGGGAAAGAATAATTTCATCTTTGGTTTTGTCAGTTGCTTTAAAATTCATTAGGACAGTCCAGCACTTTTCCTTGTTTTGAAATAACAGGAAAACAAATTTTCCTATTTAATGAGAGTTGCTGCTTAGGATAATTTTTGAGCAGGTGTAAAACGTTAAAAAGGCAGAACTTGGAGACTTTCCTCTGAGAAATTTGTCAGTTATCTTGGTATATCAAGGGCCTCATGAACTGTGGACTTTTTATGGACTCCTGGCTAAGACTCCTTTAGCACAGATTTTCTTCACCTAGTATTTCTTTCTCTGTGAGGACTAACTTTTTTAAGTAGTGTGAATAGTATACCAAGATTCTTTGATAGTCATCATACCATTGGTTAGGAAAAAACTCCTCTGAGGTTTAAATCTTCTATAATTTCACATAACAATAGCAATTACCTTTGTTATGATATGGTCATCCTATGGAATATTACTGTAGTACAACCGAGAGCTTATGGATTTCTGCATCTCTCAATAAAATATTTTTAATTACAGGTGAAATTCCACGAGGATTTCGTTTTCATTGTCAGGCTGCAAGTAAGTATAAAGGAGTGGGATAGAATATAGGCATTGAGGATAAGCTACCTGGTTAAGATGCTCTTTAAACAGACACATAAAACACTGGGGGAAGATAATGTTAAATTATTGTTGGTAAATCTTCTTAAAAGTGGTAGTGTATGTAAGCCTTAAAAGTTTTTAAATTACAAGCAATGATAGAATAATGTCCTTTTCCTTTTATGGAGATTGTGTTTTTATTTCTGTTTTTTTTTTTTTGCTTATGTCCTTTGGCTTGAAGATCAGTGGCTTTTACTGGCCAGGTGCTTGGGTAGGTCTTCTAACAGGTATAAGGTTATCTAGATTTAGGGCTATTCACAGAAACGGCCATTCAAAAGTAAGGGGGGAAAGTTTATGCTTCAAAAGTAACAGAACAATAGTGTTAAACAGATGAAACAGCTATGAATTGATTTTTCAGATGAGAAAAACAGGTTTTCCTTGTACTCTTGTCTAGAAAAGAGTACATAGGTTTCTTTTTTTTTTTTTTCCTAGTGTTTCTGTAACATTATTATTTTTTTTTTATTTTATTTTATTTTTAAACTTTACATAATTGTATTAGTTTTGCCAAATATCAAAATGAATCCGCCACAGGTATACATGTGTTCCCCATCCTGAACCCTCCTCCCTCCTCCCTCCCCATTCCATCCCTCTGGGTCGTCCCAGTGCACCAGCCCCAAGCATCCAGTATCGTGCATCGAACCTGGACTGGCAACTCGTTTCATACATGATATTTTACATGTTTCAATGCCATTCTCCCAAATCTTCCCACCCTCTCCCTCTCCCACAGAGTCCATAAGACTGTTCTATACATCAGTGTCTCTTTTGCTGTCTTGTACACAGGGTTATCGTTACCATCTTTCTAAATTCCATATATATGCGTTAGTATACTGTATTGGTGTTTTTCTTTCTGGCTTACTTCACTCTGTATAGTAGGCTCCAGTTTCATCCACCTCATTAGAACTGATTCAAATGTATTCTTAGAAAAGAGTACATAGGTTTCTATGTAAAGTACATAGTACATAGGTTTCTATGTAAAGTATCTTGCAACCAAAGGATGTGTCTGTGTAAATCTGACCTCTTGTACTCTTTTCTAGAAACTAGATTTTAACCAGTTTTTTATTTCTTTTCAAATAAAAATCAGGATAATAGGTTTGTCTTTTAGTTTTTATTCAAAATGTCAGTGTTTAAAAGTTTTTTCTTAAAAATGTAGACAACTAGTCTGTAGAAGTGTTTGAAATTTGAAATAAGTTTTTCAAATCTGCTATAACAAGCAGCTGTTTTGTTATACTTATTAATTTTTGATAGTGTTCTTTGAGTTTTTCCCAGTCTTAATAAAAAATATGTGTTAGTCCCTTTTTTGTTTGTTTTGTTTTTTTGAGTCAGAGCTGTGGGCTTTGGAATAAGGAGTTTAAGGCAGTGTTTTAGTAAGTTCTCTTATGTAGCTTTGGGTGAAAAAAATGTATAGAATAAAAATGCTGTTGTATCTTTGAGATGTGAACCCAGCTCATCTCAAGTGTTAAATTGTCTGAAGCTATTTGGCAAAATAGGTAGTAGTGTAAAAGTAGAAACTTAGCTGGTGAATTAATTTCACCTTTTTACTTAAGCTCTGTTTATGGTTTGTTCATCTCATGAATGCATTGGAATCCCTATATGCCAGACACTCATTTGTGAGAATGCCCCTTACTGTTTATTTTGTTTCTGATTAATTTTTTTTTTAAAAATCATTTAAAAAACTTATTTTTGCAATGGTCTCAAAATTAAGCGATTAACATAAAATGTGGTTCTTGAAAACAATCCTATTAAGGTCTCCAAGAATGTTTTCTTGAGTTACTTTTCACACTGTTTGAAACGAAGCACGATGTTTTCCATTCAGGAAACCTAAGATACTTGGAGCTTACCAATTTAAGCATGTCTTAAATTGCCAGTTTGATAACCCTAGGGAATGTATCAATTAAATAAGATAAATGACTGTATTGGAATGACAGCTATGTCAACAGAATAACTGAAGATACCGAGGATAGCGTAATCCAGCTGATGTCTCACACAGTGACACACTGAAAGAGATACGCATGATTAATAGCTAAGGACACTGCATTCAGATCTGCCTGACGCTCCTGCGCTATCTGCTCTTTAGGAAGTACGTGTGAGACCAAGTGAAGGCTTCATGGGCATTATGGTTTAGCACATTACATCGAAGAATTTTAAGATTGGAAGAGATTTGATAGTCTCCCATGTCCTGCCCACCCCTACAATGTTCCTCTGAATGGGAGTTCAGGTTCTGTGTGTGTGTTGGGGGTGCGGGGGTGGGTAGGAGATTTGGGCCCTCTCATTCTCCAGTACTTCACCAGAGGCACTCTGCTTCTTTCCTTTTTATAGTTAATCATTTTGAGAGATAAGTTCTGCTTTAACATGAGCCAAGCCTTAGAAACTGCTTTCAGCTTCCTGTATGGAAGGTCTATCAGCTTTTAAAATGAAGCTTCATACACATATAAAAAAGATTATAACATTCACTTAAAATTTGAAGAATATTAATGAACAGTGCACCTGCCGGTCAGCTGAAAAAATAGCACTTTGCTGTTATCACTGAAGGTCCCTGTATTTCTGATTTCATACCCCCTTAGGAGAACCACTGTTCGGAATTTTGTGTTATTTCCTTTGTTTTATAAATAGTTTTATGATAAGTACATATTTAAATAATGTATTTTATTTTGCTTGTTTGAACTTCTCGGTCGTGTCTAACTCTTTGCAACTCCATGTACTGCCCCACCAAGCTCCTCTGTTCATGGAATTCTTCAGGCAAGAATACTGGAATGGGGACTTCCCTTGTGGTGCAGTGAATAAGACTCTGCTCCCAATGCACGGGGCCTGGGTCAGTCCCTGGTCAGGGAACTAGACCCCACATGGCGAAACTAAGTTCCGGGGCAGCCAAATAAATACATGTTTTTTTGTTTTGTTTTTTTTTGTTTGTTTGTTTTTTTTAAAGAATACTGTAATGGGTAGCCATTCCCTTCTCCAGGGCATCTTCCCAACCCAGGGACTGAACCCAGGTCTCCTTCATTGCAGGCAGATTCTTTACTCTGAGCCTTCAGGGAAGCCCCACATATTCTGTATATTTCCGTGTATTTTTTAAGTGACGTCTTTCCCACTATTTCTCTGTTGGATTGTTTGTCATCTTTATTGGTGTATGGAAGTTTATAGTATATCTGTTTTTATTGATTATTTTAATCGTGTGCAGATACCTGTTTTCATTTTTCTCTTATGGGTATTTTAATTTATAGCAGTTTTTATTTTTAATGTAATAAATTTATCAGTTTGTTCCCTGATAGTTTGTGGGTACTTGGGGTCTTATTTAGGAATTCCATTTTACTTTTTTTGTAGTAAACTTTAAAGAATTTATTTTCACTTGACCTACTTATATTTCTCAGAATGAGAATATATACATTATTTACCAATAAGTGCTTAATACTTTAAACTTATAATTACCTTACTTGCAGAAATTTGGAAATCATTCCAATTAACTGGAAAAAAATACAAACATTTTTTGTTCTTATAATTCAAAGTATATTTAAAATAAAATTTCTACAGCAGCCAAAACCTTTAACCAAAAGTTCAGAACTGCAGTCTCTTAAGGGTAACAAAATGGCCACATACTAATTATCTTGATTATTAACACAGGAAAAGAAATATTTGACTCTTAAAATAAGGCTGGCTAGCATTTAGTACAGTTTTACTTTCTGGGCATACAAAGCTGTCTTTATTTCATCTGTTCAAACACAGACAATTGCTCCAACTTTAAAGTTTAAATGAACCTTCAACATTTAATATTGGTGCTGCTTGCTAAGATTTAATAACTTCCAGCAATGAGAATCATAAAATGACCACAATTAAAATTATCCTAAAGGACTTAACTACTACACAGAGTAATCTGCTATTCAGTAGTGTTTTTGAATTACATGGTATTTTTTCACAAACATAACACCCCATTAAATATCTTGTAAACCACTTTGTAGTTACAATAAGGGTTGGGAGGTTAAGTTCCAAAGATAATTATGTAATTAGTTTCACATAACATTGCAAGACAGTGCAAATTTCAGGCAAAATCAGCATTAGGAATGCAGTCTGTTGATCACTACAGTCCATGGAGTCGCCCATACTCTAAGGGGATGCTGCTGCTGCTGCTAAGTCACTTCAGTCATTTCCGACTCTGTGTGACCCCACAGCCCACCAGGCTCCCCCGTCCCTGGGATTCTCCAGGCAAGAACACTGGAGTGGGTTGCCATTTCCTTCTCCAGTGCATGAAAGTGAAAAGTGAAAGTGAAGTCGCCCAGTCGTGTCTGACTCTTGGTGACCCCATGGACTGCAGCGTGCCAGGCTCCTCCGTCCATGGGATTTTCCAGGCAAGAGTACTGGAGTAGGGTGCCATTGCCTTCTCCAACTCTAAGGGGATGCTCATCTATAATGGGCAAAATCTTAATTCAGTCATGGTTTTAATACTACGCTTCCAAAATCCAAGTAGATAAACAGTGAAATGGACTCCTGCTTTACAAATCATCTATTAAATATGCCTATAAAACTAAAAAAATTTTTTTCCGAAAGGTCAGATTAGTTACACTTATTTTATCCTTAAACCCAGGTAAAGAATTCCCTTCTCCTTGAAGGCCGTGAAGGTATCTTTATTTTATAGTTCCAAGATCTTATCCAGTTGGAATTGACTTGGGTATGATGTGAGGTGGAGGTTCAGTCTCTTTTTTTCCCTGTGGGTAACCCGCTGTCTCATTTATCGAATGATGAGTGTGTCCGCATGAGCACTGCCACCTGTGTCACGCCATACTTCTGCTTATGCATGAGTCTTTTGGATATCTTCTGGCCTGTGAATCTGCTTGTTTTTCAGTGCCCGTATATTGTTAAAACAATATTTTCATAATATTTTTACTTTGTTTTTTTCGGAATATTATGGCTGTTCTTGTCTCTTTGCTCTTACACATACAATTTATCGTGCTTCACAGAAAGGTTATTGATATTCAGAATCTCCTGATTTAGAATCACAGGATTTCAATCTTAGGATTTGGGGGCTTTTTAGGGGAGTGTTCGTGCATTTTTATTTTAATTTTTATACATTTTTTAAAGATTACTTTCCACTTTTGGTTATTACTAAATGTGGGTTATATTCTCCATGTTGTACAATACATGCTTAAGTCTATATATTATGCCTCATCCTTAGTACCTCCCATTCCCCCACCCTTGTCTTGCACCTCTGCCCACTGGAAGCCACTGGTTTGTTCTCTATATTTATAGTCTTCTTTTATATTCACTAATTTGTTGTAGTTTTTAGATCCACATACAGTACTGATCTTGGTCTGATTTATTTCACTTGGCATAGTGTCCAATCCGTTACAGCAAATAGCAATGTTTTATTCTTTCTTAATGACTGGGTAGTAGTCCTATGTATGTATATATCACAGCTTCTTTTTAAATTTTTATTTTATATTTGAATATAGTTGATTTGGGCTTCCCAGGTGGCGTGAGTGGTATAAAAAACTCAGGTGCCAGTGCAGGAGAGTTAAGAGACATGGGTTTGATCCCTAGGTTGAGAAGAGGATCTAGAGGAGGGCACAGCAACCCTCTCCAGTATTCCTACCTGATGAATCCCATGGTCAGAGGAGCCTGATCGGCTGCAGTCCATGGGGTTGCCAAGAGTTGGACAGGACTGAAGCAACTTAGCACACACAGCACACGCATGATTTACAACATTGTGTTAGTTTCAGGTGAACACAAACTGATTGTTGTACACACATGTATATCTGTTGTCCAGATTCTTTTCCCATGCAGGTTATTATAGAGTATTGAGTAGGGTTCCCTGTCCTTGTTGATTATCAGTTTTATATATAGTAGTTCAGTTCAGTCGCTCAGTCGTGTCTGACTCTTTGCGACCCCATGAATCGCAGCACTCCAGGCCTCCCTGTCCATTACCAACTCCCGGAGTTCACTCAAACTCATGTCCATCAAGTCACTGATGCCGTCCAACCATCTCATCCTCTGTCATCCCCTTCTCTTCCTGCCCCCAATCCCTCCCAGCATCAGAGTCTTTTCCAGTGAGTCAACTCTTCGCATGAGGTGGCCAGAGTACTGGAGTTTCAGCTTTAGCATCATTCCTTCCAAAGAACACCCAGGACTGATATCCTTTAGAATGGACTGGTTGGATCACCTTGTGGTCCAAGGGACTCTCAAGAATCTTCTCCAACACCACAGTTCAAAAGCATCAATTCTTTGGTGCTCAGCTTTCTTCACAGTCCAACTCTCACATCCATACATGACCACTGGAAAAACCATAGCCTGGACTAGACGGACCTTTGTTGGCAAAGTAATGTCTCTGCTTTTCAATATGCTATCTAGGTTGGTCATAACTTTTCTTCCAAGGAGTAAGCAGCTTTTAATTTCATGTCTGCAGTCACCATCTGCAGTGATTTTGGAGCCCAAAAAAACAAAGTCTGACACTGTTTCCACTGTTTCTCCATCTATTTCCCATGAAGTGATGGGACCAGATGCCATGATCTTTGTTGTCTGAATGTTGGGTTTTAAGCCAACTTTTTCACTCTCTTTGTTCACCTTCATCAAGAGGCTTTTTAGTTCCTCTTCACTTTCTGCCATAAGGGTGGTGTCATCTGCATATCTGAGGTTATTGATATTTCTCCCGGCAATCTTGATTCCAACTTGTGCTTCTTTCAGCCCAGCGTTTCTCATGATGTACTCTGCATATAAGTTAAATGAGCCCGGTGACAATATACAGCCTTGACGTACTCCTTTTCCTATTTGGAACCAGTCTGTTATTCCATGTCCAGTTCTAATTGTTTGCCTCCTTAGGTTAAGTTTATTCCTAGATATTTTACTCTTTTTGATGTGATGGCAAATGAGATGGTTTCCTTATTTTTTATTTCTGTTCTTTTTTTCTTAGTGTAAAAGTATGCAACAGATTTCTGTGTATTAATTTAGTCTCCTAAAATTTTACTGAATTAATGAACTGTAGTAAGTTTTCTGGTAACATCTTTAGGATTTTCTATGCATAGTATCATGTCATTTGCAAACAGTGACGGTTATGCTACTACTTTTCCAATTTGGATTCCTTTTGTTTTCTTCTCTGATTGCCCTGGCTAGGACTCCCAAACTATGTTCAATGAAACTGGTGAGAGTAGACATCCTTGTTTTGTTCCTGGTCTTAGAGGGAATGTTTTAGCTTTTCACCATTGAATATGGTGTTGAATTTGTCATACATGGCCTTTATTATGTTGAGGTATATTCCATTTGTGCCCACTTTTTTATGGATTTTCTTAATTTGTAAATGGGGTGCGTCACACTGACTTGGAGATACTTAAAAATACTTGTATCTTTGGGATAAGTCCATTTGATCATGATGTATGATCCTTTTAATACACTGTTGGATTTAGTTTGCTAGTATTTACTGAGGTTTTTGCATCTTTGTTCATTGATAGCGTTCTCTAATATTTTTGTGTGTCTTCTTTGCCTGATTTTGGCCTCATAGAATGAGTTTGGAAGTGTTAATTCCTGTGCCATTTTTCAGAATAGTTTCAGACGGATAGATGTTAACTCTGCTCTAAGTGTTTAATAGAACTCGCCTGTGATGCCATCTGGTCCTGGACTTAACTTTGTTGGGAGTGTTTTAATTAGTTTCAATCTCAGTACTTGTGATTGTTCTGTTTGTATTTTCTGTTTCTTCCTGGTTTGGAAGGTTGTACTTTTCTCATAAGCTTCCCAGGTGGCTCAGTGCAGGAGTCATGGGTTCCATTCCTGGGTTGGGAAGACCCCCTGGAGGAGGAAATGGCAACCCACTCCAGTATTCTTGCCTGGAAAATCCCATGGACAGAGGAGCCTGGTAGGCTACAGTCTATAAGGTCTCCAAAAATCGAGCACAACTGAGCAACGGAGCACAGATACGCACACACTTTTCTAATAAATTGTCTGTTTCTTCTAGATTGTCCATTTTATTGATGTGTAGATTCTCGTAGTAGCTTCCTATGATCCTTTGTATTTCTGTGGTATCCATTATAATTTCTACTTATTTCACTTCGAGTCTTAAGTTCAGCCCTCTCCCTTTTTTCCTTGATGAGTCTAGCTACAGGTTTATCAATTTTGTTTATCTTCTCAAAGAACCAGCTTTTGGTTTCATTGACCTTGTCTATTGTTTATTTTGTCTCTATTTAATTTATTGTTTTGTCTCCATATCATTTATTTCTGCTCTTTCTTTCCTTCTGCTAATTTTAAGATTTTGTTTTTTCCTCTGGTTGCTCTAGGCGTAATGTTAGATTTTTTTGTTTGACGGATTTTTCTTGTTTCCCGAGATAAGATTGTATTGCTTATAAACTTCCCTCTTAGAACTGCTTTTGATGCATCCCATAAATTTGGATCATCATGCTTTTGTTTGCATTTATCCCTAAGTATTTTTTTTTATTTCCTCTTTCTTCCCCATGATCCATTAGTTATTTAGCAGCATATTGTTTATCCTCTGAGTTGTTTTTTTTTTTAGTTTTTTTTTTCTTGATTTTTAAAAAAATCTTCTAGTGTTGTGGTTGGAAAAGATTGATGTAATTGCAGTTTTACCCAAGCTTGCTTTGTGGCCTAGCCTGTGATCACTCCTGGAGAATGTTTCATGTGCACTTGAGAAGAATTTGTATTCTGCTGCTTTCAGATGGAATGTTCTATAAGTATCAGTTAAGTCTGTCTAATGTGTATTTAAGACCTGTGTTTCTTACTGATTTCAGTTTGGATGATCTGTCTGTTGATATAAATGTAATGTTGAAGTCCCCACTCTTGTGTTACTGTTGACTTCTCCTTTCATGGCTGGTGCGTGTGTCTTGTTCAGTTGCTCAATTGTGTCTGACTCTTGTGACCCTATGGATTGTAGCCTGCCAGGCTCCTCTGTCCATGGGACTGTCCACTGTCCAGCAAGAATCCTGGAATTGGTTTCCATTTCCTCCTCCAGGCCCAGAGGCCCATTTCTTCCTCTTCCCAACACAGAGATCAAACCTGAATCTCTATGACTGTTAGCATTTGCATTATATTATTATTGCTCCTATGTTGATTGCATGTAAAATTGTTAATTCCTCTTTTTGGATTGATCTCTTGATCATTATACAGTAGAAGTGACAAATAGATTCAAGGGATTAGATCTGATAGACAGAGTGCCTGAAGAACTATGGACAGAGGTTCGTAACATTGTACAGGAGGCAGGGATCAAGACCATTCCCAAGAAAAAGAAATGAAAAATAGCAAAATGGTTGTCTGAGGAAGCCTTACAAATAGCTGTTAGTACAAGAAAAGTGAGAGGCAAAGGAAAAAGGCAAAGATATACCCATTTGGATGCAGAGTTCCAAAGAATAGCAAGGAGAGATAAGAAAGCCTTCCTCAGTGATCAGTGCAAAGAAATAGAGGAAAACAACAGAATGGGAAACATTGGAGATCTCTTCAAGAAAATTAGAGATACCAAGGGAACATTTCATGCAACAATGGGCTTGATAAAGGACAGAAATGGTATGGACCTCACAGAAGCAGAAGATATTAAGAAGAGGTGGCAAGAATACACAGAAGAACTATACAAAAAAATCTTCATGATCCAGATAATCATGATGGTGTGATCACTCACCCAGAGCCAGACATCCTGGAATATGAAGTCAAGTGGGCCTTAGAAAGCATTACTATGAACAATACTAGTGGAGGTGATGGAATTCCAGTTGAGCTATTTCAAATCCTGAAAGATGATGCTGTGAAAGTGCTGCACTCAATATGCCAGCAAATTTGGAAAACTCAGCAGTGGCCACAGGACTGGAAAACGTCAGTTTTTATTCTAATCCCAAAGAAAGGCAATGCCAAAGAATGCTCAAACTACCACACATTTGCACTCATCTCACATGCTAGTAAAGTAATGCTCAGAATTCTCTGAGCCGGGCTTCAGCAATACATGAACTGTGAATTTCCATATGTTCAAGCTGGATTTAGAAATGGCTGAAGAAGCAGAGATCAAATTGCCAACATCCGCTGGATCATTGAAGAAGCTAGAGTTCCAGAAAAACATCTGCTTTATTGACTATGCCAAAGACTTAGACAGTGTGAACCACAACAGACTCTGGAAAATTCTTAAAGAGAAGGGAATACCAGACCACCTGACCTGCCTCTTCAGAAATCTGTATGCAGATCAGGAAGCTACAGTTTAGAATTGGACATGGAGCAACAGACTGGTTCCAAATTGGGAAGGAGTACTTCAAGGCTGTATATTGTCACCCTGCTTATTTAACTTATATGCAGAGTACATCATGAGAAACGCTGGACTAGATGAAGTACAAGCTGCAATCAAGATTGCTGGATCAATAACCTCAGATATGCAGATGACATCACCCTTATGGCAGAAAGCGAAGAGGAACTAAAGAGCCGCTTGATGAAAGTGAAAGAGGAGAGTGAAAAAGTTGGCTTAAAGCTCAACATTCAGAAAACTAAGATCATGGCATCTGGTCCCATCACTTCATGGGAAGTAGATGGGGAAACAGTGTCATACTGTTTTTTGGGGCTCCAAAATCACTGCAAATGGTGACTGCAGCCATGAAATTTAAAGACGCTTCCTCCTTGGAAGAGAATTTATGATCAACCTAGACAGCATATTCAAAAGCAGAGACATTACTTTGCCAACAAAGGTCCGTCTAGTCAAAGCTACAGTTTTTCCAGTAATCATGTATTGATGTGAGAGTTGGACTATAAAGAGAGCTGAGCACCAAAGAATTGATGCTTTTGAGCTGTGGTGTTGAAGAAGACTCTTGAGAGTCCTTTGGACCACAAGGAGATCCAACCAGTTCATCCTAAAGAAGATCAGTCCTGAATATTCATTGGAAGGACTGATGCTAAAGCTGAAACTCCAATACTTTGGCCACCTGATGTGAAGAACTGACTCTTTGGAAAAGACCGTGATGCTGGGAAAGATTGAAGACAGGAGGAGAAGGGGATGGCAGAGGATGAGATAGTTGGATGACATTACTGACTCAATGGGCATGAGTTTGAGTAAACTCTGGGAGATGGTGATGGACAGGGAAGTCTGCTGTGCTGCAGTCCGTGGTGGTCACAAAGAATCTGACACGACTGAGCAACTGAACTGAACTTGATCATTGGGTAGTATCCTTCTTTGTATCTTGTATGTCTTTATTTTGAAGTTCATTTTTTCTATACGAGTATTATTCCATCGTTGATTTTCTTTTGCATGGAATGTCGTTTCCCATTTCCTCACTTTCAGTCTGTATGTATCCCTAGATCTGAAGTGGTTCTCTTGCAAACAGCATACATGTGGTCTTATTTTTGGGCGTTCAACCACTGTGTGTCTTTTGGTTGGAGCACTTGATCTGTTTACATAGAAGTCTATATATCCAAGATTAAGTTGCTGGTCTCTTAATTTCAAATGTGTTTCCATTATCCTGCATTTGTACTCTACTCATTCTGTGTGAGTGATTTCCTGTTTTTACTGTGTGTACTGGTGAGCTTTCCTATTTGTAATTTTGTTTCTAGTTGCAGCCTTTTCATTTCCATTTAGAGAAGTTCCCTTACTATTTGTTATGAAACTGGCTTGGTAGTGCTGAATTCTCACAACTTTTGCTTGTCTATAAAGCTTTTGATTTCTGCATAAAATATGAATGAGAGCCTTGCTGAGTATTTTTGGTTGTCATTTTTCCCTTCATCATTTTAAATATGTCCAACCATTTTCTTCTGGCCTGTAGAGTTTCTCCTGAAGAATCAGCTGATAACCTTACAGGGATTTTCTTAATGTTATTTGTTGCTTTTCCCTTGTTGCTTTTAATATTTTATTTTTGTCTTTTATTTTTATCAATTTGGTTAACATGTGTCTTGGCACATTCCTCCTTGGGTTTCTGGTGTACATGACTCTGCCTCCTCAACTTGGGTGACTTTTCCATAATAGGGAAGTTTTCAGATATTATATCTTCAAATATTTTGTCAGGCCCTTTCTCTACATCTTCTTTCAGGACCCCTATAACATGAATGCTCGTGCATTTAATATTGTCTCAGAGTTCTCTTAAACTGTCCTCATTTCTTTTTATTCTTTTTTCTTTTGTTTTCTTTATTCTGTTCCACAGTCGTGAGTTCCACCATTCTGTCTTCCAGCTCACTTATCCATTCTTCTGCCTCATTGATTTTGCTATTGATTCCTTCTAGTGTATTTTTCAGTTACTGCATTTTCCACTGTGTTTGTTCTTTATATCATCTGGCTCTTCGTTGAACATTTCTTGTATCTTCTTGGTCTGTGCCTCCATTCTTTTTCCAAGATTTTGGATCCTGTTTACTGTCATTACACTCAATTCTTTTTCAGGTAGATTGTCTGTCTCCACTTAGTGTTTTTTTTTTTGTTGTTCCTTCATCTGGAACCTATTCCTCTGTCATCCCACTTTGTCTCACTTTCTGTCTTTGTAGTCCCATTGGCTACAGGGTTGTAATTCATTTTTCTTCTGGTGTCTGCCCCCCTGGTGGTTGGAGCTGGGTCCTGTTCCTCTGGCGGGCAGGGCAGTGGCAAAGATTGTGTTTAGAGGCAGCTTTGAGCTCAGGAAGATCCCCTGGAGAAGGAAATGGCAACCCACTCCAGTACTCTTGCCTGGAGAATCCCATGGAGGGGAGGAGCCTGGTAGGCTACAGTCCATGGGGTCGCAAAGAGTCGGACACTGAGTCGGTCACTTCACTGAGCTCAGGAAAACTTGAAGCAGCTTGTCTGCTGAGTAGGGATATGTTCCCAGCCTGTTTATTTTTTGGCTTGAGGCATCTCAGCACTGGAAGCTTCAGGCTGTTGGGTGGGGCTAGGACCTGGCATTAAAATGGTATCCTTCAGGACAGCTCACAGCAGTGTGCATGGCCCAGAACCTTTGCCACCAGTGCTCTTGTCCCCACAGTGAACCACAGCAGCCCCTGCCTCGCAAGACGATCCTCTAGGACCAGCAGGTGAGTCTAGCCCAGACTCCTATGAAGCTGCTGCTTTTCCCCCTGGGTCCTGGTACACGTGAGATCTTGTGTGTGCTCTCCAAGAGCGGGGTTTCTGCTTCCCTCCAGCCCTCTGGAGCTCTTGTAGCAAGCCTTGCTAGCCTTCAAAGCCAAATGGCTCTGGTGGCTCCTCCTCCCAATATCAGGCCCCCGGACTAAGGAGCTTGACACAAGGCTCAGAACTGTCATGCCTGTGGGAGAACTTCTGAGATATAATTATTTTCCAGTTTGTGCTTCACCCAACTGGCAGGTGTGAGATTTGATTATTTTGCAAATGTGCCCCACCATCTTGTTGTGGTGGTGTTTTTTTGTTTTTGGAGGTAGAATATTTTATGGAGAGGTTCCAGTCCTCTTGATTGCTAGTTTTTCAGCAGTTAGTTGTGATTTTTAGTGTTTCCTGCTGCTGCTAAGTCACTTCAGTCGTGTCCAACTCTGTGCGACCCCATAGACGGCAGCCCACCAGGCTCCCCCGTCCCTGGGATTCTCCAGGCAAGAGTACTGGAGTGGGGTGCCATTTCCTTTTCCAATGCATGAAAGTGAAAGGTGAAAATGAAGTCTCTCAGTCGTGTCTGACTCTTAGCGAGAGGAGGTGAACTCAGGTCCTTTTACTTTGCCTTCTTGTCCTCTGTGCAGAGAAACTAATCTCAGTATTTTGAATATATTTAAATCTTTGAATCATTTTGAAAAGAACTGACAGCTTCATGATATTCTTCATGTTTACACATTTTTGACCAGAGACATATTAATGCCACTGGCATTGGTTTCTGCAAAAATTCCCCAGTTAGAAATGTTTTAATATAGAGCTACTCTTATTTTTTAAATGTGTAGTTCTTTATAATAAACTCTTAGTTTTCTCTATAGTCTTTATCTTATTAGTTATAGCTTATCATTTTTCTTGCTAATTATATGTAATAGATGTCAATTGTATTTTTTTCTCAGAAATAAAATTAATTTTATTTAAAAATTATTCTCTTTAGTATTTTTTAAATTGAATCAAAATTATATTTTCTAATTGTTTATTTTTTGTTTTGGTTTTATCCCACCTTTGCTAAACTCTGAGGTTTTTAGAAAGTTCCTTATATTTGTGAAATGACTTCTTCTAGTCTGTATCTTTTATTTAAAACATTTAAAACCTGTTTGTCCTGGTGTGCTGGCTGTGAACTCTCGTTTCTAATCTTTCACCAGTGAGTATTCTGTTTGCTATCGTTTTTCTCTCTCTTTTTTAGTTTTGGTATATACTGTTTATCAGGATAAAGAAGTTCCCTTTTGTTCCCAGTTTCACTAGAGATATCAGTTGCATATTTTAATGAATACTTTTTCTGTATATCAGAATTTGTGTCTTTTGTTTATATGGTGATTTACTAATCTTAAAAACTAACCTTACATTCCACGAACAAATCCAACATTTTCACTATATAACTCTTAAATAAATTGCTGAATTCAGTTTGCTAATATGGGTTGATCAAAAAGTTCCTTTGGTTTTTAAAAAGTAAAAATAAAGGACACGTTTTTCATTTTTACCAAGAGCTTTATTAAACAGTGATTCACCATTTTTTTCCACTAACTTCTACCATTTTTCGCAACTTCATAATTCCATCTTCCTTTTAGAACAAAGAATTATTCCAGGTGCATTTTACACCAGGGAATTGAAATTTTTTTCTTTAAAATAAGTTTGTAAAGATCAAAATAAATGGAAATTTGAAGGTGCAATGGCTAGTGAGTATGGTGGATAAATCAGAACTTCCCAGCCAAGCTTTAAGAACTTTTGCCTGGTCATCAAAGAAACATGCAAACTAGTGTTATCCTGATGGAAGATTCTGTTTTCTTTTGGCTAATTCTGGATGCTTTTCATTGAGTGCTGCTTTTTGTTGGTCTAATTGGGAGTAGTAATTATTGGAATGAATCGTTTGGTTTTCCAGAAGAAGCTCATCCCTTCCAGTCCCACCATGTACACACCATCACCTTCTTTGGATGAAGATCGGCCTTTGGTGTGGTTGGTGGTGGTTCATTTTGCTTGCCCCGTGATATCTTCCACTTACATTATTATACTGTATGTGCTTTTTATCACCCATCACAATTTATTCAGAAAACGAAATGTTTTTGCTATGTTTTAAGTAGAGAATTGCATTCAGAAATATGATCAAGAAGGTTGTGTTTTTTTTTCCTCATGTGCAGCCCAAACATATTTAATAAAAGCAGTTACCATAGTGTTTTGATTTTCAGTGGTTGAGTTGGATATTCTGAGTATGTCACTTATCTCCCATGTGGAATAAAGTTCATTGTTCTCCATGTCTCAGTTTGATTGCTGTCGCCTTCAACTGGTCTGCCCAACCATGGAGCATCGTCCAGCAAGAAATCTCTACCATGAAACTGGGCAAACCACTTTTGGCACATCTGATCAGTCACAAGACCTTTTCTATATACTTTACAAATCTTTCTTTGTGCTTCAGTTGCGTTTTTACCTTGAAATAATAAAGCATATTATTCTGAAAATGTGGCTTTTTTTCCCTTCCGTCTTCAATATTAAAATGGCTTCACAAAAATTCAGCAGTTTTGGTAAACTCTTTAAAATGCACACTGATATGACAACTGTTACAATACAATGCAACAAAACTTTTGAATGAAGTTAAAGACACCTAAGCACTACTAGAGCCATTTTACAGAAAAACCAAACTTTTTGGACAAGCCAATAGTTTGTTTTAGGATTTGTGCATTCCTGTTAAACCTGAGGTTAATCTTTATTTTCTCATCAAGGCTGTTTTGCCATTCTAAAATGGTTTGGGGAATGTATTTTCAGTTTTTGAGTCTACATTTGTTCTTTTTTATGGTTCTGTTTAAGTTATCAGTAATTTTATTTCCTTGAACATAATAAGCCTTGTTTTTTAAAGTTTTATGTTGGTTAACTATTATGGGGATCTTCTTTTTTGGATATATTTTTGTAGTCTGTTTATCTTGATGTTCAGTCACATATTCAGCTCTCTTAACAGGTCTTGTCATTTCTGAGTGCTGAACAGTAGATATGACTTGGCACACATGCAAAGAAATCATCAGTAAAGTCTATAATGGGCTTCACAGCATTAACAGTGGAGGCCAGAAGACAATTGAGTATTTTTTATAAATTTTTATATATACACAAGTAATTCTGGAGTAATAGTTTAAATTCTTACTAGCTCTAGGTCTGTAGAAATCTCAGTTTCTCAGTCTCTGTATCTCTTCTACCCAACTGCCAGATTCAGCTCTCTAGGATTTCTTCATTTTAAGATTTTGGACTTACAATTCCTCTCTTCATTTGTATCTCTGCAGTGCCTTCAAGCAGGTGTTTGATGTGTTCTATCTTTTCCTTAGTCTGTCATTACCAGAACTTGAACCCTTCCTGTATTATTTTTTTAATTGGCTGCACAGCGCGGCTTGAAGGATTGAACCCAGGGCCCCAGCAGTGAAAATGCCAAGTCCCCATCACTAGACCACCAGAGAGTTCCTAGCATTCTTTTTCTTAACAGTTTCCAATTTTATGTTGAAATTTGTAATTTGATCTCATCAAATAATAAGCATGATTATTTAAAATCTATGTCCAGAAACTTCTGCTTCTGGACTCGATTTTGTCTTTCAACTTTTGTCTTGGTTCTCACTCTTTCGTGTGTATTTACCTGGTTTATTCATATAGATTATCTGGGGAAAAAATGGTTTAAGGTAACGAGGTTGATATTTCTCTTCTAGAAAGGATTTATGATTGCTTTTTCTAGACACCAGGGGTCTCACAAACCAGGCCCCCAAAGCTGTCTGGAACACAACTTCTTAGCCAGTAAACTTCCTATTAAGGAATTAGCAAATGACTCCAGGGTAAAAACTGCCTCCGGAGTTAGGCTGACCTCTCTGACTTCTTTGCATTTTGATCACCTCTCTTTGCATTTGATCACCTCTGTGGCTTATTTTGCTTTTGACCTAATAATTCCTTGCTACTGTAGCTGTTTTTGATATCCTAAATTTTTGTGGGAAGTTTGTATTACTTGGTCTGTATTTTACTGGAAGTGGAAATACCATTTTACAACCTTCTAAAGACCAGTCATTACTGGTTTACAAGGTCTCCAGCCTTTTTAATAAAACAGATTCGTGAAGAGCAGCTTAGAAATGGTGAAAACACTGCTACTTTCACTTTACAAGCCTGGGCTTGAGTCCTGACTCCACTGTTCACCAGCTGTTAACTTACTGTTAACTTCTGTGATTCTCAGTTCTCTCTTCTCCAATATGTATATTACCTATTTTATAATATTATGTGATAAAATTTGTAAAGTACCTGACCATAACCAGGCTTGGTACAAGTACTTAAATACAAGTTACCCACTACTCCTTCCTATACCCACCCTTCTATACCTAATCCATAATATCTGTCTTGGTCAAATTTTAACTCCTACCTACCTTTTTATTTCCTTCAGGTGATTCTAGTCACAAGATTCCTATTTCACACTTTGAATCTGGGCATGACCAAGCAACTGTGTTAGAAAATCTTTATAGATTCATTCATCCAAACCCAGGGAACTGGCCCCCTATCTACTGCAAGGTAATTTCAACATAAGAATTTCTTTTAAGTCATCTACTTAGAAAATAGAAGATCCATGAAAGATATCCAAAGAAAGAACTTTCGCCTGTGTCTTAACTGTGTGTTAAAATATGTTCATTTTTAGTTGCTTTGAATGTAATTAGGTATGTATAATGCCTTTTCTTCTACATTTGTGTAATATTGGAGGGATTTTGAAGACTGCAGTAACTGAATATATTTCACCTTTGGTAGATTTCATGTTCATAGTTCCTCCTTCTGAAATATCTTCAATATCTTTTTACCCTGAAGGATGGGTTTCTAGTTTGTACACCTATTACTTCCAGGCAAGAGTACCATTTATTCAGAACTATTTTTGTAGTAATTCCTTGATCTTCTTTTTGCAATTTTATTCTTTGTTTTGTGTAAATTCTTTCAGGCTTGAAGTAGTAGAATTGGGATTTAACCTTACTGTTTTATTAATAAAACAGTAAAAATCAAACATTTCTCACCCTGAACACAAATCATCTTATCTTTTTCTGAACATTGGTTTTGTTTGCCTACCCTAAGTCTCACTTGCTGTTCATAAAGTATGTTAACAATGCCTTGTGAACGTAACTGGTTATTATTAGCAGTATTTTCTAGTATAGGTTACCCTTTTTTTTTTTTTTTTTTTTAAACCATTCTCATTTAGTTATCGTGGACTCTTCAGCCTTTCCCTTCCCCTTGCCCATCCTCCCTCCCACAGTTTGAAAGGGCCTTATTAATTGAAAGTAACAGGATAGAAGAAAATACAAGTAAAATTTTTTCCCTTCTCTAGTCTGATGATAGAGCCAGAGTCAACTGGTGTTTGAAGCATATGGCAAAGTCATCAGGTAAGTTAAACTGGGCCACTGCTCAAATGCATTTTAGTATGTGTGTTTCCATTTTGATGTACATGTTATGTGTACCTGAATTCACTAATTTTATGTTTGTTTTTATTTACCAATGGAAGAAATCAGACAAGATCTAGAACTTCTCACTGTAGAGGATCTTGTAGTAGGGATCTACCAGCAAAAATTTCTGAAGGAGCCTTCCAAGACCTGGGTTCGGAGCCTCCTAGAGGTGGCCATGTGGGATTATTCTAGCAACACAAGGTACTTAATGTGATTTTGTGATAATAATACTGACTTTTTTCTGAACTGAGAAATACAGTAGGATTAGTTTGTGCCATTTAAAGCACGACTTTCCTATGAAACTTTGGAATCATTGTATTTCCTTGAATATAAGGTTTCACTGATTATAAGATACATTGTTACTTTGTTTATCACTAAAAGCAAAATACTAAATAAAATGACAGTGTTTTATCATTTAGAGTGTCTGTATTGATGAAAGTATATAGTATCCATTTAAATAAATACTCTATTACATAGAATTCTTATAAGAAATATAAAAATGAAATGGAAAGTATTTTTTATTTTGATATTTCAGGCTTACAGAAAATTTGAAAGACTCTAGTACAAGGAACGGAGAAGGCAATGGCACCCCACTCCAGTACTTTTGCCTGGAAAATCCCATGGATGGAGGAGCCTGGTGGGCTCCAGTCCATGGGGTCGCTAAGAGTTGAGCACGACTGAGCGACTTCACTTTCACTTTTCACTTTCCTGCATTGGAGAAGGAAATGGCAACCCACTCCAGTGTTCTTGCCTGGAGAATCCCAGGGACCAGGGAGCCTGGTGGGCTGCCGTCTATGGGGTCACACAGAGTCGGACACGACTGAAGTTACTTAGCAGCAGTACAAGGAAATTGTATATACCATTCTCAGATTCTAATTGCTAATATTTTAATATGTTTATAAAAATAAACAGTTTCTTTTTCTCAACCACTTAAGAGTGAGTTGCTGCCCCATGCCTTTTCACCCTGAATATCAGAAATGTTCGTAAGAACAGGAACATGTGTCTTGCCACAATACAGTTATCAAAACAGTATATTACCATTGCTACAATCAGTTCAGTTCAGTTGCTCAGTAGTGTTGACTGTTTGCGACCCCATGAATCGCAGCACGCCAGGCCTCCCTGTCCATCACCAACTCCCGGAGTTCACTCAAACTCACATCCATCGAGTCAGTGATGCCATCCAGCCATCTCATCCTCTGTCATCCCCTTCTCCTCCGGCCCCCAATCCCTCCCAGCATCAGAGTCTTTTCCAGTGAGTCAGCTCTTCGCATGAGGTGGCCAAAGTATTGGAGTTACAGCTTCAGCATCAGTCCTTCCAATGAACACCCAGGACTGATCTCCTTTAGGATGGACTGGTTGCATCTCCTTGCAGTCCAAGGGACTCTCAAGAGTCTTCTCTAACACCACAGTTCAAAAGCATCAACTCTTGGGCACTCAGCTGTCTTCACAGTCCAACTCTCACATCCATACATGACCACTGGAAAAACCATAGCCTTGACTAGACAAACCTTTGTTGGCAAAGTAATGTCTCTACTTTTGAATATGCTATCTAGGTTGGTTATAACTTTCCTTCCAAGGAGTAAGCGTCTTAATTTCATGGCTGCAGTCACCATCTGCAGTAATTTTGGAGCCCCCCAAAAAATAAAGTCTGACACTGTTTCCCCATCTATTTCCCATGAAGTGATGGGACCAGATGCCATGATCTTCATTTTCTGAATGTTGAGCTTGAAGCCAACAGTTTAACTTTCCTCTTTCACTTTCATCAAGGGGTTCTTTAGTTCCTCTTCACTTTCTGCCATAAGGGTGGTGTCGTCTGCATATCTGAGGTTATTGATATTTTTCCCGGCAATCTTGATTCCAGCTTGTGCTTCTTCCACCCCAGCGTTTCTCATGATGTACTCTGCATAGAAGTTAAATAAACAGGGTGACAATATACAGCCTTGACGTACTCCTGTTCCTATTTGGATCCAGTCTGTTGTTCCATGTCCAGTTCTAACTGTGGCTTCCTGACCTGCATATAGGTTTCTCAAGAGGCAGGTCAGGTGGTCTGGTATTCCCATCTCTTTCAGAATTTTCCACGGTTTATTGTGATCCACACAGTCAAAGGCTTTGGCACAGTCAATAAAGCAGAAATAGATGTTTTTCTGCAACTCTCTTGCTTTTTCCATAATCCAGCGGATGTTGGCAATTTGATATCTGGTTCCTCTGCCTTCTCTAAATCCAGCTTGAACATCTGGAAGTTCACGGTTCACGTATTGCTGAAGCCTGGCTTGGAGAATTTTGAGCATTATTTTCCTAGCGTGTGAGATGAGTGCAATTGTGCGGTAGTTTGAGCATTCTTTGGCATTGCCTTTCTTTGGGATTGGAATGAAAACTGACCTTTTCCAGTCCTATGGAGACTGCTGAGTTTTCCAAATTTGCTGGCATATTGAGTGCAGCACTTTCACAGGATCATCTTTCAGGATTTGAAATAGCTCACCTGGAATTCCATCATCTCCACTAGCTTTGTTCGTAGTGATGCTTTCCAAGGCCCAGTTGACTTCACATTCCAGGATGTCTGGTTCTAGGTGAGTAATGACACCATCATGATTATCTGGGTCATGAAGCTCTTTTTTGTAGAGATCTTCTGTGTATTCTTGCCACCTCTTCTTAATGTCTTCTGCTTCTCTTGGGTCCATACCATTTCTGTCCTTTATCAAGCCCATCTTTGCATGAAATGTTGCCTTGGTATCTCTAATTTTCTTGAAGAGATTTCTAGTCTTTCCCATTCTATTGTTTTCCTCTATTTCTTTGCATTGATCGCTGAGGAAGGCTTACTTATCTCTCCTTGTTATTCTTTGGAACCCTGCATTCAGATGCTTATATCTTTCCTTTTCTCCTCTGCTTTTCACTTCTCTTCTTTTCACAACTATTTGTAAAGCCTCCTCAGACAGCCATTTTGCTTTTTTGCATTTCTTTTCCATGAGAATGGTCTTGATCCCTGTCTTCTGTACAATGTCATGAACCGCCATCCATAGTTCATCAGGCACTCTGTTTATCAGGTCTAGTCCCTTATATCTATTTCTTACTTCCACTGTATAATCATAAGGGATTTGATTTAGGTCATACCTGAATGGTCTAGTGGTTTTTCCTACTTTCTTCAATTTCAGTCTGAATTTGGCAATAAGGAGTTCATGATCTGAGCCACAGTCAGCTCCCAGTCTTGTTTTTGTTGACTTCTCCATCTTTGGCTGCAAAGAATATTAATCAGTCTGATTTCAGTGTTGACCATCTGGTGATGTCCATGTGTAGAGTCTTCTCTTGTGTTGTTGGAAGAGGGTGTTTGCTATGACCAGTGCTTTCTCTTGGCAAAACTCTATTAGCCTTTGTCCTTTATCCCATACTCCAAGGCCAAATTTGCCTGTTACCCCAGGTGTTTCTTGACTTCCTACTTTTGCATTTCAATCCCCTATAATGAAAAGGACATCTTTTTTGGGTGTTAGTTCTAAAAGCTCTTGTAGGTCTTCATATAACCATTCAACTTCAGCTTCTTCAGCATTACTGGTTGGGGCATAGGCTTGGATTACCGTGATATTGAATGATTTTCCTTGGAAACGAATAGAGATCATTCTGTCATTTTTGAGATTTCATCCAAGTACTGCATTTCGAACTCTTCTGTTGACCAGGATGGCTACTCCATTTCTTCTAGGGGATTCTTGCCCACAGTAGTAGATATAATGGTCATCTGAGTTAAATTCACCCATTTCAGTCCATTTTAGTTCGCTGATTCCAGGAATGTTGACTTTCAGTCTTGCCATCTCCTATTTGACCACTCCAATTTGCCTTGTGTTGGAGAAGCCTCTTGAGAGTCCCTTGGACTGCAAGGAGATCCAACCAGTCCATTCTAAAGGAGATCAGCCCAGGGTGTTCTTTGGAAGGAATGATGCTAAAGCTGAAACTCCAATACTTTGGCCACCTCATGTGAAGAGCTGACTCATTGGAAAAGACTCTGATGCTGGGAGGGATTGGGGGCCGGAGGAGAAGGGGATGACAGAGGATGAGATGGCTGGATGGCATCACAGGCTCGATAGACGTGAGTTTGAGTGAGCTCCGGGAGTTGGTGATGGACAGGGAGGCCTGGCATGCCGCGATTCATAGGATCATAAAGAGTCGGACATGACTGAGCGACTGAACTAACTGAACTGAATTTGACTTGATTCATGGACCTAACATCTGATCTGAACATTCCAGGTTCCTATGCAATATTGCTCTTTACAGCACCAGGCCTTGCTTCTATCACCAGTCACATCCACAACTGGGTATTGTTTTTGCTTTTGCTCCATCCCTTCATTCTTCCTGGAGTTATTTCTCCACTGATCTCCAGTAGTATATTGGGCATCTACCGACCCGGGGAGTTCCCCTTTCAGTATCCTATCATTTTGCCTTTTCATACTGTTCATGGGGTTCTCAAGGCAAGAATACTGAAGTGGTTTGCCATTCCCTTCTCCAGCGGACCACATTCTGTCAGACCTCTCTGCTATGACCCACCCATCTTGGGTGGACCTACAAGGCATGGCTTAGTTTGATTGCGTTAGACACGGCTGTGGTCCATGTGATCAATAATACTACTGTCTAATCTAAAGGCTATATTCATATTTTGCTGGTTCTAATAAGGTCTTCTGTAGCAAAAAATAAACACCTAGGGTCCAACCCATGATGACATGTTACATTTAGTTATTATGTCTCTTTAGGATCCTTTTAACCTGGAATTATTCATTAATCTTAGACTTTGGTGGTCTTGACCTTTTTGAAGAGTGCAGGCCAGTTACTTTGTAAAATTTTTCTCAGTATGAGTTTGCTTATATTTCCTCATGGTTAGATTGGGGTTGTGTGTGTGTGTAATTTATTTATTTTTAATTGAAGGATAATTGCTTTACAGTATTGTGTTGGTTTCTGCCAAACATCAACATGAATCAACTATATATATATATATATATCCCCCCTCCCTTTTGAACCTCCCTCCCACCTCTCTCCCCGTCCTTCTGGTCTAGGTTGTTACAGAGCCTCAGATTGAGTTCCCTGAGTCATACAGCAAATTCCCATTGGCATCTATTTTATATACTGTGATGTATATTTCCATGTCACTCTCTCCATATATCCACTCTCACCTTCCTCCCCTTCTTCCATGTCCATAAGTCTGTTTTCTATGTCTGTGTCTTATTTCTTCCCTGCAAATAATTTCACTAGTATGAGGTTGTATATTTTTAGCAAGAGTACTTCGAAAGTGATGTCTCTTCTCAGATGTGTCAGATCTGGAGGCATCTGATTTTAATCTCATTACTGATAACTTTGATCACTTGCTTGAGATAATGTCAGCCAAATTTTTCCATTGAAAAGTTATTCTTTTTCACTGTACAATTAATATTCTGTTTGGAGAGTCTTTGAAATTTGGTAGATTATCTATTCTTTAATCTTTAATCTGCTAGCTTATCATCTGCTAGTCAGTTATGACTATATTTGTGAAATGGTGGTGCTGTAATTTGGTTGTTGTCTGTGCATGTACTAGCATTCTACTGTAAGAAGCTTTTCCTTTTGGCTGACTTTTTCTTTCGTTTATGATTATGGGCTTATATATTCCTAGTATCTTACTCAGTGAGCTGTAATGTCTTATTAACTTATTTTTTGCTCAGATTGGTTTCTTTATAGCCAGTGGTTTCTTTGTTGTTTGGTTGGAGTTTGGGTTTTGTTGTTGTCAAATTTTACAATGCTGCCTCATTCTTTCAGTGTTTCTTTGCTTTTCCAGCTCCAAATATTCCAGGTTCATCTTTTACTTTCCCTTCTCTAGCTTTAAATTAGCCATTTATCCAAGGAACCCTGATTCTGTTTAATGGAGGAGAGTATTTAGGAGATAGAATCTGGGTGCTAGGTGTTCATTCCTACTAGAGCATCTTTGGTTCTAGTTCTCCTTAGTGGAGAGAGCTAGGAAATGTGTTGTGTACTACCCTTAATACACATTTTTACGTGGCTAGACTCACCTGCCCACTCCTTCCTCCCTTTCTTCCTCCCTCTCTGTCTTCATCTCATCATGAGTTCATACATAAACCTGCAATTGCCATTTAAAACCATAGAGTTCTCTAGTTTTCCATTTTTGTATTGCTTTTCTGTGTGGAAAAACCTGATGCTCAACAATTTTGTTGGTTCAGTCCTAGAATGTATTAGGTTGTTGTAAAATTAAGTGATACCACCATTTAAAAAAGACATATTAACATTTTAGAATCTTTTTTTCAGTTTTGTTTGTTAGTCAGAGGTTAGTCAAAAAGTTATTGGTGAGGGACTGGTGGTCCAGTGGTTAAGAGCTCATGCTCCACTACAAGGGGCACAGGGTTTGATTTCTGGTCAGGAAGCTAAGATCCCTCATGCTGCAGGATATGGCCAAAAAAAAAAAAAAAATTACTGGAATTTGTTCTTTTTTTTCTCCTTCGCTGTGGTTAAATTATTCATTTGAAATAGTTTATTTGCTTGATTTATTCCAGTTTGTTTTTGCCCAAATATTGTTGGTTTTATTACATTTTGAATATGAAGTATATTAGCACAGTTCAAACAAAACAATTCAGTCTAGTTCTGTAAAATTTCTTTTAAGTGTTAGTCACTCAGTCATGTCTGACTCTTTGTGACCCTGGGGACTGCAGCCCACCAGGCTCCTCTGCCTTTGGGATTCTTCAGGCAAGAATACTGGAGTGGGTAGGCATTCCCTTCTCCAGGGGATCTTCCTGACCCAGGAATCAAACCTGGGTCTCCTGCATTGCAGGCAGATTCTTTACATTCTGAGCCACCAGGGAAGTTCTGTAAAGTTCCTTGGATTGCATTAAATTTATAAACTAACTTGAGAACTGAAATCTTTACATATGAATTCTATCCAAGGACAGATGTCTTTTCATTGTTCAGATCTATGTTTGGGTCTTTCAAGTTTGTTTTACAGTTTTTCTCACATAGATTGTGTGTATCTGAAACTGGTGAGTTTTTGTGGGGTGATAACTTTTGGGGGCTCCAAAATCACTGCAGATGGTGACTGCAGCCATGAAATTAAAAGACGCTTACTCCTTGGAAGAAAAGTTATGACCAACCTAGATAGCATATTGAAAAGCAGAGACATTACTTTGCCAACAAAGGTCCGTCTAGTCAAGGCTATGGTTTTTGCAGTGGTCATGTATGGATGTGAGAGTTGGACTGTGAAGAAGGCTGAGTGCCGAAGAATTGATGCTTTTGAACTGTGGTGTTGGAGAAGACTCTTGAGAGTCCCTTGGACTGCAAGGAGATCCAACCAGTCCATTCTGAAGGAGATCAGCCCTGGGATTTCTTTGGAAGGAATAATATTAAAGCTGAAACTCCAGTACTTTGGCCACCTCGTGCGAAGAGTTGACTCATTGGAAAAGACTCTGATGCTGGGAGGGATTGGGGGCCAGAGGAGAAGGGGACAACAGAGGATGAGATGGCTGGATGGCATCACTGACTCAATGGACGTGAGTCTGGGTGAACTCCGGGAGTTGGTGATGGACAGGGAGGCCTGGCATGCTGCGATTCATGGGGTTGCAAAGTGTCGGACACGACTGAGCGACTGAACTGAACTGAACTTTGTTTATTCTATGAAAGTTGACTTGATTAGACTTTCTAACTTTAATTGCATCAATTTTGGTAATCTGTACTTCCCTAGGAAATTATTCATTTTATATAGGTTTCCAGACTTATTTAAGTCTGCAAACTAAGTCTCTTATAATTTAAAATTCCTTGTTTTATTGGTTTCTTATATATTTGTGCTTCTGCTTTCCCCTCCTAAATCACACCTCGTGTATTGTCTTTTTTTTTTTTTTTTTAATGGCAGGATTTCAGTTTATTAGATCTACTAATTTTTTGTTCCTCATTCATTTCTGTTTTTGTATTCTTGGTACTTTGTGATTCTTTGTTTAGATTTGTGGGCTCAGTGTTAACCTTTTTGATTTTTTAATTGATAAGTGTTTTTAGTAGAGTGAATTTTCTCAGACATGGCTTTCAGTGCATCCCGTAAGTTGTTGACATAGCATTTTGTCATTTTTTTTTTTTAATTCTGTAGTTCCAGCTCTCTTTAACCCAAGAGTTAATTTGAGGCTTTTAACTGTCCAGATGGAAAGAAAGCCTTTCTGATTTTTGTTGGTAAACTTTAATGTCTTTGAATTCTGTTCAAAGTATTGTTTATAACATTTCTACCTTATGAAAGTTACCAGTGTTTTGCATATTAAATAATCAATTTTTGGACTGTTTTATGGATATATGAGAACAATATGTATTTGTCAGGGTGCAACTTTTGACAAGTACCCATAAGCTCTACATTATTATGTCGTTTAAGCTGTGTTACCTCTTTATGTTTTTTCTCTGCTTGATCTGTTTTATATTGAAAATGGGGTGGTCTCATTACTATTGTTTATGTCTATGTCTTAGGACATCTCCTATAGTTATAAGTGGTTGCTGTGTTATTTGATGCCTTTACAGAAAAAGTTCACTGAATCTTGATCTAGTAGATCAAGGGCTCTTGGGAATGACAGTAACTGTGTTCTTGCGTGCTTAAAACTTTTTCCATTGGTTTGCATTTTATTTCCTTGAGTTTTTAAAAAATACAGCTGTACTGTATTGCTTTATGTTGTTTTTTAGAAGTTTGGTCATTAAATTCTCTTGATTTTTTTTTTTTATCTTTTTTGCCTGGAGACCTTAAGAATGATTTTTTTTTTCATCTTTAAACTCGAATAGTTTTTTAAGAAATTTATTTATTCATTTATTTCTTCTTGCGCTGGGTCTTCATTGCTATGCGTGGGTCTTCTCTAGTTGTAGTGCACAGGCTTCTCACTGTGGTGGCTTCTCTTGTTGCGGAGCATGGGCTCTAGGGTGAGTGGGCTTCAGTAGTTGAGACCCATGAGCTTAGTTGCCCCACCACATATGGACTCTTCCTGGACAGAGATTGAACCTATGTCTCCTGCTTTGGCAGGTGGATTCTCCACCACTGTTCCACCAGGGAAGTCCTGAAGTCTAACAGTTTAACTGGGATATGTCTCTGAGTTCATTATTGCAGGTCAGTTTTCCCAGGTCTTTGGCAGCCCCTTTTAGTGTGCAGAATCAGGTCTTATTTCTGGATATTTTTCTTAGATTGTAGTGTAATATTTTTTTCTATTTCATTTTTCTTAAGGATGTCTGATATATGTATGTTTGGTCTATTTTACCTATCTTTATGGTCGCTCTTTCTCACCCCTGTTTCATCTTTCATTAATCTCTTATTCTCATGTTAGTTTTCCAATTTCTTTAGTTTTTCACTTCTCATTTGTATCTGTTCTTCCTTAGGTAGTTTGAAATTCAGTTATTTTCCTATACGATTTTTCTTTTCTGAGTTTTGTCAACCCTTATGTCTTATTTTTGTTCTTAGTTTTGAAGTTTCTTATTTAGGCCATGTTTTCATATTATCAGGATTTTTGTTTGAGGATATTTAATTCATATATTAATAACAGTGTAGAATGTGTGTGTGGTCGCTAAGTAGTATCCAACTCTTTGCAACCCCATGGACTACAACCCTCCAGACTCCTCTGTCCATGGGATTTCCCAAGCAAAGATACTGGAGTGGGTTGCCATTTTCTTTGTACAGGGGATCTTCCTGACCCAGGGATCAAACGTGCATCTCCTGCATTGGCGGGTGGATTTTTTGTTGTTGTTTTTTACTACTGAGCCACCCCGGAAGTCCTTGTTGTGTTATGGTGTTACGTTACAGTTTTCTTTTCCTTCGTGTTTTTTTTTTGGGGGGGGGTGGGGGTTGGGCAGGAGTGAGGGTGGGGAGAGTTATCAATGACAGTGATTCTCGTTTTCTGTTTTCTCCTACAGTGGCTTTGTGTTGTTCCTTTGCATTTCTTGGACAGAGGTGGTTATTTCCGGTGGTTTGAAATGTCTAGTTTAAGTACTCTGTCTTCTGTCAGTGTAAAATAAAGTATGGTTTCTTTGAATGCTTTCAGGGCGGTGGGGATGTGGTTATGTCTTTACTTTTTTTTTTCTTCCTCTGCTTTCCTTGTTCTGGAAAATATTAAATTTCCCCCTCTTTGCTTTTTTACCCCTCACACAATCTCTGAAGGACTTTATCCTCTTGCCTTCTGCTGCCTAGAAACATTGCCTTCCAAGCTGCCTTCTAGAGTCTTCAGGCACTTTTAAGTGCCTTTCCTGTAGTCAGTGCTCTGATCTTACCAGGATTCTGAATATTTATGGACCTCCTCATTGTGGGAATGATTATGATTTAATCTTGGGCTCTTCATTTCCCTTCTCTCTTCCCTCATGTTTTCTGGGCTCCACTCTCTATATGAAGTTATGTAAAGGCTTGGGTGTGAACTTGAGAAATGACTCCATTGGAAATTAAGAGGTGGGTTTTTTTCCCTCTATTTATAGGTAACTGATGCTTGTAGTCTTATAATGTTCTCATAGTTATGCTGCAGGCCTGTACTTTGTTTTGTTTATTCTTGTTAGGCTTTAAGTTTATGGATGATGTATTAGGATATTTAGATTTATATGCCATTGCCTCAGCCACTCACTAAAGTATGCCTAAAATTTCATATCCAGAATCATTGTCTGTGTTTTTAGACTTTATTGTCTCTGTGCCATCCAGAGTGGTAGTGCAGCATTTCTTAAAAGATAACTGCACTATTATCTCAGGATTTTCTACCAAGCCAGTGATAGACACCTTTTATGCAGATTTTGATGCTGGTTCTTTCTTGATCTTGTGAGATGATATCAATAGAAAATTTCAGAGACAAATCAATATTTTCTCAATGGTTTATTGACTAAAATTTTGAAAGATTACAGTTGTTAGATAATCAAGAATAATAAGCAAATGTATATTCAAACCAGAAACAGAGTCACAGATACAGAAGGCAGACTAGAGTGGTTACCAAAGGGAAAGTGGGTGAAGGAGGAACAAATTTAGGAGTATGGGATGATCAGATTCAAACTAATATATACATAATAGATACACAACAAGGATATACTGTATGGCACAGGGAATTACTATACCATTATCTAGTAATAACCTGTAGTGGAATATAATCTGTGAAAATACCAAATCACTATGCTGTGTACCTAAAACTCACACAATATTGTAAATCAACTATACTGCAATAAAAATAAAAATACTATATATGACTTCTTTGAAAAATAAAAAATTTGTACTTGTTTAGGCAATTTCAACTGTTTCTAGACTGACCAATAGCAATTGTAGAATGCTTTACTTTGTATGTTGCATTTCACCTTCAGTTAAAATGTGAAAAAATCATTTTAGAATTGAAGAAACAGAGTTGAGTCTCAGATTATGTACGGGCTGCAACAGGAATAGTGTCGCTTTGGTGTAAGGCGTTTTGGGGGGTCTGTGCCATGGGATCCTATTAAAGACAGAAGCATTACATAGAACTTTAAGCACTGTAATGATACATTTCTTTGGAAAGGATGGATCTGCCTTTTCCTGAGCTTCATAATGTCGTATGATTCTGAATACATATATTCAGAAGATTCCAAATAGTATCTTACAAAGGAGTTCTGGTTTTAGTGGACAGTTGTTAGAATTTGTTAGTTAATATAAGCTGATAGGACTCAGTTCATATAAGCTAGATATGACTCATTTCAAACACTGCTCTTAAACTTCTTAAAGTTTATTAAAATTTGTAATAAGTTTTTGATAAATATTGTCTCTACCTCCAGGAGAAATGGGTGGGTTTTATATTGGTGAAATTGAATATAGTTGCATAAAAACAGTAGCAAGAGTCTTAAACAGGCTGTTAATGACAATCATGTTATTTTGAAGGCTTGAGTATTTATAACTTTTATAAATTCCCCCCATTCTCCTTGTTGTTTCCTGTCATAATTGTCTTTTGACTAATTCACTGTGACCTGCTGACTGAAACAAGGCAGCTTTTATTTAATCAACAAATATTTATTAAGCATATCCCAGTAAGTGTCCTAGGCACTTACCAAACATATAGTGGTGAATGAGATTAATATGGTCTCTGCTTTCATGCAGCTCACAGTTAAGTGGGAAAGAGAAACACCCTGTAAAAAAAACAAAAACAAAAACTGGTTTTAACTGTGATCAGCGATAAGGAAGTCAGCAGGGTACTATAGTAAGAAATACTGTGCAGAAAAGTAGACTGCTTCCTAGAATGTTAAGGAGACTTTTTTGATAACTTAACATTAAAACTGAGATCTTAAGCAAGAGGAGAGAAGCAGCCTTGCTAAAAATAGAAGGAACAGCATCCTGAGCAGAGGGTTGCAAAGACCTTGAGGTGAAAACTTGGTGTTTACTGGAAGCTGTTAGACAATCTGTGTGTCTCACTGGAGAGTTAGTGAGCAAAGGGGAGATTTCATGAGATGGAAGCAATAAGCAAGGACCATAAAGATAGGGCCTTGTTAGCTAGGGGAAGGAATTTTATCAAATTAGAGAATCAACAGGATTAGCTAAGATTTCTAAAAATTTGTGAGTATTTAACAGATGTATTAGGAGAGGTCAAGAAAGAAGGTATTGAGCCTGTACTTATTAGTCATTTCTCTGGTCCATGTAAGAAATGGCTTGAACAAGGATGATGGCAGCAAAGTTAGAGCTGAGTAAGTAGCTGTCAGATTGGTCAAGATCAGTGGACCTTGCTGATGGGCTGGGTACAGGAAGAGACGATGAAAAGAGGAAGACCTAAAGGCAGTGCACGGGTTTCTAGTGTAGACCTCAGAGTAGAGGAGGAAGTGAAAGAGGAGGAAGTTTAGAATATGTTGAGGCCCTGGTGAGGCAAGTTCTAGAAATAGTATGTAAGCAGCTGGTCGTTCTGGCCTAGAACTCAGTGGAAAAGTTTGGATAATGTCAGCATTCGTTTCACTATATTTCAGGCACTGTTCTGGATACTGAAAACGCAATGAAGAAAGCCAAATCCTCTGCCTAAATGGATCTTACAGGGTATAGATAAGATCATCTAGGCAGAGGATGCAGAGAGAAGAGGGCCCAGCACAGAGCCCTCACAAACTCTGACATTTTCAAGCTGGGGAGAGATTGACTTTTTGATCTTCTAGAACCTTTCAGCCCACCGTTGCTGTCCATATAAATCATCATAGCCAATCATCAGTGTTGATGAGGGTTGAAGAGATGAAGAGAAAACCTAGGATTATAGATGCAGTAATTTCACAAATCTCACTGGGGTACTTGTTGGTGGGGCAGAAGTGTTAGCTTGCTTTGTTTCCCTGGATTATCTCATCCTTTTGGGTTGGGAGTTGTGATCCTCCTGTTGTTGTTGTTGAGTCACTCAGTCGTGTCTGACCCTGCGAACCCATGAATTGCAGCACTCTGGGCTTCCCTCTCCTTCTCCGTCTTCCTGTGACCTTCCTATGTGGACCTTTCTTGTGTTGCAGGCTTTCCTTGAATGTCTGAATTGTCCTTGGCTCTGTTCACATTTTAGAATGAGGCTGTAAATAAGTGCTCACAGAATAAGTGATCTGTGTTGTCCAGTGGGGACTGTCAACTGACCAAGCTTTGCTGAGGGAAAGCAGACAAGGAGCTGGTTGTAAAGCTGGAGGTGGAATCATGAACTCCAGAATCCTGAGGGTTTTTCCCTGGTTTCCAGCACCCATGCCTGCTGCCTACTTCTCCAAGAACAGGTCACTTCCGTGCATGGAGTCAGGGAAGTTAATTGTTCTCTGTACAGAAGAAGTCCAGTCTCATAGCTTGCCTCTGCTCTCTGGCCAGGGACATGTCCATGAGTTCAGAGCTTCTCCAGAGGTCCATAGGTAGATTAGCGTCTGTGCTGCCTAATCCCTGAGCACTGAAGGCTGGGACTTCATTTGTCTAGTTCCATCAGTTATCACTCCTTCATTTACTTTCTGTATCCCACAGATTTGTTCAACTCTCTTCCTTGGAGGCCTCTTCCTGTTTTCTCCTTTATTGTGGGCATCTACTACTATGACTGTTTGACTTTCATTTTGATAGGGTCTTAAGGGCAAGAGGAGATAAATTTAGGCATCTTGAGCCAGAAGCATTCATAGTTTTAAGAGGTGCAGTTTTCTATTTTGACATCACTTGAGAAGGTTTTTCTTAGTCCAACTTGAGGTTTTGATATTTAACAAATATAACTTTTGTATATAAGGCATGAGACTAGGTTCTGTGGGAAACAAGGGAAAGAGTAACAGGATTGCCCTTGTCCTCAGAGTCTCCTATCTGATAAGAGCAGTAAAGCACATTATGTGTGAGTTATATATGATAATTTCTGAAAATTCTTAAAGAATTTCAAAAGATTATGATAAATCACATGAGGGAGGAATTGCTTCATGTATTTAATATATGAAGTACTTTATAGAATAAATGTTTTATTTGCTTCTTCTGGAAAGATGGATAGAATTTCTTTTTTTTTTTTTTTATTTAACTTTACAATATTGTATTGGTTTTGCCATATATCAAAATGAATCTTCCACAGGTATACATGTGTTCCCCAGCCTGAACCCTCCTCCCTCCTCCTTTCCCATACCATCCCTCGGGGTTGTCCCAATGCACCAGCCCCAAGCGTCCAGTATCGTGCATCAAACTTGGACTGGTGACTCGTTTCATATATGATATTATACATATTTCAATGCTATTCTCCCAAATCATCCCACCCTCTCCCTCTCCCACAGAGTCCAAAAGACTGTTCTATACATCAGTGTCTCTTTTGCTGTCTGGTATACAGGGTTATTGTTACTGTCTTTCTAAATTCCATATATATGCATTAGTATACTGTATTGATAGAATTTCTTTGAGCAGAAATTTGGGTTAAAGGGAGGACCTTTCCAAAAGAATAACATGGCCTGAGCAGTGATTCAGGGTTGAAAACATAGAGAGTCTGATTGAGAAAAAGCAGTGAATCAGTTTGACTAGAGTGGAGGGCATCAGTAACTGTCAGATGACGGTGGTTCCTAAGAAAAGGGAAAGGCAGGCCTATCCTTGAAAAGGAGGAAACTTAGCCCTGAAATAAGAGGAAAAGAGATCAGAGACCTTGGGATATCAAGGGAAGAGTGCAAAAGTCCTCTATGCTGCACATAATTTTAATGGATAAGATAGTTTTGAAACTTCGGCAGTGAGTTGCAGACTTAACAGACATACTCATTATGATCTTATGTTATTACTTTAGAGTGGAACTTCATAAAGGAAGCACATTGGAAATGTATTAAAGTTGAAGATCGATTTGAGGTTGCATAATGCATATTATCATAACAGTATACAAAGTTCTGATTATTGACAGTTTTTAGAATGAATCGTCCTTTACTAGAAAATACATTCATCTTTGGGGATAATTTGGAGGGAGATCAGTAAGTATAAATAAAAACAGATCAAAATAATGTCCTTTTCAACAGTATGATGAGATTTGGAGACATTTTTCCCTGGAGACATTTTTCCCTGGAGTCAGATTTTTCTGGGGTTTTTGTTGTTGTAGTTTATTTTAATACCGGGATACATTGTAACATTTTCAATTGCTTTCATTTAAAATATGATCTCCAATGGAAAATGTGTATATTAAGTAGGTGCTCTTGGGAATTAAGATCTGAACAAGGGGCAAAACTAACTGGAAACTTAAAATTTCTTGATTCCACATGGACATGTGAGAACTAGATTTAGTTTTCTTTTGTTTGTTTCTTACTGGAGTATGCTATGCTATGCTAAGTCACTTCAGTCGTGTCCGACTCTGTGTGACCCCATAGACAGTAGCCTACCAGGCTCCCCCGTCCCTGGGATTCTCCAGGCAAGAACACTGGAGTGGGTTGCCATTTCCTTTTCCAGTGCGTGAAAGTGAAGTCGCCTAGTCGTGTCCGACTCTTAGCAACCCCATGAACTGCAGCCTACCAGGCCCCTCCGTCCATGGGATTTTCCAGGCAAGAGTACTGGAGTGGGGTGCCATTGCCTTCTCCGTACTGGAGTATAGTTAACTTATAATGTTGAGTTAGTTTCAGGTGTACAACCTGGTGATACAGTTATAGATACATGTATCTATTCTTCTTCAGATTCTGTTTCCCATATAAATTATTACAGAGTATTGAGTAGAATTTCCTGTGCTATACAGTAGGTCCTCCTTGGTTCTCTCTCTGATATATAATAGTGTGTATGTGTTAATCCTGGCCTTCTAATTTATCCCTCCACCCTCACCTTTCCCCTTAGGTAATTGTAAGTTTATTTTCTTTTTTTTTTTTTTAATTTTATTTTTAAACTTTACAATATTGTATTGGTTTTGCCAAATATCGAAATGAATCTGCCACAGGTATACATGTGTTCCCCATCCTGAACCCTCCTCCCTCCTCCCTCCCCATACCATCCCTCTGGGTCGTCCCAGTGCACCAGCCCCAAGCATCCAGGATCGTGCATCAAACCTGGACTGGCGACTTGTTTCATACATGATAGTATACATGTTTCAATGCCATTCTCCCAAATCTTCCCAGCCTCTCCCTCTCCCACAGAGTCCATAAGACTGTTCTGTACATCAGTGTCTCTTTTGCTGTCTAGTATACAGGGTTATTGTTACTGTCTTTCTAAATTCCATATATATGCGTTAGTATACTGTATTGGTGTTTTTCTTTCTGGCTTACTTCATTCTGTATAATAGGCTCCAGTTTCATCCATCTCATTAGAACGGATTCAAATGAATTCTTTTTAATGTCTGAGTAATACTCCATTGTGTATATGTACCACAGCTTTCTTATTTTCTAGCTCCGTGTGTCTGTTTCTGTTTTATAAATAAGTACATTTTAATATTTTTTTTTAGATTCTACATATGCTTATATGGGCAGATGTCATACAATATTTGCCTTTCTCTGGCTTACTTCACTTGGTAATATCTAGGCCATGTTACTGCAAATGGCATCATTTCATTCTTTATGGCTGAGTAATATTTCATTGTGTGTATGTATCACATCTTTGTCCAGTCTTCTGTTAATGGACATTTAGGTTGCTTCTGTGTCTTGGCTGTTGGAAATAGTGCTGCAGTGAACATTGGGGCACAAATATCTTTCTGAAATATCGTTTACTCTGGAAATATGCCCAGGAGTGGGATTGTAGGATCGTATGGTAGGTCTGTCTTTAGCATATTTAAGGAACGTCCATCCTCTTCTCCAAAGTGGTTATACCAACTTACATTCCCCACCAACAGTGTATGAGCGTTCCCTTTTCTCCACACCCTCTCCAGCATTTATTGTTTGTAGAATTTTTGATAATGGCCATTCTGACCATTGTGAGATGAAATCTCTTCATAGTTTTGCTTTGCATTTCTCCAATAGTTAGTGATATTGAGCATCTTTTAATGTGTTTGTTGGCCATCTTTATGTCTTCTTTGGAGAACTTTCTGTTTAGGTCTTCTGCCCATTTTTTTGATTAGGTTGTTTGGTTTTGATACTGAACTGTCAAGAGCTGTTTGTATATTTTGAAGATTAATCCCTTGTTGATTGCTTTGTTTGCAAATATTTTCTCATATTCTGGGTATTGTCTTTTTGTCTTGTTTATGACTTTCTTTGCTGTACAAAAACTTTTAGGTTTCATTAGGTCCCAGTTGTTCTTTTTGTTTTTATTTTGTTTATGAGGTGGGTCAGAAGAGAGATTGCGGTGATTTTTATGTCAGAGTTGTTCTACCTGTGTTTTCCTCTAAGTTTTATAATAGTTGGTCTTACATTGAGGTCTTTAATCCATTTTACTTTATTTTTATGTATGATGTTAGAGAATGTTCTACTTTCATTTCCTTTACATTCCAGTTTTCCCAGCACCTCTCAATGAAGAGACTATCTTTTCTCCATTATATATTTTTGTCTCCTTCAGTTCAGTTCAGTTGCTCAATTGTGTCCAACTCTTTGCAACTCCATGGACTGTAGCACGCCAGGCCTCCCTGTCCATCACCAACTTCCAGAGTTTACTCAAACTCATGTACACTGAGTCGGTGATGCCATCCAACCGTCTCACCCTCTGTCGTCCCCTTCTCCTCCTGCCTTCAATCTTTCCCAGCATCAGAGTCTTTTCCAATGAGTCAGTTCTTCGCATCAGGTGGCCAAAGTATTGGAGTTTCAGCTTCAACATCAGTCCTTCCAATGAATATTCAGGACTGATTTCCTTTAGGATGGACTTGTTGGATCTCCTTGCAGTCCAAGAGACTCTCAAGAGTCTTCTCCAACACTACAGTTCAAAGCATCAGTTCTTCCGTGCTCAGCTTTCTTCATAGTCCAACTCGCACATCCATACATGGTTACTGGAAAAACCATAGCTTTGACTAGACAGACCATTGTTGGCAAAGTATGTCTCTGCTTTTCAATATGCTATCTAGGTTGGTCGTAACTTTCCTTCCAAGGAGTAAGCGTCTTTTAATTTCGTGGCTGCAGTCACCATCTGCAGTGATTTTAGAGACCCCCAAAATAAAGTCTTGTCACTGTTTCCACTGTTTTCCCATCTATTTGCCATGAAGTGATGGGACCAGATGCCATGATCTTAGTTTTCTGAATGTTGAGTTTTAAGCCAACTTTTTCACTCTCCTCTTTCACTTTTATCAAGAGGCTCTTTGGTTCCTCCTCTTCACTCTGCCATAAGGGTGGTGTCATCTGCGTATCTGAGGTTACTGATATTTCTCCCTGCAATCTTGATTCCAGCTTGTGCTTCATCCAGTCCAGCATTTCTCATGATGTACTCTGCATATAAGTTAAATAAGCTGGGTGACAATATACAGCATTGATGTACTCCTTTCCCGATTTGGAACCAATCTGTTCCATGTCCAGTTCTAACTGTTGCTTCTTGACCTGCACTCAGATTTCTCAGGAGGCAGGCCAGTTGGACTGGTATTCCCATCTCTTTCAGAATTGTCCACAGTTTATTGTGATCCACAAAGTCAAAGGCTTTGGCATAGTCAATAAAGCAGAAATAGATGTTTTTCTGCAACTCTCTTGCTTTTTCCATGATCCAGCAACTGTTGGCAATTTGATCTCTGGTTCCTCTGCCTTTTCTAAATCCAGCTTGAACATCTGGAAGTCCACAGTTCACGTACTGTTGAAGCCTGGCTTGGAGAATTTTGAGCATTACTTTACTAGCGTGTGAGATGAATGCAATTGTGCAGTAGTTTGAGCATTCTTTGGCATTGCCTTTCTTTGGGATTGGAATGAAAACTAACCTTTTATAGTCCCATGGCCACTGCTGAGTTTTCCAAATTTGCTGGCATATTGAGTGCAGCACTTTCACAGGATCATCTTTTAGGATTTGAAATAGCTCAGTTGGAATTGCATCACCTCCACTAGCTTTGTTCGTAGTGATACTTCCTAAGGCCCACTTGACTTCTCATTCCAGGATGTTTGGCTCTAGGTGAGTGATCACACCATCGTGATTATCTTAGTCTTAAAGATCTTTTTTGTACAGTTCTTCTGTGTGTTCTTGCCACCTCTTCTTAATATCTTCTGCTTCTGTTAGGTCCATACCATTTCTATCCTTTATTGTGCCCATCTTTGCATGAAATGCTCCCTTGGTATCTCTAATTTTCTTGAAGAAATCTCTAGTCTTTCCCATTCTATTGTTTTCCTCTATTTCTTTGCACTGATCACTGAGGAAGGCTTTCTTATCACTCCTTGCCTTTCTTTGGAACTCTCCATTTAGATGGGTGTATCTTTCATTTTCTCCTTTGCCTTTCACTTCTCTTCTTTTCATAGCTATTTGTAAGGCCTCCTCAGACAACCATTTTGCTTTATGCATTTCTTTTTCTTAGGGATGGTCTTGATCACTGCCTCCTGTACAGTGTTATGCACCTCCATCCATAGTTCATCAGGCACTCTATCATATCTAATCCCTTGAATCTATTTCTCACTTCCACTGTATAATCATAAGGGATTTGATTTAGGTCGTACCTAAATGGTCTAATGGTTTTCCCTACTTTCTTCAAGTTAAGTCTGAATTTGGCAATGAAGAGTTCATGATCTGAGCCACAGTCAGCTCCCAGTTTTGTTTTTGCTGACTGTATAGAGCTTCTCCATGTTTGGCTGCAAAGAATATAATCAATCTGATTTCGGTGTTGACCATCTGGTGATGTCCATGTGTAGAGTCTTCTGTGTTGTTGGAAGAGGGTGTTTGCTATGACCAGTGTGTTTTCTTGGCAGACTTCTATTAGCCTTTGCTCTACTTCATTCTATTGGACAAGGAAATGGCAACCCACTCCAGTATTCTTGCCTGGAGGATCCCAGGGACAGAGGAGCCTTGTGGGCTGCCATCTATGGGGTCCCACAGAGTTGGACACGACTGAAGCGACTTAGCAGCAGCAGCTACTTCATTCTGTACTCCAAGGCAAAATTTGCCTGTTACTCCAGGTATTTCTTAACTTGCTACTTTTTCATTCCAGTCCCTATAATGAAAAGGACATCTTTTTTGGGTGTTCTAGAAAGTCTTGTAGGTCTTCATAGAGCTGTTCTACTCCAGCTTCTTCAGCATTACTGGTCGGGGCATAGACTAGTATTACTGTAATATTGAATGGTTTGCCTTGGAAATGAACATAGGTCATTCTTTCATTTTTGAGATTGCATCCAAGTACTGCATTTCAGACTCTTTTGTTGACTATGATGGCTACTTCATTTCTTCTAAGGGATTCTTGCCCACAGTAATAGATATAATAGTCATCTGAGTTAAATTCACCCATTCCAGTTCATTTTAGTTCATTGATTCCTAAAATCAATGTTCAGTCTTGCCATCTCCGGTTTGACCACTTCCAATTTACCTTGATTCATGGACCTAAGATTCCAGGTTCCTATGCAGTATTGCTCTTTACAGCTTCAAACCTTACCTCCATCACCAGTCACATCCAAAATGGGGTGTTGTTTTTGCTTTGGCTCCATCTCTTCATTCTTTCTGGAGTTATTTCTCCACTGATCTCCAGTGGCATATTGGGTACCTGCTAAGCTGGGGAGTTCCTCTTTCAATGTCCTGTCTTTTTGCCTTTTCATACTGTTCATGGGGTTCTCTTTTGCCTCCTGCTGTAAATTAATTGATCCTAGGTGTGTGGGTTTACTTCTGGGCTTTCTATCCTGTTCAGTTGATCTATAACTCTCTACTTGCGCCATTTATTGTTGTTGTTACTGTTTAGTCGCTAAGTCGTGTCCAACTGTATGCACTCCCATGGACTGCAGCACTCCAGGTGTCCCTGTCCTTCACTATCTCCCAGAGTTTGCTCAAACTCATGTCCATTGAGTCAGTGATGCCATCCAACCATCTTATCCTCTGTTTCTGTTTCTCCTTTGCCCTCAATCTTCCCCAGAATCAGGGTCTTTCCAGTGAGTTGACTCTTCACATCAGGTGCCCAAAGTATTGGAGCTTTAGCATATTCAAGGTTGATTTCCTTTAGGATTGACTGGTTTGATCTCATTGATGTCCAAAGGACTCTCAAGGGTCTTCTCCACAGTTCAAAGGCATCGATTTCTTCAGCACTCAGCCTTCCTAATGGTTCAACTCTCACATCCATACATGAGTACTGGAAAAACCATAGCTTTGACCAGATGGACCTTTGTCAGCAAAGTGATTTCTATGCTTTTTAATACACTGTCTAGGTTTGTTGTGAGAAGGCGATGGCACCCCACTCCAGTACTCTTGCCTGGAAAATCCCATGGATGGAGGAGCCTGGTAGACTGCAGTCCATGGGGTCGCTAGGAGTCAGACACGACTGAGCGACTTCACTTTCACTTTTCACTTTCATGCATTGGAGAAGGAAATGGCAACCCACTCCAGTGTTCTTGCCTGGAGAATCCCAGGGACGGGGGAGCCTGGTGGGCTGCGGTCTATGGGGTCCCACAGAGTCGGACACCACTGAAGTGACTTAGCAGCTTAGCAGCAGCAGGTTTATCGTAACTATTCTTCCTGAGAGCAAGCATCTGTTAATTTTGTGGCTGCAGTCACCGTCTGCAGTGATTTGGAGCCCAAGAAAATAGTCTGTCACTGTTTCCACTGTTTACCCATCTGTTTGCCATGAAGTGATGGGACTGGATGTCATGATCTTTGTTTTTGCATGTTGAGTTTCAAGCCAGCTTTTTCACTCCCCTCTTTCACCTTCATCAAGAGGCTCTTCAGTTCCTCTTCACTTTCTGCTGTCAAAGTGGCATCATCTGCAAACCTGTCGTTGTTGATATTTCTCCCAGCAATCTTGATTCCAGGTTGTGATTCATCCACCCCAGCATTTTGCAGGATGTACTCTGTTTTGTAAGTTAAATCAGCAGTGTGACAGCATATAGTCTTGACATAGTCCTTTCCTAATTTGGAACCAGTCCATTGTTCCATGTTCAGTTCTAACTGTTGTTTCTTGTCGTGTGTACAGGTTTCTCAGGAGGCGTGTAATGTGGTCTGAGATTCCCATCTCATTAAGAATATTCCAGTTTGTTGTGATACACACAGTCAAAGGCTTTAGCATAGTCAGAGAAGCAGAAGTAGGTGTTTTTTTTTTAATTCCCTTGCTTTTTCTATGATCCAGAGTATGTTGGCAATTTGAGATCTGGTTCCTCTGCCTTTTCCAGATCCAGCTTGTACATCTGGAAGTTCTCAATTCACATACTCTTGAAGTCTAGCTTGAAGGATTTTGAGCATAATCTAGCTGGCATGTAAAATGAGTACAATTGTACAGTAATTGTACATTCTTTGGCATTGCCTTTCTTTGGGATTGGAATGAAAACTGACATTTTCCACTCCCGTGGCCACTGCTGAGTTTTCCAAATTTGCTGGCATAATGAGTGCATCACTTTCAAAACATCATCTTTAAGGATTTGAAATAGCGTAGCTGGAAATGCATCACCTCCACTAGCTTTGTTCATAGTAATGCTTTCTAAGGCCCACTTGACTTCACACTCCAGGATGTCTAGCTCTAGGTGAGTGATCACACCATCATAGTTATCTGGCTCATTAAGAGCTTTTTTTTACAGATCTTCTGTGTAGTCTTGTCACCTCTTCTCAACCTCTTCTGCTTCTGTTAGGTCCTTGCCGTTTTTGTCCTTTATTGTGCCCATCTGTGCATGAAATGTTCCCCTTTGCATGAAATGCCTCCATTTTGCTTAAAGAGATCTCTAGTCTTTCCCATTCTGTTATTTTCCTCTATTTCTTTGCATTGCTCACTTAAGAAGGCTTTCTTATATCTCCTTACTATTATCTGGAACTCTGCATTCAGTTGGGTATATCTTTCCCTTTCTCCTTTGCCTTTCACTTCTTTTCTCAGCTATTTGTAAGGCCTCCTCAGACAACCATTTTGCCTTTTTGCATTTCTCTTTCTTGGGGATGGTTTTGGTCACCACCTCCTGTACAGTGTCATGAACCTCCATCCATAGTTCTTCAGGCACTCCTCTACCAGATCTGGTCCCTTGAGTCGGTTAATCACCTCCACTGTATAAGCATAAGGGATTTGATTTAGGTCATACCTGAATGTCTTGGTGGTTCTCCCTACTTTATTCAGCTTGAGCCTGAATTTTGCTATAAGGAGCTTATGATCTGAACCATAGTCAGCTCCAGGTCTTGTTTTTGCTGACTGTATAGAGCTTCTCCATCTTTGGCTACAAAGAATATAATCAGTCTGATGTCAGTATTGACCATCTGGTGATGTCCATGTGTGGAATTGCCTCTTGTGTTGCTGGAAAAGAGTGTTTTCTATGACCAGTGTGTTCTCTTGGCAAAACTCTGTTAGCCTTTGCCCTGCTTCATTTTGTACTCCAAGGTCAAACTTGCCTGTAATTCCAGGTGACTTCCTTCTGCATTCCAGTCCCCTGTGATGAAAGGACACCTTTTTGGGTGTTAGTTCCAGTAGGTTCTGTAGGCCATCATAGAACTGTTCAGCTTCATGTTCTTCAGCATCAGTGATTGGGTCTTTGATTTGGACAACAGACTGGTTCCAAATAGGAAAAGGAGTACGTCAAGGCTGTGTATTGTCACCCTGCTTATTTAACTTACATTCAGATTACATCATGAGAAACGCTGGGCTGGAAGAAACACAAGCTGGAATCAAGATTGCTGGGAGAAATATCAATAACCTCAGATATGCAGACGACACCACCCTTATGGCAGAAAGTGAAGAGGAACTAAAGAGCCTCTTGATGAAGGTGAAAGAGGAGAGTGAAAAAGTTGGCTTAAAACTCAACATTCAGAAAACTAAGATCATGGCATCTGGTCCCATCACTTCATGGGAAATAGATGGGGAAACAGTGGAAACTGTGTCAGACTTTATTTTTGGTGGCTTCAGAATGACTGCAGATGGTGATTGAAGCCATGAAATTAAAAGACGCTTACTCCTTGGAAGGAAAGTTACGACCAACCTAGATAGCATATTGAAAAGCAGAGCTATTACTTTGCCAACAAAGGTCCATCTAGTCAAGGCTATGGTTTTTCCAGTGGTCATGTACGGATGTGAGAGTTGGGACTGTGGTGAAAGCTGAGCACCAAAGAATTGATGCTTTTGAACTGTGGTGTTGGAGAAGACTCTTGAGAGTCCCTTGGACTGCAAGGAGATCCAACCAGTCCATCCTAAAGGAGATCAGTCCTGGGTGTTCATTGGAAGGACTGATGCTAAAGCTGAAACTCCAATACTTTGGTCACTTCATGTGAAGAGTTGACTCATTGGAAAAGACCCTGGTGCTGGGAGGGATTGGGGGCAAGAGGAGAAGGGGACGACAGAGGATGAGATGGCTGGATGGCATCACCGACTCGATGGACGTGAGTTTAAGTGAACTCCTGGAGTTGGTGATGGATAGGGAGGAGGCCTGGCGTGCTGCAATTCATGGGGTCGCAAAGAGTCAGACACAACTGAGCAACTGAACTGAACTGTGATATTGAATGGTTTGCCTTGGAAGCGAGCTGAGATCATTCTAGCATTTTTGAAATGACACCAAGTACTGCATTTTGGACTCCTTTGTTGATTATGAGGGCTACTCCATTCCTTTAAGGGATTCTTGCCCACAGTTTTAGATATAATGATCATCTGAATTAAATTCGCGCATTCCCTTCCATTTTAGTTTACTGCTTTCTAATGTTCAGTTTTGCCATCTTCTGTTTGACCACATTCATTTAATCTTAACTCATGGACCTAACATTTCAGGTTCCTATGCATTATTGTTTTTTATAGCATCGGACTTGACTTTTACCACCAGACACATCCATCGCTGGGCATTGTTTCCGCTTTGGCTCAGCCTCTTCATTACTTCTCGAGCTATTGCTCCACTCTTCCCAGTAGCATATAGGGCACCTACCCAGCTGGGGAGTTCATCTCTCAACGTCATATCTTTTTGCCCTTTCATACTGTTCATGATGACTGTAGCTTTATAGTATAGTCTGAATCAAGGAATCTTATTTCTCCAGCTCTGTTTTTCTCTCAGGATTGCTTTGGCTGTTTGGGGTCTTTTGTATTTCCATAAAATATTAAGTCTTTTGTTCTTGATCTTCCATTGGTAATTTGACAGGGATTGTGTTGAATCAGTAGACTGAGGTGGTATTTTGACAATATTGATTCTTCCAGTCCAATAATATGGTTTATCTTTCTGTTTGTTGATGTCATCGTAGATTTTTTAATCAGTATCTTCTAGTTTTTGAACTTCAGTCCTTTTGCCTCCTTAGGTAGGTTTATTTTTAGGTATTTTTTGTTCTTTTTGATGTAATGATAAATGAGATTATTTCCTTCTCCTTATCTTTAGTGGTTAGTAGATAGACATGCAGTACTTACTGTTTACCCTGTTTATAATTTTTAAATGGAGATTCATGCTAAGTTGAGGCAAGCCTCCTACTGGATTGGCCAAACAGTTTGTTCATCTTTCAGAAAGCCCCAAACTTTTTGGCCAACCCAGTATTATGCAGGTAATGCTGTTCTGAGTCTCAATAGACTTTGGCACTCAGGGGAAAGATATATGCAGGTTTATAGTGGTTCTTGTATGTATGTTGTTGGTCATTTTAACATCACTGCCTGAAGTCTTCACTTAAACATCCCCTTTCTAGTCGTACCTTCCCTGCCTAACTTATCTAAAATGTCACCCTTCTGTAGCATTTCATATCACCTTTTTGTTTTTTTTTTCCTTCTTAGAACTTATCATCTAACTTACTATATGTTATATCTACATATCTTTAATCTGACTTCCCCATTAGAAAGTAAGTTTTGTATGCCTAAGTGTGTTTCACTCAATGCTGTATCCCTAATGCCTAGAACAAGCCTGGTAAGTAGTATGTATTCAGTAAATGCTTGTTTTATGAATGCTTGCTAACCATAGTCACTAAATGTCTCCTGAACTCTCATTTTATTTCCAGGTAAAATTTGTCTTTTTATAGTTGTGTGTTATTTGCAATATATCATGAATCTGAATCTGAGGAAGTAATGTAAAAAACTTGTTTTTTTAAAAATCTTATTTTTGTATGTTAAATTAGAAATTTTAGTATTTGAGTAATAATTGAAATCATTTAAGAAAAACTGACCCTAAGTAAGGTTGAAATTTAGCACATGAAAACTCATTAGATCAGGATATTAAAGTCTTTTTTTGTACAGGTGCAAGTGGCATGAAGAAAATGATATTCTCTTCTGTGCTTTAGCTGTTTGCAAGAAAATTGCGTAAGTTAGGAGTGTCTTCATAATACTCTAATCTGCATTGAATTCTTTGCAACTTGCCTTGTTGCTTTGACATACAGGATGCATCACTCTTCTCCTCTGTTTCCACAGTTCCCTTTTAAAACAAGCGCTTTTTAAAATCATGTTACTTTTATTATCACTGTTACTACTTGTTGGTTATAGTTACCACCTGAGCAATTTGACTGACCCTTCAGAGGCACTTAAGCTGAATTTTTCCTTCTAGGATTCCAATAGGAAAGCAAAATCCCCTACTGTCATTAGGAACAGCACTTCCTTGTGAAGGTGCTCAAAAAATACAGACCCTTTTCTCCTCCTTTTGTCAGGAAAGTACTTGCAGCCTCAGATCTCTAGGTGCTCTGTTGATGACTTTATACAGCTGCTGATAGTTGGTCTGAGAATGAATAAGTGTTTAAGTATTAGCCCTCCTTCTGGTGTTGTTCCTTGCTGACTTAAATATATGAGAATTCTGGTAATCTTTACCCTCATTCCTGTTCTTTCATAATGAGGCTGATATTATATTTGCTAATCAAAGTATTGGTTACCACTGATGTCCAATTTTATGGACATCCTGCTACCAATTCCCATTTTTATTCACATCTCTAAATATATTTTTTCCCAGATTTACAATATCTCTCACATACTTTGTTAGAAATTTTTAAAATGTGACTGCTGTTTAAATGAATTAGATAAGATTCTGATAATGAACATTTTGAATTCCTTTTTTAAAGGTACTGCATCAGTAATTCTCTAGCCACTCTCTTTGGAATCCAGCTCACAGAGGCTCATGTACCGCTTCAAGATTACGAGGCCAGCAATAGTGTGACACCCAAAATGGTTGTGTTGGATGCAGGGCGTTACCAGGTACGGAGCTGACTCTGGTTGCTGCTAGTTTCTTATGTCCTGCTCAGTGTGGTCCTGGTCCATAACAGATAACGAGCTTTCCTTTTTTGGTTCTCTCTTCTCTTAGAAGTTTTTTTAATCCTTCATGGAATATCAGTTTTTAATCCAGTTGAATTTTGCATAAGATCATTTTCTTTCCTGGTATATTTTTTCCTCTGGGGGACATTTGGCATTAGTCTTTATACAAAACACATTCAAACATTTATTCAAAAAATTATATGATACACATTTTTGAAGTAGATATTTTAAGTACAAGACCTGATTCAGGATTTGATTAGAGGCTAATATAATTTCTCTACCACCTCTCTTCCCTCCTTGCTATTTACTTACTCATAGGCCTCGCTATACTACTGAAAGCATAGCAGTTAAGAGTATGGGCTCTCTAGTTAGAATTCCTGAATTTCACTTCAGGCTCTGCTACATATAGGCTGTGTGACTGCGAGTTATTTGAACTTTCTGTGATTTCTTAACTGTAGAACAATAATAATAATGAACTAGTAGTTGTAGGGTTGAATGTAGCAGTATACGAAAGTACTAAGAATTCTGCCTTAGAATATAGTAGATAATAAATAAGTATTGTTATTTTAAAATAGTCAATAAAATAGTGAAAGGGGAACCCCAAAATGTAATGAATGATTGATACAAATAACTATTAGTATCAATCTCAAAGGCACTACTTATGCTTAGCAAAAGCAGCAGTCTCAAAAGGTTATATACTGTATGATTCCATTTATGTGACATTCTTGAAAATACAGATGATAATGATGGACATGTCAGTGGCTCCTAGCAGGTGGGAGAGGGTGTGTCTGTAAAAGGGATAGTGTGAGGAAGGTTTTTGAGGTGATAGGATGGCTCTGTCTCCTAATTGCCGTGGTGGTTTCACAGATCTCTTTGTTAAAACTCAGAAACGTCAACCCCCCCAAAAGTCTGTCTTAGTTGTGTGATAATTTTAAAATCTGGGCAAAACTGTTCTCTTTCTGTATTGTTAACCCTTAGCGCAGTAATTCTTCACTAGGACCCATTTTTGTGCCGTTCAGGAGACATTTGGCAACACTTGGAGACATTTTTGGTTGTTACAGCTGGGAAGGGGGTGCTGCTGGCATCTAGTGAGTAGACACCAGTAAGCCTGCTAAACACCTGATAATGTACAGTGAAAGAAAGTGAAAGTTGCTCAGTCGTGTCCAACTCTTTGCGACCCCATGGACTATATATATAGTCCATGGAATTCTCCAGGCCAGAATACTGGAGTGGGTAGACTTTCCCTTCTCTAGGGGATCTTCCCAGTCCAGGCATCAAACCCAGATCTCCTGCATTGCAGGCAGTGGTACTTCTCCAGTGGTACTATCTCCTGCCATCCATCAAATATCCACTCCCATGATAGTCTAGGTCCCAGTGGCATCTTCCCACAATCTCAGTTTCAAGCATCCTACTCTCCTACTACCGCTGTCTTTCTCTGGTACCTCAGTGCCAACAGCTCCTTCACCTTGACTGAGACCTTCTATGTCCCCACTGTGCGGAAGCCCTCCTTCGCAGAGTCACTGCATTGCACAACTCTGGGGGTCCATTCACACGTGGACAGTGCTGCACTCTCTCCTCACCTTGCCCTTCACCTCCATCCTTCCCTGTTTAGATTCCTTGCTCTGTTATTTCCACTCACTTGCACTGTCAACTCCATTGGCCTTTCATTCTTCATCATACTTGGTTAATAAACACCAACCCTGATTAAATCAGCTTTTTACCTACTCTGTTCTTATACATTTGAAAAGAAACTACCATACTGACTGGTGGTATTGAATATCTATCAACACCAACTTCAAGTGAGCCCTTAGCAGTGCGTGGCAGTTGTCCATTTCTCTGGTTTGATTAATCTTCCTCTCTCCTAGACAGTTATTTCTCATCTTTGCTCACTTCAAACTTCCATCACCTCTTCCTTCATCCTTGTTCTAGCTGACGCTTTTATCCCCTCCTTCTCCGAGGAAATAGAAGCAATCAAGAGGTTTTCCATGTATTCCCACCATTACATTCACCATATACTCTGCTTTAATGCATGAATTGTCTATGTTTCTATCTAAGGCTAATCCTTCTATTTCTATATATCTCATTCTCTCACCTACCTAAGGACATGGCTCTAATGGTTTTATACTGTTTCCTTCATCACTAGGGTTTCTTTCTTTTCTGAGTCATTCTTGTTAGAAACATTGTATGATCTCATATTTAAAAATAAAAACCCTTTTTTATGCTATAATTACCCCCTCGAAGATTTCCTTCTGCTTTCCCTTTTACAACAGTACTCTTCAAAAGTTGATTAGACATTGGAAAGTGGGTGTTAGTTTGTATTTAAGGAGTAATTTGAAGTAGATGATCCAGTAATAAGAAGTAAATGTTTCCCACTGTTTTTTGTTTGTTTGTTGGTTGCTTTTTACTTATAGAAGCTAAGGGTTGAGAGTCCAGGATTCTCTCATTTCAGCTCTTCTAATCAAGAACAAAGATCAAACACACCCACTGGTAAGCATCTTATGTTTAATAAGGCACCTCAAAAAGTTAGGGTCTTTCTAAGATCCCAGGGTATGGTACTTAAACCAATTCCAGATTGGCTTTAGGACATCAGAATTTTGAATTGGGAGTTTTACCTGTCAAAAGCACTTCATTTGGATATGTGTGGCTTTTTATCACTTTGATAAAATTTAACTTACTCTTCAGAATTTTGTTCAGGGCATTTAAAATAAAGCCTGTTACTCTTGTAGCAGCTATTGTTTTATAGTTTTGATGTGAGGGTGTCTTTGAGGAAATGGGAAAGTTTAAAAAAGCTAGTGACATGAATTTTCAAATGGTCCCTGAAGAACTTCAATTAAGATTTCCAGGACTTAAAAAGAATGTTCAGCCTTTTGGCATCTACTCTAAGAATCATCTCCCCTTTTGATGATCTGTTTAATCATGGTTTAGTGAAAGGCGTGCAGTTGGATGAATCAACTGAGGAAGCTGTTTATAATAAGACTGTAAAATTGCTACATTTCTTTTCTTGTATTTTTAATATCCTAGGTGACTACCCATCTGGGGTGAAAATCGCTGGCCAAAACAGCAGTGTTCGGGGAAGAGGGATTACCCGCTTACTAGAGAGCATCTCCAGTTCCTCCAGCAATATCCATAAATTCTCCAACTGTGAGACTCCAGTCTCACCTTACACATCCCCAAAACACGGATACAAATCTTTCTCTTCCTTATCTTAATGATGGTACATTTTTCAATTTCTGGAAAAATAACAGGGCCAACTTCCCTTCTGACTATAGTCATATATTAAACAGATGACATCAATGATAAATGTCATTACTATAAAAACTACTTAATTTGTAAGGAAATTCTGTTTCATGGATTAAAAATAATTGTGGTTGGAGAAGATCTTGGCATTTTTGCTTTTTTTTTTAGGGCTTGTTCTACTTTCTGACTGTATTATGGGAATGCCATTAAAGTTTTGAGTCCTGTAATAAAACCAGCATTTTAAGAGTTGTGCTTTTGGGAATGTTATATTTTTGTATCTTTTCCTCCACAATAAAGGTATTGAATATCTGTTATGAAAGATTTTTAAATAGTTTTATGTATTTCTTTCCATTATGAAATGTGGAATGGTACCCTTGAGACCAGCTCTTTTCATTGCAAATATCTAAAAAAAATTAGTCTTTAACAAAAATACTTTTTCTACTTAAAGTCTTTGAAACATGCTGACTTTGGCAAAAGTCATCTGAAGAATGAGAAACCAAAAGGAGATTATGTCATTTTCCCCAAATCATATGGCTGGAGAGTGACCAGATGCCAGGTTTACTTGACCACAAGGCCTTCTGCATATTCCAAGCAGATATATTTTGAGTCAAGAATTTGGCCTGTTTGTGACTGACTTAAACTGGCTCATGTTCTCTACTTGGGCTATTATATAGCCCTGGAGTAGGAGAAGAGAGAAAGTAACCCTTTTTTCTTGGAACCATAGTAAGACCATAGATGGCAGTATGGTCTTACTATGACAGAAAGAGCAATCTAATTTAGGTCTATTATATAGCCCTGGAGAAGGCAATGGCACCCCACTCCAGTACTCTTGCCTGGAAAATCCCATGGACAGAGGAGCCTGGTAGGCTGCAGTCCATGGGGTCACTAAGAGTCAGACACGACTGAGCAACTTCACTTTCACTTTTCACTTTCATGCGTTGGAGAAGGAAATGGCAACTCACTCCAGTGTTCTTGCCTGGAGAATCTCAGGGACGGGGGAGCCTGGTGGGCTGCCGTCTCTGGGGTCACACAGAGTCGGACACGACTGAAGTGACTTAGCATAGCATAGCATAGCATATAGCCCTGGAGTAGGAGAAGAGATATAGTAACCCTTTTTTCTTGGAACCATAATAAGACCATAGATGGCAGTATGGTCTTACTATGGCAGAAACAGCAATCTAATTTAGGTCTGTTTGACTCAAAACCCAGGAGAATTACTTGGACTCTAATTTTTCTCAATAGCCGTATTCTCCTTTACTACTGAGTACCTACATTGTGGAGATACACCCACCCACACACATTTACACAAATATACACATACATCTTGTAAAGTTCTTAATAACCACTCTGAAGAAGGTGATACGATTCCATCTTACACACACAGGTGGCACAGTAGTAAAGAATCTGCCTGCCAGTGCAGGAAATAAAAGAGATGCAGGTATGATCCCTGGGTTGGGAATATCCCCTGGAGAAGGAAATGGCAACCCACTCTAGTATACTTGCCTGGAAAACTCTATGGACCGAGGAGCCTGCTGGGTTACAGTCCATGGAGCCTCAGAGTCAGACACAACTGAGTGACAGAGTCCACACATGCAATTCAGAGATTCAGGTCATATAGCTACTCTGTGAAAGAAATGTTAACCATGTCTGCCTCCAAAGACCATGTTACTCATATCCTCACTGTCTTTTTCCCTCCTTTTCTTCTGTCTCTGATATCAGATCTTTAAACAAGGAACAGTTATTGAATGTACCTTTATATATTGCATTTTCTACTAGCAGATTGGTTTTTAAATCTTTATAAGCTATGAGACCATTTTATCTTTCTTCAAAATCAGCATGTTGACAGTAATTGAGTTCAGTCATTCAGTCGTGTCTGACTCTTTGCGACCCCACGGACTGCAGCACGCCAGGCCTCCCTGTCTTTCACCGTCTCCCAGAGCTCACTCAAACTCATGTCCAATGAATCAATGATGCCATCCGACCAACTTGTCCTCTCCTCCCTTCTCCTCCTACCTTCAGTCTTTCCCAGCATCAGGGTCTTTTCCAAGAAGTAGGCTCTTCTCATCAAGTTGTCAAAGTATTGGAGCTTAGCATCAGCTTCCAATGAATATTCAGGGTTGACTTCCTTTAGGATTGACTGCTTTACTCTCCCTGCAGTTCAAGGGACTCTCAAGAGTCTTCTCCAAACCCATAATTCGAAAGTGTCAGTTCTTCGGTGCTCAGACTTCTTTATGGTCCAACTCTCAGATCCATACATGACTACTGGAAAAACCATCGCTTTGACTAGGTGGACCTCTGTTGGCAAAGTAATGTTTGTTTTTTAATACATTGTCTAAGTTGGTCATAGCTTTGCTTCCAAGGGGCAAGCATCTTTTAATTTCATGGCTGCAGTCACAATCCACAATGATTTTGGAGCCCAAGAAAATAAAAGCTGTCACTGTTTGCATTGTTTCCCCATCTATTTGTCATGAAACGATGGGACCAGATGCCATGATCTTCGTTTCTTGAATGTTGGGATTTTAATCAGCTTTTTCACTCTCCTCTTTCACTTTCATCAAGAGGCTCTTTAGTTCTTCTTCACTTTCTGCCATAAGGGTGGTGTCATCTGCGTATCTGAGATTATTGATATTTCTCCCGGCAATCTTGATTCCAGCTTGTGCTTCATCCAGCCTGACATTTTTCATGATGTACTCTGCATATAAGTTAAATAAGCAGGGTGACAGTATACAGCTTTGACATACTCATTTCGCAATTTGTAACTGGTCCATTGTTCCATGTCCGGTTCTAACTATTGGATTCTTGACCTACATACAGATTTCTCAGGAGGCAGGTGAGGTGGTCTGGTATTCCCATCTCTAAGAATTTTCCACAGTTTGTTGTGATCCACACAGTCAAAGGCTTTATCATAGTCAATGAAACAGAAGTAGATGTTTTTCTGGAATTATCTTGCTTTTTCTATAATCTTAATGATGTTGGCAATTTGATCTCTGATTCCTCTGCCTTTTCTAAATCCATCTTGTATATCTGGAGGTTCTGGGTTCATGTACTGATAAAGCCTAGCTTGGAGGATTTTGAGCATTACTTTGCCAGCATGTGAAGTGAGTGCAGTTTTGCAATAGTTTGAACATACTTTGGCATTGCCCTTTGGGATTGAAATGAAAACTGACCTTTTACAGTCCTGTGGCCACTGCTGAGTTTTCCAAATTTGCTGGTATACTGAGTGCAGCACTTTAACAGCATCATCCTTTAGGATTTGAAATAGCTCAGCTGGAATTCCATCACTTCCACTAGCTTTTGTTCATAGTGATGCTAAGGCCCACTTGACTTCAAACTCCAGGATGTCTGGCTCTAGGTGAATGATGACACCATTGTGTTTGTGTCATTAAGATCTTTCTTGTATAGTCTTCTGTGTTTTCTTGCAACCTCTTCTTAATCTCTTTTGTTAGATCCATATCATTTCTGTCATTTATTGTGCCCATATTTGTATGATATGTTCCCTTGGTATCTCTAATTGTCTTAAAGAGATCTCTAGTCTTTCCCATTCTGTTGTTTTCCTCTATTTCTTTGCATTGTTCACTTTAGGAAGAATTTCTTATCACTCTTTGCTATTCTTTGGAATTCTGCATTCAGATGGGTTTATCTTTGCTTTTCTCCTTTGCCTTTCACTTCTTTTCTCAGCTATTTGTAAGGCCTTCTCAGACAGGCATTTTGCTTCTTGCACTTCTTTTTCTTGGGAATGGTTCTGACCACTGCTTCCTGTAAACATTACAAACCTCTGTCCATAGTTTTTCAGGCACTCAATCTATCATATCTAACTCCTTGAATAATCATGATGGTGTGATCACTCACCTAGACCAGACATCCTGGAATGTGAAGTCAAGTGGGCCTTAGGAAGCATCACTGAGAACAGAGCTAGTGGAAGTGATGGAATTCCAGTTGAGCTATTTCAAATCCTAAAAGATAATGCTGTGAAGGTGCTGTACTCAATATGCCAGCAAATTTGGAAAACTCAGCAGTGGCCACAGGACTGCAAAGGGTCAGTTTTCATTCCAATCCCAAAGAAAGGCAATGCCAAAAAATGCTCAAACTATCACATAATTGCACTCATCTCACATGCTAGTCAAAGAAGGCAATGGCAACCCACTCCAGTACTCTTGCCTGGAAAATCCCATGGGCAGAGGAGCCTGATGGGCTGCAGTCCATGGGGTTGCTAAGAGTTGGCCATGACAGTGACTTCACTTTCACTTTTCACTTTGATGCATTGGAGAAGGAAATGGCAAACCACTCTGGTGTTCTTGCCTGGAGAATCCTAGGGACGGGGGAGCCCTGTAGGCTGCCGTCTGTGGGGTTGCAGAGTCGGACACGACTGAAGTGACTTAGCAGCAACAGCAGCAGCACACGCTAGTAAAGTAATGCTCAAAATTCTCCAAGCCAGTCTTCAGCAATATGTGAACTGTGAAATTCCAGATGTTCAAGCTGGTTTTAGAAAAGGCAGAGGAACCAGAGATCAAATTGCCAACATCTGCTGGATCATCAAAAAAGCAAGAGAGTTCCAGAAAAATATCTTTCTGCTTTATTGACAATGCCAAAGCCTTTGACTGTGTGGATCACAGTAAACTGGAAAATTCTGAAAGTGATGGGAATACCAGACCACCTGACCTGTCTCTTGAGAAACCTATATGCAGGTCAGCAAGCAACAGTTAGAACTGGACATGGCACAACAGACTGGTTCCAAATAGGAAAAGGAGTACGTCAAGGCTGTATATTGTCACCCTGTTTATTTAACTTTTATGCAGAGTACATCATGAGAAATGCTGGGCTGGAAGAAGCACAAGCTGGAATCAAGATTGCCAGGAGAAATATCAATAACCTCAGATATGCAGATGACACCACCCTTATGGCAGAAAGTGAAGAACTAAAAAGCCTCTTGATGAAAGTGGAAGAGGAGAGTGAGAAAGTTGGCTTAAAGCTCAACATTCAGAAAACTAAGATCATGGCATCCGGTCCCATCACTTCATGGGAAATAGATGGGGAAACAGTGGAAACAGTGTCACACTTTATTTTTTTGGTCTCCAAAATCACTGCAGATGGTGTTGGCAGCCATGAAATTAAAAGATGCTTGCTCCTTGGAAAGAAAGTTACGACCAACCTAGACAGCATATTGAAAAACAGAGACATTACTTTGTCAACAAAGGTCCGTCTAGTCAAGGCTATGGTTTTTCCAGTAGTCATGTATGGATGTGAAAGTTGTACTATAAAGAAGGCTGAGCATCAAAGAATTGATGTGTTTGAACTGTGGTGTTGGAGAAGACTCTTGAGAGTCCCTTGGACTGCAAGGAGATCCAACCAATTCATCCTAAAGGAGATCAGTACTGGGTGTTCATTGGAGGGACTGATGCTGAAGCTGAAACTCCAATACTTTGGCCACCTGATGCGAAGAGCTGACTCATTGGAAAAGACCCTGATGCTGGGAAAGATTGAGGGCAGGAGGAGAAGGGGATGACAGAGGATGAGATGGTTGGATGGCATCACGAACTCAATGGACATGGGTTTAGGTAAACTTGGGGAGTTGGTGATGGACAGTGAGGCCTGGAGTGCTGCGGTTCATAGGGTCGCAAAGAGTCAGACATGACTGAGCAACTGAACTGAACTGAACCCCTTGAATCTATTTGTCACTTCACTGTATAATGACAGTAATTGGGTTACTGAAGAAAAAATATCTTTATTGAAGATCACTGGACTGTATTCATCTGGGTCTGTTTATGTAGTTCTGTTCCACTGATCTAATTGTCTATTATTTCAGTAGCACACTCATTTTATTACTCTGCTGCTGCTAAGTCACTTCAGTCATGTCGGACTCTGTGCAACCCCATAGATGGCAGCCCACCAGGCTCCCCATCCCTGGGATTCTCCAGGCAAGAACACTGTAGTGGGTTGCCATTTCCTTCTCCAATGCATGAATGAAAGTGAAAAGTGAAAGTGAAGTCACTCGGTTGTGTCCGACTCTTCGCGACCCCATGGACTGCAGCCTACCAGGCTCCTCTGTGCATGGGATTTTCCAGGCAGGAGTACTGGAGTGGGGTGCCATTGCCTTCTCCATTTTATTACTCTAGCTTTATAGTAAACCTTGAAGTAGGATAGTGCGTCTTCCAACTTTGGTGTTGTATTGAGTCTGTATTGTCTATTGAGTTGGCTGGGTCTTTTACTTCTCCATATATAGTTAAAAATCAGTTAGTTGATAATCAAAAAATAACTTACTGGGATTTTGAGAGGGATTGAACAGAATCTGTAGATCAATGTTGGTAAGAACTGCCCTTTTGACAATATTGAGTGTTCCTATCTGTGAATATGGAATCTCTCTACATTAATTTAGTTCCATCAGAATGGAGCTATTTCATTTTAGGGTGTACTAATGAAATAATTTTTTCAATATTTAGAGACAGTTTTTACAGGAATTTTATTATTTTAAATTTTTATTGAAGCATAGTTGATTTACAATGTATTCGTTTCTGCTGTACAGCAGTGAATCAGTTACACTAATAAATATATCTACTCTTTATTTGGACTCTTTTCCCAAATAGGTCACTACAGAGTACTGAGTAGACTTCCCTGTACTGTACAGTAGGTCCTTAGTTCAGTTCAGTTCAGATCAGTCGTTCAGTCGTGTCCGACTCTTTGCGACCCCATGAATCGCAGCACGCCAGGCCTCCCTGTCCATCACCAACTCCCGGAGTTCACTCAGACTCACGTCCATTGAGTCGGTGATGCCATCCAACCATCTCATCCTCTGTCATCCCCTTCTCCTCCTGCCCCCAATCCCTCCCTGCATCAGAGTCTTTTCCAATGAGTCAACTCTTCACATGAGGTGACCAAAGTATTGGAGTTTCAGCTTCAGCATCAGTCCTTCCAAAGAACACCCAGGACTGATCTCCTTTAGAATGGACTGGTTGGATCTCCTTGCAGTCCAAGGGACTCTCAAGAGTCTTCTCCAACACCACAGTTCAAAAGCATCAATGCTTCGGCGCTCAGCTTTCTTCACAGTCCAACTCTCACATCCATACATGACCACTGGAAAATTCATAGCCTTGACTGGACGGACCAGTGTCTGCCTAAAATGCGGGAGACCTGGGTTCAATCCCTGGGTTGGGAAGATCTCCTGGAGAAGGGAATGGCAACCCACTCCAGTATTCTTGCCACCACCCCCTGCCACAAAAAGGGCTCAAAGAAAGGTCCTTATTAGTTATGTGCAAATGTCAATCTCAATTTACCACCCCACTTTTCCCCTGGTAATCATAAGTTTGTTTTCTATATCTTTATTGGAGCTTTAGATTCACAGCAAAATCTAGAGGAAGCTACAGAGATTCCCCATATACCTTGTATACCCATACATGTATAACTTTCCCCACATTAGCAACATCCCCTGGTTACAATTAATGAACCTAAAATACACTGACATATAGTCATCCAAGGTCCATAGTTTACCTGAGGCTTCACTCTTAGTAGTGTGTAACCTGAGTTTGGACAAATGTAAAATGACATATATATACCCATCATTATGATACAGAGTATTTTCACTACCCTAAAAGTTCTCTGTGCTCTGCTGGTAATTTGTTTTTAATTTCAAATTCCACTTGTTCATTACGGGTATATAGGAAAATGATTTTTTTGTATGTTAATCTTGTCTCCTGCAACCTTGTTATAATCATGAGTTTATAATTAAACTCGCAGTTTTTTGGTCAATTCTTTTGCATTTTCTGCATAGGTTATTATGTCATCTGTGAACAAAAATAATTTTGTTTCTTCCCTTTCTGGTGTCTGTACCTTTTATTTCCTTTTCATATCTTATTGATATCCAAATAAATGGTCTTATTATGATGACATGAGTATCAAAGCTAGAGGTTTGGGGGAGAAGGAAGATAGACCTGAAAGAAGCACTGGAGAACAAGGAGATGCTACCCAAACCTTTAGGCCCAGTAGCAACAAGGGGTCTGAGAGGAGAAACAGCATTTGAGAAGACTGCAGGCAAAACTGCTTTCAGGGGCAATCCACATTTTAGTTGTTGCAAGAGGGTGATGAGGGCATCCAGGGAAAAAAAGGTTGAAAGGCAGTTTTGATGAATCATGAATTTTAAAGGGCATGATAGTTTCAGGAATTGGAGAAGAGTGCTGAAGGGGGCAGGATTAGGGATGTATAGACCCTTCGATCTGAGTGTGGGAGCTGACCTAGGAATCTGGCGGTTCTTGTGATAACTGACAAAAACAGGGCACGAGAAAGCTGCTCCTGGTAGATTCAAAGCAGATACTGATGCTAAGACTATCATTGTTAGCAGGTCAGGATGAGTGAATTTCTGTGACTTTTCACTCATGATGGATGAGCATACACCTATGGGAGGTGTACTTCTGGACCCAGACACTGACTCATGCCAGACCTCTGTTGAGGGAAGGGCAATCACTCTAAACATGTCTACCTCATCTTGTTGATGCACAGCAGGAATTTGAAGTTGTGGAGGGCCTGGGGGTAGGAGATGGACATAAAGCATAATGCAGGTGGCATGACTGCTATCATTTGACTTGCTAGGACCAGGAGCAAGATGGAGAATCTGAGCCTGGTCTTCTACCTCTTTAGAGGTCTGAAAGAGTACCGTGTTGGTGAAACCCCCTGGATATTGTCAGAAACAGATGGTGATCCTTGTAAGAAATGTTTGTCCAATTTAGTCCTCCAAAATTCCCTCAGATTAAGATCACGAAGTAGCTCATTAAGCACATGAAGCCTAGCGAAAGGTAAAACATTTTGACAGTAGAAATAGCAAATAATGGAATTATTCATTCAGGTACCACAGATGCTGAAACTGTTAAATATGGAATGCAGAATATCTATGCATGAAATGTTTTAAGACTCACAAAAAAGTAAGCAATAATTATTTGAATGAGGAGGCATATTTGAAGGACAAAAAATGAGAAGTTCTAGAAATGAACAAAATATAATTGTTGAAGTGAAAAAAATCTCACTGGAAGATTAACCACAGATGAAAAGAAAATTAGCAAGCTGGAAGATAGTACTGAAGAAATGAGTAGAATGTAGCATAGAGATACAATAGAATGAAAAATTAGAAACATGATAGATTTGGAGGAAAAAGTGAGAGAGTCTAGTATTTGTCTAATTGGAATTTCTGTGCAAGAAAAACTAAAGGAGAGGTCGCTGAAATTTTTCAGAAATGATGAAAAACATGAATCTTTGGTTAAATTTCTCAGGCAAGAATACTGGAGTAGGTTGCCATTTCCTTCTCCAGAGGATCTTCCCAAACCAGAAGTCAAACCCTGAGCTGCAGGTGGATTCTTTACTGACTGAGCCACCAAACCTAAGCAAATATTGTTCATGTAAAAAACTGAGTATTATATTGTTTAATTCAAAGGGGTTATAAAAGGACAGCTCTAAAATGCTGGATCTGTAATAACATAAGTAGACAGGGTGTTTGCTGAAATTACTGTTCTAAATTCCTAGAATTGTTCATTAAAAGTTTAGTATATTATTTGATACTGTGCTGTGCTGTTCTTATTTGCTCGGTCATGTCCTACTCTTTGAGACTGCATGGACATTAACCTGCCAGGCTCCTCTCTCCATGGGGATTCTCCAGGCAAGAATACTAGAGTGGGTTACCATGCCCTCCTCCAGGGGTTCTTCCCAATCCAGGGATTGAACCCAGGTCTCCCACATTGCAGGTGGATTCTTTACCATCTGAGCTACCAGAGAAGCCCTATTTGACACTAGATCTTACCAAATAAGTTTGGTAAAATGTCCAGGGTAACCACTGAGAGAACAGAAATAGAGTGAATAATTTATAAATTTATAAAGAGAAAATAATTAGAATACAGAAATATATAATAACAAAAATAAACTCACCCCCCTGGGGAAGCAGGAGAGAAGAAAAGAAAGAAAATGCATAGAGTTGGGGGAAAGAAAAATAGTAAAAATAAAATGGTAGAATCGAGTGCAATATATCAATAAGTACAATAAATGTAAACTCACTGGTCAAAAGTTTACCATATTGAATTTTTTTTAAAATCCAGTTATATGTATATACTATGTACAAGATTGCACTAGAAGCAAATTGGCAGGAAAAATGAAAAAAAAAATTTAAATACATATGCACCAGGGAAATACCAACCCCTCAAAAATCTGTGGTGTTAATATCAAACAAGAGTGTTTAGCAAAAATCATTGTTAGATTTTTAAAATATTTCCTGATTAATTCAGTAATTTTTCCTTTTTCAATAGTTTCCTAAAATGTAAAATTAAAGGTAAAAGAGAATAAGGAGAAACTGACAAGTCTACCATCATGCTGTAAGATTTAAACATGTCTTTGATAAGCATACAAAAATCAGTAAATATATAGAATATTTGAAAACTTTACTTAAGCTTAAATAGACAATTTGTTAACTACATTCATTTCAAATACACATGGAATTTTTTTTCAATAGTAATGGACCAAACTGTAAGAAGAAAAGTCTCAATAAATTTCAAGGAATTGACAAATCATATTTTTTCTCAATTATCTGTATATATCAAAAATCTTTTTTAATCTCATACTTTTGGAAATCATGATGAAATCCAAAAACTTATGACTAAATTGATAGTAAAAATCTGCATAACAATTTTATTAAATACTACATACTACATGAAGAGAGAGGAAAACATATAGCTTTAAATACTTACATTGGAAGAAAACGACTAAAATTAAGCAACTAAATAACCAACTTAAATTAGAAAAATAACAATTTACCCATGAAAAGTAAAAGAAAGGAGAAAATAAAGAGAAATACAAAACAAAGATAATGAACTTCAACAAAGCCCAAGCTGACTCTGAAAAGATTATTAAAATAGATGAAAACTCTGAGATGAACCAAGCAAAAAAGAAGGCATATACAATAATTAGGAATATAAAAAGAGGCATAAATCCAGACCAGCAGAGGCTAAAGACATGAAAAAATACTGGAATATTTCATAACAATAAATTTGAAAACCTAGGTGAACTGGAAAAAATTCCTAGAAAAATGTATTTCACTAGAAATGCATTTAAAAGACATAGAAAGCCTATACTTCCTGTAATGGAGAAACTGAAATGCTAAAAGATTCTTAAGAATAAAATGCCAGGGTCACACAGTTTAACCAGCAAATTCTACTAAATTTTCAAGAAATATATCATTCCAAATATATACAAAAATATATCATCTGTGTTCAAGTTGGGTTTATTCAGGAGAGCAAGAGTGATTTAGCATTAGAAAAATCTATAAATGTCGTTCATCACATTAATAGGTTCAAGGGAGAAAAAGCATGTTATTAGAATGGATGGAGAAATTCAACATCCACTTATGATTTAAAATACTATAAGTGAACTAGAATTAGAACTCCCTTTAGCCTGATGAAAAGCATCTACAAAAATTTTATAACAAGTATTCTCAATGAAAATTTAAAAGCTTTCCCTTTAAAATCAGGAGCAAGAGGGGAAAAAAATGTCTGATGTCACTAATATTTAACATTGTACTGGAGTTTCTAGCAAACACAATATAAGATAGAAAAGCACAAGTTTTGGAAAGGAATAAATAAAGTTGTCATTATTCACAGATATGGCTGTCTATATAGCTTAAAAGAATCTACAGACACAAAGTAGAAAAAATAAGGAATTCCCTGGCGGTCCAGTGGTTAGGACTCTGCACTTCCACTGTGTTTTCACTGCCATGGGCCTTGGTCAGGGAACTAAAATCCCATAAACCATGTGGCAGAGCCAAAAAAAACAAAACTAACAAGCAAAAAAAAAAAAAAAAGTAGAAAAAAATAGAAGAGTTTAGCTGGCTAAAAGGTCAATAAAAAAATCAAATATATTTCTATACACCAGCAACAAATAGTTTGAAAAACATTTTTAAAAAGAAGGGGGGGAAGACAGCATTTACAACAGCAAAACAACAAAATAAAACAGAAACCCAAACTGTGAGGTACCTAAGAATCAGTTCAATTCAGTCACTCAGTCGTGTCCGACTCTGCGACCCCATGAATTGCAGCACGCCAGGCCTCCCTGTTCATCACCAACTCCCGGAGTTCACCCAAACCTATGTCCATCAAGTCAGTGATGCCATCCAGCCATCTAATCTTCTGTTGCCCCCTTGTCCTCCTGCCCCCAATCCCTCCCATCATCAGAGACTTTTCAATGAGTCAACTCTTCGCATGAGGTGGCCAAAGTACTGGAGTTTCAGCTTTAGCATCATTCCTTCCAAAGAACACCCAGGGCTGATCTCCTTTAGAATGGACTGGTTGGATCTCCTTACAGTCCAAGGACTCTCAAGAGTCTTCTCCAACACCACAGTTGAAAAGCATCAATTCTTCGGCACTCAGCTTTCTTCACACTCCAACTCTCACATCCATACATTACCACTGGAAAAACCATAGCCTTGACTAGACGGACGTTTGTTGGCAAAGTAGTGTCTCTGCTTTTGAATATTCTGTCTAGGTTGGTCATAACTTTCCTTCCAAGGAGTAGGCGTATTTTAATTTCATGGCTGCAATCACCATTTGCAGTGATTTTGGAGCCCCCCAAAAATAAAGTCTGACACTGTTTCCACTGTTTCCCCATCTATTTCCCATGAAGTGATGGGACTGGATGCCATGATCTTCGTTTTCTGAATGTTGAGCTTTAAGCCAACATTTTCACCCTCCTCTTTCACTTTCATCAAGAGGCTCTTTAGTTCCTCTTCACTTTCTGCCTTAAGGGTGGTGTCATCTGCATATCTGAGGTTATTGATATTTCTCCCTGCAATCTTGATTCCAGCTTGTACTTCTTCCAGCCCAGCGTTTCTCATGATGTACTCTGCATAGAAGTTAAATAAGCAGGGTGACAATATACAGCCTTGATGTACTCCTTTTCCTATTTGGAACCAGTCTTGTTCCATGTCCAGTTCTAACTGTTGCTTCCTAAACTACATATAGGTTTCTCAAGAGGCAGGTCAGGTGGTCTGGTATTCCCATCTCTTTCAGAATTTTCCACAGTTTATTGTGATCCACACAGTTAAAGGCTTTGGCATAGTCAATAAAGCAGAAATAGATGTTTTTCTGGAACTCTCTTCTTTTTCCATGATCCAGCAGATGTTGGCAATTTGATCTCTGGTTCCTCCACCTTTTCTGAAACCAGCTTGAACATCTGGAAGTTCATGGTTCACGTATTGCTGAGGCCTGGCTTGGAGAATATTGAGCATTACTTTACTAGTGTGTGAGATGAGTGCAATTGTGCGGTAGTTTGAGCATTCTTTGGCATTGCCTTTCTTTGAGATTGGAATGAAAACTGACCTTTTCCAGTCCTGCACCCACTGCTGAATTTTCCCAATTTGCTGGCATATTGAGTGCAGCACTTTCACAGCATCATCTTCCAGGATTTGAAATAGCTCAACTGGAATTCCATCACCTCCACTAGCTTTGTTTGTAGTGATGCTTTCTAAGGCCCAAATGACTTCAACATTCCAGGATGTCTGGCTCTAGGTGAGTGATCACACCATCGTGATTATCTGGGTCATGAAGATTTTTTTGTACAGTTCTTCTGTGTATTCTTGCCACCTCTTCTTAATATCTTCTGCTTCTGTTAGGTCCATACCGTTTCTGTCCTTTATCGAGCCCATCTTTGCATGAAATGTTCCCTTGGTATCTCTAATTTTCTTGAAGAGATCCCTAGTCTTTCCCATTCTGTTGTTTTCCTCTATTTCTTTGCATTGATCTCTGAGGAAGGCTTTCTTACCTCTCCTTGCTATTCTTTGGAACTCTGCATTCAGATGCTTATATCTTTCCTTTTCTCCTTTGCTTTTCGCTTCTCTTCTTTTCACAGCTATTTGTAAGGCCTCCCCAGGCAGCCATTTTGCTTTTTTGCATTTCTTTTCCATGGGGATAATCTTGATCCCTGCCTCCTGTATAATGTCATGAACCTCCATCCACAGTTCATCAGGCACTCTATCAGATCTAGTCCCTTAAATTTATTTCTCACCTCCACTGTATAATCATAAGGAATTTGATTTAGGTCATACCTGAATGGTCTAGTCGTTTTGTTTATTTCTTGAATTTCAGTCTGAATTTGGCAATAAGGAGTTCATGATCTGAGCCACAGTCAGCTCCTGCTCTTGTTTTTGCTGACTGTATAGAGCTTCTCCATCTTTGGCTGCAAAGAATATAATCATTCTGATTTCGGTGTTGACCATCTGGTGATGTCCATGTGTAGAGTCTTCTCTTGTGTTGTTGGAAGAGGGTGTTTTCTATGACCAGTGCTTTCTCTTGGCAAAATTCTATTAGCCTTCGTCCTGCTTCATTCTGTATTCCAAGGCCAAATTTGCCTGTTACCCCAGGTGTTTCTTGACTTCCTACTTTTGCATTCCAGTCCCCTATAATGAAAAGTCATCTTTTTTGGCTGTTAGTTCTAAAAGGTCTTATAGATATTCATAGAACCATTCAACTTCAGCTTCTTCAGCATTACTAGTTGGGGCATAGATTTGGATTACTGTGATATTGAATGGTTTGGCTTGGAAATGAACAGAGATCATTCTGTCGTTTTTGAGATTGCATCCAAGTACTGCATTTTGGACTCTTTTGTTGACCATAATGGCTACTCCATTTCTTCTGAGGGATTTCTGCCCACAGTAGTAGATATAATGGTCATCTGAGTTAAATTCACGCATTCCAGTCCATTTTAGTTCACTGATTCCTAGAATGTCAATGTTCACTCTTGCCATCTCTTGTTTGACCACTTCTTGTTTGCCTTGATTCATGGACCTGACATTCCAGGTTCCTATGCAATATTGCTCTTTACAGCATTGGACCTTGCTTCTATCACCAGTCACATCCACAACTTGGTATTGTTTTTGCTTTGGCTCCATCCCTTCATTCTTCCTGGAGTTATTTCTCCACTGATCTCCAGTAGCATATTGGGCACCTCTCGACCTGGGGAGTTTCTCTTTCAGTATCCTATCATTTTGCCTTTTCATACTGTTCATGGGGTTCTCAAGGCAAGAATACTGAAGTGGTTTGCCATTCCCTTCTCCAGTGGACCCCAGTCTGTCAGACCTCTCCACTGTGCCCAGCCATCTTGGGTGGCCCCACATGGCATGGCTTAGTTTCATTGAGTTAGACCAGGCTGTGGTCTGTGTGATCAGATTGACTAGTTTTCTCTAATTATGGTTTGTGTGTCTGCCCTCTGATGCCTCTTGCAACACCTACCATCTTACTTGGGTTTCTCTTACCTTGGACATGGGGTATCTCTTCACGGCTGCTCCAGCAAAGCGCAGCCGCTGCTCCTTACCTTGGACAAAAGGTATCTCCTCACCGCTGCCCCTCCTGATCTTGAACGTGGAGTGGCTCCTCTCCGCCCTCCTGCACCCACGCAGCCGCTGCTCCTTGAACGTGGGGTAGCTCCTCCCGGCCACCGCCCCTGACCTTGGGCGAGGGGTAGCTCCTCTAGGCCATGCTTCAGCACTGTTTGTCACAGTGGCGACTATAATTTCTTACACAAAGTGCTCCTGACCAAAAACTTAGACCTAGTTTTTCTGTCTATCAGTTCAGTCGCTCAGTCGTGTCCGACTCTTTGCGACCCCATGAATCGCAGCATGCCAGGCCTCCCTGTCCATCACCAACTCCCGGAGTTCACTCAGACTCATGTCCATCGAGTCAGTGATGCCATCCAGCCATCTCATCCTCTGTCATCCCTTTCTCCTCCTGCCCCCAATCCCTCCCAGCATCAGAGTCTTTTCCAATGAGTCAACTCTTCGCGTGAGGTGGCCAAAGTACTGGAGTTTCAGCTTTAGCATCATTCCTTCCAAAGAACACCCAAGACTGATCTGTATAGAAATACTCAAAATTGTACAGATTTTCATTCTTCCTGGACTGGTCTGTAGATCAGTACAGTTTCAATTAAAGTCCCAACCCTGTTTTTACAGGACTTCACAAGCTAATTCTAGGAAGATAGAGATGAAGGAAGCCTGGACACATCTAAAGAAGAATAACGTCATAAGAGGGATGGGACTTGCCCTGTCAGATATTTAATTGATTATAAAACATATTATAATGATAATTAAGACTGTGAGATATTAAAGTAAGTATAGCCAAATTAACAAATAGCATAAAATCAGAAGACCCACTCATTATTATTTTTCCCATTCATTTATGAAACTGATATATGACCAAGGTAAAATTTCAGACCAATGGGACTATTTAGAAAATTGTCCAGGAACAATTCATTGGTAAATGCATAAAGGGAAAAAGTTGAATTTAGACCCCTTTCCCACTTTATTCATAAAAAGCAATTCCACTTGGTCTAAGATTTTAAATATGAAAAGGAAACCTTTTAAACTTTAGAAGGAAAATGTATAAAAATATCACTGAAGTCATAAAGATTTTTTTGAACATGTAGTACAGAAAGAATTGACTATAAAAGAGACTACTGATAGTTGTGACTACATTAATGTAAGAAATTATGTTCATTAAAAAAAAGCTACAGAGAATATGAAAAGACAAGACATAACCTGGAAATTATAACCATAGAATCAAGAGAGCAAATTGCCTCTGGGAAATGGGAGTGAGAAAGCAGAGGAATGTATGTGCCAAATATTACACTTAAAAGGACAATAAAGAGTCAATTTTAATAGAGGCTTTTTGGTGACTAAAGCAATAAATAGTGAAATAACAAGTTTCTTTCTCTCATGTTATGATATCTCAATCTTCCTCTAAGACAGTTTATACTAATTGTTACAGAAAGGGCTAGAGTTAATGAGTTACCTGAGACCTTTCTTCTACTTTGAAAAATAAAGGCAGGTGAGTTCTGTTTGCTGTCTCAGTAAATCAGATGTCTTTATCAGCTGCTGAGCTGAAACTCTGCGTCCGTCCTTACTTTTAGGGGAAATAAAATCCCCAAACTGTCAGTCGAGCCACAGTTGGATGCCACTTTGGGAATTTATCCACCCATTACATCCCTGCTTGAGGAATCTAAAAAGTCCATTTCTCCACTTGAGATGACAGACAAGGATGGCAATTTAACTAAATTTGGCCTCCCAGGAGCTGAGAGGCAAGTCTGCCAGCGAGTCCAAAGAGCATGCCTCCACTGGTACTAGAATTTGCTAAAAATAACATATATTTTCTGTCTCCTGCTGGCACACAATAGTGTTAAGCACGGCTACTTTAACACTGGAACAGGTCATGATGGAGGGTGATGTGCACTTAAAAACGCTTTGAGTGAGTGAAGTCACTCAGTCGTGTCCGACTCTGTGACCCCGTGGACTGTAGCCCACCAGGCTCCTCCATCCATGGGATTCTCCAGGCAAGAATACTGGAGCGGGTTGCCATTTCCTTCTCCAGGGAACCTTCCCGACCCAGGGATCGAACCCAGGTTTTCTGCATTGCACGCAGATGCTTTAACCTCTGAGCCACCAGGGAAGACCACAGTTAAAAAGGCTTTAACTAGTAACATTAGACCCCTGACTTTTGCCAGATGCTATCTGGGCTGTTTTAGAACTCTTTTGAGTTTTAAGGCACCTGCTTTTAACCAAAAAAAAGTCTTGTTGGAGGCCAAAGTGCTGCTGAATATGACTTGAACTTGGAGGTTAGAGCACTCGTTCTAGCTCCATATACTGCTGCTGCTGCTGCTGCTGCTAAGTCGCTTCAGTCGTGTCCGACTCTGTGCGACCCCATAGACAGAAGCCCACCAGGCTCCCCCATCCTTGGGATTCTCCAGGCAAGAATACTGGAGTGGGTTGCCATTTCCTTCTCCAATGCATGAAAGTGAAAGGGAAGTTGCTCAGTTGTGTCCGACTCTTACCGACCCCATGGACTACAGCCTACCAGGCTCCTCCATCCATGGGATTTTCCAGGCAAGAGTACTGGAGTGGGGTGCCATCACCATATACTATAATATTTAAATAAAATACAAGCATCCTCCTGCCTAAATTTCCATGAATGCTATCTTTTCAGCCCAGTCAGAACATAATTTCATCCCTGGCTCTCTTAGGATGCCAAACACTTTCCATCTTGTAGTAAAGCAATAAATGTATGTCTGGTCTCCCCAACTTGAGGACAAAAAGACGTTCACTTTGTTATGATCACTACTGTTATTTGGAATAGGTTACTGTGAGTGAGTGAAAGTCATTCAGTTGTATCCAAGTCTTTGCAATCCCATGGACTATTAGAGTCCATGGAATTCTCCAGGCCAGAATACTGGAGTGGGTGGCCTTTCCCTTCTCCAGGAGATCTTCCCCCAAACCCAGGGATTGAACCCAGGTCTCCCACACTGCAGGCAGATTCTTTAGGTTACTATATTTGAGTACAAATTCAGAAGATACGAAGGATTTGTAATCCTTATGCATGACTTGCAAGATAGCCCTTGTATTCAGTGTACTCAATTCTGTTCTCCAGGGGCACCCAATATTTCCAGTTTCTTGGATGTCTTTCTAAAGTACCTTACACCTATAGAAACATACCAAACATTCATATAGTTTTTTATCCTCTCTTTCAAAAATTAGAAATGATAGCATACTATCCAGCATCTTGTGTTTTTCCGCTTGTTGTATATGGAACTCATTCTGTATCATTCTACAGTTTCCTCATGCTTTTTAACAGGTTCTTGTATTTACTTGTGTGTGTGTGGAGCAACATCCTGCTGTATGGTGTGACCTATCCCTGTTCATGTACAATTAAGTTACTCCTTACCTTCTGCTGTTACAAAAGCTGCAATGAATATCCTTGTATGTATGTATGTAATGTTGCACACGTACAAGTATGTAAGTATCCCTGTTTCCCCAGACCACATAGTATGTTCCCAAACCTGGATTTTCTCCAGAGTGATAGTGTTTAACTATGTTTGACTATGGTATTACAGCATAATTTAAATTCCATTTCTCTTAATGTGAATGACGCTGAATGTGTTTTATATACTTAAGAACATATATATATATATATATATATATATTATTTTTTTCTGTTAACTAGGCATTCCTGTCCTTTATCCACTATGCTCTTGAGTAATTTTTACTTTGATTTTTAGAATCCCTTTATATCTATGACATGAGTTGCAAACACTTTATCACAGCTTATTGTACTTTTTTATCTTTACCAATTGTTTTTGTCATGCTGAAATTTCTGTTTTTACATTGCTCAGATTTATTGATCTTTTATATATGGGGCTTAATATTACATTTAGAAATGACTTCCCCACATTGAGATGAAAAATAAATATATATATATATATATATATATATACACACACACCATGCTTATTTCTCAGACTTCTAGAATTTCATTGTTTTATAACTTTTTGATCCATCTGAATTGTATCTTGGTGACAGTGTAAGACTGTATTTTTGCACTGTATTCAGATTGTATTTTTTTCCAGATGATCAACTAGTTTCCCCAACATCATTTATTAAATAATCCACATTTCCACACTAATTTCAAAGTGCATATTTTTCATACCATAAATTCCAATGTCATTTAGGTCTAATTCCTGACTTTATATTCTACTCTATTCATGTGTTCTTATGTCCTGTTTTACTTATTATAACTCTACAGCAAGCTTTTAATATCTGGTATGGCAAAGGAACTGTTTTATTCATTTTTAATTTAACCTCTACCCTTCATTTTTCTACTTATTAATACATTTATTTACTAGTCAAGCATTTATTAAATGCCCTCCATATTCCTGGCATTATGCCACATGTAGGAGAGGAAAGGATTAACAGCAGTCCCTATTCTTAGAGAGTTCACAGAGAAGTGGGTAGATGGGTGGTACCCAGTCAATGTTCAATGAATGTCAAATATCTGTATGTTAGCGGTTAAGAGTATGGGCCTTGGGCAGATGAACAGTCTCCACTCATATCTGGACTCCATCACTTATTGGCTGTATAGCCTTGGCAAATTGTTCTTCTCATCTAAAAGTGGTACTAATAGGAGAATGGGGTTGTTAGGAGAATTAAGAGATTTGATGTACTTAGAAAATTCTTGCACTATGTATTTTCTAGGTGAGACAATCTCACCCTGACCCCCGTAGGCCTTCAGGGATCTCTGAATACTCTGATAAGATGTCCTCTCTCCGGCCTCCTCCTCACTGGCTGGCAGGAATGTCACATGACCCAAGACCCCAGCAACCTTCACACTCATGGTGGCTTCCCCACCATGTGCCTTGAGACCGTTGGACCAATCTCACTGTGCTTCCCCCAAACAACCCTGGCTCCAAACACCAGGCTCTTAAGTCATCTCTCTTCCTCCACATTGGAAGCTGCTATAGCCCTGTATGTTTCTTTTCGGCCCCCCCTCAAAGCCATCCCCATCTTATGAAACCCTTCCACTGGGCCCTCTGGAACTCAAGGGCAGTTGTGCGCACACCCTCCTGTATACACCACCTCTTGTAAGAACACTCCTTCCGCTTCATGCTCTGTATTCACCTACATTGCTGGCTGCTTCTCTCCCACCTTCTTATACCCCCAGACCTAGAGTTGAGAAGGGTCCCCCCTGCTTCTTCAATGCTCTTTAAACACCCTTTTCCCACCATCTCCCTTCTCCTCCCTAAAGCCTAAACCCTAAGAACCTCCAGACTTAAGTGTCCATTGATAGACTGTCACCCACTACCCCTCCTGTTGCTGCCGTCTACCCCACCAGAGCACTCCCACTCATTCCTTGCCAAGTTCAGCCCCAGGCTCACTGTCACACTCTCCAAAGCTACTTCTACCATGGTTTAGGTGATTTCAATCTCCATGGAGATGACCTTTTCAAATCCTGACCTCTTACTCCCTCTACCCAGTGAACTTGTCCTCAATCCCTCTTCAACTACCCACTCTCCTAGTCATGAAAGTGAAAGTGAAAATGAAGTCTCTCAGTCGTGTCTGACTCTTTGAGATCCTGTGGACTGTAGTCCGCCAGACTTCTCTGTCCATGGGATTTTCCAGGCAAGAATACTGGAGTGGGTTCCCATCTCCTTCTCCAGGGGATCTTCCTGACCCAGGGATCAGACCCAGGGATCAAACCCGGGTCTCCCGCATTGCAGGCAGCCTCTTTACCATCAGACCCACCAGGGAATCCTAGTCATATCTGAGTCCTTATCACTAATAATAACACGACCCCACCATACATTGAATTTCAAGTGTTCTGTGCTTGACTCATCACCTTACATTTTTAATTCATACCTTCTGGCACCCCAAGTTCAGCAATTCTTCCGTTGCACATGGGACCCACAACCTGTTGATTCAGTCACCATTTTCCCCATCTCTTACCATTCTTTGTCTTCACTTTGCTTTTTACCAAACTAAAAGGCCCCAGTCAAGCGTTATGATCACTCCCTTGCATACACATTCTCACCTCCTTTGCTCATCTTTTTCTCTTGTTGTTTGGCACAGTCCAAATCTTGCCAGAAACCCAGTCCGGTGCCTACTCTGTGTCAACAGCCACAGATCTAAATACCGCAGGAGAAAGATACCCAGCCATGTTGCCCAGTCTTACTATGAATTCCTGACCCCCACCTGCAGGGGGCGCTTAATGCTGCCATATTTCCCTAGTCCCTGACTCTCCCACGGGTCTAGATGATTATACCTTTTTTTCTTTCTTTAAAATTCCAATACCCACCTCCCCATCCACACTCCTAGTTTTGTACTTTTAGGATTTCAATAAGCTCCCTCTGCCACATCTACCCAGTGACTGGCATCTGTCCCACATCTGCGTCCTCCCCAACCTAGCCCACTGAACAGATGACTTGCTCCTGCTCCTCTGTAAGGCCAGCACCACTCCTCCAGGCTACATCTCATCCCTCTCACTCAGGGCATTGCACCTGCAATCTGGCTTTTTCCTCGGATACCCTTAATGCTTCCCACCCTAACTGATCATTCCCACTGGGGTACAAACTTGGTATTGTTTCTCCCATTAAAAGTCAAAAACAGTCCTCATACCCCTCTGTTGTTCCACTCGGGGCTCCCTTTTAGAGCAAAGCTTCTCGTCCTTGCCTCTATTCCTCTCCTCCCCTTGTTTCTTGAAGCCAGTCAGGCATTTGTCCGTTTCAGTCAACTATGACTGTTCCTATCAAGGTCACCAGTGACTTTCATATTGCTAAACTGAATGGTCAAAGTCTCAGTCCTCCTCCTCTTAATTAACCAGCAACCTTTCTCTAAAGAAATGTTGAAACACAATTGAAACAGGCTCTTCACTTAGCTTCCAGAACACCACATTCTCTTGGTTCTCTCCTATCTTAGTGATTGCTCAGTCTTAGGTTCATTACCCTCCTTCTTCAAAATTTTACAGTTCCTGAGGGCTCAACCTCCAGAAAGGATCAACCCAGCTGACACCCTGATTTCAAACTGCTGGACTCCAGAACTGTGAAAATCATTACTGTTGTTTTAAACTACCCAGTTTGTGGTATTTTGTATGGCAGCCCTAGGAAATGAATACATAGTTCAATAAAACTACTTAAAAACAAGCAAACAAACCTTTAATGGCTTTCAATCTCAAATCATGAACAAGTCAAAAGTCATTTTCTAGTTACCCAAGCCTGAACTACTTCTTTGACCTTACTTCCACCCTCACCTTTGATCCAGCCTCGCTCTTCTCCTAGCTATTCAGTAAGCACTGCAGGCACACTCCTGCATGGGGTCTGCATGGTGGCTGATCCATTTACCTGCAGTGCTCTTCCATAGATATCTGTATAGCTCTCTTCTTACTTCCTTTGTTTGCCCAGATGCCATCTTCCCAGACATCTTTTCCTCAAAACAACTGTTTCCCCCCTGCCCCATTCCCTAGCACCCTAGCCAGATTTACTATTCACTATTGCATTAGCAGCAGCAGCAGCAGCAGCATTTAGAAGTACCTGGGATACTTTGGGAATTCCCTAATGGCCTAGTGGTTAGGACTTGGCAGCACTTTCACTGCCAAGAGATTTGATCCTTGATGTACAAGCTGGACAATGAGCCCCCCCCCCAAAAATGGATCTTTTCATACCTTGTTTCACTCACTCATTTTTTTTCTAGTTGATTTTGTTTTTTTCCCAAATAGTAAATTTTTATTTTGTATTGGGGTGTAGCTGATTACAAAATAAAAATTTAATATTTGGGAAAAAACAAAATCAACTAGAAAAAATAAAACAAAATAAAAAAGGAGTGAGTGGCTGATTAACAATGTTGTGGTAGTTTCAGGTGAGCAGTGAAGGGACTCAGCCCTACATATACATGTACCCATTCTCCCTCAAATCCTGATCCCATCCAGGTTGGCACCTAACACTAAGAAGAGTTCCAGGTGCTGTCCAATATGTCTTTGTTGGTTATCCATTTTATTTTTATTTATTTTTTTTAAATTTTATTTTATTTTTAAACTTGACATAATTGTATTAGTTTTGCCAAATATCAAAATGAATCCGCCACAGGTATACATGTGTTCCCCACCCTGAACCCTCCTCCCTCCTCCCTCCTCCCTCCCCATTCCATCCCTCTGGGTCGTCCCAGTGCACCAGCCCCAAGCATCCAGTATCGTGCATCGAACCTGGACTGGCAACTCGTTTCATACATGAAATTTACATGTTTCAATGCCATTCTCCCAAATCTTCCCACCCTCTCCCTCTCCCACAGAGTCCATAAGACTGTTCTAAACATCAGTGTCTCTTTTGCTGTCTCGTACACAGGGTTATTGTTACCATCTTTCTAAATTCCATATATATGCGTTAGTATACTGTATTGGTGTTTTTCTTTCTGGCTTATAGCAGTATATACATGACCTTCCCAAAGTCCCTAACTATCCCTTCCCCTTAGCAACCATAAGTTCACTTTCTAAGTTTATGAACCCCTTTCTGTTTTGTAAGTTCCTTTGTATCATTTCTTTTTAGATTCCACATATAAGGGATGTCATATGATATTTCTCCTTCTCTGTCTGACTTACTTCATTCAGTATGACTCTCTCCAGGACCATCCATGTTGCTGCAAATGGCATTATTTCATTCTTTTCAATGGCTGACTAATACTGCATTTTGTATATATGTACCACATCTTCTTTACCCATTCCTCTGTCAGTGGACATTTAGGTTGCTTCTATGTCTCAGCTATTGTAAACAGTGCTGTAATGAACATTGGGGTCCATGTATCCTTTTGGATCATGTTTTTCTGTGGATAAATGTCCAGGAGTGTGATTGTAGGGTCATATGATAGCTCTATTTTTTGTTTCTTAAAGAACCTCCATATTGTTCTCCATAGTGGCTGTACCAATTTACATTCCCACGAACAGTGTAGAAGGGTTCCCTTCTTGCTAACCCTCTCCAGCATTTGTTTGCAGATTTTTTGATGATAGCCATTCTGACCAGTATGAAGTGATACCTCATTGGAACTTTGAGTTGCATTTCTCTACTAATTTGAACATCTTTTCATGTGCCTGCTAGCCATCTGTGTGTCCTCTTTGGAGAAATTTGATTCAAGTCTTCTGCCCATTTTTTGAGTGGGTTGTTTCTTTTGATGCCATTAAAGCATCATAAGCTGTTTGTAAATTTTGGAGACTAATCCCTTACTGGTCACATTATTCACAAATATTTTCTCCCAATCTGTGGGTTGTCTTTTTGTTTTGTTTATTGTATCCTTTGCTGTGCAAAAGCTTTTAAGTTTAAGTAGGTCCCATTTGTTTATTTTTACTTTTATTTCCATTTTTCTGGGAAATGGATTGAAAACGATGTTGGTTTATGTCAGAGAGTGTTCTACCTATGTTTTCCTCTGGGAGCTTTAGACCAGAGGAGTGTCCAGTCTCACATTTAGGTCTTTAATCAACTTTGAGCTTATTTTTGTGTATGGGGTCAAGGAATAATCTAATTTCATTCTTTTGCATGTGGATGTCCAGTTTTTCCAGCACCATTTATTGAAGAAACTGTCTTTGCAATATTGTGTAATCTTGCCTCCTTTGTCATAGATTATTTGACCATAGGTACATGGACTTATTTCTAGGTGTTCTATCCTGTTCCATTGATCTATATTTCTATTTTTGTGCCAGTTCCATACTGTTTTGATGATGGTAGCTTTTAGAATAGTCTGAAGTCAGGGAGCCTGATTCCTCCAGCTCCAGTTGTTTTTATTTTTATTTTTTTCCCCAAGATTGTTTTGTCTATTCAGGGATTTTTTGTGTCTCCATAGAAATTTTGAGATTTTTTTGTTCTAGTTCTGTGAAAAATGCCATTGGTAATTTGATAGGGATTGCATTGAATCTGTAGATTGCCTTGGGTAGTATAGTCATTTTGACAATATTGATTTTTCAATCCATGAACATGGTATATCTTTCCATCTGTTTATGTCTGCTTCAACTTCTTTCGTCAGCATCTTATAGTTTTTGGAGTACAGGTCTTTTGTCTTCTAGGTAGGTTATTCCTAGGTAGTTTATTCTTTTAGATGCAATGGTAAATAGAATTACTTCTTGAATTTCTCTTTCTGATCTTTTGTTGTTAATGTATAGAAATGCAACAGATTTCTGTGTATTAATTTTGTAACCTACAACTTTACCAAATTCATTGTTGAGTTCTAGTAGCTTTCTGGTAGCATCTTTAGGATCTTCTATCTTCTATCATGTCATCTGCAAACAGTGACACTTTAACTTCTTCTTTTCCAATTTGTATTCCCTTTACTTCTTTTTCTTCTGATTGCTGTAGCTAGGATTCCCAAAACTATGTTGAATAAAAGTGAGAGTGGACATCCTTGTCTTGTTCCTGATCTTAAAGGGGATGCTTTCAGCTTTTCACCGTTGAGTATGATGTCAGCTGTAGGTTTGTCATGTGTGTGTATGTGAGTTAGTTGCCCAGTCATGTCCAACTCTGCCAACCTGTGGACTGTAGCCCACCAGGCTCCTCTGTCCATGGGATTCTCCAGGCAAGAATACTGGAGTGGGTTGCCATTTCCTCTTCCAGGGATCTTCCCAACCCAGGGATTGAACTGAGTCTCCTGAATTACAGTCAGATTCTTTATGCTCTGAGCCACCAGGGAAGCAGGTTTGTCATAGATGGCCTTTATTATGTTGAGGTATGTACCCTCTATGCCCACTTTCTGAAGCATTTTATCATAAATTGGTGCTGAATTTTGTCAAAAGCTTATTCTGCATCTATTGAGATGATCATATGGCTTTTATTCTTCAATTTGTTGATGGTGGTACATCACATTGATTGATTTGCAGATGTTGAAAAGTCCTTGCATCCCTGGGATGAAGCCACTTGATCATGGTGTATGATCTTTTTAATATATGGTTAGGTATGAACTGCGAGCATTTCATTGTGGAGTTTTGCATCTATGTTCATCAGTGATATTGGCCTGAAATTTTCTCTTTTTTGTGTGTGGTATTTTTGTCTGGTTTTGGTATCAGGGTGATAGTGACATCATAAAATGAGTTTGAAAGTTTTCCTTCCTCTGCAACTTTTTGAAACAGTTTCAGAAGGCTAGGTATTATCTTTTCTCTAAATGTTTGATATAAAATTTGGCTGTGAAGGCATCAGGTCCTCTACTTGTATTTGTTGGGAGGTTTTTAAGTACAGCTTCAATTTCAGTGCTTAGGATTGGTCTGTTTATTTTTTTCTTCCTAGTTCAGTCTAGGGAGACTGTACATTTCTTCACATTGTCCATTTTTATTGGCAAATGGTTGTTAATAGACTCTTATGATCATTGGTGTTTCCGTGGAGTCAGTTGTAATTTCTACCTTCTCACTGATAATTTTACTGATTTGAGTCCTGTCTGGTTTTTCTTGATGAGTCTGGCTAAAGGCCTATCAATTTTGTTTATCTTTTCAAAGAACCGGCTTTTAGTTTCATTGATATTTGTGATTATTTTGTCTCTATTTTATTTCTGCTCTGATCTTTATGATTTCCTTCCTTCTACTAACTTTAGGTTTTGTTTGTTCTTCTTTCTCTGGTTGTTTTAGGTGTAAGATTAGATTGTTTATTTGAGATTTTTCTTGTTTCCTGAGGTAAGATTGTATTGCTATTAACTTTCCTCTTAGAATTGCTTTTGCTGTACCCATTAAGTTTTGAACTGTTGTGCTTTTGCTTTCATTTGTCTCTAGGCAATTTTTAATTTCTTCTTTGATCTCTCCAGTGATCCAGTGGTTGTTTAGTAGCTTATTGTTTAGCCACCGTGTGTTTGTGTTTCTTCGAGTTTTTTTTTTTTTTCTTGTAGTTTATTTTTAATCTTATAGCAGTGTGATCAGAAAAGATGCCTGATATGATTTCAATTTTCTTAAACTTACCAAGGCTTATCTTGTGGCTCAGCATGTGGTCAATCCTGGAGATGTTCCATGTGCACTTGAGAAGACTGAGCAGTCTGATGCTTTTGGAATTAAGTTTGATTCATCTAAAGTGTCATTTAAGGCCTGTATTTCCTTATTGATTTTCTGTCTAGATGATCTGTCCATTGATGAAAGTGGAGTATTAAAGTCCTCCACTATTATTGTATTACTGTCGACTTCTACCTTTCTGATGTTAGCATTTGCCTTACATATTGAGGTGTTCCTATGTTGGGTACATACATATTTATAATTGTTATATCTTCTTGGATTGAACCCTTCATCGTTATGTAATGTACTTCTTTGTCTCTTATAACAGTCTTTGTTTTAAAGTCTATTTTTTCTGATCCGAGTATTGCTACTCAAGCTTTCTTATAATTTCCATCTGAGTGAAATGCCTTCTCCCATTCCCTTACTTTCAATCTGTAAATGTCCATAGGTCTGAGGTGGGCCTTTTGTAGACAACATATACATGGGTTTTTGTATCCACCCAGCCAGTGTGTATCTTTTGGTTGGTGCATTTAATCCATTTACATTTAAGGTAATTATTGACATGTAAGATCTTCCCTGGTGGCTCAGAGGTTAAAGCATCTGCCTCCAATGTGGGAGACCTGGGTTCGATCCCTGAGTCGGGAAGATCCCCTGGAGTAGGAAATGGCAACCCACTCCAGTATTCTTGCCTGGAGAATCTCATAGACAGAGGAGCCTGGTAGGCTACAGTCCACGGGGTCACAAAGAGTTGGACATGACTGAGCGACTTCACTCACTCACTCATTGACATATATGATCCTATTACCATTTTCTTAATTGTTTTGGGTTAATTTTTTGTAGACCTTTTCCTTCTCTTGTGGTTCCTGCCTAAAGAAGTTCCTTTAGCATTTGTTGTAAACCTGTTTTAGTGGTTATAAATTTTCTTAACTGTTGCTTTGTTTGGATAGCTTTTGATTACTCCATCAAATCTTATTGTGAGTCTTATCAGTAGAGTATTCTTGCTGGTAGATTCTTCCCTTTCATCACTTTAAATATGTCATGCCATTCCCTTCTGGCTTGTAGAGTTTCTATTGAGAAATCAGCTGATAGCCTGATGGGAGTTTCCCTGTGTGTTATTTGTCATTTTTCCCTTGTTGCCTTTAATATTTTACCTTTGTCTTTAATTTTTGTCAGTTTGATTACTATGTGTCTTGGTGTGTTCTTCCTTGAATTTATACTGCCTGGGACTCTCTGTGCTTCCTGGACTTGGTTGACTATTTCCTTTCCCATGTTAGGGAAGTTTTCAGCTATTATCTCTTGAAATATTTTCTCAGGTCCTTTCCCTCTTTTCTCTTTCTATAATGTGAATGTTGGTGCACTTAATGTTGTCCCAGTCTCTTAGACTGTCTTCATTTCTTTTCATTCTTTTTTTCTATACTCTGTTTTGCAGAGTGATTTCCACCATTATGTTTTCTAGGTCACTTACTGATTCTTCTATCTCAGTTATTCTGCTACTTCTATGTATTCCTTCTATGTATTTTTTCATCTGTTTGTTTGTTCTTTAGTTCTAAGACTTTGGTAAACATTTCTTGAATCTTCTCCATTCTTTTCCCAAGATCTTGGATCATCTTCATTATCATTATTCTGAATTCTTTTTCTGGAAGGTTGCCTATCTCCACTTCATTTAGTTATTTTTCTGGAGATTTATCTTGTTCCTTCATCTGGGACATAATTCTATTTCTTTTAATTTTGGTTAGCTTTCTGTGATTATAGTACTAGTTCTGGAGGCTGTAGGGTTGTAGTTTTTCTTGCTTCTTCTCTCTGCCCTCTGGTGAATGAGGGTAAGAGGCTTGTGCAAGCTTCCTGATGGGAGGGACTGGCTGTGGGGAAAACTGGATCTTGCTCTGGGTGAGCAAGGCCATGCTCAGTAAAACTTTGATCCAGTTGTCTGCTGATGGGATGGGCTCCCTCCCTGTTAGTTTTTGGCCTGAGGCACCCAGTTCTGGATACCTCAGAGGTGGCAAAAATACACAGAAGAAGTGTACAAAAAAGATCTTCATGACCCAGATAATCACGATTGTGTGATCACTCACCTAGAGCCAGACATCCTGGAATGTGAAGTCAAGTAGGCCTTAGGAAGCATCACTATGGACAAAGCTAGTGGAAATGATGGAATTCCAGTTGAGCTATTTCAAATCCTGAAAGATGATGCTGTGAAGGTGCTGCACTCAATATGTCAGCAAATTTGGAAAACTCAGCAGTGGCCACAGGACTGGAAAAGGTCAGTTTTCATTCCTATTCCAAAGAAAGGCAATGCCAAAGAATGCTCAAACTACCGCACAATTGCACTCATCTCACACGCTAGTAAAGTATGCTTAAAATTCTTCAAGCCAGGCTTCAGCAACACATGAACCGTGAACTTCCAGATGTTCAAGCTGGTTTTAGAAAAGGCAGAGGAACCAGAGATCAAATTGCCAGCATCCGCTGGATCATGGAAAAAGCAAGAGAGTTCCAGAAAAACATCTATTTCTGCTTTATTGACTATGCCAAAGCCTTTGACTGTGTGGATCACAATAAACTATGGAAAATTCTGAAAGAGATGGGAATACCAGACCACCTGACCTGTCTCTTGAGAAACCTGTATGCAGGTCAGGAAGCAACAGGTCAATTAGAACTGGACATGGAACAACAGACTGGTTCCAAATAGGAAAAGGCATACGTCAAGGCTGTATATTGTCACCCTGCTTATTTAACTTCTATGCAGAGTACATCATGAGAAATGCTGGGCTGGAAGAAGCACAAGCTGGGATCAAGATTGCCAGGAGAAATATCAATAACCTCAGATATGCAGATGACACCATGCTTATGGCAGAAAGTAAAGAAGAACTAAAGAGCTTCTTGACAAAAGTGAAAGAGGAGAGTGAAAAAGTTGGCTTAAAGGTCCACATTCAGAAAACTAAGATCATGGCATCTGGTCCCATCACTTCATGGCAAATAGATGGGGAAACAGTGGAAACAGTGGCTGACTTTATTTTTCTGGGCTCCAAAATCACTGCAGATGGTGATTGCAGCCATGAAATTAAAAGACGCTTACTCCTTGGAAGGAAAGTTATGACCAACCTAGACAGCATATTCAAAAGCAGAGACATTGGATGGACTCCAGGAGTTGGTGATGGACAGGGAGGCCTGGCATGCTGCGGTTCATGGCATCACAAAGAGTTGGACACGACTGAGTGACTGAACTGAACTGAACTGAACCCAGTCCTAGAGTATACAGGCTCTATGATAGGGCTAATAGCAACCTCCACGAAGCCTTACATCAAGACACAACTCTCAAGACTGCTACTGCTAGTGCCTCTGTCCCTGTGACAGGTCACTGCTGACCCATGCCTCTGCAGGAGAACCCTCAAACCCTCACAGGGTAGGCCTGCCTCAGTCTCCTGTGGAGCTATGAGCCCTTTCCCCTACTCCTGGCGTGCACAAGGTTTTGTTTGTGCCTTCCAAAAGTGGAGACTGTTTCCCCCAGTCCTGTGGAAGTCCTGTAATCAAATCCCGCTGGCCTCCAAAGTCAGATTCCCTGGGGATTCCTAGTCCGTTTGTCGGATCCCCAGGCTGGGGAGCCTGATGTGGGGCCTAGAACATTCACAACAGTGCAAGAACAGTATTATTGTTCTCCAGTTTGTGGGTGGCAACCAGGGCTTATGGGATTTGAATTTATTGTGATTGCACCCCTCCTACCATCTCATTGTGGCTTATCTTTATCCATGGATGTGGTGGTGTTTATACTTCAAATAGGATGAACGGTTTCTTGTTTTCTCTCTTTTTAAGGGGTTGTTGATTATTGCCCAAATTTTTTTTAAAAATCTACTTCTTTGTTAGTTACTCAATCATGTCCAAGTCTAAGTGACCCTTTGGACTGTAGCCTGCCAGCGCCTCTGTCCATGGGATTCTCCAGACAAGAATATTGGAGTGGGTAGCTATTCCCTTCTCCAGGAGATCTTGTTGACCCAGGGATCAAACCTGGGTCTCCTGCATTGCAGGCAGATTCTTAACTGTCTGAGTCACCAGGGGAAAATAGTGATATTCTATCATTTCCCTCTCCCATTTTTTAGCTGAAATATTTCTCACCTCCACATTCACCACACATCAACTATCTAGTTTCCCTGCCCATTCACAAAAAAAGAGGGCAAATGCTTCATTTACCTATTTTTCAAATTAATGATGTGAGTTAATAACCATCTCTAGCATCTTCCAGAGGTTGTTATTTTAGCATCATTATGAACAATAGATAAAAGTATTTTTATATGTTTTAATCTATAGCAATTATCTTTATTGTTGCTCAAGTTGTCCTATCTTTGCCCAGTGGGAACTCATTTAGATTGACTTATGAATTCTATTAACACAATTCAAATGGTCTATGATAACTCTCTTACTCTGATATGACAAAATATCCTTACTTAACTTTGTACATTTCTTGCCTTAGAACTGGATTCAACCCTTTTTCCAAAAAGCCCTATTTTCTTTTCTGGCCAATAGTGTTTAAAGACAACCTGAGCTCTAGTGGTAATTCAGTGATACTAGGACACTGTGCCTAAGAAGACCTAAGTTATCCAAACACTGCTTATTCCAAAGAAAGGTTTGGCTCTTGACTAGCTCCTAGGAGAGAACCTCTAACTAGTTCAGTTCAGTTCAGTCGCTCAGTCGTGTCTGATTCTTTGAGACCCCATGAACCTCATTGCACCAGGCCTCCCTGTCCATCACCAACTCCCAGAGTTTACCCAAACTCATGTTCATAGAGTCAGTGATTCTATCCAGCCATCTCATCCTCTGTCGTCCCCTTCTCCTCCTGCTTTCAGTCTTTTCCAATGAGTCAGCTCTTCACATCAGGTGGCCAAAGTATTGGGAGTTTCAGCTTCAATATCAGTCCTTCCAGTGAACACCCAGGACTGATCTCCTTTACGATGGACTGGTTGGATGAAGGAACTTGGGCCACACCAGGTTATCTGTGCTAACAGTGTGAGTTATGGTGTGGGCCTTGGGCCACACAATATCTGTCAGTTGACCACTGGAGGACATACCTACATTATTGACCTCTAAAATAAAAATCCTGACATCAATGCTTAAGTAAGCTTCTGTGCTTGGGAAGTGCAAGTTGCTACACACTCTTGCTGGGAAAATGAAATTTTGTCTGTGTGACTTACCTGGAAGCAGGCAACTGGAAGCTTGTCCCTCATCTGCCTTATATGCCTTTTTTCCATTGTTGATTTTTAGTCTGTATCCTTTCATTGCAAAAACTGTAATCCTGAGTATAACAATTTTGTTGAGCTCTGTGGGTTCTTTCAGAGAATCACTGAGCCTGAGGTTGGTTTTGGGGACCACTGATTAGAGTCAGGAACTGTGTCTGGACCTCTTCAGTAGATAGAACTAGAAAAATATGTATTTTTAAGATCTAATATGCATCATTATTTCATAGTGATGAAGTACAGGCCTACAGACTCTTATTTAAACTCACTAATCTTGCATTTGTATCTTCTTTCAACCACACCAAAAATATGTGGTTCTTAGTATTACCAAATAAGCACACTTCTTTAATCCTGTAATACAGCAGTCTGAGAATAGCAATACCAAATCTACCACCAAACTGAGAACGATTTATGGTTTTATTTTCTGTTGTTTTTGTCCTTGGGGTTAATCTCAGGGTAAATATATGATCAAATTACTGTTTTTAAAGTCATTTAAAATATTTCGTTTCTGAGAAATATGTTATAAACTGGATATACAAATATAATCACTTATTTTTGCTTTTTTTAGGGATTATATTTTTATTTAATTAAAAAAAACAACTTGTTCTAAATACAATCTTTGGAATATTCAGAAAAGATCTTCTCTTTTCTGAATATATAACAATTAAATTTTTTATTATTCTTTTATTGGCTTTTATAACATGAGCAAATACATATGTGTGTATATATTACCTATATATCTATCTGTAGATATATAATTATATTCACATCTCCCCTTTCTTATAATTATACTCACATCTCCCATACTCTAAGTGTCTTTCTTCACTTTGCTTTTTCCAGTTAACAATATTCCCTAAAGAACCCTCCTACACCGTTGATGGGAATGTCAGTTAGTGTAACCACCATGGAAAACAATATGGAGGTTCCTCAAAAAACTAAAAACAGAGGTCTGTGGGGATTTCCCTGGTGATCCAGTGGTTGAGAATTGCCTTGCAGTGCAGGGGATGTGGGTTTGGTCCCTGCTTGGGGAACTGGGATCCCACATGCAATGAAGCAACTGAGCCCACGTGCTGCAACAACTGAGGCCCCTGTGTTTTGGAGTCCCCACGCCACAACTAGAGAGTCTGTACACCACAAGTAAAGATCCCACATGAGGCCACAAAGATCCCACTGCCACAACTAACACCTGCTGCTGCTGCTGCTGCTGCTAAGTTGCTTCAGTCTTGTCTGACTCTGTGCGACCCCATAGAAGGCAGCCCACCAGGCTCCCCCGTCCCTGGGATTCTCCAGGCAAGCACACTGGAGTGGGTTGCCATTTGCTTCTCCAATGCATGGAAGTGAAAATTGAAAGTGAAGTCGCTCAGGCGTGTCCGACTCCTAGTGACCCCATAGACTGTAGCCTACCAGGCTCCTCTGCCCATGGGATTTTCCAGGCAAGAGTACTGGAGTGGGGTGCTATCATCTTCTCCAAACTAACACCTGACATAACCAAATTTTTAAAAAAAGTGTAAGTGCCATACTATCCAGCAGTCCGACTCCTGAGCATGTATCCAGACAAAATTATAATTCAAAAAGACACATTCATAGCAGCACTATTCACAATAGCCAAGACAGGGAAACAGCCTAAATGTCCATCAGCAGATGAACAGATTTTTAAAAATGTTATACATATATACAATGGAACACTACACAGCAAGAAAAAAAAGAATGAAATAATGGCATTTGCAGCAACATGGATGGACTTAGAGATTATCATACTAAGTGAAGTCAGACAGAAAATGGCAAATATCATATGATATAATTCATATGTGGAATCTAAAACATGACACAAATGAACCACTAAAAAAAAAAAAAAAAAAAACAGACTCACAAACATAGAAAGAATAGACTTGTGGTTGCCAAGGGGGATGGGGTGGGGGAGGGATGCACTGTGAGTTTGGGTTAGCAGATGCATGTTATTACACATAAAATGGATAAACAACAAAGCCTGATTGTATAGCACAGGGAAATATATTCAGTCCCCTATGATAAACCATAAGGGTTTGAATACGCCTGCCAATGCAGGGTATGCAAGGTTGATCCGTGGGTCAGGATGATCCCTTGGAGAAGGAAATGGCAACCTCTCCAGTATTCTTGCCTAGGAAGTCCCATGGACAGAGTCTGAGCCTGGGAGGCTACAATCCGTGGGATCGCAGAGTCAGACATGACTTAGCAACTGAACACAAATGATATCAAAATGAAAAAGAATATTTAAAAAAAATGTACACGTATGTACAACTGAATCACTCTGCTATATAGCAGAAACTAGCACAACATTGTAAATCAAATATATGCCAATAAAAAATGCACATTCAACAGAAAACAATACAAAACAAAAAATAATATACCCTAGAGATTACCACATTGTAGCTTTTCCTTTTATACTGTTTATATTCCATTGTGTAGCTAAAGCTTCATTTAACTGTTTTCCTGTTGATTCAGGTTGTTGCCAGTCTTTTGTTATCATAAATAATGCTGTATTATAGTACCTTGTTTGTACATCTCATCATATTTTTGTTAGTATGTTTTCAGGATAGTGTTCTAAAACTCTAGATTCTTTTTTTTTAATACAAATTTATTTATTTTAATTGGATGTTACTTACTTTAAAATATTGTATTGGTTTTGCCATAAATCAACATGAATCTTCCATGTGTATCCACGTGTTCCCCATCCTGAACCCCCCTCCCACATCCCTCCCCATACCATCCCTCTGGGTCATCCCAGTGCACCAGCCCCAAGCAACCAGTATCATGCATCGAACCTGGACTGGTGATTCATTTCATATGTGATATTATACATGTTTCAACGCCATTCTTCCAAATCATCCCACCATCTCCCTCTCCCACAGAGTCCAAAAAACTGTTCTATACATCTGCGTCTCTTTTGCTGTCTCGCATACAGGGTGATCGTTACCATCTTTCTAAATTCCATATATATGCATTAGTATACTGTATTGGTGTTTTTCTTTCTGGCTTACTTCACTCTGTATAATAGGCTCCAGTTTCATCCACCTCATTAGAACTGATTCAAATGTATTCTTTTTAATGGCTGAGTAATACTCAATTGTATACATGTACCACAGCTTTCTTATCCATTCATCTGCTGATGGACATCTAGGTTGCTTCCATGTCCTGGCTATTATAAACAGTACTGAGATGAACATTGGGGTACACGTGTCTCTTTCAATTCTGGTTTCCTCGGTGTGTATGACCAGCAGTGGGATTGCTGGGTCATAAGGCAGTTCTATTTCCAGTTTTTAAGGAATCTCCACACTGTTCTCCATAGTGGCGGTACTAGTTTACATTCCCACCAACAGTGTAAGAGGGTTCCCTTTTCTCCACACCCTCTCCAGCATTTATTGCTTGTAGACTTTTGGATAGCAGCCATTCTGACTGGTGTGAGATGGTACCTCATTGTGGTTTTGATTTGCCTTTCTCTGACAGTGAGTGATGTTGAGCATCTTTTCATGTGTTTGTTAGCCATCTGTATGTCTTCTTTGGAGAAATGTCTAGTTCTTTGGCCCATTTTTTTATTGGGTCATTTATTTTTCTGGAATTGAGCTTCAGGAGCTGCTTGTATATTTTTGAGATTAGTTGTTTGTCAGTTGCTTCATTTGCTATTATTTTCTCCCATTCTGAAGGCTGTCTTTTCACCTTGCTTAGCATTTCCTTTGTTGTGCAGAAGCTTTGAAGTTTAATTAGGTCCCATTTGTTTATTTTTGCTTTTATTTCCAATATTCTGGGAGGTGGGTCATAGAGGATCCTGCTGTGATTTATGTTGGAGAGTGTTTTGCCTATGTTCTCCTCTAGGAGTTTTATAGTTTCTGGCCTTATGTTTACATCTTTAATCCATTTTGAGTTTATTTTTGTGTATGGTGTTAGAAAGTGTTCTAGTTTCATTCTTTTACAAGTGGTTGACCAGTTTTCCCAGCACCACTTCTTAAAGAGATTGTCTTTTCTTTATTGTATATTCTTGCCTCCTTTGTCAAAGATAAGGTGTCCATAGATGCATGGATTTATCTCTGGGCTTTCTATTTTCCATTGATCTATATTTCTGTCTTTGTGCCAGTACCATACTGTTTTGATGATTGTGGCTTTGTAGTAGAGCCTGAAGTCAGGCAGGTTGATTCCTCCAGTTCCATTCTTCTTTCTCAAGAAGAAAGAAGAATGGCTTGCTTTGTCTATTTGAGGTTTTTTGTATTTCCATACAAATTGTGAAATTATTTGTTCTAGCTCTGTGAAAAATACCGTTGGTAGCTTGATAGGGATTGCATTAAATCTATAGATTACTTTGGGTAGTATACTCATTTTCACTCTATGGATTCTTCCGATCCATGAACATGGTATATTTCTCCATCTATTAGTGTCCTCTTTGATTTCTTTCACCAGTGTTTTATAGTTTTCTATACATAGGTCTTTAGTTTCTTTAGGTAGATATATTCCTAAGTATTTTCTTCTTTTCGTTGCAATGGTGAATGGAATTGTTTCCTTAATTTCTCTTTCTATTTTCTCATTATTAGTGTATAGGAATGCAAGGGATTTCTGTGTGTTGATTTTATGTCCTGCCACTTTACTATATTCATTGATTAGCTCTAGTAATTTTCTGGTGGAGTCTTTAGGGTTTCCTATGTAGAGGATCAGACTTTATTTTTCTGGGCTCCAAAATCACTGCAGTTGGTAACTGCAGCCATGAAATTAAAACATGCTTACTCCTTGGATGGAAAGTTATGACCAACCTAGATAGCATATTCAAAAGCAGAGACACTACTTTGCCAACAAAGGTTAGGGTTATGGTGTTTCCTGTGGTCATGTATGGATGTGAGAGTTGGACTGTGAAGACAGCTGAGCACCAAAGAATTGATGATTTTGAACAGTGGTGTTGGAGAAGACTCTTGAGAGTCCCTTGGACTGCAAGGAGATCCAACCAGTCCATTCTGAAGGAGATCAGCCCTGGGATTTCTTTGGAAGGAATGATGCTAAAGCTGAAACTCCAGTACTTTGGCCACCTCATGCGAAGAGTTGACTCATTGGAAAAGACTCTGATGCTGGGAGAAATTGGGGGCAAGAGGAGAAGGGGACGACAGAGGATGAGATGGCTGGATGGCATCACTGACTCGATGGATGTGAGTCTGAGTGAACTCCGGGAGTTGGTGATGGACAGGGAGGCCTGGTGTGCTGCGATTCATGGGGTTGCAAAGAGTCAGACACGACTGAGCGACTGATCTGATCTGATCTGATGTAGATGATCATGTCATCTGCAAACAGTGAGAGTTTTTCTTCTTCTTTTCCAATTTGGATTTCTTTTATTTTTTTTCTGCTCTGATTGCTGTGGCCAAAACTTCCAAAACTATGTTGAATAGTAGTGGTGAAAGTGGGCACCCTTGTCTTGTTCCTGACTTTAGGGGAAATGCTTTCAATTTTTCACCATTTAGGATAATGTTTGATGTGGCTTTGCCATATATAGCTTTTATTATGTTGAGGTATGTTCCTTCTATTTCTGCTTTCTGGAGAGTTTTTGTCATAAATGGATGTTGAATTTTGTCAAAGGCTTTCTCTGCATCTGTTGAGATAATCATATGGCTTTTATTTTTCAATTTGTTAACTTGGTGTATTACATTGATTGATTTGTGAACATTGAAGAATCCTTGCATCCCTGGGATAAAGCCCACTTGGTCCTGGTGTATGATCTTTTTAATGTGTTGTTGGGTTCTGATTGCTAGAATTTTGTTAAGAATTTTTGCATCTATGTTCATCAGTGATATTGGCCTGTAGTTTTCTTTTTTTGTGGCATCTTTGTCAGGTTTTAGTATTAGAGTGATGGTGGCCTCATAGAATGAGTTTGGAAGTTTACCTTCCTCTGCAATTTTCTGGAAGAGTTTGAGTAGGATAGGTGTTAGCTCTTCTCTCAATTTTTCATAGAATTCAGCTGTGAAACCATCTAGACCTGGGCTTTTGTTTGCTGGAAGATTTCTGATTACAGTTTCAATTTCCGTGCTTGTGATGGGTCTGTTAGGATTTTCTATTTCTTCCTGGTTCAGTTTTGGAAAGTTGTACTTTTCTAAGAATTTGTCCATTTCTTCCAAGTTGTTTATTTGCATATAGTTGCTGATAGTAGTCTCTTATGATCCTTTGTATTTCTGTGTTGTCTGTTGTGATCTTTCCATTTTCATATCTAATTTTATTGATTTGATTTTTCTCCCTTTGTTTCTTGATGAGTCTGGCTAACGGTTTGTCAATTTTATTTATCCTTTCAAAGAACCGGCTTTTGGCTTTGTTGATTTTTGCTATGGTCTCTTTTGTTTCTTTTGCATTTATTTCTGCCCTAATTTTTAAGATTTCTTTCCTTCTACTAACCCTGGGGTTCCTCATTTCTTCCTTTTCTAGTGTTTTAGGTGTAGAGTTAGGTTATTTATTTGACTTTTTTCTTGTTTCCTGAGGTATGCCTGTATTGCTATGAACTTTTCCCTTAGCACTGCTTTTACACTCTTCCATAGGTTTTGGGTTGTTTTGCTTCCATTTTCATTTGTTTTTATGCATATTTTGATTTCTTTTTTTATTTCTTCTGTGTTTTGTTGGTTAGTCAACAGCATGTTGTTCAGCCTCCATATGTTGCCATTTTTAATAGTTTTTCTCCTGTAGCTGAGATCTAATCTTACTGCATTGTGGTCAGAAAAGATGCTTGGAATGATTTCAATTTTTTTGAATTTACCAAGGTTGGATTTATGGCCCAGGATGTGTTCTATCCTGGAGAAGGTTCCGTGTGTGCTTGAGAAAAAGGTGAAATTCATTGTTTTTGGGTGAAATGTCCTATAGCTGTCAATTAGGTCTAACTGGTCTACTGTATCATTTAAAGTTTGTGTTTCCTTGTTAATTTTCTGTTTAGTTGCTCTATCCATAGGTGTGAGTGGGGTATTAAAGTCTCCCACCATTATTGTGTTATTGTTAATTTCCTCTTTCGTACTTGTTAGCATTTGTCTTACATATTGTGGTGCTCCTATGTTGGGTGCATATATATTCATAATTGTTATATCTTCTTCTTGGATTGATCCTTTGATCATTATGTAGTGTCCTTCTTTGTCTCTTTTCACAGACTTTGTTTTAAAGTCTATTTTATCTGATATGAGTATTGCTAGTCCTGCTTTCTTTTGGTCTCTATTTGCGTGGAATATCTTTTTCCAGCCCTTCACTTTCAGTCTGTATGTGTCCCCTGTTTTGAGGTGGGTCTCTTGTAGACAACATATATAAGGGTCTTGTTTTTGTATCCATTCAGCCAGTCTTTGTCTTTTGGCTGGGACATTCAACCCATTTATGTTTAAGGTAATTATTGATAAGTATGATCCCATTGCCATTTACTTTATTGTTTTGGGTTCGAGTTTATATACCCTTTCTGTGTTTCCTGTCTAGAGAAGATCCTTTAGCATTTGTTGGAGAGCTCGTTTGGTGGTGCTGAATTCTCTCAGCTTTAGCTTGTCTGTGAAGTTTTTGATTTCTCCCTCATATTTGAATGAGATCCTTGCTGGGTACAGTAATCTGGGCTGTAGGTTATTTTCTTTCATCACTTTAAGTATGTCTTGCCATTCCCTCCTGGCCTGAAGAGTTTCTATTGAAAGATCAGCTGTTATCCTTATGGGAATCCCCTTGTGTGTTATTTGTTGTTTTTCCCTTGCTGCTTTTAATATTTGTTCTTTGTGTTTTGTATTTGTTAATTTGATTAATATGTGTCTTGGGGTGTTTTGCCTTGGGTTTATCCTGTTTGGGACTCTCTGGGTTTCTTGGACTTGGGTGATTATTTCCTTCCCCATTTTAGGGAAGTTTTCAACTACTATCTCCTCAAGTATTTTCTCATGGTCTTTCTTTTTGTCTTCTTCTTTTGGGACTCCTATGATCTGAATGTTGGAGCATTTAATATTGTCCTAGAGGTCTCTGAGATTGTCCTCATTTCTTTTAATTCGTTTTTATTTTTTCCTCTCTGATTCATTTATTTCTACCATTCTCTTTCACTAATCCTATTTTCTGCCTCAGTTATTCTACTATTTGTTGCCTCCAGAGTGTTTTTTATTTCATTTATTGCATTATTCATTATATATTGACTCTTTTTTATTTCTTCTAGGTCCTTGTTAAACCTTTCTTGCATCTTCTCAATCCTCGTCTCCAGGCTATTTATCTGTGATTCCATTTTGATTTCAAGATTTTGGATCATTTTCACTATCATTATTTGGAATTCTTTATCAGGTAGATTCCCTATCTCTCCCTCTTTTGTTTGGTTTGGTGGGCATTTATCCTGTTTCTTTACCTGCTGGGTATTATTCCTCTGTCTCTTTGTCTTGTTTATATTGCTGTGTTTGGAGTGGGCTTTCTCTATTCTGGCAGTTTGTGGAGTTCTCTTTATTGTGGAGTTTCCTTCCAGTGGGAGGGGTTGTACGGGTGGCTTGTCAAGGTTTCCTGGTTAGGGAAGCTTGTGTCAGTGTTCTGGTGGGTGGAGCTGGATTTCTACTCTCTGGAGTGTAATGAAGTGTCCAGTAATGAGTTATGAGATGTCAGTGGGTTTGTAGTTACTTTATATTTGGAGTGACTTTGGGTTTGGAGCAGCCTGTGTATTGAAGCTCAGGGCTGTGTTCCTGTGTTGCTGGAGAATTTGCATGGTATGTCTTGCTCTGGAACTTGTTGGCCCTTGGATGGTGCTTGGTTTCAGTGTAGGTATGGAGGCATTTGATAAGTTCCTGTCAATTAATGTTTCCTGGAGTCAGGAGTTCTCTGGTGTTCTCAGGATTTGGACTTAAGTCTCCTGCTTCTGGTTTTCAGTCTTATTTTTACAGTAGTCTCAAGACTTCTCCATCTATACAGCAGTGTTGATAAAACATCTAGATTAAAGATGAAAAGTTTCTCTACAGTTAGGGACACCCTGAGAGGTTCACAGAGTTACATGGAGAAGAGAAGAGGGAGGAGGGAGTTAGAGGTGACCCGAATGAGATGAGATGGAATCAAAAGAGGAGAGAGCAAGCTGGCCAATAATCACTTCCTTATGTGTGCTCCACAGTCTGGACTGCTTAGAGATGTTCACGGAGTTATACAGAGAAGAGAAGAGGGAGGAAGGAGACAGAGGTGGCCAGGAGGATAAAGGGGGGAATCAAAAGGAGAGAAACAGATCCAGCCAGTAATCAGTTCCCTAAGTGTTCGCCACCGTTTGGAACACACAAAGAGATTCACAGAGTTGGGTAGAGAAGAGAAGGGGGAGGGAGGAGACAGAGGTGACCTGGTGGAGAAAAAGGAGAGTCCAAAGGGGGAGAGAGCAGTCAAGCCAGTAATCTCACTCCCAAGTAAAAATGGGTACTGAAGATTGGATTCTTAAAGGTACAAAATTGACAACAAATATTAAAAAGCAAAGATTAAAAATCTAGAGTAGAGGTTGGATTTTCAAAAATACAATATTAAAGAAAAGAAGGAAAAAATAAGTTACAAAAATTGTAACAAAAAATATATATGAAGTTTGCTTTAAAAATAGGGTCTCTTTTTTTTGCAAAGTAATAGTAGGTTATAAAAATGAAAATTAAAGGAGTAATAGAGGACTTAAAAATTAAAAAAAAATTTTTTTAAAGAATGATAGTAAAAATAGTAAAAATATATATAGGACTTTCTTTGGTATTGTTGTGAGCAGTGTGGGGTCAGTTCATTTTTAGATAGTTCCTGGGTCCGGCTTATATTTCTCAAGATCTATAGGCCCCTTCCTATGTAGTCGGTACTAACTACAGGGTTTTAATCTATTGCACCTGTCACTTCCAAGGCAGTTCCCTGTTTTAGCTTCTTCTGTTTGCTGGTCTCTTCAGTGTCTGGTGTCCGCCCTGACACAAGGGGGCGGTGCTGGACACTTTTTTAGGCTCACTTGTTCAGGCAAGTCACTCCAGTACTCTTGCCTAGAAAATCCCATGGACGGAGGAGCCTGGTAGGCTGCAGTCCATGGGGTTGCAAAGAGTTGGACATGACTGAGCGACTTCACTTTCACTTTTCACTTTCACACATTGGAGAAGGAAATGGCGACCCACTCCAGTGTTCTTGCCTGGAGAATCTCAGGGACGGGGAAGCCTGGTGGGCTGCCATCTATGGGGTCGCACAGAGTCGGACACGACTGAAGCGACTTAGCAGCAGCAGCAGTTCAGTCGCACTGTGGGGAGGGAGGGACGCTGCTCACAGTGTCTCAGCCACACTGGGCCTGCCCCCGCTCATGGCGCATGTGCCCTCCTTGCCCACACTGCTCAGGCTCTAGGTTGCTCCATCGAGAACCATCCCAGCTGCATGCACCTCCCAGGTCTAAGCTGCTCAGGTTCAGGCACTCAGGTAGTCCTCAGAGGCACAGACTCAATTGGGCCCACGTTTTGTGCCCTTCCCAGGTCAGAACAGCTCAGGTGATGAGGTGTTTGGTGAGCACGGTAGCTGTGACTTATCACCTCCCGCATCCCTGCAGCTCAGTTTTCCGTTTTCTGGGTGTACAACTGGCTCACCTTCTCAGGTGGATGTTGACAGTCCAGAACCCCAAGAAGTCTTAGTTAGCAAAGAAGCCTGCTTGCAGTTTGGTAGATAATGTCTCTCTGGGGCTGCGATTGCCCTCTTCTGGCTCTGGCTGCCTGTCACTGGAGGGGGATGGTCTGCTGTGGGCTAGCTCTGTTCAGTCCTTTGTTCTGTGAGCGGGCCTGCTGGTGTCTTAGGTTAGGGCTTTTTGCGTGGTAGTTATCCCACAGTCTGGTTTGCTAGCCCAAATTAGTTCCCTCAGGTTGCCCTCAGGGCATTCAGACCCGGTCCTTACTCTAAGCAATGCAGCCCATGCCTCCCTACCCAGCCCCCTCTTGCTAGTGCTGGGTGCAGGCGTCTGCGCTGCCTCTCTGCTGGGGGAGTTACCGTTGGGCTCGTAATCTGTGGGTTTTAATTATTTATTTATTTTTCCCAACGATTATGTTGCCCTCTGTGGTTCCAAGGCTCGCCACAGACTCGGCAGTGAGAGTGTTTCCTGGTGTTTGGAAACCTCTCTTTTTAAGACTCCCTTCCTGGGATGGAGTTCTGTCCCTACCTCTTCTGTCTTTTATATTTTTTCCCACCTCCTTTTGAAGACACTGAGCTGCTTTTCTGGGTGCCTGATGTCCTCTGCTGGCATTCAGAAGTTGTTTAGTGGAATTTACTCAGCGTTTAAATGTTCTTTTGATGAATTTGTGGGGTAGAAATTGGTCTCTCCGTCCTATTCCTTGGCCATCTTAGGACCGCTCCTCCTTATTTAACTTCTATGCAGAGTACATCATGAGAAACGCTGGGCTGGAAGAAGCACAAGCTGGAATCAAGTTTGCCAGGATAAATATCAATAACCTCAGATATGCAGATGACACCACCCTTACGGCAGAAAGTGAAGAAGAACTAAAGAGCCTCTTGATGAAAGTGGAAGAAGAGAGTGAAAAAGTTGGCTTAAAGGTCAACATTCAGAAAACTAAGATCATGGCATCTGGTCCCATCACTTCATGGCAAATAGAGGGGGAAATAGTGAAAACACTGGCAGACTTTCTATTTGGGGGCTCCAAAATCACTGCAGATGATGACTTCAGCCATTAAATGAAAAGACACTTATTCTTTGGAAGGAAAGTTATGACCAACCAAGATAGCATATTAAAAAGCAGAGACATTATTTTGCCAACAAAGGTCCATCTAGTCTAGGCTATGGTTTTTTCTGTAGTCATGTATGGATTTGAGAGTTGGACTATAAAGAAAGCTGAGTGCCAAAGAATTGATGCTTTTGAACTGTGGTAGTGGAGAAGACTCTTGAGAGTCCCGTGGACTGCAAGGAGATCCAACCAGTCCATCCTAAAGGAGATCAGTCCTGGGTGTTCATTGGAAGGAATGATGCTGAAGATAAAACTCCAATATTTGGCCACCTGATGCGAAGAGCTGACTCATTTGAAAGGACCCTGTTGCTGGGAAAGATTGAAGGAAGGAGGAGAAGGGGACGATAGAAGATGAGATGATTGGATGGAATCACTCACTTAATGGACATGAGTTTGAGTAAATTCTGGGGGTTGGTAATGGACAGGGAGGCCTGGCATGCTGCAGTCCGTAGGGTCACAAAGAGTCAGACATGACTGAGTGACCGAACTGAACTTAACTGATGGATATTTTCAATTATTGGTTTAGGTTTTATGTTATGAGATAACAAATCCAATACTTCTTAGGTAGTTCTATTTTCTCAGTAGTTCAACTAATATTTCTTGAGCACATGCTATGTCCAAACACTTCCAGCCACTGGTGATACAATGATGAATTGATTCTCTCACCTCAGGGAACTAATGGAAAAAGGAATGATATTATTCTCCTGGTCCAAGCTGAAAGATCATCCCTAGAGAATATATTATTCTTTTGCTTGATTTTCCCCATGTTTCTGTTTGTGGTATGAAGAAATTGGGAATCAGCCCATTGGTGGGTTTTAACCACTGCTTTTGATTCCAGTTTCTACAGAGATGACTTTCAGTGCTGGAAGAGGAAGTGCAGTCTCATCTTGTCTCATTTTTTTCTTCTATTTAAGAAGGAAAAATTATCCAGAGATCTTAACACTTCTCGAAGTCATACAGAGCCAGGAGCCCCTGGTCTGTATGGGTTATTTTTTTAGGTCTTACTGGGTTATTTTCACAGCATTAACCATATAGAGAACTTAAAAGAGCAAAAATGACACAAATGCAACACCACCATTTGGTCCTCATCTGGAGAATAACTCCTATTAATGGGTCACTGGGCAATATTTGGTGGTGGCATTTTTTCTGCCAGGCTGTTCCCTAGCAAGTCTCACCTTTATGTGCCAAGCCACAGAGCTCTCCTGAGTCATACAGCTGGTTCAATGGGACTTCAGGATGCTTTTAATTTCATAAGGAAGGCAATAAAAGCCAGAGAAAAGTGGGAGAAGGAAGATGAAAGTAACATGCTGAGGGAAGGCTGCTCTGAGTTGATAAACCATATAGATCTTTCCCAAAAGGAAAGACAAAGGCTTGTAACATTTAGTTGCTTAGGACTAAGCAACCAACATTTATTTAGGGGTTCTGGATCTCTCTCTGAAGCACAAAGTTCTGCGATGAAGCCCAGGACTTAAATGGTCAAACTGTTTGGGCCCCAGCTCTGTCACTAACCAGCTGCCTGAATCCTGCTCAAGATACGTCAATCTTCTGAACCTCAGATTCCTAATCTGTATACAGAGTGTGGTTGTCTGACTGAGAGTGTGGATGTGAGGATGAAAAGGGGTCATTAAATATGCTTTACAAAGTTCGGTGCTTTTTCCATTCCTGAACTGGCTATCCATGAACTTCTGAAAAATCAGCTCCCTTCCCCCATGTCATAAAGCACGTGTATATATAATGCAAAATATTTAGATAGGAAGATTGAGTGGTTATGATTCACTGAGGTTGATTTTTCTAGAAACTGGACAGTTAATGTTTTGGCACAGCTTTGAAGCCTGCATCTGGGTCCTGGGTGGGATGAGACACTTTTAATCCACCTCAGAAAGCTCTTGCTTGAAGGCAGCAGGAGCATGTGCTCTTCTCAGAGCGATATGAAATAATCACCCACTGGCACAGTTAGCTCATCTCCTCTCTAGCTCAAAAACATCGCCAGTTTTGATTGCCAAGTAGGGGAGGGAGGGAAAGTAGCCTAAATCACGAGTCCAGGTGTCTATACACACAAATCCACTTCTGCATTTCTGAGATGCTTGCCATGTTTTGCTGTGCATGCTTCCTCAGCCTCAAACACTCTGGCTCCCTGAGAGAACTATGTAAAGTCAGGGTGAGCTCCCAGCCTGAAAGTCTGAAAGGTTACTTAAACTGGCAGTAGACCAGGCTGATATGCTTATGCTTATGTCAATGCACCTATGGATCTGGGAAGTGAATTTTAGGTGGAATAGAATGGCTTGTATTTTCATGCGTAGCTGTGTTTTGATTCAGGGAAAAAAAAATTATAGAAGATTTTCAAGCTAATTAAGCAATGCTCAGTTAAGACTTTAAACTATGGAGTGCCTTGTGTTTATTTTATGCAGGAAAAGTGATATAGAAACATAATGGGTTTGTTTAAAAAACTTAAAAGAAGAATCTACAAGGAAAACAAGATGCCAGAATAGAAGGACTCAAGCTTACCTCCTCTCCCAAAATCACCAAAATCACAACTAACTGCTGAACAACAATGACAAAAAGACTAGAACCTATCAAAAAGACATTCTATATCCAAAGACTAAGAGGAAACCACAAGATGGTAGGAGGGATACATCAGTGATCTAGTCAAATCCCATACCTGCCTGGTGGATGATCCACAAACTAGAAAATAATTATATTGCAGAAGTTATCCCACAGGAGTTAAGAGTTCTGAGTTTTACATCAGGACCCCAGTATGGGGGTTTGGCATTAGCAGGAGGAGCCCTCAGAGCATTTGGTATTGATGGTCAGCGAGGCTTGATCATAAGAAATCCATAGGATGGAGGGAAACAGAAATCCTGCTCTTGGAGGACAGATAAAGTCTATGCACACTGGGACTGAGGGAAAAAGCAGTGACTTCATAGGAGCCTGAATCAGACCTACCTGCTGGGGTGGGGGGATGTCTCCTGGGAATGTGGTGGGTGGCTGTAGCTCACTGTGAGGTCAAGGATACTGGTGGTGAAGGTACTGAGGAGTACTCCTTGGTGTGAGCTCTCTTGAAGGCTGCCATTTTGACACAATGACCTGACCCCAACCCAACAACCATGTAGGCTCCATTGCTGGGATGTCTCAGGCCAAACAACCAACAGGGTGGGACCATCACCCCACCCATAAGCAGATAAACTGCCTAAAGTCTGCTAAAGTCTTCCTGAGCCCATAACTAGCTCTACCATACCCCTTGACATGACCCTGTGACCAGAGGGACAAGACCTAGCTTCACTCCAAAGTGAGCAGACACCATTTCCTCCAACCAGGAAGCCTGCACAAGCCTCTAAGATCAGCCTCACCTACCACAAGCCAGACACCAGAAGCAAGAGGGGAATGGAGACTACAAACACACAGAACACTAGACAAAATGAGATGACAGAGAAATATGTTCCAGATGAAGGAACAAGATAAAGACCCCAGAAGAGCAACTAAGTGAGGTGGAGATAGGCAATCTACCTGAAAAAGAATCCAGAGTAAAGATAGTAAAGATGACTCAAGATCTCAGAAAAAGAATAGAGGCACAGATGGAGAAGATATAAGAGATGCTTAACAAAGAGTTAGAAGATGTAAAGAACCAACACAGTTAAACAATACAATAACTGAAATGAAGAAATGCTATAAAGAATCAATAGCAGATTATATGAGTCAGAACAACAGATAAGTGAGCTGGAAGACAAAATGGTGGATTTCATTGCAGTAGAACAGGGTATAGGAAAAAGAATGAAAATAAATGAGAGAAGTTTAAAAGACTTCTGCACCAACATTCACATTATAGGGGTCCCAGAAGGAGAAGAAAGAGAGAAAGAGCCTGAGAAATTTTTTGAAGAGATAATAGTTGAAAACTTCTTTAACATGGGAAAGAAACAGTTCATGCAAGTTCAGGAAGTGCAGAGAGGCTCACATGGGAGAAAACCAAGTAGGAAAATGCCAAGACATGTATAATCAAGTTGACAAAAATTAAAGACAATGGCAAATATTAAAAGCAATAAGGGAAAAGCAAAAAAAGAAAGAAAAACAGAAAGGGACACTCATAAGGTTATTGGGGTTTTTCAGCAGAAACTCTGCAAGCCTGAAGGGACTGGCATGACAAATTTAAAGTGATGAAAGGGAAAATCCTACAACTCAAGAATACTGTAACCAGCAAGACTCTTATTCAGATTCCACAGAGAAATCAAGAGTTACAGACAAGCAGAAGATATGAGAATTCACCACCACCAAACCAGGTTTACAACAAATGCTAAAAGGTGGAAAAGAAAATCCCACAACCAGAAACAAGAAAATTATGAATGGAAAAGCTCACTGGTAAAGATAAACATACAGTAAAGGTAGAAAGTTGTTCCACACACAAATATGATATCAAAACTAACAATTGTAAGAAGAGGACAGTACAAAAGCAGGATATTGAAAATGCATTTGAAATTGAAAGACAGCAACATAAAATAATCTTGTATGTCTATATACAGACTGCTGCATCAAAACCTCATAGGAACTGCAAACTAAAATTCCACACCAGATATATACACATACAAAAAGAAAAAAGAATCCAAACACTAAAGACAGCCACCAAATCACAAGAAAAAAGAACAAAAGAGGAAGAAAAAAGACTACAAAAAGAAATCCAGAACAAAATGGCAAAACATACATATCAATAATTATCTTGAATATAAATGGATCAAATACTTGAACCAAAAGACAGAGACTGGCTGACCAGATTAAAAAAAAAACAAACCCGTATATATGCTGTCTACAAGACAACCACTTCATATCTAGGGATACACAGAGATTGAAAGTGAGGGGATGGAAAAGCTATTACATGCAGGTAGAAATCAAAGTAGGAGTAGCAATATTCATATCAAACAAAATAGATGTTAAAATAAAGATTGTTACAAGAGACAAAGAAGAACTACATAATGATCAAGGGTCAATCTAGAAAGAAGATATAACAGTTGTAAATATACATGCACCCAATATGGGAGCACCTCAATATATAAGGCAAATGTTAACAGCCATAAAAGGAGAAATAGACAGTAACATAATAACAGTGGGAGACTTGAACACCTCACATACACAAATGGACAGATCATCCAGACAGAAAATCGGTAAGGAAACACAAGATTAAATGACACATTAGACCAGATGGACTTAATTGATATTTATAAAGCATTCTATCCAAAGGCAGCAGAATACACATTCTTTTCAAATGCACATGAAACATTCTTCAGGAGAGAGCACATGCTGGGCCACAAAGAAAGCATGGGTAAATATAAGAAAGTTGAAATCAGTTCAAGTATCTTTTCCAACTGTAACACTATGAGTTAGAAATCAACTACAAGAAAAAAAAACTATAAAAAAGGGGGGGGCAGGGCTAAAAATATGCTATACAACAACGAATGGATCACTGAAGAAATCATAGAGGAAGTCAAAAAATATCTAGAGACAAATGAAAATGAAAACATGATGATCCAAAACCTATGGGATGCAGCAAACACAGTTCTAAGAGGGAAGTTTATAGCAATAAAATCTTATTTTAGAAAACAAGGAAAATCTCAAATAAACAACCTAACTTTACACCTGAAGCAACTACAGAAAGAAGAACAAACAAAACCCAAAGTTAGTAGAAAGAAAGAAATCAAAGACAAGAGAAAAAAACAGATGAAAGAGAGACAAAGAAAACAGTGGAAAAGATCAATGAAAGTAAAAGCTGGTTCTTTAAAAAAGATAAGCAAAATTGATAAACCTTTAGCCAGACTCATCAAGAAAAAAAGGAAGAGGGCTCAAATCAATAAAATTGGAAATGATAAAAAAAGAGAAATTAAAACGGACACCACATAAATACAAAGAATCATAAGAGACTACTAAAAACAGCTATATGCCACTAAAATGGACACCCTAGAAGAAATGGAGAAATTCTTCAAAAGGTACAATCTCCCAAGACTGAAACAGGAAGAAATAAAAAATATGAACAGAACAATCACAAATACTGCAATTGAAACTACACTTTAAAAACTTCCAACAGGGACTTCCCTGGTGGCACAGTGGATGGAATTTGCCTGCCAATGCAGGGGCCATGGGTTTGATCCTGGGAAGATTCCACATGCTGCAAAGCAACTAAACCTGTTTGCCACAACTACTGAACCCATGCTCTAGAGCCTGCAAGCCACAACTACTCAGCTTATGTGCTGCATCTACTGAAGCCTGTGCACCCTAGCACCTGTGCTCTTCAATGAGAGAAGCCACCACAGTGAGAAGCCTGAAAACTGCAATGAAGAGTAGCCCCCCCTTGCTACAGCTAGAGAAGGCCCACACAAATCAATGAAGACCTGGTACAGCCAAAAATAAAATAAGTAAAAAGTGAAAATTTTAAAAAATCTTCCAACAAACAAAAGTCTAAGACCAGGTGGCTTCAAGGGCAAATTCTATCAAGGGGAGAAGAGTTAACATCTATCATTCTGAAATTATTCCAAAAAAAAAATGGCAGAGGAAGGAACACTCTCAAACTCATTCTATGAAGCCACCATCAGTTCAGTTCAGTCGCTCAATCATGTCTGACTCTTTGCAACCCTGTGGACCGCAGCATGCCAGGTTCCCTGTCCATCACCAGCTCTTGGAGCTTGCTCAAGCTCATGTCTATCAACTCAGTGATCTCATCCTCTGTTGTCCCCTTCTCCTCCTGCCTTCAATCTTTCCCAGCATCAGGGTCTTTCCCAATGAGTCAGTTCTTTGCATCAGGTGGCCAAAGTATTGGAGCTTCAGCATCAGTCCTTCCAATAAATATTCAGGACTGATTTCCTTTAGGATTGACTGGTTTGATCTCCTTGCAGTCCAAGGGACTCTAAAGAGTCTTCCCCAACACCATAGTCGGAGGCCACCATCAACCTGATATTAAAACCCAGCAGATACCACAGAAAAGAAAATTACAGGCCAATATCACTGATGAGCATAGATTAAATTGTCCTCAACAAAATAGTAGCAATCCAAATTCAACAATACATTAAAAGGGTCATTCATAATAATCATGTGGGATTTATCCCAGGGATGCAAGGATTTTGTAATATCTGCAAATCAATCAGTGTGATACACCACATCAACAAACTGAAGAATAAAACCCACATGATCACCTCAATAGATGTAGAAAAAGCTTTTTGACAAAATCCAGACGCTTCTTTATGACAAAAACTCTCTAGAAAGTGGGAATAGAGGGAACTTACTTCAATGTAACAAAGACAATATATAACAAACCCACAGCTAACATCATTCTCAATGGTGAAATGTTAAAAGCATTTCCTCTAAGATTAAGAATAAGACAGGATGTCCACTCTCACCACTTTTATTCAACACAGTTTTAGAAGTCTTAACCATGACAGTCAGAGAAGGAAAAGAAATAAAAGCGATCCAAATTGGAAAAGAAAAAGTAAAACTGTCACTGTTTTCAGATGACATGATACTACAGATAGAAGATCCCAAAGATGCCACCAGAAAACTACCCCAAATAGACAAAGCAATCTTGAGAAAGAAAAATGAAGCTGGAGGAATTAGGCTCCCTGACTTCAGACTATGCTATAAAGTTTCAATAACAAAAATACTATGATATACTGACACAAAAACAGAAATATAGATAACTGGAACAGGATAGAATGCCCAGAAATAAACCCATGCACAAATGGTCAGTCTATGACAAAGGAGGCAAGACTATACAATGGAGAAATGACAGTCTCTTCAGTAAGTGGTGCTGGGAAAACTGGACAGCTACAGGCAAAAGATGAATTATAACACTCTCTAACACCATATGCATATATAAACTAAAAATGGATTGAAGACCTCTATGGAAGACCAGATTCTATAAAATTCTCAGGAAAACATAGCAGAACTCTCTGACATAAATTGCAACAATATCTTTTTGGATCCACCTCCTAGAGTAATGAAAATAAAAACAAACAAAAAATGGGAGCTAATTAAACTTAAAAGCTTTTGGACAGCAAAGGAAAGCATAAACAAAAAGACAACCAACAGAATGGAAGAAAATATTTGCAAACAAAGCAACTGACAAGGGATTAATCTCCAAAATATACACACAGCTCATAAAGCTCAACCTCAAAAAAACAACCAACCCAATGAAAAAATTGAGCAGAATATTTAAGTAGACATTTCTCCAATGAAGACATACAGATAACCAAAAGGCACATGAAAAGACACACAACATCACTAATTGTTAGAAAAATGCAAATCAAACTATTAATACATCACACAGGTCAGAATATATCATCAAAAAATGTACAAACAATAAATGCTGTGTAGACAGTGTAGAAAAAAGGGAACACTTCTACACTGTTGGTAGGAATGTAAATTGGTACAGCCATTATGGAAAATAGTATAGAGGTTCCTTAAAAACTGAAAATAGAATTACCATATGATCCTACAGTCCTGCTCTTGGGTACACATACAGAGAAAAGCATTAGTTAGAAAAGATCCATGCACTCCAGTGTTCAGTAGCACTATTTCCAAAAGTCAAGACATAGAAGTAACATAAATGTCCATTAACAGAGGAATTTACAAAGAAGATATGGTACAAAGAAGATGGGATATTACCTAATTACCTAGCCATAAAAAAGAAGGAAATAATACCATTAGCAGCAACATGGATGGACCAAGAGAGTACTATACTAAGTGAAGTAGATCAGACAAAGACAAATATCATGTAATGTCACTTATATGTGTAATCTAAAAATATGAACTTATTTACAAAACAGAAATAGACCCATAGACTTAGAAAACAAAGCTTATGTTTACCAAACAGGAAAGGAGCGGCAGGAGGGATAAATTAGGAGACTGGGATTAATATATATATATAGTGAAGTGAAGTCGCTCAGTCGTGTCCGACTCTTTGCGACCTCATGGACTGTAGCCTACCAGGCTCCTCTGTCCATGGAATTCCAGGCAGTAGTCCTGGAATGGATTGCCATTTCCTTCTCCAGGGGATCTTCCCAATCAACAGTGACTTACTGTATAGCACAGGGAATGCAATACTCTGTAATAACCTATGAAAAAACTCTGAAAAAGAATAGATATATGTATAACTGAATCACTTTGCTGTATATCTGAAACTAATAAAACATCATAAATCAACTATGAAAGTGAAAGTCTTAGTCCCTCAGTCGTGTCCCACTCTTTGAGACTCCATGGGCTGTGGCTTCTCTGCCCACAGGATTCTCCAGGCAAGAACACCATGCAGTGGGTTGCCATTTCCTTCTCCAGGGGATCTTCCTAACCCAGAGGTTGAACCAGGGTCTTCTGCATTGCAGGCGGATTCTTTACCACCTGACTCACCAGGGAAGCCCCAGTAGAGTTCTCTAAAATGACTGATAAGAAAGCTTTAAATTTTAAGTGTATTAACCCTCTGTTGTGGCTGCTCTCAATTTTATACAATTAATCATTCACGATAATTTTAATTATGATTTATGATAGACAGAATTTTAGTTACGTGGCTAAATCTAAAGGTTATCTTTTATTGTTCATTCTCTGCATTTGTAATCCAGAACATGAAGTACTTGCCATATTTCCTTCTATTTATTTTATGGTTTTATGTTTTACATGAAACTCAAAATCTATTTGGAATTTATATTGACATGTAGTGGCAAGGTGAAATCTCACCTGACTCTTTTCTGAATACTAACTTGCCATCTCAGACTGATTCCTTTCTGTCTTATAATGTCTCCTTATCACCTGCCAACTTCCTAAATACCAATACTTGTTCTCCAGTGGACAAGCATGAGAACACAGCAGGGAGACCAACTTGGCCAAGGTCAGCAAGAGCAAGCTAGTGAACAGCACAGTGAAGATCTCAGTTCACCTCTTACCATGCCCCAACTGCCCTAAAGTAATGTCAGCTCTCTTAAGTCCGCATCTAAAAGTTTTAAAAACATAACTAAATTAACAACCTTCCCAACAAGCTGATTTATATTAAGGGGAAGTAATTTGATATGCTCATCAAATCTCATCAGTTAGAGAACCAGATTTCTGCTTTTGGTGGGGGAGGGCTCTCAGAGAGCCCTCGAGTGTATATTTTGGAGACCACCAGAACAACACACACAGACAGATGTGTGAGGGATGCATCTGTACATTAAGACCAGTTCACAGCCTGGAAAGCAGCCCAGCATCTCTTTGATAACCAGCAGGCTTCCTGAGCTGTAGACCATATAGATGGGTTTCCTTTAATCTAGAGTTGTTGTCCATAGGCTAGGAGATGTCTATAAAGTCCATGAAATTATATGCAAGTGTGTATTTGTGGAGATTTTTTTCTGGGGAGAGGATTGTTAAAACCTTCATTAAAATCTATGGGTTAGCAAGGTTTCTGTTCTTAGAGACTATTCTAAGTTTCAAAGACTAAGGTTAAGTCCATGGACCTGTGACCTACTGACCACTTGACAAGTTCTAGGAACATAATGTCACATATGCTCCATTTAAACTCCTCCCACCAAATGGAATCCTTTTGCACTGTTGGTGGGAATGTAAACTGATACAGCCACTATGGAGAACAGAATGATGACTGCTTTAAAAACTAGGAATAAAAAACTACCATATGACCAGCCATCCCACTAGTGGGCATATACTGAGAAAACCATAATTGAAAAATAGACATGTACCCCAGTCTTCACCGCAGCACTATTTACAAGAGCCAGAACATGGAAGCAACCTAGATGTCTGTCAACAGATGAATGGATAAAGAAGTTGTGGTACATATATGCAATGGAATATTACTCAGCCAAAGAAAAGAAAGAATTTGAATCAATTCTAGTGAGGTGGGTGAGCCTATAGCCTGTTATTCAGAGTTAAATAAGTCAGAAAGAGAAAAATATCAAATATTGATGCATATATATGGAACCTAGAAAAATTGCAGGACAGGAATAGAGACATAGACATAGAGAACAGACTTATGGACACAGTGGGGACAGGAGAAGACTTACGGACACAGTGAGGGCAGGAGAAGATGGACAAATTGAGAAAGTATCATTGAAATATATGCATTACCATATGTAAAATAGACACCTAGTGGGATGTTACTGTGTAACACAGGGAGCTCAGCCTGGTGCTCTGAAACAACCTAGAGGGGTGAGATGGGGTGGGGGATGGGAGGAAGGGTCAAGAAGGAGGGAAACATGTATATACCTATGGCTGATTCATGCTGATGTATGGCAGAAACCAACACAACATTGTAAAGCAATTATCTTCCAATTAAAAGAAATAAGTTAAAAAAAAAAATTCCTCTCACTATTTCTCAACTTTCTCTTCTTTTCTCCATACAGCTAGAATTCTACAAGTTCAGCATTCCGCCCATAAGATCACCTGCCAATCTTAGGACTAAGACTCAGAATAAAGGCTCATCAGACATATTAAAAGGTGTGAGGCTAAAAGAAAAGAGTGGAAGGACTTCCCTGGCAGTCTAGTGATTGACTCCACACTTCCAATGCAGGGGGTAAGAGTTCAGTTCCTGGTTGGGGAACTAAGACCCCACATGCCAAGCGGTGTGGCCAAAAGAGAGAGAGAGAGAGGAAGGTCGGGGGAAAGCTTGCTGATTTCCACTGGGAACCATTTGGATTAGGACATCTGCATTTTAGCAGGATTTAAGTGGAGTGCCGAAGAATTGATGCTTTTGAACTGTGGTGTTGGAGAAGACTCTTGAGAGTCCCTTGGACCGCAAGGAGATCCAACCAGTCCATTCTAAAGGAGATTAGTCCTGGGTATTCTTTGGAAGAAATGATACTAAAGCTGAAACTCCAGTACTTTGGCCACCTCATGCAAAGAGTTGACTTATTGAAAAGTCTCTGATGATGGGAGGGATTGGGGGCAGGAGGAGAAGGGGACGACAGAGGATGAGATGGCTGGATGGCATCACCGCCTCGATGGATGTGAGTCTGAGTGAACTCCGGGAGTTGGTGATGGACAGGGAGGCCTGGCATGCTGTGATTCACGGGGTCACAAAGAGTCGGACATGACTGAGCGACTGAACTGAACTGAAGCATTCCTTATCATGTTTCTCAAATGCCCAAGAGGAGTGCAATCACATGCCTTTTATATAATATTTCTATAAACAATTATATGGCTAAACATTATTTTGGAGAGTCTAACCAATTAAATAAGGAAAGAAAAAGAAGTCATTAAAATAATACCAAAAGAAGAAATAGAAACATAACACAGATGATATTATATACACAGAAAAGTCAAGGAAGTAAAATTATCAACTAAAGAACTATCAAGCTAAAGAACTTGTCAAATATATACAAACATCAATATGACCCATGCTAATTACACTAATTAGGCACTATTCTCAACAATAACAACTGCAACAAAATATTTAGGAAGCACATGAAAGCTTTGGGTCTATAAAGAGATGTGCCATGCTCACACTGTAAAGATATCAATTCTCCCCAGGTCTAGTTCACAGATTTCCTAGACCATAATTCCTGGGTTTTACTTATTTCTGTCTTCTCAGGACCTAGCCCATAGCAGGCACCCAATAAATATTGTTTGGATAAGCATGTGAGCTCCATATCAATCAAAATCCTAAATTAATTTTTCTAAGAACTAGAAAAGTGATGCCAAAATTCACTTTTAGACAGAAACAGGAAAGAATAACTGAAAAAGAAGAGCTCACGGAAACTATGTGTACCAGATTCAAAACATGCTACAGATCAACAGTTAGTAAAACAGTGTGGCACTGGTGTGCACATACATACAGGCACACTAAAGACATAAATCAGTGGAAAAGAAAGTGCAATTGAAAAAGTAGATGTAAGAATTATATGTTTTAAAAAAAGAGAAAAGCATTATAAAACACTGGGAAAGCCAAGTATCATGGTGTTATATATTTCTGTAAACAACATCTAACCGTACACCTCTTCCCTTCACCTCAAGCATCATGCTGTTAAATGTGTTTTCAAGTCAGTCCCCAGGGCCCCTGTCTTAGCTCTGGTCACCACCACTTCTCTCAGTCTGTTCCATAACTTCCTAGCTAGTCTCCTTTCACCTTCTCCTCTTTCCCTTCCTCCACTTGCTGCCAGAGTTGTCTTCCTAAAGCACTCACTGAGTTTTCTCAACCTTCTGCATATAAGGGCTCCCCAGATCCACTGCAATGGTTTCCAAAGCTGGAACAGAAGTCTTTCCAAAGATGGTCTTCCACAGAAGAGAACAAAAGCCAATCAATACTACCTGACTTCAAAAAGTTGGGTGGTTGTGGTCGTGGGTGATCATGTGTTTGAGTTCTGCCATATTGGGGTTGTTTGGGGATTATTATTAATCCTAGCATGTCCAGAAATGCAAAAGCAGTGTGAGTACTGAAAAGGTCATAAGAGAGGATGAACAAGTATAATGGAAAGTAAAGAAACTAAAAGCCACACTGTGGGAAATAATGCCTCAATAGACTTTCCATGTCAGCAAAATTGTCTATTCAGGGGTAGATGGTCACGCATTTACACGAGGTGAAGAAAATTGAGTACACTGGTTTTAAGGCTTCTTAAAGCTTTGGAGAACTAGTTTACTTCTCCTGCTGTACGGAAATGCATCCAGGGACTTGCGAATTGAAATATCACAGTCATTCTGGACTTGAGATCATGTGGATCTACACACAACCTTTCTCAAGCTAATTTGAAAATTAGAGATGGGTAGAGTTTTACCACTGTTAAGAGTCAGATATAGTTATCTTTTTCCAATTTGTAGACAAAAAAATACGACATAAAGAATGCATTTTCCAGGGTTTTAGGTTTGTGCTATGAATTTTTCTTCTCTCTTGGAATTCTTAATCACCCGTCATCTCTTCCTGCCTGTTATCAAAACTGCTAAAGTATCACATGTCAGAGAAGCTTCACTGAGCCCCCAGCACATCTTAGAGACCTCAGCCTGAGCCCCTGCTCCATCTACCCTAGCACTCACCACAGCTAGTGAAGGAGAAATATCTGGTGTATTTCCCCAAGGTACAGTTGGGCATGGGTTCAAGTGGCCACTCCAGAGCATGCATCTGAAAGTATCCAATGACCATGTGAAATCCAAGCTGGTAGATGTGTAAATGGTCACGCTGACAGGTAACAGGTAGCTGGGAGTTGCCTACAAGAATTTCTGTGTAGTTCTGACCATTTATATATTTAAGTGTTTATATTTATTTCAGAATTTGTTTACTTAGTCTACAATTTATGATTTAAACTCTAGGAGGTAAAAACTTGGCTAACCCATGTGGAAGAACACTGAGAAACTATAGAAGAAATGCTGATGAAACATTAAAAGAGAGATTAAATTGACTACTAGATTAGGCTATTGATAAGGAAAACACCTGAAAAAGAATTGAGGGAAAAGAGAGGAAGAGAAACATCTTAGGACTAATTAACAGGAAGAGGCCTATGCAAATAATCAGCTCTGAAATATCAAGACACAGGAAGATAATCTTACAACCCAGAGGGCTGAGGTGAACTGAACATTGTTTTCATATCATTTGCTACAAATAGGCTCTACCTATTCAAAATCAAGATATGGCATTAATATTTCCTTACTAACACCTAAAATCCACTAGAATAGGTACAAGTGGCTGTATTCAAATTATTTGTTTGTGTTCCCACTCAAGTTCCTAGGCATCAGTTATATTTTTAACCCCAGTCCCTAGCATTTGACAGGTTCTCAATCACATTGGATATTCCCAGGTGGCACAATGGTAAAGAAGCCATTTTCCAAAGCAGGAGACACAAGTTTGATCCCTGGGTCAGGAAGATCATCTGGAGGAGGATATGGCAACCCATTCTAGTATTCTTGCCTGGAGAATCCTACGGACAGAGGAGCCTGGTAGGCTTCATCCATAGAGTTGCAAAGAGCTGGACACAACTGAAGCAACTTAGCACACACACACAATACACATTGGTTGAGTTGAATTGATAATCAAACAATGAAATTGACAATCAACCATTAATTCCATGGCAATTAAACACACAAATGACATACAGAAAACTTGAATGTATAAGGAAACACAAATATAGTGATAATGGTCATTTCAACCTTTAGTGGAAAAAATTAAAATAAGTAATGAATTTTAAAAAAGACAACATCTGGAATTCCCTAGTGGTCCAGTGGTTAGGAGTCCACCTACCAATGCAGGGGACATGGGTTTGATCCCTGGTCTGGGAAAATTCCACGTGCCAAGAAGCAACTAAGCCACAACTATTGAAGCTCATGCACCTAATGCCTATGCTCTGCAATTAAAGAAGCCACCGCAACCAGAAGCCTGCACACCTCAATGAAGAGTAGCCCCCACTCGCCACCACTAGAGAAAGCTTGTGCACAGCAACAAAGACCCAGCACAACCAAAAATAATTAATTTAAAAAATAAGATGTCTAGGGCTAAGGGGGTGTTGGTGATACATGGCATTCATCATGCCGTGCATGGTGATGTGCATTCTGGGGCACATACTTGCTGTAAATGTACTGCAAACGAAATGACTGCACTGTCATGTAAGCAGGCAATTTGCAGTACAGGCCTGCCTGCTCAGTCACTCAGCTGTGTCCAACTCTTGTGATCCTATGTAGTGCAGCCTGCCAGGCTCCTCTGTCCATGGAATTTCCCAGGCAAGCATACTGGAGTGGGTTCCCATGTTCTTCTCCTATAGAAAAAAAGAAGAGAAAAATATAATCCATAGTCTCTTGCTGTGTGTGTGCATGCTAAGTTGCTTCAGTCATGTCTGACTCTTTGCGGCCCTATGGACCATAGCCTGCCAGGCTCCTCTGTCCATAGGATTCTCCAGGCAAGAATACTGGAGAGGGTTGTCATGCCCTTCTCCAGGGAATCTTCCCAACCCAGGGATTGAACCCACGTCTCTCATGTCTCCTGTATGACAGGTGGGTTCTTTACCACTAGTGCCGCCTATGGACCATCCTCTCTAGGGCTTTCCTCCATCTTTGCTGCAGGCTTTTCACTTTGATCTCCATTGTGGGCTTCCTTTTACCATGTGCCATTAAAGATGCCTTCAAGACTTGACCTTGGCTCCTTTCTCACCACACGCCATCCAGGGCATCTCCTTGGCATCCATGGCCTTGCTCCTTCCTGGATGTCTATGACCCTTGAAGTCCATAATCAGCCAGAACTGTTTCCAGAGCTCCAGGTACTTAGACCTCACACCTCTTTTCATTGTTCTTATTTATTGCTAATCAAACCCACCTTGTTTTCAAAAGAACTTATGATATCAAGGTGGATTATAAAAATACATTTAAAAAGCTACATAAAGGCAATATGTAATGGCAAAATCCATGTGAAGATAAAAATGAAGGCAATTAAAAAATAATGGAAGAGTTTTTTCACAAGGTCTGTTTAGAAAATTTGTACATAGTTGCTTGATCTGTATCATATTTGTCTTTGAACTTGCTACTAGCCATTGCAAAAAGAGAAACAGAAGTTCATCAGTTCAGTTCAGTTCAGTGGGTCAATCGTGTCTGACTCTTTGCAACCCCATGGACCACAGCATGCCAGGCCTCGCTGTTCATCACCTACTCCCGGAGTATACTCAGACTCATGTACACTGAGTCAGTGATGCCATCCAGCCATCTCATCCTCTGCCATCCCCTTCTCCTCTTGCCTTCAATCTTTCCCAGCATCAGGGTCTTTTCAAATGAATCAGTTCTTCGAATCAGGTGGCCAAAGTATTGGAGTTTCAGCTTCAGCATCAGTTCTTCCAATGAATATTCAGGACTGATTTCCTTTAGGATGGACTGGTTAGATCTCCTTGCAGTGAAAGGGACTCTCAAGAGTCTTCTCCAACACCACAGTTCAAAAGCATCAATTCTTCAGTGCTCAGCTTTCTTTATAGTCCAACTCTCACATCCATACATGACTACTGGAAAAACCATAGTTTTGACTAGATGGACCTTTGTTGGCAAAGTAATGTCTCTGCTTTTTAATATGCTGTCTAGGTTGGTCATAACTTTTATTCCAAAGAGCAAGCATCTTTTAATTTCATGGCTGCAGTCACCATCTGCAGTGATTTTGGAGCCCCTCAAAATAAAGTCTGTCATTTTTTCCACTGTTTCCCCATCTGTTTGCCATGAAGTGATGGGACCAGATACCATGATCTTAGTTTTCTGAATGTTGAGTTTTAAGCCAACTTTTTCACTCTCCTCTTTCACTTTTATCAAGAGGCTCTTTAGTTCATGTCAAATTAAAACAATACGTCTATAGCAAATTTGTTGTTCATGAGTAGCAAAAATCTTCCTAGTAAGCAGAACTGAAAGCAAATTCTCTAGTGAATTTTAATCAATAAAAAACTTGCAATGTAATGATTAGTATCCTCAATAACATTCTAAAGGTAATTACAAAAATGAGAGACCTAATACTGTTTCTAAAAATTTTCTACAATAGTCAGTGGAATAACATATAAAATAATTCCAGAATAAATCAAGATGGTACAAACCAAGAATGCAGATCTGATGATTTGACTTGAGTCAAGGATAAGGAATATTATATACTTTGCAAAATTTTTCTGCAAATTTTATTTTATTCAATGGAAAATTTGAAATTTATTGGTTGGCAGTGATTTTTCTAAAGTGTAAAATATTTCTTTCTTGGTAGTTAAGTGCAGACACATTTGCTTTAAAAAGCTAGACAATGAGGGTGAGAGTAAAAGTGACGACCTTTTTTGAATGTTGAAATGTAGACACTAACCTAAAGGAAGCCACTCCACTTGTTTCTGCATGGAGATGACCTGAGGGGCTAGCAATGGACAGAAAACAACCCCAGGTTCCCTTTGAACCAGGGATATGTCAGCAGGCCAGGCCTAAGGTCTCTATGCCATGGAACAATAACAAAATAATAAGGAGAACTGAGACGGTGAAGACACATTGGAGAAATGCTAAAAGTAGAATCTTCAGGACTGGGCACAGGATGGTTAAAAGAAAAAGTAGAGTCTAGAAGGACCCTTATATTAGGGAAAGACTTTCATTTTTTTGTACTTTTTTTCTTCTCACCAAATTTCCCTGGGCAAATCACCACTGATAAGGAGAAGAGAAGAGACTCAACACCAGAGGAATCAGCTGCAAGTGTCAAGGTGCCTAGCAGAGCAAATGACCAAAGAAGGACCCTAACTGAACGTTCCTCTCTTCACGCCGTTGAGGCTGAGTGACTGCAGTCAGGAGAAAAGGCTCCTGAAGAGGGGCAGTGCCCGAGGCTGAGGTGGAAAGAGACTCGGTGAGATTCAGGACCTCCTTGAGGGAGAGCAGCCTAATGCCTCCTAAATATTGAGAGAGCTACATACTATGCTCATAAATTGGAAGCCTCGGTATTGTTAATATGTCAGTTCTCCTCAGTTTAATTTATTGATTCAGGGCAATCCTAATCAGAGTTACAACCAAGGAAATGGCAGTCTACTCTAGTATTCATGCCTGGGAAATCCCATGAGCAGAGGAGCCTGGTGGGCTACAGCCTATGGGGTCAGAAGAGTCAGACACAACTTAGTAACTAAATCACCACCATCATATTACAAATGTAAAAGCTGATTCTCAAGTTTATATAGAAAGGCAAAGGATCCAGAATAGCCAGAACAGTCTTGAAGAAGAACTAAGTTAGAGGACTCTGATTTCAAGGCTTACTATAAATCCATAGTAATCAAGACAAAATAGTACTGGCATAAAGATGGACAAATAGATCGAGGGGAAAGAGCAGAATTCAGAAATAGACTCAAATATATCTGGTCAATTGACTTTTTGCAAAAGTACCAAGGCAATGGAGGAAAAAAAAGTCTTTTCAATAGATGGTGTCACAGAGATTGGCTAAACATTTCAACAAACTAAAACTTCACCTGATAACATATTCAAATATTAATATGTGATGAATCAAATATCTAAATGTGTAAGCTGAAACTAAAATGCTTCTGGAAGAAATATATGGAAAACATTCATAAACAAGTTAGTCTCCCTAAACAAGGATATGAGAGGATATATGGTTAGAAGGTTGTCCACATGGACGAAAGAGCAGTGGCAAAGTAAAGCAGTAAAAGGAGACTGGTCATCCAGGGAAATTTATCAAATAAGCAAATGATTGAAAGAAAATTGAGTCTGAATCTTCATTTCTGGAAGAGGAATATACCAATATGGAAAGCGAGAAAACTCACTTGAACCATGTAGTGTGTTGAAGGCATTGGTGTGAACTAATGGCCGTCAGTATGGAGAGATGAATGTATACATAAATATAGAGGTAAAGTAGAGGATACTGTGTGTGGAAGAAATATATTTCATTCACTAGATCTTTTCACTTCTGAGAGGGGCTCCCATTGCCAAATCTGGGACAATTCAAATGTCAAAGTAAATAATGATAGGAATGGGTCCTAGCCCAGTGGGTAACATAAAAATGCAAGAGCCCATAGAAACTTAATAAGTTGATGAATAAGCTAAAAGTTTAATGAGAAATGGAACATTTCCATTGTCTCTTAAAACCTCTCAATAAAGCATCTTTTAATTGCAATGGGAAAACAAGTAACTTTAGAGTGGAGGAACTGCAGATACCATCTCATCCAGTGATCAAAGTCAACATCATGAGTAACAGGAAAGTTGAATTCCTGTGCCACCTAATAGGATGCAATGAGAAGAACACAGCTTCATTTCTGCAGTATTTTTGCTAAAGATGCATGAGTTTAATCATAAAGAAACATCAGACAAACCCACATTGAGAGACATTCTACAAAATAACTGGTGTGTATTCATCAGAAGTGTCAAAGTCATGAAAATCAAGGAAAGATTGAGGAATTGTTCCAGATTGAAGGAGACTAAATATACATAACTAAATGCAGTGAGTAATTCTGAACTAGAGTCTTCTGCTCAAATGTAAATTCCTGGAGAAACTGGTGAAACTTGAATGTGGTCTGCAGATACTGATACTGATTTCCTGATTTTGATTGCTATATTGTAGTTAGGCAGGAGAATATCCTTACAGGAAGAAAATGCACATTAAACATACATATATAGGATGATGGCATGTTGTGTGGGTAATGAGAGGGTAACAGGCAGGAAGGCCAGGGGTCTCCAAATGGAGAAAATAGCCTGCAAGAGTCAGACATTTTTATCTCTCTTAAGCGGCAGGAGGAAACAAACTAGCAATATTTTTTTCCTTCTCTATACAAATTTAAAGAGAGGTTTCTCTTAAAATACTGTGTTGCCATAATGACACCTGGTTTCGCCTGAAGTTAGCTATTCTTGAGCCTAGAGATAACCAATGCCTTTTTCTTATGGAAATGTTTGTCTTAAGCTATGCTAATGTACTACGCCTTTACCCCAAACTCTGTCTCCAAGTCGGTTCCGCCTCTTGGCCCAAAACCTACTTGACAAACCAGTATGTTATACTCAGATATTGTTCCCCTAATCTATGTAAATGAAACTATTTGTATGGTGGTCTGCCCTTCTTTAAGATTCAAGTTAATTATTTTATGGCCCAAGATAAACCATTTGGTGCCAAGATTATCCCAAAATGCATCTTATGGGCGAGGGGCCTGGTGCTATTCTGAATTATAAGACATTCCTTTCTTTCATTAACAGACTGCTAGTGACTATATAACATCCAGCTGAAGACTAGCAAGGGGGTACTCTTTCTGCCCCCTTCTGATGCCTATGTCAAAAGCTTTCTCTATCTCCTTTATACTTTAATAAAACTTTATTACACAAAAGCTCTGAGCGATCAAGCCTCGTCTCTGGCCCCAGATTAAATTCTTCTCCTCCGGGGGCCAAGAATCCCGGTGTATTCGTGTGATTCAACAACAACCTTTCAGTAACTTATCCTCAAATGATTCAGGAAAAGTCTTTTATATTTACTTGTATATTTTTTTGTAATTTTGAGATTATTTCAAGGAAAATATCGTAAAGGGGGAAAACTCTAGTGGAGGGGTGTGCAGAATCGTACCTGTTTTCTGTGTATGTTGGCATCTACATATGTGCCAATCTGATTGCAGGACCAGCCATATGAGGAATCAATTCCCCATTTTCTGGAACTAGAAAGATATCGAAAGGTGCTTGTTCTTTTTAGGCCTTCAGAATAAGGTATGAATATTCCTGAGATTCCTTTTTTGGGGGGGAACTTAGATAGCTCAGTTGGTGAAGAATCCACCTGCAATGCAGGAGACCCCGATTCAATTCCTGGGTCAGGAAGATGCGCTGGAGAAGGGATAGGCTACCCACTCCAGTATTCTTGGGCTTCCCTTGTGGCTCAGCTGGTAAAGAATCCGCCTACAATGCGGGAGACCTGGGTTCCATCCCTGGGTTGGGAAAATCCCCTGGAGAAGGGAAAGGCTACCCACTCCAGTATTCTGGCCTGGAGAATTCCATGGACTGTAAAGTCCATGGGGTCACAAAGAGTTGGACACAACTGAGCAACTTGCACTTTCACTTTCACTTAGACTAGGTCACCTCTGAATGAGCTTTAACTCTTTTGAAGGTAGGATAAGTCTCTCTTGACCATTTGAGAAAGTGCAGGAGTGAGGCTGAGGAGGATGAAGAGACCTAGTTCTTGGGAAAAACAGGATACTCCCAGTTGGTTATAGCTGAAGGCAGCTGTGTTGTTTATTCTTCACTTGCACCTTCCTGTTTTTCCCCCAACTCCATTCTCTTTCCTTTTCTTCCTTAATTTGTACTCCTGGAGAGCACAGCCTGATCCCTTGCCATCTAACTTCTAGTTGGGTTCTGCCAATGAGAGGTGGGCAGGATGGGGGAGTGGGAGGAGAAACTGGTTGTGGTGTTTCCTCCTTTGCACACTCCCTGCATTGGCGCTGCTTTGCTAGCAGTGGCATTTCTCCATGATTCCAACTGCTGAAAATCCCCCTGTGTGCTTCGAGCTCTTCCTGGGTTCTGGAAGGTTTCACCCTCTTCTCTGCCCTGGTCCTTTCAGGCCTTGGGGAGGTTATGGCTTTCCCAGCAATAAAGAACTCATTTCCCATAATGAAAGACAACTCCTAAGCTATATAGTGAAGAAGTGAAGTGAAGTCGCTCAGTCGTGTCCGACCCTTTTCGACCCCATGGACTGTAGCCCACCAGGCTCCTCTGTCCATGGGATTCTCCAGACAAGAATACCGGAGCGGGTTACCATTTCCTTCTCCAGGGAATCTTCCCGACTCAGGGATCAAACCCGGGTCTCCCGCATTGGAGGCAGACACTTTAACCTCTGAGCCACCAGAGAAGCCCAAAGCTATATATGATGGACTTAATAAAGAAGCTAAATAGTCTGTACAAGTGGCTTCCTTTCCTTTAAGAAGTAACTTCAAGTTAAGTGATTTTAAGAATTGATTCACTTTCCTTTATGTTTAAGCTGTATGGGGAACCTGTGTACAGAGGAAGGGAATGTGAAGGTGGACTAGATTGTTCAGTGTCTTAATGCCTCTCCCTAAGGAGGAGGATGAACCCCTGCCCTAAGATATGTAACATGTATCTGGCTCTGGATAATGAAATGGGAACAGAAAGGATGGTGCCTCAAGAAGAAGCTTTATGAGTCACTTTGTGAGTCTATCATTTTTCATTCCCCTATACCTTGAGGCCAGAATCATCCAAAGATCTGGATTTGTTACCAAGGCCAAGCTGTACTGCTCACCACATGATGGGCCAATTAATCAAGCTGAGTTGTTGTGGCAAGGAATAGTGACTTTATTCAGAAAGCCAGCAGGCCAAGAAGATGGTGGACTTGTGTCTCCAAGAACCATCTTACCAAGTTAGAGCTCAGGCTTCTTTTATACTAAAATGGGGGAGTCAAGTCAAACATTTCTTGGTTCCAGTCAGCATCCAGGAGGGACGTGTTAGTTTCTTCCTCCCTGCGGTTATTCACAATGGGCCTGGTCAGGATGTTTCCTGTGAGCTAAACAAAAGTATTTTAGCTTAATGCTCATTACCTGGGAGGCAGGGTTCCCAGAGATGGGCTGTTATAGGCAATATCCCTTAGTGAGTAACATGTAATAGAATACAAAGATTCTTCCCTATTACAATTCCCCACTGTCAGTGTCCATTCTACAATCTCGTGGGGAAAGGCACGAAGAGTTCCCGGTGATGAATATTCCTAGACTCTTTAGTCAATCCTTTATTATCTACAACTATTTGAACCCGATGAAACCTCTCAGCACTTTGCTGTCTGATTTGTCATTGAACTGGAGGTTTTGGCTCCAGTTCCCAATACATATACTAAATTCCTGTGCTACTTATGTGTACAAAATTAAACAAACTGGTTGATCCTTCTCCAGCTGCAATGAAATTACCATCTACTTTGGTTGAAGAGGCAGATATGTTGGAGGCAAGCTCATGAACAGACGTTGGTATAGTGCCCAAAGTTTTCACATAATTGGCAACTTCTAGGTCTTTTAGGGCATTTATAGATTTTCTCACCTGGATGGACACCTAGAATGGCCTACCATACACTATTTTATTTATTTATTTATTTTTTCATGCACTATTTTAAAGGGGCTTAATTTAAGCCTGCTTCTGGGAACCACTGATCTATAGCAGGGCAACTGGCAAGGCCTTATCCTTAAATTAATATTCATTTTATTGGTTTTTCCTATTGATTGTGGTCTCCAGGATGAATGTAGTTCTAATGCCCTAACCATATCAGGAGATAAAGGGTTGTAACTAATTAGAAGCTACTTATTTTAAAAACTAATAGCTTAAAACTGTCACATAAAAAAAAATGGTCCACAAAACATTCTCCTTTCCTTCTGAAGGTTTTGTGATGCATTGTTATCATTAACCAGCCTTTTACTATAAGTTAAATGGCCAATCGAGCCAACTGAGACAAACAGTTCTGACACCATTCTTCCTCCACTGATTAAGATTGGGGTGGCTGGTATTGGGGATAACACTCATTTAGCTTTCTGAGCTTTGTGGGAAGACTTGGTGACCTTGCCAGCTCTCTCTGCCTTCTTGTCCACTGCTTTGATGACGCCTACAGCAACTGTCTTTCCTGTTGTGAGCATCAACATGGCCCAGAAGAGGATAGTCGGAGAAGCTCTCAACATACAAGGTTTTGCTAGGACCCATGTCAATGATGGAGGCATTAGCAGAGTTCGAGAATTTGAGGCCATCTTCCAGCTCTTTTCCTGGAGCAATGATCTATCTTCACCTCGTCCCAGCTGACTTGCAAGCAACGTGAGCTCTGTGACAGTCCAGCACAGGTGCACATCCAGCAATGATTTGGCCTGGATGGTTCAAGATAATTCCTTGAGCTGTGAAGCAGCCGCTTCCACTGGGGGGTCATTTTTGCTATCACCAGCTGCACTGCCATGATGAACATCTTTAACAGACATGTTTTTGACATTGAAGCCCCACATTGTCCCCAGAAAGGACTTTGCTTTAAAGCTTCATGGTGCATTTCAACAGACTTTACCTCAGTTGTAATGTTGACTGGAGAAAAGGTGACCACCAAGTCAAGTTTGAGAACACCAGTCTCCAACTGACCTGCAGGGACAGGACTAATACTGCCAATTTTGTAGTCATCCAGGAAAGGCAGGCGCAAGGAATACACTGGCTGGTATCCTAACAAGTCAATCTGTGGGAGAGGTGATCCTCTCGCCTCAAATGATATTACTTTGGGTTAGGTGTCAGTGTCCCTTTTTAATAGGATTTGTACTGCCCGAGTGTTTGGCCTTCCCCAGGGTGCTATGAGCACACACTTCTGAACTTACCTTTTAGTAGACCTCGGAGCAGGGGGGAGCTCTGTCCCCTTTTCTGGGGTTTTCATTTGTGAGTTTGGGTTTTGGGGTGTTTTTTTTGCCAGATTTCTTGAGTCTAGTTCACTTTTGCTTTGGTTCTCTTTTTCAAAACCCTGTCAAGATGCATGAATAAGTACTGCTCTAAAAGGGCATACCTCCCTCACTGGGGTCCCAGTTTGGTTCATCTGTGGGTACAACCAAGTGGGCTTCAGCTGTAGAAAATTATCCCTATAAAGGAGGGTTATGATCCTTTCAATTACAATAGAAACCCAGCTGGCTCTTTGCACTTACCCGCCTATGTGAGATAACAGCAATTGAAATTGCCCTGCCCTGGGAGTGGCTCCTGTCCCAGACTGAATAGTCCACTGGTTCTTAGTTAGTGATACCAGGCCAAGTTCCTGTGGTCCAGGAAATAACAGGATTTTCTTATTGGTCCCTAGAAAGAAGGGAAGTCCTGATTCCTGGAGTCAGGAATCAAAAAGAAAGGACGGTGGGAAAGAATGGAAGGTAGAGGAAGGAATGTATACATTGGCATAAGAGCAGGTGCACCTGGGACACCTAGCTCAGCTGGAAGGAGGTAAGGTTTGACTCAGCACATCCTTGCCCTCTTTCCCTTCCTTTCCTTGTTTTCCCTGATGTATTGATAAGGGTACAAGTGCTTGCACATAAGGGATATCATCATTCCTCAAGCTATTCCTCAGCTATTCTTCAAAGAATGGCTACAGAGTCATTCAAACCATGAATAGCAATTGATCATCTCTAACCATTTTGCTTTGGCATCAACCAATTGAGATTGTAAAGAAACTTGGTTACTACTGTGACATACAATTTAAGATAATTCCTAAACTTATGACTGGTATCATTTACCAGGGTATACTAGATTTTGTGAAAGTTAGTCACTCATTTGTGTCCAACTCCTTGTGACCCTTTGGACTGTAGCCTTCCAGGCTCCTCTGTTCACAGAATTCTCCAGGTAAGAATACTGGAGTGGGTTGCCGTTTCCTCCTCCAGGGGATCTTCTCAACCCAGGTCTCTCAAATTGCAGACTGATTCTTTACCATCTGAGCTACCAGGGAAGCCCAAGAATACTGGAGTGGGTAGCCTATCCCTTCTCCAGGGGATCTTCCTGACCCAGGAATCAAACTTGAGTCCCCTGCATTGCAGGTGGATTTTTTGCCAGTTGAGCTATCAGGGAAGCCCATGCCAGATTTTAGGAGCCCCATATAATGTCCAAAATGTGTACATCAATGTTCACCCATCTGATATGATCCAGAGGTTTTATTTTCACTTATTTAATAATTCTTCCCACATTAATTCAACACACTGAATAGGTCCAGTTAGTTTAGTGCTCCTGTCTCAGATGGGGAGAAAACAAATAATTTGAGGTGTTCCAGGAGTCTTTGGAAAACTTCAAACTTAGCTAGAGGTCAAATGAATGGCACCCAAAATTTGATTTTGGAGAAATCTGTCAAAATATCCAGAGTTTTAGTCAGTGATAATAAGAAGATCTCAATGGCAAATACAGATCACTTAAACAAAGAAATACAGTTATCAAGGCAGAAAGGCTGGCTCGAAGGCTTAATTGGCCCTAAGGCATGTGGGATCTCAGTTCCTCCAAGCCTTGGGGGAATCTTAGTTCCCCTGAGGTGTGTGGGATCTTAGTTGCCTGACCAGGGATCGAAATTGCATCCCCTGCATTGGAAAGCGATTCTTAACCACTGGAGCACCAGGAAAGTCCCAACATTCATTTTCTTAATTAAGTTCAATCTTATTTAGTGAATCCTGACTATGTCACCTTTTTCCCTTTAACAAAATGCATTTTCATTCCTCATACCTTCTTTGCTGAAAACGCATAATCTATGTCTCTGCATACTGAAATGTTTCCCTTATATTCTTCATGTTTAAACCTTAATCTCTAGTGAAAACCAAGAAGCAAATAGTTGTGAAATGTTTGTCTTTTTTTTTTTTTTTTCTGTTCTCTTTCCTTCATTTGGCATCACTAAAAGTTTTAAATATTCCAAAACTGATTTGGCTGTAAATGGAGAACCAGTACCAAACAAAATGAAACAAACACCTCAAAGGACAAACAGGAAATCCTAAGCTAACCCTCAAGTTTGCTCTTGATTTTACACACCCCAATGACACAGCAAACCATAAGTGATCTAATTAACATAACAAGGTAGCAGTACATGGTGGACAGGGTCCTGAGATAACCCTCCTAAGCCCCTTGTGGAGATCCTAACAGATACTGTGGCCACACATTATCACAATAAAACATCACCTTCCTCTCACTCATGGATTCATATCTGTAATCAGATCACTTATCCAAAATGCATCTCACAGGACTTTAGGGATAGTTGAAATATTCCCCATTGTTAAAGACAAATTCAAGACAAAACACAAACTTTACACACAAATGCTAACATCCAAAGAAATGAGTGAGCCAATTCACAAATCGGGTAAAAATCCAACAATTCCTTCCTCTCTCCATCAGGGTACCCCATTCAAATACAAAACAAATTGGCTTATTCCAGAGAAAGAGCCCTGAATGGAGAGGAAATAAAGTTTCCAGCTGCACACACTGGAGCAACTTACCCTATTTCATAGAGCTTATCTGCTCTCAAGTGTTGATTCCTTGCTCCAACTGCCAATCACTGGGGCAGCCGTGTGCAGCTTTGGGGAATCTTGAAGAGAAGATCCTCAAAACAAGGGATCCTAGCACCTGCTAGGACCTAACTTGAATATCTCCCAATCAAGGCAGCCAGCCAGAAGTTGCAAGGCTCCTGGATGGCTATGGCTAAACTTGTTTATCAAGTCCAAGCTTGTACTGCTCACCACATAACAAGCTGATATATTGAGAGATCATTTGCTGGGCCAAGGAATAAGGATTTTATTCAGAAAGCCAGCAGACCAAGAAGATGATAGACTCATGCCCCCAAAGAACTATCTTGCCTCAGTTAGAACTCAGGCTTTGTTTATACTAAAAGGAGAGAGAGTAAAGACAAACATTTCCTAGTTCTGGTCAGCCTCCAGATTTCTTCCTTCCTGCAGGTACTCATAGGTGGGACTGGTCAGGAAGTTTCCTGTGAGCTAAACAAAGGTATTTTAGCTTAATGCTCATTACCTGGAAGGCAAAAGTTCCCAGAGATGGGAAGTTATGTATAATTTAAGCTTATAGGCAATATCCCTTGTGATTAACTTATAATAGAATGTATAAGTTACTCCTTATTACAAGTTGATCTTCAGCTTGGATTCCAGAATGAGGAATACGTGGAGGAAGACTGAGCCTATCTGAGATGGCATGTTATATGAGCAAGAAATAGTCTTTTGTTGTTGTGAGCCACTGAAATTTTATGTTGTTACCACAGCGTAACTTAATTTAAGCTGGTTAATACAAAAGACACTTCCTTTGTGTAATTTTTTTAAAGGCCTAATGGTACACACTACCCTGCAATATAGTTTGGCCCTTTCCTACAACTGGCAAAGACAGGTATATCCACTTACAGTTGACCCTTGAACAACAGTGGGAGCAGGGATTTCATTCCTGTGCAATCAAAAGTTTGCATTTAACTATTAACTCCCTAAAAACTTAACTACCAATAGCCAACTATTGACCGAAAGCCTTACTGATAACATAAACAGTCAATTAACACATATTTTTGTATGTCATACATATTATATAGGGTCCTGGGGGCTCAGACAGTAAAGAGTTTGCCTGCAATGCAGAAGACCTGGGTTTGATCCCTGGATCAGGAAGATCCCCTGGAGAAGGGAATGGAAACCTACTCCAGTATTCTTGCTTGGAGAATTCCATGGACAGAGGAGCTATGGGGTCACAAGAGTCAGAGATGACTAAGTGACTAACACACCTCCTGGTGGCTCAGATGGTAAAACATCCACGTGCAGTGCAGGAGCACTGAGTTCGATACCTGGGTCAAGAAGATCCCCTGGAGAAGGGATTGACTAATCTACTCTACCAACTCTAGTGTTCTTGCCTGGAGAATCCCATGAACAAAGGACCCTGGAGGACTACAGTCCATGGGGTCACAAAGAGTTGGACACAGCTGACTGATTAACACACATACAAATATATACTGGATTCTTAAAATATAGTAAGCCAGAGAAAAGAAAATATTAAGGAAATCATAAGAAGAAAACATATATTTACAGTAGTGTACTGTATTTGTTAATACCATAAGTTTACATTGTCTGTTTATAAGATAAATCATCTGTCAGTAGCTACATCAATATCATCTTATGTGTACAAAACACTGTAGACGTTACTAACACCAGACATCAAAAATGAAAAGATAATGTGAAAAACAAAAATTCATATTTATTTATAAGTATAAAGAATCATGCATTGATAATGAAGAAGCTGCAATATGATTATTTACTGTAGCTAGTGCTATGAAATTAAAAGACTCTTGCTCCTTGGAAGGAAAGCTATAACAAAACCTAAGGCAGTGTATTAAAAACCAGAGACATCACTTTGCAAGAAAGGTCATATAGTCAAAGCTATCATTTTTCCAGTAGTCATGTATGGATGTGAGAGTTGGACCATAAAGAAAGCTGGGTGCTGAAGAATTGATGCTTTAAAATTGTGGTGCTAGAGAAGGCTCTTGAGAGTCCCTTAGACTGCAAGGAGATCAAAGCACTCAATCCTAAAAGAAATCAACCCTGAATATTCATTGAAAGGATTGTTGCTGAAGCTGAATCTCCAATACTTTGGCCACCTGATCCAAAAAGCTGACTCACCGGAAAAGACCCTGATGCTGGGAAAGACTGAGGGCATGAGGAGAAGAGGGTGACAGAGGATAAGATGGTTAGATATTATCACTCACTCAATGGACATGAATTTGAGCAAACTCTGGGAGATAGTGGAGAACAGAGAAATCTGGTGTGCTACAGTCCATGGGATCGAAAAAAGTAGGACACGACTTAGTGACTGAACAACAACAGTGTAAAGTTTAGTTTCTTCTAGTAGCCTAGCCTATAAATTAATGAATAAATCATTAGAAAATATTGATGGCATCCAATATTGCAGTCAAATTCATAGTACTGCATTGTAAACATTGTCACATTTTTTTAAAAATCCACTTACCTGTGATGATAGGCTTGTAGGCAGTTTCTCCAATTATGAGAGAGAGAGGCATACTACATGGTAATACAATTTTTTGAAAACAAAGTTAGAAAAGTAACACGTTAATTTTGCATTACTGTAAATATCACTCACCTTATGCCTATGTAAGGATACAAGTCTTACACAAAATGTGCTACATGATAAATACTTGGGCAGTGATGATGATGACACAAAAACTTCTCATAGAGTTCTTGCTGTGCAGTTTTTAGATTTTCACACGAAGATACTCACACACATATATGACAGATAAACCTATTAATATTAGGGCACAGTGATTATTTACTATTCATTAAGGTGAAATGGATCATCTTAAAGGTCTTCATTCCCTTCCTGTTCACATTGAGTGGGCTGAGAAGGAGGGTGAGGTAGAAGAGCCAGGAGAGGCAGAAGAGGTGGAGGAGATGGAAGTGGAGCTGCATTAAAAACATATTCAGTTCTTCCTTTTCTAGTTGCTTTAGGTGTAGAGTTAGATTATTTATTTGACTTTTTTCTTGTTTCTTGAGGTATGCCTGTATTGCTATGAACTTTCCCCTTAGGACTGCTTTTACAGTGTCCCACAGGTTTTGGGTTGTTGTGTTTTCATTTTCATTTGTTTCTATGCAAATTTTTATTTCTTTTTTGAAATCTTAAAAATTAGGGCAGAAATAAATGCAAAAGAAACAAAAGAGACCATAGCAAAAATCAACAAAGCCAAAAGCTGGTTCTTTGAAAGGATAAATAAAATTGACAAGCCATTAGGCAGACTCATCAAGAAACAAAGGGAGAAAAATCAAATCAATAAAATTAGAAATGAAAATGGAGAGATCACAACAGACAACACAGAAATACAAAGGATCATAAGAGACTACTATCAGCAATTATATGGCAATAAAATGGACAACGTGGAAGAAATGGAAAAATTCTTACAAAAGTACAACTTTCCAAAACTGGACCAGGAAGAAATAGAAAATCTTAACAGACCCATCACAACCATGGAAATTGAAACTGTAATCAAAAACCTTCCAGCAAACAAAAGCCCAGGTCCAGATGGCTTCACAGCTGAATTCTACCAAAAATTTAGAGAAGAGCTAGCACCTATCCTACTCAAACTCTTCCAGAAAATTGCAGAGGAAGGCAAACTTCCAAACTCATTCTATGAGGCCTCCATCACCCTAATGCCAAAACCTGACAAAGATGCCACAAAAAAAGAAAACTACAGGCCAATATCACTGATGAACATAGATGCAAAAATCCTTAACAAAATTCTAGCAATCAGAATCCAACAACACATTAAAAAGATCATACACCAGGACCAAGTGGGCTTTATCCCAGGGATTCAAGGATTCTTCAATATCTGCAAATCAATCAATGTAATACACCACATTAACAAATTGAAAAATAAAAGCCATATGATTATCTCAATAGATGCAGAGAAAGCCTTTGACAAAATTCAACATCCATTTATGATCAAAACTCTCCAGAAAGCAGGAATAGAAGGAACATACCTCAACAAAATAAAAGCTATATATGACAAACCCACAGCAAACATTATCCTCAATGGTGAAAAATTGAAAGCATTTCCTCTAAAGTCAGGAACAAGACAAGGGTGCCCACTTTCACCATTACCATTCAGCATAGTTTTGGAAGTTTTGGCCACAGCAAAACTTCAGAGCAGAAAAAGAAATAAAAGGAATCCAAATTGGAAAAGAAGAAGTAAAACTCTCACTGTTTGCAGATGACATGATCCTCTACATAGAAAACCCTAAAGACTCCACCAGAAAATTACTAGAACTAATCAATGAATATAGTAAAGTTGCAGGATATAAAATCAACACACAGAAATCCCTTGCATTCCTATACACTAATAATGAGAAAACAGAAAGAGAAATTAAGGAGACAATTCCATTCACTATTGCAACAAAAAGAATAAAATACTTAGGAATATATCTACTTAAAGAAACTAAAGACCTATATATAGAAAACTATAAAACACTGGTGAAAGAAATCAAAGAGGACACTAATAGATGGAGAAATATACCGTGTTCATGGATTGGAAGAATCAATATAGTGAAAATGAGTATACTACCCAAAGCAATTTATAGATTCAATGCAATCCCTATCAAGCTACCAATTGTATTCTTCACAGAGCTAGAACAAATAATTTTACAATTTGTATGGAAATACAAAAATCCTCAAATAGCCAAAGCAATCTTGAGAAAGAAGAATGGAACTGGAGGAATCAACCTGCCTGACTTCAGGCTCTACTACAAAGCCACAGTCATCAAGACAGTATGGTACTGTCACAAAGACAGAAATATAGATCAATGGAACAAAATAGAAAGCCCAGAGATAAATCCACGCACATATGGACACCTTATCTTTGACAAAGGAGGCAAGAATATACAATGGATTAAAGACAATCTCTTTAACAAGTGGTGCTGGGAAAACTGGTCAACCACTTGTAAAAGAATGAAACTGGAGCACTTTCTAACACCATACACAAAAATAAACTCAAAATGGATTAAAGATCTAAACATAAGACCAGAAACTATAAAACTCCTAGAGGAGAACATAGGCAAAACACTCTCCAACATACATCACAGCAGGATCCTCTATGACCCACCTCTCAGAATATTGGAAATAAAAGCAAAAATAAACAAATGGGACCTAATTAAACTTAAAAGCTTCTGCACAACAAGGAAACTATAAGCAAGGCGAAAAGACAGCCTTCAGAATCGGAGAAAATAATAGCAAATGAAGCAACTGACAAACAACTAATCTCAAAAATATACAAGCAACTCCTACAGCTCAAGTCCAGAAAAATAAATGACCCAATCAAAAAATGGGCCAAAGAACTAAATAGACATTTCTCCAAAGAAGACATACAGATGGCTAACAAACACATCAAAAGATGCTCAACATCACTCATTATCAGAGAATGCAAATCAAAACCACTATGAGGTACCATTTCACGCCAGTCAGAATGGCTGCGATCCAAAAGTCTACAAGCAATAAATGCTGGAGAGGGTGTGGAGAAAAGGGAACCCTCTTACACTGTTGGTGGGAATGCAAACTAGTACAACCACTATGGACAACAGTGTGGAGATTCCTTAAAAAACAGGAAATAGAACTGCCTTATGATCCAGCAATCCCATTGCTGGGCATACACACCGAGGAAACCAGAATTGAAAGAGACACGTGTACCCCAATGTTTATCGCAGCACTGTTTATAATAGCCAGGACATGGAAGCAACCTAGATGCCCATCAACAGATGAATGGATAAGAAAGCTGTGGTACATATACACAATGGAGTATTACTCAGCCATTTAAAAGAATACATTTGAACCAGTTCTAATGAGGTGGATGAAACTGGAGCCTATTATACAGAGTGAAGTAAGCCAGAAAGAAAAACACCAATACAGTATACTAACGCATATATATGGAATTTAGAAAAATGGCAACAAAAACCCTGTATACAAGACAGCAAAAGAGACACTCATGTATAGAACAGTCTTTTGGACTCTGTGGGAGAGGGAGAGGGTGGGATGATTTGGGAGAATGGCATTGAAACATGTATAATATCATATATGAAACGAGTCGCCAGTCCAGGTTCGATGCACGATATTGGATGCTTGGGGCTGGTGCACTGGGATGACCCAGAGGGATGGTATGGGGAGGGAGGAAGGAGGAGGGTTCATGATGGGGAACACATGCATACCTGTGGCAGATTCACTTTGATATATGGCAAAACCAATACAATATTGTAAAGTTAAATAAAATAAAATTAAAAAAACAAAACAAAACATATTCAGGCAGATTTCCTTCCTCAGTGATTTTCTTCATGACATCTGGTAACTCTCCTGTTTCCTCTTGGTCAGAAGAAGGTACTTCTCCTGTAATGCAGTCCACCAGGCCCCACTGTCCCTGAGATTCTCCAGGCAAGAACACTGGAGTGGGTTGCCATTTCTTTCTCCAATGCATGAAAGTGAAAAGTGAAAGTGAAGTCGCTCAGTCGTGTCCCACTCTTAGCGACCCCATGGACGACAGCCTACCAGGCTCCTCTGCCCATGGGATTTTCCAGGCAGGAATACTGGAGTGGGTTGCCATTGCCTTCTCCAGCTCAGTTCTCTTACTAATGATAAATGTCCTTGGTAATGGAGAAGGCAATGGCAACCCACTCCAGTACTCTTGCCAGGAAAATCCCATGGACGGAGGAGCCTGGTAGGCTGCAGTCCATGGGGTTGCGAAGAGTCGGACACGACTGAGTGACTTACTTTCACTTTTCACTTCCATGTATTGGAGAAGGAAATGGCAACCCACTCCAGTGTTCTTGCCTGGAGAATTCCAGGGACGGGGGAGCCTGGTGGGCTGCCCGTCTATGGGGTCGCACAGAGTCGGACACAACTGAAGCGACTTAGCAGTAGCAGCAGCAGTCCTTGGTAAAATTTATTTTTTTTTTTAAGAATAGGGTACTTCTATCTGCATTAAAAACATTTTCAGGCAGATTTCCTTCCTCAGTGATTTTCTTCATGGCATCTGGTAACTTTCCTGTTTCCTCTTGGTCAGAAGAAGGTGCTTCTCCTGTTATCTGGATGTTTTTGAAGCCAAGCCTCTTTCTAAAATTATCAAATCATACCTTGTTGGTTTTAAATTCTCCAGCTTTAGATCCTTCACCTTCCTTTCACTTTAAGTTATATAATGACTTCGTTTTTTCTTGAATCACATTAAAGTCTATAGGTATGCCTTGTTGTTACTGTTCAGTCGCTAAGTCGAGTCTGACTCTTTGAGACCCCATGGACTGCAGCATATGGCTTCCCCTGTCCTTCACTGTCTCCCAGAGCATGCCTGCCTTTCTTAGAGCAACTCTGTAACACATAAAATCTGTACTACCGATACTAGATTGAAAGGTATTTTGCAAAGAGTGCAAGGTTTTCTAAGGCTTCCCAGGTGGCTTTAAAGGTAAGGAATCCAGCTGCCAATGCAGAAGATGTAAGAGACGTGGGTTCAATCCCTGGGTTAGGAAGATCCCCTGGAGAAGGGAATGGCAACCCACTCCAGTATTCTTGCCTGGAGAATCCCATGGACAGAGCCTGGTGGGCTACAGTCCATAGGTTGCAGAGTCGCACACAACTGAAGTGACTTAGCACGCATGCATGCAAGGCTTTTTAGACTGCTGGAGTAGCTGCAACAATGGTTTCATGAATTTTCTCTTTTTTTACAATGGTCCTTACGCTGGATTCATTATCTTGGAATGGTGGGCAGCTGCAGACCTCAATTTACTGTACATATCAAGCCTTTCAACTTTTTCTTGTAATGTCATGTCTTGTAATGTCTGCTTCTTGGGAACACTTCCAGCATCATTAGTGATAGTTCGTATGGGTCCCATGGTGTTATTCAAGGTCTATGGTATTTCACTAAACACAAAGGAAAATACACAAGAATCATGAGATCTCCTTTTAGTGTAACATGCAATTGCCTGGAGAGAGAATCCGCTCACACAATTTTTGATTAGCTGATTAGCATCACACAGCACAGTGGACGCTCGTATCACTTGAGCTTATCACAATAGCAACAGGAGGTTGCTATGGATTATGTACATTAGTACAGTATGTACCACAGTTAATTTTATGCAGTTATGGTTTAATACTATATCTTTACACTTGTTTACATTTCCCTTTACTAAGTGTGGCACCATGTATGGTCTGTTTGTGAGCATAAGCTTTGATAAATTTTATTTTTTATAATATATTTGTGTATATTTTATGATAGTAAGTGGTAAAATAGATTAGTACATACATATACTTTATATATTCATGATATAGTTATCATTATCTTAAACCTTTTGATATTTCTAGGCTACACAATTTGCAAGTTTTTCAAATTGTTGCGGATCTCAAAAAAATTTTCCCATATACTTATTGAAAAAAAAAAAACTGTGTATAAGGTGTTAGTCACTCAGTTGTGTCCGATTGTTTGTGACTTCATGGACTATAGCCCACAAAGCTCCTCTGTCCATGGAATTCTCCAGGCAAGAATACTGGAGTTGGGTTGCCATTTCCTCCTCCAGGGGACCTTCCTGACTGAGGGATCAAACCTGACTCTCCCACATTGCAGGCAGACTCTACCGACTGAGCCACCAGGCCCCCTTTCATATAAGTAGACCTATGCAATTCAAGAAAATTAGAGATACCAAGGACCCATTTCATGCAAAGATGGGCTCGATAAAGGACAGAAATGGTATGGACCTAACAGAAGCAGAAGATATTAAGAAGAGGTGGCAGGAATACACAGAAGAACCATACAAAAAAGAGCTTCATGACCCAGATAATCACAATGGTGTGATCACTCACCTAGAGCCAGACATCCTGGAATATGAAGTCAAGTGGGCCTTAGAAAGCATCACTACGAACAAAGCTAGTGGAGGTGATTTCCAGTGGAGCTATTTCAAATCCTGAAAGATGATGCTGTGAAAGTGCTGCACTCAGTATGCCAGCAAATTTGGAAAACTCAGCAGTGGCCACAGGACTGGGAAAAGTCAGTTTTCATTCCAATCCCAAAGAAAGGCAATGCCAAAGAATGCTCAAACTACCACACAATTGCACTCATCTCACACGCTAGTAAAGTAATGCTCAAAATTCTCCAAGCCAGGCTTCAGCAATACATGAACCGTGAACTTGCAGATGTTCAAGCTGGTTTTAGAGAAGGCAGAGGAACCAGAGATCAAATTGCCAACATCCTACAGATCATCGAAAAAGCAAGAGAGTTCCAGAAAAACATCTATTTCTGCCTTATTGACTATGCCAAAGCCTTTGACTGTGTGGATCACAATAAACTGTGGACAATTCTGAAAGAGATGGGAATACCAGACCACCTGACCTGCCTCTTGAGAATCCTATATGCGGGTCAGGAAGCAAGAGTTAGAACTGGACATGGAGCAACAGACTGGTTTCAAATAGGAAAAGGATTACGTCAAGGCTGTATATTGTCACCCTGCCTATTTAACTTATATGCAGAATATATCATGAGAAACGCTGGGCTGGATGAAACACAAGCTGGAATCAAGATTGCCGGGAGAAATATCGATAACCTCAGATATGCAGATGACACCACCCTTATGGCAGAAAGTGAAAAGGAACTAAAAAACTCTTGATGAAAGTGAAAGAGGAGAGTGAAAAAGTGGCTTAAAGCTCAACATTCAGAGAACTAAATCATGGCATCTAGTCCCATCACTTCATGGGAAATAGATGGGGAAACAGTGGAAACAGTGTCAGACTTTATTTTTGGGTGCTCCAAAATCACTGCAGATGGTGATTGCAGCCATGAAATTAAAAGATGCTTACTCCTTAGAAGGAAAGTTATGACCAACCTAGACAGCATATATTAAAAAGCAGAGACATTACTTTGTCAACAAAGGTCTGTCTAGTCAAGGCTACGGTTTTTCCAGTGGTCATGTATGGATGTGAGAATTGGACTGTGAAGAAAGCTGAGCACCAAAGAATTGATGCTTTTGAACTGTGGTGTTGGAGAAGACTCTTGAGAGTCCCTTGGACTGCAAGGAGGTCCAACCAGTCCATCCTAAAGGAGATCAGTCCTGGATGTTCATTGGAAGGGCTGATGCTGAAGCTAAAGAGTTGACTCATTGGAAAAGACCCTGATGCTGGGAGGGATTGGGGGCAGGAGGAAAAGGGGACGACAGAGGATGAGATGGCTGGTTGGCATCACCGACTCGATGGACATGAGTTTTAGTAGACTCCGGGAGCTGGTGTTGGACAGGGAGGCCTGGTGTGCTGCTATTTATGGGGTCACAAAGAGGCGGATATGACTGAGCGACTGAAATGAACTGAACTGACTGATACAATTCAAACCCTGTTGTTCAAGGGTCAACTGTACTAACAGGAAAATTCAAGTACAAAAATAAGCACGTAGCCTAAAACCAACAAGTGATAAAAATCATATTTTTAAAAGAGAGACACTCCCAATTCTATGGTCAAATGAACTGCTCAAAATTCTACAGAATTGAATGCCCCTGGATACTCACAGCATTGACTTAACATCACTTGTATTTTCACTATGATTGTTAATGTTTAAAAGTGATCAGTTTAGAAAGCTTTATTGGTCTGCTTCTAATCCTAACTTTCTTTTAAATCCCATTATTTTTAGCTTGTGACTTTGCAGACAGCAAGGTTTTTTAGAAATGCACATACATTATATCTGAAATGTCTATGTTACAGTAGGTAACTGCCAAACTTAAAACTCCCTAACTCTGTCTCCACTCCCACATTTTTCCCATTCAGTCATCCAGTTCATACACATGGGGTCAGGAGGAAATATGATCAATGGGAAGGTCTTCAGAATCAGACAGAATTGAGTCTAATTCTTATTTTGATACTGACTTGCTATGTTAACTCAATTGACATTATCTCCCTGGGCCTCAATTTCCTCATCCACAAAGCAGAGACAGTAGATAAGACTTTGTGGAAATTGTCCGCAGAAGAGATTGTCTCAGTAAGCAAACTCAATAGCCAATAGCCAAGTGAACCTGAAGAGGCCTTTCCTGGGGAACTACACTTTCCAATGGGGACCAGGCATGATCTCTGCTGATGCCCAGGGCCCTAAACCAGAACATCTAGGGAGAGGGTCAAAGCCAGTGAAGGTTTCAGAACCCCTGCAGATGGCAGAGCCCCTGGTTGCACACATTGTTATAGAGGATGAGCGCTCCTTGAAGACAACTAACTTCCTTTGTTTTGATTCCACACCAACAGCTGAGGTCATGATGCCCACAGGGTGAGAATGCCTAGGTCAGGTGGACAGAAGTCCATTCTACCTGACAGCTGTAAATATCAAATTGACAGTCTGTATTTATTTCAAATGCTAAAATTCACTGTACCTTGGATTCCTCATCTGTAAAATGGGAATAATAATAAGATTTATCTCAGAGAGTTGTGGTGAGAAATATGAGATGCTATATGGAAAGTGCTTTAAACAGTAGCTGGCTCAGAGCACGTGCTGTCCAAGTGTTTCCTATTCGTACTGTACATCAGGCTCTATCATGTTGGGTAATGTGACTCTGCCTTTGAAAGCCAATGCCCTCTCAGTGTGCCCAAAAGCAACTTAAGAACAAGGCCCTGAACTGTGGCTAATTTATTAAGAAGGTACATATTCCCTGGCCCCGGGCAGCCAGTCTTTCTTTGGGTAATGATATGCATGCCTGACCTTAACATATGCCTTTCTGTTTTCTCATTGTTAGTTTATAGGAATGCAAGGAATTTCTGTGTGTTAATTTTATATATTGCAACTTTATTATATTCATTGATTAGCTCTAGTAATTTTCTGGTGGAGTCTTTAGGGTTTTCTATGTAGAGGATCATGTCATCTGCAAACAGTGAGAGTTTTACTTCTTCTTTTCCAATTTGGATTCCTTTTATTTCTTTTTCTGCTCTGATTGCTGTGGCCAAAACTTCCAAAACTATGTTGAATAGTAGTGGTGAGAGTGGGCACCCTTGTCTTGTTCCTGATGTTAGGGGAAATGCTTTCAATTTTTCACCATTGAGGATAGTGTTTGCTGTGGGTTTGTCATATATAGCTTTTATTATGTTGAGGTATGTTCCTTCTATGCCTGCTTTCTGTAGGGTTTTTATCATAAGTGGATGTTGAATTTTGTCAAAGGCTTTCTCTGCATCTATTGAGATAATCATATGGTTTTCATCTTTCAATTTGTTAATGTGGTGTATTATATTGATTGATTTGAAGATATTAAAGAATCCTTGCATCCCTGGGATAAAACCCACTTGGTCATGAAGTATGGTCTTTTTACTATGTTGTTGGATTCTGTTTGCTAGGATTTTGTTAAGGATTTTTGCATCTATGTTCATCAGTGATTTTGGCCTGTTTATTTCAAATGCTAGAATTCACTGTACCTTGGATTCTTTTTTTGTGGTATCTGGTTTTGGTATTAGGGTGATGGTGGCCTCATAGAATGAGTTGGAAGTTTACCTTCCTCTGCAATTTTCTGGAAGAGTTTGAGTAGATTAGGTGTTAGCTCTTCTCTCAATTTTTCGTAGAATTCAGCTGTGAAGCCATCTGGTCCTGAGCTTTTGTTTGCTGGAAGATTTCTGATTACAGTTTCAATTTCCGTGGTTGTGATGGGTCTGTTAAGATTTTCTATTTCTTCCTGGTTCAGTTTTGGAAAGCTATACTTTTCTAAGAATTTGTCCATTTCTTCCACGTTGTCCATTTTATTTGCATAGAGTTGCTGATAGTAGTCTCTTATGATCCTTTGTATTTCTGTGTTATCTGTTGTGATCTCTCTGTTTTCATTTCTAATTTTGTTGATTTGATTCTTTTCCCTTTGTTTCTTGATGAGTCTGGCTAATGGTGTGTCAATTTTATTTATCTTCTCAAAGAACCAGCTTTTGGCTTTGTTGATTTTTGCTATGGTCTCTTTTGTTTCTTTTGCATTTATTTATGCCCTAATTTTTGTTATTTCTTTCCTTCTACTAACCCCAGGGCTCTTCATTTCTTCCTTTTCTAGTTGCATTAGGTGTAGAATTAGGTTATTTATTTTACTTTTTTCTTGTTTCTTGAGGTAAGCTTGTATTGCTATGAACCTTTCCCCTTGGTACTGCTTTTACTGAATCCCATAGGTTTTGGGTTGTTATGTTTTCATTTTCATTCATTTCTATGTGTATTTTTATTTCTTTTTTTATTTATTCTGTGATTTGTTGGTTATTCAGAAGTGTGTTGTTTAGCCTCCATATGTTGGAATTTTTAATAGTTTTTTTCCTGTAGTTGACATCTAATCTTACTGCATTGTGGTCAGAAAAGATGCTTGGATTGATTTCAATTTTTTTAAATTTACCAAGGCTAGATTTATGGCCCAGGATGTGGTCTATCCAGGAGAAGGTTCCGTGTGCACTTGAGAAAAAGGTGAAATTCATTGTTTTGGGGAGAAATGTCCTATAGATATCAATTAGGTCTAACTGGTCCATTGTATCATTTAAAGTTTGTGTTTCCTTGCTAATTTTCTGTTTAGTTGCTCTATCCATAGGTGTGAGTGGAGTATTAAAGTCTCCCACTATTATTGTGTTACTGTTAATTTCCCCTTTCATACTTGTTAGCATTTGCCTTACATACTGCAATGTTCCTATATTGGGTGCATATATATTTATAATTGTTAAATCTTCTTTTTGGATTGATCCTTTGATCATTATGTAGTGTCCTTCTTTGTCTCTTTTCACAGCCTTTATTTCAAAATAAACTGATGGAGAAATATACCATGTTCATGGGTTGGAAGAATCAATATAGTAAAAATGAATATACTTCCCAAAGCAATCTATAGATTCAATGCAATCCCTATCAAGCTACCAATCATATTCTTCACAGAACTAGAACAAATAATTTCACAATTTGTATGGAAATACAAAAAACCTCTAATAGCCAAAGCAATCTTGAGAAAGAAGAATGGACCTGGAGGAATCAACCTGCCTGACTTCAGGCTCTACTACAAAGCCACAGTTATCAAGACAGTATGGTATTGGCACAAAGACAGAAATATTGATCAATGGAACAAAATAGAAAGCCCAGAGATAAATCCACGCACATATGGACACCTTATCTTTGAAAAGGAGGCAAGAATATACAATGGATTAAAGACAATCTCTTTAACAAGTGGTGCTGGGGAAACTGGTCAACCACTTGTAAAAGAATGAAACTAGAACACTTTCTAACACCATACACAAAAATAAACTCAAAATGGATTAAAGATCTAAATGTAAGACCAGAAACTATAAAACTCCTAGAGGAAAACATAGGCAAAACACTCTCCAACATACATCACAGCAGGATCCTCTATGACCCATCTCCCAAAGTAATGGAAATAAAAGCAAAAATAAACAAATGGGACCTAATTAAAATTAAAAGCTTCTGCACAACAAAGGAAACTCTAAGCAAGGTGAAAAGACAGCCTTCAGAATGGGAGAAAATAATAGAAAATGAAGCAACTGACAAAGAATTAATCTCAAAAATATACAAGCAGCTCCTGCAGCTCAATTCCAGAAAAATAAATGACCTGATCAAAAAATTGGCCAAAGAACTAAACAGAAATTTCTCCAAAGAAGACATACAGATGGCTAACAAACACGTGAAAAGATGCTCAACATCACTCACTATCAGAGAAAGGCAAATCAAAACCACTATGAGGTACCATCTCACGTCAGTCAGAATGTCTGCTATCAAAAAGTCTACAAGCAATAAATGCTGGAGAGGGTATAGAGGAAAGGGAACCTTCTTACACTGTTGGTGGGAATGCAAGCTAGTACAGCCACTATGGAGAACAGTGTGGAGATTCCTTAGAAAACTGGAAATACAACTGCCATATGACCCAGAAATCCCACTGCTGGGCATATACACTGAGGAAACCAGAATTGAAAGAGACATGTGTACCCCAATGTTCATTGCAGCACTGTTTATAATAGCCAGGACATGAAAGCAACCTAGATGTCCATCAGCAGATGAATGGATAAGAAAGTTGTGGTAGACAGCAAAAGAGACACAGATGTATAGAACAGTCTTTTGGACTCTGTTGGAGAGGGCGAGGGTAGGATGATTTGGGAGAATGGTATTGAAACATGTATATTATCATATGTGAAAAGGATCGCCAGTCCATGTTTGATGCATGAGACAAGGTGCTCGGGGCTGGTGCACTGGGATGACCCAGAGAGATGGGATGGGGAGGGAAGTGGGAGAGGGGTTCAGAATGGGGATCACATATACACCCGTGGTGGATCCATGTCAGTGTATGGCAAAACCACTACCATATTGTAAAGTAATTAGCCTCCAATTAAAATAAATAAATTTATATTAAAAAAAGAAAGTTGTGGTACATGTACACACTTGAATATTACTCAGTCTTTAAAAAGAATACATTTGAATCCGTTTTAATGAGGTGGACAAAACTGGAGCCTATTATACAGAGTGAAGTAAGAGAGAAAAACACCAATACAGTATATTAACGCATATATACAGAATTTAGAAAGATGTAATGATGACCCTATATGTGAGACAGCATAAGAGACACAGATGTATAGAACAGTCTTTTGGACTCCGTGGGAGAAGGCGAGGGTGGGATGATTTGAGAGAATAGCACTGAAACATGTATATTATCATATGTGAAACAGATTGCCAGTCCAGGTTCCATGCTCAGGGCTGGTATACTGGGATGACCCTGAGGGATGGATGGGGAAGGAGGTGGGAGGGAGGGTCAGGATGGGGAACACATGTACACCCATGGCTGATTCATGTCAATGTATGGCAAAAACCACTACAATATTGTAATTAGCCTCCAATTAAAATAAATAAATTTTTAAAATAAATAAATAAAAGCAGATAAAGAGAAAAAAATACGCCTTAATATTTGAAAGTCTAAGTGAGGATTACTTGAAAAACTGTTTCAAGTGCCTAATGAGTGTCTAGCAAACAATCTTCCCTCAACCACAGGTTTCTTTTCTTTTTTTCTTCTTTCTTTTTCTTGGTATCTTTTCTCAAACACAGTAAGGCTATGAACTGTCAGCTGGAAACCCCAAATTGGGAAGGAGGCTGTGGTAATGGTGATTGTAAGGGAACCAACAATAATCTGATTCTCATTGAGTTTATGGCTTGAAATAAATACAGCAGGAGGGTAGTCTCATGAACTCATTATGTAATTTAAGACCAAAGTAAAAGAGACCTGAAACGGAGGACAGAAGGCACAGCACCACCCCCTTTCTCACTTTTAAAACCCCTTTTTTTCCTTCAAGATGCAACCCACAGGTCACCTCCTCTTTGAAGCTTTCCCAATCCCCTCTGGCTGAGTAACTCAGGCCCCTGTACTTTGTTCTCATGACATCTTCACCATCTCACATGACCACGCTCCTGCCTGTCACCTCCATTAGATTGTAGCACCTCCTTAGTAATGACGTCATAGTGAGCTCTATATCCCCTGCAGCCAGTACTGTGTTTGGCACATTGTTGTTGCTGTTCAGTCATTCAGTCATGTCCGGCTCTTTGCAACCCCATGGACTGCAGCATGCCTGGTTTCCCTGTCCTTCACCATCTCCCTGAGCCTGCTCAAACTCATGTCCATTGAGTCAGTGATTCCATCCAACCGTCTTGTCCTCTGTGGTTCCCTTCTCCTCCTGCCTTCGATCTTTCCCAGCATCAGGGTCTTTTCTAATGAGTCAGTTCTTTGCACCAGGTGGCCAAATTATTGGAGATTTAGCTTCAGCTTCATAGCATTAGTCCTACCAATGAATATTCAGGACTGATTTCCTTTAGGATTGACTGGTTTGATCTCCTTGCAGTCCAAGGGACTCTCAAGAGTCTTCTTCAACATGACAATTTGAAAGCATGAATTCTTCAGCACTCATCCTTCTTTATGGTCCAACTCTCACATCTATACATGACTACTAGAGAAACCACAGCTTTGACTAGACAAACCTTTGTTGGCAAAGTAATGTCTCTGCTTTTTAATATGCTGTCTAGGTTGGTCATAGCTTTTCTTCCAAGAAGCAAGCATCTTTTAATTTCATGGCTGTAGTCACCATCTGCAGTGATTTTGGAGCCCAGGAAAATAAAGTCTGTCACTTTTTCTGCTGTTTCCTCATCTATTTGACATGAAGTGATGGGACCAGATGCCATGATCTTAATTTTTTGAATGTTGAATTTTAAACCAGTTTTTCACTCTCCTCTTTCACCTTCATCAAGAGGCTTTTTAGTTCTTCTTCACTTTCTGCCATAAGGGTGATGTCATCTGCATATCTGAGGTTATTGATATTTCTCCTGGCAATCTTGGTTCCAGCTTGTGCGTCTTCCAGCCCAGAATTTCTCATGATGTACTTTACTGCATAGATGTTAAATAAGCAAGGTGACAATATACAGCCTTGAAGTACACCTTGCCCAATTTGGAACCAGTCTGTTGTGCCATGTCTGGTTCTAACTGTGGCTTCTTGACCTGCATACAGGTTTCTCAATGTGACACATTGTAGGAGCTCACAAAATATTTATTGCTGAAGGAATGTGGTGGGTTCCAATCTCCCTCGTTTTCTTGCCCAAGCCTGGAGCTAAGGTGGGTGAACTTTCAGAGCCCTTCCAGGGGCAGAGAGGTCAGCCAGGTCAGGGCTGGGGGAGGTGGCCACCTCCTTTCCACCACTTTCAAGATCATGTGTGTAAAACCTTGCACCAGGAGGGCTGGGAGACACCCAAAGTAACTAGAAGACAAGGAAATGGCCTTGAACAGGACACGGTGACAAAAAAAAATTATTCATTCAATGAAAATATATCAAGTTTTGTGTCAATAAGTGCCAGGCCATGAGTAAGATCAGTTCCTATTCTCACGAATCTCACAGGCCTAGGCAGACACAGACCATGGTAACGACAGTACCGTGGGACAGGTGCAAGACCGGGGCACCTAGGTCAAGAGGACTTTGACTATGTGGTGGGAGAGGGTGACAGAGCTGAGTGCTTGGGGAGGAGGAAGAGTCACCAGATCTCTGACAGTTGGAGTGGGGGTTGGGGGTCTGCTTTCTTCCCTCTCTCAGGAGCGGTATTCTTGGGGTATATCTGGCCAGAACCTCTCCACCATCTTCCTTAGAGTTCATGCACCAACTCCCAGGTCTGTGTGTTCTTTCTGATGTTGCAGGTGCCTGGAATATTCTGTAATCAGCAGGGCTCTGTCCTGTCCCCAGCAACCATTGCCTGACCCTACCATGGCTACAAGCAATGGGACCCGCAGGATCTGACCCAGTTCTCTCCTTGCTTGACTCCCTCACCTCACCTCACCTCTCCCAGAAAGCCCAAGAGAGGGTCACAGTAGGCTGACACATGACAACAAAAGATATAACCTCTACCTTGATGTGAATAAAGCCCACTTTAAAAAAGAAATAAGAATTTCCAACAACAATTTTATTATTACTGACAGCATTTTGAATGAACCAAAGAATTTAACAAAACATATAAAAAATATATTTTTAAAAATCACAGATGGACAACAGATTTACAGATTTGCTTTCCTGATTGTTCAGAAAAAAAATGACAATGTTTACTTACTGGAAAATTGCATTTGAGTGAGACTAGCCACTGGATCACAAGACCCAAGCAGCAGAACACTGTCGAGTTCTTGGGAACAGAAGAAGTAATTGACCAACAGGTGAGAGGCTATGGGAGGGGCAACTAGACAGCCAGCCAGCAAAGCAGACCTGGCAGCCCAGCCAAGACAGGAACAGGCTGGGCAGAGCAGGGGTTAGGTATCAAGAAGCAGAGATGGGCATGTCAGTTACTCTGGCCTTGAGAAGAATCACTGTGACCACAGGGCCAGCTACAAACTGACTCACTCCAGTGTACGTACTCACATGAGTGTGTGTCCATTTAAATCATTTCTTCCTTCATTCATGAAATTAGCAAGTGGGTTTGGGTGTGTCTCAGGGACCAGACAGGGGAAGGCCCAATCTAGGAAAGCAGTTTCCTAAATTTAGGTGGACTGAGCCTGCTAGAAGAGCTGTAGACTGTGAGGGCTCCAGGAAAACCAGGGGGTTGAGGCCCAAGCCTTGCTCCAGGAGTTCACACTATACACAAAGGGCCATCAGGCACCTCCGTCCATAGGATTTTCCAGGCAGGAGTACTGGAGTGGGGTGCCATTGCCTTCTCCGATACACAGAGGGAGAGACCCTCAGACAACTGTGCCATGTGGCCTGTGATGGATGTGGGACAGAGTAACAAGATTGTCCCCATCTGTGTGTGAGATTAGGATGGGGTTATAGAGTTCAATTGCATTTGAGACAGGCCTGGAGGGGCAGGAAGGATTTGACAGGCAGAGATGGGAGTTTCATGGGCATTCCCAGCCAAAAGGAGAAAGCAAAACCCCATGAGGGTGTGTGCAGTGGGAGCTGGGGTGGCCCTTGCAGGGAGCATCTGGAATGTTCAGAAAAGTTGTGGGAGATGCAGCTGGAGAGGGAGCTTGAGGCCAGGCCAACATGGGTCCAAAGCAAGGAGTTCACACCAAAGTTGGATAAATAAAGGCTTTATGTACTCAATTATTCCTTCATTCATTCAACTAAAATGTATTGCATGCAAAACCTCTGCCAGGTGCTGTTCCCCTGGGTGCTGGGCACACAATGGGGAGGGCAACTTCTGCCATCCTGAGGCTAGTATCACCTCTGGGGAGCAGGAGTGCCATGGGGAAGTGGAGGCTGCTGCCTAGTCCAGGGTGAAGGGCCCTGAGGGTAATAGGAGGGTCACTTCAAAGGGGAAGGCACTTGGCAGGGTCAGTCAAAAGTGACATCCCCTTGGCTAGGCCAAGCCAAGTCCTCCAGCAGCCAACATGGGGAATGAAGCATCCCTCAATAACTGGGACAAAGGGTCAGAAAAGTAGGGTCTGGAAAGGAGGGGAGAGGCCTGGAGGCAGGGGGATGACCCCTAATCCTCCCACTGGCCCCAGCCTGCAGCAGGCCCAGATCATCGGCCAGCCTGGTCAGGGGTCTCTCGGCCGGCGTTCCTCTGGTCTTCATGCCTGTAGTCATCCTCACTCTCCTCTTCTTGTCTTCTGGAAAGCTCTGTCAGCTGCTCTGGTGGCTCCCGGTAGGCTGCCCGATTCCTGCAGGCATTGAGGACAGAGGGGAAGGGTTCACACTCACCCATCAGGACTGAGGGAGCTGGGTCTAGTGCTTCCTATGTGGAGAGAGCAGCCTATGACAGAGGCTTGCCCCTACACCCGGCTCTGGACACCCACAGGAAACTCTACCCTGGGATTAGAGACTGGCGAACCATGGGCCCTGGAGTCATGTGCCAGATAGTAATGCCACTTTAGGATTTGGGTGAATCATTTACTCTTTTCTCAACTATAAAATGGGATGGATAAAAGTTGTTTTTATTGTTAACAGCTGCCCCCTGGGGTGTTGTGAAAGGAAGAGGCTGTGAGGAGCTGGGGCACATCTTCCTAATCTGCTTAGACCCTTGCCAACAGGCGTCCCCGACACTCACGGCCGTGCGACCTCGGTGTCTTCAGCCTTGCCGGTGTCCCGGCAGCAGCAGCAGTACAGGATGACGCCAATGATGACGAGAGCCGCAGCCACGCCCCCAGCGACGCCCGCATACAGAGCCACATTCATGGAGGCTGGGAGAGACAGAGCCGCAAGTCCTGTGAGCACTAACCACAGTTCCCAACTCGAGCCCATAACACAAGTCAAGATGCAGGGAGCATGCCAGGGATGAGGGACCACAACAGCCAGTGTCCCAGATGAGAGGCGGTCCTTCCCAGGCTCTGAGCGGTGCCTGTCTTCCCAGCCCAAGGGGCAGTGCCGCCAGCCTCTGGGGGCACTCCGTGGAAGGCACGGCCTCGTGGGAATGGAACCAGACAATGCGGGAGGATACTTCTCAGGATGGAGGTGTACAAAAGGCAGATGGCCAACAGATCTGAGCTACTCAGGCTCCAAAAAGGCCCTCAGGTGTCATGCCAGCTCCTACTCTAGCTCATTTCCAAACTGCTCAGGGTGTCCCTCCCCAAGTGATGGGGTCCAGACTCTTGTGGAAGCCAGATCTGGGCACTTCCCCCATGCCCACAGAGCAACCCTAAGGGTAGGACTAATGTCTCCAGAAGCCAGTCTTAGGTGCTATTTCCAAACAACAAAGGGAACAGGGCTAGCCTCCAGATGAGGGGAACCTGGGATAGGAGCATCTGGTCATCGCCTCAGCCACCTGCCAATGGGAGACCCCAAGAGGCTGCCCAGCTCACCTCCCAGTCAGCTGACTCTTTGGACCCCCAGCCAGTCACCTTCTGGCCTTCACCCTCCCACTCTCCCTCCACCCCAAACTGCTCTTACGAGATCTGACAGCTACGGTGATGTTGCAGGACTCGGTCCCCACCTCGTTCCTGGAGATGCAGATGTAGTAACCCGACATTTCTGTGGAGATGTTTTTCAGAGAGAAGGTCTGTCCTGTGACTGGGAAGGAAGAAGAGTCAGGCTGAGGAGACAGTCCATCATAGCAGAATAGAAACAGCTAAGAAGGAGTGTGGACTCCTGAACTCCTATGTAGATAAAAGCATTGCCACTGAGCATGTCTGAGCCTCATCTGGAATGTGGAGAAAATATCCACCTCTAGGGCTGCAGGATGATTAAACTAGGCGGGCTGCACAATTCTGAAGTGCTTAGAATTCAGGCAGGAACCGTGTGTTTGAAGCCACCTTAATTTTGTGACTTTGGGCAAGGAACTTAGCTTCATTAAATCTGTTTATTTACAAATAAAATAATAATAGTGCCTTCACAATAGGGCAATTGTGAACATGAAATAAAGTACTAATGAATATAAGCCCACAACCAAATGCCTGATGTAAATGCTTAGGAAACATAATATGCATTACATATTACATAGAAATGTTTTATAATTAGATGATATGATTATCACTTTTATGATCTTCAGAAACAGAATTCTGCAGCTTAGACTCATGTGAAAGCAGGCTTTAGAACCTCAAGGACTCTGACTTCTGTATTTCTGTACCATGAGTGGTGTGTGTGTGAGTTTATGTGGTATTTGTACGTTCTGTATGTACATGTATGTGTGGTGGGGCGGGAGGAGGCAGGCAGTCAGTCTAGACTCTTCCTCTTTCTTTTCCACCACTTAAGTAAGCCATTTAACTTCTGTGAGCACTAGTTACTGAACCTGGAAGTGGGAGGGAAAGTATCTGATCTCCCCAAATTCAGGGCAATGGTCTAGATGTCCTCATGAGAAGACATTCTACTAAATCTATGATCCTACAAATGTCTTCACCTTGAAAGGGAGAGCCAAAGCATAAAACATAAATGTTTAGACAAATTTATATATCCTATCCTCAATGATGGGCTTTCCTGGTGGTGCTAGTGGTGAAGAAACCCCCTACCACTGCAGCAGACATAAGACATGTGAATTCAACCCCTGGGTCGGGAAGATCCCCTGGAGGAGAGCACGGCAACCCATGCTGGTATTCTTGCCTGGAGAATTCCATGCACAGAGAAGCCTGGCAGGCTACAGTCCATGAGGTCGCCAACACTTGGACACAACTGAAGCAACTGAGCTCACACACACACATCCTCATTAATGCTGTGTCATAGCCACTATTATGAGAGAATAGTTAGAGACCTTGTCCTCTAATGTGCTGCACAGCCAGCCGCCCCTGCTGTCACCAGGTGGGTTACACTCCTTCCGAGGAGATATTCTAAAATGCAAATAGGATCTGAGTGACATTTCAGAGGCAGTCCCTCATCTTCAGTAATAAGCCCATGTTTCTTAATATGGACATGATGTTACAGATCTGGCCTTGACAATCCAGCTTTCAGTTCAGTTCAGTTGCTCAGTCGTGTCTGACTCTTTGTGACCCCATGGACTGCAGCATGCCAGGCCTCCTTGTCCATCACCAGCTCCTGGAGTTTATTCATAATCATGTCCATTGAGCCGGTGATTCCATCCAACCATCTCATCCTCTGTCATCCCCTTCTCCTCCTGCCTTCAACCTTTCTGAGCATCAGGGTCTTTTCAAATGAGTCAGCTCTTTGCATCAGGTGGCCAAAGTACTGGAGTTTCAGCTTCAACACCAGTACTTCCAATGAACACCCAGGACTGATCTCCTTTAGAATGGACTGGTTGGATCTCCTTGAAGTCCAAGGGACTCTCAAGAGTCTTCTCCAACACCACAGTTCAAAAGCATCAATTCTTCAGTGCTCAGTTTCCTTTATAGTCCAACTCTCACATCCATACATGACTATTGGAAAAAACATAGCCCGGACTAGATGGACCTTTGTTGACAAAGTAATGTCTCTGCTTTTCAATATGCTTTCTACGTTGGTCATAACTTTCCTTCCAAGGAGTAAGCGTCTTTTAATTTCATGGCTGCAGTCACCATCTGCAGTGATTTGGGAGCCCAGAAAAATAAAGTCAGCCACTGTTTCCACTGTTTCCCCATCTATTTGCCATGAAGTGATGGGACTGGATGCCATGATCTTAGCTTTCTGAATGTTGAGCTTTAAGCCAACTTTTTCACTCTCCTCTTTCACTTTCATCAAGAGGCTCTTTAGTTCTTCTTCACTTTCTGCCAAAAGGGTGGTATCATCTGCATATCTCAGGTTATTGATATTTCTCCCAGCAATCTTGATTCCAGCTTGTGCTTCATCCAGCCCAGCATTTCTCATAATGTACTCTGCATATAAGTTAAATAAGCAGGGTGACAATATACAGCCTTGACGTACTCCTTTTCCTATTTGGAACAAGTCTGTTGTTCCATGTCCAGTTCAAACTGTTGCTTCCTGACCTGCATACAGATTTCTCAAGAGGCAGGTCAGGTAGGCTGGTATTCCCATCTCTTTTAGAATTTTCCACAGTTTATTGTGATCCACATAGTCAAAGGCTTTGGTATAGTCAATAAAGCAGATGTTTTTCTGGAATTCTCTTGCTTTTTTGATTATCCAGCAGACGTTGGCAATTTGATCTCTGGTTCCTCTGCCTTTTTTAAAACCCACTTGAACATCTGGAAGTTCATAATTCACGTATTGTTGAAGCCTGGCTTGGAGAATTTTGAACATTACTTTGCTAGCATATGAGATGAATGCAATTCATCTTGGTAGTTTGAACATTTTTTGGTATTTCCTTTCTTTGGGATTGGAATGAAAACTGACCTTTTCCAGTCCTGTGGCCACTGCTGAGTTTTCCAAATTTGCTGGCATATTGAGTGTAGCACTTTCAGAGCATCATCTTTTAGGATTTGAAATAGTTCAGCTGGAATTCCATCACTTCCACTAACTTTGTTCATAGTGATGTTTCCTAAGGCCCACTTGACTTCACATTCCAGGATGTCTGGCTCTAGGTGAGTGATCACACCATCGTGATTATCTGGGTCATGAAGATCTTTTTTGTACAGTTCTGTGTATTCTTGCCACCTCTTAATGTCTTCTGTTTCTGTTAGGTCCATACCATTTCTGTCCTTTATTGTGCCCATCTTTGCATGAATTGTTCCCTTGGTATCTCTAATTTTCTTGAAGAGATTGCTAGTCTTTCCCATTCTACTGTTTTCCTCTATTTCTTTGCACTGATCACTGAGGAAGGCTTTCTTATCTCTCCTTGCTATTCTTTGGAACTCTGCATTCAATGGGTATATCTTTCCTTTTCTCCTTTGCTTTTGGCTTCTCTTCTTTTCACAGCTATTTGTAAGACCTCCTCGGTCAGCCATTTTGCTTTTCTGCATTTCTTTTCCATGGGGATGGTCTTGATCCCTGACTCCTGTGCAATGTCACAAACCTCCATTCATAGTAACCCAGCTTTACCTCTTGCTAGTTCCCCTGGTGGCCAATCCTTTCCCTGCCCAGCTCTACTCTGTTGCAAGATTGTATCTCAGTGTGAATTTTTCTTGTCTGAATGTGCTACTCACTATACTTCCTCAAATATGATGTCCTCTGATTTTTCCAACAATCTTGTATTGTGGATGGAAGAAATATTTCAATCTCCAGTGCCCTAGAGGTAACTGGAGGATTGGAGAAGTTAAGGGACTTCCCCAAGGTCACAAAAATAAGAAATGACAAAACAATAACAAAGATTCATTTTTGGGTCTAGAATTCCCAGGAACAGTTGACACCTTTCTATAAAAAAATATAGAAAAGAGAACAGAGAGGGTTATAAGGAGAAAGACCATGCCAGGACTTTCCAGATCATAGATGAAGAAGAAGCACAGTTTATGAGTAATTGCCCCATTGTGGTCTCAGAAAGGACCCCATGGAAGAGAACATGAATCTTGGTGTTCTGGACAGTGCCACTCGCAGGAATGGCTGCAGGAACAGGCTGTGTGGTTCTAAAGGCTAGCATCATATAGAAACACATCATTTATCTTCAAAATGAGGCCTCTCTGACCAAGAAACTTTGTGAACAAGATTCCACATTTGATGGGGTGACCAACAAACCAATCTTAGACTGCTGTGCCTATAGAAATACCAAGTACAGACACATATTTTATGTGAATTTGTCTAAGAAGACACACCCAAAGGATTACCCACATGTCCACACCTATGGTTGTTAAAGAACTTTGGCTTCTGGTTGGAGACAGGATGGCAGAGTAGAAGGACTTGAGCTCAACTCCTCCCACAAAAATACCAAAATCATATCTAACTGCTGAAACAATGACTGACAAAAAAGACTGGAACCCACCAAAAAAGATACTTTACATCCAAAGACAAAGAGGAAGCCACAGTAAGATGGTAGGAAGGGCACATTCACAATATGCCCAATCAAATCCTATACCCACCAAGTGGGCAACCCACAAGCTGGTAAATAATTATATCACAGAGTTTCTTTCACAGAAGTGAGAATTCTGAGCCTCACATCAGGCTGCCCAGCCTGGGGGTCTGGCACTGAGTGAGGGGACTCTTCAGAGCATTTGGTTTTGAAGGCCAATAGGGCTTGATCACAAAAACTCCACAGAACTGTGGAAATCAGAAATTCAACTCTGTTGAGTTAGAGGGTGCACACAAGGTTTTATGTGCGCTGGGACCCAGGGAAAAAGCAGTGACTTCATAGGAGCCTGAGCCAGAAGTATTTGCTGGTTTTGTAGAGTCTCCAGGGAAGGCAGGGGGTAGCTGTGGCCACTGTGGAGACAAAAACACTGGAGGCAGAGGTATGGGGGTGTACTCTATGGTGTGGGCTCTCCTGGAGGGCACCATTTTGACCTGGCCCCACCCAAGAGCTCCAGTGCTGGGATGCCTCAGGCCAAACAACAAACAAGGCAGGAACACAGCTCCACCCATCAGCAGAGAGGCTGCCTAAAGTCTTCTTGACCCCACTGTTGCTGTTGCTAAGTCGCTTCATTCATGTCCGACTCTGTGTGACCCCATAGATGGCAGCCCACCAGGCTCTGCCATCCCTGGGATTCTCCAGGCAAGAACACTGGAGTGGGTTACCATTTCCTTCAAACACAGCCCTTGACATGGTTCTGCCCACCAGAGGGGTAAGACCCAGCTCCACCCACCAATGGGCAGGAACCAGTCCCTCCCACCAGGAAGCTTTCATAAGCCTCTAGGAGAGCCTCACAAATAAGGGAGCAGACACCAGAAGCAAGAGGAACTGTAGACCTGCAGCTTGTGAAATGGAGATCAGAAAATTAGACAAAATGTGATGGCCAGAAGCATATGTTCCAGATGAAGAAACAAGACAAAACCCCTCAAGAAGATTAAGTGCAGTGGAGATAGGAAATCTACCCAAAAAAGAAACCAGAATAATGATAGTAAAGATGACCGAAGACCTCAGAAAAAGAATGAAAGCACAGATGGGGAAGATACAAAAATGGTAAACAAAGAGCTAAAAGATATAAATAACAAACAGCTGAACAATATAATAACTGAAATGAAAAATAAACTAGAAGGAATCAGTAGTAAAAATGAGATAGAAAAACAGGTAAGGGAGTTGAAAGACAATATGCTGAAAGTCACTATGGCACACCACAATAAAGAAAAAGAATGAGAAGAAATGAGGACTTATGGGACAACATTAAACACACCAATATTCACATTATAGGGGTCCCAGGAGGAAAAGAGAGAGAGAAAGGCCCTGAGAAAATACTAGAAGAGACAAAAGCTGAAAAACTCCCTAACATGGGAAAGGAAACCTGACCCAAGTCCAGGAAGTACAGAGAGTCCTATATGGGATAAACTCAATGAAGAACATGTCAAGAACACATATTAACCAAACTGACAAAAATTAAAGACAAAGAAATAGTGTTAAAAGCAACAGGGAAAAGCAAAAAATAATATACAAGGGAATTCCCATAAGGTTATCAGCTGATTTTTCAAGAGAAACTCAGCATGCCAGAAGAGAGTGGCACAATATGAAGTGATAAAAGGGGAAAACCAGGACTTGCTTGGTAGTCCAGTATTTAAGACTCCATGCTCCAAATACAGGGGCATGGGCTTGATCCTTGGTCAGGGAACTAGGACCCTGCATGCTGCATGGTGTGGCTAAAAGAAAAAAGGGGAGGGGGCGCAAACCTACAACCAAGAATACTCTACCCAATAAGGCTCTTGTTCAGAATCAATGGAGAAATCAAGTTTTACAGACCAGCAAAAGCTAAGACAATTCAGTACAACCAAACCAGCTTGACAACAAATCCTAAAGGAACTTCTCTAGGTGGAAAAGAAAAAGGCACAAGAAAATTACAAATGGGAAAGCTTATCAGTAAAGCCAATAAACAGTAAAGGTAGGAAATCATCCACACACAAATATGATATAGAAACCAGCAATCATGAGAAGAGGAGAGAACAAATGCAGCATATGGAATATACATTTGAAATCAAAAGACCAGAACTCAAAACAATCTTGTACCTATATAAACTGTTATTTCAAAACCTCCTGCTAACTGCAAACCAAAAATAAACAATAGATACACAAACAAAAAGGAAAAGGGAATCCAAATATAACACTAAAATTTGTCATCAAATAACAAGAAAACAGAACAGAAAGGAAGAAAAAAAAGTACAAAAACAAACCCCAAACAATTAACAAAATGAGAATAAGAAAATACATATCAATAATTAACTTAAATGTAAATAGATTAATTGTTTCAACCAAGGGATATAGACTGACTGAATGAATACAAAAACAAGACTCATATATACAGTGTCTAGAAGAAACCCACTTCAGATCCAGGGACCCACACAAACTGAAAGTGAGGGTATGAAAAAGGGTATTCCATGAAAATGGAAATCAAAATCTGAAGTAGCAGGACTCATATCAGACAAAACAGACTTTAAAATAAAGGCTGTTATAAGAGACAAAGAAGGACATTATGTAGTGATCAAATGATTAATCCAAGAAGAAGATATAACAATTATAACTATATATGTACCCAACATAGGAACACCTCAATATATAAAACAAATGATAACTGACATAAAAGGAGAAATCAACAGTAATACAATAATAGTGGGAACTTTAACATCCCCACTTACATCACTGGACAGATCATACAGACAGAAAATCATTAAGGATGGATCTCCTTGGTGGTCCAGTGGTTAAGACTCCACACTTCCAATGCAGGGGGCACAGGTTTGATCCTTGGTCAGGAAACTAAGATCCCATATGCTATGTGATGTGGCCAAAAGGATTTTTTAAAAAAAGAAAATTAATAAGGAAACATAGACATTAAATGAAACATTAAACCAGATAGACTTAATTGATATTTATAGAGTATTCCATCCAAAAGCAGCAGAATATACATTCTTCTCAAGTACACATTCTTCAGGATAAGTCACATGCTGGGCCACAAAGCAAGTCTTGGTAAATTTAAGAAAACTGAAAATATATCAAGCATCTTTTTCTGTCCACAATGCTATACTATTAGAAATCAACTACAAGAAAAAAAAAAAAAAAAAGCTGAAAAACACACACACATGGAGGCTAAACAATATGCTGCTGCTGCTGCTGCTAAGTCGCTTCATTCATGTCCGACTCTGTGCGACCCCATAGACGGCAGCCCATCAGGCTCCCCCGTCCCTGGGATTCTCCAGGCAAGAACACTAGAGTGGGTTGCCATTTCCTTCTCCAATGCATGAAAGTGAAAAGTGAAAGTGAAGTCGCTCAGTCGTGTCCGACTCTTCGAGACCCCATGGACTGCAGCCTACCAGGCTCCTCCATCCATGGGATTTTCCAGACAAGAGTACTGGAGTGGGGTGCCATTTCCTTCTCCTAAACAATATGCTACTAAACAAAAAATGAATCACTGAAGAAATCAAAGAAAAAAAAATTTTTAAATACCTAGAGGAAAATGAAAATATAAAAATAATGATTCAAAACCTAAGTAGTTCTAAGAGGGAAGTTTATAGCAATACAGTCTTACCTCAGAAAACAAGAAAAATCTCAAATAAACAACCTAACCTTACACCTAAAACAACTAGAGAAAGAAGAACAGACAAAACCCAAAGTTATCAGAAGGAAAGAAATCATAAAGATCAGAGCAGAAAGAAATGGAGACAAAGAAAACAATAGAAAATATCAATGAAACGAAAAGACGGTTCTTCAAGAAGATAAACAAAACTGATAAATGTTTAGCCAGATTCGTCAATAAAAAAAGGGAGAGGACTCAAATCAATAAACTTGGAAATGAAAAAGGAAAAGTTACAATGGACACCACAGAAATAGAAAGGATCATAAGGGACTACTACAAGCAACCATACACCAATAAAATGGACAATATGGAAGAAATGGTCAAATTTCAGAAAGGTATAATCTCCCAAGACCGAACTGAGAAGAATACAAAATATGAACTAATTACAAGTACTGAAATTGAAACTGTAATTTAAAACCTCCCATCTAATAAAAATCCAGAACCAGATGGCTTCATAGACTAATCTATCTAACATTTAGAGACGAGTTAACCAGAGTTCGAGTTGTGCAGTCCATTAGTACTTGGTACTTATATATAGAAAAGACTTAACACCTATCCTTCTGAAACTCTTGCAAAAATTACAGAGGAAAGAACACTCTCAAACTCCTTCTTTTAGGCCATCATCACCTTGATATCAAAACCAGACAAGGATACTACAAAGAAGAAAATTACAGGCCAATATCACTGATGAATATAGATGCAAAAATCCTCAACAAAATACTACTCAAACAAATCCAACAATACATTAAAAGGATCATATACCATGATCCAGTGGGGTTTATCCCATGGATGCAGGGCTTTTTCAATACCTGTAAATTAATCAAGTTAGTGTGATATAATGCGCTAAGAAATTGAAGAATAAAAAACATATGATCATCTCAATAGATGCAGAAAAGAAAAAATAGAAAGCTTTTGACAAAAGTCAACACCTATTTATGATTAAAAAGAACTTCAGAAAGTAGGATAGATGGAAACTACCTCAACATAATAAAGGCCATGTATGACAAACCCACAGCCAACATTATACTCAGTGATGAAAAAGCTGAAAGTGTTTCCCCTAAGATCAGCAATAGGACAAGGATGTCCTTTGCTCAACATAGTTTTGGAAGTCCTCGTCACAGTGATCAGAGAAGACAAAAAAAGAATCCGAATTGGAAAAGAAGTGAGACCACAAAATGACCAGATCGCATCAAAGAATTTGGTAAATTTGCCAGATATAAAATTAATACACAGAAATACACTTCTATGCACTAACAGTGAAAGATCAGAAAGAGAAATTAAGGAAACAATTCCATTTACCGTCACATCAAAAAGAATAAAATACTTAGGAAAAACCTACCTAAGGAGACAAAAAACCTGTACTCTGAAAACTATGAGACACTGATGAAAGATACCAAAGATGACACAGATGGAAAGATACACCCTGTTCCTGGATTGGAGACATCAATACTATCAAAATGACTACACTATCCAAGCCAATGGCTTTTTTTTGCTGAATTAAAACAAAAAATTTTTAAATTTGTATGGAAACAAAAGACTTATAATAGCAAAAGGAACCTTGAGGGGGGAAAAAATGCAGAGTTGGAGGAGTCAGGCTCCCTGACTTCAGACTATACAACAAAGTTACAGTAATCAAATCAGTATGGTTCTGGCACAAAAACAGAAATGTAAGTCAATGGAACAGAAGAGAAAGCCCAGAAATAAACCTACACATGTTTGGCCAATTAATCTACAACAAAGGAGGAAATAATAATATCAGTACAATGGATAAAAGACAATTTCTTCAATAAGCAGTGCTGGGGTAACTGGACAGCTGCATGTGAAGAATGAAATCAGAACATTCTCTAACACCACACACCAGGCTTCCCTGGTGGCTCAGTGGTAAAGAATCCACCTGCAATGCAGGAGCCACAGGAGATGCAGGTTCAATCCCTGGGTCAGGAGGATCCCCTGGAGGAGGGCATGGCAACCCACTCCAGTATTCTTACCTGGAGAATCTCACGGACAGAAGAGCCTGGTGGGCTACAGTCCACAGGGTCACAAAGAGTTGGACATGACTGAAGTGACTTAGCACTCATGCACTAACACCACACACAAAAACAAACTTAAAGTGGATGAAAGATCTCAATGTAAGACCAGGCAGTATACAACTTTTAGAGAAAAACATAGGCAGAACACTCAATGACCTAAATCGTAACAATTTTTGGAGCCACCTCATAGAGTGATAAAAATAAACAAATAAAAAATGGGACCTCATTAAACTTAAAAACCTCTGCACAGCAAAGGAGACCATAAACAACATGAAAAAACAGCACACAGGATGGGAGAAAATATTTGCAGACAATGTGACCAACAAGGGATTAATCGCCAAAATATATTAACAGCTCATGTAGCTCAATATCAAAATAACAAACAATCCAATCAAAAAACGTGCAGAAAATCTAAATAGACATTTCTCTAAAGAAGACATACAGATGGCCAAAAAGCACCACATCATTAAGTCAAGGATGCTCAACATCAGTGACTGTTAGAGAAAGGCAAATTAAAACTACAAAGAGGTTTCACCTCACCTGGCCAGAATGGTCATCATCAATAATCCTACAGACAATAAATGCCAGAGAGGGTGTGGAAAAAAGGGAACCCTCCTACACTATTGATGGGAACGTAAATTGGTACAGCCACTATGGAGAACGATACAGAATACTGTTCAAGAATAGAGCTACCATATGACCCAGCAATGCCCCTCCTGGGAACACATCTAGAGGACACCATACTTTGAAAAGATACATGCACCTCAGTGTTTACTGCACACTGAGCACAACAGCCAAGACATGAAGACATCAACAGATGAACGGATAAAGAAGAAGCGGTACATATAGACAATTACTCAGCCATAAAACAGAGTGGAATAATGCCATTTGTCGCAACACAGATGGATTTAGAGATTATCATACTAAGTGAAATAAATCAGAGAAAGATATCATGTAAATCACTTATATGTGAAAGAAAGTGAAGTCCGACTCTTTGCGACCCCATGGACTGTAGCCTACCGGGCTCCTCCGTCCATGGGATTTTCCAGACAAGAATACTGGAGTGGGTTGCCATTTCCTTCTCCAGGAGACTTCCCGACCCAGGGATTGAAACCGGTCTCCTGCATTGTAGGCAGACGCTTTACTGTCTGAGCCACAAGGGAAGTCCACTTATATGTGGAATCTAATAAAATGATACAAGGGTAACTTATTTACAAAACAAAACAGACTCACAGATTTAGAAAACAAACATGATTACCGAAGAGGAAATGTAGGGGAAGGGATAGATTAGGAGGTGGAGATTAACATATACACACTGCTATATATAAGACAGTCAACAAAAACCTACAGTATAGCACAATAACTTAAATGGGAAAAGAACCTGTAAAAGAATAGATATATGTGTATGTATAACTGAATCATTCTGAAACTGACACATTTTAATCAACTATACTCCAATATAAAATAAAAAATTTTTAAAGAAAAGATAATTATACAAGCAATAGATACTTATTATAAAAACTTATATTACGTTATGCTCATTACAATAACATGTACATAATACACAAGAATTTATGACATAAAATTATTACTTCAATTTAGTCTAATCTAGAAAATCTTGCTATGCTTATCACATCATTTCAAAACAAGATGAAGAGGGTCCCTATCCTTTGGTGTATATAAGGGAGAACAGACTAGAGTTCATAATGGGAGCCCTATTAGATCTTAATCTCATCTGAAGGGTCTGAGAAGGCATCTGTGAAGAACAAAGAACAAAATAAAAATCGTTCATAATCTCACCTGCTGGAAATAATAGCACTTTGATTTGAGATTATTTTCTTCCAATCTTTTCGTATATACTTTCTTTAGATTCATCCCCTAAAACTCAGCATGATAGTCTCTGGTTACTCATTCTCTGTAACACACTATTCCTTCCATCCTAGAATTTCATACCTTGGCAATTTTTCTGGAACACTGTTTACATGTGATATTAACATATGATACTAAGAAAGGGTTTGTGACCAAAGCAAGTTCAGCATGAGTTAGAGTTTCTGATGTGCTGATAGCACCGGACACTTCTAACATGGGGTTATGGTATTAATGGCCTCGTTTTCTAAGCCAATTGGATTTTCATATTTTTAAGAGGTGTCTTGAAGGAACACAAAACCATTCTGAGAAATATTCTATGAACCTGGACATGTTTCAGAGGTGTATGGCTCTTAACAGAGTCCCACTATTTTAGAACATGAAACTCATTTTATATGTTAAATGTGCCCAGCATATTTCAAACAGATCAAGGTGGAAAACCTCAGGCTCTTGCCAGGCTCTTCCCATTTATCAGAGCCCAGCTTGGCACTCCTGGCCCTCTTTAGGGTCAGGAACATGTGGCAGCCTAGGCCAGAGTCAGCACTTTCCTTCCCCAGTCTCTCAAAACAAGCAACAAACATGAGAAGCTACCCTCGGATTAACCAGCACACAAACATTGCCACAAGACCTGTTTTGATTCTGATTTGGAGCTCTCAAGTCCCTTTTCCTCTGGAAAGGACCCAGTTGTTCTTGAAATCTGGCCAAAATGAATGTTTCTTCTGCAATGACACCTCGTGGTCAAGAAGGGAAACACGTAGGACAGAAGGGTTTCCACATTCCCTCTGCTTCAGCCAGGGAGAGGTTTCCCTCCAGAGCAGCCCAGGTCAGCAAGAGACACTGATGTCAAATTGACAAGGTTTAACTTCTCTGCCCACTACCCCAGCATCTCCCTGATCCCATGGTTTGTCAACAAGCTCAAGCTGCCTTCAAGATCTTCCCTGGCTGCTGGGAGCAACGTCCATGCTGCCCTTCAGAATGCACGTGGGAGTGTGTGCTCAGCATGCCCAGTCGTGTCCGACTCTGTGACTCCACGGACTGTAACCCACCCGCCTCCTCTGGCTTCTCCAGACAAGAACATTGGAGTGGGTCACCATTTCCTCCTCCAGGGATCTTCCCGACCCAGGGATCAAATCCAGGTCTCCTGCATCTCTTGCATCAGCAGGTGGGTTCTTTTATCACTGAACCACCTGGGAAGCCCATCCTTCAGAATATCCTCCCCTAAAGCGCTCCCGCCCCTAGAATTACTTCTCCCACCTTCCTTATTACCCAGATTCCTACTCCTTCAGTGCATGAAACTCAGCTGACTGACAGGGTTTACAAGGATGTTCAGAGGTATCACATACCTCTGATCACAGAGGTGATCGCCTCCACAGTCTTTGGGGAAGGCTGTATAACGATCATCCCAATCTTGCAGATGAAGACCCTAAGGGTCTGAGAGGCCATGAGTGACAGAAGAAGCCAGAACTCAAACCCTCATTTGTTGATTCCAGATTCCCTGTCCTTTTCCTCCTGGCTTACTCCCGCTGATCTAAGTTAAAGCAAACAATCTCTAATGTTGAGAATTCTCTCTTTGGATGTAGAAGGGTTGAGGAACTCTGCTCCCCAGATTGCCCACTATGGGTTGTTTTAAAATATTTTAAAAGTCAGAAATGGGTTTCAACTGACCCACACAAGATGACACGATAGACTTCCTAGGGCTCCGTGAGGCAAGGCAGAGCCAAAGTCTTTAAGAACAACGCCCAACCCGCACCACCATCCAGATGCTTTTTTCGGTCACTGTCAAATCCCAATTCTGACTCCGAGTAATTCTTAACTAGACGCTGAATAAATCTTTTCCAAAGTAACTAAGCAATCTCCATTTAACCTCTTTTATGGCCCTCATGTTTTGGATCATTGAAAAACTGAGCTTTGGCTTCTAACCAGCAGAGGAATCTTTCCTGATGAAGGCGGGAGAGCTGTGAGCAGGGTCCCCACATCCTCCAGGGCAGAGGCCAGCCTCCTGAATCCAATGAGCAGGCCCTACATCATCTCTCATCTCAGCTTCTCTTCAGTGGCACCTCCCATCCTTCCTGCATGCACAGTTCCTAAGCTTTCTCCATCCTTAGCCTACTCACTCATAAGGAACCAGCTCAGATAACAGCTGATCATTCTACCAGGCACTTGGTGGTCTCAGTACTTTACATGGACTTTTATTTAAACTTCACAATAGGACTTCCCTAACTCCACACTTCCAATGCAAGGGGCATGGGTTCGATCCCTGGTTGAGGAACTAAGATCTCACATGCTGCAAAGAGAAGCCAAAAAAAATCTTCACAATATCCCTATGAAATAAATACTAATTTTATGCCCATTTTACAGATGTGCAAATGAAAGCACAGAGAGACTGACTTGCCAAGGTCACACAGCTAACAAGCCAGGATTCAAGCCCATGCATGCTCCTAACCACCATGCTCTCCTGCCTGTTCAAGTGCCCCCTCCTTGAAGAACTCTTCTTTGACCCCTCTGGGTTCTAGCACCACTGGATACAAACTACGGCAGCATTTCCTATCTTGTTACCCTCTGCTAGCTTCACTGACAGGTGGGTCAGTGGTAAAGAATCTGCCTGCCAACGCAGGAGATGTAAGAGACACAAGTTCGGTCCCTGGATCAGGAAGATCCCCTGGAGAAGGAAATGGCAACCCACTCCAGTATTCTTGCCTAGAAAATTCCATGGACAGAGGAGTCTGGCAGGCAGTCTGGCAGTTCATGGGGTCACAAAGAATCAACTGAGTGACTGAGCATGCACTCATGCAACCCTCTGCTATACATACTCTGCTGGAAGGCCAGATCAACTAGTGTCTGTGGTTGACCTGTTACCATTTATGGAGTCCCTGGGCTGTTCACAGCCCAGAGACGGGACGTCATACAGCCAGAGGAGAGCTGCCAACCAGTTTTGACACACTCAATAAAAACTTGCCAGCTAGAAATATGTAAACAAATCCAGAAGCTTGTTGAAATCCATAACTTATCTTCTATTTTACATTCAATAGTGTGGGTTCTACTAATTCTTTTTTTTTTTTTTTTAACTTTTCAGAAGTTCTTGTTTTACCCCCAGACAAACAAATGGTAGAGAGCTTAAGTCCCTTCCTTTGGCGGGAGCCCCTGTCTGCGCCCTCACTTGGTGGGACTCGTTCTCCCATCTCATCTCCTCAGACCTGCTGTCTATACCCACTGCTCCACCACCCACTTCCTTTCCACCCACACTGGATAGAAAGTCTTCCCAGAAGTTAATCCAGTGGGACTTTCCAGACCTTGTCTTTCTTGATCTTCAGGAGTGGTAGGTGCAGCTGGCTAAGCAGCTGGTGGAAACAGGGCCCAGGGATTCCACTGGGGTTTTCCCACATTAGTTGACTCCAAGGTAATGGCAGCGGGATGTTTATACAAAAGGCAGCTCCTTTTTTCTTTCCAGTTTGTTTCCTGATTAAAAGGTCAAATACCAAACTGCCTGGTACAAAACCAGTCTCCTGGCAACCAGAGCAGAACCTACCATTTCCTTCCCTGAGAATGTGGGAACCTCAGAGCAGACCCAGTTGTGTAGTGGATGGGACCATATAATGGGGTTGAGTTTGGGGGTGGGAACCAGGGCAGTCTGAGATGTATCTGCCTAGACAGAGGGTGGAAATAGAAACTTCTCCGTCCTTAAGTGGAGCCACAGAGTCAGACTTGAGGACTCAAATGTATACTTTAGGACATAATCATAATCAAAACTAAAATCCCACGAGTGCTTGTGTAGCGCCTGGTTACTGATACATGCTTACTCAAGAGAACTCAGTTATGGGGAATAAAGAAAACAAGTTAATGTGTACGATGTTATTATTTGTCACAATAACCTATGAGGTGGGCACTATTATGAGAAAAATGCTGCTTAGAGAGATGTCCAAGAGAATCCAGTGCAAAATGCAGGAGGGAGGGGCAGCCTTCAGGGGCATCTGACTGGTTAGCCCAGGGTCTCCTCTGGCAGTGCTAATCACATCAGCGGCACCTCGATGTGGGGCGCTGGCCTTCCTTGCAGACCTTTTTACCTGGTGTGACTTGACGCTCTTGGTGCAGGACATCGTAGCTCTTCCAGCTGTACTGAGGGGCTGGGGAGCCCTCCTTTGACTGGCAGGTCAGCTGGATGTCGTTCCCAATGACAGTCTCTCCCTGGATGCCACAGTCTGGCTTGGAGGGCGGCACTGCGCAGGGGAAGAGCCAGAGAGAAGCCAGGAATTAGTTGGGGCTTGGTGACAGCCACTCCCTCACCCCAACACACACCAATTACCTTGTTTGTTCACAGGCAAAGAAAGGTAAAAACCATTCTTAGCTCACATGCCATAGAAAACAGTCTGCAGGCTGGATTTGGCTGCAGTTTGCCTACCCTTGGTTTCAGTGAAAGCCTCTCTCTCTGAAACCCTTCAATGCTAACTTCTTAGCAATGTTCCCTTCAGTTAAGCAGAACTCTCTTCCTGTGCTTTGCTGATGAAATGGAATTACCATAAGTAACTGGGTGATGGAAGAGCCCCCTGGCGGCAGTAGGATTATGTGCAGGGTAGAGAACGAGGGCTGAGCGGATGGAGGGGGCAGGAAGGAACAGACACACACAAAAGAAGCCCACAGAAAGAAGGTTGCGAAAACCAACAGGCCACCCTTAATGCACAAGCCCAATCTGATCTCTTAGAATTCCTGAAGACCTTAAGCCAGGGTCGTTCACTCAACACTGTAAGTTAACACACCACTGTGTACAGTGGTTTTTCTACAAAAATACTGTATACCTGACTGCTGGGCATGGAGATGACATAGTGTGTGAGTTTTTGTGTTTAAGGAATCCAGTGGGGGCAAAAAAAAAAAAAAAAAACAACAATGACCAGTGCCGAGGTCCAGCCCCGGCTGATCCAGGGTATTCGAAGGAGAGACGGCTAGGCGACCTATTCAAATGTTAATTAGAGATAATAAAGAGTAATAGAATGAGGATAGCTCAGTAGGAAAATTCAGTGGAGAAAAGAAGCTGAGTGGCTTGGTTTACGCGGAAAATCAATATAACCCGTGACACCAGGTTAGCTCTGACCACGGAGGCCGCAGGCGCCCTCTCGAATAGCGGAAGGTGCCCCACCTTAGACACCTTCTCGAGTGGGTCTTAGAAGCCCAGGCAAATAAATGGTCGCAGAGGACATCCGCGCTCCAGATGGACACTCAGCTGGAAGTTAAAGGGAAGAATGACATGGGGAGACCAAGCGTTGGTGAGCAAGGCCCATAGCTTTATTTTCAACAGGGGCTTTTATACCCTAAGTTACACATAGAGGATAATAGGGGATGCAAAATCAGCAGTCTTTGATGCTTATCAAAAACCAGGGTTTCTTTCCTGCAGATTTATCGTATACAAATGGTTTAGGTGATTTACATCATCTTCTGGCCAGAGGCCTATTAACATTTTATGACTCTTGACAAGGACTTATCAACAAAGACTTATTTTCTCTAAGAGTAATTATTTTATGGTTTGGCGCCATCTTCCAAAGATAAGATTACGTTCCTATAGGGTGGATGTGTAATGGGTTTACAAAGGAAAGAATTTACTACCTTAAGGGTCTAAAGTTACTAACACCAAGGCCACTACTTATTTTTTCTACATACCAACTATATTAATTAATGCACATTCAAGGATACAATTCAGGGGATGTGAAAACTTGGCAACAAACATTGGCTCATCAATGAAATCTTTTACTAGTTTTATTCTGACAGTTTCTAATTCTCTGAGAGGCTCTAAGCTATTTGAATATCTTAAGCTTCCCGTGCCTCTGGAGGCTGGGAGACTGTAAACAATCGTATGCATAGCTGTAGGTGTCCGGGTAAACTTGTCAGGCGAGTTAGAGAGCCATCTGAGGGGTTTGGATTTAAACACTCCTAATAGCCCAGGAACTTTATTAATTGGAGCTGTAAGTTAACTCTTTGACAGAGAGAGTGAGATGGTGGTGGGGGACAGCCCCCAGTAAAGTCAGAGGTGAGAGCACAAAGCAATAAAGTAGGCAGACTCTGGTTTTTGGGGGGTAGATGCTCGAGAATATCCGGGGGCACTCCTGAGGCTCGATCCCGCCTTTGCGTATGCCGAGCCTCCTTCCTCATGACCTTTGTCACGAGTGGAATGTCTCTCGCCGGCTCCCGGCAGACCAGGCAGGACGCAACAATGCTGAGACAGGACAGGCATGACAAGGGACACTGCCCCAGTCGTGAAGCCAATAATGGAGGTGCTGGGAGGGGTTAGAGAAAGAGACTGGATGGCACTCCAGCCCGAGGCAGCAGCCTGTGCAAAGGCCCTGAGGCAAGAAGACTCCAGGGAGTGTCCTTTTGGGTGGGAGGAAGAGGACACCAGTGGAAAGTACTATTACTGAATTCCTCAGCGGCAGGCCTGTCCATCCTGCTTCTTTCTTCACATGCCCCCTTGGACGGCTTGCTTGCCCCAATAAACAGTGCTGCCCTTTCTACAGTGCAGACTGCACAGGCGCACACTTGCTGGGCGTGGAGGGTGAATTCCAATCTCCGCTCGGCCCAGGGCTGCTGGGAGAGGCTATCCAGGAGGCACCTCTCCCCTCTAGCCTCACATCTGCTCTGGTATTTGCTCTCCGACAAAGGCAGGTGGTTGCTGGGTGTGCCCCCTCATTTCCTGTTGTCTTGGTAAGGGACAGCCAGGCATGGAGCAGCGTGGGGCAAATCAAAGGCATTTCCCACTGCCACTCTAATCAGTTAGTCCCTAAACCTAGGTTCAAGAACAGGACTCAGGTATCCATGCCCAGACCCCTGCTTCAGGACTGAAGCAGCCTGGGGAGGAAAAGGCTGCTACCCACGGGCTATTCTCATAAACAGCTCTCTGCCCTCCCTGCAGGCCCAGCCAGCAGGTATCTGCAGGACAGAAAAAGAGAGCATCACTTCTGAGGAGACTGGCTACTGGTCAGAGCTGTTCGTGAGCCAAGCTTTATCTCTTGAGCTCTCCGCAGATCCAGAAACATCCCTCCCTACCAATAAAAATTATCACCCTTGCTTCCCAGGTACTCCTTTAACAGGATCCTAATCTTTTATTCCACAAAAGAGACTGGCCACAAATACGACACCACCTTCGAAGTCTCTCATTGACTCAGAACCATGCTAAGGGTGCATGACTAATAGCCAGCATATGCTGTACATATCCAGTGACTAGCTTTCTTATGCCACTGTTTGCTGAGGGAAAATTATTAAAAACAAATTCTTAATCCACTCTAGTCAAGGCTATGGTTTTTCCAGTGGTCATGTATGGATGTGAGAGTTGGACTGTGAAGACAGCTGAGTGCCAAAGAATTGATGCTTTTGAACTGTGGCGTTGGAGATGACTCTTGAGAGTCCCTTGGACTGCAAGGAGATCCAACCAGTCCATTCTAAAGGAGATCAGTCCTGGGTGTTCTTTGGAAGGAATAATGCTAAAGCTGAAACTCCAATACTTTGGCCACCTCATGTGAAGAGTTGACTCATTGGAAAAGACTCTGATGCTGGGAGGGATTGGGATCAGGAGGAGAAGGGGACGACAGAGGATGAGATGGCTGGATGGCATCACCGACTCGATGGACGTGAGTTTGAGTGAACTCCGGGAGTTGGTGATGGACGGGGAGGCCTGGCGTGCTGCAATTCATGGGGTCGCAAAGAGTCAGACACGACTAAGAGACTGAACTGAACTGAACTGAATCCACTCTAGAGGCAGCAGTAGAAAAAACGGCAAACAAGGGATCAAGCACTTCCTAGGAGACCCACCTTACGGAGGAATATGTCAGGGTCCTTTCCCCAGGCCCTAAATCACAGCCCTCAAACTACTTTCCCACCTCAGCTCATCCTAGGCACCGCCAGTCCTTACTTCGTCCAGCTCCTCCCCGAAGCTCCCCTCCGCAGCCCTCACCATCAAGAACAGCTAGGACCTAGAATAATACAGATCTAGTTCAAACAGCCCTTCCACCCGCTGAGGCGGGGGGCGGGGGGACTTAGGACTCTTGTAGATTTTGGATTCTCAGTTGGCGCGTCCCAGCTCCTAAATAAATTGTAGATAATACCTGAATATTTATAGAGGGCGGAGTGATGGGAGGGAGCTGGTCCAGGCCTCTCCAAAGCCTGAGACTCCCGCTGCAGACGTCAGGGGGCGCCAGAGGCCGGGAAGACGACCAGTCCTGCCCGGCGGCGCCAGGTTCCGGGTCCCCGGGCCAGGTGACTGTCCCTTGGTGACCAAGACGGTTCCCCTCCTTCCGGAAGCTCCATGCTCACCTCAGTTTACTGTGAGGTCACGCAGCCTGAATGGACGACCCCATTTAATTCAAAAGCTGTTCTGCCTAAAATCAGCCCAGCACCAAACCATTTGGAAATGAAACTTGTAAAAATCTTTTTTCCTGGGTTTACTTAACATATAGTACCAATTATTTCTCTTTTTAAAGCAAAACTGTCTTTTCACCGAGTTTCATAATCTCATTAAATTTGTAGTCTTTGCTGTTCGAGTTTAACTAATTCGTCTCTTAAAGTGCAGCTGGTCCTAAGAGAGGAGAGGAGGGAAATCCAGAAGGTCACACTTGAATTGGGCCCGGCTGCCCTGCCTGAAACCAGCTTGCTGCCAGAAGAAAACCAAAGCCGTTAAATACGGAAGCCAGAGGAGCCAGAATCAGCCAGAGAAGGACCAGGTGGAGCACAATGAGGGACTCAGTTGGGGGTGAATCAGGATAAGGGGAGGGGGTGAGGGAGGGCAGACAGTGCAGAAGAGAAACTGGAGGAAAATGCTCGTTTCCCTGGCTGAGTAATCTCTCTCTCGGGAGCTAATGCAGATAAAATTAAGTGCTGTGAACACAAAACGGTTTAATGAAACATTAATTATAATAGCTTAAATTGGAAACAGTGTCCAGTTCTGGGACAGAGGACTCAGCATTCCCTTGCTGAAGTGGCATGAAGCTTACAGAACAGCAAGTGCTAAGACAGCACATAATGAAATGAAAAGAGAAAAGTTCCTATGGTTAGGTTACAAATTCCATTATGTATGGAAATAAGTATGTGGATAGGAGCTGGAAGAAAACACGGAGAAATAAAACCCAATGATATATGTGAATGTTTGTCTTTTTTTGTTTCATCTTTCTTTAAATTAGTATATTTTTAAGAGACAAGGGGTCATCAAACACAGCTATTTGTTTATTTGTGTCAGGACTAAGGTCCTTGGAGCAGGAGAACAAGAACAGGCCAGCAGAACAGAAACAGGCTTCTTTCTAAGAGTCTGGTGCACTAGAGATTTTGACATGAGGAGCCCTCCACAAAGAGGCAGACTCTTGATTCCATGGGCCCAGTAGAAAAACCATCACGGCACTCCACCTGGTCCGGGTCAAACGAAACACAGCTGTAAAAATGCCTTAAGATAATAAAATGTGATGGTGTCAGCCTTGTCCAGGAGATTAGGGGAGGTGTTCCTGCAGCTCTAAGACCATCAGAGCTCCCAGTGAAAACCTTGAAATAAATATCCATGTACTCAGCGGGCTGTGGGGCTTCAGTGTCCCAGACCGAGGTTAAGACCTTCAGTGTGGAAGAGCAGTTACAGAACCTCAGTTTTCATTGAGTGATGCTTCCAAGATGGGCATTTCCTGTGGACAGTGGGCACATCCATGGCTGGCACTGCTCTGCCTCTCCAACCTTTTTTCATTGCCATGGGCACAGGAAGGGCAAGATACAAGTTAATGCAATGACACCATAAAACATAATTGGCAAGCTTACATCTGCCACAAAGTGAAAGAAAGGGTATGCTGAAAAGTTGTCAGCCATGCAGAGTTTGGGAATCACCCGGAATTGGAAGGCTTGATGGTTGGGAACAGTGAAGGGATTTGAGCATCAAATCCTTGTTTGCATCAAAGCTTGGACACTTTCTGGTGGTCATTTAACTGCTTGGGTCTCAGTGTTCCCTTCTATCAAATATGAGTGTTAATACCCACTGTCACAGATGTATTGCAAAGATGAAATGAGATCATATCCATAGAGGACTTATTGAGATGCCTGGCACATACCAAACAGACACTCAAAAAAGGATAGTTGTTATGATTGTGAACTTGGTGTTATCTAATTAAAAGATGCTTACTCCTTGGAAGGAAAGCTATGACCAACCTAGACAGCATATTAAAAAGCAGAGACATTACTTTGTCACAAAGGTCTGTCTACTCAAGGCTATAGTTTTTCCAGTAGCCATGTATGGATATGAAAGTTGGACCATAAACAAGGTTGAACACCAAAGAATTGATGCTTCTGAACTTTGGTGTTGGAGAAGACTCTTGAGAGTCCCTTGGACTGCAGGGAGATCCAACCAGTCCATCCTAAAGGAAATCAGTCCCGAATATTCATTGGAAGGGCTGATGCTGAAGTTGAAACTCCAATACTTTGGCCATCTGATGTGAAGAACTGACTCATCTGAAAAGACCCTGATGCTAGGAAAGCTTCAGGGTGGGAGGAGAAGGGGATGACAAAGGATGAGATGGTTGGATGGCATCACTGAGTTGATGGACATGAGTTTGAGTAAGCTCCAGGAGTTGGTGATGGACAGGGAAGCCTGGCATGCTGCAGTCCATAGGGTCACAAAGAGTAGGACACGACTGAGCGACTGAACTGACTGATACAGGCAAAGGTCATTGCAATTTGATGATAGTTTACAAGAGAAGACTCTATACATGGACATCACCAGATGGTCAACACCAAAATCAGATTGATTATATTCTTTGCAGCCAAAGATGGAGAAACTCTATAGAGTCAACAAAAAACAAAAACAAGACCAGGAGCTGACTATGGCTCAGATCATGAACTCCTGATTACCAAATTCAGACTTCAATTGAAGAAAGTAGGGAAAACCACTAGACCATTCAGGTATGACTTAAATCAAATCCCTTATGATTATACAGTGGAAGTGAAAAATAGATTTAAGGGACTAGATCTGATAGACAGAGTGCCTGATGAACTATGGACTGAGGTTCATGACATTGTACAGGAGACAGGGATCAAGACCATCCCCAAGGAAAAGAAATGCAAAAAAGGCTGTCTGGGGAGGCCTTACAAATAGCTGTGAAAAGAAGAGAAGCGAAAAGCAAAGGAGAAAAGGAAAGATATAAGCATCTGAATGCAGAGTTCCAAAGAATAGCAAGAAGAGATAAGAAAGCCTTCCTCAACGATCAATGCAAAGAAATAGAGGAAAACAACAGAATAGGAAAAACTAGAGATCTCTTCAAGAAAATTAGAGATACCAAGGGAATATTTCATGCGAAGATGGGCTCAATAAAGGACAGAAATGGTATGGACCTAACAGAAGCAGAAAATATTAAGAAGAGGTGGAAGGAACACACAGAAGAACTGTACAAAAAAGATCTTCACAACCCAGATAATCACAATGGTGTGATCACTGACCTAGAGCCAGACATCCTGGAATGTGAAGTAAAGTGGGCCTTAGAAAGCATCACTACAAACAAAGCTAGTGGAGCTGATGTAATTCCAGTTGAGCTATTACAAATCCTGAAAGATGATGCTGTTAAAGTGCTGCACTCAGTATGCCAGCAAATTTAGAAAACTCAGCAGTGGCCACAAGGTCAGTTTTCATTCCAATCCCAAAGAAAGGCAATGCCAAAGAATGCTCAAACTACCACACAATTGCACTCATCTAACATGCTAGTAAAGTAATGCTCAAAATTCTCCAAGCAAGGCTTCAGCAATACATGAACCGTGAACTTCCAGATGTTCAAGCTGGTTTTAGAAAAGGCAGAGGAACCAGAGATCAAATTGCCAACATCCTCTGGATCATGGAAAAAGCAAGAGAGTTCCAGAAAAACATCTATTTCTGCTTTATTGACTGCCAAAGCCTTTGACTGTGTGGATCACAATAAACTGTGGAAAATTCTGAAAGAGATGGGAATACTAGACCACCTGACCTGCCTCTTGAGAAATCTGTATGCAGGTCAGAAAGTTAGAACTGGACATGGAACAACAGACTGGTTCCAAATAGGAAAAGGAGTTTGTCAAGGCTGTATATTGTCACCCTGCTTATTTAACTTATATGCAGAGTACATCATGAGAAATGCTAGGCTGGAAGAAGCACAAGCTGGAATCAAGATTGCTGGTAGAAATATCAATAACCTCAGATATGCAGATGACACCACCCTTATGGCAGAAAGTGAAGAGGAACTAAAAAGCCTCTTGATGAAAGTGAAAGTGGAGAGTGAAAAAGTTGGCTTAAAGCTCAACATTCAGAAAACGAAGATCATGGCATCTGGTCCCATCACTTCATGGAAATAGATGGGGAAACAGTGGAAACAGTGTCAGACTTTATTTTTCTGGGCTCCAAAATCACTGCAGATGGTGACTTCAGCCAAGAAATTAAACGATGCTTACTCCTTGGAAGGAAAGTTATGACCAACCTAGATAGCATATTCAAAAGCAGAGACATTACTTTGCCAACAAAAGTCCGTCTAGTCAAGGCTATGGTTTTTCCTGTGGTCATGTATGGATGTGAGAGTTGGACTGTGAAGAAGGCTGAGCGCCGAAGAATTGATGCTTTTGAACTGTGGTGTTGGAGAAGACTCTTGAGAGTCCCTTGGACTGCAAGGAGATCCAACCAGTCCATTCTGAAGGAGATCAGTCCTGGGTGTTCTTTGGAAGGAATGATGCTAAAGCTGAAACTCCAGTACTTTGACCACCTCATGCAAAGAGTTGACTCATTGGAAAAGACTCTGATGCTGGGAGGGATTGGGGGCAAGAGAAGGGGATGACAGAGGATGAGATGGCTGGATGGCATCACTGACTCGATGGACGTGAGTCTGAGTGAACTCCGGGAGTTGGTGATGGACAGGGAGGCCTGGTGTGCTGTGATTCATGGGGTTGCAAAGAGTCGGACACAACTGAGTGACTGAACTGAACTGAACTTCCCTTCATTTAAGAGGATCCCCTTGGTTTGCAGAGCAGGGGGACACAGAGACTGGGTCTTTAGTTGCATGGAATGGGTACAGTTTCCTGCCCTCCTCTTACACAACTAAGTAAACACATTAGTCTTTATTTGGCCACAGATAGCCTGGAATCCAGTCATTATAGATTCACCAATATAGGTCAGAAAATCTGATATATCATCTTCCTTATATCATTAAAATGTCCTTCCATTGCAAATTAGTACGTAAATTGAATATAATTCCAACCAACTTTTTTTAAACATAGCAAAGTGATTTTAATATTAACATGAAAGAATAAATGTGTAAAACTGATTTGGAAAAGTTTAGTAAGAGCAGATATTACATAGTGCCAGATTTTAAAAGCCATGCACACAAATGCTGATAACTAAATATGTATGTGTGCATGTGTGTTTGTATCTCAACATGGACTATAGACACACTATAATCACAACAATGTGATATTGGCATAGGAATAATCCAAAGGAGAAAAAATGAAATAAGCAGTAAAAAACAGCTGTGTGTATGTAGCAATTTAACTTGTGACAAACCTGGCATTCCAGTGGGAGAATAATTGTTTCTTTGGTATAATAAATAAATGATGTTGATGTAATTGGCTATCCATTTGGAAGAAAACAAAGACCCTTAGTATCCTGTGTTCAAAAATAAATTCCTGATGAAACAAAGATCTAAGGGTAAAAAACAAGACTTACAGACATAAGAAAAGAACATTAAGTTCATTTTTATAACCACAAAGGTGGTGTGAGAGATCTTGTACAAGACAAGAGTCCCCAAATCCAGAGCAGAAAACATCAATGGGATATGGAGGGGACTTCTCCTGTGTCTCAGAATGTCCACTAAAATCTTCAAGTTGAGGCTCTGAATGGCTAGCATCCTCCCTGCTGAGGAGAGGAGTGGCCTTCCCAGGAGTGAATTCTCTAATTATCAGTTGCCCTCCTCCTTCCCATTTAAGAGAAGACTAGAGATTCATCAGAGAGATTTCTTTAAAGAAGACTGCCAGAAATAGGGACCATGAGCATTTCTCCTCCTTCTCTTGGTGGAAGGGAAGGAGGTATTTCCCCACATCTCGTTCCCAGCCGGGGAGGAACCAAGAGAATACCATGTGGAGATAGCAGTTGTCTATTGTTGGGAACTGGCATCTCGCACTTCTCGCTGAGACTTGTAAGGAATCATTAAGTTCCTACAGTCTACTCCTGGAACATGATGTTGGAAGGGCTTTATAGATGTCCTTGGGTATCTGAGGAACCATCTGGGGTCACATTCAGGTCCTACCTCTTGCTCAGAGAAGCTGGCTGGAGCAGACTGCAATGGCAAGGTGAGGAGAGCATGCAACAGTGAAAAGGATCCGCCCTTCCAGGTGCAGGGTTTAGCAGAATAAGGATGGAGGCATGTTCTTGTCACACTGAAAGGATTTGGCCCCAGAGAGCTGTTGGCTGGGTCAAGGGGAGCCCAGAGTGGACAGTGAAGAGTAAGAGCAAGTTACCATAATCAGGGGATGGTGGGAAAGGGTGAAAGATGTGAAAATCTGCCCTGCAGGTGTGCAAAATACTTGTGTCAGGTGGATCCCTTGGTGGGGGCCAGTGCTGAGAAACCCTATCACACACCTCACAAAAGAAACAGTAGTGGGATATCTGCTCTGGTTGGGATCATGAGATAGCAAGAGAAGACTGTAAGTGGCCTGGCTAGGTGATCACGGCTTTGCTTTCCCCTTTAACACTTGGCCATGACCTCAGAGTCACAGACGTGAGAATGGGAGGAAGTGGACTAAGGAGAATAAGGAAACAAACCCAGCCTTTAACCCACTGCTGGTCTCCTCACCTAAGGTGGTCAGCACCAAGTTAAGCAGACATGTGAAGCTTATCCGGGTTTCCTAGGTGCTGCTAGTGGTAAAGAACCTACCTGCCAATGCAGAAGACATAACAGATGAGAGTTGGATCCCTGGGTTGGAAGTATCCCTGTAGAAGGGCAACCCACTCCATTATTCTTGCCTGGAAAATCCTCCCATGAACAGAGGAGCCTGGTGGGCTATGGTCCATTGGGTTGCAAAGAGTCAGACACAACTGAAGTGACTTAGCATGGATGTGAAACTTGAACTGAACAGATTTTTTTTTTTCACTTAGTCAATTAACAAATTTATAAAAAATAAAGCTTCCCTTGTGGCTCAACTGGTAAAGAATCTGCCTGCAATGTGGGAAACCTGGGTTCGATCCCTGGGTTGGGAAGATCCCCTGGAGAAGGGAAAGGCTACCCACTACAATATTCTGGCCTGGAGAATTCCATGGGGTCACAAAGAGTTGAACAGGACTGAGCGACTTTCACTTTCACAGAAAAATTAAGAAGATTGATAATATTCAGTTCTGGTAAGAATATAGGAAAACAAGCATGATCACATAATGTTCATGGCAATAGTAAGTTGCTTTGGAGAAAGTAATTTGCTAGTATGTAGTAACTTTTAATGAAGGCAAAGTCTTTGACCTAGAAATCCTTCTTTTTAATTTTTTTTTCCTTGATGCCTAATGATGTTGAGCAATAGAAATCCTACTTTTAAGAATGTATCCAACAGAAACAAAGGTAACACAGTAAAAGAATATGCATATACATATATATGTACATACATATATGCACACATATTATACATACACATATATTGTTTGTACAAAAAATGGAAACAGCTTGAGAATGTTCATCAGTATGGGCCACTGGAATAATCATAGTACATTCATGCAAGGGAATGTATTATATTAATAGGTATATTTGTATGTAATGATCTGGAGAAATTTACATGAAACATTAAGAAAAATAAAGTTACAAAAAAACCTTTATAATATGATTTCTTTTTTAAGAAAAGGAAAGAAAGAAAAATGAAATGTGTGTGTGTGTGTGTGTGTGTGTGTGTTGAAAGGACTTGGAGAGGAGTCTAGAAGAATGCACACAAGTACTAGCCTTGGCCACCTTGTTAGCACTAGGGTGCAAGGAGGAGATGGTCATTCTTTATTCAGGGCTTTATTGTTTAACTCACTACAATGATTCAAAAACCCAGGCAGCTACCTTATGCAATTAAAAATAAAATCCCACTATGTAGTGTAAAGGGGGTAAAATGGAGGAACATGATCCATTTGTTTGGTTTAAAGTATGGCTAAAAAGTATTGCTACCTACCAGTGTGGGGATCATTTCTTAGAGGAGACACAGGCTGGCTCACTAAAGTTTTTCCAACAACTGTTTGACATTGAGTCTCTGGGCCTCATCTACAAAATGAAGATCCTAAAAGTAGGTGATAGTTCCAATCATTCCAAAATGATAGACTCCAATAATAAGCTATTTGTATAAAAAGAATGTTATTGTGGGACATATTTCAGAAACAATAGAACCTGATGAATGGTGTGTTAGAGCCAAGGTCTGGAGAGATGGTGGTATGAAGGACTTCTACTGATTCGCTGAATTTAGAGCTGGAAAAGATGCCTGACTTGTAAGAGTCATGATTTGGCCCTCAGCATCACAGCAAGGCAGTTAGAATCTTTCCAGTAGGATCTAGGATTTCCATTTTTCTTCTCTTTAGTAAGTTTTCCATGAAAAAGAGAGGAGCTGGTGTGAAGGAAAGAGCACTGGAGGGAGCATGGACAAGAATCTTCAGGGATGACCTCCAGGGACCACTCCAAATCAGCCTTGACCTCTGTCCTGGGGAGCTGTATGCCCAGACAGAATCGTATTTGGTTCCAGGGGAGAAGCAGACCCCCCAAGCCTCCGGACAGACTAGATGAGGGGAGAAGTCTTAGCTCTTCATTAGGCGTTGTTTCCAGTTTTATCTTGCCACCAGGGTGCCTCCTCCTCACACCCCACCCTCCCCAGCTTCTTCCTATCACCCCAGGAAGGAGGAAGCACTCACCAAGGACCAAGAGATAGACACGTGACTTGGAGACGCCACCCAGATCTGACGTTAGCAAGACGGAGCACTCATAGGTGCCATTGTCATCCATGGTCAACTGGTCAATGGTGATGGAGGCATCTGACTGCTCGGCGTTGTTTGATATACTAGCACGATTCTGATAAAGTTCACCGTAGACATATTTTTTGGTCGAAAATGCCCAGATGAGCACGCTTTCCTGGAAGGAAGAAGAAATACCACTTGGTCTTCAGCCTAAGACCCTGGCACGATGCTGCAGCCTGTCCTGTCTACCCTCACCCACTGTCCCCAGGCCCAGATGTACTGACAAGCCGACCCTGAAGAACAAAGAGCTCCACATATGGGGCCCATTCATGGATTCCTCTTATGATCTATAGTACTAAAAGCCCGGGGCACTGGAGGAATCAACCTGCCTGACTTCAGGCTCTACTACAAAGCCACAGTCATCAGGACAGTATGGTACTGGCACAAAGACAGAAATATAGATCAATGGAACAAAATAGAAAGCCCAGAGATAAATCCATGCACCTATGGACACCTTATCTTTGACAAAGGAGGCAAGAATATACAATGGAGAAAAGACAATCTCTTTAACAAGTGGTGCTGGGAAAACTGGTCAACCACTTGTAAAAGAATGAAACTAGAACACTTTCTAACACCATGCACAAAAATAAACTCAAAATGGATTAAAGATCTAAACATAAGACCAGAAACTATAAAACTCTTAGAGGAGAACATAGGTAAAACACTTTCCGACATACATCACAGCAGGATCCTCTATGACCCACCTCCCAGAATATTGGAAATAAAAGCAAAAATAAACAAATGGGATCTAATTAAAATTAAAAGCTTCTGCACAATGAAAGAAACTATAAGCAAGGTGAAAAGACAGCCTTCAGAATGGGAGAAAATAATAGCAAATGAAGCAACTGACAAACAACTAATCTCAAAAATATACAAGCAACTCCTGCAGCTCAATTCCAGAAAAATAAATGACCCAATCAAAAAATGGGCTAAAGAACTAAACAGACATTTCTCCAAAGAAGACATACAGATGGCTAACAAACACATCAAAAGATGCTCAACATCACTCATTATCAGGAAAATGCAAATCAAAACCACCATGAGGTACCATCTCACGCAGGTCAGAACGGCTACTATCCAAAAGTCTACAAGCAATAAATGCTGGAGAGAGTGTGGAGAAAAGGGAACCCTCTTACACTGTTGGTGGGAATGCAAACTAGTACAACTGCTATGGAGAACAGTGTGGAGATTCCTTAAAAAACTGGAAATAGAACTGCCATACAACCCAGGAATCCCACTGCTGGGCATACACACCGAGGAAACCAGAAGTGAAAGAGACACGTGTACCCCAGTGTTCATTGCATCACTGTTTATAATAGCCAGGACATGGAAGCAACCTAGATGTCCATCAGCAGATGAATGGACAAGAAAGCTGTGGTACATATACACAATGGAATATTACACAGCTATTAAAAAGAATATGTTTAAATCAGTTCTAATGAGGTGGATGAAACTGGAGCCTATTATACACAGTGAAGCAAGCCAGAAAGAAAAACACCAATACGGTATACTAACGCATATATATGGAATTTAGAAAGATGGTAATGACAACCCTGTATGCGAGACAGCAAAAGAGACACAGATGTATAGAACAGTATTTTGGACTCTGTTGTGGGGGGAGGGGGATGATTTGGGAGAATGGCATTAAAACATGTATAATATCATATAAGAAATGGATCGCCAGTCCAGGTTGGATGCAGTATACAGGAAGCTTGGGGCTGGTGCACTGGGATGACCCAGAGGGATGGTATGGGGAGGGTGGTGGAAGGGGGGTTCATGATGGGGAACACGTGTACACCCGTGGTGGATGCATGTTGATGTATGGCAAAACCAATACAATATTGTAAAGTAAAAAAAAATAATAATAATTTTTAAATCTTTTAAAATATTTAGACAGAAAAAAAAAAAAAAGAACAAAGCAGTTCCTCAGAGTTATCTGTGAGGCTGTCTCCCAGGCTAAAGTCCTTAGTAATGTCCCAAAATAAAACTTAATTCACAATCAAAAAAAAAAAAAAAAAAAAAGCCCAGGGCAGGCAGGCACTTCATACCAGAGGCTTTCACCTCTTGTAACCTATGGCACCTCTTACTTACTCCATTTTAGTTCTGTTTTCAGACCTTCAGTCAACCAATATTAACTGAGTATATAAGATGTCCAGGCATTGTGTTGGGCAGTCATCCATGGCTTGAAACCCCCTTCATTTATTTGACTCTTACCTTTGGAATTTGTTTATTCATCAATATACTCATCATTTATCAAATAAAACATGGTATAGCTAAGATCACTACTTTTGAACCAGACAGCCTCAATTCACATCCCAGCTCTGCCACTTAGTAGTTGTATGATCTTGAGGAAAACAATAGAATGGGAAAGACTAGAGATCTCTTCAAGAAAATTAGAGATACCAAGGGAACATTTCATGCAAAGATGGGCACAATAAAGGACAGAAATGGTATGGTCCTAACAGAAGGAGCAGATAATAAGAAGAGGTGGCAAGAATACACAAAAGAACTATACAAAAAAAGACCTTCATGACCCAGATAACCATGATGGTGTGATCACTCACCTAGAGCCAGACATCTTGGAATGCAAAGCCAAATGGACCTTAGGAAGCATCACTACAAACAAAGCTAGTGGAGGTGACAGAATTTCAGTGGAGCTATTTCAAATCGTAAAAGATGATGCTGCTAAAATGCTGGACTCAATATGCCAGCAAATTTGGAAAACTCGGCGGTGGCCACAGGACTGGAAAAGGTTAGTTTTCAATTCAGTCTCAAAGAAAGGCAATGCCAAAGAATGCTCCAACTACCGCACAATTGCACTCATCTCACACAGTAGCAAAGTAAAGCTCAAAATTCTCCAAGTCATGTTTCAACAGTACATGAACTGTGAACTTCCAGATGTTCAAGATGGATTTAGAAAAGGCAGAGAAACCAGAGATCAAATTACCAAAATTTGTTGGATCATCAAAAAAGCAAGCGAGTTCCAGGAAAACAACTACTTCTGCTTTATTGACTACAATAAAGCATTTGACTGTGTGGACCACAACAAATTGTGGAAAATTCTTCAAGAGATGGGAATACTAGACCACCTTACCTGACCCCTGAGAAATCTATATGCAGGTCAAGAAGCAACAGATGGTACTAGACATGGAACAGTAGACTGGCTCACAAAGAGGGAAAGGAGTACGTCAAGGCTGTATATTGTCACCCTGCTTATTTAACTTATATGCAGAGTACATCATGGAAAACGCTGGGCTGGAAGAAGCACAAGCTGGAATCAAGATTTCCTGGAAAAATATCAATAACCTCAGATATGCAGATGACACCACCCTTAAGGCAGAAAGTAAAGAGGAACTAAAAAGCCTCTTGATGAAAGTGAAAGAGGAGAGTGAAAAAGTCAGCTTAAAACTCAACATTCAGAAAACTAAGATCATGGCATCTGGTCCCATCACTTTATGGCAAATAGATAGGGAAACAATGGAAACTGTGAGAGGCTTTATTTTGGGGGGCTCCAAAATCACTGCAGATGGTGACTGCAGCCATGAAATTAAATGATTCTTGCTCCTTGGGAAAAAAAAGCTATGACCAACCCAGACAGTTTATTAAAAAACAGAGACATTATTTTGCTGACAAAGGTCTGTCTAGTCAAAGCTATGGTTTTACAAGTGGCCATGTATGGATGTGAGAGTTGAACTATAAAGAAAGCTGATTGCCAAAGAATTGATACTTTTGAACTGTGGTCTTGAAGAAGACTCTTGAGAGTCCCTTGGACTGCAAGGAGATCCAACCAGTCAATCATAAAGGAAATGTTCTGAAGTCCTAATATTCATTGGAAGGACTGATGTTGAAGCTGAAGCTCCAATAATTTGGCCACCTGATGCTAAGAGCTGACTTACTGGAAAAGACCCTGATGCTGGGAAAAATTGAAAGTGGGAGGAGAAGGGGACGACAGAGGATGAGATGGTTGGATGGCATCACTGACTCAATGGACATGAGTTTGAACAAGCTCCAGGAGTTGGTGATGGGAAGCCTGGTGTGCTGTAGTCCATGGGGTCACAAAGAGTCAGACACAACTGAGCAACTGAACTGAACTGAACTGAGTGAAATATTTGACTCCTTTATGAGTCTCTTTCTTCTTCTACAAAGTGGAGATAACGATAATAACACTTGTATCATAGGATTTTTGTGAGGATTGAAGTAGATAATATATGAAAAGCAAATGACATTGAGCCATGGGCTTAATGGAGCCACCTCAGGTAAGCAAGTAGAGAAATGGCAAGCCCCCAAGCTACTTAATTGAGAAAGTCAGGGAGAGGTCAGAGAGATAAGAGTGGAAGCCAAGATAAGACTATCAGAAAGCCAAGAGAGAGAGGTTCTGAGATGGGGAAGTGGCTGATAGTCAGAAAAGCTAGGGAGAAATGAAATAAGATGAGGACAGAATCAGTACATTAAATTTAACAAAAGAGAAGTTGCTGATAATTTTGGTGGAGTGTTAGGGGAGGAAGGCAGACCATGCTGGGTAGGGAAAAGAGTCAGGTCTGAGGTCTGAATGTACTCTTTATGCAAATCAGGAAAAGATACTCTAGTTGTTGGACAGACACATCTGTGCCAAGCTAATGGTGATCAGGTCCCCTGGGCTGGGTACCCAGATGCATAATTCACCCGGTCACATGCCACAGCTCTGGTAGGAACAGATGACTCTCAGGAAGCTTGGCTGAGAAAGGGAGGAACAAGAAAGCAGGAGATGAGGACCTGTCTTGAGCTGTGGATGACTGTATGGATGTCGGTCTTTCTCAGTTCAGCTTTTTTTTCTGACCTACTGGTTACAGCCATCCTAAGGCTTCCCCTTCCTTGACTCTCCCCCATGTCATCTCCCACTCTTGCTAGTACCTGTCACAATAATCTCCTTGAGGGCATAGATGTAATCCTTTTCTCTGCACTCTTACTTGCTCTCAAGTAACAGCAAATTAAAATTAAAAATAGGGCTGTGGTAGAACTCACAGAGTATTCTCACACCTAGACAGCATATTAAAAAGCAGAGTCATTACTTTGCCTACGAATGTCTGTCTAGTCAAGGCTATGGTTTTTCCAGTGGGTCACATATGGATGTGCAAGGTGAACCATAAAGAAAGCTGAGCACCGAAGAATTGCTGCTTTTGAACCATGATGTTGGAGAAGACTCTTGAGAGTCCCTTGGACTGCAAGGAGATCCAACCAGTCCATTCTAAAGGAGATCAGTCCTGGGTGTTCACTGGAAGGACTGATGCTGAAGCTCCAATACTTTGAACACATGATGAGAAGAACTGAATCATTAGAAAAGACGCTATGCTGGGAAAGATTGAAGGCAGGAGGAGAAGGGGATGACAGAGGATGAGATGGTTGGGTGGCATCACCAACTCGATGGACATGAGTTTGAGCAAGCTCCGGGAGTTGGTGATGGACAGGGAAGCCTGGTGTGCTGCAGTCCATGGGGTCGCAAAGAGCTGGACACAACTGAGCAACTAAACTGAACTGAACTTACTTGCTCTCAACGTGATTGCCTCAAATCCTTTAGGAAGTAAGGGATCAGTCAACATAAGATCTTTAGTATTTATCTCAAAAGAGGTAAATTTATCTTTGTTAGGTGCCTGGCAGAGACCTAACATCTGGTTTGCTGAGAGAACATGTCTTCAGTTTCTGCAAGCTAACGGCAGCAGCTGCCTTCTCTAGGTTTCTTCCCTGAGATTCTGGAAACAGATAGGACAGGTACTCTGGCCCATCAGGGTCCCTTGGGCAACAGAGAGTAAGGTGCCTCAGGCCAAGAATTACTCTCTTTTCTCCTCAGCCCTGCTGCTCTAGGACTTGGATGTCTTGGGTCATCCCTTCTTCTCTGTCAGGGAAAAGCTTAATGCCTTCTCTCTGAATAGCTGGGGATCTAATGCCAGGCATGTCTGCACTTTAAAAGTAGAAGTAACTTTCAAATTGATGAATAGGGACTTTCTGGTGGTCAGTGGTTAAGACTGTTTCCACTGCAGGGGGTGAGGGTTTGATCCTTGGTTAGGGAACTAAGATCCCATATGCCACTTGGTGTAGCAAAACAGAACAAAACAAAACAAAAAAAATTAAACCCCAAAAAACTTATGAATAGATGTCCCTCTCCTTACAGTTAAAGAAATGTGAATTTGATCAATAAAGAGATATTTTCCCACTCATCAAATTCACAAATATCAGATAGTTTGAGAATAGTCTGAATTAGAGAAATAAGTGCCTGCACTGTTGGTGAACCTGAAAATTGGTCTGACATACAAAGAAGGCAACTTGACATTTATCAAAATTTTAAATTCATATAGCCTTTGACCCCAAAGTTCCATTTTAAAATAATTTATCTTATATATGAATACATATTTATTAACAATTACAATAATAGTTATAGATATATACCTAGAGACATGCATATATGACTATTTATTGCAATATTATTTGTAGTAGCAAAATATAGGGAGTAAAACAAATGTCCATCATTGGTACATATAGAGCATTCATAAAATGAAATATATAATATGAATTTTTTAAAAAAGATAAATATAAATGCACTGACATATGGAAAGAGCTCCAAAGTATATTAAGAAGAAAAAAGCCAAGTGGAGGACAGTGTACATGAAGTTTATAGAAACTTACATATTCATATATGTAAATATATGCCTATGTTTACATGTGATGCATCTACAGAAGGCCACCCCAATATCTGGTAATAGTGGTTGCCTCTCGCTGAGGGTCGGACACGACTGAGCGACTTCACTTTCACTTTTCACTTGCATGCATTGGAGAAGGAAATGGCAACCCACTCCAGTGTTCTTGCCTGAAGAATCCCAGGGACGGGGGAGCCTGGTGGGCTGCCATCTATGGGGTCGCACAGAGTCAGACACGACTGAAGTGACTTAGCAGCAGCAGCTAGTGAGCTTCCCAGGTAGTGCAGTGGGAAGAATCCCACTGATAATCCACCTGATAATGCAGAAGATGTAAGAGACCAGGTTCGATTCCTGGGTTGGGGAGATCCACTGGAGTAGGAAATGGCAACCCACTTCAGCATTCTTGCCTGGAAAATTCCATGGATGAGGAGCCTGCCAGGCTCCAGTCCATGGGGTTGCAAAGAGTTGGACACTACTGAGCACACACACTCACACACTCATACACACACACACACATACCCCTCTAGTGAATAGGGGACTGGGATTCTAGGGTGGAAAGCATATGTATTTTCATGTATATGAATACATACATTTTCTGAACTGGCATAAAGAACCATTGGAAGGAAACACAAGAAACCAGATCTTAGCCAAAAGTGGTATTCACAGTACTGAATGATTGTGGCAGAAATACCAATAAATTAGAGCAAATGCGGCCCCCAAAGAACCAGTACCAATGAAAATTAGCCTTGTCTGGGAGAAAGGGGAGATAAGGGGATTAGGGTATGGAAACTGGGGCAGGGATGGGACAAGATTGGCAAGGATGGGAATGAGACTTATCAATGTACTTCTTCACAATGTTTTAATTTTTGGACCATAGGATTACTATCTATTCCAAAATAGAAAATAAAATCTCCCCATACTCCCTGAAAGAACCCAAGCAGGAAGGGGAAAAAAGCTACAATAAAATTTGGTCTCTGGGAGAGCTCTGTGTTAATCAAAAGTAATGACTGACTCAAATGATACAGTAAAGGTCCCTTGAGACTGGACAACAGAAAGATGTTTGAGGGAAGGTAACTCTTTCAAACTAGAGATGGCACAGTACAGCCCTCCCTGGGTCCAACATTCACTGCTCCTTCCCCACCCAGCCCAGCCTGGGCATTAATGAGGTTTAGTCTGTCTAACTTGTATTGAAAGGTTTTGTAGTGCGTGTCCTCTAAGACAGGAGTCCCCAGCCTCCAGGTCACGGGCTGGTACTGGTCCTTGGCCTGTGAGGAGCCGGGCCACACCACAGGAGATGAGAGGCAGGCAAGCAAGCAAAGCTTCATCTGTGTGTACAGCTGCTCCCATCACTCGCGTTACCACCTGAGCTCTGCCTCCTGTCAGATCAGTTTCTGGAAAATAAACTCAGGGCTTCCACTGATTCTCATTATGATGAGTTGTATAATTATTTCATGTATATCACAATTTAATAATAATGGAAATAAAGTGCACAATAAATGTAATGTCTTGAGTCATCCCCAAACCACCTCCCACCCCCCAGTCCCTGGAAAAATAGTCTTTCATAAAGTAGGTCCCTGGTGCCAAAAAGGTTGGGAACTGCTGCTCTATGGTCAGGTCATACTCAGTCCTATATGCATGCTCCCAGCGTTTTAAGGATCCTTACCGTATGACTCCTTAGAAGCTTGTCCCACTGGATAAATCCGTCTCGGTTGGCGGAGGAAGTCTGGTAGGAGCATGGAAGGGTAACATTTTTCCCCCTCGCAGCCCGAAGAACATCCTTTGGGGTTTCCACAAAGATACCATGGACAGTCACCCAGACTGGAAAGAAAGTAGGAAGTAAATGACATGGCACACCCACTCACTATCCACTGGATCTCCTCCAACCACAGCTCAACACACTACAACTGCGATCTTGGCCATGGCACACCGGCTATTCTCCTCCAAGCCTTGGGTGAAGACAAACACGTATACCTTGGTTCACCCTGCCCCATCCTGCAGCATCTCAATAAAGTCAAGCGGCTTGTGTGGTGGGCAAAAGCCTGGCTTTGAGCCTCAGCCACACCCCTCCCCTTAGGCATTGTGTGAACTTTTCTTAGCCTCAGTTCTCATCCAGAAAAAGGAACATTAATACTTTTCAGAACTGTTTGGAGAATTAAATGAGATAACATGTAAATGTTTTGCTTAATGCCGGGCACATAGAACACACTCAATAAATTTTTCCCCCATCTTTTTTTGTTGTGATGATAATTCACTCAATATTTAATACATATTTATGGAGCACTTATATATGGTAAATTCATTGAATAAGATTAAGTTAAGGTAAAGAGAGAGAGGGTACTCCCAGGAGCATTTATTCTATATAAGTTTATCAGAAAAAAAAGAAAACGGTGAGAAAAAGAGTGTGGTCACACTAGCATCTCTCATCACATACATTCTTACCATGTAACACTGACTCTCCTCCATCGAGACCTGGGGTCTGTGTCCCCTCCCCTTGAATCTGAGTCAACCTGTGACTGCAATGTGAGTGATGCCCATTTGGCTGAAGCTCTAGCAAGTGGATTTCCTTCCATATAGTCTGGGTGCCCTTCGAACTGCTGATTTTTATGCTGTTTCTCAGGTGGGCAAGTCCATGCTTGGGCCCATCAGCAATAACCCTCCTTATTGGTTTCTGTGTTAGGGGTTGGGTTCCCATGGATACAACATCTCTGTGTTTCCTACTCATTTCTATGTTGCCCTTCTGTATGTAGTGACTTTGATCAGCCCCCAGGTCTTCCTTAGGAGGAATTGTTCTGTATGTCGGTGTAGATTCGGTGTGCCTGTAAGGGTAGCATAGCACTGAGTTTAAATGCACAGGCTTCAGAGCTAGAATACCTCTTTGGAATTCCAGTTCCTTTATCTATTAAATGTATAGCCTTGAGCAACTTACGTAAGCTGTCTGTGCCAGAGTCCTTGCTTGAAAAATGGGTTGTTTGAAAATTAAATAACATGAAATGTGTACTTTGTTTAGAATGACTCCGGACCCATAATCAGTGCTTAATATATGACAGTTACATTACATATGTGTGTGTTCTATATATATATATATTCATATTGAATAACTTCTACCTTTTCATCTCATAGTCTTTTGTTGAGGTGCATCCTTAATTAGAAGTTAATCACAAGAAAAACCATCACCATCACCATGGGTGAACTATTGTAAATTAATAATAATTACCCCACTCCAGTGTTCTTGCCTGGAAAATCCCATGGATGGAGGAGCCTGGTAGGCTACAGTCCATGGGGTCACTAAGAGTCAGACACGACTGAGCGACTTGACTTTCACTTTTCACTTCCATGCATTGGAGAAGGAAATGGCAACCCACTCCAGTGTTCTTGCCTGGAGAATCCCAGGGACGGGGGAGCCTGGTGGGCTGCTGTCTATGGGGTCTCACAGAGTCGGATATGACTGAAGCGACTTAGCAGCAGCAGCAGCAGCAATGACTATAACTAAAGAATAGATCAAGGGGCTTCCCTGGCGGTCCAATGGTTAAGAATATGCCTGTCAATGCAGGGGATATGAGTTCAATCCCTGGTCTAAGAAGATTCCACATATGGCGGGGCAACTAAGCCTATGCACGCTAGAACCCACGCTCTGCAATTAGAGAAGCTGCCACAGTGAGAAGTCCAGGTGCCGCAACTAGAGAGGAGCCCAAGAGCAGCAACCGAGACTCAGTGCAGCGAAAAATAAGTAAGTTAAATAATTTAAAAAGAATAGATCACTTTTAAAGATCATAATAACAGTGAGTTAAAGTCATTTTATGTTAGTGAGAGAAGAGATTGAAATGAATGGATGAGGAAGAACTCATAAAGAAAGGGAAAATATCTTGAACAAATATAGAGTGCTATTTAAATGTTATTTGTAAACCTGAGAAGGATTTTTAAAGGCCAATCCTGTGCCCTAAGGCACACTTACATTTTCCATAATCCTAGATGAGAATTTATCCTATGTTTAAGCACTTCGTGCCAACAGCCATCACTGGGAATCCTCCATAGCTAATCTAAATCCTTCTCGCTGACTTCAGTGAGTATCCTCTTGTTCTGACATTACTGGCAGCAAAGACATCTGGCTTAACTTCTTAATAGCCTCCCATCATAAACTCAGAGGCTTCTGATGTTTGTAATCACCAGCTTTCTCATTCCTAGTTCTGTAATAAACTGTAATAAGTCCAGTTCCTTTCACCTCTTCCCATAGGCTTACTGTGACCCACATTCTATGGAATCTTTGCATCCTACGCAGTGGATGAGGGAAAAGCACTGGGTAAGGATATCTAATCTATAATCAGAACACTAGGGAGTGGAGAAGTTGGTTTCTAGAGCTTTCCAACAACCTCCCTTTCTACTTTTTGTATAGGTCTACACTGGGCATCTTCTTTCCAGTTGCCCAGAACCCACCCTCTCCCCAGTCGTTGCCACTCACACATCCTGTTGCTGCTAACAGCTGTGTCTCTCCTGCTCCAGAAGTATTCTTTCTCTCCTCCTCCCTGCTGCTCTCCTTTCTTTTTTTTCCAAGGCTGGGCTCTTCCGATATTGATGAAGATCATCTGTCTAAGCTAATTCACCATAAGGTGTTAAAAACTAATAAATAGTTCAGGGATGTGTTGCCCTTCCCAAGGTATACAAATTGGGAAGTAGGTGCTTTCACCTGCAAAGAAGGAATGAAAATCTCAGACTTTTGTGCCACAAGCACCACCTGTGCGTGCCTTCATCCTCGTGCTCTCTCGTGAGAGTTTGTCACACACGTGGCAGAGTGGCCAAAAGCACAGCCACTGAAGCCAACTGCCCAGGCTGGCATCCTCATCCTTAGTTTTCCTAGCAGTGCAACCTTGCACAACTTAATTAACTTCTCTGTACCTCAGCTTCCTTGACTATAAAACGAGGTTAATTATACTACCTAACTCAAGGCTGTGAGGGCTGGATAATAGCATATTTAGTATGCACAACCTTTACCCTGGCAGATAAGCAAGAGCTGTGTCCACATTCTATATTGCCGTGTCTTCTCCTCTGCTACACTGTGCTTCTTTCATTTTCATATCCTCAGGGCTCAACAAAGTGCCTAATACATAGGAAATACTCAATTAAGCGCCCTTTGCCAACAAAATGAATGAGTTACGAAGAACTTAAATTTAAAAGATAGGTAGGATTTACAACCAGAGAAACTTAGTTGCTAGAAGATGTAAAAAAAAAAAAAAAAATCAAATAAATAACCAAAGGAGCCCCAGAGAGGGGACACCAAGTCTGCAGGTGGCCCCAGGTGGAAATGGTAAAGGTCACTGAAACTCCCTAAGTGACTGGGGTGTGAAGACTCAGCTTGAGGCCTCCAGAATTGCTTGTAAATAATTAAGGTTTGTTAAGAAGATAATAAACGGTCTCCTGAGAGCTAACTAGAAAGCAATACATCCAAGGAGGCTAATGAAATGCTTGATGGAACCGGCTGTTTGAGGCATACATAGCACATTATGGGAACCCTTGGGAAACTGGCAGTAATGCCTCCACTTAGGAAAATCCATTTGCACAGAGAAACCACAGTCTTAGTCAGGGAGGAGGTGTGCTGGAGGCCAGAAGGGACCCATCGTGCCTTAGGACTAGATAGATAGAGCTCTTACACTGAGAAAGTGCTGGTCTCTAGGGCAAGGGGTGCAGCTCATACGTGCACGTGCGTGTTGGTTTGTCCTGTCCCCCAAGGTGGACATGACCCCTGCAGGCTCTCAGAATGACAGCTGGGGAAGGAGGGATGGAGAGGCGGGGAGGAGGGGTTAGAACTCAATGGACATTTGTGGAAGCCTTTTTTCAACAAAGATCTTTAGGAATCTATATATTCCTGTCAATTTACTGAATTTTTCCTAAGGCCCTAGCTTAGTGCAAGGCACTGAGAAAATGATCAGAGGCATGTTCATGTCCCACCTTCTTGGGGAATCCACCAGGACCGTCTCAGCCCTTACTGGCTTTGCTGAACTGCTCCAGGGAGCTTGTGTTCCACACACATCATTATCATGTCAGTGTGGGTCTACGTGTGCAGGCTGCCTCCCCTCATCACATGGCAGCTCCTTCTAGCAGGGTGTGTGTCTCAGACTCCTCTTGTATTCATCATTTGCCAGTTCCCACCCCCAAGGTGTCTACACAGAGCTGGGTGCTAATAAGACCTTGTATGTTGAGTGGTTTGTATTCCCTGCCCAGGAAGCAGTTAGAAGTCACTGTCAGCCAGCATCCTAACAAAGCCTAAGTAAGTGTTTAGTGCAAGTGTTAAGGAGTGAAGTGTGAAGGGATGGAGGTGGGGAGAGAGGGGAGGGACTGCATTTGGATCCAGAAGAAGGATTTTAATGGAAAGCCTTACTGAGCTGATGGGACTTGAAATAGCCCCCAAGGGACTCAGTTCATGTTGTTGAACTTGTGTATATAAGAGAGTAAAGCAGGGTGCATAACTGTGCATATAACAGTATCTCACTTCCACAGAGTCACAGAAAGTAAATTTTAAAAGAAAATATATCAAAGTATAGAATTAATAGCAGTTATCTCTGGATTCTGGATTTCTTTTTTGTGTATTTTTATTTTCCAAACATTCTGCAGCAGACATGTGATACTCTTGCAACCATAAAACTGAGTTACATTTCTACAAGTCAAGTAGGAAATAAGGAAGCAGAGAAGTGGGGACGGACTGTTTTGTCAGGGAGCTTGCCTAACACAGAGAAATGGGAAAGCTGCAGACAGAAGGCTATGAAAGATCTTGAGACGGTCTCTTTCATCCCCTCTGGAATGGAAGATGGAGAGACTTGAGCAGGCTCCTAGGTCATACAGATGGAGCTCCTAGAAAAGAAGTGACGCCTTAAAAAAAAAAAAAAAAAAAAGGAGAAGAAGCCGATGGAGCACGACCCCTGCCTGGGTGGGTATGGGCAAAGGTGGAGGACTAGCCTTGCCCATGGCAAGAGGCACCTGTGCCCGAGTGTGCAGAAAGAGAGCAGCCAGTGGGCAGGAGTGGAGCAGTGAGCTCTGACTGGGGGCTTTGCCTTGCACCGCTACGTGCACTGTCTGTCTGTCTGTCTGAGCGTCCGTCTGTCGCCATGTTCTACCTATGCCGGGTGTTTATGGCATCCCTGACTCACAGGGCAGAGGACAAGGAAGCCGCCCAAAGGGCACTGACTGCCAGGAGAGGAAGAACCCCGGAAGAAGGCGGGTTCCAAGTGTGACAGTTGGTGCCCTGGGCAGAGAGGGTGCTCTGGGAACAGAGACAAGCTCAACAGTCAGGGGTTAGACTGTTGGGAACAAAACCTGAGTGTTGCCAAGGTGGAGTGGTTTGAGGAGCAACTGAACTTTACCTCCAAGTCAAATATATTCTCCACTGGCTGTCTCAATACTAAAATCCCACCACTGAGTGAAGGCACTGTGTGTGAGTGTGTGTGTGTGTGTGCGCGTGTGCATGTGCATTTGTGTGTGTGTGTGTGTGTGTGTGTCTGCATGAGCTTAGCCACTTGGTCATGTCTGACTCTGCAGCTCCATGGAGCCCTCCAGACTCCTCTGTCCATGGGATTCTCCAGGCAAGAATACTGGAGTGGGTTGCCATGCCCTCCTCCAGGGGGTCTTCCCAGGAATGCAAGCGCTGCCTGGGAGGGAGGGAAGGCACAGTGAGTGGCTCTCTTCCTTTAACCTGCAGGGCAAACCCATCTCCTTAATTAGCCCCTCTCACCCATCCATCCCTAGAAAGGGGATGCAGGATGGATAAATGTTGATTTAAAAAAACAAATGCTATTAGGAAACTGAGGCTTGGAGAGAAGGATAGTGTAAAGGCAAAGGAAGAAAGACAGGTAGGAAACACTGAGAGCAAACCAGCTTGCTGCCTGCTGAGGTTCAAAGGGGTGGGTGCTCATTCGTTGACACCCACTCAGCAAATGGCTGCTGGACACCTGTGTTCCAAAGGCTCTGCTGGACTCTGGGGGAAAATGGCAAGCAGAGACAGACACAGTTCCCACATCACAGAGATAAATGTAAAACCATCATGGTAACCGGTGGTACACAGTCAATGACAGGATATAACAGAGGATTTGGGGATGAGGAGAGGTTGTCCTGAGGAAAGGCCCTTTGAGCTGACATTGGAGGATGGGCAGGAGGGAACCACAAGAAAAAAAGGGAAGAGGTGAGAGGAGGAGAGAAGAGCATGTACAGAGGTCAGGGCATGGGAGAAGGTGGGCCATGTTCCAGAAACTAATAGAAGCCGCTGTGCAGCAATGGAAGTGGGTGGTGTGGGTGGGCCGTGATGATTCCAAATAAACAGAGGCCAAGTTCAAACTTCATACTTGGGCCTCAGGGCAGTTTAGGATAATTCTTGCTATCTGTCAGACTTCACCCTTCAGGACTCTCCTAGAAAGCAACTCCAAAGTTACACCTCCCCCAGTGTGGTCAGAAATATGGGATGGGCCCAAGTCTAATAGGCCATGATAGCAATTGAGGGTTTTGGGTTTTTTTTTTTCCCATTATCTACATCTATTTGAAACAGTTCTTTTGAGTATGAGGGTTCTTTCTTGCATCGAATGAGTGAGCGCTTGTCAGTTTGAAAATCACTGATGTTTATCTTTAGATAATTAAATTAGGAGGAAAATGAAGAACCTACTAGTAACAGGAAGAAGCAAGAGTCCTCTCCCGTCTGGCATTTGATGAGATAGATATTCGTTACTGTGCATTCCCATTGCTTTTCCAGGACAGAACATAGGGCAGAGACTTGACAACATGGGTGTGTGAAGCCAGATTGAGCTTACATTCCGTAACTATGTCTCTTGCAGGGCTATCATTACTATATTGTCTGGCTGTGCCCCAGACAAACAGGATCTGCTGCTACAAACCTTTCTCCCAGTCTTCATCATGAGGAGGGCACTGCTATGCTCTCAGCCACTCTTATCAAAGTTTCCTGGTTTGGTTGACAATATCCTGCTCAATATGATTTTTGTTGTCACAAATTGAGTATGATGATTGATTTCAACCCAAGGAACCTGGTGGTGAGCATAAAGGGACAAGCAGTGAATTGCTGCTTGGGACGTTACTGCTTGTTTGGGACATCAGCATAGTTTGTAAGATACTTCCAATTTGGAAATGAAGGAGGCAAATCCAAGTGCATGGTCCAAACACGCTTGTTCTTCAGTGCTCTTCGCCCCACATCGGTGTCATAGCAAAGCTCACTTCCAGGTCCTGATGCTGAGGGTAAGGCCCCCACTTCCTGTGCTCAGCAGTCTTGGCTCTGGTCAGAGTGTGGAGTTAGGGGCTCAGCTGTGGGCATAATGGTCGCCACCGTCTTTGGACCCCTTTCTCTGGCCCTTCTCACTCCTCAGTGTCAGCTCCTCGGGCCCATTTTCTTTTAGCCCATCCTCTGGCTCCCAGTCAATCTTTAGGGAGATCAACCCTGAATATTCACTGGAAGGACGATGCTAAAGCTAAAGCTCTGGTATTTTGGTCATCTGATGCAAACAGATGATTCATTAGAAAAGTCCCTGGGAAAGATCAAAGGCAGAAGGAGACGAGGGCATCAGAGGACAGACGGCATCATTGGTGCAATGAACGTGAACTTGGGCAAACTCTGGGAAGTAGTGAGGGACAGGGAGGCCTGGCATGCTGCAGCCCATGGGATCACGAAGAGTCAGACACAACCGGGCGACTGAACAAAGCCGCAGCAGCAAAGTCTGGCCCGCAGGATGCTAGTGGCCTTGCAGGAGTGGAGCTTGCACGGCCTACACTGGCTTTCTGGGGGCCATCTAAGAAAAGAGGGCTTAGAAATGGGCACTGGCGGAGGCAGGGGGGCTGGTTAGAGGTCAGGTGCTGGTTGTAAAGAAGCCTAGTTTGGGAAAGTTGTCCAGATGGAAAGTTAACCTAGATTTGGAGGGGACAGAGAGAAAAATTATAAAGGAGATAAGCAGGCAGAACAGCCTCAAAATCAATCATCAAGGACAAGAATCTAGCTGTTTATGTTTAGCATACATGGTAGAATCTCATAATTTAAAGGTCAGTAATAGAATCTGAGAATGCTTGGTAAGATGGATACCCCAGCTGGATTAAAGGGAGTTTTATATCTGAGGAGAGAGCCCAATGAAAAGAGTCGGAGGAAAAAAGAGGACCACAAAACTATAACTTGATACTGGAAAACCAAAATATATTGTTCACAAATAGATTGTGAGCACTTGTTCTGGAAACTATGATACAGAAAAAAAAAAAAAAAAAAAAAAATATATATATATATATATATATATATATATATATATATATATATAAAAGCAGTAGTTCTTGTCCCCGTGCTGCTTAGGCAAACATGTCTCAAAATGGATGAAAGGTTAAATGGCAGCAAATCAGATGGGAGAAAAAAAAAAAGTGATTGAGACTTCAAAGTCAAATCAGGAAAAAAACAATGTGGCTCAAAGTTACCTGGAAAGGCTTTATGGAGAGAAAGAACTTGTGATACTTCAAGGTTAGCCAGAAAAAAGGAAGGTGCTGACCCTACAAAGAGGTCTGATGATAACATTTTTCCAGACCAAGAAGTGCAAGATGTAATGTGACAAACATTTTTGTAATATCAAAAGTGTAGAGACATTCTGCTGCTGCTAAGTCGCTTCAGTTGTGTCCGACTCTGTGTGACCCCATAGACGGCAGCCCACCAGGCTTCCCCATCCCTGGGATTCTCCAGGCAAGAACACTGGAGTGGGTTGCCATTTCCTTCTCCAGTGCATGAAAGTGAAAAGTGAAAGTGAAGTCGCTCAATCGTGTCCGACCCTCAGCGACCCCATGGACTGCAGCCTACCAGGCTCCTCTGTCCATGGGATTTTCCAGGCAAGAGAGACATTCTAGGTGCTGAAATATTGGGATTTGGAAGAATGTCCCTGTGGTTTACAGAGTCTAAATAAGAGTTAGGGTAAACTAGCCTCACAAGATGAGTCTTATCCTAATAGTAATGGACAATCACTGAATAGCTTCAAGTAGGTGTAGTATCATGGTCATAATTTTATTTTAGCAGATCATTTTGGCTTCAGGGTGGACAGCAGGTAGAAGGGGCAAAATAGGCTCAGGAGCCCAGTTGGAGACTATGGAAGTAGCTTAGGAGAGGGAGCTTACTTCAGAGAGGTGACAGAGGAAATAGAGAAAGATGAACAGGTTTTAGAGATACTGGAGGGCTAAAATCATCAGGACTTAGTGATGACTTGAATTTGTAGCTAAAGGAGAAGAAGCTGTCAAGGGTGATATGGTGGTTTTAAAATATGGTCCCAAAATACTTTGGAACTCCTCTCATCAAAAGGACTCATGTCCCCTCCCTTGAACCTAGGTTCTGTGATTGCTTGATCAATAGAATATGGTGGAAGTATGGTAAAAGATGCTGGGTCAATATCTGGGCCCAGACTTTAAGATATTGGCGGCTTCCGCCTTATATCTCTTTAGATATTCACTCTTATAATCTAGCTACCATGCTGTGAGGAAGCCCAAGCTTCCCTGTGGAGAAGTTCACAAACAGAGGGATCAGAATTAGCAACTACTTGCCAGCCAGTGAGCCAGAGTCTGGGAAGTGGGTCTTACAACCCCAATCAAGTCACCCCAGCTGACACCACATGGAGCAGGGACAAGCTGTCCCTGCCAAGCCCCATCCGAGTTGCAGATTCGTGAGCAAAATAAATACTTATTATTATTGTTTTAAGTTACTACTAAGTTTTGGAATGGATAATTACATAGCAATAGAAAACAGTAACAGATGACTCCTATTTTTCTGGCTTTCATTCCTGGAGGGATTGGGTGTCATTTACAAATGTAGAGATCACTGGAAAAGGCCCAGATGTGGAGACAAATATCATGAGTTTGGTTTACAGCTTTTGAGTTTGAACTGATTCTGAGATACCTAAATTGAAAAGTCACGCATACTTTTGGATTTATGGGTCTAAGGCTCAAGAGAGAGATTGAGTTTGAAGACAAAAATGGGGTCAAATGTGGGTCAATCAGAATGAGTGAGTGAGTGAGTGAAAGTTGCTCAGTTGTGTCCAACTCTTTGTGACCCCACAGTCCATGGAATTCTCCAGGCCAGAATACTGGAGTGGGTAGACTTTCCCTTCTCCAGGGGATCTTCCCAACCCAGGGATTGAACCCAGGTCTCCTGCAGTGCAGGTGGATTCTTTACCAGCTGAGCCACAAGGAAAGCCCAGTCAGAATGGGTGTTAACTAAAGATGCAGATGTAGATGAGGGTCTAAGTGGAGGGGATTCTAACATTTCATGGTAGGCCGAGAAGCATGAAGCTGCAAAGGAGATGTGAAAAGGTTAGCCCAGGAATGCCAGAGGAGAACCAGGAATGGGTGTATCTTGGGGGACCGACAGACTAGAGTATGTTAGGAAGGAGGGAGGGATTATCAGGGTTAGACCTTGCCAGGAATACAAGCACCTGCTTAGCCAGGCTCACTTTCCCCCAGGCTTCCTCCCTGCTAGCCAGCATCGCAGTAAGCAGTGCTACTTGGTTACCAAGACCCTGGGATGGGGCCCTAGAGGGCAAAGATGAGGGCAAGATGAGGATCACACCTGTGCCCATGAACCAGTTCTTCCCTGGAGGCCTTGTTTTTCAAACTGTAGTCCCTGGAGGAGCAGCAACATCACTTGGGAGTTTGTTAGAAATTCAGATTCCCAGGTCCTTCCCTAGACCTACTGAATCAGTCTGTGTTTTGACAAGATCTCAAGACGACTTCTATGCATATGAAAGTGTGAGTTAAGACATCAGTTTGGAGGCTGGACTTTAACTCAGGGAAGCAGCCAGATGCTGCAAAATTGAGCTGCAAATCACATGCAGAGTATCAGCCCCAGTCATGCAGACAACTATTCATTAAACCTATTTCTCCTCAAGGTCCAGTAGGCAACTCTGAACTGAGGTTTTCACATCAGAATCACTTGGGTAAATTTTCATAATCAGAGAGATGGCCAGATTCTGCCTCTCAAGAGTCTGATTCAGAGGGTCTGGGGGTACCTGGACACGTGTACTTTTACTCCCCAGGGGATACTGATGGGCTGCCTGGGTTGCAGCCACTGCCCTAAACCATCACTCATTGCACACATACCACACTTAGGGTGACCATTCATTGCATTCTTCCCACTTCAAGGCTGGAGCTGGGACTGGGGCATTTTAATCTGATCTCGTCTCTGACAGGCAGAAAGTGTAATTCCCCAGGCACACGAGCCCTCCCTGTGAGCACTGGCTTCTGACTTGTGCTCAGGCAGCAGCAGGCCCTCCCCAGGCTCCAGGTGTGAGTCACACCCTGGGGTCAGGTGTGGCAACAGGGCTTAGAGCCGGGGAGGAGATAAAAGGCCAGCCTGGCCATCTTGCAGTGTACTTGATGGCCAACACTACTGGCTGTGGTCTGAATACCACCCTCTTAAAGTGGAGATGGACTGGGCACAAGGCCACTCTCTTAGAATTTGCCTGCGGTGCAGAAGATGTAGGAGACCCAGGTTCGATCCCTGAGTCGGGAAGATACCCTGGAGGAGGAAATGGCAACCCACAGCAGTATTCTTTCCTGGAGAATCCCCTGGACAGAGGAGCTTGGCAGGCCACAGTCTATGGGGTTGCAAAGAGCTGGACATGACTGAGCTACTAAGCATGCACTCATGGGGTCAAGATGAACTGGCACAAGGCCACTTATCTGGTTCTCATCTTTGTACATGTTTGAGATTGAGCCCTGTAAACCTCAGAGTCGACCAGGCCACTGTGTGGACTTAGAGATGCAAGGGACACGAGGCGAAGATACGCCACCCTCTGACAGGGAGGGTCTCGGGAAGCTGCCCAAGCCTGTGTGACTAACAGGAGCATGGTACTTCAGAGTGGGCAAATCTAAGTCATGGAGGAAAAGTCTCCTGCTGGGGACTGTAGCTCTAACAAAGGCCCCTGGGGGAGGATTCTAAAATGGCATGATCAACTTTACAAAGATAGGAAATTTGAAACTTATTAATAGTTCCCAACAAAAACCCATCATGGATGAATCATCCATGAGCTTATTGAAATTTTTTTTTAGATGGAGGAGAAAAAAAAAATATTTTCTCATCTTGAATATTTCGGGATGATAGAGTCCCTTATTTCTTGGTGAAAAGCAGTACTTCCTGCTTTTCTAACTTAAGCTTTGAGGTTTCCTCTAGTTCTAGGAAGGTAGGGCTTTTTGTTTGGTTATGTTTTTTATCAAGTCTTCAAAGATTTTAGTGACTCTGGGCAGAGTCTCAGAGACTTTTTTCCCCTTGGTGGACTCCTCTTTATGCCTCTCTTTTCCTGCAGCTGTACCTTCTACTATATCAAGTCTTTCATGGAGTCTGGTGGCTGAAAAAATTCCCAGAGTGGAAGAGCTTTGGTCTTATACACAAGTTGGAGCATTTTCTCTAGCAGCCTTTGGGAGGGTGGATGAAAATCTTTCATCCACAGTGACTCTCAATCTCTTGGCAGATGTCTGCCAGGTCAGAGTGATCAGACAGTTGATCATCAAAGTCTAGTTACTTTCCTATAATTTACACTTGCCCACACTAATAACAACAACAATAATAATAACGGGCATTTATTGAATGCTTGTTATGTGGCAGGCACTGATCCAGGGTCTTTACATTGACAACCTCATTTGCTATCTCTAATAACCAAATGGGAGGTAAAATGTGCATTTTTATACATTATAGGTTGCCCTCTCCATTTCACAGATTAGGAAACTGAGATTTATTGAGGCAACTAATTTGCCTCAAGCTAAAGTCAGTTAGGAGAAGGCAATGGCACCCCACTCCGGTACTCTTGCCTGGAAAATCCCATGGACAGAGGAGCCTGGTAAGCTGCAGTCCATGGGGTCTCGAAGAGTCGGACATGACTGAGCGACTTCACTTTCACTTTTCACTTTCATGCACTGGAGAAGGAAATGGCAACCCACTCCAGTGTTCTTGCCTGGAGAATCCCAGGGACAGGGGAGCCTGATGGGCTGCTGTCTATGGGGTCGCACAGAGTCGGACATGACTGAAGCGACTTAGCAGCAGCAGCAGCAGCAGCAGCAAAGTCAGTTAAGGAAGAGGGCCTGCCCTTCTTGAGTGCCTGTGACATGAGAGGATAAGCGGGTGGGAGCGTCTGCCAGGGAGGGGGAGGTATTGTGTCACTGACATTTTTGGAATTGTCATAATGACTTTTAGTAGGTTTAAGTACTGTTTTTAAATTCTTGAATGCACCACCTTCTGTTTGCATACCCTTCATATGACCTGCTTTTGCTGCTGCTGCTAAGTCACTTCAGTCATGTCCGACTCTGTGTGACCTCATAGACGGAAGCCCACCAGGCTCCCCTGTCCCTGGGATTCTCCAGGCAAGAACATTGAAGTGGGTTGCCATTTCCTTCTCCAGTGCATGAAAGTGAAACGGGAAAGTGAAATCGCTCAGTCATATCCAACTCTTAGCGATCCCATGGACTGCAGCCTACCAGGCTTCTCTGTCCATGGGATTTTCCAGGCAAGAGTACCGGAGTGGGGTGCCATTGCCTTCTCCGTCATATGACCTAATGTGATTTTATTCTGATTCCCCAAAGTCCGATGAGTCCTGGGGCCTGTTTTCATTCATTCTGTTATGGTACTCTGCCCAAGACATCAGCAAAATTTTAGTGGTTACTGAGCAAGTTCAGGTGAAGAACAGAACAACAGGGAAAGCCAGTAGGTCCTCTGGAATCCAGCTTAATCCCCACCTCCTCCAGAAAGCCCTCCCTAATTTCCCTGTTCCTTCTCATGGTGGGGAGTGTCACCCAACAGTTTTTATGTTTGACTTTTGAAGGCCTTTATTGCTCGCTTACACATGGAAATGACTATTTCACCCACAAACATTTCCACCTGACAAACATATACCCAGAGCTAGCCACCAAGCCCGGCTTCCATGGTTCCACTGCTCCAGCCCCTTCCCCTTAGTATAAAGTATGGAGGCAAAGGTGACGAGCCCCTGGTGCCAGACTTGGAGGGTGGAGGAAAGTGGATGGAGGCAGAACACTCTATCAGTGTGTCTGAACACAATCCCAAGAACTGGTTCCACTGGATGAGTTCACCCAGGGGTCACATGCCTTCTCACAGGAAGAGGTGAAATGTACTGCTCAAGGCTGTTCACAGTTAGGGCCACTTTTCGGTCTGTTTTGTTTTGGGTTATTTTTTCCCTAAGCCCAAATCCCTTCTTTTTATTCGTGCATGGCTTTCAGGTTGCAGCCAGACTGCAAATGCAGGGGTGTGTAGGGGAGGAGGCAAGGCATGAGAGAGACTTCTAGGCTCTGGAGAAGAGGATCAGAGGTCGCTGGCCCAGCCCAGAAAGGGTGGTCATTTCCTCTCAGCCTCCTACCCTTGAGACTTGAAGCACGTCATTCGGGTCTGGATGTGATGGCTGAGACAGATTCCCTGATGACTGCAGTTCATTCCAGACCCCTCACTCCTGCGTTTCCTGCACAAACTATGTGCTTGGTAAAGAGCTGTTTGGGTTAAAGAATGAACCAAGTAGGCCCTCTAGCCTGATGACGAGGGCCCCTCTGCCCCAGACAGATGGGCCTTCTGGCAGGGCCTCCGAGTTTGACCAGACCCTCCCGAGCAACCAACAGCTTCAAGATTGCATTTGGAGAGATGGGGAAAGAAGGGGAACCTGGGGAAACCTGGGGACCTGGGAGAACCACCCTGGGCTGGCAGGCCAACTGCTTTGGAGCTTGCCTCTAGAAGCTGAAAAGTGAGCCCTAAATCAGACCCTGTTCCATTCCACTTCCCATGTCTTAGGGCTCCCAAGTTTCCTGGCAGAACTCTTCACCTCCTCCTGTAACTGTGCAGGACCCTATGGGACCGCCCAGGACAGTTCCTTCTCCGCATGTCCTCTGCCTGCCCCTTGTTTGTGGAAAAGCTGTGGTCTCCCAGGCCTGCCCTGAGTCATAAAAGTCTGAATCAAGAGTGAATGCAAAAGTAGCAGTTGGACCAGGAAAACTAGTAAGAATTTAAACAGTAAACTAGCATATAACAGTAACAGAATGTTTAGCTCCTCCCTGAAGAACCTAGACAGCACTACCTGATCCACATTTCCTGGGTTGTTTTAGAGTTACTGAAACCCCTACCAAATGGAAGAAAGTACTTAGTGACCATGAGCATGCAGCCTCCAGAGCTACTGGAGCCTGAGAGGGATGTCAACCCCTGTGACACCACTCTGTTACCTCACCACCAGCCAAACAGAAAATTGTGCACAAGCTGATCACACATCCTGTGACTCTCCTTCCTCACCTGGCCTTTAAAACTACTTTCTTGAAACTCATGGGGACTTTAGGTCTTCTGAGCATGAGCCACCCCTTCTCCTATTATGGCCCTTGCGGTAAAACTTTCTCTTTCACACTCCAGTATTTCAGTTTATTTAGCCTCATTGTACATGGGGCACATGAACTTGGATTCAACAACACACCGTAGTCTTGCTAGATCCCTGAAGCCCACAATAATTTCTAAATTGCAAGCTAATACAGAGAAAGACAAACACTGTCTGATATCACATGTGGAATCTAAAAAATGCCGCAAACAGATGAATAAAATGAAAAAACAAAAGCAGATTCATGGATATAAAGAACAAACTAGTGGTTACCAGTGGGGAGAGGGAAGAGAGAAGGGGCAAGATAGGAGTAGGAGAAGAAAGGGTTATTGTGGGATTATATAAAATCATGTATGTGAAATATTTGACAATTGTAAACACTACAGAATTTAAAGAATCTTTCATTCAAAGAAAAATAATATTTTTAGTTTTAAAATATGGCCAAATTTTAAAATAAATAAATAAATCGCAAGCTGATGAGATTCTCAGCACGGTCAACTCCTAAAATTCCCCCAACCCTTATCTCTCAAATTCCTTGCTCATTCTACTTTCTGTCAGTTCCCAGGAGTCTAATGCCAAGACCTCCGTCCTAACCCATAGACCCTCCATGGATCCCCACACAGTGACTTTGCTATTTAGCACCTGATTTGGAGTCTACCATTATATTAATGAATGTCTGTTTTTTATTATGTGGAGTTTCCCCATGTTCTGCGTTTTCAACGACCAGAGTACAAAGAGAGCTAAAGAGCTTTGACCTTTGGAAAGAGCCTTTCTAATTGGTTGTTTTTCTCTTTGTTTTTGCTTAGTCTTCTCTCGCTCTGTAAATTATATTGGGTGAGTAGTAGTGTCTCTCTGCCTCAGTTTCCATATATGTGATACAGATGTTACCACTTTCACCAGTGCCTCTTTCTCTGGTTTTAAGGCAATGGCTAAAATCTCACGTATTGGTGGTTTAGTTGGAAAGTTGTGTCCGACTCTTGCAACCCCATGGGCTGTAGCCTGCCAGGTTCCTCTACCCATGGGATTTCCCAGGCAAGATTCCTGGAGTGGGTTGCCATTTCCTCCTCCAAAATCTCAGGTAGTGAACACAAATCCTGGATCCACATATTCTGGCCTTTCTGGGGTTTAAAAACCCTGATTTTAAATATTTTGTCCTAATTTTCAGATTTTATTAATATATTTGATCTGATGATTTGACTTGGAATCAGAAAATATAGTTTTGAGACTCTTATGAATTCTTCATTCCAGAAATGGGCTCAAATTTTATTTACTAATATGCTGCTACTGCTGCTGCTGCTGCTGCTAAGTAGCTTCAGTCGTGTCCGACTAATATGAGAATTAAATAATTCTGATTCTGGCCTGGAACCTGCTTTTTCAACAACTCAACATGTCATTCTGCCCAGAGGGAATACACTGTGTCATTTGAGGCCCTCCCTGGGGGTGTCTGGGAGACCCTCAGCATTCAGCCCCTATCTTGCCCACCCCTGGACACCACTCACCTGCACAAAGCCCCCACAGCACAGGCTGTATCTTCCCCTCCATAGTCTGGCTTCCTCTCTGCCCCACGTCCAGCCTGGCACTGGTGGGCTCCTGTCTTGAATCAGTCTGGGCTGACTGGTTAAAGCTACAGTGGCCTCTGGCCCGGCCCAGCCCAGCCTTCGGTCAGTCCTCCCTTCCTCTACCTCTGCCCGGCTTGGCCCCCATGTCCCACCCCGCAGCTGGACTGACAGGTGAGCTCACCTGTGGGACTAGACTCCAGCTCCACCCACTCCACCTAAGGCCCCAAGAGGAACCTCCTTCAGCTCGTCAGTTCCTTCTCCTGCCTTCTCTCCATTTAGCAGGTGAGCAAAGTCCTGGGCTTCTCACTATAATGCAGGTTTACCTATATGAGATAGGAAGTTGCCACCTGTAATATAAAGGGAAACTATCTCAGAGGAAGGGTTTCAAAGTCAATAAAAGAAGGGTGTTGGCCACAATTGCCGAAACACTGCAAGACATATTATGATCTGTTCCTCTGCTTCCCTTCCTTGTCATTTCCCCCCACCCCACATCATGCTAGAGACACAGTCATGAGGAAGACCAGAAGTCTCTATCCCAAAGAACTGCTAATCTGACTGAGGAGGAAAATAGTATACAATCAAACAAGACAGCCAGAAATACCATGACCAATTCATCCAGTTTGCTTGGAGCTGCCCCACTGTTAAAACAGAAGGCCCTACGTCCTAGGAATGTCTCTATCTTAGGGAAACTGAGATGGTTGGTCACCCCACTTAAAGATCACCAGTACTATGGGGAGCATGACTTAGAAAAAGACATAGGTAATGAAACTGTGGCCGTGGAAGGACCCACCTTGGACTGGGTGGTCAGAACGCAGTGGGAAAATTAGTACTTTGATTTTCTATGTTACAGATAGGTATCTATGTCTCAAAGAAGTTAAATGGGTTATCTATGGTCATATAGCCAGCAAGTAGTCTTCTGATTTTCAGTCCACTCTGCTAGTGATCCTGATGTCACCGCCTGTGAGTTCGGGATGGTGACTAAGGTTATAAAGAAAACAGAGGCCCTCTGCCATCCTCTCCTCCTGAGTGGTCCCGTCTTTATCTGCAGCCACTTTTTGGTATATTCGCTCTCCCTTTTCTCTCTCTCCCCTCCCCTCCACCGTCTGCTTCCTTATGCTGGCGGTCTGTCCACCTGATGGCCCTCTTCAGCTCCCTGCCTGATTCCCACCCCACTCTCCATCCCTCCCTCCTTCATCTCACCTCTCTCTCATACCATTTTTCATCTTCATGGAGCCTTGAAGTCTGGAGGTACATTGAACCCCCATGGGTACTCAGTTGTGGTCCTTCTTCCATTCTTCAGCAGCCACTCACCGAGCCCCTATTTTGATGCCCAGGACAGTGGTTTGGCAACTGGTCAGTGGTGATGCCATGTGCTTCTCCAGAGATGCCTTCCTGAACCACTCTATCCAAAGATGCTCCCATCCCAGCTTTGCCAAGTCTCTGTACTCAACCTTGTTTTCTTTCTTCAAAGCTCTCATCACTATGTGAAATTAATTTTTGCTACCCTAAAACCTTTTCCATGTCGTCCCCTCTGGAAATCCTCCCCTCACCATATCTGCTTGTGATGCGATATGTGCTTTAAAGCCCGGTTCATGTATTATCTGTTCTTTCGTGAAGCCATTCCTGACTTCTTCAGTCAGAAGGGCTCTCTCCCTCCTTTGAACTCACACAGCACTCTGGATCTCTCTTAGGATACTAGCAAACTACATTCTGCCTTGCGCTTGAGCTATTTTTGGTCTGTGTCTCATCCCTCCTAATAAACTATGAGGTCATTCATTTGTTTGGCCAATTGTTAATGATACTATGCCCCAGGCATTATTCAGCCTAGCTGGGAGGAAACACCATTTAAGTGTCTTACTTTGGTCACATCAGAGCCCGATGCATAGTGGATATCAGTACATATTTGTGAATGGGTAGACAAATGGGCGTTGCTAAGAGTCGGACACGACCGACCGAGCGACTTCAATTTCACTTTTCACTTTTCACTTTCATGCATTGGAGAAGGAAATGGCAACCCACTCCAGTGTTCTTGCCTGGAGAATCCCAGGGGCAGGGGAGCCTGGTGGGCTGCCGTCTATGGGGTCGCACAGAGTCAGACACGACTGAAGTGACTTAGTAGCAGCAGCAGCAGCAGACAAATGGGCAGATGGATGGACAAAGGGATAGGGGTCATTACAGAATGTACAGGGTGTGGGAATGAACTATTGGGTTACTGGGCTTTGTTTTGATTGTAATGTTGGTGGGAGTTGGTGTAGTGGAGTAGGATGGATTATGAACTCATTTGAAGTTCATGAAGCTCAAGGGGCGTTTATATCACCCAGGGATGATATGGGCTGAGTGTGGGACGGGGTTGTGGAGGGGGTGCACGACTGCCCAGTTCACTATCCAGAGTCATATTTCTGAAAAGAAATGGAGTCCTGGCCACAGGCAGTTAGTGCCCCTTTGTCTCACCATGGTACTCTCCCAACATCTATCAGAGGATCCTCCCCATTCTATATATCTGCTGACAGAGGGTTAAAGTACAGTTTACTTCATTCTTCTAGATCCTTGGCTTTAGATTATCTTCTGGAAGCACTCTGCATAGGCAGCCCCAGGCAGGGAGGCATGGAGAGAGAGCCCAAAGTAAACCTGTTCTTGAGGCTGCTCTGTGAAGCGTGACTTCTCCCAATTCTGCGGCTCAAGGTCAGTTTCCAAAGAAGCAGCCAGGAGGGAAAGAGTTAAGTGGGGCCCACGTTTGGGTCTGAGTCCTGAGCCTGCGTGCCTTCCTCTCAGAGATCTGCCAGGCTGAGGGGCCAGAGGCTAAATTTAGCAGGCAGCTAAGGTTTCCTGTGAACAGCTGTCCTGCCCCTCAGAGAAGAAGACTGGAGAGAGGAGGGAGGTCCCTCTCACTGGTCGGAGTCTCTGGCCATTTTGTCTGGGCCCCTCAGCCTCTGGGTGGCTGCCCTCTTGGTGTGGAGATACAGGCAGATCAGCGGTGAGTGTTCTCCCTTCACTTTGTCCTGTGAGCCCAGGACTTACAACCAAAAGGGCAACAGCTCTTCCCTGAGTGTCAGGGCCCGGCCTCGTCTGGGACCAGCTCCTGGGGGGGTCTCATGTTCTTTAATAAGCTGTGGGATGGCTCCTGAGTCAAAGGCAGTGGCTCCTGTGGCCTTGGTTAGAGTCGCTGAAGAAGGTACCTTCCCAGTAGAGACAAAAGGTGTGTGTGTGAGAGTGGGAGAGAGAGAGTGTGTGTTCAGAGAAAGTTCAGAGAGAAGGTTCAGAGAAGGACCTCTCTGGTCTGGGGAATACAAATATGTTCAGCATAAGCTATAGTTAAGGCAAACTTCGGACTCCCCTCACTGCTTTCTTGCTGGCACCTGTGGAAGAAGCCAAGGTATCACTTCTTAAATTTCATGACTCCAAGGTGGACTGGGTGGAGTGTTTACATGGCCAGCCGAGTGTGCATTTTGGTGTCCTGATAACAGTAGCTGAATCAAGTCTGACTGGGTTTTCCTCATGAGTTGTTTTCCCACCAGGCGATTAACATGTGGTGACTTTCCCATCCCTAGTTCCATTGAGGTGACATCACCAACACACCCCTCACCCCCACACAACCTCCAGAACTAGGTTTTCTAACTGCCTTATTCATGCTAAACCTACAGAGACTGACGGGCTGTCATGGCAACCAGTGGGGACCCAGAAGAGGAGCAGGTAGTCCCGAGTGAAGAGGATGAAGCCAACGTGAGGGCTGTACAGGCCCGGTACCTCCGGAGCCCCTCCCCCAGCCAGTAAGTGTACACTTGCTGAGTGCGGGCCTTCCTCCAGCCATAATGGAAGTGTGCTAGGGAGCGTGATGACGAGTGGACCCCAGGGAGCCTACAGCCACAGCCTTAAGTTCATTCATTCAGCAAACAGTGTTTGCAAATTTTTTATGTGTTATAGTTTATGGAAGAAAAAACTTGCAGATACATTGCAACACAGCATGGTAAGCGCTAGAATTAGCATGCTTAGGGTCTAGTTGATGTGGGGAAGGAAAGGATCACCTGGGCTTGGAAGGTTCATAGGAGGCTTCCTAGAGGAGATGATGCTGGACTTGAATCTCAAAGGGTGAGTAGAAATTTGGCAGGTGTCCCTGGATGATCGTGCTTTTTTCTCTAGGAGGGAAATAAGGCTGGAATGGGGATGATAGACCGTAGATCATAGATAAGAGAAGGCATCAAGACAAGAAGACACCCTTAAGACATCAAATTCTAGCACTAAGGTAATTTTGTATCTGTGATCAGGCTGTGTCTTTCCACTGGGAAGTGTGCTTCCTGGAGGGTTTTCTTTATTTTGTGACAATTAATTTTAAAGCTTCTTTTATATAAAATCATTGAGGATATATGATGATGTAGAATGAAAAATTTGCATACAAATTTTAAGAAAAACCATAAAGCAACAAAGAAATACTTAATTGCTTGCTAAAGCAGTCATGTGTATGCCTTTTCTTTTTTCTTTTGCTACAAATAATAGTAGGGGACCTGACTTCTAATCTTAACTCTGTCACCAAATTTTAAGTGAAGAATCACTTTAATTTTTGAGCCTATGTCTCCTTATCTAGAAAAAGGGAAGAAAAGACTTAGAATATTTCAAGGTAAATTCACATCAGAGCATCTCTGATGCTGCATGACTTTCCTTTTCCTCGGGCCTCTTGGGGTCTTGTTGGTTCCGGCTTCTTGGGGCTCAACAGGCTTCCCCTTTGGAGTGAGATGGGAGCAAATGTAGGTGCTCGTCACCATAGTGGGCCAGACCACATTGGCCAGATGGAGCTTCAGGGATTTTCCCTTAAAGTTCAGGCTTATGTTCCCACTTAGAAAAACTGTCAGGATCGAGAGATTTAAAATACTGTCCTCCCCTCTCTATGCCACCAGACAAAGCATAGGTAATTTTATGTGTGGTTAGGGTAAGTGATGGCTTCGTGTAGTAGTTGGAGTAATGACCACTGTTATAGCAAATGGACGTTTTTTTTTTACTCAGGTCTGTTTCAGAACAGGTACCTGAGCAGTGATTCAGGAACTGAGGCTACTTTTGTCTTGTAGATCCTCCACCGTAAGCCCTGACTTCTAAAGTGACTGTGTTCATCAGTCTTGAGACAATATGGAGAATCTCTCAGGAGGGTTTTATGTGCCAGGCCTGAAAATGGCCCTTTTGCTTCCAATCATACTGGCTTCCCTGTAGCTCAGCAGGTAAAGGATTAGCCTGCAATGCAGGAGACCTGGTTTGATTCCTGGGTAGGGAAGATCCCCTGGAGAAGGGATAGGCTATCTACTCCAGTATTCCTGGGCTTCTGTGGTGGCTCAGCTGGTAAAGAATCTGCCTGCAATGCTGGAGACCTGGGTTCAATCCCTGAGTTGGGAAGATCCCCTGGAGAAAGGCATGGCAACCTACTCCAGTATTCTTGCCTGGCAAATCCCCATGGACAGAGGAGGCTGGTGGGCTGCAGTCCATGGGGTCGCACAGAGTCGGACACAACTGAGCGACTAAGCACTGCTGTTGCTGCTAAGTCGCTTTAGTCCTGTCCCACTCTGTGCGACCCCATAGATAGCAGCCCACTAGGCCCCTCTGTCCCTGGGATTCTCCAGGCAAGAACACTGGAGTGGGTTGCAATTTCCTTCTCCAATGCATGCATGCATGCCAAGTTGCTTCAGTCGTGTCTGACTCTGTGTGACCAGATTCCATTGGCTAGAACTCAGCAGTGCCACGCTTTCTTGTAAGGGAACGGTCCATGAACCCAGGAAAAAGAAGTAGGCTTGTTAACACACAGCAGGCTCAGTCACTGTAGTCTCTCGAGGCAGTTAATATTCATGTCTCCTTTTTCACACTCTTAGACCACACTTACTGCCTTCCCAGGGAAACAGCCTGAAATCCCATTTACCAATTGCTGCAAAGTTCAAAGGCTGGGTTCTCTGGAAAGTATGCCCTGTCCACTTCGGGGCTGAATGCAGCTCCTCATGGTCTGACCAGGATAACAGCCCCCGGCCCTACCAAAAAAAAAAAAAAAAAAGCCTTCCATCTAATGAAAGGAGGAGTAGGGGACACAGCAGCCATCAGCCCTTACAAATAATGACCCTGTTGAGTGTGAGTGTGGCTTTGCCCCAGAAGTGGAGAGATCTCCTAGGTGTGACCTTGATGTGGCTCTCAGGGTGGCATTCTTGGCCTATTGTTCTCTGCGGCTTCTAGCTCCATCCCCTGGGCCTTTTTCCTTGTCTGTTATCCTCCACAGCCACATCTGAAATGAAGCTGAAGAGGGTCTCTTCCTTGAGCGCTGCGTAACTTTTGCAGACTTGTCCTGCTTATGGAAACTTGGAGGTCCAAGGGCTGTTTTAAGGCTTATACCACCCAAAGGCCTTTTAAGAGTCATGACTTCTTAGAAAATGTTATCCCTTCAAAAGTTTAATTGGTTTCTGATTTACAGAAACCGGACAACTCCATGTGCCAGAAATCACACCCATAGTTCTTTCTCAGATATAATTTTCAATCCTAATTTATTTCTCTGATTCCTGGTGTACGTGCCTCACTCTCTCAGCTTAATGACAGATATCTTGAGAGATTATCTGAAACTTTAAATTTGAGTAGGAAGTTCAGGATCAAAGTTATTTAGAATGTATAAGGATGCAATAATAAAATGTAATCAATCCAAAAGAAGGTAAGAGAAAAAAGAATACAGGAAAAGCATAATTGATAGTAAGAAAATAGTAGGATGGAAGATTTAAACCCAAATATATAAGTAGTTATTTAAACATATATAAGCTAAAATACATCAACTTCACTGTTAGCTCAGCTGGTAAAGAATCCGCCTGCAATGCAGGAGACCCCCATTTGATTCCTGGGTCAGGAAGATCCCCCGGAGAAGGGATAGGCTACCCACTCCAGTATTCTTGGGCTTCCCTGGTGGCTCAGATGGTAAAGAATCAGCATGCAATGCAGGAGACCTGGGTTTGACCCCTGAGGTGGGAAGATCCCCTGGAGTAAGGCATGGCAACCCACCCCAGTATTCTTGCCTGGAGAATCCCCATGGAAAGAGGAGCCTGGCGGGCTGCAGTCCATGGGGTTGCAAAGAGTCAGACACAACTAAGTGACTAAGCACAGCACAGCAGACTAAATACTTCAATTAAAAAACAAAAATTGGCAGACTCAATTTTTTCACAAGCCTACATACTTTTTACAAGAGAGACACTCAAAAATAAAGATGTACAAAGGTGAACAAAAGATAGAAAACTTATACTACACTGTTCTGGTTACTATTGTTCATAACTCCAAAACTTAGTGTCATAAAATAGCCATTTTATTATGTTCATTATTTGGAATCTGGATAGGCACAGTAGTGTGGCTTGTTTGTTTCAGGATGTCTGGGCCCTCAGCTAAAAAGACTTGGAAACTGGGGATAAATTTTAGCCTGCAGTGACTCAAGAGCTGGGAGCTGGTGTCAGAGAGGCATTATCACACGTTTGGCGCTTGAGGTCAAGACCTCAGTTAGGCAATTGGCCTGAATACCTAACATGGTCTTTTCATATGATCTGTCCAAGTGGGTCACTGTGGGCTTTCTCAGAGCCTGGGAGCTGAATTCCAAGACAATAGGACAAAAGTGCATTGATTTTCATGATCTACCCTCAGAAGTCACAGAGAGGACCACCAAAGTTCAGAGGAGGCAACACAGACTCTACCATTCCATTGAAGGTGTATTAGGGTCACGTTGTAGGGAGAACAAGTGGGATGGGATACATCGTGGCCTTCTTCAGAAAGTACCCACTGCTGTAATTGCCAACACTGGCTAGAAGCAAGCCAGTGAAGTGATTTATTGATAGCAAACAAAGAAAACCTTAAAGTTTCAGAATAATCAAAATTGCTATATATTATATTCATTTAAATTATTAAAATTTCTAGGATCTGATAAAGTAACCTCAAAATATGTAAAGCAAAGAATTAACAGAACTGAAGAAAAAGTAAAATTCACAATCTTAGTCAAATGTACATTTTAAAACACACAATCTCAGCAACTGATAGAATGAGGCAAAAAAAAATCAAAAATATAAGAAATGTAAATAAAACAATAAATAAAATTAACCTAATTTGCATTTATAGAATATATACCCAACAATTGCAAGAGATAGATTCTTATCATGTGCACATGGAATTTTTAACCAAAAAGTTCATACATGCATTGGGTCATATGTATATCAATAAGTTTTTAATGCTTGAAATCATATAAAACATGTTCTCTAATCATTGCAGAGTTAAGCTAGAAATCATTAAAGACAAAATACACAGTAGAAATTTCAAGAGTTAGTATCTAAGAGAATAGCATGGAAGTTCATTGATTTTCCTGATCTAGCCTCAGAAAGAAAGTCACATGAAACAAATATTCAAAAGGAGACAACATAAACTCCACCACCCCCCTGGAGAGGCATCAAGGTGACACTTACAAGGAGCAAGTGGGATGGGATATATTGAAATATATGGATGACAGACATTCAAATTACAACCACAGTTCAATAGTACGATACTCACCAGACTGCCTAAAATTAAACACTGACAATAGCAAATATTAATGAGGATGTGAAGCAAACAAGATGCTCCTGTTCATTGCTGGTAAGAGGGTAAATTAGTACAACCCTTTGGAAAATTGTTTCCTAGTATCTAAACAGGAGAAGGCAATGGCACCCCACTCCAGTACTCTTGCCTGGAGAATCCCATGGACGGAGGAGCCTGGTAGGCTGCAGTCCATGGGTTCACTAAGAGTCAGACAGGACTGAGCGATTTCACTTTCACTTTTCACTTTCATGCATTGGAGAAAGAAATGGCAACCCACTCCAGTGTTCTTGCCTGGAGAATCCCGGGGACAGGGGAGCCTGGTGGGCTGCCATCTATGGGCTCGCACAGAGTCGGCCATGACTGAAGCGACTTAGCAGCAGCAGCAGTATCTAAACACATGCTTGTCCTATGGCCCAGCAGGCTCATTCCTGATACATACTTAACAGAAGTAAGTATATATGTGCACCAGAAGAGAAGTACTAATACTAGAATGCTTTAGCAGCTAACAGTCATTAAGAATATAGAATGTTTGAGCAACATGAAGAACTGTCTAATTAATAGTAGGCTAGATAAATAAAGTCTGGTGAATATTTTAAAATACTGACCTAGGTGTTTTATTAAGTGCCTGTCACTTTGGTGTGATTGAGCTTCTGAGGTCATTGGCTGGAGAGGGCGATCAGTGAGTGCCAGCTGTGAAAGCAGAAGGTGGGTCACCGCAGGGAGAGCTGGTTCTGCTGGTTCCAGAGTCTCACATAAAGTGAGCTGGCAGCAGGACACAAACATTGATTAATACAGACTCCCAGCAGCATCCAGTTCTTAGTCATTCCAGCTGCCAGTCCCCCTCCTAGACAAAAACAGGCTCAACCTGAAAGCCCCACTTACATATGAAAAGGGCTGAACTCCTGAAAAGTAAGGTCCCACAGAGAGAGCACATTTTCTCTGGGCTCTCAGTGAAGTGAAGTCACTCAGTCGCGTCCAACTCTTTGTGACCCCATGGACTACAGCCTACCAGGCTCCTGTGTCCATGGGATTCTCCAGGCAAGAGTACTGAAGTGGGGTGCCATTTCCTTCTCCAGGGGATCTTCCAGGCAAGAGTACTGGAATAGGGTGCCATTTCCTCTCCCGACCCAGGGATCGAACCCAGGTCTCCCGCATTCCAGGCAGACGCTTTAACCTCTGAGCCAAGTGACTCCCTAAATCAATTTGGTTTCAAAGCCCCTTTTGGTTTGTGTACAGTATACTCCTTTGTTGGTGTTGTTCAGTCACTGAGTCATGTCCAATTCTTTTTCGACTCCATGAACTATAGCCCACCAGGCTCCTCTATCCATGGGATTTCCCAGGCAAGAATACTGGAGTGGGTTGACATTTCCTTCTCCACAGTATACTCCTTAGTTTTTAGTTGGTTTTTAGTAGCTGATCCTAAATCAACTAGCCCTTTTCAGAAATGTTCAAGAAAGTCAAACACACAGTAACACTTCACAGACTATCCCTTCCTGCAATTATCATCATAAAATCTGAGGTATAAACTAGTGCAGCCGCACTGACTTTTGAGTCATCACCCAGTCAAGCCCACTGCGCTGTGCAGAACCAGGCTTAAACTAGCCCAGGTGAGTATCTACAGCATCGTTAAAAATGAAAAGGCAACTCACAAACTGGGAGAAAAAAACGAAAATCACATATCTGATAATGAGCTCATACCCAAAATATACATTTAAAAAACTCTCAAAACCCAGTAAAAGAGAAACCACACAATTTTGATTATGGTAGTGATCTCATTTATTTGTATATCAAACTTTACCAGTCTGTACATTTTAAATATGTGCTGTATGTGTAACAATTATACCTTAAATAAAACTGTGGGTTTTTTAAAGCTATGGAAAGAGAATTATTAATAAAACTCTCTTCTAGGAGCCTATATAGTGATGGGGGAAGAGTGAAAATGGTGTAATTAAGGCCAAAATTAAGGTCAGCTCTGCTCTGCCACTTACTAGTCACGAAAGCCTATATAAATAACATAGTCATAAAACTGGGATATCAGTTTTACCTAGTGACAGAAATCAAACAATATAGTAAAATATATACTATTTATATTGTATATAATATATAACCTACATTATTACAATATAACATATATCTCCTGCATTAGCAGGTGGATTCTTTACCACTGAGCCACCTGGGAAGCCCATTCTAAGCAACAGATCATCACCCAAGTCTGAACAATCCTCCCTGTACTTAATAAATGCCTGAAATTCCATCCTCCTTGTTTTATCACTTTAGCTAAAAGCTTGAGCCTTTTTTAAATTAAGTTATGTGTGGAAGAGCAAATATCCCACCAGCAGAGTCTCAGTGCTAGTTTCCTAGGGCTTCTGTAACAAATTCCCACAAACTGAGTGGCTTAAAAACCATACACACGCACACAGCACAAATATATTCTCTCACAGTTTTAAAGGCCAGAAATCTGAGATCCAGGTGCTGGCAGGGACACCCTCCCTCCAAAGAATCCAGGGAAGACTTTGTCCTTGCCTCTCCCTTGCTTCTGTTGGCTCTAAGAGTTTCTTGGCTTGCAACAGTGTAACTCCAACCTCTGCCTCTGTCTTCATATGGTCGTCTTGTCTCTGTCTTCTCTTGTGTCCTTTTTTTACATATAAATTTATTTATTTTTAATTTGAGGATAATTTCTTTACCATGTTGTGTTGGTTTCTGCTATACATCAACATGAGTTAGCCACAGGTCTTAGAGGAAACCATAGGCAGTATGCTCTTTGACATACATCACACCAGGGTCCTCTATGACTAAAGTAAGGAAAATTTAAAAAAAAAAAATGTAAATTACTCAAACTTAAAAGCTTTTGCACAGCAAAGAAAATAATAAACAACATTAAAAGACAAACCTCAGAATGGAAGAAAATAATTGCAAATGAAACAACAGACAAAAGGATTAATCTCCAGAATATTTAAATAACTCTTACAGCTCTTGTGTTCTTTTTAAGTGACATCTGCCACTGAATTTATGGTCTACCCTATTCCATGAATGGACTTCCCTCATAGCTCAGTTGGTAAAGAATCTGCCTGCAATGCAGGTTGACCCCAGTTCGATTCCTGGGTCAGGAAGATCTGCTGAAGAAGGGATAGGCTACCTACTCCAGTATAGGGCCACCCAAGATAGATGGGTCATGGTGGAGAGTTCTGACAAAATGTGGTCCACTAGACAAGGGAATGGCAAACCACTTCAGTATTCTTGCCTGGAGAACCCCATGAACAGTATGAAAAGACAAAAGATAGGACACTGAAAGAACTCCCCAGGTCGGCAGGTGTCCAATATGCTACTGGAGATCAGTGGAGAAATAACTCCAGAAAGAATGAAGAGACAGAGCCAAAGCAAAAACAACACCCAGTTGTGGATGTGACTGGTGATGGAAGCAAGGTCTGATGCGGAAAAGAGCAATATTGCATAGGAACCTGGAATGTTAGGTCCATGAATCAAGGAAAATTGGAAGTGGCCAAACAGGAGATGGCAAGAGTGAATATTGACATTTTAGGAATCAGCAAACTAAAATGGACTGGAATGGGTGAATTTAACTCAGATGACCACTATATCTACTACTGTGGGCAAGAATGCCTTAGGAGAAATGGAGTAGCCGCACAGTCAACAAAAGAGTTCGAAATGCAGTACTTGGATGCAATCTCAAAAATGACAGAATGATCTCTGTTCATTTCCAAGGCAAACCATTCAATATCACAGTAATCCAAGTCTATGCCCCAACCAGTAATGCTGAAGAAGCTTAAGTTTAATGGTTCTATGAAGACCTACAAGACCTTCTAGAACTCACACCCCCAAAAAGATGTCCTTTTCATCATAGGGGACTGAAATGCAAAAGTAGGACGTCAACAGATACTGGAGTAACAAGCAAATTTTGCCTTGAAATATAAAATGAAGCAGGGAAAAGGCTAATAGAGTTTTGCCAAGAGAACACATTGGTGATAGAAAAACTCTCTTCAAACAATACAAGAGAAGACTCTACAGGTGGAATCACCAGAGGGTCAATACTGAAATCAGATTGATTACATTATTTGCAGCCAAAATGGAGAAGATCTATACAGTCAGCAAAAAGAAGACCGGGAGCTAACTGTGGCTCAAATCATGAACTCCTTATTGACAAATTCAGACTTAAATTGAAGAAAGAAGGGGAAACCACTAGACCATTCAGGTATGATTTAAATCAAATCCCTTACAATTATACAGTGGAAGTGAGAAATAGATTCAAGGGATTACATCTGATAGACAGAGTGCCTGAAAAACTATGGATGGAGGTTTGTGACATTGTACAGGAGGCAGTGATAAAGACCATCCCCAAGAAAAAGAAATGCAAAAAGGCAAAATGGTTGTCTGAGGGGGTCTTACAAATAGCTGAGAAAAGAAGAGAAGCTAAAGGCAAAGGAGAAAAGGAAAGATATACCCATTTGAATGCAGAGTTCCAAAGATTAGCAAGGAGAGATAAGAAAGCCTTCCTCAGTGATCAGTGCAAAGAAATAGAGGAAAACAACAGAATGGGAAAGACTAGAGATCTCTCTAAGAAAATTGGAGATACCAAGGGAACATTTTGTGAAAAGATGGGCACAATAAAGGACAGAAATGGCATGGACCTAACAGAAGGAGAAGGTATTCAGTAAAGGTGGCAAAAATACACAGAAGAATTGTACAAAAAAAAAGACCTTCATGACCCAGATACGCACAATGGTGTGATCAGTCACCTAGAGTCAGATATCCTGGAATGTGAAGTCAAGTGGGCCTTAGGAAGCATCACTATGAGCAAAGCTGGTGAAGGTGATGGAATTCCAGCTGAGCTATTTCAAATCCTTAAAAATGATGCTGTGAAAGTGCTGCACTCAATATGCCAACAAATTTGGAAAACTCACCAGTGGCCACAGGACTGGAAAATGTCAGTTTTCATTTCAATCCCAAACAAAGGCAATATCAAAGAATGTTCAAACTACTGCACAATTGCACTCATCTCACACACTAGTAAAGTAATGCATAAAATTCTGCAAGCCAGACTTCAACAGTACATGAACTGTGGACTTCCAGATGTTCAAGCTGAATTTAGAAAAGGCAGAGGAACCAGAGATCAAATTGCCAACATCCATTGGATCATTAAAAAAGCAAGAGAGTTCCAGAAAAACAACTAATTCTGCTTCATTGACTACACTAAAGCCTTTGACTGTGTGGATCACAACAAACAGCGGAAAATTCTTAAAGAGATGGGAATACCAGACAACCTTACCTGATTCCTGAGAAATCTGTATGCAGGTCAAGGAGCAACAATTAGAACTGAACATGGAACAACAGACTGGCTCTAAATCAAGAAAGGAGTACGTCAAGGCTGTATATTGTCACCCTGCTTATTTAACTTATATGCAGAGTACATCATGAGAAACGCTGGGCTGGATGAAACACAAGCTGGAATCAAGATTGCCAGGAGAAATATCAATAACCTCAGATAAGCAGATGACACCACCCTTAAGGGAGAAAGTGAAGAGGAACTAAAAAGTCTCTTGATGAAAGTGAAAGAGGAGAGTGAAAAAGTTAGCTTAAAACTCAACATTCAGAAAACTAAGATTATGGCATCAGATCCCATCACTTCATGGCAAATAGATGGAAAACAGTGGAAACAATGAGAGACCTTATTTTGGGGGGCTCCAAAATCACTGCAGATGGTGACTGCAACCATGAAATTAAAAGAAGCTTGCTCCTTGGAAGAAAAGCTATGACCAACCTAGACAGCATATTAAAAAGCACAGACATTACTTTAAGGTCTGTCTAGGAGAAGGCAATGGCACCCCACTCCAGTACTCTTGCCTGGAAAATCCCATGGATGGAGGAGCCTGGAAGGCTGCAGTCCATGGGGTCGCTGAGGGTCGGACACAACTGAGTGACTTCACTTTCACTTTTCACATTTCACTTTCATGCATTGGAGAAGGAAATGGCAACCCACTCCAATGTTCTTGCCTGGAGAATCCCAGGGATGGGAAGCCTGGTGGGCTGCCATCTATGGGGTCGCACAGAGTCGGATATGACTAAAGCGACTTAGCAACAGCAGCAGCAGTCAAAGCTATGGTTTTTCCAGTAGTCATGTATGGATGTGAGAGTTGGACTATAAAGAAAGCTGAGCGCCAAAGAACTGATGCTTTTGAACTGTGGTGTTGGAGAAGACTCTTGAGAGTCCCTTGGACTGCAAGGAGATCCAACCAGTCCATCCTAAAGGAGATCAATCTTGAATATTCATGGACTGATGCTGAAGCTGAAGCTCCAATACTTTGGCCACCTGATGTGAAGAACTGATTTATTTGAAAAGATCCTGATGCTGGGAAAGATTGAAGGCAGGAGGAGAAGGGGATGACAGAGGTTGGGATGGCTGGATGGCATCACCAACTCAAAGTCTGAGTTTGAGTAAGCTCCAGGAGTTGGTGATGAAAGGGAAGCCTGGAGTGTTGCAGTCCATGGGGTCTCAAAGAGTCGGACACAAGTGATCGACTAAACCGAACTGAATCCATGATAGTCTCTTCTCAAGGTTTTTGACTTAACTAATCTGCAACAATCTTTTTTCCAAAAAGGCTTGCATTCGCAGGTTCTGGGAGATATATCTTTGGTGGGGCCATCATTCAACCCATTGTAACTTTAGATCCAGCCCCGGGGCAATACAACGGTATTCTGTTCTGTGGAACCAGGAGAGAGATTTGCAAAAGTCCAACTAGTGCTGCAAACAGGCACAGCCAACAGGGCAGAGTTCATTCGGGGATGAAGTGTGAGTGCTGCCCCAGCAGGGAGTCTTAACATTCCCAGCCTCATCTGCAAATCTCATCCCTGGGTGAGTAAAGAACCTGAGAAAGGGGTGTAGACAGTAGAGAGAGGTGTCAAGTCTTCTATTTTTGCCTGAGTTAGACCCTGACCTCAAACACCTTAAATTCAAAACTAGCTGCTGTGTGTCACTTTCTCTGGAGGAAAACCTGTAGCTAGTCACCCATTTTCCATCTCGGCAAATTTCCTGAGGTAATTCATGAGTTAACATTAAAATGTAAAACCCCATATGCAGTGGGGCCACCTGGTGGAGCCTTCACCCATATCCATAACCTCCATCAAACCTCCCCAGTAAACCCCGCAGTTTGAAGAACTGGTGTGCTTGCGATGCAAACCAACCTCCAGACAGGCCCTCCGTCACAGGAGGCTGCTGCCCGCCAAGCCTGCCCACACAGAGGGTCTGGAGTCTACATCTGCTGCTTCTCTTCCTCCTCAGCTATGACCCGTTTTCTCTTCCTTTCCAAATAAAGATCAGACTTCTTTATCCTTCTATTATTCTAATTTGAATAATGTTTTTCTGTTTTCCTTAATTTTTTTCCAAGTCAAAAATCCATTTCTTGCTCTGACTTCAGATCTGATTTTTCAAGCCTTTGCAGTGTTTTGGAACTTCCCACTGATCTGGTCAGGCTGCCTCTCTCGGTGGCATTTTCCCCTTCTCTCTCAGCATAGCTCCGTAGCTGTGCTTTGCTTGCCCCTCTTATCTTGAGGCCTGCATGTCTGGTGGGGGGCGGTGGCAAGAGACGGGGGCATGGCACGTCAGGTCTGTGTGTCCTGGTCATGCGTCCTTGGGAAATGGCTCCTCCCATACACCCTTGCTCTTTTATATATCTTTTCCCATGAAAATTTTTCTGCCATGCCTCTTTCACAAAGCTTGCTAGAAGCAGCTTGCTAAAAATAGATTTGCTTTGGTGACTTCTCGTCTTCCTTGGAGCCTGAACTTTGCCTGTATGGTCACTTTCACTGAAGCCCAGAAATCTGTTCCTTTTTTGCAAAAGCCAAATCAAGGAAGACACCCTCTCCGGGGCCTCTGCCTCCATTTCATTTCCAAGGGACTCACTGAAAGGAAGTGACCAGCTGTAAGGGGGTCAGGGTTGAAGGATCCCAATTCCACTTCATTTTGGGTCTTGACAACCTGGCAACTGATTTAAAGAACTGGCTTACAAACTTTGTCAACTGTAATCCACAGTGGGACATACCATTTACTCACAGCATATGCATATAGGTTTGTGTAAATTTTAAAAAGGTTTCAAAAATTGTATTTATCTTTAAAATGGATGGTACCATTCTCTATTCTTTTTTTTTCTTTTCTTTTCCAGATGCTAGGTGCGACCCATTGATTTTATGATACACTAATAGGTCACAGTCTGCAATTTTGAAAAACACCGATTTAAAGAAAGCTGCCCCCATCTCTGCTCTTGGTTAGGAAGTCCATCAAACTCTGCTTTATTATTTATCTTCAATTCACCTTCAAGGCTCTTTAGCTGCTGCTTCCTGATCCTATGATGAGGTGTATATCGATCCTAGCGCCTCTGCTTCCCTGCCAGCCTTTCTGAGCAGCCAGCCCTTGCTGCTTTCCAATCACACTGTGTCATCCCACTCCATCTCAGGCATGCGGGTGGAGGTACAGACATAAATCAAAACCTCTAGAGCCGCTGTCTCACTGACCTTGCAAATATAAACAGGGCCACTTGTCCAGATCTCAGCCTCCTTCCTCCTTTCTTTCTCTGCAGTCCTGCTTCTCAGTAGAAAATAAGAGCAGCTTCACAATGCCGCTGGGACACTTGTTCTCCATTCAGGTCATTTCAAGTCCTACCCACACACCTTCTTTATTAGACTCAGTAAACTGTGTCTCCACCAAATAGTCTGAGGACTGTTATGTTTCCATCTCCTCCTCTCGTAACAGGTTAACTCATAAAGCACTTGGAATTTACATCCTTCCTTAACACTGGAGGATGCTGAGCTGAGTTTACTGCAGCTTGAATTTTTGCATCAGCAGTCAAAACAGATGCATTGTGGGGTAGGGGAGGGGCATTTGAGCATAACTTCCCTCTTTTCTCAATCATAAAACCTCCAACTTCTCAAAAGTGTACTGGGTCGTCTTCAAATGATTTCTCAGATTCACTGACTCATGAGCTGGAGTTCAGTCTTTACCACCAACAAGAATGAAGAATGTTTCTCCACCATTTCTATTTTCAGATTTTAATTTCAAATACTCCCCTATCAAATGTACAGCCTCAGAGTTTAAGTATATTTAGGACAGGCTGTTAGTTCCTGGTATTTGTCATGTGAAATCAAATCCACACGCTCTGAAGTCAACATTGTTTAGGGAAAATGCCAGGATCAAAGGCTCGAAGAAAGAGTACCTGGTGGGGATCCCGGGGGACACCACCTGCTGAGCTCCTGACTCGGGTCTTTCTGCACACCTGACAGGTGAGGGCTTCTCCTGTGTTTCTTTTCAGTTTGTGCCTGTCACCTCCCTGAATGCAGAGCCCTGGAGACCTGCAGAGGAACAAAGAAAACAGATCTCTGGGAGAATGAGGGGCCATGCTAGGAAGAAGTCCTTATCATCCCCAGAGTAACACGAGAATTCTTGGCTAATTACCCTTTCAAGGTTTTGATTTGATCCCCCTCATCAACTCGAATCTCATTTTAAAATAATACTGACCCTTAAGAAACAAGACAATTATTTTATTAACAATTAATAAATAAGGGCTCTCCTGATAGCTCAGTGGTAAAGAATCCGCCTGCAGTGCAGGAGACACGGGTTCAGTCCCTGGGTCGAGAAGAGCCCCTAGAGAAGGAAACGGCAACCCACTCCAGTATTCTTGCCTGGGAAGTCCCATGGACAGAGGAGTCTGGTGAAATATAGTCTGTGGGGTCACAAAGAGTCAACACAGCTGAGTCTGCATGCACCTTATGCATTAATAAATAAAAAAGTAAAACTCGCTTAATAAATATCATTGAAATGGAAATGTGACTCAAATTTATATAAAATTTAAGACTCTGAATCTAGTTTTATGAAATGTTGCTATGTTAAAACTGAGACTGCTTATATATTTTGGAGATTAATCCTTTGTTGCTTTGTTTGCAAATATTTTCTCCCATCCTGAGGGTTATTTTTTAACCTTGCTTATGGTTTCCTTTGCTGTGCAAAAGCTTTTAAGTTTCTTTAGGTCCCATTTGTTTATTTCTGTTTTTATTTTTATTACTCTAGGAGGTGGGTCAAAAAGGATCTTGCTGTGATTTATATCATACAGTGTCCTGCCCATGTTTTCCTTTAAGAGTTTTATAGTTTCTGGTCTAACATGTAGGTCTTTAGTCCATTTTGAGTTTATTTTTTTGTATGGTGTTAGGAAGTGTTCTAATTTCATTCCTTTACCTGTAGCTGTCCAGTTTTCGCAGCACGATTTATTGAAGAGGCTGTCTTTTCCCCATTGTATATTCTTGCCTTCTTTGTCAAAGATAAGATGGCCATAGGTGCATGGGTTTATCTCTGAGCTATCTGTCCTGTTCCATTGGTCTGCATTTCTGTTTTGGTGCCAGTGCCATACTGTCTTGATGACTGTAGCTTTCTATTATGGTCTGGAGTCAAGGAGCCTGATTCCTCCAGCTCCAGATGAACCCATTTGTGGGGCAGGGATTTAGATGCAGATGTAGAGAACAGACGTGGACATACGGGGGGAAGGGAGCCCAGGACAACATTCACACAAACGATTATGTGTAAAACAGATAGCTGGTGGGAAGCAGTGGTATAGCACAGGAAGCTCAGCTCTGTGATGACCCAGAGGGGTGGGTTGGGGGTAGGGTGGGAGGGAGGCTGAAGAAGGAAGGGACACATGTACAGATATATAGCTAATTCATATACATATGGCTAATTCACTTTGTTGTAGCAGAAACAAACATTGTAGAGCAATTATATTCCAATTTTTACAAAAACTGAGACTGCCCTGAGTCCTGGGCCCAAAATATCACTAGGGGCTGGAACAGTGTTAGAGCTTACTTTCATATTGGTGTTATTTTATTGTTGCCTCCCAACTGCAACAAATTGAGGTCAGCCACTGGTATTTACTAGGTTCTGTATTACTATCAGGGAGAAGAATGCCTTGGCATTTGCTCCAAATTGACTACTTACTTAGTCCTTGAAATGGTGTTGTTGCTATCATCTCCTGCAGCCTAACAGATTGCCCCAAAATGTTATGACTTAAGACAATAATTTTTTTTTTTGTCTTCTTTCTGTGGGTAGGGATTTGGACGGGATGGGGCAGCTTCTCTGTGTTTCACGTGGTGTCAGCTTGAGTGGCCCAAGAGGTGAAGGATGTTCCTCTAGAAGGCTCATCCACATGGCTGAATGTTGGCTAGGAGCTTGGCAGAGAGTGTTGGTCAATAGCTTTTCCAGCTTGGTGGCTTTGGGGTGGTTGAGGTCATCTGACTTCTAATATGGAAGCTCAGGGTTTCTGAAGAGAGAACACCAAGAGCCAGGAGCAGAGAGCTACCCTTAAGGTTCAGATCGAGACATTGTAATGTCACTCCCACCATAGTCTATGTGAGAACAGTCACAGAAGCCACCAAGATGCAAGGGAGGGGGACAAAGATTCCCTCTATGTGAGGGGCGTCATGGATCTGGGGCCACCATAAGAAAAGAATTTCTAACTGCCAATATAGGCCTCCAAGATGTACACATCTTGACCTCAGAAGAGCTGAGAATGAGCATGGACACAAGATAGCCAGCACTCTGGGTTTGCTCCTGGGTTTGCATCCCAGTAAAATGATGAGCCAGTAGCCAATACTTGATAAATACCATTGTGTTCTAACTATTGTACCTGCCACATTCCCTTAAATATGGTACTTCCCTGAGGACAAATTCAGTCAGTCAGTGAATCAGAAAATATCTATTAAGCAGACAGTAAACTAGATTCTGGGAACCTAACAGCTCACAAAATACTCTAACAGCACTAAGACTATTTTGCCACAGGTGTGGTTTAATGAGTCTAATAAAGAAGGTGTGGTCTCTGCCTCACAGAGGGTATGGTCTTTTATAGGAAACAGAATTTATCAAATTATTTTGTAAATAAATGTAAAGTTACATTAATAGAAGTGCTACAAAAAAAAAGGTGTATGGTGCAATGAGAGGTGGAAAACAGGGAAAACTTCCCTAGTGAAACGATGATTAAACTAAGATCTGAAAGATCAGTGAGGAGGGGGAGGACTGATTATCCAGGCAGTGGAAATTGGCTTTGGCAAAATGCCTGGGCAAAAGGAAAATTGGTGAGGATGGAAAGCCTAGAGAATCAGTGTACTGGAAAGAAGTGAGCCCAAGGGAAGCCAGCACAAGCTGAGGCTGGAGAGTAGAAAGATCAGAGACTGCTGGACTGTGGAGACTATCAAGTTTGATCGCCAAGGTGGTATGTGGTATGTGGACACCCTGTCTGCTGCCGAGAATTCCGTCCATTCAGCCAGTCACCCATGTGTTCATCCATCTACCCATCTGTCCACTTACCATCCATGCAGTCATCAAAACCTGTCTGGTCACTCACCATCCATGTGCTGGAGGTACAGGGAGAAATATGACTGCTTAATCTGTATGACAAAGGTCCATATAGTCAAAGCTATGGTTTTTCCAGGAGTCATGTATGGATGTGAGAGCCGGACCATAAGGAAGGCAGAGTGCCAAAGAATTGATGCTTTTGAACTGTGGTGCTGGAGAACTCCTGAGAGTCCCTTGAACAGCAAGGAGATAAAACCAGTCACTTGTAAAGGAAATCAACCCTGAGTATTCATTGGAAGGACTGATGCTGAAGCTGAAGCTCCAATACTTTGGCCACCTGATGTGAAGAGCTGACTCACTGAAAAAGATGCTGGGAAAGCGTGAAGGCAGGAGGAGAAGGCGGTGACAGAAAGTGAGATGGGTGGATAGCATCATTGACTCAATGGACATAAGTTTGAGCCAACTCTGGGAGATAGTGAAGGACAGGGAAGCCTGGTGTGCTACAGTTCATGGGGTTGTAAAGAGTCAGACATGACTCAGCGACTGAATAACAACAAATCTGTACATTTACAGCTTGTGTACAACCCGCCGGGTGTTCTACTCTTTATTATCTTTACAAAGCAATGAGGTCTCAAAAAGCCTCTCTAGTTCTGGCATCCAGGATAATATTAATGTTTCACAAATCTCACTCTTAATAGTCACACTCACTCCCCGGTTACGCTTATTTGAAATGCATCTTCTGGTCACAAGTCATACTTGGGAATCATCCATCACAGTTGCTCTTGGAAATCCCTCAGGAACTACCAGTGATGAAGCCACATTATGCTGACCTGCATGGAAAGATTTAGCCACATCCTGGGTAGAGACATTAGCTACTCCTTTCTTCTGTCAAAGACATTTCTTTCTTCATATCTTTGCTGGTTCTGATTACATCATTCTCCCAAGTGGGAAATCCAACGTGTGTGTCTACTACAAGGTAATTGTTCTGCTAATCAATTCAGCTAAACTTAGCACAACTTAGCTCCGTTCAGTTCAGCTGGACTCAGCTCAACTCAACCAAATCCATGCAACCATCTATCCATGTTTTCAACAAGTATTCTTTAAGTATTTTCTGTGTCAAAGTCTATGTTGGGCCTGGGGATCCAGCTGGGGTTTGTCCACCAGCCAGTTCACTTCCCCTTTCCAATCAAAATGGTATCCATGCATTGCAATGGACTGGACTCAGAGCAGGACTGCTCTATGTTTGCAACTTAGCTATCCCACTTATTTACTCTTCGGGGCAATTTTTTTAACCTCTCTATGCCACAATTTCCTCACCTTAAAGCATGAAAAATAAAACCTATTTTGTCAGGATTATTACAAATTCATAAAAGGCACTCAAAATGGTATCCATAACACATTGGATTATCATTGACCAAGGAATATATTTTTGTTGTTGTTCACTCAGTCATGTCCGACTCTTCATGACCCCATGGACTGCAGCATGCCAGGCTTCTCTGTCCATCATCAACTCCCCAAGTTTGCTCAAGCTCATGTCCATTGAGTTGGTGATACCATCCAACCATCTCATCCTCTGTCAGCCCCTTTTCCTCCTGCCCTCGATCTTTCCCAGCATCAGGGTCTTTTCCAGTGAATCAGCTCTTCACATCAAGTGGTCAAAGTATTGGAGCTTCAGCTTCAGCATCAATCCTTCCAATGAATATTTAGGACTTATTTCCTTTAGGATTGACTGGTTTGATCTCCTTGCAGTCCAGGGGGCTCTAAAGAGTCTTCTCCAACACCACAGTTCAAAAGCATCAATTCTTTGGTGCTCAACCATCTTTATAGTCCAACTCTCACATCCATACATGACTACTAGAAAAACCATAGCTTTGACTATATGGACCTTTGTTGGCAAAGTAATATCTCTGCTTTTTAATATGCTGTCTAGGTTTGTCATAAGTCTTCTTCCAAGGAGCAGGCATCTTTTAATTTCATGGCTGAGATCACTCCATCTGAAGTGATCTTGGAGCCCAAGAAAATAAAATCTGGCACTGTTTTCATTGTTTCTCTATCTACTTGCCATGAAATGATGGGACTAGATGCCATGATCTTAATTTTTTGAATGTTGAATTTTAAGCCAAATTTTTGACTCTCTTCTTTCACTTTCATCAAGAGGCTCTTTAGTTCCTCTTCACTTTCTATGATAAGGGTGGTGTCATCTGCATATCTGAGGTTATTGATACTTCTCCCTGCAATCTTGATTCCAGCTTGTGCTTCATCTAGCCCAGCATTTTGCATGATGTACTCTATATATAAGTTAAATAAGATGAGTGACAATATACAGCCTTGACATCCTCCTTTCCCAATTTGGAACCAATCTGTTGTTCTAGGTCTGGTTCTAACTGTTGGTTCTTGACCTGCATACAGGTTTCACAGAAGGCAGGTAAGGTGGTCTGGTATTCCCATCTCTTGAAAAATTTTCCACAGTTTGTTGTGATCCACATAGTCAAAGGCTTTAGTGTAGTCAATGAAGCAGAAGTAGATGTTTTTCTGGAATTCTTTTGCATTTTCTATCATCCAACAGTTATTGGCAATTTGATCTCTGGTACTTTTGCCGTTTCTAATTCCAGCTTGAACATCTGGAAGTTCTCGGTTCACATACTATTGAAGCCTAGCTTGGAGAATTTTGAGCATTACTTTGCTAGTGTGTGAGATGCGTGCAATTGTGCAGCAGTTTGAACATTCTTTGGCATTGCCTTTCTTTGAGATTGGAATGAAAACTGATCTTTTCCTGTCCTGTGGCCACTGCAGAGTTTTCCAAATTTGCTGGCATATTGAGTACAGCATTTTAACAGCATCATCTTTTAGGATTTGAAATAGCTCAGCTGGAATTCTATCACCTCCACTAGCTTTGTTCTCAGTGATGCTTCCTAAGGTCCAGGATATCTGGCTCTAGGTGAGTGATCACACCATCATGGTTATCTGGGTCATGAAGGTCTTTTTTGTACAGTTCTTCTGTGTATTCTTACCACCTCTTCTTAATATCTTCCACTTCTGTTAGGACCATACCATTTCTGTCCTTTATTGTGCCCATCTTTGTATGACATGTGCCCTTGGTATCTTTAATTTTCTTGAAGAGATCTCTAGGCTTCCCCACTCTGTTGTTTTCCTCTATGTCTTTGCACTGATCACTTAGGAAAGGGCTTTCCTGGTGGCTCAGATGGTAAAAAATCATCCTGCATTGCGGGAGATCTGTGTTTGACCCCTGGGTTGGGAAGATCCCCTGAAGAAGGAAATGGCTACTCACTCCAGTATTCTGGCCTGGAAAATCCCATGGGGTCACAAAGAGTCAGACACAACTGAGCAAATTTCAATTTCATTTTTCACTTAGGAAGGCTTTCTTATCTCCTTGCTATTCTTTGAAACTCTGCATTCAGATGGGTTTATCTTTACTTTTCCTTTCACTTCTTTTCTTTTCTCAGCTATTTGTAATGCCTCCTCACACAGCCATTTTGCTTTTTGCATTTGTTTTTCTTGGGGATGATTTTGATCACTGCCTCCTTACAATGTTATGAACCTCCGTCCATAGTTCTTCAGGAACTCTATCAGATCTAATCCCTTGAATCTATTTGTCACTTCCACTGCAAAATTTTAAGGGATTTGATTTAAGTCATACCTGAATAAGCTAGTGGTTTTCCCTACTTTCTTCAATTTAAGTTTGCATTTGGCAATAAGAAGTTCATGATCTGAGCCACAGTCAGCTCCTGGTCTTGTTTTTGCTGATTGTATAGAGCTTTTCCATCTTTGGCTGCAAAGAACATAATCAGTCTGATTTCGATATTGACCATCTGATGATATCCATGTGTAGAGTCTTCTCTTGTGTTGTTGGAAGAGGGTCTTTGCTATGAGCAGTGTGTTCTCTTGGCAAAACTCTGTTAGCCTATGCCCTGCTTCATTTTGTACTCCAAGGTGAAATTTGTCTGTTACTCCAGGCATCTCTTGACTTCCTACTTTTGCATCTCGGTCCCCTATGATGAAAAGGATATCACCTACAAGACCTTCTAGAACTAATACCAAAAAAGGAACATCACCAGGAAATTTCTAAACATTGCAAACTAAAAGGGACCCTGTTGGTTTCCACAGAGAGAAAATAGGTCAATTATAAGGGTCAGGAAACATATTGACTTCAGACTTTTAAAATCAAAAAGATAAAGTACAAGTTTCCAGTTCTGGAAAAGATGGCAAACACACTCTTCACCCAGACTCTCCCATGGATTGCCCTTATAAAACCTGGACAGAAGGATACAGCAACTGTTTCAGGATTCTGAAAAGTAAATAGTAGCAGGCAGATTGAGGAAGAAAAGCAGAATGCAAAGTATCACCACATCCGCAGAAAGTGTATCATACTTTGCTATGGAGCACACAGTCGTCACTCAGGCAGTGTGGCAGCGATGGCAGCAACAGCCTGCAGTGCCTAAGAAATGAAATACTATTCAGCAATAAGAAGGAACAACTTATTGGCTCTATTATTATTATTATTATTATTATTCTATTATTGCAATAGATTAGATGACTCAGATTCATTTTGCTAAGTGAAATAAACCATATCAAAAAGACTACTATATTATCACATTTATTTAACCTTCTGGAAAAGGCCACACTTAGGGACAGAAAACAGATTGGTGATTGCTAGGGGGTGAGGTACAGGGAGGGTTTGACTATAAAACAAATGAGGCATGATGGAATTTTTGTGGGAAAATGGTACCCATTAAGCCTTCTCACTTTAAAAAAAATCCTCTGTAGATATAAAGGAAAGGAAAGACTAAGTAAAAAAGACCCAGAGCTCACCATGACACCTGGAAAAGAAAAAGAACCCATCAGAGAGGAGGGAACCCACCACTATGCATGTATGTGTGACCCCATGGACTGTAGCCCACCAGGCTCCTCTGTCCATGGGATTTTCTGGCCAAGAATACTGGAGTGGGTTGTCACCTTCTCCAGGGACCCACTATTATATGTCCTAAGCCTTGTTTCTGCCCTTGATTCACCATATTCCTCAAAGATCCCTTTGGACACCTCTGCTGAATTCTTTCCAGAAAACTAACATATACCTAAGTGACTCTATTGCTTCCCTGGACTTAGGAAGATCCTGGATTTCTTGTATTCAGAATCAGGACTGTGCAGTTTATCAGATCTTCACACTTCCCTTGGTGCTGTGCCAGCCCTTCTTCATCAGCCCATGCCTTTAAGCAGGCAGAAGATACGGTGCATGGAGGGAGTGGTGGCAGCCTACCCAGCCCAACAATCTAGCAGAACCCTGGTGGAAGCACAGGTAGGGACATCCGATTGTAATGGTAACAGAGAGGCAGGGACAGGGAAAGAAAGAAGGAGCAGCAGTACATCCAAGGGTAGGAACACACAGAGAAAGTGGGGCCACATTAGTGTAAGTTCTCCGCAGTCTCTTCCCTCCACAACCCAGACTACCACATCATCACATATCAAGGCATCGATTCTGGTCTAAAAATAAGTAGGTGACTAAGCCATAGCATACCCAGTGGTCTGCATTCTTAAGAAGGCATTCCCTTCATCTCTCATTGTTTGCCACTCATGGCTATAATCTGATCTAGGTTTCTTGTCTAAAAAGATTATCTTCCATTCAGGTGCTCTAAGTCATCTCACATGATATCCTCTTCTTTCAGGTACTCAATGGTCTCAGATGCAGAAACAGAAAGCATTTTCATGGATCCCATTCACCTCTCCTCAGCTGTTGCAGCTAAACAGATCATCAATGAAGGTGATGCCATCAGACGCCAGGTGGGAGGGTCCATGGGTCATCTGGAGACCCTCAGAAGGGGCTCATTGGGAGATGTCATGTATTTCTCACGTGATTCCCATCACATTAAGAAGAGCAGGTCCAAAGAAGACAGTTCCTCCAACCCCTCCTCATCAACCTTCATGGCACAGAGTGGAAATTATTATGTCTCAGTGTGAACAGTTCTCTAGTCAACAGCCGGGAGGTAACTCCAATCTGCCACTAGGGCCTCTACTCCAGTTTTTCAGTTAAACTCAGGGGTCCTGGTTATGCTACAGATGCAGATCTGAGAGCCCCAAAAATGGCTGGGAGCATCCACAGAGTTCTGTTCAAGGCCGTGTCTATATTTAAACCTGCATTTACACCAGAGATTAAAGATGGTTTTCACACTGAAGTATGAATGGGGAGAAGGTTAAAAAAAAAGATGGAATGGAAAAAGATGTTAATATTTATACAGGAAATTTTAGAGCAGAATCCATACAATATTTCATTCAAGGATACGCATCCAGATTGGATGGAAATTGGGGCAATAACCTTTCACAATTTCATTCCTCTCCCTTCTCATGCCTTTGCCTTTGGTGTCTCTCTCACTTTGATGGGTATAGTGGGGTTGCTGCTGCTGCTGCTGCTAAGTCGTGTCAGTCGTGTCCGACCCTGTGCAACCCCATAGACAGCAGCCCAACAGGCTCCTCTGTCCCTGGGATTCTCCAGGCAAGAATACTGGAGTGGGTTGCCATTTCCTTCTCCAATGCAAGAAAGTGAAAAGTGAAAGTGAAATTTCTCAGTTGTGTCCGACTCTTATCGACCCCATGGACTGCAGCCTACCAGGCTCCTCTGTCCATGGGATTCTCCAGGCAAGAGTACTGGAGTGGGGTGCCATTGCCTTCTCCGATAGTGGGGTAAGGCAGTCCTATTAATGACACAGCACCCACCTGGTCTTGAGCCTAATCTGGCATCCACAGCTGGTGGCCAGGATTACTTCCCTAGTGATGAGAACCAAACATACTACTCCTTTTCCATGTAACCCCAGGTCTTCCTTAGGCCCTAGACCCTTTGGGTCTCTGAGGACATCTGGATCTCCTGTACACTTGATGAGGAATGAGATATTTTACCTGATGTTGCTTGTTGGTCTGGGAATCCCAGGAGGCTCCATCTTCTCAAATAACTACTTTTTTTCTGTTTTCTTTATTGCCCTTCCTGGGGTTGCTATTGCCTCGCTCCCAGGCAGGCCTAGGTGTGCATTTTGAATTTTTATGTATTTATTTTTGGCTGTGCTGTGTCTTTGTTGCTGCACCGGCTTTTCTCCAGTTGTGGCGAGTGGCGGAGACTCTTCGTTGCAGTGTGAGGGCTTCTCACTGCAGTGGTTTCTCTTGTTGCAGGGCACAGGCTCTAGGGTGCAGAGGCTTCAGAAGTTGCAGTTCCCTGGCTCTAGAGCTCAGGCTTAATAGTTGCAGTGCATGAGCTTAGTTGCTCCACAGCATATGGGATCTTCCCGGACCGGGAATCGAACCCATGCCTCTTGTACTGGCAGGAGGATTCTGTACCACTAAGCCACAAGATAAGCCCTGGCCAAGGTGTCTTGACCCCAATCCAGTTCTTTCTAAACTGCTCACAGCACCACTCTAACTCTGAAAGTCCTTTGTCCCTCCTGAGTGGTTAGGAATGTCTCTAACAGCCCATCCTGCATCATCCATGCTCTGCGCTTCCCTTTCTGCTCTACTCTCCAGGCTTTGTGTGTGAGTAAGAGTCCAGTTTAAGGGGTAGTGAGAAAACCATGTGCTCTCTTTGAAAGCTTCACTGTCAGGTCTGTGGGGTTCTAGGGACATTCAACATTTATACTGAGACCTGAAAATGAGCAATGCATTTTTTTCCAATCCTAGGTCATATTTAGGCATTAAGTCAAAGTTTCAGTAGTCTGAGTGGCTGATGGGTGGTGGAAGAAGAAGCAAAGAATAAATTACAGAAAAGGAAAATGTACCAAGTGATCTTTCAAAACATTGCCCTACTCAGTAATGACTAGAGAGGTAAAAATGGATGTGGCAGAACCTTCCAATTTCAGGAAAGTCTGCATATGCCACACATCTGAGAGAGTGCAGAGAATTGTCTGGGCTTAACTGTCTTCTAAAGAAACTTCCAGGAGTAGAAATAAATGGGAGGAACTGATGTGGCTGAGGTGTGGACTAGAAACCTAGGGAAAGTACCCGGTGTGGGTAAGAAACTGGGACATTTGTTTTAAACAGGAAGGAAAAGAACTCAAAACAATACCCTGCTATGTAAATAGCTGAGGAAGGCCTAGCTGTATGTTTTAATGAGGCAGTGGGGAGTCTTTTTCTCTGTGTAGTAAAAATACCTAAGTAGAAATCTTACTTCTACTTAGAAGTAAGGAAAGAGAAAGGCTTTTACATTTGCCATTTAAGACCCCAGGAGAGTCCAGAGTGGTGGAGAAAATAGGAACACTTCATCTATTTTTAAACAAAACAGAGCACTGGGATTGCAGAGGTTTCCTTCTTTCTGCTTTTGAAACAGAGATCAAAGAACATTTAGAGCTGAGACCTGTGAATGGATGTGGGGCCCATCAGGTGGTGCAGAAATAAGGGAGGAGAGGAAAGGGAAGCTTTAGGGAAATGAAGCACTCAGCCCTCGGCAGAACTCAGGACTCCTGGATCGACAGAATTTGAGTACCATGCCCAGCTTACACACACCTGCTCATTCCATGAAGAGCAAGGCCACATCTATTTGCCAAATGTGGCTGCACTCTTCACCCACATTTCACCCATGGAGAAGAGGTGGTGCTGGCAAGAGGTTATGACCAACATGGAGGACACCTGTTTCCTACTTACCTTCTTTTTCCTTCTCCTTAGTAACTAGACCATTCAGGTATGACCTAAATCAAATCCCTTATGATTATACAGAGGAAGTGAGAAATAGATTTAAGGGACTAGATCTGATAGACAGAGTGCCTGATAAACTACAGACAGAGGTTCGTGATATTGTACAGGAGACAGGGATCAAGACCAATCCCCAAGAAAAAGAAATGCAAAAAAAGGCAAAATGGCTGTCTGAGGAGGCCTTACAAATAGCTGTGAAAAGAAGAGAAGCCAAAAGCAAAGGAGAAAAGGAAAAATATACCCATTTGAAGGCAGAGTTCCAAAGAATAGCAGGAGAGATAAGAAAGCCTTCCTCAATGATCAATGCAAAGAAATAGAGGAAAACAATAGAATGGAAAAGACTAGAGAGCTCTTCAAGAAAATTAGAGATACCAAGGGAACATTTCATGCAAAGATGGGCTCAATAAAGGACAGAATGGTATGGACCTAACAGAAGCAGAAGATATTAAGAAGAGGTGGCAAGAATACACAGAAGAAATGTACAAAAAAGATCTTCATGACCCAGATAATCACAAGGGGGTGATCACTCACCTAGACCCAGACATCCTGGAATTGGAAGTCAAGGAGCATCATTATGAACAAAACTAGTGGAGGTGATGGAATTCCAGTTGAGCTATTTCAAATCCTAAAAGATGATGCTGTGAGTGCTACACTCAATATGCCAGCAAATTTGGAAAACTCAGCAGTGGCCACAGGACTGGAAAAGGTCAGTTTTCATTCCAATCCCAAAGAAAAGCAATGGCAAAGAATGTTGAAACTACTGCACAATTGCACTCATCTCACATGCTAGTAAAGTAAAGCTCAAAATTCTCCAAGCCAGGCTTCAACAATACATGAATTGTCAACTTCCAGATGTTCAAGCTGATTTTAGAAAAGGCAGAGGAACCAGAGATCAAATGGCCAACATCTGTTGGATCATTGAAAAAGCAAGAGAGTTCCAGAAAAACAACTACTTCTGCTTCATTGACTATGCCAAAGCCTTTGACTGCATGGGTCACAATAAACAGCGGAAAAGTCTTAAAGAAATGGGAATACCAGACCACCTTGCCTGACTCCTGAGAAATCTGTATGCAGGTCAAAAAGCAGCAGTTAGTTAGAACTGGACATGGAACAACAGACTGGCTCCAAATTGGGAAAGGAGTATGTCAAGGCTGCTTATTTAACTTATATGCAGAGTACTTCATGAGAAACACTGGGCTGGAAGAAGCACAAGCTGAAATCAAGATTGCCGGGGAAAATATCAATAACCTCAGATATGCAGATGACACCACCCTTATGGCAGAAAGCGAAGAAGAACTATAGAGCCTGTTGACGAAAGTGAAAGAGGAGAGTGAAAAAGTTGTCTTAAAACTCAACATTCAGAAAACTAAGATCATGGCATCTGGTCCCATCAGTTCAGTTCAGTTCAGTGGCTCAGTCGTGTCCGACTCTTTGTGACCCCATGAATCGCAGCACACCAGGCCTCCCTATCCATCACCAACTCCCGGAGTTCACTCAGACTCAGGTCCATCGAGTCAGTGATGCCATCCAGCCATCTCATCCTCTGTCGTCCCCTTCTCCTCCTGATCCCAATCCCTCCCAGCATCAGAGTCTTTTCCAATGAGTTAACTCTTCGCATGAAGTGGCCAAAGTACTGGAGTTTCAGCTTTAGCATCATTCCTTCCAAAAAAAATCCAGGGCTGATCTGCTTCAGAATGGACTGGTTGGACCTCCTTGCAGTCCAAGGGACTCTCAAAAGTCTTCTTCCAACACCACAGTTCAAAAGCATCAATTCTTCCGTGCTAAGCCTTCTTCACAGTCCAACTCTCACATCCATATATGACCACAGGTCCCATCAGTTCACAGCAAATAGATGTGGAAACAGTGACAGATTTTATTTTTTTGAGCTCCAAAATCACTGCAGATGGTGACTGCAGCCATGAAATTAAGACACTTACTCCTTGGGAGAAGTTATGATCAACCTAGACAGCATATTAAAAAACAGAGACATTACTTTGCCAACAAAGGTCTGTCTAATCAAAGCTATGATTTTTCAATAGTCATGTATGGATGTGAGAGTTGTTCTATAAAGAAAGCTGAGTGCTGAAGAATTGATGCTTTTGAACTGTGGTGTTGTAGAGGACTCTCGAGAGTCCCTAAGGCTGCAAGGAGATCCAACCAGTCCATCCTAAAGGAAATCAGTCCTGAATATTCATTAGAAGGACTGATGCTGAAGCTGAAACTCCAATACTTTGATCACCTGCTGCAAAGAGCTAACTCATTGGAAAAGACCCTGATGTTGGGAAAGACTGAAGACAGGAAAAGGGGCTGACAGAGAATGAGAAGGTTGGATGGCATCACTAACTCAATGGACCTGAGTATGAGTAAACTCTGGGAGTTGGATGATGGACAGGTGATGGACCCCAAGGACTGCAGCACCAAGGAGGCCTCGGGTGCTGCAGCCCATGGGATCGCAGAATCAGACATGACTGAGCGACTGAACTGAACTGATAAATTCTTAGAGAAATGAAAGATCTTACTTTCCTCTATATTTGATAATTTGGAAGAAAATACATTGGAAGGAGAAGATCAAGTTTCACTCAAGAGGGAATTCATTTGAAATTTGAGCTTTTCTGGGCTGTTGTCAAAAAGGTCCTGTATGATGTCTTGTGACTGGCATCAGGGCTCATTGCAAAGTTTTCCCAGCTGTCATAGAGCTGGGAGGTTGTGGATCACAGGTGCCTACACTCTAGAGAGGCAGTCAGTTCAGTTCAGCTGCTCAGTCATGTCTGACTCTGCAACCCTATGGACTGCAGCACGCCAGGCTTCATCACCAACACCCAGAGCTTGCTCAAACTCATGTCCATTGAGTTGGTGATGCCATCCAACCATCTCATCCTCTGTCAGCCCCTTCTCCTCCTGTCTTCAATCTTTCCCAGTATCAGGGTCTTTTCCAATGGGTCAGTTCTTTGCATCAGATGGCCAAAGTACTGGAGTTCAACTTCAGCATCAGTTGTTCCAATGAATATTCAGGACTGATTTCCTTTAGAATTGACTGGTTGGATCTCCTTGCAGTCCAAGGGACTCTCAAGAGTCTTTTCCAACACCACAGTTCAGAAGCATCAATTTTTCCATGGTCAGCTTTCTTTACAGTCCAACTCTCACATCCATACATAACTACTGGAAAAACCATAGCTCTGACTATATGCACTTTGTGGGCAAAGTAATGGCTCTGCTTTTTAATATGCTGTCTCGGTTGGTCATAGCTTTTCTTCCAAGGAGCAAGCATCTTTTAATTTCATGGCTGCAGTCACCATCTGCAGTGATTTTGGAGCCCCTCAAAATAAAGTCTCTCATGTTTCTGTTGTTTCCCCATCTTTTTGCCATGAAGTAATGGGACCAGATGCCATGATCTTAGTTTTCTGAATGTTGAGTTTTAAGACAGCTTTTTCACTCTCCTCTTTCACTTTCATCAAGAGGCTTTTTAGTTCCTCTTCACTTTCTGCCTTTAGGGTGGTATCATCTGCATATCTGAGATTTTTTATATTTCTCCCAGCAATATTGATTCCAACTTGTGCTTCATCCAACCCAGCATTTTGCATGATGTACTCTGCATATAAGTTAAATAAGCAAGGTGACAATATACAGTCTCGATGTCCTCATTTCCCAATTTGGAACCAGTCTGTTCCATGTCCAGTTCTAGCTGTTGCTTTTTGACCTGCATACAGATTTCTCAGGAATCTGTTAAGGTGGTCTGGTATTCCCGACTCTTGAAGAATTTTCCAGAGTGAGTGTGCTCCACATAGTCAAAGGCTTTGGCATAGTCAATAAAGCAGAAGTAGTTGTTTTTCTGGAACTCTCTTGCTTTTTTGATGAGCCAACAGATGTTGGCCATTTGATCTCTGGTTCCTCTGACTTTTCTAAAACCAGCTTGAACATCTGGAAATTCACAGTTCATGTACTGCTGGAGCCTGGCTTGGAGAATTTTGAGCATTACTTTGCTAGTGTTTGAGATGACTGCAATTGTGCAGTCGTTTGAACACTCTTTGACATTGCCTTTCTTTGGGACTGGAATGAAAATGGACCTTTTCCAGTCCTGTGGCCACTACTGAGTTTTCCAGATTTGCTGGCATATTGAGTGTGGCACTTTCACAGCATCATCTTTTAGGATTTGAAATAGCTCAACTGGAATTCCATCACCTCCACTAGCTTTGTTTTTTAGTGATGCTTTCTAAGGCCCACTTGACTTCCAATTCCAGGATGTCTGGCTCTAGGTGAGTGATCACCCCATCATGGTTATCTGGGTCTGAAGATCTTTTTTGTATAGTTCTTCTGTGTATTCTTGCCACCTCTTCTTAATATCTTCTGCTTCTGTTAGGTCCATACAATTTCTGTCCTTTTTTGTGCCCATCTTTGCACGAAATGTTCCCTTGATATCTCTAATTTTATTGAAGAGATCTCTAGTCTTTCCCATTCTATTGTTTTCCTCTATTTCTGTGCACTGATCACTGAGAAAGGCTTTCTTATCTCTCCTTGCTATTCTTTGGAACTCTGCATTCAGATGGATATATCTTTCCTTTTCTCCTTTGCTTTTGGCTTCTCTTCTTTTCTCAGCTGTTTGTAAGGCCTCCCTAGACAAGCATTTTGCCTTTTTTGCATTTCTTTTTCTTGGGGATGTACAATGTCACAAACCTCCATCCATAGTTCTTCAGGCACTCTATCAGATCTAATCCCTTGAGTCTATTTGTCACTTCCACTGTAAGGGATTTGATTTAGGTCATACCTGAATGACCTAGTGGTTTGCCCTACTTTCTTCAATTTAAATCTGAATTTGGCAATAAGGAGTTCATGAATTTCATGACATGAGCCACAGTCAGCTCCCAGTCTTTTTTTTTTTTTTTGCTGACCGTATAGAGCTTTTCCATCTTCGGCTGCAAAGAACATAATCAATCTGATTTCGGTATTGACCATCTGGTGATTCCACGTGTAGAGTCTTCTCTTGTGTTGTTGGAAGAGAGTGTTTGCTATGACCAGTGTGTTCTCTTGGCAAAACTATGTTAGCCTTTGCCCTGCTTCATTTTGTACTCCAAGGTGAAATTTGCCTGTTACTCCAGATATCTCTTGACTTCCTACTTTTGCATTTCAGTCCCCTATGATGAAAAGGACATCATTTTGGAGTGTTAGTTCTAGAAGGTCTTGTAACTCTTCATAGAACCATTCAACTTCAGCTTCTTCAGCGTTACTGGTTGACACATAGACTTGTATTACTATGATATTGAATGGTTTGCCTTGGAAATGAACAGAGATCACTCTGTCATTTTTGAGATTGTGCCCAAGTAATGCATTCAGACAATAAATGAAATAAGTAAACTAAAGGTGTATTAGAACATGACCTAGCATAAGTGACTGTTGAAATTTTTACTTTTCCCAGTTATTTGCCCATTTGTACATAATGGATTCGAACTAATGGAATGAATTATGTTACTAAAGAATGTCATGTATTCATCTGGTAAATGCATCTAAGCATACATTTTGTTTCACTATGGGTTTTACAAGTATAAATCGGACATATACTAGCTACGTAAGGACTGTGGTCCAAGAAACTATCAGCCAGTATTATAGAAATATGGGAGGAAATGAGGGAAACTGACGTCCCTTCTCCCACCCCAGTACATCTATGCTACTGGTGATCCCTGTTAAGTCCTTCCTGGAAGATCAGATTCATCCCATACACAGAGTCCTGGCAGAAAATGGGCCAATTGTGGATTCTTCTAAGGAGCAGGGAGGGTCATGGTGTTCTTTCTCTTTGATGAGAATGCTGCTTCTCCCCCTAGAACTCAAGCCACGTGGGGTCAGAGTCGAGGCAGAGTGTCCAGGCATGCTGGAGTCTGCCGAGCAGTTGCTGGTGGAGGACCTGTACAACCGCGTCAGGGAGAAGATGGATGACACCAGCCTGTACAACACTCCCTGCATCCTGGACCTCCAGAGGGCCTTGGTCCAAGACCGCCAAGAGGCTCCCTGGAATGAGGTGGATGAGGTCTGGCCCAACGTCTTCATAGCAGAGAAGTGAGTCTGATGGCTGGATGGTCATGAACCTTTGTCCCAGCCCTCTGGGAAGTGCCCAAGAGAGATGAAATTCCCCCAACTTGGACCAACAGCTCCAATAGCTCCATCCAGCAAATGGATGCTGCCTGAGCATTTTTCCAGCCCCCACATTGGAGAAAGACCCAGCCCACCCATCTGCACACAGGGATTCCCAGGCAAAAATGCTGGTATGATTGTTTATCCTCCAACCTCCTGACAGGGCTCTCATTCACAGCCTTTCCCGCTGCCCCAGGTGCCCTCTCTGGGCCTCCCTACCCACCCAGAGCCTTGCCAATAGCACACACCTCACTATTACCATTATTCCATGACATCTGTAACAACCATATAATGGGGCACTTGGAGCCATTGACAATATTGATTTTATATGTATTTACTAACTTATGAAAATATCCACAATATATTAAGAGGATAGATAGGTTACAAAACCTGTATATACGATATGATACTAACTGATATAGTGTGTGTGTGTGTGTGTGTGTGTGTGTGCACGTGTGCTTTTGCATAGACAACAAATTAGAAACAAATGTGATAAAAATTTCACAATACTTCTTGCTGGGAGGTGGTTCTATAAGTGATTTTTGAATTGTATAGATATCCTACAGTAAACATTTGTTTTTATAATCAGAAAACAAAATGTTGTTTTTCAAAAGTTTATCAGTGGTATCCAGAACAAAACCCCAAACAACTCACTCACATCTTATTCCTTCATCATGGTCTTGCCAGTACATAATTGGTAACAAAAGATTGATTTGTGAAACCATTTTTGCTGACCTACTGGCTTCTTAATGAGATCTTTTCCTAATATAAGGGAAGGAATTGGGGGCCCTGAAAGCAGGCAATAGGTAAATAGCTTTGGACATTGGGTCTTATACTCCAGCATGATATAATATGTTGCCCAGAACCCAATTCCCAGAGCTGGGCACCAAGTCCCAAGTGATCTCTAATTAGCTCCATACATCCAGAAACATTCACACTGTGATGAACAGAGACTCTGGGCATCTCCAGAAATCCCCAGCTGAATGCCTATGCTTCTTCTTGGGCAACCCTGTGTGCAGAAGCTCTTCAAACTAAGCTCCACCTATTCCACTGCAGTAAAAAGAACTCTGAACTAGGAATCCCAAACTCCAGTTCTTTTTCTGTTTGTTTGTTTCATGTGTCACACCTTTAATGTACAAACATAAAAAATGATAAACCAGAAAGCAGTTTTACATTGAACTAGCAGAGGTGACTACATAGAGTTCTTTTTGCAAACCCCAGACCAGATATTAAGTCAAGACAGCTGCTGCTAGATCCTAACCTTTGAGGCTGAACTGTCCTACCCCATTCACAGTAGCACTAGAGCATCAAGCAAGGCCAACCTTCTCAGGCCTTCACTTCTAAGTCTTCCTACTAGAGCAGAACGGGAAGGATTGTGCCATTACCCAGGAAATAAGGACAGCACTGGCAACTCTGTATACTCCTCGGGACTCCAGGCCCCTAGAATGACTTTAAGAGATCCCTATGTACATATGAGATTGGGCCCAAGTATTGATATTTTGGTCTGAACTGTGAGATTTATGGCAAATGCAGGATGATTTGAATGGTTCCAGGCCAGAAAGCAAGTGTCACAAATGCTACATCTCCAGTGAAATAAGGCATACACTGCTGCCCCTAAACACCGTGAGACAAGGAGTGGCTGCTAGTCTAGTCCATCCATACGTGAGACTCAAACATGCGACTTTGCAAAAGCAAAATCTGGATGCTAAGGGCCCCCCTTTTAATGAAAGCCAAGGCCCTAGAATAGAACTCTAGAAGGTCTTAAATTATTCACCCCTAATTAAGATGATCAGGTCATTTTGGAAAGAAGAGAAATACTAACCACCCTCCCTGCAAGTTTTAGTAGCCAAGAGGAACCTGGACACTGAAAAGTGGCAAACACTTTTTTTTTTTTTGCAAATGACAAGCAGCTGTGGCAACTGGCCAATTGCATGAGCAGCAGGGAAGCCAACAGTGACCCCTGCGAACGGTGCTCACTGTGGCAGCTCATGGCCAGGGGCTGCACACAACCTCCCTGCTGGGATAGAGTGCCCTGCTCCACCGGCTGCCCACAGGGCAAAGGGTGGGAGTGCTGGAAACAGATGAGTCTATGCTCCCCACATCATGGTACAGAGTGACAGTGAATAGATACGGTTTAAGCACAGCATTTGGAGACAACCCTCCAGTCATTCTGTTATTAAAGTCTTAAGAGCTTAGAGCCTGGGAGGATTGAGAAATTCTAAAGAATGAAACAAACAAGCAAAAAAAGAGTGTGAAAAGTGAAGTCGCTCAGTCGTGTCTGACTTTTTGTGACCCCATGGGCTGTAGCCTACCAGGCTTCTCTGTCCATGGGATTTTCCAGGCAATAGTCCTAGAGTGGATTGCCATTTCCTTCTCCAGGGGATCTTCCCAACCCAGGGATCGAACCCAGGTCTCCCGCATTGTAGACAGACGCTTTACCGTCTGAGCCACCAGGGAAGTCAACAACAACAACAAAAAAAGAGTGTGGGAGGTGTCAAAGACACAAGAGCTCTTTGTAGATGCTGTCTGGTTCACTTTGTCCCCAAGTTCATCTTAGAGTTCTAATCGAATTCAAGACACAAGGCAGAGACATTAGACCTGTGTTAAGGGCAAAAACTGTTGGTAGTCGCTCTTGGTGATGTCAGTCATCAGCTCCTGAGTACATTCTGGAAGCTCCCCTGAGAAAAGTCCTGGGCAGCCTGAGAAGATGGTGAATGGTGGGATCACAGTTTCTGGGGGTAATACTGTGTTGTCAAGAATTTTTCAACAGCCTTTCAAGACACACCAGCACCCAGTCACACAATTCTTGCCAATGTGAACATAAGAGCCAATATGAGCTGCGTTGACCACACAATCTTCCTCAATAAAGATGTGGTCCCCAATATGTAAAGGAAAAAATGCAACCTTTGCTGAATTTCTTGAACGGTGGCCTTAGGACACTCTGACTTTTCACACCACAATGACGTCCAACTCTTAACATTTGTCAGATCCCCTCGGATAATACAGTCATTCATCACAATGGTCTTGCCACTGAGAACGATGTTCTGACTTCCTCACAATACAGACTGGCGACTAACTTTGTTCTCAGATGCCATCTTGATGTATTCGGACTTGTAGAGTGGCTTGCCCAACTCCATGGCCACCAACTCCTCAGCACAGCTCTGGCTCCTGTCAAAGTATGTCTGCCAGTCTTTCTGACTGGAACTCTGGCAACTTCTGGCTGCTCCACCACTTCCGCTCTGGGCAGTCAGTGGTCCTGACCTCCAGTTCTTGTTCAGAGTCTTTTCTTAGGAACAAGTCCTAAAACATAGTTGATTCATTTTTACAATCTTCAGATAGGAATATTCTACTTCTTAAGTTTATTATTAGGATAAATTAAAATAGTGCATATGAAAGCACTTTGAAAATATAGCATGCCACATCAGTGTGAAACATACTTAATTTTATAATTATTTTTGACTGCCACTTTTGTGTCTTGATAAATGTCCATCCTGAAGGCATGGAATTTTAGCCTAGAGCTTTCTGGGTCAATCAATGGTTTCCTTGCACATCAGCCCTGTTCTCTTCTTTCTCCTGTCCTCCCCTGCCCAGCTCTCCCTCCCTTCTCTCTCTTGCTAGAGCTAGGTCACTGGTCCATTTTTATAACAATATTTGCAGTAAGCCCCAGACATACTGTGGAGCAGAGGAAGTGGTATTCACCCAGCTGGGCTCTCCTGACCCTACTGAAGCAGGCTCCCAATCTCAGTGGTAAGGTACCTTTCTAGTTCTGATGCTGGCAAAAAAAAAAAAAAAGTCCCTGCTTCTTTCTCTTTAGGAGTGTGGCTGTGAACAAGGGGAGGCTGAAGAGGCTGGGAATTACTCACATCCTGAATGCTGCTCATGGCACTGGTGTCTACACGGGGCCTGAATTCTACACTGGCCTGGAGATCCAGTACCTGGGTGTGGAGGTGGATGACTTTCCTGAGGTGGATATCTCCCAGCATTTCCGGAAGGCAGCCGAGTTCCTGGATGAAGCCCTGCTGACCTACAGAGGTGAGGGGGTCTGCTCACTCCAGGCTGCTGGAATTCCACAGCAGGAGGAGCAACATAAAGAATGTTAGGAAAGCCTCCAGGTTATCTGCTGTCTGGAGGTCATCTATGTTAAGACGGTTATTGCCTCATTCTAGGACAAGGGGAAAGGAATGGAGCAGTATTCACCTGATAAGTAATTATTGAGGGCCCAACACAGGCCAGGTGCTATTCTAGACATTGTGGTGAAAGATATGGACAAAGCTTCTGGCCTTTGATACTTACATTGCAGTGAAGGCAGAACAATATAAAAAAAAAAAAGGAAAAAGAAAACGGTCAGATACCAATCAGTGTAAGGCAGAGATGACAACTGGGATGATGTGCTGGAGTGGCTGACAAGCTCCTACCAGAGTGGTTGAGAAGGCCTGTCTGAGAAGGAAACATTTAAGCTGAGTGACAAGAGGAACTAGCCATGGAAAAACTGGAAGAAGAATATTCCTGGCAAGGGAAGTGTCAATGCACAGACCCAAAGGTGGAATAAGCTTTATGTGTTCAGGAATCACAAGGTGATTAGCCTGGTGGGTTAGGTGGGCGAGTGAGGATGGCAGGGGCCCATTGTGCAGGAAGCTGAGGGCGGGGGAAGGGAGCTGAAAGGCACCTTGAGCTGACCTACATTATGAGAAACTCATTCCTTGAGCTTTGGAGGCAAGACTGGCTGGGGAGGTGAGAGTGGGAATGAGGAGAGCAGAGCTGATGCTATCCCTGCTGTCCCAGTGGGATGATCAGAGACTGTCCACAGAGTTGATGGGCATCGGTCTCGTGAGGATCTCAACAAGGAGAGACTGGCGTTTATGCAGTGGGGGTGAGTGGTAGCTTAGGAACTGGGGCCCAAAAATCCAGGCTGCAGTCAGTAGTTGCTATGCTCTCTTTATACAAGGAATCACAATTTTCTTACCTATAGAACAAATAGATCTAGTGCTCCTAAAATTACTGTGAGGATTAAAATTGCAAAAAATGCATATAAGAGCTCATTTAGCACAGAATTGGACCAATAATAAATGTTTTAAAACTTATAGCTATTACTATACTAAATATTAGTCATTATTCCTGGGAGGGACATTTCCTGTCATCACCAACTGGCCAGGAAGGGTAACTTTTAATGGAAATATGTATAATGCAAGAGACACAGGTTTGATCCCTGGGTCGGGAATATCCCTAGAGTAGGAAATGGCAACTTGTTCCAGTATTCTTGCCTTGAAAATTCCATGGACAGAGGAGCCTGGAGGGCTATAGTCCACGGTGTGGCAAAGAGTTGGACATGACTGAGAACACACATACACCCACTTTATGGATCACAGTCTTGTCATGCTGAAGGAGCTTGCATAACTCAATGAGGAGCCATGCCATGTGGGGCCGCCCAAGACTGATGAGTCACAGTGAAGACTGCTGACAAAACACGGTCCACTGGAGGAATGAATCACTCCAGTATTCCTGCCATGAGAACCCTATGAACTGTATGAAAAGGCAAAAAGGTATGACACCAGAATATGAGCCCCACAGGTCAGAAGATGTCCAACATGCTACTGGAGAAGACCAGAGGGCAATTACTAATAGCTCCAGAAAGAATGAAGCAGCTGAGTCAAAGTAGAAATGATGCTCAGTTGTGGATGTGTCTGGTGGTGAAAGTAAAGTCCGATGCTGTAAAGAACAATATTACACAGGAACCTGGAATATTGAGTCCATGAATCAAGGTAAATTGGATGTGGTCAAGCAGGACAGGGCAAGAGTGAACATCAACATCTTAAGAATCAGTGAATTAAAATTGATTAGAATGGGTGAGTTTAATCCAGATGACCATTATATCTGCTACTGTGGCCATAAATCCCTTAGAAGAAATGGAGTAGCCCTCATAGTCAACGGGAGAAACTTAAATTCAATACTTGGGTGCAATCTCAGATATCCAAAAATGACAAAATATGCAAAAACCTCAGATACGCAGAAACGACAGAATGATCTTGCTTTGTTTCCAAGGTAAAACATTCAACATCACGGTAATCCAAGTCTATGCCCCAACCACTAGTGCTGAAGAAGTTGAAGTTGACTAGTTCTATGAACACCCACAAGACCTTCTAGAACACCAAAGCTCCTTTTCATCATAGGGGATTGGAATGCAAAAGTAGGAAGTCAAGAGATACTTGGAACAACAGGCAAGTCTGGCCTTGGAGTACAAAATGAAGCAGGGCAAAGGCTAACAGAGTTTTGTCAAGCAAATATCCTTTTCCAACAACACAAGAGACAACTATACAAGTGAACATCACCATATAGCCAATTCTGAAATCAGATTGATTATGTTCTTTCCAGCCAAAGATGAAGAAACTCTAACAACCAGCAAAAACAAGACCTGGGGCTGACTGTGGCTCAGATCATGAGCATCTTATTGCAAAAATCAAGCTTAAGTTGAAGAAAGTATGGAAAATCATTAGGCTATTCAGGTATGACCTAGATAAAATCCCTTATGATTATACAGTGGAGGTGATGAATAAACTTAAGGGATTGGATCTGGTAGACAGAGTGCCTGAAGAGGTATGGATGAAGGTTTGTAACTTTGTATGGGAAGCAGTGACCAAAACCATCGCCAAGAAAAAGAAATGCAAGAAAGCAAAGCGGTTTTCTGAGGAGGTTTACAAATAGCTGAGGAAAGAAGAGAAGCAAAAAGGCAAGAGGTAAAAGGAAAGATATACCCAATTAGTCACAGTTCCAGAGACCAACAGGGAGAGCTCAGAAAGCCTTCTCAATAAACTATGCAAAGAAATAAAGGAAAACGATATAATGGGAAAGGCTAGAGATCTCTTCAAGAAAACTAGAGCCATCAAGGGAACATTTCATGCAAGGATGGGCACAATAAAGGACAGAAAAAGAGGACTGAAGATGGCAGAGAAGTCGGTGGATGTGGAGTACATCTCTCTCCATGGATACATCAGGAATACACCTTAAGATACAGAAGTGCATGCATAACACCAGCTGAGAGTGGACAGGAGTACCTGACCAGAGGAAAAGAATATATAGAACCATGCAAAACTTGGTAGGATGAAGGAACTAAGGGGAAAAACAGGAGTGTTAGTAGAACTGGACCTGCCCTCGGTGAGTGGGGGAACTGAAGCAGGGGTCCGATCACACATCAGGGTAGTTGTCTGAGTTGGAGGAGAAACATTTAAGGCTGAGAGTGAAACAGCTGATCTGTGGCAGCTTAAGTGGAATGAGAATCAGACAGTCCTTGCTGCAGCCATACATACCCTGGACACGGATGAGGGTCCCCTGGAAGGCACAGCTCGGCTGGGAGCTGGAGTTTGGGGAGTGAGCCCAGGGCGAGGGCTGCTGTTGACTGCAGAGAGACAGATCAAGGGGAGGTGAGGGAGGAGATTGTGATGAGAAATGCCTGTGGAGGAAAGCCAGGTGGCCATGGAAGCAAGGCGATACTGCTGAGTCACGCATAGGGGATGGAGCCATCACCATAGCCTCTCTCTCCCCACATGCCAGCATTGGCAGCAGCTGAAGAACAGAGAGGCTGGCCCATCAAACGTCTGATGCACTGAACTACAGAGTAGGACCTCACCCACTTTGCTTCTTTAAGTGACTGATGTGCAGAACAAGAGTAGGACGCCCAGCCAGGGGGGTCCCTCTATGTGCCTGAATGGGCAGAGCTACAAAGAAAGACTGGCCAAAGAGGCCTTCTGATTGCCAGCTACAACATGCTCGAATAAAAGAGTCTGATAGAGTCATAACTCCTGCGGCGGAGGCAGTCCGTGTCCCTGCACACTTCGCGCCGCCAGGGTTCCCACAGGCCAAGCAGCTGGGCCACCTTCACACTCAACTCTCACTGGGGCAGAGCTGCCACAGGCAAAAAAAGTCTTGCATCTATGCGTGCAGGGTCACTTCAGCAGTGTCCAACTCTTTGCGACCCTGTGAACTGTGGCCTGCCAGTCTTCTCTGTCAGGGAAGGGGGTTCTCTAGGCAAAAATACTGGAGCGTACTGGCCAGTACTGGTTGCCACGCTCTACTGCTACTGCTGCTAAGTTGCTTCAGTCCTGTCCAACTCTGTGCGACCCTATAGACAGCAGCCCACCAGGCTCCCCCGTCCCTGAGATTCTCCAGGCAAGAATACTGGAGTGGGTTGCCATTTCCTTCTCCATGGAGTGCCATGCCCTCCTAGAGCACTGTATTTCCTGCTGCCCTAGCCACCAACTCCCCTGAGTATCTGGTGCTGCCAGAACCCCTGGGACACAAGCAGCTGCACCTCCTCCACACCTGGCCCTCACTGGGGCAGACCCAAGTCCTCCAGGGAAGCCTCAGGACCAAACCCCAGTGGATGACCCACATGCAGAGGTGGAAATAAAACCCAAATTGAAACCTAGGGGCAGTGTGGCTAAGGAAGAAGACCCAAAACCTTCCCACCAGATGTACTAGCTGCAGATTAAATCCACATGATCAACTAGGCAGACTCTGTGTCTATGGAATGTATAAATGGTCATTGAGCACTCCCACCAAAGAAAATTCAGTAGTTCTGATAACTGTGGACATTGGAGGCAAGAACATACAGGAGTAGGACCAGATTAGAACCTGAGCTGCCCCCACAGCAGGTCCAGAGATCAGCACAGTGTTGGAGGGCATCCTAGAGAGGTGAGGTGGACTGTCACTCCCATCGAGGGGAAGGACTCTGACAGCAGTGACTCAAGAAAAACATTTATTATTTTTATGTTTTGTCTTACTCTGTAGATTCCTTTGTATTTTTTTCCCCTTTCCACCCACCTCTGTTGCAGTTGTTGATTTTATTGGCACTATGAAATCTAATTAAGATTTTGAGCTTTATTTTTTAATCAGTAACATTTTTGTATTGCTATTATAAACCTTTGCCTCTACATTGGGCTTTTTCAGTTCTGTGGAGTTTTCCTTTTTTTTTTTTTTCTTTCTTCTGTTTTTTCTTTCTTTTCTCTTCTTTATAATTTTAATTTTTTAAACCTATTATATTTTTTCTACATTTATTCTTTTGTTTGTCTTTCCTACTGTTCTTTTCCCCTTGCAGTTAATCTTTAATGTATATAAATCTTCTTAATCTACCTCTATTTAACTTTGCATATCTATTCTTTCTTTCTTTCTTTCCTTTCCTCTCAACAATTTGGTAGTTTAATTTTCATTGCTTTATTCCCCAATTGGCACCTTGCTTTAGTTTTGTTTTCCAGTTCGTGCTTTAGTTAGTTTTGTTCTTAACTGGTAAATATAATTTTTTATTTCCTTTGTTTGTTGGGTCAATCTACTGTACTTTACTTTTGTTGGTGGACCGTTTTCACTTTGCTCATGGGTGTATATGTATATGTGTATATTCCATTATTTTAATTATTTGCCTGATTTTGTAATTGCCATTTGTCTGCGTTTCATCTTTGGTTTCTCTTTTTTGGATATTTGTTTTAATCTCACTTAATCCCATAACAAGGAGAAGGCAATGGCACTCCACTCCTATGGATGGAGGAACCTGGTAGGCTGCAGTCCATTGGGTCACGAAGAGTCGGACACAACTGAGCGACTTCACTTTCACTTTTCACTTTCCTCCATTGGAGAAGGAAATGGCAACCCACTCCAGTGTTCTTGCCTGGAGAATCCCAGGGATGGGGGAACCTGGTGGGCTGCCGTCTATGGGGTCACACAGTGTCAGACACGACTGAAGTGACTTGGCAGCAGCAGCAGCAATCCCATAACAAACCACTTGTGGAATCTTTGTTCCTAACCAGAAATCAAGCCCAGAGCTTCTGGAGTAGGAGCACTGACTCCAAGACTCTAGACAACCAGAGAACTAACCTTAGGGAGTATCAAATAGTGAGAACTCACACAAAGAAAACCACTTGAATACAAGACCCAGCATTACCAACCACTAGTAGCACCCTGTGCAGGACGCCTCTTCTAAACAACAAACAAAACAAAAATACAAACCCAATCATCAGCAGACAGGATTACCACCTCACTTAGCCTTACCCATCAGAGGAAAAACAAACAAAAACTCAGCACAAATCTCACCCTTTACAAGCTTACACAAACCACTGGACCAACCTTAGGAGGACAGAAACCAAACAGAAGAAAGAATTCAACCTTGAAGCCTGGGAAAAGCAGACCTCAAACACAATAAGTTAAAAAAAAATAATGAAAAGGCAGACAAATACTACACAAATGAAGGAACAAACTAGAAACACATTAGTCCAAATAAATGAAGAGGAAATAGGCAAACTACCTGAAAAAGAATTCAGAATAATGATAGCAAAGATGATCAAAAACCTTGAAAACAAAATGGATAAAATGCAAGAATAAATTAACAAAGACCTATAAGAATTGAAGAATAAACATACGTAGACAAACAACACAACTAATGAAATTAAAAATACTCTAGAAAGAATCAATAGCAGAATATCTGAAGCAGAAGAATGAATCAGTGAGCCAGAAGACAAAGTGGTGGAAATAACTTCTGAAGGGCCGAATAAAGTAAAAAGAATGAAAACAACTGATAACAGTCTCAGAGACCTCTGGGACAATATCAAATGCACCAACATTGGAATTATAGGGGTTCCAGAAGAATAAGAGAAAAAGAAAGGGTATGAGAAATTTTTTAAAGATATAGTTTGAAATTTCCCCAACATGGAAAAGGAAATAGTCAATCAAGTGCAAGATGCACAAAGAGTCCCATACAGGATAAATCCAAGGAGAAACATGCCAAGACACATACTAACCCAACTAATAAAAACTAAACACAAAGAAAAAACATTAAAGCAGCAAGGGAGAAGCAACAAGTAACATACAAGGGAAAGCTCATATGCTTAACAGCTGATCTTACAGCAAAAACTCTGCAGTCCAGAAGGGAATGGCAGGATATATTTAAAGTACTGAAAGGAAAAATTTACAACCAAGATTACTATACCCAGCAAGGATCTCATTCAAAATTGATGGAGAAATAAAAAGCTTTTAAGACAAGCAAAAGTTAAGAGAATTCAGTACCACAAAATCAGCTTTACAACAAATGTTAAAGGGACTTATATAGTGAAGAAATACAAGAGAAGAAAAAAGAGCTACAAAATCAACCCCAAACAATTAAGAAAATGGCAATAGGAACATATATATCAATAATTACTTTAAATGTAAATAGATTAAATGGTCCAACCAAAAGACATAGACTGGCTGAATGGATACAAAAACAAGATCCATATATATATATATATATATGCTGTCTACAAGAAACCCACTTCAGACCTCAAGACACATATAAACTGAAAGTGAGAGGATGGAAAAATATATTCCATGCAAATGGGAAGCAAAATAAAGCTGGAGTAGCAATCCTCATATCAGACAAAATAGACCTTAACATAAAGACAATTACAAGAGATAAGGAAGGACACTACATAATGATCAAGGGATCAATCCAAGAGGAAGATGTAACAATTGTAAATATCTATGCACCCAACATAGGAGCACCTCAATACATAAGACAAACACTAACAGACATAAAAGAAGAAATTGACAGTAACACAATAATAGTAGGAGACTTTAACACCCTACCCACACCAATTGGCGGATCATCAAAACAGAAAATTAATAAGGAAACACCAGTCTTAAATGACACATTAGATGAGATGGATCCCATTGATGTCTTCAGGATATTCCATCCAAATGCAGAAGAATACACCTTCTTCTCAAGTGCACATGGAACATTCTCCAGGACACACCACATCCTGGGTCACAAATCAAACCTCAGTAAATTTAAGAGAATTGAAATCGTATCATGCATCTTGTCCAACCTCAGCACTATAAGACTAGATATCAATTACAAGAAAGAACTGTAAGAAACACAAACACATGGAGATTAAACAACACGTTTCTAAATAACCAACAGGTTACTGAAGAAATCAAAAGGGAACTCAAAAAATTTCTAGAAGCAAATGACAATGAAAACATGACAACTCAAAACCTACGGGATGCAGCAAAAGCAGTTCTAAGAGGAAGTTTATAGCAATACAATCCTACCTCAAGAAACAAGAAAAACATCAAATAAACAACCTAACTTTACCCCTAAAACAATTGGAAAAAGAAGAACAAAAAAATCTCAAAATTAGTAGAAGGAAAGAAATCATAATGACCCAAGCAGTAATAAATGAAAAAGAAATGAAAGAAACAATAGTAAAGATCAATAAAACTAAAAGCTTTTTCTTTGAAAAGGTAAACAAAATTGACAAAACTTTAGCCAGACTCATCAAGAACAAAAGAGAGAAGAATCAAACCAACAAATCAGAAATGAAAAAGGAGAGGTTACAACAGACAATGCAGAAATACAAAGGATTATAAGTGACTTATGATCAACTATATGGCAATAAAATGGATAACCTGGAAGAAATGGACAGAGTCTTAGAAAAGTTCAATCTTTCAAGACTGAACCAGGAAGAAATAGAAATTATGAACAATCCAATTACAAGCACTGAAATTGAACCTGTGGTCAAAAATCTCCCAAAAAACAAAAGCCCAGGACCAGATGCATTCACAGGAGAATTCTATCAAACATTTAGAGAAGAGCTAAGGCCTATCCTTCTAAAACTCTTTCAAAAAACTGAGGAGGAAGGAACACTTCCAAACTCATTCTACAAGGCTACCATAACCCTGATACCAAAACCAGACAAAAACAGCACAAAAAAAGAAAACTACAAGCCAATATCACTGATGAACATAGATGCAAAAATCCTCAACAAAATTTTAGGAAACAGAGTTCAGCAACACATCAAAAAGTTCATACACCATGATCAAGTTGGGATTATTCCAGGGATGCAAGGATTCTTCAATATATGCAAATCAATCAATGTGATATACCATATTAACAAATCAAAAGATAAAAACCATATGATCATCTCAATAGATGCAGAAAAAGCCTTTGACAAAATTCAGCACCCATTTATGATTAAAACTCTTCAAAAAATGGGCATAGAAGGAACCTACCTCAACATAGTAAAGGCCATATATGATAAGTCTACAACAAACATTATTCTCAATGGTGAAAAACTAAAAGTATATCCCTAAAATCAGGAACAAGACAAGGGTGTCCACTTTCACCACTATTATTCAACATAGTTCTGGAAGTCTGAGCTACAGCAATGAAAGAAGAAAAAGAAATAAAAGGAATCCAGATTGGAAAAGAAGTAAGTTCTCACTGTTTGCAGATAACATGATACTGTACATAGAAAACCCTAAAGATAGTATCAGAAAATTACTAGAGCTAATCAGTGAATTTAGCAAAGTTGCAGGATACAAAATCAATACTCAGAAATCACTTGCATTTCTATGTACTAACAATGAAAAATCAGAAAGAGAAATTAAGGAATCAATCCCATTCACCATTGCAACAAAAAGAATTAAATATCTAGGAATAAACTTACCTAAGGAGACAAAAGAACTGTACACAGAAAATTATAAGACACTAATGAAAGAAATCAAAGATGACATAAACAGATGGAGAAATATTCCATGTTCCTGGGTAGGAAGAATGGATTTTGTGAAAATGACTATACTACCAAACTGCAATCTACAGATTCAGTGTGGTCCCTATCAAATTACCAATGGCATTCTTCACAGAACTAGAATAAAAAATTTCATAATTCATATGGAAACACAAAAAACCCCGAATAGCCAAAGCAGTCCTGAGAAAGCAGAATGGAGCTGGAGGAATCAACCTTCCTGACTTCAGATTACACTACAAAGCTACAGTCATCAAGACAGTATGGTACTGGCACAAAAACAGATATATAGACCAATGGAACAAGATAGAAAGCCCAAAAATAAACCCATGCTCTTATGGGTATCTTATTTTTGATAAAGGATACAAGAATATACAATGGAGCAAAGACAGCCTCTTCAATAAATGGTGCTGGGAAAACTGGACAGCTACATGTAAAAGAATGAAATTAGAGCACTTCCTAAAAGCATACACAAAGATAAACTCAAAATGGATTAAAGACCTAAATGTAAGACCGGAAACTATAAAACTCTTAAAGGAAAACATAGGCAAAACATGACATAAATCATAAATCAAAGCAAGGTCCTCTATGACCCACATTCTAGTGTAATGGAAATAAAAACAAAAGTAAACAGGTGGGACCTGATTAAGCTTAAAAACTTTTGCACAGCAAAGGAAACTATAAGCAAGGTGAAAAGATAACCCCCAGAATGCAAGAAAATAATGGCAAGTGAAACAACTAACAAAGGATTAATTTCCAAAATTATAAGCAGCTCATACAACTCAATGCCAGAAAAGCAAACAACCCAATCAAAAAGTGGGGAAAAGACTTAAACAGGCATTTCTCCAAAGAAGACATACAGATGGCTAACAAACACGTGAAAAGATGCTCAACATCGCTCATTATTAGAGAAATGCAAATCAAAACTACAGTGAGATATCACCTCACACTGGTCAGAATGGCCATCATCAAAAAGTCTACAAACAATAAATGTTGGAGAGGGTGTGGAGAAAAGGGAATGTTCTTGCACTGTTGGTGGGAATGTAAATTGATACAGCCACTATGGGAGACAGTATGGAGATTCCTTAAAAACCTAGGAATAAAACCACCATATGACCCAGCAATCCCACTCCTAGGAAACCAAAATTGAAAGAGACACATGTATCACATTGTTCATTGCGGCACTAATACACTATTACATGGAAGCAACCTAGATGTCCATCGACAGATGAATGGATAAAGAAGTTATGGTACATATACACAATGGAATATTACTCAGCCATAAAAAGGAATGTATTTGACTCAATTCTGAGTCAGAACTCTCCACCATGACCCATTGAAGCCTAGCTTGAAGGATTTTGAGCATTACCTCACTAGCATGTGAAATGAGTGTAAATGTGCAGTAGTTTAAACATCCTCTGGCACTGACCTTCTTCAGGATTGGAATGAAAACTGATCTTTTCTAGCCATGTGGCCACTGCTAGTTTTCCAAATTTGCTGACATATAGCATGCAGCACTTAACAGCATCATCCTATTTTAGGATTTGACGTAGCTCAGCTGGAATTCCATCACCTCTTCTAGCTTTGTTCTTAGTAATGCTTCCTAAGGCTCACTTGACATCATACTCTACTCCAGGATGTCTGGCTCTGGTTGAGTGACCACACCATTGTGGTTATCTGGGTCATTAAGACCTTTTTTGTAGAGTTCTTCTCTGTATTCTTACCACCTCTTCTTAATATCTTCTGCTTCTGTTAGGTTCATACTATTTCTATCCTTTTTTGTGCCCATCTTTGCATGAAATGTTCCCTTGGCATCTCTAATTTCTTGAAGAGACCTCTGCTGCTGCTGCTAAGTCACTTCAGTCGTGTCCAACTCTGTGCGACCCCATAGATGGCAGCCCACCAGGCTCCCCCGTCCCTGGGATTCTCCAGGCAAGAACACTGGAGTGGGTTGCCATTTCCTTCTCCAATGCATGAAAGTGAAAGTGAAGTTGCTCAGTCGTGTCTGATTCTCAGCGACTCCATGGACTGCAGCCTACCAGGCTCCTCCATCCATGGGATTTTCCAGGCAAGAGTACTGGAGTGGGGTGCCATTGCCTTCTCTCTAGTCTTTCTCATTCTGTTGTTTTCCTCTGTTTCTTTTCCTTTGTTCACTCAAGAAGGCTTTCTTATGTCTCCTTGCTATTCTTTGGCACTTTGCATTCAGATGGGTATATCTTTGATTTTCTCCTTTGCCTTTCACTTTTTTCCTCAGCTATTTGTAAGGCCTTGATTCTTTAGTGGCTTGCTTACCTACCCCTAGTGACTGCTGGCCCTTGGTAATTGGCCTTTCAGCATTATTGGATCTCAGGTGCCCTCAAGTCTTGCCTGGGTCTCTGACCTGCTATAAGACAAAGATATGGCCTTAACTGGTGCAAAGATATAATAATAAAAGCCACCCCCATCTCATATTGTAAGATAGGACTCCTGAATGATTGAATAAATATCCCTGAAGACTGCTGGCAAACAGATTGATGATAGCCTGGAAGGAGATCTCTAGTGATCCCAATGTGCATTTTAAACAGTTATTAGAATGAAGGCATAGAAGGCATGTTTGTCATTTTTATGAAGGAGGCAAGGTAGAGGGGGAGGTTGGGGAATCACTAATGTATTGAATGGTAAGGTTGAGACTTGCAAAAGCTTCTGTTAGGCTATAAGAACAGGCTATATTTACCAAAAGCATTCATAGGAATTTATACAACTATCCTTATGCTTTAAGAATGCTACAAGAAAAGAGAGACATGACTTAATAGCAGTTTTAGAAGGCTTTACAGGTTTCAGTTGATATAAACAATAATTTGAGTTCATTGTATGACATATCCACCCACATTTCAGGCTCAGATGGCATCAGTGAAGGCCCAGTGCCTAGAACAAGAGTAATGAGGGGCCCACTCCACTCCATTTGGGTCATTCCAAACCTGAAATATCTTGTTCCACACTGACACAAATTCCTTTGGAATAAAGCTAATAAATCCAAGTTTGACCTGAAGAGAGTATCCACTCCCCAATCCTTGTACATGTTCAGAAAATGTTTCCACAAGCACAGGGTAGCCTCACTGCTCTGACTTCTGTAATATGGGGACAATGATGCTTGTCCCTAATGTGACTTGAGCATGGATGAATATGAGAGGCAAGGAAACATACTAAATCCAGCACATCAAAACTTAAAAAAAAAAAAAGAAAAGAAAAAAGAGCCTAACTATTGCTGTTCCATCACCATCTGCTGTGTTTTCTTCGCAGGGAAAGTCCTGGTCAGCAGTGAAATGGGCGTCAGCCGTTCGGCTGTGCTGGTAGTAGCCTACCTGATGATCTTCCACAACATGGCCGTCCTGGAGGCCTTGATGACTGTGCGCAAGAAGCGGGCCATCTACCCCAACGACGGCTTCCTGAAGCAGCTCCGCGAGCTCAACGAGAAGCTGATGGAGGAGCGCGAAGAGGACTTCAGCAGGGAGTGTGGGGAGGAGGAGGCGGAGGAGGACGAGGACGCAGGGAGCACGGTGGCAGCCAGAGTGCACACCCTCACCGTGGAGGAGGAGGACGACGCTGCCAGTCACCTGAGTACCTCCTCTTTGGGGAGGGCCAGCCAGGCCTCCAAGCCCCTCACCCTTATCGATGAGGAGGAGGAGGAGAGGCTCTACGAGGCGTGGAAAAGGGGGCAGAGCCTCCCCACGGGTAAGGTCCTGCAGGGCGAGGACGGCGGGTTCTCAGCCTCCTCTCGTCAAGGTGAGGAGCCCGAGAATGAGGATGCGGAGCGAATCATCCGGGAGTGGCAGAGCCGAAATGAGAGGTACCAGGCAGAAGGGCACCGGAGGTGGAATAGGGAGGAGGAAGAGGAAGAGGAGAGCAATGGCAGCTCCTTCGTGAGGAGAAGAAGGAGGCACACGCTGAGTGAGAGCAGCACCTCCGAGAGTGTGAGCAGCCATGACATCCGGGTCCTGAAGCAGCAGCTGCAGGTGAGCAGCCAGAACCGAGGTGGGAGACGCCGCTCTGACTCCATGTCCACGGAGAGCACCTGGGACATGTGGGACCAGAGGCTGCAGGAGATTGAGAAGGAGGCTTCCCGAAAGTACCACTCCAGGAACAAGAGAGAGGAGGTGGACGCCAGCTCGGAGGTGGGGAGCAGGGTGCGGGAGGATGACGAGGAGAGTGTGGCCTCCGAGGCCAGCTCCTTCTATAACTTCTGCAGCAGAAACAAGGACAAACTCACCGCCCTGGAAAGGTGGAAGATCAAGAGAATCCAGTTTGGATTTCACAAGAAGGACTCAGAGGCAGGAGATGGCAGCAGTGAGCAAGGTGCGGAGGAGGTGGAGGGGGAGAAGAAAAACCTCTCTGATGTCAATCTGTCTGCCTACCAGGCCTGGAAGCTGAAACACCAGAAGAAGGTGGGCAGTGAGAACAAGGAGGAGGTGGTGGAGCTCAGCAAGGGAGACGACTTGGCCTTGGTCAAGAAGCGGCAGCGGAGGCTGGAGCTGCTGGAGAGAAGCAGGCAGACACTGGAGGAGAGCCAGTCAATGGGAAGCTGGGAGGCAGATAGCTCAGCTGCCAGTGGGAGCATCCCCCTGTCTGCATTCTGGTCGGCAGCCCCCTCAGTCAGCGCTGATGGGGACACAGCATCTGTGCTCAGCGCCCAGAGCCACAGCTCCCATCCCTCTCAGGCCCTAAGCAAAGTAGGCGGATGCTTGGCTTCCACCCCCACCACACCTCTACCTAACCTGCATGTGGGGCCGGGAGACACAATCTCCATTGCCAGCATACAGAACTGGATTGCCAACGTAGTCAGTGAAACTCTCGCCCAGAAGCAAAATGAAATGCTGTTGTCGCCCCGCCCACCGTCCATTGTAAGCATGAAGGCGGCACCAGCAGGCAGCTGCCTAGGGGATGACCAAGTCTCCATGCTCAGTGGACAGAGCAGCTCCTCCCTGGGTGGCTGCCTGCTGCCTCAAAGCCAGGCAAGACCCAGCTCTGAGACCCAGTCTGTGTTGTCCTCCCATACCATGAGGAGTGCAAGAGCTGAAGGTACTGGGAGCAAAGTTAAGGGGACCAGCAAGCCTATCTATAGCCTCTTTGCTGACAATATTGACCTAAAGGAGCTTGGCCGGAAGGAGAAGGAGATGCAAACAGAGCTGAGAGAGAAGATGTCCGAGTACAAAATGGAGAAGCTGGCCTCCGACAACAAACGCAGCTCCCTTTTCAAGAAGAAGAAGGTCAAGGAAGATGAGGATGAGAATGATGACGTGGGTGATAGGGATGAGGACACTGACAGCGCCATAGGGAGCTTCCGGTATTCTTCCCGCAGTAATTCCCAGAAACCGGAAACAGACACCTTCTCCTCCCTGGCTGTCTCTGATGGCTATGGAAGTGGCAGCAGAGCTAGCAGAGAGAAGGATAACAGTATTAATAAGTGGCTCAGTGGCCTCAGGACAGAGGAAAAGTCTCCTCCCCAAAGTGATTGGTCTGGAAGCTCCAGGGAAAAGTGCACCCGATCTTCCCTGATTCGGGAGACAGAGTCTAAGTCTTCCAGTTACAAGTTCTCCAAATCCCGGTCAGAGGAGCAGGACACCTCCTCCTACCAGGAGACCAACAGCAACTCGGTAAAAAGCACTTCACGGTTCTCTGCTTCCTCCACCAGGGAAGGCAGAGAGATGCACACATTCTCCAGGGCCATGTTTAGTGAGACCTCAAGCTCCCGGGAGGAAAGCCCGGAGCCCTACTTTTTCCGCCGGACCCCCGAGCCCTCTGAAGGAGAAGAGTCCCCAGAACCACGGCATCCAAATGGGGCCAGATCCAGGGACTGGGAAGATGTGGAAGAGTCATCCAAGTCAGACTTTTCTGAATTTGGAGCCAAGAGGAAATTCACCCAGAGTTTCATGAGATCTGAAGAGGAGGGAGAGAAAGCGAGGATGGAAAAGAGAGAAGAAGGGAGGTTTGCTTCAGGGCGGCGGTCCCGGTATTGGAGAAGCACTGACAGGGAGGAGGAGGAGGAAATGGATGATGAAGCCATCATTGCTGCCTGGAGACGCCGGCAAGAAGAAACAAGGACTAAGCTGCAGAGAAGAAGGGAGGATTGAGCTGGGCAAAGGGAATCTGGGAGAGACTGAGAACACAGGGAGAAGCCTTACAACTTAGCACAGGGCTCAAGACGCACTTAGCCACAGACCACCAAGGGACAAGAATGGGGAAAGCATCATATGGAGGGGCAGAAGTGAAATGAGCGGCACCAGGCAGGAAGGCACCAGAGGTGGGGTAGGGAGGAAGCAGAGAAGGGGAAGAAGAGCATAAATGTGAGGTCCAAATGAGGGACCAGCTGACACCATTTCTGTTGCCCAATGCTTCTGAACTTTGATGCTTCACTTATATGTTTGATTTTTTTCATCACAGACTAGAGATGAGCTTACAAAGGCACTATAGTTTGTTGGAGACTCCAACTTATTCCAGGAAGGCTGTGAGTACAGGACATGGTTCTCTATGTAGAGGTTTGATAATGAGACCCAAGAAATCTATCCTGTGGCAAGTCTCACCTCTCCCAGCAGCTGAGTTCTGGTTGTTTCTTTTGAATGTTTTGGATCTCCATTAAATTGATATGTTGTCAAGCATTTCTTCTTCATTCTGGTCACTTTTAACTCTTTGGGTATTAGTGTAAACCCACTTTAAGAGACACAGATGTGTTACCAAGAGCCACCCTCACCTTGTGCTACAAAAGCTGTCTCCAGACAATACCAATAACATCTTATATTAAAAATATTAATATATAAAATATTATTTTAAAATAATATTTATTATTATAAAAACTAATAACCAAGTATTTAGTTTAGGATACAGTGCAATGGGAAGCCATGGGTCTCCTGCAATGCAGGCAGATTCTTTACCATCTGAACCACCAGGGAAGCCTCAGGGAAGGGGAAGACATGAGGGGGACCCTTGAGAGTAACAGATGGAACTCAAGACAGAAAGGTTTTATAGTGTTGAGCTAAAGGTAGAGAGTCCCTCTGGAATGGCAGGGGTTAAAAGCAAACCACCATGAGGGAGAGAAGGAAAGAAGCCCAGCACAGGGAGATGGAGATGTATTTTTATGAGGTCTTGTGGTCATCCTTGCTTTTTGTTCCTTTGAGGATCACTGGACAATGCTGTGGGCAGTCCATTTGATCCTTCTCTGCACTCTGGATGGGCTAGGTTGGTGAGATTTCTTATATGTTGTTCCCAAGGATTTCCAGCCTTCCAAACACAGGTTGAATTGCCAAAGCAAGAGACATGTTTTGGGCACCTATCTCAAACATTGGGGAACTCATTTCTATAGTCCCTTTCAACCTGCAGCATCTTGCAGGATTCGAAAATAGGCATGTATCTAATTCATGAGATATAGTTGGGAGGGCAGAAGAGGAATGAGAAATCCACCAATGGGATGTATAGTAAGTGATCATTAATCATGCGATCATTTTTCCTAGAAACTGAGTTTAATAGGACATGGACATGATGCATCTTTTCTACATGGATTATTAACATTACACATTGCAGTGAGCATGAATACACCAAGGCAAAAGGAACAGACTTGAGCTCAAACCCAGACTTGCACATTAGCTGCTGTCAAAATAACTGAATTAATTTGCTCACTTTCCTTCTACCACGTCAGCCTGCAGTTCAATCACTGATGGTGCTCATCTCCCCTTCACTAGCTGAGGGAGAATGAGGCCTTAAAAAAACACAGCTCAGTCTTTGTCCCATTTCCCCCTTTCCTTCTTCCTTTGCTCACTTTAGTCAGCCTTAGCCCCTAGTTTCCGTGCTCAACAGGTCGTTGTCATCATCTAAGATGGCACTATCCTCATAGGCAAGAAGGCTGGTTGTGGCTCATTTTATCTTCTGGGCAAGCTCAAAGCTTCCTCTCTCATTTTACCCCTATAGGAATGTTTCTGACACAGGCATAGACAATCAGTTGAGCATCCATTCTAGAAGACTGATCTTCTAGAGACAGGATTGGCAATATCCCTGGGACAACAGTTCTCTTTTTCTTTTCCTGATCTTCTTACCTTGAATTAGCTTGCAAATTTGACCATCAATATTTAGAGACCCAAGTTCAGGGACTGAATTAACTGACAGGCCAGCTGAGCAGCTTCCCCCAGTGCCTGTTCATAAGGATCCAATTAACACAGATCTCTACACATGTCTTTTTTACTAACCTAAGTGGGAAATAAATAAATTGATCTCAATCATGTCGAGAAACTTTTTAAAACTCTCTAGTCAGTCCTAACAGTCCACTGAGCAGATGTTGAACAAGCATGTTAAAGCATCTCAGTTTGAAGAGCCACCTAGTCTTTCTCCAAACCTGAATTTGAGCCTGGTGAACACATACTAAAGAAATGACCTAGTCTGCTTTTAGTTGAGCTCCTAGGCTAGAAAGACAGCAATGGTCCTCATAGTCTGTATGTGGACTAGCTCAGAGGAGGAAACCCAAGAGAAGTCAAAGTCAAGACCTGCAGAAAGGCTTTTGCTTGTTGTGTCTCCAAGGATGGCTCCTTCAGGGTCCTGTGTTCAGGGAGGTGTCCACCTGAGAGCTCAGGATTCTGAATTCACCTGATTCCTGGAGTCCAGATTGTATTTTGGTAAATCACATTAATGAAAACTTTATATGAGTTATAATGAGCTTGAAGGAATAGATGGGGTTTGAAATGTTAGGATCCCAAGTGTGACTTCTGAATTAGACCCAATCTAGGATGATAGGGTGGACTTCAGCCTTCCAGTCTCTGAATGACATGAAAAGGTGTGTTATATGTCAGTAAAGTTCCCAGAAGATGGCACACCCAAAGTGGATGATGAGAGTTCACTGGGGAAACTGTTTACAGAGGCATGGGCAGGGATAAGAGAGCAAACAGAAACAGTGACACACCCATGTACTAGAAGAGTAGGATACTCATCCCCTCTTGGGACTGAGGGGGCAAAGTGAGGGAGCTATTTGTAGGGCCAGCAAGAGCCATAACCACAGGAGGAGGACCACCTAGCAACCTGGCAGGGGAGTGAGGAGAACGAATACCCTGACTTCTCTCTCCTCCTAAATATTGATCTCATGCTAGTAACTTTTTTTAGCCAAATCTAACTGTAATCCAGCAGGTGGGAAAACCCAGTAGTCTGGAGAAGAACAAAAGGTGAGTTGGGAGGGGCGAACAGAGAATTACCAGCACAGATGCTAATACCCTTACATGGAAAGGCCATCTCAGTAGAGCCTTTCTGATGATGCTGTTTTAAATGAGTGGGAACAACATGCACTGAACGCAAGATTGATCCACTACTAAGAATTAAGTGATGACCAGAATGGGGTTTTAGCTACACAAAACCATCTAATAGAGTCAGTGATTTTGTTTTAAAGAAAAGAAAAAGAGGGGACAGATCTGAATTAATGTATCATCTACTTTTAAGTTATACAAAGAGCTCACTGGGAGACTTCCATGATAAGGGAGAATAGTATACAGAAAGGGGCCCCACAAGAGTGGAAATCCTGCACCAGATTTGGAGGTAGGTGGTAAGAGACAGAGAACGCATTTTTTAACCTCCAAGGCCTGGAGGGGAAATGAAGTCATGGAGTCTGTGAAAAACAAGGTGGATCTGAAGCACCCCAGCAAGAAACAGGAGACACACCCAAATTAGGTAATTCAAAAAGGAGTCATTTACAGAGGTGCAGGCAGAATGGAGAAGTATAGTGTGAACCCTGGGGTTAAGGGTTAGGTCCCTGGGCCTGAAGAGTCAAGAGCAGATGGACGATATCCAAGAATAAGGGCACAATTTCAGGCCAGTACACCAGTAATCCTGTGATATATTGTTGGCCCTGGGTTATGAAGACTCGGCTTTTAGTGTTTGGAAAATTACCAGAAGAGGGCATACGAATTTCTCTAGATTCCCTGAAACCTTTATTCCTAGTGTTATTAGCCAATAACAATTAAATAACTTCTTGCCACAACCTGCCTAAAACACGCTAAACAGAATTGCCCTTGTGAGAAGAATCTTGAATAAAAATTTATACGTAGCCTTGGGATCATCTGTCCTTATGAACTTTGGTTCAGGGCTCATGTTTTAAGCACTATTTTCTGTGTCAGCTCCTGTTGCTATGCAGGATGCCTTCCATCTCTTTCAGGTACCAACTAGAAACCACCTCCCCATCCCTACAACACACACACTCAAAAGTAAATTTCATGTAAAACCTTTAAGTCATATCATCCCCCCAAATATCTGCCAAATTTAGTGTAAATCTATCCATGTGCATGTGAAGGTAGTTATCAACATAATTTTATTTCTATAGGTTCCAAACGCCACTACCATCATTTTTGGGCATCATGGCCCCACCCAGCATCTGTGAGCAGCTGTGCACACAGACCAGCTGCCGCAGCAACTGAGCCATCCCATTTCCAGCCATTCAGTCACCTCAATCCCAGGCTGACATGGCCTCTCACAGTGGGCAGAAGATCCACTTAGTTTAGCTCTATCTGTGTCTAGGTTCCTGGAGGCAGAAGCTGGACTCAACTTTGGTGGAAACCCAGAGGGGTAGCCATAACCAATAATTCAGTTCAATTTAGCTCTGTTTGGTTAGGGTTAGAGTGAATGCCAGCCTTACCAACACTGCCCCAGGACACTGTGCTCTTATGATCATTCTACATGAAGTCATGGAAAACAGAGACAATTTCTAGTAAGAGAGAGTCCTAAATCCCTCAGGAGAAAGGTTTATTGAAAAATTGCCCAGGTTAGAGAACAATCAAGGTCCCTGGGTCCAAGCTTAGTAGCATGCCAGGCAGATAGGAAGAGCACCAACCTCTGAATCTTCAAAACTCACAGCCAACTCTGACACCTCCTTTCCCTTGTCCCTCACCTGAGCCAGGTGATTCTGCTCTTTGCATGTGTTTTCTTCATTTTGTGATCACCACCATGGCCCCAGACCGGTAATCTGCCTAGCAATTGCAGCCTCATTTCCTTTCCATCTAGTCTAAAACTGAACTAATCTTCAAGTTCACAATTCTGGTTCTTTATCTCCTTCTGCTTAAAAATTCTAATAGCTCCCTACTGCCTATGAAACGAAGTTTAAATTTCTTCCCTTGGCATTTGCGAGCCGCCTTCCCCTCCACTTCCAGCCCGACCTACCTCTCCCTTCATGTACCCCACTTCCGCCTCTGTGAGAACAGCACACCCTTGCATACACTCTTTTGTGCCCTTTCTCAGGCTTTCCTCTCTGCCTCAGGGTCCCCCATCCCACCCACCCTGCTATCTCCACGCTCAGACACCTCCATCCTCTGAGATTCTCCTCTATCAAAACTCTTCCAGCCACCCTGACCACATGTATCTCTTCCTCCTCTGAAATCGCACAGTATTTTGTTTGTGCCTGTTTTTGGCACTTACTACACTCTGCTTTTTATTATAGGAATTTGGTACTTAAGGTTAAGAATGTCTACCTTACTTAAGGATTAATAGTTCAGTTCAGTTCAGTTCAGTCGCTCAGTCGTGTCCAACTCTTTGCGACCCCATGAACCGCAGCATGCCAGGCCTCCCTGTCCATCACCAACTCCTGGAGTTCACCTAAACTCATGTCCATCGAGTTGGTGATGCCATCCAGCCATCTCATCTTCTGTCGTCCCCTTCTCCTCCTGCCCCCAATCCCTCCAAGCATCAGAGTCTTTTCCAATGAGTCAACTCTTTGCATGAGGTGGTTAAAGTATTGGAGTTTCAGCTTTAGCATCAGTCCTTCCAAAGAACACCCAGGACTGATCTCCTTTAGAATGGACTGGTTGGATCTCCTTGCAGTCCAAGTACTTAAGGATTATTGTGGAGTTATAATTAAATAAGGTATTATTTTAATATGCCTAGACAGTCCATGGCATACAATAAAACTTGGTAAGTAAATTATACATTGGCATATGTAATTCTATAATTACATTATAGAATTACACAAAAATAACACATTATTATTTCTATAGTTATCATTATAATAAACACAATGTGGTGAAGTGGTTAAGCACACAGCTTTGGAATCTGATTGAAAAATCGCCAACTTATTACATATTTACCATATTCGAAGCACTATGCTGAAAAGCTTCAAGCATGGGTTATCTACTTTATTCTTTTCAAAAATTTTAAACTTTATTTACTTCAGTTTTTAAACATGTGTTGTGCTAAACACTATGCTGGGCACTGAGAATTCAGCAGAAGTCAAACATGTGATAATTTGCCCTCAAGGAGCTAATAATTGTATTGAGGGTGATAGATGGTAAAAAGGGAATTTAGAATATTATTTATATATTTATTATCTGTTTGCTTATTTGGATGTCACTCTCTCCCTCCTGGGCTTCCTTCATAGCTCAGTTGGTAAAAAATCTGCCTGCAATGCAGAAGACCCCGGGCTGATTCCTGGGTCAGGAAGATCTGCTGGAGGAGTGATAGGCTACCCACTCCAGTATTCTTGGGCTTCCCTTGTGGCTCAGCTGGTAAAGAACACTGCTGCAATGCGGGAGACCTGGGTTTGATTCCTGGGTTGGGAAGATCCCGTGGAGAAGGGAAAGGCTACCCACTCCAGTATCTCTGGCCTGGAGAATTCCATGGACTATGTAGTCCATGGGGTTTCAAAGACCCAGACATGACTAAGCGACTTTCACTTTCACTGTCTCTCCCTACTAGAGTGTAAGTTCCATGGGGTTGTGTTTCCTGTTGTATTCCCAGCACTAGAAGCCAAGCCTAGCAGAAAGGGGACTCTCGACAGACAGTTATTATGGCTAAAAATAATAGGGCTCTGAAAGATGGTGGTCAGGAATGGGGTGTTACCATAGACGTGGTGATTAGGGAAATATTTCTCTAATGTGTCAAAGAAACTGATAGGGACACTGATGCTCAGAGGTAGAACAATAAATTACCCAAGGCCACATGGCTGCTCTAGGTCAAATTCAAAATTCAAATTGAGGTCTGGTTTGAGAGCCCACACACCTTGCAGGATAGATGACATCTCTAAAGAGCTCAGGACAGTGCCTGGCACACGACAATTGCTCAGGAGATATCCTTTACATCTTCTACTAAATTGTTAGTCTTTAAATCAATTTGTTTTAAAAGTGTGGAATTATTGATTGACTGGTGAATTAATGATTCAGCATGAATCATTTTTAGGACCCAAAGATGTCAATTTGTTTCTGTTTGGTGACACTTTTCCCTCTTTCCTCCCTTTCTCCACCCCCCTCTAATGAGTGGGCAAGTTGTTTAGGGGGTGATGGGAGAGATAACATCACAGGATACTGGAGGTTGGAGGGAATTCCAGGCATCTCTGGGAGGCAGAGCAGCTCAGCCAGCTGCTTGGGAGAGCAACCCTCACTTCACCAACAATGACTGCTGGGCCAGAGTTGCAGGAAGCATTTCTCTCCAAGTCACAGTAACTCTGCAAATGCTTCAGTAGAGCCCAGTCTTGACAAATGTCCATACTCTCCAAACCAGAGCAGAAGCTGGGGAAGAGGGCTGGGAGGCAAAAGGAAAGCATCAGAGTAGTAACTGCTCCTGGCCTGCTCTGTTCCAGCTGCCACCAGCCTGCTGTGGCCTCGCTCACATGGGACTGCTAAGAGCTGTTTGGGGAGAACCAGGCATTCTTGAAAGGAACACAGAGCAACAAGGCCCCTGTAGCAGGCAAGAGGGCAGATGGCAGGCATGACTCACTGCCCTTTGCTGGACATTGAGACCCTGTGGCTTAAATGGATCATTGCCTTATTAGCATTTCTCAAACAAGAAGAAAATGTAAACAAGCACTCAGACAGGAAGCAATGCGATGGCATCCTGTTTCCCCTCTCTCCCCACCAACACCATTGCCCGAGAACACAGACCAAGAAAGTCCCCAGAGTTGTATTGCTCGTCCTTAAGGAATCCATTTTGGGAAGCCGGCTGACCACCTCTCAGCTCCATTCCATTTAGCCTACTGACCGACATAACAATTCTGCAAAGCTGGTGTCAATATCCCCCTTTTACAGATGGGAAAATCTGGCTGAGAGGAATTAAGTGATGTGCTTAGGATCACAATTTAGGTAAAGAGACAGGGATTTGAACCTAGATATGTCTGACTTTAAAGCCACTTTTTTCTACCACACCATTTTCCTTTAAAAAGATCTATGCCCAGGGAGGAATTAAAAGCACAATTGCAGAAAAATCTGAAATCAAATTGTAGGCTGCTGACAGATTGACCATCCAGAAGATATAGTCCCTGAACAAAGCCCAAGCTCAGACTGACTTTCCTCCATCCAGCATGTTAGCCTGCTCACTAATAATCAGTCCAGTGAGAAAGAGTTCCAGGAAGATGACAAGCCCAGAACCCCCAGGGACCACTGTTAAATGAGAGCTTTACTTAAAGGATGGTATGTTCAAAGAGGTTGAGATTTCCACACGCTTTCTCTTCTGACTCCCAGGAGGGAAGCTTTCATTCCAGGGAGTCACAATATTTGTGCATCTTTCAGACAGCTTTCTCTTTTTAAAGCTGCACAGCATAGGCGGTTGTGGAGCTCTCGATTTATTACAAAGGCTGCTGGGAGAGATGCAGAGAGCTGGAGGGTGTATGTGTGAGAGAGAGGAAAAGAGAGCAGAGACAGAGAAACAGAAGCAGACAAGAGATATTAGGCAAATCACTCATCCTCATAGTCCCTTAAACAGAAGAAACATGCCCGGTCTTTAATAGCAGTGGACTCAAGATGAATGAGGATTTCAGTTATTGAAACCAAGTCCCCCTAAAACCAAGTTCCTCTACTGAGTATATGATTCCAACACCTGTTCCCCTCCAGATTGCGGAGTATCAAAAAAAGGGGGGTTGAAATGGAGCAGAACCCTGTGGTGCCTTCTAACATACAAAAGCCTTTACGTGTCCCCTGTTTCTTGTTTGTAGGGAAAAGGCTACAGCCTTCCTGACCTTCCCTGAGTTCCCAAGGGCAGATTCAGTTGCTAATTAGGGAAGAGAGGGAATGCAGAAACAGAGGAGCGGTCAGCAAACAGTAGTGTAGGATAAAGCAATGTCCTCCTTGAGGGGTATATGTAAGACCCATGGGTCAAACCCGTTCTCCCTGCAATGGAAGGGTGGATTCTTAACCACTGGACCACCAGGGAAGTCCCAACAGTACAGTTTTAAGCAAAGTTTTAATCAATATATCTCTACTGGAGTTTTTCTACTGGAGCTAAGCCTTCCCCCCCAATTCAGGTGGAGGTTGTAACTTCAGGCTTAGCACAAGTACTTAGACCTCCAGATTGGTTGGAATCAGATGGCTAACAATTGAGATATGACCCCATTACCTTATCACAAACCAATCAGAAGAAAGTCACATACCCTGCAGCCCTATTCCCCCAAATTTTGTCTAAACTCTTCCCTGAGAGCTTCACTAGTGGTTCAGTGGTAAAAAAAAAATCCACCTGCCAACGCAGGAGACATGGACTCGATCCCTGATCTGAGAAGATCCCACATGCCGCAGAGTAACCAAGCCCACGTGACACAACTATTGAGCCTGTGCTCTAGAGCCTATGAGTCACAACTACTGAGCCCATATGCCTAGAGGCCATGCTCCACAGAAGACGCCACAGTGAGAAGCCCAAGCACCGCAGTGAAGAGGAGCCCCTGCTCAGCACAACTAGAGAAAACCCTCACAGCAACGAAGACCCAGCACAGCCAAAAATAAATAAATAAATAAAATTGTTTTTTAAAAGACACTTCCCTGTAACTGTTAAGGAGTTTGAGCCGCCCATTCTCCTTGCTTGGGCCTTGCAATAAACCTTTCTCTTCTCCAAATTCCAATGTTTTGGTTTGTTTGCCCTCACTGTGCGGGAGGCACCCAAACCTGGGATCAACAACAGTGTGAGCAAAATTCAGCCAAATAGGTTTAATAGTAGACAAACATTGTATTTATTAATCAACAATACTTGGGACCTGCTATAAAAGATCCCTCTAATTGATTTCATCCCTTCATTCCTTCTTTCATTCCACAAGCACATATGGAGTTTTTACTAGGGAACAAGAATTTTTCTGGGTACTGGAAATGGGAAGATGAATGAAACACAATGTCTTTCTCTGAAGAGTTTGAATACAGTCCAGCAGATTCTCTAATGAAAGGCACTTCAGAGCCCAGAGGCTACTTTGGCTTGAAATCCCAGTGTTAGAATCTTTCCTTTGAGTTAAGGCACCAGCTACAGTTAAAGTGTCTGTGAATTAAAGGTAGCTCAGTGGCATGGATTAGCTAGCGTCCCTTTGAAATGAGACAGACACTGAGAAAGAAAGTTTTGATGGAGGAATATCAAAAGGTCCAAGAGTCTAAAAATTGTCAGTGGAATAACAAAGGACACGTGAGGCCATGTACAAATCAAAAAGAGGACCTCTTTCCACCTTTCTTCTCTGTTGTTTTATGTCTCTTAAGATACACACATCTTTGCACACAATGCAGTGAATCACAAGAAGCCAGCACAGCACTCTTTATGCTTTTTTTTTAATTTTATTTTATTTTTAAACTTTACAATATTGTATTGGCTTTGCCATATATCGAAATGAATCCGCCACAGGCATACATGTGTTCCCCATCCTGAACCCTCCTCCCTCCTCCCTCCCCATACCATCCCTCTGGGTCGTCCCAGTGCACCAGCCCCAAGCATCCAGTATCGTGCATCGAAACTGGCGACTCGTTTCATATATGATATTATAGAGGGAGAGGGTGGGATGATTTAGGAGAACGGCATTGAAATATGTATAATATCTTAATGTTTTTTTAAAGTCTGTGTGTGTCAGCAGTTTAGTCAAGCCAATCAGTGTTTTTCATTTGATCATGAAAATTGTGAAGTTTTAGGCAATAATGTTTCCTGGACACAACAATATTGTTTCCAATATGATTTCAAACTGGATGAGTTTTTAAATTGTATTAATTATTATAAATAATTTCACCACCCCATGACAATAAACAATATAAATCAAGTACTCTAAACTCTGGTCTTATAGCCCTGATCTTCAGTGAAATCTCAGCTTTTTTTTTTTTTTTTTTGAGTCTACAGTCTCTTTTTTCAAATTGTATTGAAGGATAATTGATTTACAATGTTGTATTAGTTTCAGGTGTACCGCAAAGTGAATCAATTATACACACACACACACACACACACACATATATATATATATATATACACACTCTTTTTTAGATTCTTTTCCCATATAGGCCGTTACAGAGTATTGACTGGAGTTCCCTGTGCTATACATAAAGTTCTTATTAATTACTGATTTTATATATCATACTGTATATATATATCAATCCCAATCTCCCAACTGATTGCTCCCGCCCTTACTCCCTGGTAACCATAACTCTGTTTTCCACATATGTAACTCTATTTCTATTTTGTAAATAAGTTGATTTGTACCATTTTTTAAGACTCCACATATAAGCGATATTATATGGTATTTGTCTTTCTGCGTCTGACTTAAGTTCACTCAGTATGAGAATCTCTAGATCCATCCATGATGCTGCAAATGGCAGTATTTTGTTCCTTGAATGTGCCACATTCCTCATCTCTTCCTCTGCTGATGGACATGTAGGGTGCTTGCATGCCTGGCTATTGTAACTGTGCCACAGCGAACAAGGTGGTGCACGTATCTTTTGGAATTATGGTTCTCCCTGGGTATGTGCCCAGGAGTGGGACTGCTGGATCACATGGTAGCTCTATTTTTAGTTTTTTAAGGAAACTCTATACTGTTCTCTATAGTGGCTATACCAATTTACATTCAGGTAAAGCAAGGCAGAGTGTGTTGGCTCCAGAGTCAAGCTGAAATGTTTTTTAAGGCTAGTTTTGCCAGTCTAGATGTGTGATCTAGCAGGTAATTGAATTTCTCTAAATCTACTTCATCTGTAAAATGGGTGGAGTGGGTTGTCATGCCCTTCTCCACCCATGCCCTTCTCCACCCATTTTACCTGACGTGGATTTAGAGAAATTCAATTACACTTTACTTGACCTCACAATTACAAAATGCTCTAACAAATATGGCATGTAATTTTAGAACTCCACGGGCTGTTCTGATTCTCCTACTTTATTTTAACTATCATTCCCAGACCTCTAAATCAAAGACTGATATCATAACAAACTCTGGACACATAATTTGTAATTGAATTGTCTATATATTGATGTTTCTTCAGTTGAATGTCCTGACCATGTCTGGAGTTATTTTCTATGTTTGTTCCTTTTTCCTCTGAGGAGATATATTTGATCTAAGACCATCTGTTATTTTCTGTAACAATTTTCTCATTTGGCTTTGAGCTAGCTGCAGGAATCAGATGTGCTACCTCGGATTTGTTGGTTCACACCAAAAACATTATTAATACCTACTGCTTGAGAATGTTCTGGTAAAGTGAGAATGACCTTTGTTAGTAATGCCACTATCAGCTTTCCTAATTAAGTTGTTTGAATGCTATGATTCAGGTACTCTGAAAAAGACAGAAGAGAAATGGAGCCCCTGCTAATGCCATTCTGAAGCAGAGGCACACCTCTTCACAGTGTCAATAAAAGAGCTGCATCTATTACAGGTGCTCAGCAATTCCACTGTGGAACTATGCGGAGCTACAGCTGAAGGTTGCTGGTGAGTTAGTGACCACTGCAGACTTCTGCTGTCCCTGGAGTAAAGGCACTTTAATTGCTTGGGTTAATTGCTCTGGTCTGAAAGAAACATTGAGAATGATAGGAAATCTCTCCATGTCAAAAGTATTTTTTGTAAGACATTCAGTTTCCAGATTAGAAAGGACAAAACTACACTCACTGATCAATTAGAGAGTAAATTAAAGAATTAAAAGAGTAGGTAATGAAGTGTAAACTGGAATGATACAGACCGTTATACTTTCTTTATAAACATTATTGAGATTCCCTCCTTCCATTACCAAAAAAGAAAAAAATAGAAAAGAAATTTTCAGTGAAGCAAGTTTGTAACATAAAGAAAAACATACACAAGAAAGTCATACCACCTGGAGATAGTCACTGTTTGGATATTTCACTATGCATATATAAATATGTACTTTATATATTCAAAATCACATTATACAGATTATTTTTTAAACTTCAGTTCAGTTAAGTGAATTGTTAAGCTCAATTGTGTCCAACTCTTTATGACCCTATGGACCATAGCACGCAAGACTTCATGTCCATCGTCAACTCCCCGAGCTTGCTCAAACTCATGTTCATCAAGTCAGTGATGCCATCCAACCATCTCATCCTCTGTCATCCCCTTCTCCTTCTGCCTTCAATCTTTCACAGCATCAGGGTCTTTTCTAGTGTGTCAGTTCTTTGCCATCAGGTTGCCAAAGTATTGGAGCTTTACCTTCAGCATCAGTCCTTCCAATGAATATTCAGGACAGATTTCCTTTAGGATGGACTGGTTGGATCTCCTTGCAGTCCTAAGGGACTCTCAAGAGTCTTCTCCAACACCACAGTTCAAAAGCATCAATTCTTTGGCCCTCAGCCATCTTTATAGTTCAACTCTCACAGCCATACATGACTACTGGAAAAACCATAGCTTTGATAAGATGGACCTTTGTTGACAAAGTAATGTCTCTGCTTTTTAATATTCTGTCCAGGTTGGTCATAACTTTTCTTCAAAGGAGCAAGCGTCTTTTAATTTCATGGCTACAGTCAATATCTGCAGTGAGTTTGGAGCCCCCCAAAATAAAGTCTGTCACTGTTTCCACTGTTTCCCCATCTATTTGCCATGAAGTGATGGGACCAGATGCCATGATCTTAGTTTTCTGAATGTTGAGTTTTAAGCCAACTTTTTCACTCTCCTCTTTCACATTCACGAAGAGGCTCTTTAGTTCTTCACTTTCTGCCATACAGGTGGTGTCATCTGCATATCTAAGGTTAATGACATTTCTCCAAATGATATGATATTTCTCCAAATGATATAGATATTTCTCCATAAGATAGTTCTCCAACAGAAGTTGGCAATTTGATCTCTGGTTGCTCTGCCTTTTCTAAATTGAGTTTGAACATCTGGAAATTTTCAGTTCATGTACTGCTGAGGCCTGGCTTGGAGAATTTTGAGCATTACTTTGCCAGCAGGTGAAATGAGCGCAGTTGTGCAGTAGTTTGAAGCTCCTTTGGCATTGTCTTTCTTTGAGATTGAAATGAAAACTGACCTTTTCCAGTCCTGTGGCCACTGCTGAGTTTTCCAAATTTGCTGGCATATTGAGTACAGCACTTTCACAGCGTCATCTTTTAGGATTTGAAATAGCTCAGCTGGAATTCCATCACCTCCACTAGTATTGTTCATAGTCATGCTTCCTAAAGCTCACTTGACTTCGCACTCCAGGATGTCTGGTTCTAGGTAAGTGATCACACCATCTCGGTTATCTGGATCATTAAGAACTTTTTTTTGTATTCTTGCCACCTCTTCTGAATATCTTCTGCCTCTGTTAGGTCCATATCATTTCTGTCCTTTATTGTGCCCATTTTTGCATGAAATGTTCCCTTGGTATCTCTAATTTTCTTGAAGAGATCTCTAATCTTTCTCATTCTATTATTTTCCCCTATTGCTTTGCACTGATCACTTAGGAAAGCTTTCTTATCTCTCCTTACTATTCTTTGGAAATCTGCATCAGATGGACATATCTTTCCTTTTCTCCTTTGCCTTTCATTTCTCCTCTTTTCTCAGTTATTTGTAAGACCTCCTCAGACAACCATTTTGCCTTTTTGCATTTCTTTTTCTTGGGGATGGTCTTGATCACTGCCTCCTGTACAATGTTACAAACCTCTGTCCATAGTGCTTCAGGCACTCTGTCTATCAGATCTAATCCCTTGAATCTATTTGTCACTTCCACTGTGTAATCATAAGGGATTTGATTTAGGTCATACGTGAATGACCTAGTGGTTTTCCCTATTTTCTTCAATATAAGTCTGAGTTTGGCAATAAGGAGTTCATGATCTAAGCTACAGTCAGCTCCCACTCTTGTCTTTGCTGACTGCATAGAGCTTCTGCATCTTTGACTGCAAAGAATATAATCAATCTGATTTTGGTATTGACCATAATTTGATGTCCATGTGTAGAGTAGTCTCTTGTGTGGTTGGAAGAGGGTGTTTGCTATGACCAGTGCATTCTCTTGGCAAAACTGTTAGCCTTTGCTCTGCTTCATTTTGTACTCCAAGGCCAAACTTGCCTGTTCCTCCAGGTATTTCTTGACTTCCTACTTTTGCATTACAGTCCCCTATGATAAAAAGGACATCCTTTTTGGTGTTAGTTCTAAAAGGTCTTGTAGGTCTTCATAGAACCATTCAGTTTCAGCTTCTTCAGCATTAGTGTTTGGGGCATAGACTTGGACTACAGTGATATTGAATGGTTTGTCTTAGAAATGAACAGAGATCATTCTGTCATTTTTGAGATTGTATCCAAGTACTGCATTTCAGACTCTCTTGTTGACTATGAGGGCTACTACACTTTTTCTAAGGGATTCTTGCCCACAGTAGTAGATATAATGGTCATCTGAATTAAATTTGCCCATTCTAGTCCATCTTAGTTCATTGATTCCTAAAATGTCAATGTTCACTCTTGCCATTAACATTTTTAAACTTAATATTCACTTAATAGTTTTCCCATATAAGATACTTTTAATAAACTTTATAGTATTTATATCTTTGATCTGGGACTCATTTTGCAAATTTCTATGATTGATTACTTATATGTTCTGGCTTTCCTATAATAAACAATATTGAGATGCGTAACCTTACACTTACCTGGTTGTGTATCTGTGTAGTTATTTCTTCAGAATAAATTCCTATGCATACATACAGAAAATCAAAAACAACAAATATGTTGCCAATTTGCCTTCTAGAACATCTGTATAAATTCATTATCAGCAACAGTACCAAGTTCTCACATCCCACCTGTGCTGGTTATTATCAACATATGTGCACTTTTGCTAATACAAAATAATTGTTTGAATTCTAATTAAAGCTAAGATTATTAGATTCTTCCTGCTGCCAAGTACTGGGCTAATGCCTTAAGAGATCATGTGAGTTTGCCATTTTTAGGTCCTCCATCAGCCCAACCAAGCAAGACCAACCTTCTAGTCCGGGTGATTCATTATCCATTGCTCTTAAATAGACCAGAAACTAAAACCCCATTGCCTTTGATTCCATCTTTCATCTGGTAATGCTCATGAGTCAGTGCTCTGGCCACCAGCTCTCTGTGCATTATGCCCAGGATGCTCTGTACTTCCTGGCTATACCTGCACACCCATTGTCCTCCACTTCCAACCCACCCTCTTCAGGTACTTTTTCTTTATAGCTTCTGCTTTAAAGAAAGAAATGTCTTTCTTATTCAGTAATTCATACACGCATATTTATATTTACACATACTGATGTTCATTGTATTTCCTCACAACTTCTTGTACTTTTGGAAGGTTGGTAATGATGTCCCCTTTTTCATTCTTGACTTTTAGTAATTTCTGTCTTTTTTTCTTTTTTCTTGCTCAGTCTAGCTAAAGATTTGTCACTTGTGTTGATTTTTATTCAAAGAACCAACTTTTACTGATTTTCTCTATTGTTTTTTATTTCTTTTTTTAATTTTTTAAATGTTGTTATATATATAATTAATTCACAATGTTGTGTTAGTTTCAGGTGTACAGCAAAGTGATTTAGTTATACATATTCATATATTTCTTCTTTTTCAAATTCTTTTTCCACATAAACTATTACAGAATATTGAGTATAGTTTCCTGCGATATACAATAGATCCTTGTTGATTATCTGCTTTACATGTAGTAGTGTGCATATGCCAGTCCCAACCTCCCAATTCATCCCCCTCGCCCATTTCCCCCTTGGTGTCCACAAGTCTGCCCTCTAAGTCTATGAGTCTGTTTCTGTTCTCTAAATTAGTTCACTTGCATCATTTCTTTAGATTCCATGCATGTGATATCATATGATATTTGTCTTTCTCTGACTTACTTCACTTAGTATGATCATCTCTATGTCCATCCATGTTGCTGCAAATGACATTATGTCATTGTGTTTTATGGCTGAGGAACATTCCGTTGTATACATGTACCACATCTTCTTTATCCATCATCCCTCTGTTGATGGACACTTAGGTTGCTTCCACATCCTAGCTATTGTTAACAGTCCTGCAATGAACACTGAGGTGCATGTATCTTTTCAAATTATGGTGTTCTCCACACATATGCCCAGGAGTAGAATTTCTTGATCAAATGGTAGCTCTATTTTCAGCTTTTTAAGGAACTGTTCTCCATAGTAGCTGTGCCAATTTACATTCCCACCAACAGTGTAAGAGGGTTCCCTTTTCTCCATACCCTCTCTAGCATTTATCGTTTGTAGACATTTTGACGAAGGCCATTCTGACCAGTGTGAGGTGATACCTCATTGTAGTTTTGCTTTACATTTCCCTAATGATTAGTGATGCTAGACAATGTTATCCTTGACTGTAGTAGATTAATTAAGCTGTACCCCAGACCCCTAAGAGAATGCCTTTACTCATGCTCCCTTGGCAAGTTGCTGCAGAATTGTGGTGCAGGAGCAAAATGTTCTTTGTAATAATTATCAGTGTGTGTTTATGTGCATGTGTGAACTACTCAAGTTATCTCTATTCAATACCTGAGAGACTGCCCTAGACAGCATGGAACTTAACACATTCTGCAACTAAAGCAGGAATTGGCAATTTGGATGTCAGCCAAAGGAAACTGATCTAATACTAAGTAAAACTTTGATGTCAAGGCAGAGTTCAGAGTACTGAAAGGGCAGGTAGAACATCCCCACAACACAGGCAGGAATGACAGGCTCCCATCCTAGATGCAGGGTTAAACTGCTGGGACCTAGAGCTGCCGATTACATCACACCTACCTCAAGTGAAGGACCGCTCTGAGCAGCTTCCCAAGTTTCATCTTGAAGGACATCAGAGACTGTTCCTACTGATGCCAGAAAGCCAGGAAGCCAGAATTCTCCAGCACCTTCCCTTACCCTTGGTCTTCTTCTCTTTTGTTTTCTTCTAGTCTCTGAGTTAAAGAGTATAGAGAGAAGAGAGAATAAGACTTCCTCAGAGTCACAAGCCTCTGATTGTTTTCTCCTCTTTCCTAGACTGAAACAAGTAGCTAGAGAGGAAAAAAAATTCTGCTCATAACCATCATAAGTATTTCAGTGGAGACCTCTGAGCAGCAATGTCAGTGTAAGCTGCAGAGTGCTACTGAGACAGGAAGGGGACAGGGCCTGATCTTTAAAAGAATGACAGCCACAGAAGTTATAACCAAACTGGTTATAACCAACTAGGTCCAAGATGGGATACAATTTACTTCCACTAGACTTAGAGCCTTGGCATATGCTCATTGTAATACATCAGCCTATGATAAATGACCCACCATAGGAACTATAACAGTTACAAGGCCAACAAAAAAAGAACAGAAAATGGGCAGTGACCAAATTCTTGAAAATCTCCACTCTTCCCCAAAATGGCTGGAATGCTCATCCTACTCATTAGCCTATGAAGTTAACCCAACCTTATAAAAACCAACGACCTCGTATCCTGGCACCTCTTGCCTTCTGAGATGGCCCAAACTCTGTCTATGGAGTGTGTACCTCCCTGAATAAACCTCCTTTTGCTTTACTATGGCTCGCTCTTGAATTCTTTCCTGTCAGAAGCCAAGAGCCACACCTGGCGGCTGTCTCAGGGACTTGCCAGGGCTCAGGGATGTCCCTGGGATGTGACTATCCCCTCACACCCCACTTTCCTTCCTGCCACACTATGACAGTGTGGTCTGCATGAATGGCATGAGGAGAAGAATGTTACTAAGACTCTATCCGTCTTTATTCAATCCCACAAAATGGAAATGGACACTATTCCAGGAATGGAATGAATAACCCTGGCTGGGGCTGGAATGTTCATCCATCTTTTCCATAGCCCAGAAGAGATACTACTCAAAATTACCTAACTGGCTAATCTCTGACTATATATATATATATATGAATACTCATGGTATAGTCCAGTTCTATTTCCTCAATAATGGAAAAGATTGCCAGCTGTCTGCCCACTATTCATTCTCTCCCCTTTTTCTTTATAATATAATTGTGATTTGTGGGGAGGGGAGTGGTTAAATGTCCAGCCAAAAGCTGAATTTCCCAACTTGTCTTACAGAGATTGGGTAACTCTATGACTAAGCTCTGGCTTCTAAAACATTGAACCTTTGGGGAAAGCCCCTTAAAAAAGACTGTTGAGTCAGTTGGGAGTCCCCATTGGCATTCCCCTTCCTTTCCTTCCTGCAAAGAACTGTGGATTCAATGTTTGGACATGCAATGTCCAAGTCGTGACCTTGAAGTGATCTGTGAATGGTAACCACACAATAAGTTTGGCTTCTAGAAGGAGTCAAAAGCATTAAAGGGTTCTGCAGAGACAGCAGATCAGCCTTAAACTGCCCATATCCAAACTTAATTTACATGAGAGAAAAATAAACTTCCATCTTTTTTAAGTCACTGCTATTCCAGAGCTCTGTTGCTAAGAATGGAACAACTCCTAACACCTTATATAATGGGCAGAATGTCCCTGGTTAGGTGTATTTCCTTTTTCCAAGAAAAATTGGTAATACGGATTTATACATCAATCTCCTATTAAGTCTAGTTAGTAGGGAAAAAGCTCCCAAAGCCTCTGTACTTGCAGTGAATTTCTGGATCTTGTGCTGCATGGAGCATCAGATAATGTTACCTGAAACCCAGGTTCTCCTTTTGGTGGGTGTCAAGCCAAAAGACACATTCAAGCCAAAGAGTAGGAGTAGGAAGGATTTATTACTTATGGCAAGGAAGAAACACCTGGAATCTTTCCCAAAGTAGTCTCTCTGAACAGCAAAATTTTAAGCCAATACATGCATATTCATGAAGGGGCTTGGGAGGTCAACAGAGTCCAAGCTTTAGTTGATTGAAGTCACGAGGGTCAGAAAAGGTCAACATCATCATCCGTTAGGTTCCAGTTGATCTGGAAATTGAGCACTTCAGGCTAATATTTGCTTGATAATAATCATTTGCTTATGTATTCTCTAGTTCCTTTAAGATCAGTAATTACTGAGATCTATTTAAGGGCATACATTGTGGCCAGGCTTAGGTCACAAAATGGCTTGGGCCAAAAATGGTTTCTCTTATGTCAAGAAAGCCATGTCTGTTTCTCTTTCTCCAGGAAATCCCTACCCTGTTTGGTTAAAATAATAAAATCTTCTACTTAGGAAAGCAATCAAGAAGACAGGGCCTTGAATTGGGATTAGCTTTTAGATAAAATGGTAGATAAGTTTTGTGAAAAGTTGAGAGATGAAACAATTAACTCAAAAAGTTAGGCAAGTTCTAGGTGACTAAGATCAGATTAGATCAGATCAGTCGCTCAGTCATGTCCGACTCTTTGCGACCCCATGAATCGCAGCACGCCAGGCCTCCCTGTCCATCACCAACTCCCGGAGTTCACTCAGACTCACGCCCATCGAGTCAGTGATACCATCCAGCCATCTCATCCTCTGCTGTCCTCTTCTCCTGCCCCCAATCCCTCCCAGCATCAGAGTCTTTTCCAATGAGTCAACTCTTCGCATGAGGTGGCCAAAGTATTGGAGCTTCAGCTTTAGCATCATTCCTTCCAAAGAAATCCCAGGGCTGATCTCCTTCAGAATGGACTGGTTGCATCTCCTTGCAGTCCAAGGGACTCTCAAGAGTCTTCTCCAACACCACAGTTCAAAAGCATCAATTCTTCGGCGCTCAGCCTTCTTCACAGTCCAAATCTCACATCCATACATGACCACAGGAAAAACCATAGCCTTGACTAGACGAACCTTTGTTGGCAAAGTAATGTCTCTGCTTTTGAATATGCTATCTAGGTTGGTCATAACTTTCCTTCCAAGGAGTAAGCATCTTTTAATTTCATGGCTGCAATCACCATCTGCAGTGATTTTGGAACCCAGAAAAATAAAGTCTGACACTGTTTCCACTGTTTCCCCATCTATTTCCCATGAAGTGATGGGACCAGATGCCATGATCTTTGTTTTCTGAATGTTGAGCTTTAAGCCAACTTTTTCACTCTCCTCTTTCACTTTCATCAAGACGCTTTTGAGTTCCTCTTCACTTTCTGCCATAAGGGTGGTAGCATCTGCATATCTGAGGTTATTGATATTTCTCCTGGCAATCTTGATTCCAGCTTGTGCTTCTTCCAGTCCAGCGTTTCTCATGATGTACTCTGCATATCGGTTAAATAAACAGGGTGACATTATACAGCCTTGACGAACTCCTTTTCCTATTTGGAACCAGTCTGTTGTTCCATGTCCAGTTCTAACTGTTGCTTCCTGACCTGCATACAAATTTATCAAGAGGCAGATCAGGTGGTCTGGTATTCTCATCTCTTTCAGAATTTTCCACAGTTTATTGTGATCCACACAGTCAAAGGCTTTGGCATAGTCAATAAAACAGAAATAGATGTTTTTCTGGAACTCTCTTGCTTTTTCTATGATCCAGTGGATGTTGGCAATTTGATCTCTGGTTCCTCTGAAGCAGGAGTTATTTCAGCATTCTCCACGCTAATCCAAACTGTCATCCACCCATCCCAACCACTATCATATTTATATACCACAGTGAGCTTCAAATTCATTCATGGTCCCTGGTTTCAGGAGTTGATAGTGTAGCTGTAAGCAGATTGGGTAAGAGGTCCCTGGAGAAAGAGAACCAGGAATGGCTTACTTGATAGAAGAGAAGCCACTTTGGCCTAAGCCATTTTATAATATCAGCCTGGCCACAATGCTTGCCCTTGAATGGGTCTCAGTAATTAATGATTGTAGGGGAAATGAGGGAGCCTAGGAACAAAGGAAAAGCAGTCAAGAAACAATAGTTCAGCAATATAATGGAGTCTTAGTTCTTCGTCAAGAAATGTACATGACAATCTGACACTTTTACTTCCATAAGAACTAAGGCTCCCACCCAGGTGGAAAAGAGAATCATCGTGTTGACCCTCCTGACATCAGTCAACAAAAGCTTGGACTCCATAGACCTTTGCTCCAATTCAATGCTGAATTCTCCTCTGCTCAAACCCCTTCTTGAATATGCATGTGGTGGCTCAGACAGTAAAGAATCTGCCTGCAATGCAGGAGATCTGGGTTTGATCCCTGAGTGGGAAGATCCCCTGGAAGAGGGCATAGCAACCCACTCCAGTATTCTTGCCTGGAGAATCACCGTGGTTGGCAGAGCCTGGCAGGCTACAGTCCATGGGGTCGCAGTCAGTCAGACACGACTAAGAGACTACGCACAGCTTAGCTTAAACTTACCCAGTTTTGTTGTTCAGAGAGACTCCGCTTTGGGAAAGATTCCCAGTGTTACTTGCTACAAGTAATAATAAATCCTTCCTTCTCCCAATCTTTGACTTGGTTGTGTCTTTTGATTTGACACCCACCAAGAGGCAAATCCAGTTTTGGGATAATATAGCCACCACAAACTTTCCCAATGGGAAGCAAGTTTCATTTCCTGCCACCCAAAATGACCCTTTGTTGTGCCTGAAGTAACCCTGAGAGATCATACTGATCATTTTTAGGACTTGACTATTGTCCAGTATGCATAACCCATGCTTAGTAACTATTGATTAATTCAGTTCAGTCACTCAGTCATGTTCAACTCTTTGCGACCCCATGGACTGCAGCACGCCAGGCCTCCCTGTCCATCACCAACTCCCGGAGTTCACTCAAACTCATGTCCATCGAGTTGGTGATGCCATCCAACTATCCCAACCTCTGCTGTCCCCTTCTCCTCCTGCCTTCAATCTTTCCCAACATCAGGATCTTTTCCAATGAGTCAGTTCTTTGTATCAGATGGCCAAAGTATTGGAGTTTCAGCTTCAACATCAGTCCTTCCAATGAATATTCAGGACTGATTTCCTTTAGGATGGACTGGTTGCATCTCCTTGCAGTCCTAGGGACTCTTGAGAGTCTTCTACAACACCACAGTTCAAAAGCATCCATTCTTCGGTGCTCAGCTTTCTTTATATTTCAACTCTCACATCCATACGTGACTATTGGAAAAACCATAGCCTTGACTAGATGGACCTTTGTCGGCAAAATAATGTCTCTGCTTTTTAACATGCCGTCTAGGTTGGTCATAGCTTTTCTTCCAAGGACTAAGCGTCTTTTAATTTCATGGCTGCAATCACCATCTGCAGTGATTTTGGAGCCCCCAAAAAACAAAGTCTGTCACTATTTCCGCTGTTTCCCCATCTATTTCCCACGAAGTGATGGGACAAGATGCCATGATCTTAGTTTTCTGAACGCTGAGTTTTAAGCCAGCTTTTTCACTCTCCTCTTTCACTTTCATCAAGAGGTTCTTTAGTCTTCACTTTCTGCCATAAGGGTGGTGTCATCTGCATATGTGAGGTTATTGATATTTCTCCCGGCAATCTTGATTCAAGCTTGTGCGTTATCCAGCCCAGCATTCTGCATGATGTACTTTGCATATAAGTTAAATAACCAGGGTAACAATATGCAACCTTGACGTATTCCAACAGACTAGTTTAGAACTAGTCTGTTGTTCCATGTAAAGTTCTAACTGTTGCTTCTTGACCTGAGTACAGACTTCTCAGGAGGCAGGTCAGGTGGTCTGGTATTCCCATCTCTTTGAGAATTTCCCATAGTTTGTTGTGATCCACACAGTCAAAGGCTTTGGCATAGTCAATAAAGCAGAAGTAGATGTTTTTCTGGAACTCTCTTGCTTTTTCAATGATCCAATGGATGTTGCCAATTTGATCTCTGGTTCCTCTGCCTTTTCTAAATCCAGCTTGAACATCTGGAAATTCACAGTTCAAGTATTGTTGAAGCCTGGTTTAGAGAATTTTGAGCATTACTTCACCAGTGTGTGAGACGAGTGCAATTGTGCAGTAGTGTGAACATTCTTTGGCATTGCCTTTCTTTGGGATTGGAATGAAAACTGACCTTTTCCAGTCCTGTGGTCACTGCTGAGTTTTCCAAATTTGCTGGCATATTGAAAGCAGCACTTTTACAGCATCATCTTTTAGGATTTGAAATAGCTGAACTGGAATTCCATCACCTCCACTAGCTTTGTTTGTAGTGATGTTAATTGATTAATTAACAGGACAAAAAAGAATCACCAAAGTAAAAGTGGCCAGAATTTCCATGGGTGGGTGAAAAGGTGGAGGAAAGTGTATTTTAAAATAAATAATTGAAGGCCTTTTATGTTGAGATTTATGTTGGCAGTTGATGGAAGGTAAGGGGAAAGTCTCATGTAAGAATATCCTGTGGCTCTGGCCCATGATGTCAGCTTTTGAAAGAAACAAGGAAGGAGGTGGAGCTGAAAGGAGAAGTGAGACCACTGCTGACCACTTTCCCTGAGCCACAGGTTTGCCCAAGCCATGGTTTGACCATGGTAGCTATTTCTCTCCTGGATAACCCCTCTCCAAGCCAACTACCCATTCTGTCCTGCTTTGCTTTGGCCCCCACTTCCTGGATCCTCTTAGTGCAGGGCCAGTCCCACTTAGGTGTTTATTCAGGCAAGCAGAGAACTTGACCAGGATGTCCATGGCACCAAATGCCTGTGGCTCCCTCAAGTGGGAGAGTCAGGCCCAAGGTGACCCAGGCAGTGACCACCTAAGAGGCTCCACTTATGGTTGGCCCAGACCAACCCCAGAGAAACCTACTCTTCCAAAAAGCCAAGGTCACGACAGTTATTTTAGCTATTGAGCACCACAGTGCTCTATGTGTGTGTGCATGCTAAGTCACATGCTTGGTCATTCTGTCATGTCTGACTCTGTGTGACCCTCTGTCCATGTAGATTCTCCAGGAAAGAATACTGGCATGGGCTGCCATGCCCTCTTCCAGGGAATCTTCCTGACCCAAGGATGGAAACTGTGTCTCTTACATCTCCCTAACACACATCTCTATGTGTGTTACCTAATTAATACCTACTCTCTGAAGCCAGTTCTATCACTGTGCACATTCTGCATTTGATTTGTTGCAGAGAAGAAGACAATTCTGACTCCATGTTGGAAATCGTTTCTTTGACATGCTTTTCATTGCTTTTGTTATTACAATCATATTAATAGCCTGCCTCAGAGGACCCTGCCTTACTGAAAACTAAAATATCTTTGTTCAGCTCATAGAGAGATTATCTGAGCCGGCCCATCTATGAATAGGTACAACAAAAAGAAGAGATTAATACACCCCATCCAAAGGCTGGCCGTTCTTGGAGATGTTTTGGAAGACTGAAGACCCTTTCACTTCACTTCCCCACTGGCTCTCCTTCTCTACTCTGCCTTTTGACTTAAGTTCCTCATTGCTTCTCTTTCTCTGACTCTATAAAAGAATCTAGCATCCAGACCTTGGGAAGATGGTTACTCCAAGACATTAGTCTGCCATCTTCTCTATTAGCCAGTTTTCTGAAAAAAGTCATATTCCTTGCCTCAACACCTCTTCTCTTGGATTCATTAGCCTGTCATGTGCTGAGCAGAGCAAGCTTAGACTCCATAACAAATTTGGCAAGCCAGCCAGGAGTCTTGCTGCTCATGGTTAGCTGACCTTGGTTATGGAATACTGGAGCAAGGCCCTAGCAACTGCTGGGACCATTTGTTCTGAGGATCTTCCCTTCAAGACACCTGAAATGGCACCAATTGCCCCTAGTCCTTGGTCACTGAGGCGAGGAACTGACAAATTTCTACAGGTCAATGGACTCGATTTCATTCATAGGGTAAGTCTACCCAATTCAATAGCCGGTCCAGCCAGTTCATTTGTTTGTGGGTTTGTGTGCCCTTTTGTCTTGTGAGTCAATATATTCCCCCCTCAATTTGTGGAGAGGGAAATTTTGAGTTGGGACCAGTTCACTGGGGAACTTGTTCTTGTGGGGCAAGCCTATCATAGTTGGAATTAGTTCCTTTGTAGGGTAAAGTTTATTTACCTGATTTGGAAACTGGTTCATCTGTGCTGTGTCTTTTTGTGTTGCAAGTCAATGGGTTCGATTTTGTAGGTTAAGTTGCTCTGGTGTGCACACCAGAAACATATCTGCCCCTCAAATGGGGCTTTTCCTTTATGGGACAAGCGAATCTGGTTGGGGTATCCTGTTGGAAAGGGTATCCTGTTATTGCACTTTTGCCTGAGTTGGTACTGGTTCACTACGAACTAGTTCTTATGAGAGTAAGCCTACCCCTAGTTGGAACTAATTCATTTTTGTAAGGTAAATTTATTTACCTGAGTTGGGAACCAGTTCATCTGTGCATTGATGCTGGAATCACTTTGTGCCATCTCTGTTGGAATTTGCCTACATCTTTTGGGTTTTGGTGTATCAAACTTATGAAAATGGGTAATATTTCATCTACCCCAAAGGAAAGATCTTGGGGACACATTTTAGATATAAGATCAAATGATCAATGGCCCCTGAATGGCTCACAGTTAAAGAATCTGGCAGTCAGTGTTGTAGCCACATATTCAGGGAAACAAACTCACTCAGAAGGACAATGCAGATAGTGGAGTGCGGTTTATTACACCGGCGGGCCCAAGGCAGAGTCTCCTCTTAGCCAAGGACCCCGACCAGTTTTTGTGAAAACCTTACATACCCTAAGTGTACTTGCTCAAACCCACCTCCCCAAATTCCTTGAAACTAGTCTGGACAAGGTAAGAGAGATATGATCAAAGTTAATCCATGATTCATGTGTCATAAGCCTAGATAGTTAAGCAGTGGACATTTATCAATAGGCCTGTGGTCATATCCCAATAAACATAATGGAATTTACAACATTGTTCTGTTACAGCGATAATTAGCATATTCTTTTAGGTGACGGAGAGTCCAAGTACAAGTCCTGAGGCTCTTTTATCCTGGGGATCTGGTTTTCCATTGGTATGGCATTTCTATAGACACCGAGCACAAAGTTCAGAGTCCATTGGGAGGGTGACCATGTGTGTAGCCTAATGTTCGCAGCCTGGCCCAAGATGGAGTCCAGCTCTGTCTGTTTCCTCCTTCATCAGAAGTACTTTACAGAGGAGAGGACAACTCTGATAATGAACAGGACCAAGGGTTCCCTTGGAGTTATGGCATCCAATTCTAATTTCCACTACAGGAGCCCTGGATAACTTTGACAGTGTGGAACATGATGATTGAGTCTCTAATAGATACCACTTTTCTTTGTAAATTAAACTCTCAAGTAACCTTTTCCCCAGAACAGCTTGACATCAGGGTCCTACAGGGGCCTTTTTGCCCTTGTCCAATCTGGGGAGCTTTGGCTCCCAACTGGGGGGCTTTGGCTCAAATTTGGGGTGTTATCCCTGTGAAGGAAAACTCTGATCTTTTGGACAAAGATCACAGGTCTACTGGGACTGGGAAATCACGTTAATGTGACTATCTGGCTGGCTAGGTTTTGGTTCATTCTGGTTACTTTGGTAACGTGCAGACATCTGGTACTAACTGCTCAAGCTAAAATGAGAGGTACTTGCTATAAGGTTTCCCCTGGCTGCTGCCTTCCTGGCAGGACTACAAGGTGGATTATTCAGCCTGTCTTTCCTGTTACCTTGACCTCCCCCTCAGTATAGATTGATGTTTAGGAGGCCTTCTCCCCTAGGCTAGAGGAAAAGGTGTGAAACTTTCCATGAGTGGATGGATGTGTCAGCCCTTCAGTTTCCATGAGGTGGCCACCCAATTCTTTTGTGAAAGGAGGGAAGAAGCAAAACTTTCTGTTTTACCAATGTAGTCTTTACAGGCCAGAAGCGTGGCTCCAAAAATTCTTTTCATTCCTAAAACCTTCCCTGTTTATCTTAAGAGGCTTGTAAATATTAAACAAAGGAGAACTAAAGTCATCCTATGAAGAACAACAGACTGGTTCCAAATAGGAAAAGGAGTACGTCAAGGCTGTATATTGTCACCCTGTTTATTTAACTTATATGCAGAGTACATCATGAGAAACGCTGGGCTGGAAGAAGCACAAGCTGGAATCAAGATTGCCAGGAGAAATAGCAATAACCTCAGATATGCAGATGACACCACCCTTATGGCAGAAAGTGAAGAGGAACTAAAAAGCCTCTTGATGAAAGTGAAAGAGGAAAGTGAAAAGGTTGGCTTAAAGCTCAACATTCAGAAAACTAAGATCATGGCATCCGGTCCCATCACTTCATGGGAAATAGATGAGGAAACAGTGGAAACAGTGTCAGACTTTATTTTTTTGGGCTCCAAAATCACTGCAGATGGTGACTGCAGCCATGAAATTAAAAGACACTTACTCCTTGGAAGGAAAGTTATGACCAACCTAGATAGCATATTCAAAAACAGAGATATTACTTTGCCAACAAAGGTCCATCTAGTCAAAACTATGGTTTTTCTAGTGGTCATGTATGGATGTGAGAGTTGGACTGTGAAGAAAGCTGAGTGCCAAAGAATTGATGCTTTTGAACTGTGGTGTTGGAGAAGACTCTTGAGAGTCCCTTGGACTGCAAAGAGATCCAACCAGTCCATCCTAAAGGAGATCCATCCTAGGTGTTCATTGGAAGGACTGATGCTGAAGCTGAAACTCCAATATATTGGCCACCTCATGCGAAGAGCTGACTCATTGGAAAAGACCCTGATGCTGGGAGGGATTGGGGGCAGGAGGAGAAGGGGACGACAGAGGATGAGATGGCTGGATGGCATCACTGACTCGATGGACATGAGTTTGAGTGAACTCCTGGAGTTGGTGATGAACACGGAGAAGGCAATGGCAACCCACTCCAGTACTCTTGCCTGGAAAATCCCATGGATGGAGGAGCCTGGTAGGCTGCTGTCCATGGGGTCGCTAAGAGTCAGACATGATTGAGCAACTTCACTTTCACTTTTCACTTTCATGCATTGGAGAAGGCAATGGCAACCCACTCCAGTGTTCTTGCCTGGAGAATCCCAGGGATGGTGGAGCCTGGTGGGCTGCCATCTATGGGGTTGCACAGAGTCGGACACGACTGAAGCGACTTAGCAGACTTAGCAGGGAGGCCTGGCATTCTGTGATTCATGGGGTCAAAAGGAGTCAGACACGACTGAGTGACTGAACTGAACTGAGCTGAACTGATGAAGAACTTGCCTGTATCTTTGAGATGCAAATGTTTTTTTCTCTGGTCTTCTCAGGAACCCTTATCTGTCTGTGCTGTCTTTTTAAAGCAAATTTTAGAGAGGGTCAAGTAATTTAGAGAGGTAAAGTAACTGGTGTTGGAGAAGACTTTTGAGAGTCCCTTGGACAGCAAGGAGATCAAACCAGTCAATTGTAAAGGAAATCAATCCTGAATATTCATTGAAAGGACCAATGCTGAAGCTCCAATACTTAGGCCACCTGATGCGAAGAGCTGACTCATTAGAAAAGACCCTGATGTTGGGAAAGACTGAAGGCAGGAGGAGAAGGGGACGAGAGAGGATGAGACAGTTTGATGGCATCACCGACTCAACGGACATGAGTTTGAGCGAGCTCAGGGAGTTGGTGATGGACAGAGAAGCCTGGCGTGCTTCAGCCCATTGCGTCACAAGCAGTTGGGCATGACTGAGTGAGTGAACTGAACTGAAAGTAATTTAGAAGTTGGCTTGTCCAAGATAATTAGAAATTGCTTTTTTCTGCAAATATTAATGTTTAGCCATCTAGCCAAGTGAGCCTAACTTGTTCCCTCTGTGAGAAACCCAATATTAATCTGAACTCTTTTGTCAACTGATGGGTTTTACATTGCTGTACCTGATTCAGGACTGAAATCTTGAAATAAGAACTGAGGCCTCACTGTTTGTGTGTTTATATATATCTTTGTTTTTGGATAGCATTGCTGCAGTTTATTTGTTAAAAGAGCTCTATTTGATTAGCTTAAATAACAGTAATGACAGTCATTCAGTCATGTCCAATTCTTTGCAATCCATGGACTGTAGCCCTCCAGGCTTCTCCAACCATGGGACTATCCAGACAAGAACACTGGAGTGGGTTGCCATTCCCTTCTCCAAAATAACAGTAATAAGCATTTACAAACCAAATAATTCTAAATACAAGAGAAATTAAGTTACATGAGTTTCAGTTTCATGTGAACTATGAAATAGTTAACATTAAATTAGTACCTGCTATTAATGTTTAAATTTGATGATCTAATTATAATAATACAGACATGTCTTGAGTCATCAACATATTAACTATAATACTAAGTATAATACTTTCATTGTGCCTAAGTTTAACATAAATAAGGTATTATATCTGTTACTAATTTGTCAGCAAGAAAAGTACCTCAATGTGGGGGAAAAATAACTTAAGGAACCCTAAGGTATGTGTTATCAGTAGAAGAAAGTGTGAGGAATAAAAATAAAGAAATGCTGAAAAGAGTTATGCTTGATCAGGATTTTCCTAAGACTGGATTGAATTTACCTGGTTAAATGAATCTTGTTGGGAGTAAGCTAAGTCTTGGATTTGGCTTTTTCTTTATGTTCAGATTCTTGGAATGCCATTTTTGAAAACAGATTATATGAGTTCCTTTGCCTTTAAGTGATTTGTATTGATTTTGAGATCTCTGATTACTCTGGTTAAGGAATTAGTATTGTTCAAATGTCTTTATCAATTAATCAGATGTTTAACCATGACTTTTAAGTCTTTTGTTATTTATAGACATTTTTGTACTCTGATGCTGCTACAAAAAGGCTTCTTTTATCAAGGAGATTCACAGGAAGACTATGGAAGCAATTGCAATAGTTCCACGTCAAAATGATGGCTATGTGAGCCAAGATGGTGGATTAGTCAACTTCCATTAGACCTTGAGCCTCAAAAGAGGCTCAAGGTGTGTACTCTTTGTAACACATCAGCAAGTTAAATGATGTACCAACAAGTGGGTAGTGGCCCAATTCAATGTAAAGAAACTGTTAGGTAAAGTAAATATAAATGAAATAAGACTTTTTTAGATAAAGAAGCTTTAAGGAAAGAAAATACAAATGAGAACAGAGTTTTGTGTGAACTGTTAGAAATACATGTTTTAGGAACTCTCAGTACACATGTGCATATGAAGTCATTTCAGTCGTGTCCGACTCTGTGCAACCCCATGGGCCAGGGCCAGCAAGGCTCCTCTGTCCATGGGATTCTCCAGGAAAGAATACTGGAGCAGGTTGCCACGCCCTCCTCCAGGGGATCTTCCCAATCCAGGGATCCAACCTGCATCTCTTATGTGTCCTGCCTCAGCATATGAGTTCTTTACCAGTAGCACTACCTGGGAAGCTCTAAGGATCTCTCCAGATACTCTATAACAAGTTAAAATTGTGCTAACGTGGTCATGTATGGATGTGAGAGTTGGACTGTGAAAAAAGCTGAGTGCCGAAGAATTGATGCTTTTGAACTGTGGTATTGGAGAAGACTCTTGAGAGTTCCTTGGACTGCAAGGAGATCCAACCAGTCCATTCTGAAGGAGATCAGCCCTGGGATTTCTTTGAAAGGAATGATGCTAAAGCTGAAACTCCAGTACTTTGGCCACCTCATGCAAAGAGTTGACTCATTGGAAAAGACTCTGATGCTGGGAGGGATTGAGGGCAGGAGGAGAGGGGGACGACAGAGGATCCCAGGGATGGGGGAGCCTGGTGGGCTGCCGTCTATGGGGTCGCACAGAGTTGCACACGACTGAAGCGACTTAGCAGCAGTAGCAGCAGCAAATATGCATGGCTGGTACAATGAAACTGCAAATAGCTCATTAAATTAGTTATGGCTTCTTTGGTCAGGTGATTATTGCAACTGGATTACAACTAATTATGCTAATCATTGTTTAAATTTGTTCTTTGTTTTCAAATTGTGCTTTGTGCCTCCCCGAATCACTGTGTCACTGTCAATATTGCTGCATTACTTACATTCTGTCTCGTTATCTCTATAGTTATCTCTTGCAGAAACCAATGTTTAATTAGGCCTCCAACAAAACTTCTATGGCTAAACATTTTGAGGAAATCACATTTGTAACATAAAATAATTGTAATAGTGTGATTATAGGTATGGAAAGAAGCAACGAGGGACCGTGTCTCCTGGATTATAGTTAGACAGAATCTAGAGAATTTTAATTGTTGATGTGGCCTGGTCCGAGACTTAACACCTTAACACTCAAGAATTTTTGCCTGAGTTGGACTGAGTCTACTAGCACTATGGGACAAGAGCTGATTATGAAATGTCTCCCAAATATTGGTCAAATTCCTGACCAAGAGGGGAAGGTCTGAGGAGTGGAGTCAGTGATTGCAGACCTTTAATGTGAACCAGAGAGCCCCAAGGAAGGAGGAATACATGCCGCCTAAGCAGTCATTAGACTGCAGCCACTCCCTAAGGTGAGTCCTGAGGAAACTCTGAGAATACAGGGTGATGGGCCTCCAGATAGCTGGGGTACATACTAAGAAAATAATTTTAATGAGCCCTGACTCTTGATTCTTCCGATACATAAAAAAGCACCAAATTTCTTGAGATCCTGTCTCATGGATTTGAAGTTCAGCATTTCTAAGTCTGCTGCTCCTGCTGCTGCTGCTGCTAAGTCGCTTCAGTCGTGTCCGACTCTGTGCGACCCCATAGACGGCAGCCCATCAGGCTTCCCCGTCCCAGGGATTCTCCAGGCAAGAACACTGGAGTGGGTTGCCATTTCCTTCTCCAATGCATGAAAGTGAAAAGTGAAAGTGAAGTCACTCAGTCATGTCCAACTCTTAGCGACCCCATGGACTGCAGCCCACCAGGCTCCTCCATCCATGGGATTTCAGATCACAGTTCCTACGTGTTAGTGCAACCACACAACTCAGATGGGACTGAACCCATTGTCTTTACTTGAGATCACACACATGATCTCAGGACTTTAAAGTTCAGATTCTTATGTCTCATCCAGAAAAAACTGAGTGAAAGACAAAGCAATAGATAAGAAGTAAATTTACTTAGAGAGAAAAACACTGCACAGAGCGTGGGCATCTCAGAAGGTCAGAGGCCCCAAAATATGAGGTAGGTAGTTTTTAACGGGCTGAGTAATTTCATAGGCTAATGAGTGGGATCCATCCCTGGGTTGGGAAGATACTCTGGAGGGCATGGCAACCCCTTCCAGTATTCTGACCTGGAGAATCCCACGGGAAAAGAAGCCTGGCAGGCTACAGTCCATAGGGTCACAGAGTCAAACACGACTGAAGCAACTTACACACATGCATGCAATGAGTAGGAGGATTATTTCACCTATTTGGAGAAGGGGTAGAGATTTCCAGGAATTGAGCCACCACCCTCTTTTGACCATTTATGGTTGACCTCAAAACTATCAGGGTAGCTGTGGATATGTCATTGAGCATGCTGATGTGTTGCAACGAGGGCGTAATGAATCTCAAGGCCTACAGGAAGTTCAATCTTCCACCATCTTGGACCGAGTTAGTTCTAACCAGTTTATGTCATATCCTCAAGAGTTAAGTCATTCTTGCAGGGGTTATGTGCTCCCCCTTCCGTCCCATTTCAGTAGCTTTGGGATTCACACCCAAGTGTGACTAAGCAGGCAAACCTTAGCCAGAGTACTATTATTCACTGTTTTCTATGAAATATAGAAAAGAAAAAGTAAAAGAATAAAAGTCACCTGTGACTACCAGCCACAGAGATAACAATTTGTTTTACTTCCTACCTGCTACCCTTATTGTAAACCTCAACTTTATGTGGCAGTAATGTTGGCTTTCCAGGCACATTCCTGTGGGAATGGTCTCTCTTCATAATATATTTCCTTTCCTTCTTTAAAATTAATTAATTTATTTTAAATGAAACAAAGATGAATATTTTTAATTCTAAAGATACAATTCACAAAAAAAATAGAATCATAAACCATTGGACACCTTAACAACAAAGGAACTAAGATACATAAAGAAAGTCAGAAGAAATATAAGGAAAAAGAAAAATTATATAATCACAGTGAAGCAATGGCAACCCACTCCAATACTCTTGCCTGGAAAATCCCATGGACGGAGGAGCCTGGTAGGCTGCAGTCCATGGGGTTCCTAAGAGTCGGACACAACTGAGTGACTTCACTTTCACTTTCCTGCATTGGAGAAGGAAATGGCAACCCACTCCAGTGTTCTTGCCTGGAGAATCCCAGGGATGGAGGAGCCTGGTGGGCTGCCGTCTATGGGGTCACACAGAGTTGGACATGACTGAAGTGACTTAGCAGCAGCAGCAGCAGTGAAACATACATTTCTCTGAGAATATTTTATCAAATGCAAAAATATAGGAGCATCTTGATGTCATTAATAATTTAAATATAATATGTTCACATTTAGTTAATTTATATTAATCATATCACATACAAATATACTCAAAATTTTATATCTCAAATGTTGTTATTAGATGTCAATAGGACATCAACTGGCAAATAGGACAAAAACTGGCAAAAAGATAAGCATTACTAAATTTCGAAAGTAGAATTCTTTTTTGTGTGTGTGTGATTCAGTTATATACAAATGTTAGTTTTGAAATTATTTTCCATAATAATATCTATGTTATTACAAGATATTGACTATAGTTCCCTGTGTTGTACAGTAAACCTCCTTTTTTGCTTATTACATAACTATTTTTTTAATTAGAAATCTAACATTCTATTCATATTAAGTCAAACAAGTAGAACCAAAATCTCATAAATTTTTTACTTAGGCAAAAAATTATAAGTTTATAAAATATATATCTTATACATATTATTTATATGTGTGTATACAAAAGCTTTTCTACTACACTTAATTAAGGCTTGAGAAAGAGCATCCAAAAAAGACAGAGATGGAGAAATCAGAAAACATAAACTAAATGAAATGGGAGCACTGAATATGAAATAGAAAAAGTGCAACAAACTAAATAAAAGTAAAGGTCATCATATAGTCCAGTTATTTTATCATCAAATGGTTGCTCATTAGAAATGTATCTGGAACTCTGGCAAAAAAAGAAGCACTACCTGGGCATTTATATTTTTCAAAAAATTCCAAGATAATTCTGATATGCATCTGGATTTTAAAAAGTGATTACAGGTTTTTCTATTAAATGGTAGCTTTGGTGATATAGAATTCTATACTGTTTCTGTTGACCAATAATGATAAAATGGTATTAAGTGAGTAACAGTTACATAATCACAGTAGTAAAAGATGTCTATCAGTTTCCACAATCAATAGCCAGACCAAAAAAAAACCATGATTACAATTGCAAGCCATAACAGGAACATGATTCAGTTCAGTTCAGTTCAGTCAGTCGTGTCCGACTCTACACGACCCCATGGACTGCAGTACGCCAGGCCTCCCTGTCCATCACCAACTCCCAGAGTATACTCAAATTCGTCCATTGAATCACTGATGCCATACAACCATCTCATCCTCTGTCGTCCCCTTCTCCTCCTGCCTTCAATCTTTCCCAGCATCAGGGTCTTTTCTAATGAGTCAGTTCTTTGCCATCAGGTTGCCAAAGTATTGGAACTTTACCTTCAGCCTTAGTCCTTCCAGTGAATATTCAGGACTTATTTCCTTTAGGATGGACTGGTTGGATCTCCTTGCAGTCCTAAGGGACTCTCAAGAGTCTTCTCCAACACCACAGTTCAAAAGCATCAGTTCTTTGGCACTCAGCTTTCTTTATAGTCCAACTCTCACATCCATACATGACTATTAGAAAAACCATAGTTTTGACTAGACAGACCTTTGTCGGCAAAATAATTTCTCTGCTTTTTAATACGCTATCTAAGTTGGTCATAGCTTTTCTTCCAAGGAGCAAGCATCTTTTAATTTCATGGCTGCAGTCACCATCTGCAGTGACTTCAGAGCCCCCAGAAATAAAGTCTGTCACTGTTTCCCCATCTATTTGCCATGAAGTGATGGGACCAGATGCTATGATCTTCATTTTCTGAATGTTGAGTTTTAAGCCAACTTTTTCAATAATAATATACAATAATTACATACAATTTGGGGGGCAAGCAATGATGTGGTAAGTGGAAGTGCATACATGCACATGTTTTCATCCACCCAGCCAATCTATGTCTTTTTTTTTTAATCTATGTCTTTTGGTTGATGCATTTAATCCATTTGCACTTAAGGTAATGATTGATAAGTGTGATCCTATTACTGTTTTCTTAATTGGGGGTTATTTTCTGTAGGTAGGGCTTTTCCTTCTCTTGTGTTTCCTGCCTAGAGAAGTTCCTTTAGCATTTGTTGTAAAGCTGGCTTGGTGGTGCTGAATTAACTTTTGCTTGTCTGGAAAGCTTTTGATTTCTCCGTCAAATTTGAAGGAGAGTCTTGCTAGGGAGAGTATTCTTGGTTTGTAGCTTCTTCCCTTTCATCACTTTAAATATGTCATGCCATTCCCTTCTGACTTGTAGAGTTTCTGTTGAGAAATCAACTGATAGCCTGATGGCTGTTCCCTTGTATGTTATTTGTTGTTTTTCCCTTGTTCCTTTAAATATTTCATCTCTGTCTTTCATTTTTTTCAGTTTGATTACTCTGTGTCTCAGTGTGTTCCTACTTGGGTTTATTTTCCATGGGACTCTCTGCTTCCTGGACTTGGTTGATTATTTCCTTTCCCACATTAGGGAAGTTTTCAGCTATTATCTCTTCAAATATTTTCTCAGGACCTTTCTCTCTCTATTCTTCTGGGAACCCTATAATTCAAATGTTGGTGTGTTTAATGTTGTCCCAGAGGTCTCTTAGGCTTTCTTCATTTCTTTTCATTCTTTTTCTATATTTTGTTCTGTGGCACCATTCTGTCCTCCAGGTCATTTATTTGTGCTTCTGCCTCAGTTATTCTGCTATGGATTCCTTCTAGTGTATTATTCACTTCTTTTTCTTTGTTTTTTAGTTCTAGTAGGCCTTTGGTAAACATTTCTCGCATCTTCTCAATATTTGCCTCCATTCTTTTCCTGAGATCCTGAATCATATTCACTATCATTATTCTGAATTCTTTTTTTTTTTTTTTTTTTTTTTTTTTGAAGGTTGTCTATTTCCAATTCATTTAGCAGCTTTTCTGGGGTTTTATCTTGTCCCTTCATCTGGGACATAACTTTCTGCTTTTTCATTCTGATTAACTTTCTGTAATGTGGTTTTGTTTTAGTTGCTGTGGGATTGTGGTGGTTCATGCTTCTTCTGTCTGCCCTCTCACAGAGGCTGCTAAGAGGCTTGTGTAAGCTTCCTGATGGTGGTGGGGAAAACGGGGTCTTGCTCTGGTGAGGAACAACAGAATGGGAAAGACTAGAGATTTCTTCAAGAAAATTAGAGATACCAAGGGAACATTTCATGCAAAGATGTGCTCAATAAAGGACAGAAATGGTATGGACCTAACAGAAGCAGAAGATATTAAGAAGAGGTGGCAAGAATACACAGAAGAACGACACAAAAAAGATCTTCACGACCCAGATAATCACAATGGTGTGATCACTGACCTAGAGCCAGACATCCTGGAATGTGAAGTCAAGTGGGCCTTAGAAAGCATCACTACGAACAAAGCTAGTGGAGGTGATGGAATTCCAGTTGAGCTATTTCAAATCCTGAAATATGATGCTGTGAAAGTGCTACACTCAATATGCCAGCAAATTTGGAAAACTCAGCAGTGACCACAGGACTGGAAAAGGACGGTTTTCATTCTGACCCCAAAGAAAGGCAATGCCAAAGAATGCTCAAACTACCACACAATTGCACTCATCTCACATGCTAGTAAAGTCATGCTCAGAACTCTCCAAGCAAGGCTTCAGCAGTATGTGAACTGTGAACTTCCACATGTTCAAGCTGGTTTTAGAAAAGGCAGAGGAACCAGAGATCAAATTGCCAACATCCACTGGATCGTGGAAAAAGCAAGAGAGTTCCAGAAAAAACATCTATTTCTGCTTTATTGACTATGCCAAAGCCTTTGACTGTGTGGATCACAATAAACTGTGGAAAATTCTGAAAGAGATGGGAATACCAGACCACCTGATCTGCCTCTTGAGAAATCTGTATGCAGGTCAGGAAGCAACAGTTAGAACTGGACATGGAACAACAGACTGGTTCCAAATAGGAAAAGGAGTACGTCAAGGCTATATATTGTCACCCTGTTTATTTAACTTATATGCAGAGTACATCATGAGAAAGGCTGGACTGGAAGAAACACAAGCTGGAATCAAGATTGCCAGGAGAAATATCAATAACCTCAGATATGCACATGACACCACCCTTATGGCAGAAAGTGAAGAGGAACTCAAAAGCCTCTTGATGAAAGTGAAAGTGGAGAGTGAAAAAGTTGGCTTAAAGCTCAACATTCAGGAAACGAAGATCATGGCATCTGGTCCTGTCACTTGATAGGAAATAGATGGGGAAACAGTGGAAACAGTGTCACACTTTATTTTTCTGGGCTCCAAAATCACTGCAGTTGGTGACTGCAGCCATGAAATTAAAAGATGCTTACTTCTTGGAAGGAAAGTTATGACCAACCTAGATAGCATATTCAAAAGCAGAGACATTACTTTGCCAACAAAGGTCCGTCTAGTCAAGGCTATGGTTTTTCCTGTGGTCATGTATGGATGTTAGAGTTAGACTGTGAAGAAGGCTGAGCGCCGAAGAATTGATGCTTTTGAACTGTGGTGTTGGAGAAGACTCTTGAGAGTCCCTTGGACTGCAAGGAGATCCAACCAGCCCATTCTGAAGGAGATCAGCCCTGGAATTTCTTTGGAAGGAATGATGCTAAAGCTGAAACTCCAGTACTTTGGCCACCTCATGCAAAGAGTTGACTCATTGGAAAAGACTGTGATGCTGGGAGGGATTGGGGAGCAGGAGGAGAAGGAGACAACAGAGGATGAGATGGCTGGATGGCATCACTGACTCAATGGACGTGAGTTTGGGTGAACTCCGGGAGTTGGTGATGGACAGGGAGGCCTGGCGTGCTGCGATTCATGGGGTCGCAAAGAGTCGGACACAACTGAGCAACTGAACTGAACTGAGCTGGTGAGGAGGGCCTTGCTCAGTAAAGCTTTAATCCAATTATCTGCTGATGAGTGGGGTTGCACTCCCCCCCTGGTAGGTTATTGGCCTGAGGCAACCCAGCCCTGGGGTCTAGAGGTTCTGTGGTCAGTTTAAAGGAGATCCCCAAGACTGCTTATGACAAAGGGGACCTCCCCAGACAGTTGCTGCCAGTACCCCAGTCCCAGCAGTGAGCCCCTGCTGAACCACGCCTCCACGGGGGACCCTCCAACCCTAGCAGGTAGTTTTGGTTCCATTTCTTGTGGAGCCACTGCTCCTTTCCTCTGAGTCTTTGTGCACACAGGGTTTTGTTTGTGCCCTTCAAGTCTGGAGTCTCTGTTTTCCCCAGTCCTGTGGAAGTCTTGTAATCAAATCCTGCTGGGCTTCAAGGTCAGATTCCCTGGGGATTCCCAGTCCCTATGTTGGATCCCCAGGCTGGGAAGCCTGATGTGGGGTTCAGAACCTTCACAACAGTGGGAGAACTTCTTTGTCATTATTGCTTTTCAATTTGTGGGTCACCCACGCAGCAGGTTTGGGATTTGATTTTATTGTGATTATGCCCCTCCTACCATCTCACTGAAGCTTCTTTGTCTTTGGACATGGGGTATATTTTTTTTTTTGGTAGATTCCAGCATTCTCCTGTCACTGTTTGTTCAACAGCTAGTTGTGACTTTGGTGCTCTCACAGGAAGAGATGAGCACACATCCTTCTACTCTGCAGTCTTGAACCAGAACTCCTCTCATCATCATATCTTGAGACTAGCCTTTAGCAGTCTGTTGGTCAGCACTGTGCCTCTGCCACTCCATGGGACCCCTGTAGGACCCTCACAGGCTGCACCCAGACCCAGAACCTGACTCTCTCTCCCTTCCCACACCAAGGCCCTGTTTCTGCAGAGACCTGCCCTCTCTTGCATTCTGGGCTAATCTGATCTCAGGTAAAATGCACCAAAGCTTTAGTAGGCTGTTCCTCACAGGTTTCATGCTTCTAAGTAGATGGGAATTTGGAGAAGATAATGTAGTTTGGTGGGCTTCCCAGGTGGCTCAGTGGGTACAGAATCCACCTGAAATGCAGGAGATGCAGGAGAAGTGGCTCTAATCCCTGGGTTAGGAAGATCCCCTGGGGGAGGAAATGGCAACCCACTTCACTCCTCTTGCCTGGAGAATCCCAAGGACAGAGGAGCCTGGTGGGCTAAGGTCCATAAGATCACAAAGAGTTGGACACTGTTGAAGCAACTTAGCAGGCACACATGTAATTTTTAGCCTAAAGTCCAATGTAAAGTTACATTAGGCTTGCACAGGCTTTTGGTGTTCTCTTAAAACAACAATTTCTAGGTGTCTCCTGCATTGGCAGGCAGGTTCTTTACCACTAGCACCACCTGGGAAGCCCATAACCACTTCTACTTTGCTGCCTTATCAGTGGGTAGTGTTTTTACAGTGGAACCTGTTGATGCTGGGTTGTGATGGGAAAGTTTTGGTGGGGGGGTGGGGGGGATGGGATTGGAGGGAAGATATTTCATGTGGCAACACAGGAAGTCTCAGAATGTTGGTGACCTCAGAGCCCCTGAGGACTCTAGTGAGGTAAATTCATCTTGGAGGTTGTTCTTTCCCGCCTAAAAGCCAAGGCTGACTACAGAGCCCCTCCCACACCCAGAACACAATTAGACAGAAAGCAGATTGCCAGGACCAGAAAATGGAACAGTGCAGGGAGAAAGAAAGTGCTGGATAGCACTCTCAAACACAGTACCTAACTTTTATATGAAATATTTAACAATGTCCCTTTTCTAGAAATTCTTGGATAATATAACCTACCTACCCAAATAATTTTTAAAATCAATGTAATGTCCTACCTATAATATGAAAAAAAATTAAAAAGAAAGTAATAACATAACAAAATTAAATATATTTAAATATGTGAATACTAACACACAACTACACTAGAGAACATAGCGAAGAGCCAGATACTTGCAGCTTTATCTAAAATCATTATATGAATGCAGGAGCTACAAATACAGATGGATATAGTTGTGGTTAAGGTGGTAATTGTTGCCAGAAACATGTGTTTCCAAAATTGTGAAGAACTTTTGGTAAAAGCAAAATGCCAATTCCTTTGATTCACCCAGTTTCAGTTACACTGTAGGCTCAGATCATTATCTGTAGGATTTTCAACGATACAAACATCTAGCATAATTTTCCAAGTCATTCGTTCATTCATTCAAAAACAGCTACTGTCATGGAGGATTACTTTCCTCCTTTCAGGAAGTATAGCATCCCTAGTCAGCTGTACTTTCCAGTCACTTTGGCAAACTGTGGCAAAAATGCCCCTATAAATTTCCAAACTATTCACAATGAGAAACTGGGAATACCCTCTTCAATTACCCTCATTGAGAACCAATGTCTGGGAATACCCCCAGGAAAAGATGTGCAGGATGATCACATGCCTGAAACTCTGTGCATAGCATGAATATTTCAGTAGCATAATAGAAAGTCAGTGTTAAACACTGAACAGCAATATGGACATAGGTTACTGACATGTTTCCCAAGATGTTAAAAATATGCTTGCCCTCAGAGTAAACTATAAAATCAACACAGTAGGAATTAATTGGGAATTTGCTAAATCACCTTAAAGAGTTAGGAATGCCCACAACTGGAAATATAATGCTAATCTAACTAATGGTGGTAATAGATCCAAAGGAAAACTTAAGGTAAATTTGATTAAAATCAGTTGGCCAAAGATAAATTTGAAAAAGTTAAGTCCTTAAATGACTGATTTAACAAAAGGCAGTGTGTTGAAAATTAATTTCCTGAATGATTAATTCACCTAAAACTGCCAAGTCCGTTACCTTAAGCCAGGTCTCAAACAGTTAATGGTAGTGATCTCACTACAAACTGGTTTGCTATAGTTGTGTCACTGAGGCCAGTCAGCCCTACTGTATTTGTCACTTGGGTCTGTGTAAGAGGATCTTGTGTATTTTAAACTTCATGCGTTGTGCACAAATTCAATGTTGCGGATTTTGTAAATAGTAAGTTTGTTTTCTCTCTGCAAATAGATTTAGCCCACTTCCTTTCCTATTACTTTTAATCACAGCCTGTGAATAAGCTCAAGCAAACAAATATTTTTTGCATGTTTCAGACTTCATACTCCTTTCACTTTAATGTCATATACATGAAAGAATAGTTTGCCCTTTAAACACAGTTTTATACCAATTTGCCCTTCATATTTTTGCTGACTTTATCAGTATTTTGAACAAAGATTTTTGCCTGCTTGTTAATTTTACATATATACAACAAATGTGGAAACTGGAAAAAATACTTGCATGAAATAAGGTCTATGTATATATAAATTTACACGTGTGACCTATAAAATCCAAGTTAGGTCTAAGGCCTCAAAACTAGGGTGATCTCATGCATTAACATATAAAATGTTGTATGTTAAAGAAGTACAGGATCTAAAAAGTGAAAAACATAAAACAGATATTCAACCGAGCCAGCCTGACAAATTCTCAGTGAAAGAGTTGGGGTGAAGCAGTTCCCATGAGCCACACCAAACAAAACTGAAAACAAATCTTCAGAGTATTCAAGCTTCCAGATATGTCGTATCATATGAATATGTGCAACCTAAAAAAAAGTGGTACAAATGAACTTATTTACAAAACAGATGTACAAAACATATGTAGAAAATAAACATGATTACTGGGGCAGAAGGTTGGGGGAGAAGGGATAAATTGGGAGACTGATATTGATGTATACACACTACTATATATAAAATAAATAACTAACAAGCACCTACAGTATGGCACAGAGAAATCTACTCAATCCTCTATAATGACCCATATGGGGAAAGAAGCTAAAAAAGAGTGGATATATGCTTATGTACAACTGATTCACTTTGCTGTATACCTGAAACTAACACAACATTGTAAATCAACTCTGCTCCAATAAAAAATTTATTTTTAAAGAGTGTGGAAGCAGTATCACACAAGAAATCTGTTATAAGCTCTGTCAGTAGTTAGTAAAAGCAGGGTTTTGATGAAACAAAGATCTGGTCAATTGGTCATTTGACATGTTGATGACCTAGAACATTTCTTTTAAGCAAACAGAAATACTGCCTTTTGGAAACTTGGCTTGCTTGCCCCAAAATCTGATGTGCTAGGCCGAAGGGAGTTGGAAATAAGAGTTACAGAAGCTAGTGTGAGGAGGCCCCACTAGTGACCATGTCCCATTCTCCATTCTGGCCTGCACATGCATTCCCCAGCAGAGACAGACACCTCAGGCTAGCTCAACCTGTTGCCAGGAACAGCTGAATCACAAAACCAATTCCTCCTGATTCCACACTCACCTGGAAGGCTTCTGATCATAAATGAGCATCCCCAATAGTTCTCCTTCAGAGAGAGAGTTTGTAGGCCAAGGGTTAGAAACACCTAGTCACCTTGGTGGATATAAATCTAAATGTACATTAGTAAATGGGCATCTTTGTTTTTTACATCTGTATTTTATGAGCTCTATAAATGGTGGTAATGCCACGGAGTCTGGTCACCCCCAGGACTCTAGCAAGATTAATTTTTCACAATGTCTGTGAGTAATGACCAGGTCTATTCTGAATTCATCCAGTTGGCTCTGCAGATTTATTGTTTCTATAATCTTTAAAATATAGCTGAGGAAGACTCTACATTTTAAGTTCAGTTCATTTCAGCCGCTCAGTTGTGTTCGACTCTTTGCAACCCTATGGACTGCAGCACTCCAGGCTTCCCTGTCTACCACGAACTCCCAAAGCTTGCTCAAACTCATGTCCATCAAGTCAATGATGCCATCCAACCATCCTATCCTCTGTCATCCCCTTCTCCTCCTGCCTTCAATCTTTCCCAGCATCAGAGTCTTTTCCAATGTGTCTGTTCTTTGCATTAGGTGGTCAAAGTATTGGAGTTTCAGCTTCAGCATCAGTCCTTTCAATTCAGGACTGATTTCTTTAGGATTAACTGGTTTGATCTCCTTGCAGTCCAAGCGACCCTCAAGAGTCTTTTCCAACACCATAGTTCAAAAGCATCAGTTCTTCAGTGCTCAGCTTTCCTTATAGTCCAACTCTCATATCCATACATGACTATTGGAAAAACCATAGCTTTGACTAGACAGACCTTTGTTGGCAAAGTAATGTCTCTGCTTTTCAATATGCTGTGTAGGTTGGTCATAGCTTTTCTTCCAAGGAACAATCCTTTAATTTCATGGCTGCAGTCACCATCTGCAGTGAGTTTGGAGCCCAAAAAAATAGTCTCTCACCGTTTCCATTGTTTCCCCATCTATTTTCCATGAAGTGATGGGACCAGATGCCATGATCTCAGTTTTCTGAATGTTGAGCTTTAAGCCAACTTTTTCACTCTCCTCTTTCACTTTCATCAAGAGGCTCTTTAGTTCCTCTTCTCTTTCTGCCATAAGGGTGGTGTCATCTGCATATGTGAGGTTATTGATATTTCTCCCAGCAATCTTGATTCCACCTTGTGCTTCATCTAGCCCGGCATTTTGCATAATGTACTCTGCATATAAGTTAAATAAGCAGGGTGACAATATACAGCCTTGATATACTCTTTTCCTGATATGGAGCCAGTCTGTTTGTTCCATGTCCAGTTCTAACTGTTGTTTCTTGACCTGCATTTTAAGACTGCATAACATTTTAAGATACTACACGACATTTTAAGAGTAAGCTCAAAATCATTGTAGACAGAATAAAATATTTTTATTATGTGTTTTATATAAAATCCCTGAAGTGATAGCCTGTGTTTCCAAAGTTTCATCAGTTTGGAGTCTGAGACAGGGTCACATTAACAGAAGTAAATGGTGTTTCTCTGGATCTAGCTTCAACCTACTACTGTAGGCCTCATATCTTTCCATGCTTCACCCCACACCTCCCACAGCCTCACCAGTTATTTAGGGGGTCCTTGTGTGCTGATGAAAAGGCCCTCTGGGCTATCTCTTCGCTTGTTTCCTCTGCTCCACTCTCATTGATCATTTCTGCTGCCCTGGTACTTCCCTGTGATGCCCAAGGCCAGGGCTGGCACCAAGTGCAGCCTTATGCTGCTGGGCCTCTTCCCTCTGCTTCTCCAGCTGGAGCCATTATTGTGGCAATACGCCAGGTCCTCCAGGGGCCAAAGCTGCACTTGACTTGCTGCTGTCCTCACCTGGACATCTCCTGCACTAAAGGGTGGGTAATGGGTCTCTTTCTCTCTTTCCTTCTGTGTCACAGTGGACACAGGACCCTGCCATGCTGCCTCGCGTTTCCAAATAGTTGTCCCAACAGTCCACAGAGATTCAGACAAGGCTCTTCCTAGGCCCACCTAGAAGAGGGAGTACCACTGCCATGTGAGCTGGAATGTAAACAAACCCAGGTGTGGCAGAGAATCAGGAAGTGATGCAGAACCACCCAACCAAAGAAGGTGGGGGCCGTTGGCGACGGGGTAGAGGTGGGACCTGTCCTGTCCAATCTGGAGGGAGATAAAAAGAATTACCATCAAAACCACACTGAAGAACTTTCATAGTCTTTTTTTTTTCTTGGCTGCACTGAGCAGCTTGCCAGATCTTAGTTCCCAGACCAGAGACTGAACCCAGACCATGGCAGTGAAGGCACCAGGTTCCTAACCACTGGACTGCCAAGGAATTTCTTACAATAATTTTTTAAAGATAGCATTTTAAGCCATCATTGCAATAAAAGAAGCCATTCATTTGTTTAGTTTGATGCTCACAGTCATGAATGCAAACTGTCATCAGAGTCCCAGTAATGTGGGTACAGTGGATCTCCATAAATCACTTTGCTATCTCAGTAAAGTCACAGGGAGACAAAATGCTTCAGGTGGTGTAGAAAGACAGCAGATCTAACTGAATGCACCTAACAGTTGCATCCATTCCATCTAGGTCAGGTAAATAGCTTCCCACACTCCTGTCCCTTTCCCACCTTCAGAATGGGACCTCAGTGGAATTAGTCCTGCCAAGGACTGCCCAGGATCAAGGCCTTTTTTTTCCTTTAGGGGAAAAATACAACTTTATTTTAACTATAGGAATTAAACTTCTTCACAGAGTAAGGACACCATGGGATTCTTTCTCTTTTGTTTCATTTAATAAATACAAATGAATAAAAATACCTTATTTTGCAAAGGGATCGCCTCTCTTCCTTCTCCAGATTTCCTGCAAGCCCCATGGCCAACAGCTCTCGTGGCCACAGGCCCGCACTCCACTGGCGCCCACCCAGCACATCCACCCTGCAGCCATGCTCTCCTCTCTCTGGAGAGGGTTAGGCTCACCCACCTGCCTGCAAATGCTCTGTATGTACAACACCTCCCCTTTCTCCATCCGCTTCCAGGCACAAAGTCCTCACACTGAATTTCAACTTTTAAATGATTCCATTCTGAGAAGGAAAGAATCTGGTCTCCACAGAAGACCTTCAGCCAGTACCACTTAACACCAAGAAATCAGTGACATTTCAGTAAAACGGACTCCTATCCACAGGTACTTTATGAAAGGGAAAGGACAACATATAGTAAAATATATCGTATGTCTTGTAGACCACCTCTGATTTCAAAAATAGAAACTCCTATTTACATTTAACCTGTTTGATTCTGCATGCAACAGATTTGTTATTGCTTGAAACAGAGCCTTGGACTGGGGCTGAGCTGCCTACGCAGGAGGGATCCAGACCACCTTACAGTCACGAACCACAGCTGAGTGCACACCCCACGCAGTGACCCCAAGTTCCATGCTTCCATGGGTGATAATCAGATCCAGGATGATGCACGGTCTGTGCTCTGTGCTCTTCCCTTCCCAAGCTGCAAGGAACAGTTTTGTCCCAACATGTTCCTGCTGCAGCCACCATGTACAAAAGCTTAGAATTCCCAGCCTTTAGACTGGAAAAGAAAAACTGTACTACACTCAGAAGACATTTTGACTACAGTCTCGGGCTCCAGTATTCCTACTCCGTAAATGCACTAGTAACTGAGACATGAGTGCAAACTGTGATAAACACCAGCATGGAAAATGTCAGTCTTCACAGCCAGCAGGAAACTTCTTTTCTATGTACCCCTTTCTTCATTAATCCACATTTTAAAAAAGTATTTCCTGAAAGTATTCTGATGTGATTATTTATGCATGCTCATTTGCTTCAGTCATGTCCAACTCCTTGCAACCCCATAGACTGTAATCTTCCAGGCTCCTCTGTCTATGGGATTTCCCAGGCAAGAATACTGGAGTGGGTTGCATTTCCTCCTTTCCTCCTCCAGGGGATCTTCCCAACCCAGGGATCGAACCTGCATCTCTTGCAGCTCCTGCATTGGCAGGTGGATTCTTTACACTTGCGACACCTGGTGACCGTAATTATTTGTAACATACAACAAAGGAAAAATGTGACTAGATTGCAAGAAAAAAAATCTTGTAAAAAAAAAAGTACTGAAACAAAGTCGTGTGCTCCTCATGGGAGACAAGGGAAACAGGAGAAGCCCCCAGGTACGTTGGATACCCTCTGCCTGGGCGACAAGGCCCCACGTCTTCAGAAGGAGCGTCACTGGTTTAGTGGCGGTGGCAGGCCAATGCGAACCCCTCACTGCTCTGGGAGGAACGGAGGCCACTAAGTGCTGGGTCCTCAGGCACACCAGCTGGAGAGGTAGTAGTGACAGGTCTTATTATCTGCCTGAGCCACCTGGGCAAGATGCCCCCAACTGTGCCCAGCTGCCACCATTCTACAGAAACCATTGCTTCAGAAAAGAAGCCTGTTTGGAGTGGAAAGGGTACAAAAAAAGCGATGCTGTGGTTCTGCCAGCTTGCCGTATTTTGACAGCAGCACAGTGTCACTGTTACCAAGTGTTCCAGAGGCGAGACCCCAGAAACCAGGTGGTGGTGTGTCTGCACGCATGTGCGCACATGGTTGTGTGCGGGGACAAGGCTCAGAGCCCCAGTGACTTCTGCAGGATCTGCTTAGTGATCTTGTGAAACTGCATGTGGGCCTCCCGCCACATTTTGGTCCACTGTGGCCCGCTGTCGTCACTGGGCTCAGTGCAAAGCTCCCATCACGGGGCGCCTCCTCCCAGGGTCACCAGCAACAGGAGTGCAACAGAGTCAGCAGGGCAGACTTGAGGCCCCCAGGTCCCAAGCTCCACCCAGGGTCTGCGCACACGCCCTTGCCCAGGAGGCAGCCGCTCCTCCCACACCTGGCTCAGCCCTTTCAGGGACAGTGTCGGTGCTGGCAGTCCCTGTGGGGGCCACATTCCTGGGGCTGGGCAGGGACACAGGTGGTGCTGGCCGGTCGGGATGTAACCTTCCGGCATTTCCTCATTTCTTCCTGGGCTCAATCAATTACTTTTCAATCATTCCCTCCCTCACCGTGTATCATATACAAGCGTGCACACTGGCACACACATTTTGCTCTTGATCCAGGTGACTTCCAAGGCTGCTGGTCAACCCTGGTGCTGATTTCCTGAAATGGTGGCTCACTCCATGCTTCACCTGGTAAATGTAAAGCATTTTCCCTGGTTCTGCTCTGCTACTTCAGGAGGCAGAGAACCTCTAAGCAACCTGGAATCTCACCTTTCCAACATCATTTCCAGACAAAATTCATGGAGGACATCTGTGTCCTACGGGAAGTCTAAATTCTCATTCTGCAGATACCTCTCATTTATTTCAGCATTCTGTTTTCCCTTTCTTGTGAAATATTTTATTCCATGTATCTTTCTCTCGGTCTCACCTTTCCTTCAAACCAAGTTAAGAGAGGGACTCTGCTATTTATGGTTGACCTTATCCTGCATTTTGTAAGGTATGCTAAAGGATTTTCTTGCCACTCCTGCCACTGGGTTTTAAAATTAATTTTAAAAGGGAGCAAAATTTCTGAGGTTGTCCTTCCTTGAAGGACATTTTTGTATTCTCTCTGCAGAATGTGCACTGGGGATTGATTGGTCTATAGAAAAAAATTCTTTTGGGGACTTTGTTTTATTTTCTGGGTTACTTGGGGGTTGGGTGACCTGGTAACACAACTAAGCAAAGGAAGTCTTCTCTCTCTGAGCTCAGTTTACCACATAATCAGTGTGAACAGTGGGTATTCTGAAATGCTGACAACCACGTCTACAAAAATACCCTTCTGCCTCAGGCCAGGCCCGTTCACCTGATGGCCCCTCTTCTTCAGCATCTAGCATCTTGCTCTCGGCTGCAGAACTTGGTCCCTCAGGGGTTAAAAAGAACACACAGGAGGAGTGTGCCTTTCAGAGTGTTCCTTTCACTGCTGTCTAAAACTGAACCTCGCCCTTGAGAAGAAGGCGAAAGGAAGGGGAATACTAGGGATGTGTGAAAACACCTTCCAGTTTGGTCCCCACGTTTCGTCCACCTCTCCGGAGGCGAGTCTGGAGTCAGGTGGCAAAAGACGCAGAGGAGAGGAGACAGGTATGGAAACACCTGCTGCGGGAGGAACACTCCTCTAGAGCTCTGCTCCACAGAGAGCAGATACTAAACTCCCTGAGAGAGGAGGAAGTGGGAACGGAGAGTGCTGATTTTCCAGATTTCTGCTGGGGCCTTTCTAGGCTGCTGGGGCCTTTCTAGGCTGAAACCAAAACATAGGATATAAGACATAGACGCTCTGGGCTCATTCTAAAGAGGTAGCAGGACTGTTTACTCATGGAAATCTGACAGGGTTAACGGTGAATCATGTTGATGCTGGTTTGAGGTGGAAGTGGTTTTGTGCCAGCTCTTGCTCTGTCTGCCTCACATCTGTCTCCCATTGCTATCTTCCTGATTTCACATGTGTCAGTCATGGAGTGGGGGAAGGGTGGGGAAGCAGTTGTTTCCAATCACTACCAACTATAAGCACACAAAACGTAATGCAGACCACTTCAGCCACGGAGCACTGCTTTTATCTGACTATATTGTTGGGTAGAACATATATATAGGGCCACTCCAGGATGGGAGCCAAGACACACATCGTTCAAAGTAACCCCCAGAAAGCCACCACTAGAAATATATGTGAGTATCAATTATATTCTTTTTTCTGTTTTTTTTTTTTAGTTGAAGTATAGTTGGTTTGGGCTTTCCTGGTGGCTCAGATGGTAAAGAATCCACCTACAATGCGGGAGACCTGGGTTGGGAAGATTCCCTGGAGGAGGGCATGGCAATCCACCCAGTATTCTTGCCTAGAAAATCCCCAAGAATAGAGGAGCCCATACAGTCCGTGGGGTCACAAAAAGTCGGACACAACTGAGTGACTAAGCACAGCACAGCACAGTTGATTTGCAGTGTTGTGTTAGTTTCTGGTGTACAGCAAAGTGATTTTGTATTATTTATATTTATACATATGTACATATTCTTTTCCATTATAAGATATTGAATATAGTTTCCTGTGCTATACAGTTTACCTATTTTATATATAGTAGTTTGTATCTGCTAATCTCAAACTCCTGGTTCTTTCCCCCTTGAGTGTCTTTTTAAAAACAAATGAACTAAAAAACAAACAAACAAAAAAAAAACCTTCAATTAGTTGGAATTCAACTAACTAGAAGTCTTAGCATTGCAAGCTATAAAGAAAAGAAAGAAGCAAAAGAATTTTTTAAAGATGAAAATAATAGCTATTTATTGTGTCCCTTCTATGTGCCAGTAAGTTATTTTTCTATAATACATACACCAACCCTGGGGAAACTCTAACTGTTAAAGAGGTAAGTAACCTAGTCAAGATCAAACCACCATTTGCAATGGCAGAATCAAAATTCAATCCCAGGTTTTATGCTCTTATCTGCTATGCTGTATTTATCTCAGTTTTGTTATTTTTTTTTTTAAGTCCTAAGTCATGTTGTGGAGAAGGCAATGGCACCCCACTCCAGTACTCTTGCCTGGAAAATCCCATGGATGGCGGAGCCTGGTGGGCTACCATCTATGGGGTCGCACAGAGTCGGACACGACTGAAGTGACTTAGCAAGTCATGTTGTAGGTAAGAATTTTACACTTGCTTGGGTAATCATTAGTGCTGTTCACCAAATATTTTCAGATTTCCACCTTTGAGACACAGAAAAGAAAAACACTTGGTAGCTCAGACAGTAAAGAATTTGCCTGCAGTTCTGGAGACCCAGGTTCAAGCCCTGGGTCGGGAAGATCCTCTGGAGAAGGAAATGGCAACCCACTCCAGTATTCTTGCCTGGAGAATTCCATGAACAGAGGAGCCTGGCAAGCTACAGTCCATGGGGTCACAAAGAGTCGGACACAACTGAGTTACTTCAATTTCTTTTCTTTCCTGGCACCTCGTGTTTGGGTGGGGCCCTGTGACTGATTAGGCCATTGACTTGTGACAGGAAGAAATAGAAGTGATGTGTGTCACCTGTGGATGAAGGCACTTAATCATTGATGGGAGACCTCCCAGAGCTCTCTTCCCTTCCATGAATGGCCACGTTCCAGCTCCAACAGCACAGGTCCTGAAGTGAAGACCTAGCTGCCCCAAAGTCAATGTGTTGTGTGTGCCTGAAATTTGGAGGTCATTTGATGCTGCAACATAATCTAGCCTACCCTGACTGATACAGTCACAACCTAGGGAGTACAAAGATGTATCTTTATTTCCCTTTAACTGAACTTAGTAAGTCCTCACTTCTACCAATGTAAAAAAAATAATCAAGTCTTGTTCATTCAATCCATTTTTCAATGTAATGCTCAGCTATGTTTCAAGGAAGAACCACTTGGTCAGCTCTGGCTTCTGTCCATTGTCTTCCTTTCCCAATGGGGACTGGAGGGAGTAAATCTAAGTTTTGAATAATAGAGAGAGTAAGAAGTATAGTTACAGGTCCCACAGCAAGAGGTACAGGATGAGACCTTTGCCCTAAGGCTGTCTTCTTATCTGCGGGCCATTACAGCTATGTAACCTTCCTCTCGACCTTTGTGGTAGATGTCAAGCACTGTCATGACTGCTGAATGCTAGATAGACCACTTTGCCCCCTCCTCATCCCAACCAATGGAGAAGGCAATGGCAACCCACTCCAGTACTCTTGCCTGGAAAATCCCATGGGTGGAGGAGCCCGGTAGGCCGCAGTCCATGGGGTCGCAAAGAGTCAGACGCAACTGAGCGACTTCACTTTCACTTTTCACTTTCATGCATTGGAGAAGGAAATAGCAACCCACTCCAGTGTTCTTTCCTGGAGAATCCCAGGGACAGGGGAGCCTGGTGGGCTGCCATCTATGGGGGCACACAGAGTCAGACACGACTGAAGTGACTTAGCAGCAGCAGCATCCCAACCAAAGACCTCTGGGGTCTACTAACCCTCTTATAATATTTCTTGTCCCTCTACACAAATCTTTGGTCCTCAAGACCTTGAAGATGCTGTGAAGTAGTCCCCAAGTAATTCATTCATTTACAGGGACCACTGCTGGCACCATGCCTCATGCAGGGGTGGGGAGGTTGTTTCATAAGAGTCAGGCCATCCCCCTAGGCTACATCTTCCTGAGCAAGTTACAAGTGCCTACGTCTCTCAGGCCCTATCCCCCTCAACTCTCTGAGGTTTCCATCAGTCTTGCTCTACACCCAGCTTCTGAGATTAAACCCAAGGAGAGGGAAGTGGGGTTAGTGGTCAGAGCTCTGAACCTTCTCACAAGGAAGCTCATCAACATTGCCCTCTCTTGCTCTCCTCTCCCAATTCTCTTGTCCCTCTTCCTTTGGGATGGAAAACTATCCCTTCCGTCAGTGCTATTCAGAGTGCTGATTTGCAATAAGAAAGGACATTGTGCCAGCTCATAAATCCACATGTTGCTTCCTTCGTCAAGACAGTCTGGCTACCAAAAGCAAAAGTGCCAACTGAACTAAACAGTGTTCATTGTAATAAAGTTGATTTACATTCTGTTATGAGCTCCTTATCTCAGTAATAAACGGTTCTCAGGAGGCAGTCTATTTTGCTGTGCATTCCTCCCTATTCTGTGATTTGTGGATAAATGTTATGCCCAGTTTCCTTCCGGAGTTGGCTTTTGATGTTCAAAGCCAGCTTTTGGAATTTAAAAAACTTTCCACTCTCTGGAACCTAGTCTTTCAAGATTATTATTTCAGCTATGCGTTTAAAACAACCCCATTCAACCATCCAATTGATGTCTTTGTTCCATTCTGTATCTGCCCTCATCCTGAGAATAGCTTTTTAAAAATCATTGCTGAGAGACTGCTGGGAAAAAGCTAATTTTTCTAACTTGGGCTGTTGAACTTTTTAACTGTATTTCCTCTCTTCCCCATGAGTTTTAAAGTAAATACTCTATAAATGAGAAATCATTCTCTGAGTATTCAGATTAATCAAAATTTGCCTAGCATTTTTAACTGTTAGTCATTTTTAAAAATTTTCATTGAACTATAGTTGATTAACAATGTTTTGTTAGTTTCAGGTATACAGCAAAGTGATTCCATTATACACACACATATATATGTATTTTTTTTTCAGATTCTTTTCCATTGCAGGTTATTACAATATACTGAGTACAGTTCCCAGTACTATGAAGTAGGTCCTTTTGGGTTATCTATTTTATGTTTAGTAGTGTATATATTTTGGTCCCAAATTCCTAGTTTATCCTTCCCCCCACCCTCCTTTAGACTGTTAGTCATTTTGAATCTGTTATCTTCTAACAACATAGCCAGAAAGTTGTCTGGCTTATATGATGTGTAATGTGTAATTATTACATGATGTATAATGTGTAAATGTGTAATGATATGAGTAAGTGCTTCTGATGACACGAACAGAAAAAAAGAGGATTACAATATTGAGTTTCAGTGTGAGAATAACTTCAAAAATAGACCCCCAAAGACTAGCTAAAACCAATAGAAATATATATGTCTATTCATATTTGTAATTTATATACTGTTCTTTAATAGAGAAAATAATTTTGTTTTATTTTTAAGAGATTCAATTTCCCAATTGACTTATAACTTGAATAATATTTACTCATAGTTTTATGTTTTGCCTTACACTGTTCTTTAGATGGTTTATCTCCTCAGCTTCTTTTACAAGTATCTTTTCTGCAATATTTGAATAACCTTTGAAGGTCATTAAGTTCTTCAATTGTGGTACATTATCATCATCAACCCATTTAAGATCCATTGAAGACCTGTCTCCTTATACCTGAGTGTCATTCCAACCCAGCTCCCAGATACCCATATTTGCCACATGTCTAGGAATATATGTGTATACCCATATGCTGCATATACAATGCTGATCTCTGTGTAAATGTGCTTCCACTGCAATTCTGTGCTATGCAGTCTCTTAATTTGCGCATCCAATACAGTGTTTTGAAGATTTATCCCATTATTAAACACATCTTTAAAAAATACATATTTTATTGAGATATAGTTGATTTACAATGTTGTGTTAATTCTGCTATAAGCAAAGTGATTCAGTTATACATGTATACATCCTTTTTCATATTCTTTTTCATTAAGGTCTATCACAGGGTATTGAATATAGCTCCCTGTGCTATACAATAGGATCTTCGATCACCACTATCTAATCCAGAACACCTTCATCACTCCAAAGAAACTCCAGACCTACTGTATAGTACAGGGAACTCAATGCTCTGTAATGGCTTGTGGGGAAAGAATCTAAAAAAGAGTAGGTATATGTATACACATAACTGATTCACTTTGCTGTACACCTGAAACTAACACAATATTGCAAATGAACTATACATCAATAAAATTTTTTAAAAAGGACTTCCTTGGTGGTACAATGGATAAGAATTGCCTTCCAATGCAGGGAGTGACAGTTCCATTCCTGATGGGGAGCTAAGTAAGGTCCCACATGCCTCATGGTTAAAAACTCATGAGGTAACATGGGTTATTGTAACAAATTCAATAAAGCCTTAAAAAAAAAATTGGGCATCTCAGCAAGAGAAAGGGAAAGAGGAGAGAAAAGATTTGGGAGAAAATAGGAAATTTCTGTATTTTTCTACTGTTTCAGAAAACTAGAATTCTTTGCCAACCAGAAATGCTTCTCCCCACTTTTACTGTGCCCACACATCTAGATCTGAACACTTTCATAAGCCCTGAAAACTCAGCACACATATGTGTGGCCAGTGTTGAACAAAGGACAATGAATAAATGAAGGTCACCCCCTTGTTCTTTCCCTCTGCTTTCTGGCTCTCTAACTTGACCGGCTCCCACCTGGGCCATCCTGGTCTTCCTCTGTGCGATTCAAGTGGCTGAGTAGGCAGCAGTGGAGAGGGCTGCAGAAGAGGTCAGCAGTGAAGCTTAATTACAAGTCAACATCATTTCTTTGGGATTGCTGTGGGAAGGAAGTGCAGTTAAGATCAGCGAAAGTGCTCACAGGAGCTTGGAAGACAGGCTATTGGCCAATATAGGATAAGCTTTTATTGCCACTGCTATTAGTAAAACAGATGTTCTCAAAGAATTCCTCCAACCAGTGACAGGACTTGGAAAATTGCTGTCCCTTTATTGGCTGCTGAAGCCAAATAAAAATCAAATTAGAGTTTAATTCACCTCATTATTTTCTTCATGGCAGCTCTCCTTGGCCAGCCTTGAGGCAGAGCCAACTATTTCACCCTCCATGGCATATGTCACCTGCCTGAAGCTCCCAGAGGTCAGCCGCCCCTTTTCCCTCACCCAGAGTCCCATGTGGGTGGTATTTTTTTTAATACATATATCTTATTGAAGTATAGTTGACTTACAATGTTTCAGGTGCACAGCAAGGTGATTCAGTTATACAAATACACATATATTATTTTTGAAATTATTTTCCACATATTTTATTACAAGATATTGACTATAGTTTGCTACAGAATACAGCAAACCTTTGTTGCTTGTTGCATATCTTGTTGCACATTTTTTAATTAAAAATCTAGCATTTTATTCATACTAAGTCAAACAAGTGGAATCAAAATGCCACAATTCTTTTAGTTATGCATATACATATATAAATATGTATAGTATGCATATTATATCTATGGCAAATAGATTGGGAAACAATGGAAACAGTGACAGACTTTATTTTCTTCAGCTCCAAAATCACTGCTGATGGTAACTGCAACCATGAAATTAAAAGACACTTGCTCCTTGGAAGAAAAGCTTTGACAAACCCAGTGTATTAAAAAGCAGAGACATTACTTTACTGAAAAGGTCCGTACATTCAATGCTATGGTTTTTCCAGTAGTCATGTATGGATGTGAGGGTTGGACCATAAAGAAGGCTGAGCATTGAAGAATTAATGCTTTTGAAATGTGGTGTTGGAGAAGACTCTTGAGAGTCCCTTGGACTGAAAGGAGATCAAACCAGTAAATCCTAAAGGAAATCAACCCTGAATATTCATTGGAAGGACTGATGCTGAAGCTGAAGCTCCAATACTTTTGCCACCTGATGCAAAGAGCTGACTCACTGGAAAAGACCCTGGTGTTAGTAAAGATTGAAGGCAGGAGGAGAAGGGGACAACAGAGGACAAGATTGTTGAATGGCATCACTGACTCAGTGGACATGAGTTTGAGCAAGCTCTGGGAGACAGTGAAGGACAGGGAGGCCTGACGCCCTGCAGTCCATGGGGTCACAGTCAGACACAACTGAGCAACTGAACAGCAGCAATACAAAAGCTTTTCTATTACACTTGATAAAAGCTTGAGAAAGAACATCAAAGAAAAGAAGAGATGGAGAAATTGGAGAACATAAACTAAAATGAAATGGGAGCACTGAATATGAAATAGAAAAAGTGAAGCAAACTAGATAAAAGTAAAGGATCATCATACAGTGGCTGCTCATCAGAAACATATCTGGAGCTCTGGAGCAAAAAAGCGATACTGAATATTTATATTTTTCCAAAACTTTCAAGATAATTCTGATATGCATCTGGATTTAAAAAGTGATTACAGGTTTTTCTATTAGATCCTAATTTTGGTGATATAGAGTTATATTATTTTTCTGTTGACCAATCATGATACAATGGTATCAAGTTGAGTAGTAGTTACATAATCACAATAATAAAAAATGTTTATCAGTTTTCACAATCAATAGCCAAACAAAAAATAACACACAATTACAATTGCAAGCCATAATAGGAACATGATTAACTTAACAATATAAAATAATTACATACGGTTTGGGGGTCAAGCAGAGTGATGTGGTAAGTGGAAGTGCATACACGCACATGTTTTCATCCACCCAGCCATTCATTCTATGTCTTTTGGTTGGTGCAGTTAAACCATTTATATTTAAGGTAATTATCAATATGTATGATCATATTACCATTTTCTAAATTGTTTTGAGTTTATTTTCTATAGGTAGGGCTTTTCCTTCTCTTGTGTTTCCTGCCTAGAGAAGTTCCTTTAGCATTTGTTGTAAAGCTGGTTTGGTGGTGCTGAATTGACTTTTGCTTGTCTGGAAAGCTTTTGATTTCTCCATCAAATCTGAAGGCAAGTCTTGCTGGGTAGAGTATTCTTGGTTGTAGTTTCTTCCCTTCCATCACTTTAAATATGTCATGCCATTCCCTTCTGACGGTAGAGTTTCTGTTGAGAAATCAGCTGATAGCCTGATGGCCATTCTCTTATATGTTATTTGTCTCTTTATCCTTCTTGCTTTTAATATTTTATCTCTGTCTTTCATTTTTGTCAGTTTGATTGCTATGTCTCGGTATGTTCCTCCCTTGGTTTAGCCTGCCTGGGACTCTGTGATTCCTGAACTTGGTTGACTATTTCCTCTCCCATGTTCTGTAAGTTTTCAGCTATTATCTTTTCAAATATTTTCTTAGGTCCTTTCTTTCTGTCCTCTCTTCCTGGTACTGTTACAATGTGAATGTTGGTGCATTTAGTATTGTCCCAGAAATCTCTCAGGGTGTCTTCATTTCTTCTCATTTTTTCCCCAATTTTCTGTTCTGCGGCAGTGATTTCCACCATTCTGTCCTCCAGGTCATTTATCTGTTCTTCTGCCTCGGTTATTCTGCTTTGGATTCCTTCTAGTGTATTATTTCTAGTGTATTATTGCTTTCTATTTATTCTTTAGTTCTTGCAGGTCTTCGGTAAACATTTTTTGCATCTTCTCAATCTTTGCTTCCATTCTTTTCCTGAGATCTTGGATCATCTTTACTATCATTATTCTGAATTCTTTTTCTGAAATGTTGCCAATCTCCACTTCCTATACTTGTTTTTCTGGGGTTTTACCTTGTCCCTTCATCAGGGACATAATTTTCTGCTTTTTCATTGCGATTAGCTTTCTGTAATATGGTTTTTGTTATAGTTGCTGTGGGATTGTGGTTCTTCTTGCTTCTTCTGTCTGACCTCTGATGGATGTGGCTAAGAGGTTTTTAAGCTTCCTGATGGGAGGGACTGGTGGTGGGAAAAACTGGGTCTTGCTCTGGTGGGGAGGGTCTTGCTCTGGTGGGAGGGCCTTGCTCAGTAAAGCTTCAATCCAATTATCCACTGATGGATGGGGTTGTACTCCCTCCCTGGTAGTTGTTCGGCCTGAGGTGACCAAGTCCTGGGGTCTATGGGCTCTATGGTAGGGTTAATGGTGAACTCCAAGAGGGTTTACACCAAGGGGGACCTTCCAGTGCCCCCATACTTGTGGTGAGCCCCTGCCAACTCACCTCCACAGAAGGCCCTCCAACACTAGAAGGCATTTTTGGTTCAGTCGCCTATAGGGTCACTGCTCCTCTTCTCTGGGTCTTGGTGCACACAAAATTTTGTTTGTGCCCTCCAAGACCAGCATCTTAGTTTCCCCCAGTACTCTGGAAGTCCTATAATCAAATCCTGCTGGCCCTGAGGCCAGATTCCCTGGGGATTCCCAGTCCCTTTGTTGCATCCCCAGGCTGGGGAGCCTGATGTGGGTTCAGAACCTTCACCACAGTGGGCAAACCTCTTTGGTATTGTTCTCCAGTTTGTGGTCACCCACCCAGGGGCTACGGGATTTGATTTTATTGTGATTGTGCCCCTCCTACTGTCTCGCTGTGTATTTTGTCTTTGGATGTGGGTTTGTTGTTGTTGTTGTTGTTTTTAGTGGCTTCCAGCTCCTCCTGTTGATGGTTGTTCAACAGCTAGGTGCTATTTTGGTGCTCTTGGAGGAGGAAATGAGCACAGGCCCTTCTACTCCACCATCTGGAATCAGAAGTCCTGTGGGTGGTATTTGCAGCTGGGGAAAGGACCACAGCTCAGGCTAAGATGGAAGAATATCAGAAACGGCTAGGTGATACCAGAGGTCCCCTCCTTCCTCTTCTGTCTGAGGTCTTTATGGCAACTATGGGAAACTGCAAAGAATTCCAGCTATATAATCTAGGCCACACATTTCCCCAGGCTCCCAAGGGGTTCTGGACTACAATGAGGCCTATAACTACACATACCATGTTTCTTCTTATACTTTTTATACCTAAGATTTGTTACTCAGTCGCTAAGCTGTGTCCAATTCTTTGGGACCCCATGGAATGTATCCCACCAGGCTCCTCTGTCCATTTGGTTTTCCAGGAAAGAATACTAGAGTGGGTTGCCATTTCTTTCTCCAGGGGATCTTCCTGACCCAGAGGTCGAATCCATGTCTTCTGCTTTAGTAGACAGATTCTTTACCACTGAGCCACCACGGAAGCCCACCTGGGATAACAGGGGCTCTGTTAATAGCTCACACATTTATTGAATAAATTTTCTTATTCAACTAATATATGAATGAGTGAATGAACAAATGAAGTCATTTTCTAGCTGTTTTCTTTTTTAATTTAATTTTGTACCTTTGGCTGCACTGCATCTTTGTGGCTGTGTGGGGTTTCTCTAGTTGTGGTGAGTGGGGGCTATGCTCTAGTTCTGGTGCATGGGCTTCTCATTACCAGAACTTCTCTTGTTGTGGAGCCTGGCTCTAGGGCAGGAGAGCTTCAGTGGTTGTGATGCACAGGCTGAGTTGCCCTGCAGCATGTGGGATCTTCCCAGTGTAGGGATCCAACCCATGTCTCCTGTGGATTCTTAACTGCTGGACCACCAGGGGAGTCTGTTTATCTAAGACTCTCAGGGCACCATTCTGACTCTGGCAGATGATTCTGGCATGTACTGGGAATTAACAACTCACCACAGACTACGTACATTCATCATTGGGTTTTGCCATCTGAAGTGCATCAAACACTCTATGAGAGAAAACCAGTGACCTCTTCATCTCAATCAGACAAAACACAAAGATAAGGAGAAGCTTATAATATAGCCAGGATGTAAATGAACGCAAGCCCAAAGAATAGTCTTCAAAGTTGAGAAGAGCCTCAAGAAAAGCTGCTGCAGTGGCTGCAATATGAATGGTAAAGCCCAGGCAGGGCTCCAAATTCTACTCAGAAATTAGCCCCTTCATTCGCTTAGCTGTTCATGTACCATTCCTGTACTTGAAAAGTGGCCTGGACCATGCAGAGATGAATGAAGTTAGAAGTTTGCCTGCTAATCGTGGAGGCCATGTGGAAATGAATTTTTCACCCTACAATGTGGTGAGAACAACAGCAGAGACATAAAGTGCAGATGATACAAAGGTGGTGGTAGAGAGATGGGAATGGCATGACTCAGTGTGGGTTTTTATTTTTGAAGTATCATTGCTTTATAATGCACTAATTTCTATTACACAGCAAAGTGATTCAGTTATATATATATATACTTTTTCATGTTCTCTTCCATTATGGTTTATTGCAGGATATTGAATACTGTTCCCTGTGCTATCCAGTAGGACCTTGTTGTTTATCCATAATAGTTTCCATCTGCTAATTCCAAACTCCCCCGCCGCCCTCCTGCTTGGCAGTCACAAGTCTTTTCTCTCTATCTGTGAGTCTGTTTTTGTTTCATAGATAGACTCACTTATATCATGTTTTACATTCTATGTATAAGTGATATGACATAATGTTTGTCTTTGACTGACTTGGTATGATAATCTCTAGGTCCACAAAAGTCGCTTCGCTGCACGTGTCACTATTCCATTCTCTTTTAGGGCTGAGTAATAGTCCATTGTGTGCATGTACCACATCTTTATCCGTTCCTCCATTGATGGACAGTTGTTTTCAGGTGGTTTTCATGTCTTGGCTGTTGTAGATAGTGCTACAGTGAACATTAAAGTGCATGTATCTTTTTGAATTCTAATTTTCTCTGGATATACACCCAGGAGTAGGATGGCAGGATTATATGGCTACTCTAGTTTTTTGAGGAACCTCCCTACTGTTTTCCATAGTGGCAGTGGAGACAGGAGAGAGGAGAGGAACTTAGAAATATGAGGATGGAAAAGAGGAAACAAATTAGAGAGACTGTTTCAATCCATCTTCAGTCTCTGTCTAAGGCAGATACTACCTCCACCAGGCATTTCTCATCTTAAGAGTCTTAAACTTCATATTTATGGCAATGTTTATCTTTGTACATATGAATGAGAGTTTTCTTTAAAGGTCAAGAGATTCAGTCATTGCCTATCTTTTGACATAAGGTTAAAGAGAAGAGTATGTGGAAATCATGCTACTGTTAAGAGAGATTTTTTTCACTTTGTTTTAAAAAACATAATGTATATCCTGAAAATTAATACAAGCTGAACAATTTCTATTTCCTCTATCATAGAAGTACAGAGTTAAGCATTCTGATTTTAATTCATGAACTAGGAAGTCTTACCTGGCAGATCCTGGTGAGTTTTCAGCTTGACTGCTGACAGATAGAGAAATGTGTTTTTACAGTCCCTCCCTCTCCATCCCATGTCCTGCTGCCCATATTCCTCAAAGTTGGCAGGAGACACTGACAGAAAGTCTTCACCCCATGGTTTGAGGAGCTGAGGTTTGCTCCACAGGTGGCCCAGAACTGGGGAAGGGCTTTCTCAGCAATGTGCCCTGGTCACATGGCCACTACATGTGGCCTGAGTGTCACTCACCGAGGCAGAGTGAGTGAGTGACTTTGTACACTTCTCCCCCACCGTAAAAATGAAAAAAAAAAAAAAAAAAAGATTTTCTGGATAAGATTGGGCATACTCCATGAAGTATGCTAGATAAGACAGTCAAGAGGGAGAAAATCAGGGATGGAAAGGAAGGAGGAAAAGTTGGAGGAAAGATTAGAGAAAGGGGAAGAGGAAAAGGCTGAAGAAATTGGTAAAGCAAAGAGTTTTTAAAAAAGGGATAACTATAGTACTGACTTTTAAGGTTGTGAGAATTAAAAATATTACCCCAACCTAGCTTTCTAGTTGCATCTCCTTTCTTTCATTTATTTATTTTTATTTATTTATTTATTTATCTATTTTGGCTGCACCTTGAGGCAGGCAGGATCTTAGTTCCCAGACCAGGGATTGGACCTGTGCCCGCTGCAGTGAAAGCATGGAGTCTTAACCACTTGACCTCCAGCAAGTTCCTGATGTGAGAAGTAAAGACTGTTCCTAAAGGTCTTTTCACTTGCCTCTACCAAAAACTCTCTCCTCAGTGTTCTTAATTTCTCATTTCACTTCAAAGATCACCTCACAGCAAGACTGTTCTTGATGTCCTTATATAAAGTCCCCTCCCTTATCTCACTCTCTAATTGCTTAACCAGCAATTATTACCATCTGCCATATTATGTATTTATTGGTTTGTTTTCCTTTCCTCAAAAGAACTGTAAATTTCCCCAGCACAAGGACTTTTTCTTTTCTTCTTCTTTTTTTTAAATTGCTATAAATTTTTATCACATCTCAACTTCAAAAACAAAGGAAGCTTAAGCATTTCCAAAACTAATTATTGCAGAGTAAGAGCAATATTTTATGAGAAACAACATTTTTCATAAGATTATTTCACTTAACTAATAGAAACATCTGAAACTCTTTGTTCTACTTTTTTTAAACTCATCTGTGATTAACTCAGCTCTGCCTAGGGCATTTATATAACAAAGATCTTGGAAATTATTGAAGTATATTGCCTGCCTTTTTACTTTTTTCATTAAGATGTAACTGGCATGCAATATTATATTAGTTTCATGTGTACAACAATGATTCAATATTGTATAATTGTGAAATGATCATCACAATAAATCTAGTTCACATCTCTCACCACACATAGTTACAAATTTTTTTTTTACTTGTGATGAAACTTTTACTCTCTTCAGTTCAGTTCAGTTCATTTCAGTTCCGTCGCTCAGTCGTGTCCGACTCCTTGCTGTCTTAGCAACTTTCAAATATTCAGCACAATATTATTAACTATAGTCACCATGCTGTACATTTCCATGACTTAATATTTTATAACTGTAAGTTTGTACCTTTGACCCCCTTCATCTATTTTGCCCACCCCATTACACTCTGCCTTGGGCAACCTCCAGTCTATTCTCTGTAGCTCTGATGAGTTCAGTTTTTTGTTTGTTTGTTTGTTTGTTGTTTGTTAAGATTCCGCATATAAGTGAGATCATACAGTATCTGTCTTTCTCTAACTTATTTCACTTAGCCTAATGCCCTCAAAGCCTACCCATGTTGTTGCAAATGGCATGATTTTGTTCTGTTCACTGGCTGAAAAACATTCTATTGTATATACATTCCATGTCTTCTTGATCCATTCATCCAACCAATGGACACAGGTTTTTTCATATCCTGGCTATTGTAAATAATGCTGCAATAAACATGGAGATGTGTATCTTTTTGAGCTAGTGTTTTCATTTTCTTTGAATAAATATCCAGAAGTAAAATGACTGGATCATATAGTGGTTCTATTTTTCGTTTTTTGAGGCGTGTCCACACTGTTCTCCATAGTGACTGTACCAATTTACATTCCCACCAAAGAGCACAGTTTCCCTTTTCTCCACATCCTTGCAACAGTTGTTATTTTTTGACTTTTTGATAATAGCCATTCTAATGGATGTGAGGTGATATCTCACTGTGGTTTTGATTTGCATTTCCCTGATAATTAGTGATGTTAAGCACCTTTTATGCACCTATTGATCCCATTCAGAACTTCTGACCATTTTTTAAAGTGTTTGATTTTTATGCTTTTGAATTGTCTAAATTTTAAAAATATTTTCAATATCAACCCCTTATCTGATTTTCAAATATTTTCTCCCATTCAGTAGGTTGTCTTTTCGTTTTGTTGAGATTTCCTTTGCTGTGCAGAAGCCTTTAAGTTTGATCTTATCCCAGTTATTTATTTTTGCTTGTGGTATCAGATTCAAAAAAAATCATCTTCAAGATTGATGTCATAGATCTTATTGCCCACATTTTCTTCTAGGTGTTTTATGGTTTCAGATCTTACACTCAAGTTTTAATTCATTTTAATTTTCATGTATAGTATGAGATAATGGTCCAGTTGCTATCTTTTGCATGTGGCTATCCAGTTTTCCTAACACCATTTATTGAAGAGATTATTTGCATAGGGACGTTTTTCAATTTCATTCCTTGCTATTGATATTTTCCAAGCATCTAGAACAGTACCTGGCACATTATTGATGTTCAATAAATATTTGTTGAATGAATGAATGGGAGATGTCTAGGGACTCTTTAAGAAAATTAAAAAATCTTCCCCTTTCACCCAATCTCAATGTTTCTGAGAAAAACGAGAATTTTTATTTAAAATCTTTATCTCCTGGAAATAAATTGTTTTTATTTGTTTACAATTTGATCCTTATCCTCTTTTACATAACTTTTTCCTACCAGTGCCCCAACCCTTACAAAGGAGAGAGAGAGAGAATTCACAGAGTGTATGTGCCATCAAAGGAACCCCTCTCTCTTTCATGGCCATCTTTTTGGGACAAACCTTAAATCTGCCAAGCAAGGACGATGATGATTTCTTTCCTACCTCCCAGAAGTGGACAAGGATGAATTCAGTGATAAAGGGAAGACCATGATGTAAGGCAGAGCTCACATCAAAGAGACTCTAGGGGATGTCATTTCCTCTCTTCTTCCCAAAGCTTCTGTAAAATCTCCAGGATTTTGTTTTGGAGTTGGGACAGCTTTAAAGAATAGAAACCCCGAGTTACTATGACTTCCACAGGATTTCACTCTGGCTACTGGTATGAGACACAATGGAGGAGCTCCACAGATCTACATTTGACTCGGAGTCTTGGGGAGGGGGGCAGTTAGAAAGGAGGACTATTTGATGTAATGGGATTTCAGTAGGCTTTGGGGTGGCTTTGGGCCACAACTTTAAGCAATTTAGGCAGGAAAAGTTGGAGAAACTGATGAAAAGAAACTGCAGAAAAAGGAGAGTGGAGAGAGATACAAAACTGAGAATGAAGGAGAAGAGAAACAAAGGTAACTCGTATTATCTTTAATGCAAGCTAAGCTCACCTGCTGCCCTGTCTACAGGAGCCAAGGGGCATCTTCAGCTTAGTTTTGGTCAGCTTAGGCCAGTGATCTTCAAGTTGACCCTTGCAGCCACCCTCAATCACTTGATGGAATTTCTTCCCAGCATACCATATGTTAGTATAAAAAATTTGTTTTATAAAGGATTTGTCTATATTTTTCCCCAGGTTCTTGGCATGGGGCTTCTCATACCCTTGGGATTTCCAGAGTGATAGAAGTATCTTTGTTATTCATGAGCCCCTTGGATCATTGTGCAGTCATTATGTTAATGAGGTGACTCATCCTGGCCCCTAGATAACTTCTGAGTGGGAGCTGGTCACTGGGACGGCTGTGATTAGAGGGTCAGGTCTTTGAGCCAACTCAACCTCCAGAGAGGGAAGGGGGACAGGAGATTGAGTTTAATCATGGGGCCAGTGATTTAACCAGCTATGCATGTATAATGGAACTTTGGACACCAAAGCTGAGGGGAGCTTCCAGGTTGGTGAACACTTTGATATACACAGAGAGTGATGCACCCTCTTTCCATAAGGAGAGTACATGGGATCTTCCCAGACCTCAGCCTGTGTTTCTCTTCATTTGGCTGTTCCTGGTCTGTATCATTTATAATAAAACTGAACTTGGAATGTAGCACTTTCCTGAGTTCTGTCAGACGTTCCAGTGAATTATGGAACCTGCAGGCATCACAAGAACTCCTGAGTTTACAGCCAATCAGCCAGAAGTACAGGTGGCTGAGGACCCCTTAAATTTGTGCTGGTATCTGTAGTGGGGGCAGTCTCGTAGGTGACTATACCCCTAATTTTGCCAAATTGCAATACAACACGGGGTGTCAAGGGCTTCCTGTGGATCTGTGGTAAAGAATCTGTCTGCCAATGCAGGAGACGCGAGTTCAATCCCTGGGTCAGGAGGATCCCCTGAAGAAGGAAATGATAACCCACTTCAGTTTCTTGCCTGGGAAATCCAATGGACAGAGGAGCCTTGTGGGCTACAGTCCATGGGGTCAAAAAAGAGTCAGAGAGGACTAAGCAACTAAATAACAACAACCCAGTGTCAGAATACTAAGTCAACTTAGCAGAAATGTCAGTATTTTGGTGAAAACTTTTTTGACTTCCCCCAAGTTAGGTGCTCCCTCCCTGTTCTTTCATAGCAATCTGCTGAGGCTTCTATCACACCACACACCATACTTTTGCACACACATAATTTTTCTGTAAGAAGTCTCTATCCGCCTCCCATCTAGGCTTCTCAGAGCAGGCCTGTGCTCTGTCCCTCTCTGTATCCCCAGCATGTAGCACCACGCCTGCACACAGGCTCAGTGAATGTTAGGAGAGCAAATGGGTCGTGAATACTTAATTTTTGGAAGCCCTCAGCCCAGAATGGATAACTAATGAAAGAGCATGAATTCTTATAACTTCACTTGAAAAAACCATCGATTGATCTTTAAATAACAAAAGTTGGGACTCCGTGGCGGTCCAGCAGTTAAGACTTCACCTTCCAGTGGGAGGGGTCACCAGTTCAGTCACCAGTTTGGGAACTAAGATCCCACATGCCTTGCAGCCAAAAAATTCCAAAACATACAACAGAAGCAGTATTGTAACAAAATTCAATAGACTTTCAAAAAAGATGGTCCATATTAAAAAATTCTTAAAAAGTTACACATACCAAATTTCTCATTTCTGACCACTAGCCTCAACAACAAAAAACCCCTTCTCAAAAAAGGGATAGAAACCCCATGGGTTTCTGTCATAAATGCAAAGAGGAGGTGCCAATGTGTTTGTAGAAAGAAACTTCTCAGGTGGAATGCATCAGAGTGTTATTTGGGGCAGAGCCAGGTAAGGAGGTACAGTTTGCAATTTGAGGAAAACTGGCCCTGCCCTGTCCACAGGACAAAGTCACAGCTACTCTGAGAAAGTGGCAAATTCGTAGGGAAAATTGACACACCCTATTTTTAGTTTTTCATCAGCAGCCCTGCAGGTCAGTATGGCTGTACACAATTTCACATCCAGCCCAAGCTTTCATAAAGCCCTTTGCACATTCCATCCCATCTTAGCCCAGGGCCTGGCCCCATTCTCAGCAGGGCCTCCCACCAGCCTTTTCTTAATTCATCTTCCTCTGAGCAGCAGGCATAGCAGCTAGCTTTCTGTATCATTAATTGGCTGCAAGGTACAAGGTGTAACAAGGATAAAGATTATATTCTGGACGCTTTTGCAGCTTCAGGTTTAACTAAGATGACCAGTTTCTGCAAAGGGACAAGGTTCTAGAGAGAATACAAATTGGAAATTTAGGGAAAGAAGCTTTTTACAAACCATGTTCCAGCCTCATGAAAGAGTGAGGAAAATAGTGCTCAGGGGGCCGACCCCACAGGGAAGGCTGTATTTGGGGATGACTAATGTAATTACCAATTTGGAGTTTAGCTTAGGAAATGAAAAGAAACTGAGCAGAGATGACAAGATTAGACATTCTTTTGTTTGTTGGTTTCTAATCTTCGCCTGGTCAGGGGTAGGGAAAGGAACTAGGATGAAGGAAGTGCAGAGAAGGAGGAAGGATAGAGAGAATCTTTTTAAAAAGGAGTATGGGAGGCATTAAGGCATGTGGCTAATGTGATTAACAGTGGTCTAGGGGCAAGATGGGGTATTAATTTTGATCTCCCTAGATTTATGGCTACTGTGAAAATGCATGATTGTGAGGCAGGGGCTCCTGTTTCTCTCCACTGAGAGCTGGCCAGGTGAGAGCAGGGTAAATTTCACCAGAAAGAACAAGGTCCCTGGCTCTGAGACGCCTAAAGTAAGGACTTGGGAGAAGAAACCCCCAGGAAACTGGCATTATTATATCACTGCTGTGTGGGGGCTCTAAGTTGTGCTGTGTCCCCCCTCACCCTGGACCCCAACTCCCCCAAGGTGGTTGGGCATCATGCTCTTGCACAAACAAATTCTATGGTTTCCCCTTAACACCCCTTTCCAAGGGAAGCACATCCAACCAGAACTGTGGTGGAGAGGATGACCTGAACTCCGCGGTAACCACGTATTTTCCGGGTCTAAAAAGACAGGAATAGCCATAGCCAAGAGGAGACTGAGAAGACATGAAGACTAAATGTAGTGTGGAATGCTGGAACAGGAAAAAAACATTTGAGGAAATTGGAATGAATTGTGAACTTTAGTTAATAAAAATGTATCAATATTGTCTTGTTAATTGAAACAAATGTACCATAAGACATCAATAATAGGGAAAACTGGGTGTGAAGTATGTGGAAAATCTCTATACTATCTTTGTAATTTTTCTGTAAATCTAAAACAATTCTAAAATTAAATAGTTTTTTAATGTGTGAGTCACCAATAGTATGGACTCAAAGATGGGAACATTGCCTCTGGAAAGGTCATGTTTAAGACACACTTTCAGTTCAGTTCAGTTGCTCAGTCATGTCCAACTCTTTCCGACTCCATGAACCGCAGCATGCCAGGCCTCCGTGTCCATCAACAACTCCCGGAGTTTACCCAAACCCATGTCCATTGAGTCAGTGATGCCATCCAACCACCTTATCCTCTGTCGTCCCCATCTCCTCCTGCCCTCAATCTTTCCCAGCATCGGGGTCTTTTCCAATGAGTCAGCTCTTCACATCAGGTGGCCAAAGTATTGGAGTTTCAGCTTCAGCATCAGTCCTTCCAATGAACACCCAGGACCAATCTCCTTTAGAATGGACTGGTTGGATCTCCTTGCAGTCCAAGGGACTCTCAAGAGTCTTCTCCACCACAGTTCAAAAGCATCAGTTCTTTGGTGCTTAGCTTTCTTTATAGTCCAACTCTCACATCCATACGTGACTATTGAAAAAACCATATCCTTGACTAGACAGACCTTTGTTGGCAAAGTAATGTCTCTGCTTTTCAATATGCTGTCTAGGTTGGTCATAACTTTCCTTCCAAGGAGTAACTGTCTTTTAATTTCATGGCTGCAGTCACCATCTGCAGTGATTTTTGGAGCCCCAAAAGATAAAGTCAGCCACTGTTTCCACTGTTTACCCATCTATTTGCCATGAAGTGATGGGACTGGATGCCATCTTAGTTTTCTGAATGTTGAGCTTTAAGCCAACTTTTTTACTCTCCTCTTTCACTTTCATTAAGAGGTTCTTCTTCACTTTCTGCCATAAGGGTGGTGTCATCTGCGTATCTGAGGTTATTGATATTTCTCCTGGCAATCTTGATTCCAGCTTGTGCTTCCTCCAGCCCAGCATTTCTCATGATGTACCCTGCATATAAGTTAAATAAGCAGGGTGACAATATACAGCCTTGACGTACTCCTTTTCCTACTTGGAACCAGTCTGTTGTTCCATGTCCAAATTATTCTGTGTGTAAATGTAAGTTTTCTATAAAAACCTGTGATCAATTAAAAAGTAATTTAATATAAATTGCATATTATAGACTATCTGGAAGAAGAAAGGATGCAGAGTAGCTATTTCTATGAACACTTTTCTGAGTTCATTTATTTAGCAACACATGTTAAGCTTGAGCACTTGTGAACCAGACATTCTACAGGGGAAACAAGATAAAGCCTAGTCTTCGCAGGCAAGAAGAAGCTGGTGGCTTAGTGGAGAACTGATGCCCACTGTGAGCTGTGAGACGTGGGGTGAGTTGAGCCCGGTGTGAGTATGGTAGCCACCCAAAGAGGGAACACCCAGCTCTGCAAGGGGTTAGTCGAAGACTAACAGTACAATATATCTCGGCTTAAGAATTTAAGCTCTGGAGTTGGATAAATCCCTTAAGATCTCATAGGGTTACTTTAAAAATTAAATTAACAAAGTGACAAGCACAGAATAAGCTGGTTTCTGATATATTGGAGGTTTATTATGTGCCATGGGCTGTTGTAGGTACTTTCCACCTGTTGCTGCTGCTGCTAAGTCACTTCAGTCATGTCTGACTCTGTGCAACCCCATAGACAGCAGCCCACCAGGCTCCCCCGTCCCTGGGATTCTCCAGGCAAGAACACTGGAGCGGGTTGCCATTTCCTTCTCCAATGCATGAAAGTGAAAAGTGAAAGGGAATTTGCTCAGTCATATCCGACTCTTCGTGACCCCATGGACTGCAGCCCACCAGGCTCCTCTGTCCATGAGATTTTCCAGGCAAGAGTACTGGAGTGGGGTGCCATTGCCTTCTCTGTTCCACCTGTTAAGCTCATCTAATTCTCAGATCAACTTATGAGATAGGTACTATCATGAACCTCTGTGTTCAAAATGAGAAGGCTGAGGCCCTGAAGAGGAAGCACTTTATCCCCGGATACAAGCTAGTTAGTGGGAGGGTCAGGCCAGGACCTGGGAAGTCAGCTCCAGAGTCTGCACTGAATTTCCTGCCAGGTGCCTCCTGCTATGACTAATGTTATGACTAATGTAGCAGTTAAAGCCAGTAACAGGTAAGGTGAGGAGAGCTATTATAGGTCTTACAACTTGATAGTCTAGACCTCAGGAGAGGTCTCCCTGTGATACAGATCTGAGGCCTTCGGTACCTGGTGGAAGATGAGACCTCAGAATTGATGAAATGGCCCAGGAAGAACACCCACCACCCAGCACAGAACATCCTGGAGTCCCGACAGAGAGCACGAGGAACTGTCTTAGTCAGTTCAGTCCACTGTAGCAAATTACAATAAGTCCCCTACATACAAACCTTCAAGTTGTGAAATTTCACAGATGTGAGTGGGTGTGCCAACTGTTCACATGCTTGTATGCCAGCTGTTGTACTATACTTTTCAAGGTACCATCTGTACCTTTTAATCTTATCTTTTGTGTTTGCTTTTTTAATGTACATGTTATTTTTTGAAAACTATTATAAACCTATTGCAGTATAGTACTATTAGGCTTCCCAGGGGGTGCCAGCAGTGGTAAAGAACCTGCTTGCCAATGCAGGAGACGCAAGAGACCAGGATTTGATCCCTGGATCAGGAAGATCCCCTGGAGTAGGAAATGGCAACCCACTCAGTATTCTTGCCTGGAAAATTCCATGGGCAGAGGAACCTGGCCATAGGGTCACCAAGAGTCACACATGACTGAGCATGCATGCACTCTGGAGAGGTAGGCTAAGTTTGCTGGAGTTAGGAACAAATCGGTCTTATGAACGTCCTCTCAGAATGGAACTCATTTGTATGTAGGGGACTTACTGTACCAGAGACTAGGTGGTATAAGCAGCAGATATTTATGTCACATTGGAAGGCTGGGAAGTCCAAGGATAAAGGTGCTGGCAGACCCACCATGTGGTTTGCTGATGGCGGTCTTGTATCCTCAGATAGTGGAGAACAGAGAAAAAGCTTTCTCATAACTCTTCTTATGAAAGCTCTGATCCCATCCATGACGGCTCCACTCTCCTGACCTCGTCACCTCCTGGAGGCCCCAGCTCCTAACGCTGTGTGGTCAGCAGCAGCCAGCCACTGGCGGTCTGCTGCTCAGAGCTCACTGCACAGGACTCCTCTGTTCTTGTGTTTGCGCTTCCTCTTAGCTCTCACAGCCTCTGACACACGTGACTTCATGATAGTTGCCTATGATTGTTCCTCTGTGTCTTTTTTGTTGTTGTTTTGGTGGCACTCCTGTAGCATACAGGATCCTAGTTCCTCTACCAGGGATCAATCTCATGTCCCCTGAATTGGAAGCATGGAGTCTTAACCACTGGATTGCCAGGGAAATCCCTCCTCTGTGTCTTTTAATTTCTCCTCCCTACTGACTAATTGACTTGCTCTCTGAATCTTTAGTTCACATTTTGAGAGGGAGGTCTAATACTTCAGTTATATCCATGTCTCTAAGAGGCAGCGTCCTCTGTGGTCTGGCTGCCAAGGCCTCTGGTCTAATCAGCTGTGGCCAAGGAAGCCAGGTCACATGGTACCAGCAGGGCATGGTTTAGAAGAATTGTTTTGGAGAAAGGCTGTGGGTGTGCAAGATTTTTGAGGCTTAGCCTTCATAGAAATTCTCAGTAAGGACTACAGAGTTTCTAGCCTGGTTCACTACAAGAGTGAACGAGGAGCAGTGGAGAGCCTAAGGTAAGAAGTAAGCTGGTTTGGTGAATGGAGAAGTTTGAGATGCATAGAAGAGAGACAGTCACACAGAGGGAGAGGTCTGGAGGAAGTGAGAAATGCAGGCCTGAAATTCAAAAGAGGTCTGCTGTAGGGGATAATTGGTGATAAGCACCAAAGTGGTCATAGAAGTCTTCAGAACGGGGTGCTCTGGATTGGGTGAGATAGAATGAGTCACCTCTGGAGATAGGGAGGCTATGGAGACACTGGCTGATTCTTTGTTCTTCTCTTCAGGGAACTCCTCCTACAGTTTCCAAGGATTCATTATATCAATGGTTGAACAGCTTCCCACTTTTCTCTCTGTCCCTCACAGCATTATTTTCTGGTCCTTTCTCAAGGTACCATAACTTTGGGAGCCTGGATGGATCTGGCAATGCCCAATGCACTCTTACAAATCAGTTTGAGACAAACACTGCAATTGTGCTCACATCGTAGAGGTTCCCCTTCTCCCATCTGGTATCTCTCAGTTAGGAAGCTGACACACATGTGGTGTTCTAAGATAATCTCTCTGGAGATTATGTAAGCAATGAATCCTATACTGCGAAAATTCATACAACTCTGCACAAGAATTTGAACTCTTTTCTTCCCTGCTTCCTCTAGCTGGTTCCTTTCCTGAAAGGATGTAATTAGCAGTGAAGTCAATAAAATTTGGATTTTTTGCAAACTCATCCATAAATTGTTACCTAACAGTGTTAAACAGCTCTTAGCACTTACTCACTCACACTCACACTCACAGTTAGGCAGGTTCCTTGATTTTCTTATCGCAGCAGCCCAGGAAGGATGACTATTGGTAGCCAGTTATGGACTAGTTTAAAGGCAGAACCACTAGGCACAAGCCACCTACTTTCATGGGACCACACAGGCAGCCATTCTCAGATACAGGGGCTTGCCGAAAGGGAAGGCAGGGCTGGGATGCTCAGAGCGTCTCAATCAAAGTGTCTGGAGAGCCTGGGGCAGGGGTAGAAAGAGAATATCTCTCTCTCTTTCTCTCTCTCTCTCTCTCTCTCTCTTCCCTGCACTTCCTATACCAAATATACATCAACTCTCTCTTCTACCTCTAGGAAGCTTCCATTAATATATGTCTTTAAAAAAAGTAGTTTGAATTTAACTTGGAATATGGACAATCTTTGGCTGTATCAGCCAGGATAGGCTGGATTATGCTGTGATAACAAATAACTTTGCAATCTCAAGGGCTCATAGCTACAAAGATTTATTTCTTGCTCAAGCATTATTCCATCCATCTCAGATAAGGTGTAAGCAGAAGACCCGGGTTCAATTCGTAGGTTGAGAAGATCCCCTGGAGAAGGAAATGGCAACCCACTCCAGTATTCTTGCCTGGAGAATCCCATGGACAGAGGAGCCTGGTGGGCTACAGCCTATGGGCTCGCAAGAGTCAGACCGACTGAGTAACTAAGCACACGCACGCAGATAAACTGTGGTTGAGGTCTATGTTGCCTTTGCACTAGGATCCAAGCTGAGGAAGCAATATTCTTCTGGAACATAGCTAGTGCCCTGATCAACAGAAGAGAAAATTTGGCAATCACAAACTGGCTCTTAATGTTTCCACATTGTGGGAAACAACCCACGTTAGTTATACTCATTGTATTAGCTACTTATTGTTGTATAACAAACCATTTCAAAACACACTGGCTTAAAACAATAACCATTTATCTCACAGTTTCTATGGGTCAAGAATTCAGGCTGTGTGAATTTCTCATAAGATTGCAGCTGAGGCAGCATCATCTGAAGGCTTGTCTGGGGTTGGAGGATCCACTTCCAAGGTGACTCACTCACAAGACTGGCAAGTTGGTGCTGGCTATTGTCTGGGGCCTCCGTCTTCTCCACATGCTCCTCTTCATGGACTGCTTTGGTGTCCTCACAGTGCAGTGGATGATCTTTCCCAGACCAAGGGATCCCATAGAGGAAGGCAGAAGCGGCCATACATCATTCATACATCATCACTTCTGCCTATGCTATTGGTCACAAAAACCAGCCCTGACTCATTGTCAGGAGATTACACAAGGGCATGGATATCAGAAGCAATGACCACTAGGGCTCATTTGGCTACCTCCCTCACATTTCTTTGGCCAAATTAAGTCTTGTGGCCAAGTCTAACATCAGTGGGATGATAATGCATAACCTTCCTGTGGGGTTGTTTGCTGTTGTAAGTTGTGTATAACTCTTTTGTGACCCTGCCAGACTCCTCTGTTCATGGGATTTTCCAGGCAAGAATACTGGAGTCAGTTGCCATTTCCTTCTCCAGGGGATCTTCCCCACCTGGGGATCAAACCTATGTCTCCTGAATTGGCAGGCATTCTTTACCACTGAGACAGCAGGGAAGCCCTTTCTATGGGGAGAGAACTGAAATATTTAACAAGCTGAAATACCATCTGCCAATGCAACAGATGCCAAGATCCAGGTTCGATCCCTGGGTTGGGAAGATCGCCTAAAGAAGGAAATGGCAACCCATTCCAGAATTCTTGCTGGAAAAACCCCATGTACAGAGGAACCTGGTGGGCTATAGTCCATGGGGTTGCAAAGCTGGACACAACTGAGCACTTGTCAGCAGCAGCAGTGGTGTCAGAGGCTAAGTTTCTCTTTCTAACTCATCACTAACCCAGTGAGCTGCGTTTTTCCTGATGCTGATTTGCAGAGTTCTTGCCTCTACAAACAACACAGCCAAACCCTGCCTGATTTTCCTCAATGGGCTTAGGCACCACTTCCAGGAGAGTCAAGTAAATGTAAAACCAACAAAAGTCTTCAGTGGAATGAAGCCTAGAGATTACTGGTATAATGGCTCTTAAGTCTCTTCCTTTAAGCCTAAGCTTTGAGAAGGTATGCTAAGGCTAGCCAGATCTGTATAGAACAGTTGGGAAATGTCAGTAGAGTCTCAAGGTAGAGCTTGAGGAGCTAGAAGTAAGTCATACTCACATACAATGCATAGGAGAAGCAAGGCAAGGCACTCAGGATTCAGAGCAGGAAAAAGCAAAAAACCAGACACAAAATGGTTAATAAGATAAATAGAAGAGTGGAACCAGGAGTGTGTACAGCCTTAAAAGCCATGGTAAGTGCAATTATCATGTGTAATGGCAGGAAATCAGGAGTCAAAGGGACCAAGGACCAGATTCACAGCACCAAAGAGACTTCAGTTCAAGATAAATTCCTGTCTCAGATCTTAGAATAGTATTGTCCTTGACTTTACCTTCTAGACATTCATATTCAGTATGGCCCAATCATATTTAACAAAACCAAGATTGTGATTTCTACAGTTATTATAATATTGATGTATGTAATTTTTATTATAATACAAGGCTGTATCTATCATGGGTGCTCAGTAAATTCTTTTTTTTTTAATTATCTAATTTTTTTTAATTTTATTTTATTTTTAAACTTTACATAACTGTATTAATTTTGCCAAATATCAAAATGAATCCGCCTCAGGTATACATGTGTTCCCCATCCTGAACCCTCCTCCCTCCTCCCTCCCCATTCCATCCCTCTGGGTCGTCCCAGTGCACCAGCCCCAAGCATCCAGTATCGTGCATCGAACCTGGACTGGCAACTCATTTCATACATGATATTTTACATGTTTCAATGCCATTCTCCCAAATCTTCCCACCCTCTCCCTCTCTCACAGCATCCATAAAACTGTTCTATACATCAGTGTCTCTTTTGCTGTCTCGTACACAGGGTTATTGTTACCATCTTTCTAAATTCCATATATATGCGTTAGTATACTGTATTGGTGTTTTTCTTTCTGGCTTACTTCACTCTGTATAATAGGCTCCAGTTTCATCCACCTCATTAGAACTGATTCAAATGTATTCTTTTTAATGGCTGAGTAATACTCCATTGTGTATATGTACCACAGCTTTCTTATCCATTCATCTGCTGATGGACATCTAGGTTGCTTCCATGTCCTGGCTATTATAAACAGTGCTGCGATGAACATTGGGGTACACGTGTCTCTTTCCCTTCTGGTTTCCTCAGTGTGTATGCCCAGCAGTAGGATTGCTTGATCATAAGGCAGGTCTATTTCCAGTTTTTTAAGGAATCTCCACACTGTTCTCCATAGTGGCTGGACTAGTTTGCATTCCCACCAACAGTGGAAGAGGGTTCCCTTTTCTCCACACCCTCTCCAGCATTTATTGCTTGTAGACTTTTGGATCGCAGCCATTCTGACTGGCGTGAAATGGTACCTCATTGTGGTTTTGATTTGCATTTCTCTGATAATGAGTGATGTTGAGCATCTTTTCATGTGTTTGTTAGCCATCTGTATGTCTTCTTTGGAGAAATGTCTGTTTAGTTCTTTGGCCCATTTTTTGATTGGGTCATTTATTTTTCTGGAGTTGAGCTGGAGGAGTTGCTTGTATATTCTCGAGATTAGTTGTTTGTCAGTTGCTTCATTTGCTATTATCTTCTCCCATTCTGAAGGCTGTCTTTTCACCTTGCTAATAGTTTCCTTTGATGTGCAGAAGCTTTTAAGGTTAATTATGTCCGATTTGTTTATTTTTGCTTTTATTTCCAATATTCTGGGAGGTGGGTCATAGAGGATCCTGCTGTGATGTATGTCAGAGAGTGTTTTGCCTATGTTCTCCTCTAGGAGTTTTATAGTTTCTGGTCTTACGTTTAGATCTTTAACCCATTTTGAGTTTATTTTTGTGTATGCTGTTAGAAAGTGTTCTAGTTTCATTCTTTTACAAGTGGTTGACCAGATTTCCCAGCACCACTTGTTAAAGAGATTGTCTTTAATCCATTGTATATTCTTGCCTCCTTTGTCAAAGATAAGGTGTCCATATGTGCATGGATTTATCTCTGGGCTTTCTATTTTGTTCCATTGATCTATATTTCTGTCTTTGTGCCAGTACCATACTGTCTTGATAACTGTGGCTTTGTAGTAGAGCCTGAAGTCAGGTAGGTTGATTCCTCCAGCTCCATTCTTCTTTCTCAAGATCGCTTTGGCTATTCGAGGTTTTTTTGTATTTCCATACAAATTGTGAAATTATTTGTTCTAGCTCTGTGAAGAATGCTGTTGGTAGCTTGATAGGGATTGCATTGAATCTATAGATTGCTTTGGGTAGTATACTCATTTTCACTATATTGATTCTTCCAATCCATGAACATGGTATATTTCTCCATCTGTTAGTGTCCTCTTTGATTTCTTTCACCAGTGCTTTATAGTTTTCTATATATAGGTCTTTAGTTTCTTTAGGTAGATATATTCCTAAGTATTTTATTCTTTCCATTGCAATGGTGCATGGAATTGTTTCCTTAATTTCTCTTTCTGTTTTCTCATTATTAGTGTATAGGAATGCAAGGGATTTCTGTGTGTTGATTTTACATCCTGCAACTTTACTATAGTCATTGATTAGTTCTAGGAATTTTCTGGTGGAGTCTTTAGGGTTTTCTATGTAGAGGATCATGTCATCTGCAAACAGTGAGAGCTTTACTTCTTCTTTTCCAATTTGGATTCCTTTCATTTCCTTTTCTGTTCTGATTGCTGTGGCCAAAACTTCCAAAACTATGTTGAATAGTAATGGTGAAAGTGGGCACCCTTGTCTTGTTCCTGACTTTAGAGGAAATGCTTTCAATTTTTCACCATTGAGGATAATGTTTGCTGTGGGTTTGTCATATATAGCTTTTATTATGTTGAGGTATGTTCCTTCTATTCCTGCTTTCTGGAGAGTTTTTATCATAAATGGATATTGAATTTTGTCAAAGGCTTTCTCTGCATCTATTGAGATAATCATATGGTTTTTATTTTTCAATTTGTTAATGTGGTGTATTACATTGATTGATTTGCGGATATTGAAGAATCCTTGCATCCCTGGGATAAAGCCCACTTGGTCATGGTGTATGATCTTTTTAATGTGTTGTTGGATTCTGATCGCTAGAATTTTGTTAAGGATTTTTGCATCTATGTTCATCAGTGATATTGGCCTGTAGTTTTCTTTTTTTGTGGGATCTTTGTCAGGTTTTGGTATTAGGGTGATGGTGGCCTCATAGAATGAGTTTGGAAGTTTACCTTCCTCTGCAATTTTCTGGAAGAGTTTGAGCAGGATAGGTGTTAGCTCTTCTCTAAATTTTTGATAGAATTCAGCTGTGAAGCCGTCTGGACCTGGGCTTTTGTTTGCTGGAAGATTTTTGATTACAGTTTCAATTTCCGTGCTTGTGATGGGTCTGTTAAGATTTTCTATTTCTTCCTGATCGAGTTTTGGAAAGTTGTACTTTTCTAAGAATTTGTCCATTTCTTCCTCATTGTCCATTTTATTGGCATATAATTGTTGATAGTAGTCTCTTATGATCCTTTGTATTTCTGTGTTGTCTGTTGTGATCTCTCCATTTTCATTTCTAATTTTATTGATTTGATTTTTCTCCCTTTGTTTCTTGATGAGTCTGGCTAATGGTTTGTCAATTTTATTTATCCTTTCAAAGAACCAGCTTTTGGTTTTGTTGATTTTTGCTATGGTCTCTTTTGTTTCTTTTGCATTTATTTCTGCTCTAAGATTTCTTTCCTTCTACTAACCCTAGGGTTCTTCATTTCTTCCTTTTCTAGTTGCTTTAGGTGTAGAGTTAGGTTACTTATTTGACTTTTTTCTTGTTTCTTGAGGTGTGCCTGTATTGCTATGAACTTTCCCCTTAGGACTGCTTTTACTGTGTCCCCAGGTTTTGGGTTGTTGTGTTTTCATTTTCATTCGTTTCTATGCAAATTTTGATTTCTTTTTTGATTTCTTCTGTGATTTGTTGGTTATTCAGCAGCGTGTTGTTCAGCCTCCATATGTTGGATTTTTTAATAGTTTTTCTCCTGTAATTGAGATCTAATCTTACTGCATTGTGGTCAGAAAAGATGCTTGGAATGATTTCTATTTTTTTGAATTTACCAAGGCTAGCTTTACTGACTGTTAACTGTTGCCATCAGTTTTCAAAACTAAACATACTGGAAAATGTAGCTGTTCAGCATTATTGGGAATCTAGGCCCTGAGTTTTGAGTCTCCCTTGGCAACCAATATTAATGACCTCATCAGTGAAAGGAAGCTTGGGGAGGCAGACTAGAGAGTTCTGCAAATTTTTTGCACTCCTATTGAGAAATGGGCTTTATTTACTCCTCTCTCTAAATCATGGCTGCTTTGATCAATAGGATACAGTTGAAGTAACACTATGTCAGTTTGGGGCCAGCCATTAAAAGGATTGACGGCTTCTACATGGTCTCTGGGAGCCCTAAGCTGCCATGTCTGCTTAGCCTACTGGAGAGACCACATGAAGAGGCCCGAGAGGACATGAAGAGGAAGAGGCTCAGCTGAGCCTCCTCTTCTAACTGTTCCCACCAAGCTGCCAGGGCAGTGACCAAGCTGTCCTGGATCCCATTGAACATCCTAGCTGATACCAGAATCCTATCAAGTGACCTCTTTTAATCACATGGAACATATCACCTGAATCCTCCTAGAGACCCTGGTCTACAAAATCAAGAGATATAATTGAACGGTGTCAATTTTTTTTTTTTTTTAGTGCAGTAAAATTCATATAACATGAAATTAACCATTTTAACGTGTATTATTCAATAGCATGTACTACATTCATCATATTGTACAACAATCATCTTGATCCAGTTCCAAAACATTTTCATCACTCCAAAAGGAAACCCTGTGTGCATTAAGCAATTACCTTCCATTCCTCCCTGCCCCCAGCCCTTGTTAATTACCAATCTGCTTTCTCTCCCTGTGGATTTACCTATTCTGGATATTTCATGCAATACTCCTTTTGTGCCCGACTTCTTTCACTTATGTTTTCGAGGTTCACTCATGTAGCTTGTATCAGTACTTCAGTAGATGTGTTTTTTTAGCTTTAACTTTAAGGGTTACTTGTTACAAAGCAGTAGATTCCAAGAAAACTTGGTTTGAGACTGAAAGCTATAAGATCATTTTGCCAAAAGTTTCCTGATTTGAAGCTGCAGAGCTGAGGTTCCTTATGAAACCTCCTACACATGAATAAACTTAATTTGTATTTCCATTTCACTATCTCCTTTCAAAAGTGATATAAAGAAGCATGGAAAAATATGGGGGTGGGAGGTGTCTTCCTGCATACATAACAGCTTCAAAGAAATAAACATCTGAAGGACCCTGCCTTGACTGAGCTCATAGACTCCAAGTATGTACATGAGAAAACACATGCTCTTGTACTGGAAATCTTATTAGCATATCAAGCGCTTAACCATTTATGAAGCACTCAGTGCTTTAAATGAGAGGCCTGCAATTACAAAGTATCTTTACTATTTTTAGTCCCAACATCTGAGGGTCCACCCAGGAAAGTTGTTTCAGCAGTAATGTTCACCTATTTAGCCCTGTGTAATTGAAGGAAATTAGAGGAGCCTGTTGCAGGCCAGTTGAGTATAATTCCCACATGGGATTTAACCAAGATGTTCCAGGATCTTCCCCTCTCAACCTACTCCCCAACTCAAGAAAGGATAAGAAGGCAAGATGAAAAACTTTGGCACTTTAACATTAAGATAACTTGGAAGCTGGGATCTTCTTGAGATCCTTTTTAAATACTTAAGCAACTACTGTCCACCCTGGCACTCTTTACCACTGACTGACTGTATTTAACAGAAGCTTAAGAAAAACAGTAGTTTATTATAAAGAAAAAGGGTGTCTTACAGAACCCAAGCTTCAGAAGCATGGGCTGGAATGAAAAACTAGAAGACTATTGAGAATCAGGGTGCCTTTCCAGCACACTAAACAAAAAAACTCTGTTTTTGTCATTAGCACCTTATTTTCCCTGCCACTCTGCTTCTCCAGACAAATGCACAGAACCTAGCAGCCTTGACCCCTGCTCCCTCACGCTTCTCTGTCCTTGCTTCCACCAGTCTGGCTAGAACAAGCAGACAGGTTGCACACTGGGGTTCTACAGCAGGCACAGCCCATGACTGGGTATGCTTTGTACAACACAATTTTTTTAATGTAAAATAATCTCAACACTGTTAGATTATCAAATTTCATATAAAAACCTGAATGTTGGACTTCTTTTGTAAACATTAGACAACCTGGCAGACTGGGTTTACATGCAGCAGTTCTCACCTCTCACTACTATATCTGTCTTCATTAGTTGGAGCTGCTCTAATAAGAATACCATAGACTGGGTGGCTTCAACAACAAACATGTTTCTCACAGTTCTGGAGGCTGGGAAGTCCAAGTTCAGGGTGTGACATGGGTGAGTTCTCCAAGTTCAGGGTGTGACATGGGTGAGTTCTGGTGAGAGTCCTCTTCCGGGTTTCCTCATGTAACGGAGGGGAGGCAGACAATTTCTCTTGTCTTTTCTTATAAGGTCACTAAGGGGTGGCTCAGTGATAAAGACTCTGTCTGCATTGGCAGGAGATGCAGAAATGCAGGTTCAATCTCTGAGTCAGGAAGATGCCCCTGGAGAAGGAAATGGCAACCCACTCTGGTATTCTTGCCTGAAAAATCCCATTTACAGAAAAGCCTGGCAGGCCACAGTCATGGACTCGCAAAATATTCAGATACAACTGAACACGCATGTACAATTCCATTTATAGGAGCTCCACCCTCATGACCCTCCCAAAGGTCCCATTACCAAATGCCATCATATTAGGGATTGGGGTTTCAACATATAAAATTAGAGATAGAAACATTCAATCCATAGCAAGATCCCTGACCCCAAGATCATGGGTCATGTGCTGTCAACCATAGAAATTGTGCTGTTGATTTCCTTAAACCTGACAGGCATCACTCATTATGTTACCTGCTTGGCCCTTACAGGTATTTACATTAGCAATTCTACTCAGTTTTCTTAGTGCACATGCTAAGCTCCCAGAAGAAGAATTAGATTGGCCCAGCTGTGATCATGTCTGCCCCTGGTCCAAGCAGCTTGGCCACAGCAGGAGTTATATGACTCCAGAACCACTCAATAGGACATATGGGAAAAGAAATTCTGAGAAGGGGTTAAGGGCAAGTTCTCCAAGACAGTATGAAGTGGGAAGAAATATTAATGGCTCTTGTATGTAGGATTCATACTCCTATCCTGCCATGTTTTATCTGGCTTCCCTTATGACCAAGAACAGACACTTGCAAGGGGGTTGACAGTTCATGTATGCAATAGAGGTTGGTAGACTAGTGCAGAGGTCTGCATGGGTTGGGTTTGTTTTGTTTTAGTTAATGCAATAGTATAAGCCAACAAAGGTCCGTCTAGTCAAGGCTATGGTTTTTCCAGTGGTCGTGTATGGATGTGAGAGTTGGACTGTGAAAAAAGCTGAGTGCCGAAGAATTGATGCTTTTGAACTGTGGTGTTGGAGAAGACTCTTGAGAGTCCCTTGGACTGCAAGGAGATCCAACCAGTCCATTCTGAAGGAGATCAGCCCTGGATGTTCTTTGGAAGGAATGATGCTAAAGCTGAAACTCCAGTACTTTGGCCACCTAATGCGAAGAGTTGACTCATTGGAAAAGACTCTGATGCTGGGAGGGATTGGAGGCAGGAGGAGAAGGGGACGACAGAGGATGAGATGGCTGGATGGCATCACTGACTCGATGGACGTGAGTCTGAGTGAACTCCAGGAGTTGATGATGGACAGGGAGGCCTGGCGTGCTGCGATTCATGGGGTCGCAAAGAGTCGGACACGACTGAGTGACCAAACTGAACTGAACTAATAGTATAAGCTCCACAAGAGCAGGGATTTTGTTCTCTTGGTTTTCTGATTTTTTTCAAGCACCTATTACAGTGCCTGATGCACACACTTGACCTGGGCACAGGCGCACATGGCACTCAATGAGATGAACCCTGTCACAGACTGGAGAGCTGTCTTCCTTGCTGGGAGTTCCCTTGGAATTACTTGGAAAGCTTTTAAAAATACAGGCTCCACATCTTAGACCTCCTGAAATAAACTTTCCAGAGATAGGGAGGGTCAAGGAATCTATGTTTTTGAAAAAGCATCCCAGATGATCAGGGGTTATTTTAAAAAACTAATCAAACCAAATAAACAAGCAAACAAAAAAACCTGTAAAATATTTTCCAAGGTCTCAAATTATTTTCTAAAATTCTGTAAAATAAAGAAGCAGAGGAAGGGAGATAAGTAGAGGAAATAGGGATAAATAGAAAAATTAGAACAAAGGAAATAGAGAAAAATAAATTCTGAGGTTTTTCTATCTAACATTGTTTACTTAACGCAAGTTAAATGAACACAAAGTGAAACTCACTCAGTCATGTCCAGCTCTTTGTGACCCCATAGACTATACAGTTCATGGAATTCTCCAGGCCAGAATACTGGAGTGGGTAGCCTTTCCCTTCTCCAGCGGGTCTTCCCAACCCAGGGATCAAGCCCAGGTCTCCTGCACTGCAGGCGGATTCTTTACCAGCCGCGCCACCAGGGAAGCCCAAGAATACTGGAGTGGGTACCTATCCCTTCTCCAGGGGATCTTTCTGACCCAGGAATCGAACCAGGGTCTCCTGCATTGCAGGTGGATTCTTTACCAACTGAGCTATGAGGGAAGCCCAAATGAACACAAGTTGGATATTAAATATTTCTGAGAACAATTCTACTATTTATATTTTGAGAAATCTAGCAGCCATTCTACAATTTATAAAAATTTCACTGTCAAGTAAGTGCTTTCTTCTAAGAATTGTCTAAGAATGTCTAATTGGTCAACATGAGTTGAATTTTTTCTTGAACAAAATCTGTATGGAGAGTATGAAACTTTAAATATTATGAATAGATACTATGCTTAAGGGGTTCCCTGTTAGCTCAGCCGATAAAGAATCCACCTGCAATGCGGGAGACCTGGATTCTATCCCTGGTCTGGATCCCCTGGAGGAGGGCATGGCAATACTGGCCACCCAGTATTCTTGCCTGGAGAATTCCATGGACAGGGAACCCTGGTGGGCTACAGTCCATAGGGTTACAAGGAGTCAGACATCACTGAGTGACTAAGCACAGCACAGCACAGTACCCTTTAAAATAAACCTGCCCTAAGTCGGGCATGACTGAGTGACTTCACTTTCACTTTTCACTTTTCACTTTCACTTTTCACTTTTCACTTTCACACCTTGGAGAAGGAAATGGCAACCCACTCCAGTATTCTTGCCTGGAGAATCCCAGGGACGGTGGAGCCTAGTGGGCTGCCGTCTATAGGGTCACACAGAGTCGGACACGACTGAAGCGACTTAGCAGCAGCAGCAGCAGCAAGTCGGTCTTCTGAGATTTATACAGAAGCCTAAAAGGTTGTACAGTGTCAGTGGTGAGGTTCTCAGGGCAGTGTTTTCCAGTGATGCTGCCGAATCCACAGTGAAACACAAACTGATCATACCAGCCTCAGAACAGGATTATGGAAAGGTCACTGGCATTTTCAGGCAGCAATTAAAAAGGGAGTTCTACACTCTCAGCACAGACCTGGAAGGTTTCACCTCATTACAACAAATGCACAAGGGCAATGGGTGCTGATCATTTGTAGGGCTTTGCCTCCCTTGGGGTAAAATCACTCCCACATCCCAAAAGGTTGGTGAGCTGGGGTGTAGACAGGAAATTCAGGAGATACTGAGAACTGGAATCTGGGTGGCAAAGCTCCCTGAGTCAAACCTAAAGGTTTTGAGCAGGAACCTGCCAGCAGAAGCAAGCTGGGGAAATGGAAGGGGGACAGGCCTTTCTAAAGGATCAAGAAAAGTGGCCCAGGAATTCAGGTATTTAACTTATCTTCTTCTTTTCTCACATCATTGTATTTAAGTATGAGCTGGCCAGAACCTTACATCCAGACTTTGTGTAAAAAAAATCATCGACATCTATATATGTTCATGTTTGCTTCTTTATGCTTAATTTCCAGAAACATACACCATCAGATGATAATAGCTGCTTCGGGGTAGAGAACTGGGTAGCTAGGAGATTTACTTTCCAGTATACTGCAAGGCGATCCAACCAGTCCATTATGAAGGAGATCAGCTCTGGGTGTTCTTTGGAAGGAATGATGCTAAAGCTGAAACTCCAGTACTTTGGCCACCTCATGCGAAGAGTTGACTCATTGGAAAAGACTGATGCTGGGAGGGATTGGGGGCAGGAGGAGAAGGGGACGACAGAGGATGAGATGGCTGGATGGCATCACTGATTCGATGGATATGAGTCTGAATGAACTCCGGGAGTTGGTGATGGACAGGGAGGCCTGGCGTGCTGCGATTCATGGGGTCGCAAAGAGTTGGACACGACTAAGCGACTGAACTGAACTGAACTGATACCCTGCTGTGACTTTGCATATTGTATCACATGGCTATTTTAATCTATTGAACAGTTTTTGTGGTAGTTCTGCACTGTACCCAAAGCCCAGGATGTTGACTGAACTCCAGATTGGTGCCAAGCACATTATAAAGAAAACTCCCGATACTGAGGGTGGGGGGCACACAGCTTTTTTGGGCTCCCCAGACTGGTCCTGCTCCCCTGTAACCAACAGCATCATCGTCTCTCCTGGATTTGGTAGGGGAGAGAGTGAGAGGCTTTGGGAAGACAGGTCAGTGCTTGGCCAGTCCCTTTGGCGGTTGTAGCCTGGCTGGCCAAGCTCCAGGGGCCAGCTCTGCAGCCAGCTAGTCTCATCCTCACCTGGCCCCTGCTCCTGTCCTCTGGCCCCGCCTCAGACACCATGCCTCGCAGCCTGTGACAGCCTCTCCCCAGAAGGCAGAGACTCTGCCCTGCTCATCTTTTCATCCCCAGTCCCTGCCACAGTGCTTGGCTCAAAGTGGCCCTCGTTAAACAAATGGACAAGTGAATATTGATCAATGAGTAAATGGCATTAAGTGCTTTACTGTCCAAAGTAAGTAAGTGTTAGTCGCTCAGTCGTGCACGATTCTTTGCGACCCCATGGACTGCAGCCCACCAGGCTCCTCAGTCCATGGGATTTCCAGGCAAGGATACTAGAGTGGGTTGCCATTTCCTTCTCCAGGGGATCTTCCCAACCCAGGGATCGAACTCGGGTCTCCTGCACTGCAGGCAGATTCTTTACCGACTGAGCCACAAGGGAAGCCCTTTCTGTCCAAAACTCCCCTGCAAAAGAGAGAACTGTTTTCCTCCATGCTTGACAAGTCTCCTGACACCGCCCGGTGTTTACAGAAAGAGCCTCATGGCCTACACAGCACCTTTGTGCAAATTATGAAAACGTACTCCTCAGGGTAGATGCAGCTCCATGGGGCACAGCTTGGTGGCAGAAGAAGCCTCTGTAGGAGGGTTGAGGTATGTTCTGAGGAGACACCTGGATTGCTGAACTTGCATTAGATTTGAAGCTCTGTTCACCTCGGGGCTGGCACCCTGTGCAGGACCGATACCACACAAGCTGGGTGGCTACAGAATTCCTCCGCTCTCCCCCACTTCTCCATCAGGCCCCCCAGGACTGCCTCCTCCCCCGTCACCTGGGCCGTCACCTGCCCAGGCTCCTCCCTGTCTCTTTTACCTGAGGGGTCCCTGCCTGGCTCCCTCCTCATCCTCTCACTTGCATTTCTCACCTCTCAGTCTCTCTTCCAAGACTTCTCCCTCCTCGACTGCTCATCTTCTCTTTTCTCAACACAGACGACGTGCGAGACACACTTTCTCACTCAGTGCTTGTGGCAGCAAATGGGGCAAGTTTGTTCACCCCCATGCAACAGAGAACACACAGTTTATGTAACTTGACCAAAGTCACACGAGACCTAAGGAATAAAGTCAGCAATTTAACCCAGATTTAGGGGACTTCAAACAAGAAATCCTGACTTCTGCATCTGGCTGAGATGAAGTAACAGAGACTGGATTTCATCCTCCAGTCTGAAACAACAAAAGAGATCAAATATATGAAATGACAGTTTGAAGGCAATGGAGATGAGGTAACAATGGATAATGATTCTGGGGAAATGGGAAATAAACTTAATGAGCTCTGTGATGACCCTTACTCCCAGCCTTAGATAGTTGCCAAACTGGTACACAAAGAGGGAACACTGAGGCAAAGCCCAGCAATCTCACTGAGTGGAGGAGACAGAACTGAGAGTCTGGAGACACTGAAGCAGCCAGGACGCAGAGGACAGAATATGAGAGGGGAGAGCGGAAAGAGCATCGCAGGCTCTGCAGATGAGGGAAGCGTGTCAGAACACTGGACATGGGGAAGGAGCACCGGACAGGCTCAGAGGACCAGGCCCTGTGCCTGGATTGTGCTTCTTCAGCCAGGTTGACAGAATTCATAACTCATGACACATTGGGTAGAGTCCTCCAGAAGTTCTCATCACAGAAGGGGCAACATTCAGCGCTAGACTGAGCACTGCTCTGGACCACCTCACAAATCATAAAAGCAAGGCCCAGAAGGATCAAGCTAGTATTTCTAAGTAACTGCAACCCAGAACAAAGCTCATGCACAAATATCTAACACGCTGCAACATATAATTCACAACACCTGGCGTCTGAAGGCAGGCAAAGAGACAGGAAAACATGATGCGGATTGAGGAGAAGAATTAATCCATTGAAGTTGACTGGCCCAATCCAGAATGGACACAGATGGTAGAATTAGTGTATGTTCAGTCATATGTATGCTCAGTCATATCTTTTTGTGACCCCATGAACTGTAGCCCACAAGGCTCCTCTGTCCATGGAATTTTCCAGGCAAGAATACTGGAGCAGCTTGCCATTTCCTACCCCAGGAGATCTTCCCCAGCCAGGGATCAAACCCAAATCTCTTGTGTCTTTTGCATTGGCAAGTGGGTTCTTTACTCTAGCGCCCCCTGGGAAGCCTGTTAGAATTAGAGAAAGATGCAGAAACATGCAGCAATAAGTGCTCGGGTGATGCCAGCTATCATCATCATTAATTTCATCCTCAAAAAACTTTACTTCAAGGAGAATGCTGCATCATCTGCACTGACAGAAGAACTGAGGTTCAGAAAGGTGGGATGGCATAATCAATATCCCAGAGGGAACGACCCACAGTGCAGAGGCTAGACTGAGTTCCTTCACTTACATATTGCCTAGGACCAGACCTGTACCTGAACCCACGCCAGCCTCCCTCTCTGGTAGTCAACCTTACCTCTCAGCTTGAGCAGAACAGGGCAGGGTAAGTATTGCACCAGCTGATCCAGTTCCCAGAAAGTTATCAGAGTGACCGGGTACCACTGGATACTTCAGGTTAGGCTATGCTATGCTAAGGTAGCTTCTGGGACCAGTGGTCTGCACCTACACAGTTCTGTAAGGGCTAGACGCTGATCTTCCACAGGGTGGAATGAACTTGAAATTTAGCTGAAGTCTTACCCTAAAACCGGGATCTCCTGCACTGCGGGCGGATTCTTTACCAGCTGAGCTACCAGGGAAGCCCAAAACTATGCAGGCTGATAGAAGTCTGCTACTTTGGGTACCCGTTGTTGTTATTTAGTCACTAAGTCATGTCCAACTCTTTTGCCACCCCATGGCCCATCAGGCCCCTCTGTCCATAGGATTTCCCAGGCAAGAATACTGGAGTGGGTTGCCATCTCCTTCTCCTGACCTAGGGATTGAAAGCCCATCTCGTACATTGGCAGGTGGATTCTTTACCACTAAGCCACCAAGGAAGCCCTGAAGAATTATTGTTGTTGTTTATTTTCTGAGTGGTGTCCAACTCAGTCATTAGTGACCCCAAATGGACTGTAGCCTGCCAGGCCCCACTGTGTATGGGATTTCCCAGGCAATAATACTGGAATAAGTTGCCATTTCCATCTCCTGGAGGTCTTCCCTACCCAGGAATTGAACCAGTGTCTCCTGCATTGTCAGGCAGATTCTTTACCACTGGGCCATCAGGGAAGCCCCAGTACAGTGGTATAACCTTCAACTATTAAGGTAATTATATTTATTTACATGAAAAATATTAAACATATTTCTAGGTGGTGAAATATTGCTTTTGTTTTACTTCTTTAGTGTTTGTAGAATTATTTAAATATAAGAATATAATTTTTCAAAAGTAAGAAAACTTTGTAAAGGTTTGTACATATTAAAATACTGAGTATGATTTGGATAGACTACATCTTCCTAGTCTGACTATAAGAAAAATTAATAAAATTCCAATCTTCATTATCCTTTGTCTATATGACCCATTATTCAGTCATGGAAATAACTCAGGTTCTTTGGCATAATTTTGTGGGAGACCTGGGTTCGATCCCTGGGTTGGGAAGATCCCCTGGAGAAGGAAATGGCAACCCAGTCCAGTATTCTTGCCTGGAGAATCCCATGGACGGAGGAGTTTGGTGGGCTACAGTCCACAGGTCACAAAGAGTCGTACACAACTGAGCGACTTCACTTTCACTTTCATACAGTTAATATGCTACACATTCAGCCTTTCATATGTAGAATTCAAATTCATGTGCTCTGCTAACAGGAGGATGTTTTGAATTCTCACATGATTTTGGTGTCTGCCAGCCAATGTGTTCAGTTTCAACAGCAGTATTTTTGGTTCAACAATTGTTTTGGCTGTTGTTTGTCTTATTGTTCAGTCACTCAGTCATGTCTGACTCTTTGCAGCCCCATGGGCTGCAGCACGCCAGGCTTCCCTGTCCTTCAACATCTCCCAGAGTTTGCTCAAACCCATGTCCATTGAGTCGGTGATGCCATCCAACCATCTCATCCTCTGTTGTCCCCTTCTCCTCCCACCTTCAGTCTTTCCCAGCATCAAGGTCTTTTCCAATGAGTCAGCTCTTTGAATCAGGTGGCCAAAGTACTGGAGCTTCAACTTCAGCATCAGTCCTGCCAATGAATATTCAGGACTGATTTCCTTTAGGATTGACCGGTTGGATATCCTTGCAGTCCAAGGGACTCTCAAGAGTCTTCTCCAACACCACAGTTCAAAAGCATTAATTCTTCAGCGCTCAGCCTTCTCTATGATCCAACTCTCATATCCATACATGACTACTAGAAAAACCATAGCTTTGACTCTACAGACCTTTGTTGGCAACGTGATGTCTCTGTTTTTTAATACACTGTCTAGGTTTGTCATTGCTTTCCTTCCAAGGAGCAAGTCTTTTATTTTCATGGCTGCAGTCACCAACCACAGTGATACTGGAGCTCAAGAAAATAAAGTCTGCCACGTCACTGTTTCCATTTTTTGCCCATCTATTTGCCATGAAGTGATGCAACTGGATGTCAGTATCTTCATTTTTCTAATGTTGAGCTTTAGGCCAGCTTTTTCACTCTCCTCTTTCACCTTCATCAAGAGGCTCTTTAGTTCCTCTACATTTTCTGCCATTAGGGTGGTATCATCTACATATCTGAGGTTATTGATATTTCTCCTGGCAGTCTTGATTCCAGCATGTGCTTCATCCAGCCTGGCATTTTGCGTGATTTATTCTGCATAGAAGTTAAATAAGCAGGGTGACAATATACAGCCTTGATATACTCATTTCCCAATTTTGAACCAGGCCAAGAAGCAACAATGAGAACCGGTCATGGAACAACAGCCTGGTTCAAAATTTGGAAAAGAGTTTTGATTGTGCAATTATTTAATTTTTATATTTTATTTTAAAATAGAATATTAGAGACTTCCAGACTGTAAAGAATTTGCCAGCAATGCAGGAGACCCAGGTCAATCCCTGGGTTGAGAAGATCCCCTGGAGATGGGAATGGCTACCCACTCCAGTATTCTTGCCTGGAGAATTCCATGGACAGGGCAGCCTGGCGGGCTATAGTTCATGGGATCACAAAATCAGACACCACTGAGCAACTAACATTAACACTATGAGTGTTTGAACATATATTTTCATCTCTCTTTCCTTCTAAAACCCAACTATGATTGTTATTCCTTTACTGTTATTGTAAAAAAACAAAAAGGTGTAAACGAAGAGAAAGAAAATAGGAGAGAAAGCAACAGTTTAGCAATATCAACAAACTTTAGGAAGAGGGACACTGAATGAATGAGTTGTTTCTGATTTAGCAGGAGAATCTATTAAAAGAGTGTATTTATTCAAGACAACAGGTCATTCTAAAGACTGAAATATGAGATGGAACTCTCAACTAGAGTATTGGTTAAAACTCTGTATAAAGAGCAGTTAGATCCCCAGGTCTCTTCCTTCAACCTAATAGTTGTGAGGCAACTCTCCCCAACCCCAACAGCAGAGAAATGCTTACAGGTAGAAGCAGAGAGACTATGAGCTTAGGGACACTGGGCACTGCTAGAGGTGGGAGGAAGGCACCAAACTGAAAACAGAGGAATTAACTGAAGGTCAGCCTACGAAATGATAAGGACCCCCATATTCTTTACTTGAATTCCAGGGTGTTGACAGCTAAACATACATCTTGGCCCTTCCCACCACTCCCAGAAGTTGAGAAGATTCTCTTCTGAGTTAGTTGACCATCCCAAGAAAACAAACCTATAGACACTGGCATTTGGGGTCTCCTGTGGGCTTCCCTGGTGGCTCAGTTGGTAAAGAATCCTCTTGCAATGCAGGAGACTGCTTACAATGGAGGAGATTCAGGTTTAATCCCTGGGTTAGAAAGATCCTCTGGAGAAGGAAATGGCAGCCCACTCCAGTATTCTTCCCTGGGAAATCCCACAGACAGAAGAGCCTGGCGGGCTACAGTCCATGGGGCTGTGATGAGTCAGGCACAAGTTAGCAACTAACCAACCATGGTTAACTCAATAATTAACAATCTCTGCCGATGCATGTAGAACTTCCAATCAGATTTTTAGTGCCTCATTCTTAAATATGAATAGACTAACCGAGTCAAGGAAATCCTATAACTTGAAAGCCAAAACAACAACAAAGGCAGGAAAAACAAAAATCTAACAAGAAAGACAATGCAGAAAGCAGAAATAAATTTTTTTTAAAGTATGAGCAGTATGTTCTAACAAATTAAAAGACGTTGTATATATCAAGGAAGAATATGATGTTAGAGAAAAAGAGCATTTAGAAAACAGGAAAGATCTCTTAATAATAAAACAACTGATATATCAAACATCGAGAGTCCAGTAGAAAAGCTGGAAGATCAAGTTGAGAAAATATTCAGGAAATGGAACAAAAAAGAGAAACAAATAGAAAGTAGAAGAGAAAAGTCAAGAATTTAGATTAATCTGCAACATACAAAAAATTTAAAAAGAGAAAGAAGAAGAAACGAAGGGGAGGAAATCATCAACAGAATAATAAAATAAAATGTCCTGGTCCACACTCTGTGGAGTATGTTTCTCTCTAAATATTGATAAATCCACTTCTTACCTATCAAAGAAGAACCACACACACACACACACATAAAAAGCGAAAATACACTTCCTATACTACAGGAAGAAAGAAAGATTGAAGTTTCCAGGGTGAAAAAAAAAAGGTTCAAAGAATTAGGAATTGTACTTCTCAAAAGGAAAAACGGACACTAGAAGACATTAGGACAATGCTTTCAAAATTCTGAGAGAACATTATTTCCACTAAATATTCCCAGCTAAATATTCAATTAAGTTAGAGGGTGGAATAAGACTGACTGAGGTCTCAAAAACGTAAAAGTATTTTGAATGTACTCTTTCTCAGGAACCTACTCCCCCCTCCCCTGCCCAAATTGAGGGGATAGGTCAAGGAAGAGGAAAATGGGGGCTCAAGGAAGGAGGGGATATTTCACAGGAGTGGAGTGAGAGGGATTTTTGGGCTGCTGGCAAAGACAAGCCCAAGACTAAGTGAGCTTCGGGAGCACCCAGTGCAGGTCAGACAGGGTGGTGACAGCCTCACAAAACCGTTAAGTTTACTGATGCTGATCATACTGAGAAAAGTACCATGTTCCTCTTAGAAAGTTTAGGGATTAATTAGTAATAATTTCGTGGAAAACTAAGCAAACAACAAATAAGATAACTATTTACTTTAGGAGAAAAAGGAAAGTAGTACTTGATAATAAATATAATCAAAGTAGACTGAGTGGTTTAACTGTGCCCTGGGTCTGTGCTGTGCTGTGCTTAGTCACCCAGTCGTGTCTGACCCTTTGCGACCCCATGGACTGCAGCCCACCACGCTCCTCTGTCCATGGGTTTATCCAGGCAAGAACACTGGAGTGGGTTGTCATGCCCTTCTCCAGGAGATCTTTATTGCAGGTGGATGGGTTTTTTACTGACTGAACCACCAGAGAAGCCCACCTAGCAATAAAAATGTCAATTCTGATTTTATATTTTTTACTATAATTTTGAATGTTGATTTAATAAAAAAAAAATAACACTGTCATAGCTCTAAGTGAGGTGGTATAAGGATAAAGGAAACTAAAATCCTCATCAATCCAAACTAAATCCTATCTACATCTACAATTAGAAGTAAATAAATAATGTCCAAAATAAAAAATTTTGAAAAAAAATTGGCAGTATAAGCATATTTAGAAAGTAAAAATCAGAAGAAACAGCTAAAAGGTTCTAGGAACAGGCATTGGAATGGGAAGAATGAGACTTATGGATATACTTTTAACTTCTCAAATTTACAGTAGTATTGAATATACATACACACATGTTTTACTTTAATACACAAGAAAAGCTTTTCAATGACTGGAGAACAGAATGAAAGTGCTTTTATTTGTGATAGGAAGCAAGGCTCTCATTAATTTAATAGACTTGAGACGAAGATAAAAATCATTATGTGGTCAATCTTTGGCCTAAGACAGATGTCAATTAGACTTATTTAATGTAGTCAATGTAAACAAATATAGTGAATTATAAAGAAAGAGGAAAAAACAGCAGAATAAAATGCTTAAAATAGATCATTAAGATTCTATCTAAAAAGGTGGGGGGGATAAAATGATGGTCTTTAGGATGCATTTAATACTCTGAAAATGTGTGTATAACTCTCATTTTACACATAAGTCCATTTATTCTGTAGTACATGTCTAATTTTCCAGGCAGATTTTTAGGAATATACTATATAGGAGTGGAGGGGAAAGCATAAAAATAACTAGATCATCCTAATTCTTGTCTTCAATGAGAGACATTTCATTTCTTTTCCCGTTCTCAAAGACATTCCTTGAAGGTATTATTTTGGCACATTTTCTCTGCATAGAGGTCGTTATGGTGACTCAGACGGTAAAGAATCTGCCTGCAATGCAGAAGACCTGGGTTTGATCCCTGGGTCAGGAAGATCCCCTGGAGAAGGGAATGCAACCCACTCCAGTATTCTTGCCTGGAGAATTCCATAGACAGAGGAGCCTGGCCAGCTGTAGTCCATAGGGTCACAAAGAGTTGGACACAACTGAGTGACTAACACTTTCACTTTCACTTGGGTTTATACAGCAGAAGACTGGCTTTTTGATCAGGAGGCCTTGTTGTATGCTTCCCACCCAGAAGAAACTTTCTCCAAACTTTCAGACTCTCTTTTACATTTCAGATCATGACCAGCTAGTGGACTATGGGATTCCTGCAAACTCTAAATTATGTTCTAATTATTCCCTCTCCCCATGACCCTTTTAACGTTGTGGGCAAACTTTTTTTTTTTCCTTTTCAGAAAAAGTTTAAGAGTAAATAGCGGGTGCATCAAGTGTCCTGTAAGAGAAAATGTGCGTGTGATTTTACAAACCGGTGATTCCCACCCAGCCAAGCTGTCCCTTTTAGGTTTGTCTTGACCGTGCCAGCAGGTAGTTTTCAGTTCAGTTCGGAAGCCACTCATGGCATTCACTGCGTGGCATGAAAGCAGGCTATGTTTGGCTTGTGTTCAGGCTCTAAAAATATCCCAGCTAAGGGGTGAAATGAAGTGAAAGGTAGCAGGGAGTGAAATGGGCTGAGAGGAGACTTGGGCTTCCAGAAGATGGAAGCGGGGGAAAAGGAAATGTGGCCAATAATTTGACAATTTTTTCTTGAGTTCTTTTGTAGCCAGTGTTGCATTGGGGCAGCTTTCTAGGAGGCTCTCACAGAGAGACAGGAGTTTGTTGTCCTTCCTGCAAACTGAGTGAGCACCTACTGGTGCTGAATCTGCCTTTTCCTCTCCGTCATGTCAGAAGGAACAGAGCTGAGAAGCTTTTCAAGACCTTTGGAGATCTCCAAACAGCTGCCTACAAATGTTTCTCTGTTCATCTCATGAAATGTGGAAGGTCTTTACGCCAATCTAGAGACCCAGATCATCTCTCCCAGGGCATCCCTCCTTTCTTCTGGATAAGAAATTCCTCAAGGACAAGAAAATGTAGCATAAACGTCACATAAAACGTAGCATTTGACCCCCCAAAAAAAGCCCAACAAGCATCTTGCTCATGGTGGCCATCCAGTGTATGCATGCTATATGAATAACTGAAGATGCCTGAGAGATGTCTTCTCCTTTGAATGGTTAAATGTGATTATTTTCCAGGATGTATGGTTTCTTTCAAGAATTAGAAAATATGATCTTCCTTGTTCATCACCAGCAAACAAACATCCAAGACGTGGTTTGTACATAGTTTTTAAACAAATGTAATAATAAATAATAAATTTTCTTCCCAACTGACACTAACTAGAGAATATTTTAAGCCAAAATTAAAACCCAGAAATATTCCTGACGTACAATAAATATCATTAGGCTAAGGCAATGGCGCCCCACTCCAGTACTCTTGCCTGGAAAATCCCATGGACCGAGGAGCCTGGTAGGCTGCAGTTCACCGGGTCACAAAGAGTCTGACACGACTGAGCGACTTCACTTTCATTTTTCACTTTCATTCATTGGAGAAGGAAATGGCAACCTACTCCAGTGTTCTTGCCTGGAGAATCCCAGGGATGGGGGAGCCTGGTGGGCTGCCGTCTGTGGGGTCGCACAGAGTCGGACACGACTGAAGTGACTTAGCAGCAGCAATAGCTCTCTTTTAGTCTTTTGGTCCTTTTATTGCTACAGGATGATCCTAATTTCCTAAACAAGGGTATACATAGGCTGTTCTTCTGCTTGGAATGGCAGGGCTCATCCCCTGATCCATAATGAATTCCTATTTATCCTTCAAAACCCAGCCAAGGAGTCACTTCTTTCAGGAGGCCTCCCCTGCCACTGCCTACCTTCAGACTAAATAAAGTTGTATGTTTCTTTGTGATTGGAATATTTTTTGATTGTTATACACAAATCAGCAAATTGTAATTTATTGTTTTCTTTATAAGATCCTATAATGGCAAGGATTATGTCATATTTACCTCTAGTTCCCTTTGACCTAACTCAAGGACTGGCATAGCATGGGGTAGTCAGTACACATTGGTTGAATTGAATTGAATGGTAATTGAGAGTCTTTTCTTACTTGTGAATTTAACTATTTTGAAGTCTTAAAGCTATATAAAATATCTTTATATTTAGTTACATATTTAACAAATTGTCTTTATTAAAAAGATTTAAGTTACATGAAATTGGAGTGTCCTAGAATGTCCTAGACATACGACCATATGACTTCAAAGTCACATGATCCTGGCAGCTTGGATTTATCTAATTTGACAAAATGAGGTGTTCAATGGCATTTGAAAGAAATGTCAGAAAAAAGCATGGTGCAGGGCAGTGGGGCGGGGAGAGTAACTGGATGTGGGGGGACGTTGCTTCAATCAATTTCAGTTGCCAAAGGGAAGTGACTCATTTCCAAGTGATTTGTTCTGACTCTGGTATTAATTTCCTAGCACAGATCTGGTAGTTTATCTTCTAGTAATTGGTGTAATACCTTTGGGTGTTATTTGGCCCCTTTTCACATATGCACTGAACAACTCAATGTTGAAATATAAGAAAACACTTGTTACAAGTACTTCTAGTCTTTAGGTTCTCAGGGAAATTAGGAGGACGATTAGTACAGAATTACTTCAAAAGCAGTGAAAATTACAGGGGTTAAACCAATTTGGATTACGAAAGAATAGGGTATAGTGGTGGGAACTTAATCTTCCTATGCTGGAGAAATAGCACCTGCAGTATTAAAGCATTTCCTTAATTCACTTGTTCATTTCAACAAGCTTATTTTGAGGCTCATGAAAAACACTGCAGTGGCTATGGCATACAGCAGGACTCCTGAAAAAGCGCTTGAAAGGATGTGCCAGCAGGTTGAAAAGTCATTACCTTCTTTAAGAACTCAACGAATGTCATAACTTACTTTGGTCACTGAGGCATGAGATACACGAGGGGTCTTACAAGACGGTCAGCATAAAGTGTAACCTGATCCCAGATGAATTGGATTAATGCTGATATTCAATCCCTCAGTTCAGTTCAGTCGCTCAGTTGTGTCCAACCCCATGAATCGCAGCACACCAGGCCTCCCTGTCCATCACCAACTCCCGGAATTCACTCAAACTCACGTCCATTGAGTCAGTGATGCCATCCAGCCATCTCATCCTCTGTCATCCCCTTCTCCTCCTGCCCCCAATCCCTCCCAGCATCAGAGTCTTTTCCAATGAGTCAACTCTTCACATCAGGTGGCCAAAGTACTGGAGCTTCAGCTTTAGCATCATTCCTTCCAAAGAAATCCCAGGGCTGATCTCCTTCAGAATGGACTGGTTGGATCTCCTTGCCGTCCAAGGGACTCTCAAGATTCTTCTCCAACACCACAGTTCAAAAGCATCAATTCTTCGGCGCTCAGCCTTCTTCACAGTCCAACTCTCACATCCATACTTGACCACAGGAAAAACCATAGCCTTGACTAGACGGACCTTTGTTGACAAAGTAATGTCTCTGCTTTTCAATATGCTATCTAGGTTGGTCATAACTTTCCTTCTAAGGAGTAAGCATCTTTTAATTTCATGGCAGCAGTCACCATCTGTAGTGATTTTGGAGCCCAAAAAAATAAAGTCTGACACTTTCCACTGTTTCCCCATCTATTTCCCATGAAGTGATGGGACCGGATGCCATGATCTTAGTTTTCTGAATGTTGAGTTTTAAGCCAACTTTTTCACTCTCCTCTTTCACCTTCATCAAGAGGCTTTTAGTTCCTCTTCACTTTCTGCCATACAGGTGGTGTCATGTGCATATCTGAGGTTATTGATATTTCTCCCGGCAATCTTGATTCCAGCTTGTGCTTCTTCCAGCCCAGTGTTTCTCATGATGTACTCTGCATAGAAGTTAAATAAGCAGGGTGACAATATACAGCCTTGACGTACTCCTTTTCCTATTTGGAACCAGTCTGTTGTTCCATGTCCAGTTCTAACTGTTGCTTCCTGACCTGCATACAGGTTTCTCAAGAGGCAAGTCAGGTGGTCTGGTATTCCCATCTCTTTCAGAATCTTCCACAGTTTATTGTGATCCACACAGTCAAAGGCTTTGCATAGTCAGTAAAGCAGAAATAGATGTTTTTCTGGAACTCTCCTGCTTTTTCTATGATCCAGCGGATGTTGGCAATTTGGTCTCTGGTTCCTCTGCCTTTTCTAAAACCCACTTGAACATCTGGAAGTTCACAGTTCACGTATTGCTGAAGCCTGGCTTGGAGAATTTTGAGCATGACTTTACTAGCATGTGAGATGAGTGCAATTGTGCGGTAGTTTGAGCATTCTTTGGCATTGCCTTTCTTTGGGATTGGAATGAAAACTGACATTTTATGTATATCAGAGCAGAGAGAACTTAATCTACAAAGAAATTTAGGTATTAACAAGATTGTGTGTACAGCATTCAAAACTGATTTGTTTGTTTGTTAATGACATTCTTTAATGTGAAGAAAGTAGGAAAGTGTCCAGAATCTGACTCTTTCCAGGCTTCAGCCTTTGTATTCAAGAATCTTGAAGGAGGTCATTGACAGTGGGTATTCATCTCAACCAACAGACTATCAACATAAAACCATTAATTTTGTATCTATTAAGTCTGTAAGACACAAAGGATGCCAAAAAACATAAGCTATGGGCTCTGTCTTCACTGGGCTCCAGTTCAGTTCAGTTGTTCAGTCGTGTGCAACTCTTTTCAACCCCATGAACCAGCACACCAGGCCTCCCTGTCCATCAACAACTCCCAGAGTTTACCCAAACCCATGTCCATTGAGTCGGTGATGCCATCCAACCATCTCATCCTCTGTCGTCCCCTTCTCCTCCTGCCTTCAATCTTTCCGAGCATCAGGGTCTTTTCCAATGAGTCAGCTCTTCACATCAGGTGGCCAAAGTATTAGAGTTTCAGCTTCAGCATCAGTCCTTCCAACGAACACCCAGGACTGATCTCCTTTAGAATAGACTGGTTGGATCTTCTTGCAGTCCAAGCGACTATCAAGAGTCTTCTTCAACACCACAGTTCAAAAGCATCAATTCTTCGGTGCTCAGCTTTCTTTATAGTCCAACTTTCACATCCATACATGACCACAGGAAAAACCATAGCCTTGACTAGACGGACCTTTGTTGACAAAGTAATGTCTCTGCTTTTCAATATGCTGTCTAGATTGGTCATAACTTTCCTTCCAAGGAGTCAGCGTTTTAATTTCATGGCTGCAGTCACCATCTGCAGTGATTTTAGAGCCCCCCAAAATAAAGTCTGATGCTGTTTCCACTGTTTCCCAACCTATTTGCCATGAAGTAATGGGACCAGATGCCATGATCTTCGTTTTCTGAATATTGAGCTTTAAGCCAACTTTTTCACTCTCCCCTTTCACTTTCATCAAGAGGCTCTGTAGTTCCTCTTCACTTTCTGCCATACAGGTGGTGTCATCTGCATATCTGAGGTTATTGATACTTCTCCTGGCAATCTTGATTCCAGCTTGTGCTTCTTCCAGCCCAGCGTTTCTCATGATGTACTCTGCATAGAAGTTAAATAAGCAGGGTGACAACATACAGCCTTGATGTACTCCTTTTCCTATTTGGAACCAGTCTGTTGTTCCATGTCCAGTTCTAACTGTTGCTTCCTGACCTGCATATAGGTTTCTCAAGAGGCAAATCAGGTGGTCTGGTATTCCCATCTCTTTCAGAATTTACCACTAGTTAATTAGTCAGTTTTTCCTAGGTTATGCTGTAGTAACAAACATTTCTCAAAATATTCAGTCCAGTTCAGTTCAGTCGCTCAGTCACATCCAACTCTTTGCAGCCCCATGAATCACAGCATGCTAGGCCTCCCTGTCCATCAACAACTCCTGGAGTTTACCCAAACTCATGTGCATCAAGTCGGTGATGCCATCCAACCATCTCATCCTCTGTCATCCCCTTCTCCTCCTGCCCCCAATCCCTCCCAGCATCAGGGTCTTTTCCAATGAGTCAACGCATGAGGTGGACAAAGTATTGGAGTTTCAGCATCAGCATCCCTCCTTCCAATGAATATCCAGGACTGATCTCCTTTAGAATGGACTAGCTGGATCTCCTTGCAGTCCAAGGGACTCTCAAGAGTCTTCTCCAACACCACAGTTCAAAATCTTAGGGGCTCACAAACACATTTTACTTCTCACTCTTATTACACGTAAGCTGTGATTAGTTGTGGCAGTGCTCTGTGTGTCTGCTTTATTCTGGGATCTAGGCTGAAGGAGCAGCCCCCACCTGGATATCTCAGTCCCTTTCCCAAGGCAGAGGGAAAAAACAGCAATGGCAGTCATGAGATGGCTCTTAAAACTTTACTCAGTCACAGCATACCTCACTTCCTCTGGGAGCACATTTGGCCAAAGAACGTCACAAACCAAGCCTGGGTCAGTGGTTTGGGAAAGTGTCATCTCACAGGGAGGTTGGTTCAGTGACTAACTGGAAATGTATGATAGCAATCCTCAACAGTATTTGATTGTATTCCTCCCCTACTGAGATATTTTGGAATGAAGTAGGAGTGAGAATCTGAGAGCTTTGGATGACAGCTACAAGGCTTCATGTCTGACAGCAAAGTTCCACATGGACATAAAACAAAGAGACAGCAGTAACAACGACAAAGCCCCAGGAATGCCTGACTCTAGGAAACAGGGCTTTTACATCCCCCTCGTAAGAAACGTTCCGCTGAACTCGACAGAAGCTAACAGAGGAGGAAGAATGGGTTGGATCCCTTTGCTCCTGTCTTTATTTACAGCAAAGGACAGAACACTTTGTCACCTTGGAAACCACCAACAAAGGCAGTGTGTAAAGCTATAAGAAATCCCTGTCGGCTCTCTCAGAGGTGGCTGGGGCTAAGTGGTGGGGTGGTGTATTCTGCTACTCAACTGCCCTGAGTCTTGGGTATTGCATAGTCAGGCAGGTAACCCCAGCTGGAAGGAGAAGCTGTTTGGCCTTTGATGGCAGAACTCACTACACATGTGCCTCCTTGTCTTCTGTATTCCAAGATACCACTGCTGACAGAGGAGAGTGCAGCCATAGCGTCTGAACCTGTGACCTACACTAGGGACAGTTCAGTCTCTCTGCTCTACAGCTATTCTTTACAAGTCTTTTGCAGTCAATGATTTTACAGCCTGTGCCACTTTTACTCTGAAGAAGCCATAATAACCTGGGAAATTTTGCCATGATTCTGAAAGGCTGTATATGTGTTCCTGCTTGCATATGTATAATTACTAATTCTCTCTTCTCTTTTTATGCTAAATTGTGTTAATACTGCATTAGTAAAATTCTTCAAGAAGCTGGAAGTGCTTTTGTCATAAGCCAGAGGGAGATGTTAATTTTTTTTTTTATTGAAGAACACAGTTGGTTTCTGCTTTTACTTCCATAGTCACACACTAATTAAATTTTTTAAATTATTATCATTATCAACAGCATTTACTAGAGTGTCTTCTATGTGACTGTTCAACTTCTTCAAATATCTGATTGTCTTGAATGTAGAGCTTTGGTTTTTTTTAATTAATTTGTTTATTTTAATTGAAAGATAATTACTTTACAACATTGTGGTGGTTTTTGCCATACATCGACCTGAATCAGCCACATGTTCCCCCTGATCCTGAACACCCCTCCAACCTCCCTCCCCACCCCATCCCTCTACGTTGTCCCAGAGCACCGGCTTTGAGGGCCCTGCTTCATGCATCAAACTTGCACTGGTCATCTATTTTATGTGTGGTAATATATATGCTTCAATGCTATTCTCTCAAATCATCCAACCCCCACCTTCTCCTACATAGTCCAAAAGTCTATTCTTTACATCTGTGTCTCTTTTGCTGCCTTGCATAGAAGATTGCCATTACTTTCTAAATTCCATATGTATGCATTAATATACTGTATTGGTGTTTCTCTTTCTGACCTTACTTCAGTCTGTATAAGAGGCTCCAGTTTCTTCCACCTCATTAGAACTGACTCAAATGCGTTCTTTTTTATAGCTGAGATATATTCCATTGTGTATATATACCACATCTTCCTTATCCATTCATCTGTCAGTGGATATCTAGGTTGCTTCCATGTCCTAGCTATTGTAAACAGTGCTACATGAACGTGGAGATGTTAAATTAACTAAAAGATTGGCCACACTTATTGCTGTGCCAGCTTGGAGACTCCGCTTGATTTCCAATGTCATGTTGATGCTATTGGCACTATCAAGAGGTCCTTGGCCTTTGAAATAGGATTTTGAGCTCCTAGACTTTCCAGATATTATCAGTTAGGTAACAACACACAGCTGACAACAGTTCAGTATGTCTGTAGCCTCCCCTGTGTAGTATGTACCCTCCACAGCATTTGCATACTTGAGGCCATTCCTTGGTGACTATTCACAAGTGACTTTTTTTTTTTTTTTTTTGCATTTTGCTAGAGAAAGCATCTAGATTAAACATTATTGAGCTCAAAACTATATATTGTCTTCACATACAGAATGGTTTAATTGCAATGACAACAGATTGAGGGGAACCTGAACTTTGGTTTCAGCTTTACCACTTATTCGGGCTTCCCTGGTGGCTCAGATGGTAAAGAATCTGCCTGCAATGAAGGAGACCTGGGTACGATCCCTGGGTTGGGAAGACCCCCTGGAGGAGGGCATGGCAACCCACTCCAGTATTCTTGCCTGAAAAATCCCCCATGGACAGAGGTGCCTGGCAGGCTACATACAGTCCATGGGGTCGCAAAGAGTCGGACACAACTGAGAGACTAAGCACAGCACAGCAAAGCACTACCATTTATTATGTGACCATAAAGAAGTCACTTATTCCTGTGTAAAAACAGTGGACTAGAACAGACAAGAGACAGCAAACATATGCCTAATGTGCCTTTAACAAGGCTACTCAGTGGTGGCCCTGATTCCCACAGATCCTGGAATGATCCTCAGGATCCTTTCCAATGCAGAATTCAAGGCAGATACTACCAGTCCTTAGGACTGACACAAGCTGAAATCGTTGTGAAAGTCTAGGTCCAGACAATCTACAATATGTGGAGATAACATGTGAAAGTGTTGCAAGAATGGGGACCCCTTCCAGGCCCTGAGAGTGGGTTCTTGTCTCGTCTAACACTCAGAAATAAATGTCTGAGGAGGCACACATGCTGATAAAGCAAGAGACTTTATTCAGAAGGGGTAAGGGACCCCAGGAGAACTGCTCTGCTGCGTGGCTCACAGTCTCCAGTTTTATGGTGATAGGATTCATTTCTGGTTGTCTTTGGCCAATCATTCTGACTCAGCATCCCTCCTGGTGGTGCATGCATTGCTCAACCAAGACGGATGCCAGTGAGAAGGATTCTGGGAGGTGGTAGGACACGTGGCTTCTCCTTTTGACCTTTCCTGAACTCTTTAGGTTAGTGGTGGTTTGTTAGTTCCACGTTCCTTACTAGTACCTCCTGTAGTAAAATAACCCACTCAAATGGTTACAGTGGTGGCTGGCCAGGGTGGGAGGTTTCAGTGTATTTCCCCAAACAGAAGTGCTTTGTAAACTCTTCTATGTTGTACAAATTTAAGGTGCTATTATTGTTATCACTGTTCATTACTCTTGTTACAGAAAATTTGTGCAGATTTTGTTCAGGATATAGGAGGTGCTGACAAGTTTGTATGTTGCCAACAAGGCCTACAGCTATTGTTCTAATGATATACACCAAATGCTCTTGGCATTTTTAAAGTGAGAGTAGACAATGAAAGCGGTTTCAAAATGCAGAGCAAGGATCACCTTGGACTGCCTGGGGAACTACTGGGGAGACATAGTGACTTGGGTTTGCAGACTGACTTCATCATTTAAGGTGTAAATACTGGTTTTGCCATTCAACATCTCTGAGCCTCAGTTTCCTCATCTACGATGTGGGCTCCATCAATCTCCTCTCAAGGTTGTGGAAAATCTAAATGAGTTTAACAAGTATAAAATAAAAAGTAAAAACCATGATTCATAAGTTGTACTCTATAAATGTTAGTTCCTAAGGGTGGAAAACTGGTTTATAATGAGTACTTTGGGACTTTTGACTCACTTTCTATTTTAGCAAAAGTTTTGTAATCTTTAAGAGTCAGAAAACATTTTCAGTCAGAAACATTATTATTTTAGGGCAAGAGATAAACACTTGTACTCCCTTGGATCACCATCTTCCTTTGAAACAAAGGTAAGAGCTGGAATATAAGCCCTCCCTCTTTAAGATTTGCCTCCTTTACCAATGAGATGTTACAATTTCTTTTTTATGTAAAAGAATTAGAAATGTTCGAGGGAATTATAACTCAATAGCTGCTAATGCTTTGTGGATGACATTCAATAAGGGGAAAATGTGATGACTCAAAATAACATACTTCTAACTCTGTGCTAAGATTTGAAGCATGCACGGTGCTTGATGATGTACATGAGAATCATGCAAATCCCTCTGGAAATGTATATGTGACACTTTTCAGAATGATCTGTGTCAGAGTTCCAAGCACCCCATATAGAAGGCTTCTAATGCTCAAAATCCAGGTAAGTCTCCTATTTCCACCATAAAGATTAGATTTCTTTTGAAACTGTAACCTTAGCACCTTTCTTTTGCCTCCACCACTATGCCTCTTCCTTCCACCGGACGCTTTGCCAAGTTCATTGTCAGGACATATTTTCCCTCCTATTTGGAATGCAAAGACATTTAATTATCCTAGAAGGAAAATCTGAGAGTACAAGCTGTACACAGCAGGTTAAGATTGCTAATATATAACTTAGCTAAAAATCTGTTTATTTAGAGTAGCTTGTTTCACAATTCTTGCTTTTGTGGTAGCCCATTTTGGGAGCAAAACTTATCTTCTCCAAAAGCAATGATCTGCTGTAGATGAACATTTGATGAAGAGTCTTAAGGTCCAGAAGTATCTGTTCAATTTGTGGGGTTTCCTAAGGATTAAGGGAAACATTCTTGAGCATTTTGTTGAGTACATTTAAAAAAATGCCTCTAAATGGATATAATCAATCCCTGAATTCTAAGCCTGTGGTAAGCAATCTTTTTATGGAAGAACCAATGTAAGTGAAAATGAAAGTCACTCAGTAGTGTCTGATTCTGCAACACCATACAATCCATGGAATTCTGCAGGTCAGAATACTGGAGTGGGTAGCCGTTCCCTTCTCCAGGGGAAGAACCATTATAAAAACATAAAAAGTTTACAGCCCCCACTTCTTATTTTTTCTACATGAAAATGTCTTTTTTCCTCTTTCCTCAAAAAAATGCTATAAACTCAGAAAAAATTAGGACCACTTTGCAGTCAATAACTATGAATATCTAGACCCATTAAAGAAGCAGCCAAGTAGGGATCTTTTTCAGTCTTTTTATTAAATTAAATAAAAGTGCAAGGCATGCGGCTTTAAGTTAGAAAGAGCTCATCACTTTTCTAAGGGTATATAGTTTTTTCTTTCAATGTTGTCTCTTCTAAATTATTATGGTGGGTCAATAACATGATTGTATACCTGAGAGTCATAGGAGAATCACTTTTAAAATGATTGCAACTGAATTCAATATGAAGACTAGTTTAAAAATATATTTAAATGTGTGTGTATATACATACACACATATACATATATATGCATATACACACTAATGTAAACACATTGATCTATATGCATGTGTTGTGTAAATATGTATATAAGAAGCTTACCTCTGAAAGTTGAGATAATTCTAAAATAATTTTTATACATAGGGGAATAATCATTTCCAATTAGTCCCTTCTACTTAGAAAGACTTATGAAAGCAGGAGTGGTAAAAGAAAAACAGAAACTTTAAATCCTCACTACTCTTTGTTGCTAAAATGTGAGACACAGAATAGATGTCTTTTGTTTTATCAGAGCTTGTAAGTGTATCTTTGGATGTGCAAAGGTGGGTCAGAGATATGCAGAGGGTACAGAGTGCAGCTATTCAAAATACATGATAAAGAAAGCGAGTAGGCAAAGGGGTTCAGTTCCCCCATGGGGTCCATGAATTGTTTACATTGTGAAGAAGAGAAGAAGAGACAGTAACAGTGGGATAAAAGTGAGATCCAGAGATCAAGTGTCAGAAGAGACCATGAGAACAGAAGGTCCCAGGAATCTGTAATACTGTATTGAGGGAAGCAGGACAACAGGCGTTGCACCAACTGTGAGTTAGGAGCATTAAGGCAATTGCACTTCAATCTCAAGGGAATACATACCCATTTATATGAGTCTCATGAATCAAGCCTGGAGAATATGTACCAAGCTAGTCATGGTCATAACAACAACTCATTCCTAGAGATTTTAATTTGTTAGGCTTGGAATGGGGGCCCCAAATGTGTTTATTTAAAAGGTTATTCAGGAAAAGTACCAAGCATTGATGAGAGAAATAAAAGGCATAAATATATATTGGTATGTAATATTTTCACTAACTGAAATGTTGAGTTTTATGAAGATGTCTCTCAAAGTTATTGAGAGATCTGATGTAACCTCAGTCAAAATCCTGACACATTTTTTTCAGGAGGTCAATGGTCTGGTGCTTAAATTTATACGAAAATGCAAAGGGCCAAGAACAGCCAAGCCAATCTTAATGAAAAAGAAGATAGAGGACCTTTATGCTGTCAAATACCATGATATTAATATTAATATTAACAATATCACAGAGACATAAATAGAGAAATGGAACACAATAAGGTGTCCAGAAACAAAGCCACACAACTGATTTACGACATATGACTTACAACAAAGGTATCACTGCAAAACAATGGAAAAAGTGGTTTTTTTCCATAAATAGTGCTGGGTTGATCGGTATGTATCCATAGGGGATTAAAGGAAGGTTGACCTCTGCCTTATACCACACACAAAAAGTCAATTCTAGATTGAAGATTGACTTAAATATGAAAGATAAAAACAATAAACTTTCTGGAAGGTAACATTGGAAAATACAGCTGTGACCTGACAGGATCCCTCCCCGCCTCAAAACAATACGAACCACCCAGCCTAGGGTAACCAAGCATTCTGGCTTGTCTTGGACTTTTCCTGTTTTAGCATTGACATCCCATGTCCTGGCAAACCCCTTAGTTCCAGCCAAACTGGGATGGTTAGCCACTCATAAGGAAAAAAAAAGATTAACAAAGTGGACTATGTCAAAACTTACAACTTCCTGTGTTCATCAAAGATATCACTGAGAGAGTGAAAAGGCAAATACAAGGATGGAAGGAGATATTTACACTACATCTAGCCAACAAAAAGTTCATATATAATGCCCGCCCTACAGATCAATAAGACAGGTTTCCCAGGTGACTCAGGGGTCAAGAATCCACCTGCCATAAAAACAAGTAGGCCATATGAGGATCTCTAACTTTCATTTAGCTTGTGTCGCTTTTTCTATTTCACATTCAGTGCTCTCATTTCATTTAGCTATGTTTTCCAGTTTCTCTCTTTTTTGTTGTTCTTTCTCAAGCCTTTCTCAAGCATAGCAGAAAAGCTTGTGTATACATATATATAAGTAGTATGTGTGACATAATATACATATTTTAGAAAACTTACAAGTTTTTGCCTAGCTAAAACATTTATAACATTTTGAGTCTACTTGTCTGACTTAGAAGAATGCTAGATTTTTAATTTACATCACTCAAAAATTTGATGTATTTCCGGGTATTTTGGCATCCAGTATTACTGCTTAAGCAAGCCTAAAAAGTTTATTATCTTAATGATTTTAAAATTTTTGAATGAGGCTTGAATCTGCTAATCCAATTCTGAGAATATAAAGAAATACTATATTGTAAAAAAAAAAAAAAAACCAGGAAATTAGCATGTGAAACAGTTATTATTAACTAAAGTACCTTATTCAAGATTTCACACTGCGTTTAGTTGCATTGAGTAGCTTCAGCTGCATGCAAAAAATTCTGATAAATTCTCTTTTCACTTTTATTCTATTACAAATATTCTCTAATTTCCCTTGTTATGGTTTCTTAGATACACCCATCATTTAAAAGTGGACATTCAATTTCCAAAACGTGGGGCTTTTACAGTATCTTTGATATTAATTTATTATTTAAATGCTTTCTTCTCTGCAGTTACCTTCTGCCCTTTTTTAGTCTTTGTTGAGCCTTTCAATGGCCAAGTGAAAAATCTCTCTTGGTAAATGTCACATTGCACTTGAAAATATGTGGGTTATTTTCAAATATCTTTTGATATGGATTTCTAACTTAATTCCACAGAGATAAGAGAACAGACTCTGTATGATTTCAATACCTTTAGACCATGAAATTTTTACACCTTGTTTTATGTCCCTGGATATGTTCCAGTTTCTCCTAGTTTAGAGTCTATGCGTACTTGAATAGAATTTGTATCCTACTGTTGTGTGAAAATTGTCACATATGGTCAGATTTTACCAAAGCATAAATCTTAATTACATTGAATTGGTTCATGGTGCTTTTCAGGTCTACTATATCCTTCTTCTTTTCTATATATATCCATTCTATTAATTTTTGAGAGTTTGATATTGAAACTCCACCTAAAAAAATCTTAGTTTATCCACTTAAAAAATAATTGTAATATATAGGGGAACTATATGTAACTTAATTCTATATTTTCCAAGTCTCCTGTAAATGTATTATTATACTTTCATAATTTAAAATTTTTTTAATATTTTTAAAATTAAAGAATCTGCCTGGCAATGCAGGAGATGCAGGGGAAGTGGGTTTGATCCCTGGGTCAAGAAGATCCACTGGAGGCGGAAATGGCAACCCATGACAGAATTCTTGCCTGGAAAATTCCATGGACAGAGGAGCCTAGCAGGCTGCAGCCCATGTGGTGGCAAAGAGTCAGACACAGCTGAGCAACTGAGCCCACATGCACAGATCAATAAGACAATATAACAGTAAAACGAGCATATCTTGAGAAAGCACTTCTCAAAATAACCAACAAAGAGATTGAAAGTTACTCAAATATTTAAGTCTTGAGTTACCTGGTTATGATTAATACATGCTCTCCAGGAGATCAAACATGGGTCTGTCAGACTATAAGGAGGATCCAGATAGAATCAGGATATTAATATTAATACATGCTTCTCCTTTTACATATTACACATCATGAGGAGTTTCCAAAGAGTTAACAATGGAGTCAGTTTATACTAATTCAACTGTATCTCTAATCAGTATAAATAATTATGCAAAAGCTACTTAGAAAACTATCTAGAGTTTATGTCATGATGCAAGTTTTGTTCTTCTCAATTAATCTGTCTGGCTGTCTTCATCAAATCCTGATACAAAAGAAGTCAACATGAGGGTTTTTAGAGAAAGATTCCTGCATAGGATGGATTCTCCAAATATAGAGTCAATATTTCCATGCCCAGTGAGCACATGGGGAGTGAGTTCCCGTCACCAAATCATGTCCAAGTTCTGCATTCCTGAGTTGCATGCACTCCTGAACTAGTTTGGAGTCCTGTTGGGTGGAGATAAAATGTGGACTGCCAGCAATGGTGGGAAAGGTTGGCGCCCAAGGGTGTGCTCTTTTTAAAAATGTAACTCTTTTTTAATAGTGGTTTAAAATATTTCCGTGAAATGATGAATAGTGAAACAGTGAAGAATGAATTGAGAATCCAATTGGCGAATGAAATAACAATGGGGGAGGAGGTCAGATTTTACCAAGGCACAGCCCTCAGCCTGAGGAGGCTACTATGTGGCTTGAACAAATACGGCAGCTCCCAGGAAAGGGGAAAGTGGGGATGGGAACTGAATTTCTGAATAAGATTTGGCTTCAGGGAAAGTTTTTATGATTTTTAAAAAATATTGTTTCATTTAATGCCCTTTAAAAAAACAGAATTAAAAATTTTCAAACGGAATCCCAAAGCCAGCTTCCACAGTGTGTCTGTTGAACCCATCAGCTGGCAGTCCCAGGAACCTGTGTTCACTACTATGAGTGTTGGGGAGAAGCTTTCGAGGACGTTTAGGGTAGATACTGTGCTAGAGAAGAGAGGGGAAAGTGAATTAAGAATGGTGCCTGTTCCCCAGCCAGGGCTCAAGAGAGAAGGAATAATTCAAGCTGAAAGAGCAGTTTTCTTAAGTCATTCAGTAGGACTTGGAGCACAAGCAGGGACGCTTCTGGGCTGGTTGACAGATTTCAACACAACAGTATAATGCACACTAGCAATCGAGATCACAGGGGGTCCAGAAGCTGTTTGGTGTGCCCAGAGGCTTGGGGCTGTGACAGCCCTGGGCAGCTGCCTGCTCCTCACTAGCAAGAATGGCAGGGGGACTCGGCACAGACAGGAACACGAAAGGCCAACTTCGAATAGCACATGCTGTCTCACAGTAATGAGAATTGGTGCTGTGAATAGGAACTTCGGGGTTATTGTGCATAATTTAACTTCCTTTATGCCCATAGGACAGTAGGGTCTTGAGACACCTAAAGTTATATATCAACACGGTTTATGTAGTTTTCTTTAAACAAATGAAAGAGGATTCAATTATAATATATAATAAGATGCTCATTTATTTCACTTGTTAGGGAACATGGTATTCCAAGTGAGCCAATTTTTTTCCAAATGATTGACACAGCTGTTTAAGATTTGCAACATTTTAATCTTTCTGATGGAAAGCCTGCCAAAATATACTGTACACTTTGCTACTCTCTGAAGCAGAAACAAAGAATAATTTAACCATTTCTTGGTATCTCTGAGTCATGATGAACATTGATGACATTTTGCACATAGTATTTTAAGGTCTTGGGGCTTCCCAGGTAGCACAGTATAAAGAATTCACCTGACAATGCAGGAGATATAATAGACTCAAGTTCAATCCCTGGGTTGAGAAGAACCCCTGGAGTAGGAAATGGCAACCCACTCCAGTATTCTTGCCTGGAAAATTCCATGGGCGGAGGAAGCTGGTGGGCCCAGTCCATAGGGTCTCAAAGAGCTGGACAAAACTGAGCACACACACACGGGATAAGGTCCTGAGGTATGCAGGGCCGTACTTCCCTAAAATACATCGCACCTGGACTGCCATGTTTTCTGAACTCTTGTATCCACTTTTGGTAGTCTTTTTCTATTCCACTGTTATTAGGCTGTCAACAGACACTTGCTGCTTTTCTCAGGGAGACAGTTTCTAAGAATCTTCTTTACCCCCATCATTTTAATTTGATATTTAGTCTGCTTTGGATCTAGAAGTTACATGACTCTTCTAAAAACTAAAAAAGCATAAAAAATTGGGTTCTCACTTCTGACAGAGGGTCAGAAAGGTTTGCCTATGAATGAAGTGCAAGTCTTTAAGAAATTAATTTATTTGAGGCATTTTAGATGAACCTTGGGTCTTGGCTGTATTCCTCCAAATTGAATTTACTGGATGAAGGACTTCAGAGAACTGGGTTTTAGTGAACATGTAATTGACATCCTGAGGAGAGGGGAAGAGTTGATTTTGGACCTCCATCTCACCCTGATCAACATTACCCTATTTATTTTATGGAAACTGTAGTTAATATTCTGAATTAATTAGATTGTACAATCAGTTTCAAAAGCATAATGCAGTAGTGTATAAAATATAATAATGCATAAAACTTGTTATGGAAATTTAAAATTTTAAGACCTAGATGAAATTCAAACATGAATTTTGCATGAAGAAATGAAACAAAACAATTTTGTTTGAGTAATTTGCTTTATTACAAGGGAGAACATCCACAGCTTCATTTAAATACTATACCATTCATCATATGCAAGGCTTCCTAGTAAACTAATTTTAGATAGACTCAGACTCAATAAATATCAGAAGGCTATATCATTGTCCCACCTCTGCGTATTTTCCTTTTGAGGATCAAAAGGCTTAGTAAAAACAGGTTTCCTAAAATAAGCATTATCATATACAGAGAAGACTGGAAATCATAACTGATGTGAGCAACTCCCCTTGATTATGACAGGAAGTCTACATATGTAATCTTCGTAGTGAATAAACATCTTCAATTCCTAGTACTATATCATCCAATTCCAGGAAAACATTATCATAATATGAAATAGATTAGAAAATAAATAGAAACCAGAACTATCTGGCAGAAGCCCTAGGTTTTCTCTCCTGAGCTGGGGCAGCCTGGCTGAGTGAGAAAAGCAGATGTAAGGTGGTCCTGGGCTCAACTCTAAGTGCCTGTGTCACTCTGAGCAAGTTACTAAACTTCTCTGAACCTCAACTCCTTTTTTTTCTTTGGTTGTCATGGGAATTTCTATGTATGTACATATGTATGTTTTCTGTGAGTGTTCATATTTATACATATACTTTTCCCAAATGAATAAACCTCGGTTCCTCTGAACATGTAATGAAAATATTGCTTCGTTCTCAAGGGTGGCATCCTATTTAAATGAGACAATGTATTTTTAGCACTTTTCTCCATCCCACAAGCCCTCTATTTATTTAGAAACTGTAGGCCTGTACCGATAGGGTGCTTGTCCTTACCTCCTGCCCCAGGTCCCTTCTTGTGTGTCTTTATAGGGCCCTTCCAACTCCCAGCCAGGAAGCTAGTGGTTGCTCAAGTGTCCCCCTTTCCTTCCTTCCACTGGCTCCTAACTCGTGTCTGAGTTGTCAGATGCGTCTACTCTGAGATCCCCTGATTTATGTGGATTTCACACTGTATACTAACCCACACTGGTGAATGCCCAATAACCTAAAGTTCTCTTGAGGAAAGGAATTGTACTTTTATCTCTGGCAGGATATCCACAGATCTGAAGTGAAATGAAAGAGAAGCACAACAGCTCAATAAATCCCAGTTTGTTCTCTCCCTATTCCTGGCTATGACCAAGATGCTGACTTGTGTGGCTCGCATGCTGCTGGCTCTTACCTTGTCAACTCATGTAGGACTAGTCCCCTTGAGTGGCAGGACCTGGTGGGTATGTTCCATGATCTTCCCACCACCTGCAACAACAGGGACCATGGAGAGAGTACTGCAACCCTTATTTTCCAGAGGAGACTCTAAAGTAAAAGGCATTCAAGTCTCTGGCAGGAGGTTAAACAGTGAGTGAGAAGGAGAATGGGATGGATCTCAGATCTGGCTGATGCCAGAAGTCACCTAAGGATTACATTCTATTCCCTTCTCAAATACATCTGATCAGTTACCGGAGGCAGCCCCCATCTTATGCCCTTTTGTCTATAAGCTTCCCTCTCTAGACACTGCTATTGCATTTGATTGGTGCTGCTGGTCCCGTTTCCAAAGCACTGAGGTCCGTGATTTGCCAAACGGGGCAGAGATCTCTTTCTTTTGTGCATTTAACTCTATTAGAGGAGTATTAAATCTCCTTACACCTCAGTGTCCTATAAAAAGTTTCATGAGATGGCCTTTACAGACAGGGCTGAAACTCAGCTGAAACTTAGGTAAGGCATAGCTGGCGTCTACTCTGATGGGCTGGTTGTCTGTTCTGTTCCATCCATGCTTGCACCATACCAAGTGTTTAATATTTTGACTATTACTTCTACTTCCAGAGCTATTAAAAGTGAAAGTGTTAGTCACTCAGTCATGTCTGTCTCTGTGTGACCCCATGGACTGCAGCTTGCCAGGCTCCTCTGTCCATGGAATCCTCCAGGTAAAAGTACTGGAGTGGGTTGCCATATCCTTCTCCAGGGGATCTTCCTGACCCAGGTATCGAACCCGGGTCTCCTGCATTGCAGGCAGATTCTTTAGCATCTGAGTCACTAGGGAAGCCCATTGAGATATAGATCCAATTTTAAAAAGTGGATAAATTGCTTTAATATAAGCTAAATGTAATTTTAAATAAATTAACACATAATTTTACTTTTAATATTAACAACTTGAAATATTATATATATTAATACACACATTTGTTTTGGTTTTTTAATATATACATTTATATGCATACACATGTGCATATTTGTTTTGAAGTCTCTTTCTTTGGCTGTTTAATAGTTTTGTAGTTAACACCACACCACCTCCTAAAATTTTGGTCCATAACTAAATGTACTGATGGTTCTTAGAGGCTCCTGCAACACTAGAACAATCCAGGGAGCAATTCTACTTACTTCTGGGCAGCAAGGCTCTGCCTTGGTCGTCCTACTTTACTAACTTCTCATCTTCCTATAAAGCTATAGTTCCAGGCAGCAGTCAAGCAGCAATTTTACTCAGCTTCCATCTATAAAGGTGTGTGAGTATAAAATGAGTATAAGAAGGAGTATAAAATGTCATAGGTAGAAGATTGTGAGTAACATGAAGTGTTTGTAAATAGCCTGTGTTCAGCAAGAGAGGAACGGGTGAGTAAACCACAGTTTGTGCACACAATGAAGTACACACAGCCACAAAAATGGTAAGTAAATCTCCAAATACTGATACGACACAATTTTCTGGATATATACATATATGAAAAAAGCAAGGTATGGAACAGTACACGTGGTATCTATATTTTGTATAAGAAAGAGAGAGAAATAAGAACTTATGTGGTTGTAAGAAGAGATTTAGAGGGATAAGCAGCAAATAAATAAAAATGATTTCCTAAAGAGGAGAGGAAGTGGGAAATGGTGTAAACATAAGAACTCCTTGTTTTATATCATAAAATGCTGTAGTTTTGATTTTTTATTTATGTAAAATCTATCTATATAAAATGACTTATATAAGATTTATGGAAGATAAAATTATAACAAAACACCACCAGTTACAAAAAGTGTGTATGTGGTGGGCGGGAGGAGGGCAAAGATGCTTCAAGCCGTGAACCTAGTTCTAGTTCTTTCTCTTTGTGGTGCTAAAGTCCCAGCACCACGGCCTTCCTCCTGGCTTGCAGCCCAACAGGCCCACAGCGGCAGACCCACTCATGTGCTATTCCTCATTCAGGGGAAGGGTAACTGCTTTGGGGCCCGTTCCTTTTTGGTTCTCTTTCCTTTTGTTTGAATCCTCATTGTTGAAAACTCCTTTAAAACCTTTCTTTTCCTGCCTTAGAAACTCTAGCATACTCAGGATAATTAAATATTTCTTGGATGATTAAACATTAGAACAAAGTTTCTAAACCTTTGTTTTCTATACACAGTATCACATTTCGTCAATTTAATATGTCATTGCTTGTAAAATGTACTATAATTTAATATACCATTAAGAAATGCTGCCAATTAAACTATGACACATTTTCTTATATACTTTGTAAGATGCATCTTGATTTAAAACATCTTAAAATGTGAAAAAAATGTGCATTTTGGAGTAGATAAGATATAGAGTTATAGAGGTAGACTTGGGTGTTGAAAAACTGAATTAAATGTGTACTCCTGAAGGCGTTCCAAGAAACTAAAGGAAATATTTGCCTAGAGTAACGCCGAGTGCATGGTAGGTACTTGATGAATGCTTGTGAGAGAATAAAGTCTTCTTAGCTGCATTGGATGGCCACTAAAATATAAGAGGAAGTATGTAAAAATTGTTTTTTAAAAATTGCTAAGCATAGACTATATCTAGGCTTGTGCTATAGCATAAAGCATAAAAAGAGAACAAAAAAATAATGAGGACAATATAGTCCAGCCTTTGAATATTTTATACTCTGATGAAAGAAAGAAATATAACAAACATAGTTTGACATTGGAGCGAGGTCAGGACTGGAGGGATCCAGCCAGGAAAACCAAGATGTGTTTAGAGAGATAAGAGGAAACAATGGAAAGCAAATTTGTCATTGAAGCTAGATTTAGACGGATGGCTTTAAGAAGGAAGGAACCATCACTGTTACCCAACTGCTGAGAGATGGAACAAGATGAAAACTGGAAGTGTTACCAAATTTGGCAGTTGGGAGGTCATCAGTAACTTCTAATAAAGTAATTTCAGGAAAATGATTGGAGCAGATATCAGACTATAATAAGTAGAGGAGTAAATGCAAGAGTTTATTTAGAAATAGCTTATGAGGAAGGATAGGAAGAGACAGGGAAAAAATAGAAAGGGCAGAAATGGAATCAATGAATGCAGGAGGGGAAATAGAGAAAGAAACATGGAAACAAAGCAAAGGCCTGGATGTCTAGATGCAGTAGAAGGCAGCTTGGGGAGGCAGAGGGCAGCCAAGGCACAGAGCAGATCTGATGTCCTAGAGACAGTATGGAATCAGGCAGTCTTTCATTCAACTCCTAGTTCCTTACTGTATGAACTTGGGCAAGTTACTTCACCTTGGCCCTTCAGATACCAAGAAAAAATCCTCAGAAAGGAAACAAACATGCCAAAAACACTCTTAACAGTAAATATGATACATTCCTTGGTTGTTTTCCTCCTTATAATTTTAATGTAGGCTGATGACACAAGTCCAAGCATAATTCTAGGAAAGAATCTTACAAGGGAACAAAATGACTGTTTTTAAGTGCATTGCTCTCTGACAGTTTGGCTTTTAAGAATACCTAGAGATGGAATTAGAAGTGGATTTCATTCTGAATGCCAAGACTGATGAAATGCCAATGACTGCCTGAGGCACAGGTTGGAAAAAACACGAGCAACAGTCAAGGCTTGGCTTAAGAAGTGATTAAAGAAGGTGTCTAGGGGCTTGGAATAGACAGTACAAGAGTTCAGTTCAGTTCAGTTTCTCAGTCGTGTCCGACTCTTCGCAACCCCATGGACTGCAGCATGCCAAGCCTCCCTGTCCATCACCAAGTCCCGGAGTTTACTCAAACTCATGTCCATTGAGTCAGTGATGTCATCCAACCATCTCATCCTCGGTCATCCCCTTCTCCTCCTGCCTTCAATCTTTCCCAGCATGAGGGTCTTTTCCAATGAGTCAATTCTTCACATCAGGTGGTCAAAGTATTGGAGTTTCAGCTTCAACATCAGTTCTTCCAATGAATATTCAGGACTGATTTCCTTTAGGATGGACTGGTTAGATCTCCTTGCAGTCCATGGGACTCTCAAGAGTCTTCTCTAACACCACAGTTCAAAGGCATCAATTCTTAGGTGCTCAGCTTTCTTTATAGTCCAACTCTCACATCCATACATGACTACTGGAAAAACCATAGCTTTGACTAGATGGACCTTTGTTGGCAAAGTTTCATGTCTCTGCCTTTCAAAAAGCTGTCTAGGTTGGTCATAACTTTTCTTCCAAGGAGCAACTGTCTTTTAATTTCATGGCTGCAGTCACCATTTGCAGTGATTTTGGAGCCCAAGAAAATAAAATCTGTCACTGTGTCCATTGTTTCCCCATCTATTTGCCATGAAGTGATGGGACCAGATGCCATGATCTTAGTTTTCCGAATGTTGAGTTTTAAGCCAACTTTCTCACTCTCCTCTTTCATTTTCACCAAGAGGCTCTTTAGTTCTTTGCTTTCTGCCATAAGTGTGGTGTCATCTGCATATCTGAGGTTATTGATATTTCTCCCAGCAATCTTGATTCTAGCTTGTGTTTCATCCAGTCCAGCATTGCACATGATGTACTCTGTATATAAGTTAAATAAGCAGGGTGACAATATACAGCCTTGACGTACTCCTTTTCCTATTTGGAACCAGTCTGTTGTTCCATGTCCATTTCTAACTGCTGTTTCTTACCCTGCATACAGATTTCTCAGGAGTCAGGTCAGGTGGTCTGGTATTCTCATCTCTTGAAGAATTTTCCAGTTTGTTGTGATCCACACAGTCAAAGGCTTTGGCGTACTCAATAAAGCAGAAGTAGATTTTTTTGGAACCCCCCTGCTTTTTCAATGATCCAGTGGATGTTGGCAATTTGATCTCTGGTTCCTCTGCCTTTTCTAAATCCAGTTTGAACATCTGGAAGTTCACGGTTCATGTACTGTTGAAGTCTGGCTTGGAGAATTTTTTTTTAATTTAAATTTATTTAAATTAGAGGCTAATTACTTTACAATATTGTATTGGTTTTGCCGTACATCAACGTGAATCTGCCATGGGTGTACATGTGTTCCCAATCCTGAACCCCCCCTCCCACCTCCCTCCCCATACCATCCCTCATAAGAAATGAATTGCCAGTCCAGGTTTGATGCAAGTTACAGGATTCTTGGGGCTGGCTTGGGGAATTTTAAGCATTACTTTGCTAGCGTGTGAGATGAGTGCAATTGTGCAGTAGTTTGAGCATTCTTTGGCATTGCCTTTCTTTGGGATTGGAATGAAAACTGATCTTTTCCAGTCCTGTGGCCACTGCTGAGTTTTCCAATTTTGCTAGCATATTGAGTGCCGCACTTTCACGGCATCATCTCTCAGGATTTAAAATAGCTCAACTGGAATTCCATCACGTCCTCTAGCTTTGTTCGTAGTGATGCTTCCTAAGGCTCACTTGACTTTGCATTCCAAGATGTCTGGCTCTAGGTGAGTGATCACACCATTGTGATTATCTGGGTCATGAAGATCTTTTTTGTATAGTTCTTCTGTGTATTCTTTCCACCTCTTCTTAATATCAGTATACAATATTATAATATTATATCAATATAAGAGTAGTGACACAAATTTGCTGACCCTGAACTAGAGGGGACCATGGGCTATATATCTATCAGTTCTCCATCAATGATATTGAGCTTTCTGATAAGCATTGACTTTTAAAGATTTCAGTATACATTCTCTAAGAAGTACACATATTCTACATTGTACATTAAGGGTAGAAACATAAATTGCAGCAGATAGCTACAGTAAGTAGGTTTGACATCCCTTTATGAAAGTTAAGATATGTAATCAGGATACAGTTACTAATTTAAATCCTGCTCATAGAGGAGGATCATGGAAATATCTGAGGCAAAATCAAAATCTTCCTTGGGAAAAATTCTGGGCACACTGTAAGACATGGAGAAAAAGGAGATCAAGGTCCCAATGCTACTTATACAAAGGTCATGATCATTTTGTCATGAAAACTTTTTAAAGTCACTGTTGCTAATCTTGCTCCACTCCAAAGAAGTACTCATAGTATATGTACCTTTAAGCAATGACACATCTTGGCTGAATCTTCCAGGATAGTATATTTCATATATATGAATTTCATATATATATCTGTAAATTTCATATATATATATATATGTATGTATGTATATGTACACATATGGGGGCTTCCCAGGTGGTGCTAGTGATATAGAATCCGCCTAGCAATGCAGGAGATGTGGGTTCAATCCCTGGGTTGGGAAGATCCCCTGGAGGAGGGCATGGCAACCCTCTCCAGTATTCTTGCCTAGAGAATCCCATAGACAGGGGAGCCTGGTGGGCTACAGTCCATAGGGCTGCAAAGATTCGGACACAACTGAAGCAACTTAGCACACACATACATATATATATATATATGTATATGTGAATTATATATAATGTTTTAAAATAGTGATACCATGTTTTCAAATAAATCTTATCTTGATTTCCAATATAGGTAAAGTGAAATCATTTCAGTTAAAGAGGAGGTGGGGGGGTTGAGCTTTCTGGAGCTCACCCTTTCTTAAGGCCAGGCCTAAGATCTTTAAGAAACATGGCTTGAAAGCCCTGCTATAAGAGTAACTAGTTATGAAATACACTTTAGGTCACTAGAGAAATTAATTTGCTAATTATAATGATAATCTTTATGAATAGCTAAAATGTTGGAGATGTTTATAAAAATACGATTGTTTTTAATTTATTCAACTAAGGTAATTACAATAATTAAAATACATTTCCCAGAATCCGGATTCCTCAGTCTTTAACAAAACTATGTAGCAGCATGGAGAGTTAACTTCAGTACAAGGAATTCTGTGTCCGGACCAGTTCCAGTCCCAGGCTTCCCTTCAGCTGATTGGCTTGCTGTTTCTAACATGTTCTCTCTTGAGAATGGTACTCCATGGTCCAGGAAAGCTGCAGGAATTTCAGTCTTCACATCTGCATTCCAGGCAGCAGGAAGGGAAAAAGGAAGAACAGAGTAACTCTTCTTTTAGAAGCTTCCTAGATAGCCAACCCAGTTCAGTTCAGTTGCTCAGTCGTGTTTGACTCTTTGCGACCCCATGAATCGCAGCACGCCAGGCCTCCCTGTCCATCACCACCTCCCGAAGTTCACTCAAACTCACGTCTATCGAGTCGGTGATGCATCCAGCCATCTCATCCTCTGTCATCCCCTTCTCCTCCTGCCCCCCAATCCCTCCCAGCATCAGAGTCTTTTCCAATGAAAAGCAACTCTTCTTTTAGAGCTTCTTAGAAAGCCAACCCAACAATTCCTTAAAACCCAAAAGCCAAAATTTAATTTAATCATGTGGCCACACCTAGTTACAAAGGCTTGTGCCTTACCCTTTAGTAGGATAGATTTATACATTCACATCCACACATTACTGCTGTCAGCTAAAGAACATCCAGTAACAGTAACTTCTAGGCCGCCTTACCATACCTTTGTACTACTTCTGTACCTTATATGTATATGGTGTGTGAATATATATATATATACACACACATATTCACCTTCTTCCACCATTACCTCCAGGCAACTACTGATCAGTTTTATTTCAAGGATGTCATGCAAACAGAATCATACAGCATGATTTGAGATTTTCTGCTTTCACTTAGTGTAATGCCTCTGAGATTCACTGAAGTTGTTGCATTTGTCAATAATTCATTTTTTAAACTGCAAAATAGTATTCCACATTATGAATGTACTCCAGTTTGTTTTTTTCCATTCACTTGTTTAAGAGCTTTTGAATTGTTTCTAGATTTGGCAAATATAACAGAGCTGCTATTTGTATGTATGTTTTTGAGTGAACATAAATTTGCATCCATGTCTATATTTTAATTATGAGATTACATACAAGGATGTTATGTGTTAATATGTTCTCTTACCACATGAACTTTAGGCACTTTCAGGATTTTTTCTGATCCAAAGCAAGCATCATAGTGTTACGAGAGTACAATCCCTGACCTGTGTTTGAATCTCAGCTCTACTGTTTAATAGTGGGGTGACACGGGGCAAGTTACTTACTACCTCTATGCCTCAATGTCCCCCACCCTGCAAAATGGAAGCAGCAGTCGTAACCTGCACATTGGTTCCTTGACCTGGGGAGTCAGGCTATTACATGGGAAAGGCCAAGTGGAAGCCACTAGACCTACTTCTATCCAGGAAAATAGTAAACCAAAAGGAATGCTGCATTACTGGAGGGATTGTAGAGATTAGTTCCACCATCAAGGATCTGAAAGATGTAGGGGTGGTTATTCCTACCACATCCCCATTAACTCTCCTATCTGGCCTATACAGAAGACAGATGGATCTTGGAAAATGACAGAGGATTACGATAAGCTTAACTGGGTGGTGACCTCACTGACAGCTGCTGTACCAGATGTGGTTTCAGTGCTTGAGCAAATTAACACATCCTCTGGTATATAGCTATTAATCTAGAAAATGCTTTTTCCTCTATCCCTGTTAATAAGACCCACAAGAAGCAGTTTGTTTGCAGCAAATACACCTTCACTATCCCACCTCAGAAGTATGTCAATTCACCAGCTGGGAATCACAGTTGAGTTTGCATGATCTTGCTCTCTTTTCTCTTTCAGAAGCTATTACGCTAGTTCATTACATTGATGACATTATGCTGATTGGACCTAGTAAGCAAGAAGTAGGAACTACTTCATACTTAAACTTGTAAGGCATTTATGTGTCAAAGTGTGAGAAATAAGTCTGACACAAATTCAGGGGCTTTCTACCTCAGTGAAATTTCTAGGGACCCAGTGGTGTGGTGCATATTAAGATATCCCTTCTAAGGTGAAGGATGAATCATTGCATCTGGCTCCTCCTACAACTAAAAAAAGAGGCACAGTGCCTAGTGGGCTTTGGATTTTGGAGGAAATAGCCCACATTTGGGTTATTTCAACCTACTTACCAAGTGACTCAAAAAGCCATTAGTTTTGAATGAGACCCAGCATAAGGGAAAGCTGCGCAGCAAGTCCAGACAGCTTTGTGAGCTACTCCACTACACGGGCCTCAGGGTCAGGCAGATCCAGAGATGCTCGATATGTCAGTCACAGGTGGGGATGCACTGGGCTCCGACTGAACCACAGCTCAAACCCTCAAGATTTTAGAGCAAAGCCCTGACATCTTCTATAGATAACTACTCTCCTTTTGGGAAATAGCTCTTGGCCTGCCACTGGACCTCAGTAGAGACTGGATGCTTACCGATGGGCCACCAAATTCCCACGAGACTTGAACTACCCATCACGAACTGGAAATTACCTGATTTATGAGGAGGTGAATAGCACTTCAAAAGAACTCCTTGAGTCTTCTAATTGTCACAGACAGAAATCTTGGGAACAAGTATGGAAATGGATATTAGGAAAACGATGGAAAGAATACGAAGTTGAATCAGGCCTTTGCACTTGGACTGGAACATGACATTGCTTCTTGGGCCTTCAAACTGCAGATCTGGAGACTTTTCAGCCTCTGTAATTATATAAACTCATTCTTTATAAAACATATTTTAATATACATAAATTTATATATATGTATCTCCAATTGGTTTTGTTTCTCTGCAGAACACTAATACAAGCAAGTTACATAATATCTATATGACTCAATTTCCCCATCCTGGAAAACTGGGATAATCAGAGTTCTATCTTCAAGAGTTGTAAGGATTTTAAAAAGTTGATACACAAAGTTTGATGGGATCAAAGCAGTATCTTACACATTTTCATATTCTTAAAAGTAAAGTTTATGGCAGAATGAAGATTTCAAAACTATTTGTCGAATAGATGATTTATCAATTTTTAAAATAATCCTAATGTATCATTTATTATTTTTTACTCAACAAATATTTATGACTATCTACTATGTTCAGTTATTGTGCTAGGCCCTAGGCTCAGATCATGAACTCCTTATTGCCAAATTCAGACTTAAAGAAAGTAGGGAAAACCACTAGACCATTCAGGTATGACCTAAATAAAATCCCTTATGATTATACAGTGAAAGTAACAAATAGATTCAAGGGATTAGACCTGATAGACGGAGTCCCTGAAGAACTATGGACAGAGGTTCCTGACATTGTACAGGAGGCAGTGATAAAGACCATCCCCAAGAAAAAGAAATGAAAAAAGGCAAAATGGTTGTTTGAGGAGGCTTTACAAATAGCTGAGAAAAGAAGAGATGCTAAAGGCAAAGAAGAAAAGGAAAGATATACCCATTTGAATGCACAGTTTCTTTTTTATTATTATTATTTTTTACTTTACAATATTGGATTGGTTTTGCCATACATCAACATGCATCCGCCATGGGTGTACACGTGTTCCCCACCCTAAACCCCCCTCCCACCTCCCTCCCCATACCATCCCTCTGGGTCATCCCAGTGCACCAGCCCCAAGCTTCCTGTATCCTGCATCAAACCTGGACTGGCAATTTGTTTCTTATATGATATTATACATGTTTTAATGCCATTCTCCCAAATCATCCCCCCCTCCCTCTCCCACAGAGTCCAAAAGACTGTTCTATACATCAATGTCTCTTTTGCTGTCTCGCATACAGGGTGGTTGTTACCATCTTTCTAAATTCCATATATATGCGTTAGTATACTGTATTGGTGTTTTTCTTTCTGGCTTACTTCACTCTGTATAATAGGCTCCAGTTTCATCCACCTCATTAGAACTGATTCAAATGTATCCTTTTTAATGGCTGAGTAATACTCCATTGTGTATATGTACCACAGCTTTCTTATCCATTCGTCTGCAGATGGGCATCTAGGTTGCTTCCATGTCCTGGCTATTATAAACAGTGCTGTGATGAACATTGGGGTACACGTGTCTCTTTCAATTCTGGTTTCCTCGCTGTGTATGCCCAGCAGTGGGATTCCTGGGTTGTATGGCAGTTCTATTTCCAGTTTTTTAAGGAATCTCCACACTGTTCTCCATAGTGGTTGTACTAGTTTGCATTCCCACCAACAGTGTAAGAGGGTTCCCTTTTCTCCACATCCTCTCCAGCATTTATTGCTTGTAGACTTTTGGATAGCAGCCATTCTGACTGGCGTGAAATGGTACCTCATTGTGGTTTTGATTTGCATTTCTCTGATAATGAGTGATGTTGAGCATCTTTTCATGTGTTTGTTAGCCATCTGTATGTCTTCTTTGGAGAAATGTCTGTTTAGTTCTTTGGCCCATTTTTTGATTGGGTCATTTATTTTTCTGGAATTGAGCTGCAGGAGTTGCTTGTATATTTTTGAGATTAGTTGCTTGTCAGTTGCTTCATTTGCCATTATTTTCTCCCATTCTAAAGGCTGTCTTTTAACCTTGCTTATAGTTTCTTTTGTTGTGCAGAAGCTTTTAATTTTAATTAGATCCCATTTGTTTATTTTTGCCTTTATTTCCAATATTCTGGGAGGTGGGTCATAGAGGATCCTGCTGTGATGTATGTCAGAGAGTGTTTTGCCTATGTTCTCCTCTAAGAGTTTTATAGTTTCTGGTCTCATGTTTAGATCTTTAATCCATTTTGAGTTTATTTTTGTGCATGGTGTTAGAAAGTTTCTAGTTTCATTCTTTTACAAGCAGTTGACCAGTTTTCCCAGCACCACTTGTTAAAGAGATTGTCTTTTCTCCATTGTATATTCTTGCCTCCTTTGTCAAAGATAAGGTGTCCATAGGTGTGTGGGTTTATCTCTGGACTTTCTATTTTGTTCCATTGATCTATATTTCTGTCTTTGTGCCAGTACCATACTGTCTTGATGACTGTGGCTTTGTAGTAGAGCCTGAAGTCAGGCAGGTTGTGAATGCACAGTTTCAAAGAATAGCACAGAGAGATAAGAAAGCCTTCCTCAGTGATCAATACAAAGAAATAGAGGAAAATAATAGAATGGGAAAGACTAGAGATCTCTAAGAAAATTAGAGATACCAAGGGAACGTTTCATGCAAAGATAGGGACAATTAAGGACAGAAATTGTATGGACCTAACAGAAGCAGAAGATGCTAAGAAGAGGTGGCAAGAATACACAGGAAAACTATACAAAAAAGATCTTCATGACCCAGATAACCATGATGGTGTGATCACTCACCTAGAGCCAGACATCCTGGAATGTGAAGTCAAGTGGGCCTTAGGAAGCATCACTACAAACAAAGCCAGTGGAGGTGATGGAATTCACGTTGACCTATTTCAAATCCTGAAAGATGATGCCGTGAAAGTGCAGCACTCAATATGCTAGCAAATTTGGAAAACTCTGCAGTGGCCACAGGACTGGAAAAGGTCAGTTTTCATTCCAATCTCAAAGAAAGGCAATGCCAAAGAATGCTCAAACTACCACACAATTGCACTCATCTCACATGCTAGCAAGGAGAAGGCAATGGCAACCCACTCCAGTACTCTTGCCTGGAAAATCCCATGGGCGGAGGAGCCTGATGGGCTGCAGTCCATGGGGTCGCTAAGAGTCAGGCACGATTGAGCAACTTCAATTTCACTTTTCACTTTCATGCATTGGGGAAGGAAATGGCAACCCACTCCAGTATTCTTGCCTGGGGAATCCCAGGGACAGAGGAGCCTAGTGGGCTGCCGTCTATGGGGTCGCACAGAGTTGGACACGACTGAAGCGACTTAGCAGCAGCAACAGCACATGCTAGCAAAGTAATGCTTAAAATTCTCCAAGCCAGACTTCAACAGTACATGAACCGTGAACTTCCAGATGTTCAAGCTGGATTTAGAAAAGGCAGAGGAACCAGAGATCAAATTGCCAACATCCACTGGATCATCAAAAATGCACGAGAGTTCCAAAAAAACATCTACTTCTGCTTTATTAAGTATGCCAAAGCCTTTGACTGTGTAGATCTCAACAAACTGGAAAATTCTTCAAGAGATGGGAATACCAGACTACCTGACCTGACTCCTGAGAAATCTGTATACAGGATAAGAAGCAACAGTTAGAACTGGACATGGAACAAATCGGGACTAGTTCCAAATTGGGAAAGGAGTACATCAAGGCTGTATACTGCCACCCTGCTTATTTAACTTATATGCAGAGTATGTCATGCACAATGCCAGGCTGGATGAAGCACAAGCTGGAATCAAGATTGCCGGGAGAAATATCAATAACCTCAGATATGCAGATGACACCACCCTTATGGCAGAAAGTGAAGAAAAACTAAAGAGCCTCTATCAAGAGTGAAAGTGAAAGAGAATGAAAAAAGTTGGTTTAAAACTCAACGCTCAGGAAACTAAGATCATGGCATCATGGCAAATAGATGGGGAAATAATGCAAACAGTGACAGACTTTGTGTTTTTTTTTGGCTCCAATATCACTGAAGATGGTGACTGTAGCCATGAAATTAAGACACTTGCTCCTTGGAAGAAAAGTTATGACCAACCTAGACAGCATCTTAAAAAGCAGAGATATTACTTTGCCAACAAAAAAGTCTGTCTCGTGAAAGCTATGGTTTTTCCAGTAGTCATGTATGGATGTGAGAGTTGGATTATAAAGAAAGCTGAGTGCCTAAGAATTGATGCTTTTGAACTGCGGTGTTGGAGAAGACTCTTGAGAATCCCTTGGACTTCAAGGAGATGCAACCAGTCCATCCTAAAGGAAATCAGTCCTGAATATTCATTGGAAGGACTGACACTGAAGCTGGAACTCCAATACTTTGGCCACCTGATGTGAAGAACTGACTTACTGGAAAAGACCCTGATTTGGGGAAAGATTGAGGGCCAGAAGAGAAGGGGACAACCGAGGATGAGATGGCTGGATGGCATCACCAACTCAATGGACATGAGTTTGAGTAAGATCCAGGAATTGGTGATGAACAGGGAAGCCTGGTATGCTGCAGTCTATGGGGTTGCAAAGAGTCGGACATGACTGAGTGACTGAAGTGAACTGGGCACACATTTGGAAACATGAATATTACCATCAAGAGGAAGATGAATCGTTAATACACAGTATTTTAAGCTTTCTTTTCCTCACAGAGTATTTTTCTTTACATAAAAGTTCATTCCATAAAAATTTCCTTTTATATAAATAAAATAATAATGAATAGCAGATGCACTGGCTTCAGTTCCTTCCTGAAAGTCATATTAATTTACTTTTTAAAACAAAGAGCAAAACAAAGATTAAATAGAAGATAAGAATTTAAATAAGGGTATTTGATTTCTTTTTCTTAGTGGAGATGACTTCAAATTTGTTGCCCTTAAAGCAGGGTCATGTACTTAACTTTGTCCCTTGTGGCTGAGCTTATCAAGAATCCACCTGCAACGCGGGAGGCCTGGGTTCGATCCCTGGTTTGGGAAGATCCCCTGAAGTGAAAGGCTACCCACTCCAGTATCCTGGCCCAGAGAATTCCACGGACTGTACAGTCTACCGGGTCTCAAAGAGTCTGACTGAGGAGCAACTTTCAGTTTCACATAGATTGAAGATTCTGAGACTTTCTATTAATAGCAATGCTGGTGAATATGCTATATTTACAGATTAATTGTAACATGATTGAATTTTGCATTTCCTTAACTGTGTGTTGGTTGGCCATTGTCTGAAATAATTAGATTACAGGGCAGCCCAATTATTTGGCTTAAACAGTCATGCGTACACCCTAGGCATTAATTGCCATGAATAAATCAATACCACCTGGAATTCATTGGCTGACATTGACAATAGCTTTAACTGGACTTGCACAGTGTAAGAAATTCAATGAGCAGGCTAAGAACAATGATTAAAACTTTAGGTATTGAACAATGGCTGGCTATCTCCTAGAGATAAGTTTTTTCCTCAGTGAAGAAATTGTGCCTGCGTGCTCAGTCGTGTCCTACTCTTTGCGACTCCCTGGACTGCAGCCCAACTGGCTCCTCCGTCCATCGGGTTATCCCGGCAGGAATGGCAGGAACACCCGAGCGGGCTGCCATTTCCTCCTCACGGCTATCTTCACCACCCAGAGATGGAGCCCCAGTCTCCTTCAGTTCCTGCACTGGCCAGCGGATTCTTCACCTGAGCCATTCTGGGAAGACCAGAATTGGTAATCCTACTCAATATAAATCTTACACTCATTTTTTTTCTCCTCAAGACTACCTAAAACTGACTTTTTAAAAAACTTTTCTTTGGTAACCATGAAATATAGTAGACTTCTCTTAAAAAAAAAAAAAACAAAAAAAACTGAAAAAACCGTAGAGCTTAAAAATTCGTAAAATAATTAGACCTGGGTCTTGTTCAGGAAAATCTATTACACTTACTAAAGAAATCTTAGAATATTGTGACTAGTTACAAGCAAAGATATCTACATCGGAAAAAGCCTACTTTTCATATTTACCTTGAGAAGCAACAAAATAAAATTCTTGATGAAGCTACCGCTGATTTCGACATTTTTTTTTATTTACTAGGTCGTGGGTTTTCAGTTTATGCTAGGTTTCAAAAGATGTTCCTAACCAAAAGGAAGAGAAGAACGCCTATCTGTAGACCAGAGGTCGGCTATTTGCTTCCATCCGGTGAGCGGCGATCGAGGCACCTGAAAGGGCAGGGGCGGGAATTGGCGACTTAATAATTAACTCCCAGCTAATGTGGAAGCCAGCCGGGTGTTGGAAACAAGTAGAGAAGATCTGGGGCTAACTAAAAGAATCACAGAACCCTCCCCTTCGCATAGGCCCGGTCAGGTCTCCAGCATTCGCAAGGTTGAGGGCGGGGACTAATTCGGATTCAAACTTAAAGCGGGAGGCCCGCGCCAGGCCCAGCAGGTGCCTCCAGCCCGGTTCCCCGAGGCTGGTTTCCGTCCCTACCTGCCCGCAGGGCCGGAAATTACCTAGCAGGGGAGCGGCCCGTCCTTTGTTGTCGGTGTTTAAACAGCGCGGAAAGCCTTAAAAAGTGCGCACCTAAGAGGGCGCGGGCCAGTCCGCTCACCGACACTTCACGCATCTCCACCCTTTCGACCACTGTGTCCCCTGTCCTTCCTGTAGCATGCCACTGGGGGAAGCCAGAGTAAAATCGGGAGGAGAGTAAAGCGGGAAGAGAAGGGAGGGTATTAAGATGCCACAATCGCGCTCCGTACTACACTTTACAGTTCACATATCACGACTGAGCCAAGGGGAAATGGCGCAAGCGCAGACCGCCTTTTAGGCGCGTGGGGAAATTCGCGCATGTGCAGAGCCCAGACGGGAAGAAATGAAGCGAAGGAGTGACTCGCAGGTTGAGGGCGCTTTAGCTACTGAGGAGCCACAGCTGCCAGGGGGCGCGTGCGCAGAGAGCCCGGTGGAGGTGGGCCTCTTCCAGGGGGACAGCCTCGCGCGCCCCCTGGCGCGCGCCCGAGGAGAGGCGGGAGCTGGAGGGGGCGGAGAGCAGGGAGGAGGTCTGGAGGGCGGGCGGGGGGAGGGGAGCCGGAGCGAGGGAGGGTTTATCGACCGGGCGATTTTGGTTAAAATATTCAAAATGGCGGACGGAGGAGCAGCGAGTCAAGATGAGAGTTCAGCCGCGGCGGCAGCAGCAGCAGGTAATCATTACAGCATTTTACATATTCATATTCATACTCAACCCCGGCTCCCGCTGCCCCCCCCCGCGACTTAGCATAATTTATTAGTACTCAGGATTATTATAATTAACGGCGGGGAGATGGGGGGCCAGGGAGCACGGAGCCCCCGCCGGGCGCCGAGCGGAGGGGGAAAGAGCCTCGGAGCGCCCAGGCGGAGGGGGAAGACGAGGGGCAAAGGGGGCTGCTATCCACCGCTCTCCTCCTGCCCCTAGCCCACCCCGCCGCGGGCTCGCCCGCCCGCCCGCCGGCACCGGCCCTCCTCCTCCGTCGGCCGCCGGCCGCCCGCCGCCTCCGCCTCCTCGCTGCCGAGCCCCAACCCGAGCGGGTCCGCGGCGGGGCCGCGGGGCCGGGGCAGAGGGAGAGGACAATAAAGACGTTTTACATATTCATAGCTGCTGGGCCGGCGGGGCGCGGGCGGGCGACCCGGGCCGGGCGGGCGCGGGGTGGGGGGGCGTGGAGGGCGAGACGGAGGTGGCGGCGAGCACAATGCCGGGGAGGCGGCGGGGCCGGAGTGGACCCCGGCGGCCGGACCGCCGCACGTGTCCTGCCCCCGGCGCGGGCCGGGGCGCCCCCTCCCCCGCGCTGGTGGCCGCGGGGGGCGGCCTGGAGAGCGGCCCGGGTGCGCCCGCGGACAGCGCCCGGCCCGCGCCCCGCCGCCGCACCAGGGTCCGAGCGGGGCCGAGCCCGCGGGTCACGGCCCCGGGCGCCCCGCTCATCCCCCGAACGGTGGCCTGACCGGAGGCGGGCCTGCGCTGTAGATGGGTAGGGGTGAGCGGTCCTGGGCGCTGCGAGGGGGCCTCCGGGCGGAGGGACTGGGGAGTCCGCGCCGGCACGCGCTTCGCCCCCTTGGGGGCGGACTGGGTTGAAAGCGGCCCTCGGGGAAAGTTCCCCTCCAAGGAGCAGGTCCTCTGAGGCCGTCCCATGTGCTCCAGGCCACCGGTCAGGGGTCCCAGCGGGTCCTGGGGAAGCCCCTTGTTCCCCGGCGGCCGTGGATTCTCGGGAGAGTTGAGCCGAATGAAGGTGCCTGGCGCGGTCTGAGCTCCGGGTCCCCTGCCCCACCCTGTCTGCTCCCCCCCCGCCTCTGCGCTTGACCCAGACCCGCGGGGCCGGGGGCCCTCGGGGGCCTCGCTCCCCTTCAGGCCCCAGCGGCGCCCGGAGGCCTCCCGGGAACTCGGACGTGAAGCGCTGCCCTCCTGCCCGGCCCCAGAACCGGCTGGCTGACAAGTTGATAATATTCTCGGTTTACCCCCCAACCGGTTGGGAGTTGGGTAGGGGCGGGGATCCCCCTTCCTGGGTCTCTGCCCCTGTTTTCTTGTTGGGTGCTGGGTCCTCTTATGCTCTGGTTAGCTGAACCTCTCTCATTTGAATAATGTCTAATTCGGGGAGGTTTATATTATTGAAATGGCCGCCTGGCTTTCCCCGCCTCTCATGTTTAGTAATTCAGACCTTTAATAACAGCCACTCACAGCCCAACGCCGTGTTTATATTTTACATTCGCCCCATGTGCTTTTGTGGTTCGATATGATTCTTTTTTTTTTTCCTTGGCAATCCACAGGGCTCTGAGATCAAACCCAGACTGTGCTGGGAGGATAGGGAGAGAGCTAGGCCTTGGCCCCTGTAGCAGTGGCCTAGGCCTCATGTTCTCTGCCGCCTGATTTATTTACTAATAACCAAAATGACTCCCCCTACCCCCCCAAATAACTTCCGTACGCTTACCTCTACTCCACGGGCAAAAGAAACCCTCTTGGGCGTTAGCAACTTTCAAACGGCTTCTAGCTAAGCATCAACTCTGTCGTGTTCTGTTTTATCTTAAAAAAGACTTTCTTATAGTTTGCCATAATATTGGGCCTAAGGAAAAAAATCTATGCTTTCTCATTTTCAGAGGCGAATGAAACCTATTTTGGTTTAATAAAACAAATCACTTTGTTTTCGGGCTAGTTCACCCCTGCCCCTTGACTTCTACCCCCAAGTTAAACACTTTCAGGCTTTGTAAAGATCTTCAGTATTTGTTTAAAAAAAAAAAAGCAGTAGTTTTTTTCTAGGAGTTGTAGAATAGCTAGTTATTTTAGAAGTTCCAATTAACAGCATGCTGTATTACCCTTTCAGCCTCTTCATTCTAATTTAAAATGGAGCTGATGTTAATTTTGTGCTACCACTGTTATAGACTTGCTTATTTTAATTGTAGCACTCCTGAAAACAGAAATGGGGTTATATTTTCTTTGAGTGTTTGTGTCAAGGTTAAATGAGTGAAAATAGAAGAATAAACTGAGGCATTGTGTCTACTCTGATCTTGAAACTTATTCCCTTCCCAAGCACACCCACCCCTCATCTTTAGGTTGTCAGAATTGATTTTATGTTTTGTGTAGGCTTAGAACATTTGGTCTGTGAAAGGCAGATTAACTTTTGCTATTTAAAAGAAATAATTTTGATTTGGGGGCTTTCCCTTAGTAGAGTTGTCTTTTTAATTTTGTATAGTTCTTACCTGTTTTTTAAAAGCATGGTGTGGCTTCTCCTTGGTGTTTTTTTAACCCCTGCTAGTAAAGTATCAGAGAAGAGTTGTTGAACAGCGACTTGTTTAACCTTTGAAATTATGTTAATGCACTTGATGGTCAGTTGCAAGATATATATTTTGTGAGACATTAGTCTTCAGTTTAATTGGAAATAAAATTCTGGATTTGATGGGCTAAAAACAAGCCAATTTCAAATACCAGTTCTCACTTTTTTTTTTTTTTTCTGTTACTGCCAATAGGCAGGGCCTGAATGCAGCAGGAAAAAAGAATCTGCCACTTTCATGAGAATGTTCAGGTGAATAACTGCTTCAGAGACCTGAAGCATGAGGTTGGATGGACAGAAAACAGTAACATGATTTCGTGCCTTAAATAGCGTATGTTTTTGCACCCGATTCTGAAGATGTGGTCAAACTGATGATGTCATTGGACAGAGGACAAGGTGCAGTTAATTTGATTTATTGTCCTGAGGTGAAGTGTAGCAATGAAACCTTCTCATAGGGAAACCATTTATCTCAGGACAATTTCCTTTATAGCTGCAATTTAACCACTACCGAGGCTGCAAATATTTTATCCAAGATGATAAAATGCACATTGCATTTTACAAACAAAATTTCTTTCTTACAATTATTGTGATACAGGAAAGGGTGAGTATTGTTAACTGGCCTTATATTTTGGTTGGCTTCCCATGCTGTTGTAAAAATTCATTTCCTAAAATTCTCAATTGGGGACCATGGTTTTAAATAAGTATAATCATAGAAATGATCCATAAGTATGCCTGTTTTAGATAGGTTTTTTTATAATCCCCCAAACTCTAGTAAGAAGCTATATTTCTTGGTATAGTTTCTTCAAAGCATCGCTCAGAATAAAGGAAAGATCATATTTGGCTTAGAACCTGTTAAAGTGAGTAGAGTGAACTTGAAGAGGATGAGGGTTGTATATTCTGTTAGGTTGAAATTATAGTGTTTAAGGTAAAATACTTAACAGGAAAGCATGTGCTTTGCAAACAGTTTTTTTTTTTTTTTTTTTTCAGAATTCTTTTTGGATTGTCTTGATTTAGTCTGGACAAGTTTGTGCATTTTATTTTGATTGATTAGTGATTTTTAAATTGTTTCACTGTGAGGTATGAATGCATAAATGCTTTTTAACCTATTAAATTTTCCTGTCAGACATTTTCCATCTTATTTTTAACTAGTTTATCTTAAAGTGATGATTAAAATATCCTGGGAATGTAGTGGAGTTGTGATTTATTCATGCCTCTGTCGGTGTGAGAGGAGAGTCATCGAGTATTTTAGGGTTAGGGTTAGGGTGAGGCCTGCATGAGTTTATGGCCTGCTTCTCTCCTTTTGCATATGTCAGGTGGCTTCCCACAAGTTTTCGGAAAAGCCATTGTGACTTCCTTCTTTCTTGCCCCGTCTAGTAATTATAATGGTACTTTTGAACTTAGGTCTTGAAAATTTATGTGACAGCTGACCAAATATTTTAATTTCCAAGAGGACCGTTCTTCCAAGGCATTACTGTTCAAGTCATTTTTAACCTTGACCCCCAAACTAATTTCCAGTTCCTTTCATTTTGACATTGTCAAAAATCCCAGTCGTCAAGGAAGAAACAGTGACTATTATTCCAGGTTGAGTGGTACAGTATTCTGGCATATTTTAGATTTATTACTCTCTGCTTTGATAAGCAATATAAAGAAGAAATAAAATGTGTCTCATTACTGCATAGTTTGAAGTAATTGTTAATCTGTTATTCATGTGCTCAGTGGATCTTGGAATAAGTTTACGGTTCAGAATGTTAAATTGCTCTTATAAAGCCACCAGAGATGTTTAAAGGAGCCTTGTATATCTTAAGCAGGTGGTTCTAAAATGACATAACTGGAAATTTGAATGTTGCCTTTCACAAGTATTTTCCATTAAGAATGAAACAGTTTCTTGAATTTGTATTGCTTGATCTTGAGTTTAGGTGTGTGGGTTTGTATGTTTAAGTTGTGTTTTTAAAATTGGTCTCTCACTTTCATGAACGTCTGTCCCTTTGTACTAGGAAGACTATAATGTAGTAGTGATTCCCTTAATGTTATCAGTTAATTTTTTAACGTTGAAAGCCGACAGCTTTAGTCTTCTTTCAAGCCCTATTAAAATTAATTTTCTTTTAAAATACTGGTGTGTGACTGTCAGTGTTGGTTCAGTTACAGTTTTTGTAATTAGTAAAGACTTACTAGGAAGCCTAATTTTAGGCAGGAATGTGTTTCCTAGTGGAAATGATTGTGTTTGGGAATATTCAAACAATTATTGTTTACAGAACAGAGCAAATCACAGGCAAAACATGTCCCCTTTTGGTCACCCGTGTTTCTGTTGTCTCCTTTAATGTTAAATGCCTGAGCAAACATGTTTATTACTTATTTCTTCAAGGAAATCTAATATTAGGCATGAGAGTGTAGATTTGATTGTTATACATTTGCCTTATCTGAGTTTCTGTATCCCTCCTGAATGAGTTCTTTCCTCGTTTTCCTCTTTATAGGAAACTCTTTGGACCAGAATTTTGCTTAATTCTTATCTTGATTGTGTTGCTTAAAAATGTCTTTTTGAGTGGAGTCAATATTGAAAGATGTAATACTTACGGTTCACAGATTACTTATCCATCTTCTTTTGCCAAATATTTTTGCACATTGTTGGCGTTTTTGGATACCTTAGATTTATATTTCTTCTTAGGAATTAATTGATTTTATTTTGTACTGAAATACTTCTAACTGTGCTCTAAACTGGCAATGAGCCCTTATAAACTCTTTGAGCAGTAATAGCAATGGAAACAAAAATAGCGTGAGTGGAGCCAGTGCTTGACTTACTGATCCATGTACAGTATGTTTAGAATTTGGAATATGAGAATTGTCTTGAGTTTCAGAACCTCTGATTTGAGGAAGTTCTTTATGTATAATACACGTAGTTTTACTGTGGGATATTAATTTACTGAGCATTGATAAGGTATCTTATTTGTATTTAGTGACTGATAAAATGCTTTTGTTTTTAATTTTTTTTTCCCAGTTAAGCAAATACTCAAGTTTTCAGTGCTGCCTAGATTTTATAGATTTATACAGACGTAGCAATCAGCAAAAGAAAAATCAGCAAACCTCTAGATTTATCAGATTCTTTTTTTTTTTTTAAGTACTATACAGGAAACTAGATACTCATCCAGAAGAGGATACGTAATAATTAATTTTTAGAGTGACAGTGTGAAGCACAAAACTTGGCTCACTATGAGTGTTGGTAGTAGCTTTACTCAGCCTGTGATATTGAAAGTCATTGCAAGTACCGTTTAATTTATCACTTGTTCTATTTCATAATTCTTTGTGTAACTTTATTGGTTTTTATGTTGGAATCATAGCTCTAGCATGTAAAGTTAATCATTAAATCAGTAAAATAATAAAAATTATGATAGACCTTTTTTTTTTTTGGACTGGTGAGCCTTTGTTTACAATAGAAGATGCAAACAGGAATGGCTAGGAAGTGAACATTATGTTGTGTATGTTAAACAGCTCAATTATTTTTAACATGTGGTCACCTCAAGTTGTACTGACTAGCTTTGTAATCTGCAGAATGAATATATATTTTAGAGAAAAGTGACTTAACTATTTTCTTGCTTTAGTATACTTTTTAAAATAGTCTGCTTAGTATTAAAAATGCTTTTTTTTTTGCTGATTAATGCTGCAGTAGGCAAGTATATTTTAATCAGTCTTTTAAAAATAATTATTTAAACATTTCTAAGCTTTCAAAAATATATATGCTGCTTTGTACCTGGTCCCTATGCCACTTGTCTTTGAGGCTAACAAGGGAATATAAGACTCTGCTGTGGAGTTTATACTTAGCAGGGAAAATTTTAAAGCAGTGTATCTACCGTCAACCCTCTATATTGGTGAGTTTGTTATCCGTTAATTCAGCCAACTACAGATCGAAAATAATGGAAAATATTCCAGCAAGTTCCAAAAAGCAGAACTTAAATTTGTTGCATCCTGGCAACTATTTACTTGGCATTTACATTGTATTAGGTACTGTAAGTAATCTAAAGGTGATTTAAAGTATATGAGGATGTGCATAAGTTACATGCAAATGTTGCACACCCCTGGGTTTTGGTATCTGTGAAGATTCTGGAACCAATCACCTGTGGATAGCAGGGGATGGTTGTAGTTACATATTAAAATATATAATGGATAATAATGGTCAGAGTAGAGATCAGGTCTGTCCAAGTTAGTAGGAACCAAAACATCCTAGAATGGTTAAAGCTGGAAGGTAATTTAGGTACAGTGTATCTTAAAACCTTTACAGATGAGACAGTATTCTCACAGAGGGTGGTGGTTTAGTGACTTGCCCACAGTCTCTTAACTGTTGAGTAAAGAAGACTTTTAGTCTTCTCCTCCCCCTGCCCCATCTCTCCCTCTACCACATTGCTGCTAGTCAGAGAAGACTTTTAGTAGGAGGTGAGATTTTTAAGATTTTGTGTGCAGGGAGGCTGTTAGAGGTTTTTGAAGTAAGGAATTCTGTGATAAAAGCAGCGTTCTGGGATTAACATGGTGGTGTGCAGGACCTTTTGAAATAGGAAGGGAGGGATTTGGGTCCATGGAAACCAGTATATAAAAGTCAGGGTATGTGGTTTTTGACTAATTAAGCTATGGAGATTGTTGTTGTGTAGTTGCTAAGTTGTGTCTGACTCTTTTGCGACCCCATGGACTATAGCTCACCAAGCTTCTCTGTTAATGGGGTTTCCCAGGCAAGAATACTGGAGTGGGTTGCCATTTCCTTCTCCAGGAGATCCTCCCCACCCAGGGATTGAACCTGGGTCTCCTACATTGGCAGGCAGATTGTTTACTGCTGAGCCACCAGGGAGATACAAACATTATATAATAAAACAATTACCGTACGTCAAAAGGCTTTCAGTCTAATAGTGATGTAATGAAAATAGATAATTCATAGATGTTGAGAATGTTCAGTTACTGTGCACGGAATAAGGACCTTTGGGAGAAATTCTTGCCGGTCTTTACAGTAAGAACTTTTTTATTTCTGACCAATGATTTTGTTTTTAGTCTTTGGGACACTGAACTAATTGACTTTATTTCCTTTTCAAATCAAACTACACTGTTTAGACCACGTTACCAACCTGAAAACTTAGATAAGCAATTATAGCATCCATTTTTCTTAGCCTCATTCCCAGATCATGTTAGGTCCTTACCTTTTGTTTTGCATTTCTTTTATTGCTTCCACCTTTAAACTCTTGTTATTTTGTGTTTTATGTGGTCTATCTTATATCCTTTGTGGAGCAAAGCAGGTATAGATAAAATTATAAAATTACCGGTAATCATAGCATAATGATTCTGTCTATATTTTTATAGTACCTTAACATTTATGGTGGTACTCTTATTTCCGTTAACTTGTGTGCTCCTTTCAGGCAAAAATTATTATACCCATTTTACAGTTGAGTAAAATAAAGCTTAGTTTAAATGACTCTCCCAAGGTCATGTGCTTAATCAGCACTCAGCGTGTTTGGGGGCTGGCGGGACTTCCAGGTCGGCTGTTACTGAGGCCTCACACTGCAAAGTGGTAGAAGGCAGGCTGAGATTCTTTTCTGGAAAGCTCTGCGTGTCAGGCGTTGATGGTGTAGGAGTTTGGATTTCACTTGCTTGGCAGTAGGAGTCATTGAATATTTTTGTTCTGTACTGAGCCATAATCAAAGTTCTTAATTTAAAGTGTTTAAAAGCAGGTAATTAGAGTCAAAGGGATACCAGGGTTTTGAGCTTAGAGCATCAAAAGCAGTGCTGTGAACAGAAGTAGGGAAGTTGGAAGAGAGAGCCATTTGGGGGACTAGGCAATGAATTCAATTTTAGACATGTCATTTGAGACATAATTGGGTGGTTTTCATGGGGTTACACGTTTATTGTGAAAATCAACAAAGTGTTACAGAGTTAAATTGTGTGTGTGTGTGTTTTGCTCAATCGTGTCCAACCCTTGCAACCCCATGAACTGGGGCTCCTCTGTCCATGGGATTTCCAGGGAAGAAGACTGGAGTGGGTTGTCATTTCCTTCTCCAGGGATATCTTCCTGATCAAAGGATCGAACCCTCGTCTCCTGCATTTCAGGCAGACTCTTTACTATCTGAGCCATCAGGGAACTCATACTAATAATAGGATTTGAGATTTATGTTCATGCCACTGTGTGTGGACTGAGTATTCAGTCTCAACACGGTGAATTCTAGGCCTCTCATTTTGCCTTTGCCCCTGGCTTCTGTAGTGGTTTCAATAATAAGATGGTGATAATACCAGTGTTACAGGGATGCTGTGGGGAGTTACACATTGATAGCAGAAGCATTTTTTAAAGTTCTGTAATAGTTTTTCTTACATGAGCACAAGAGTAAATTTAGCAGTTATTATTATTTGTGCTGCTGTAGAGAGGGAGCTTTTAAATTGATTCTGTGGGACACCATACTTCAGGTTGTACATTCCCATGTGTAACCTGCATCTTGGAAGAAGGAGGTACTCCCTTAATACTCTTTCAGAAGCTATATAGTGAGGTATTATTGCATTGTAGCAAACATAAACTTGTCCTTGATTTCAAGGCATTCTGTTATCTCGCCCCTACCCCTGCCTATACATTCTTATCTTTTACTACTTCCTTAAAGAGCATGACTCAATAATTCCAATAGAAAGTACCCTTTATAGTCAATTTAGTCGCTCAGTCCTGTCCGACTCTTTGCAGCCCCATGGACTGCAGCACGCCAGGCTTCCCTGTCCATCACCAACTCCTGGAGCTTGCTCAAATTCATGCCCATCGCCCTTTATGTCCCTTTATAGGCCCACCACAAACAGTGTTTCTTTTAACAGGTTTTAATTTTTTAAAAAATCACCTTAAAACTTGGTCTTGAAGAGCTATTCTGGGAAGGTGGCTTTATTTATTTTGAAGTGTGGACTCTCCTCTCCCCGTCACAGTTCTGTCACATGACCTGAAAGTAAGCCCACTGTCTTGGTCAGTCTTGTGTCTGGGACACTCTGAGAACTTTTGCTCACGGGCTCACACCGCCCCCTCCCTTGGAATGTTGTGGTGTGTTTGTGGTACAGTGAAAGCAGCATGGAAGGTTGGAAGACCTGGGCTGTCCATCTCTAACTAGCTTTGTGACTGGGACAAGTTACTTCACCACTGATTTTTTTTTTTTTTTTCTTTATTTGCGTATGTAAAAGTTTTCAAACAAAAGGCCATTGGAGTCATTTTCAAAACGAATTTTAGACAGAAGCTTAATGTTAAAAGTAAGAGTGGAGCTCTTCTGATTGAGGAAGGCGCAGGGGCAGGGAAAACATCTCCCTCTGCTCTCCACAGTGACCCTGTAGACCCCTTCATAGGCTCTTAGAACCTGCTGGTGCACTGTTTGAAACTGGTTACCCTTATTTATTATACAGGCCTGTCTAGTTGTTATTCTGTCTCTACCCCTGTGCTTCTGTCCTACTTTTGTCTGAACTCAGCACTTCATTTGTGTTCATTTAGCTAATTTAGCACTTCATTATACACAGTCTTATTTTCTTCACTAATTGAGTTTTATAAGTAAATCTTGTCTATTCCTAAGAGCCTTGAGAGAGGGAACACGCTGCTAGAGACAGTCGACAGTTAGCAAATGATGCTTGATTGATTAAATTAGAGGTTCTCAATATTTTGCAATACTTTGATCACCTGATGTGAAGAACCCCGATGCTGGGAAAGATTGAAGGCAGGAGGAGAAGGGGATGAGAGAGGATAAGATGGTTGGATGGCATCACTGACTGGATGGATAGCAGTTTGAGCAAGCCCCAGGAGTTGGTGATAGACAGGAAAGCCTGGTGTGCTGCAGTCCATGGGGTCGAAAAGAGTCAGACACGACTGAGTGACTGAACTGAGTCTTTGCTGGGATAAGACTTGCCCATGGAACTTTTTCAGCATGCAGAGGCCCAGACCTTACCTTCCGAGTTTCTAGTAAAGTAGAGGTCTGGCAAGTCATAGTTTTTAAAAGTTTGTAAAAAATAATTCAGTTACTTTGAATTTGTTGCATTTCAAGATTATTGCTTAGAATATTTTGAATTGTGGTTCTCAGTGGACTGTGGAGTCTTCATAGTGAAAAGACAGAGAACTAGGAAGCTTGGATCCTTCCTCTGTTTGTAGCACTATCTGGCTTTATGATATTGAACAAATCTCTTAACTTTTCTGGCCCATAGGGTTCTAAATTGACGAATTGTGTTTTATTTTCATATTTTGTTTTTCTTTTTAAGCTGTGGAATTCTTCAAAAGCATCTGTTTTGGTGAAGACCAGTAAACACAACAGATACTTTGGCTTTCATTTGAATACCATTTTAATAAACATATAAAGAATATAGAACATGGTAGGCTCGATCCTATCTTGGCAGTAGAGCTAAAATATATGGGGAGTCTGAAAATGTAATATTTAGATTTTAAACTTGAAACATCTTTCTAGAATGTGAATGAATGAACAAGGACAGTAAGCCTATCAGGAGCTGTAATAATTCTTGTGAACATAAAGTGGATTATAATTAACCAATCAGACTGGTCCTTCTGCATTGATTTAATTCAGTAAATACAGAGTTTTCTTCTGTTCCTTGCCATGCACACCACACTGGAGAAAGAGTAGTGAGTAAGACACAGACTGCCCCTGTCCTCTGAAATCTTATAGTCTATTGGGCAAGTCATACATTAAATAACACTGTTTATAGTTAATTGAGTAAAATACGGGAGATTCAGAATACTCTGAATAAGATAAGGACACCTAATCAGGACAAGAGGATTTAGGAAGGGCTTCCTGAGGAAGCAGTGTTTACACTTGAGACCTGAAGGGTGACTGTAAGTTATCAGTTCAAGTCTGGGAGTAGGAAGTGGGATTGAAAATGTTATAAGCAAAGGAAGCAATATATATGTGATTTTTGACACCAGTGCTGGTTACTAAGCTTCACGTGCATTTTCCCGTTAGTCTTCACAGTGACCCCACGAAGCGTGTTTTTTGTCATTCATCCTCGTCATCTTTCAGCTAAGAAAGCTGCAAAGAGGCTAAGTGGTACACCTAGGTCTCTGACCTTTTGGATGCAATTAAGAGCATTATTATGCTCTTAACCATTAATTTCTGCTTCCAGTCAAATTGAATGATGAACTGTTTAGCAGTTATTATTTTTGAGTTTATCCTTAGTGCTCTTATGCAGTTTCCGGTTCCAGATCGTGTGGTCTAGAATCAATAGTGCATTTATCTCTATCTTGCAGTTTGGGGAGATGGACAGTTGATCAGCAGATCTAATGTTAACCTAGCTTTCAGGCATCTCCAGTTGTTGATTATAAAAATATTCTGAAGCTGGCTGTATGTAGATTGTTGATTCTGGTGATCCATAAAGCTTGAACACTTTGAAATTATACTTTAAAACTGAAGCTACTTGCAGATGTTAACATCCAGATAATTTTCATTTGGGGCATCATTTATATTCTTCTGTTGGCTAGATTAGGAAGTCAGGACATGTATTTAAAATATTTGAGTGTTTCTCCAGTGAGTTGTGACTTAAAACTGATATGCTGGCAAGTGCCGGGAGTTTGTTTATCACTCCCTTCCCCCAGCAAGCTGTAACTGAGCCAGCTTTCAGTTGAAGAAACATGACAGTTGCTTATTTTTTCTGATGAGAAGTCAGTCATTTAATGGTACTGGTATTCCCTATCATGTATAGCACGTTTAATTCTTCCCCGTATCACCCTGTTCTTTGTTACAGTGTTTGCGTGTGAAACATTTTTTCTTCACAGTGCATAGTCATTGCCCTCTATGTGCTGCTTCATGCAGTCAGCCAAGAAGGCTGTTTTAGCAGCCTGTAGTATATATTAATTCATATGTCAGTCACTGTTACTTAGAAAGGAATTGGTGAAAATCCTCTGGTGTCACGAGAGACATCGTAAACATCACTAAAGCCTGAGAAGACAAATTAACAATTTTATGAGGGTTACTGGAAGAAATCATGGTGTAACTTCAGAGAATTAGAGTGTAGTGTCAGCACCATCGGCGGTTCTTGGTACTGGAATCACGTCTGAATAGTGCTGTCCTGCTGTAAGACCCAGGGTGGTGCTGGGTCAGCGCCTGAGCCCCTTCCCTGGAATGTTCTCGTGCGCGCGCCTCCACTCGCATACCTCAGGTGTGCCTGCCCCCCTCCTGTATGTGTGGCTGCTGTTTAGTTGCTAAGTTGTATCCAATTCTTTTGCAGTCCTGGAGACTGTAGCCCGCCAGGGTCCTCTGTCCAAGAGATTTGCCACTTAAGAATATAGGAGTGGTTTGCCGTTTCCTTTCCTACTTATATGTGTGTACCTAATTCAAAAAGGAGTCAGTGTGCATCCTGCTTCTTTTTTTCTTGTAAACATGTCATCATATTTTAGGTTTACCCAGGTAAATAAACCTTTTTATTTGTTAAGTACAACCTCTGGGTAATTTCAGGGCTTCTCTGATATCTCAGATGGTAAAGAATCCGCCTGCCATGCGGGAGACCTGGGTTTGATCCCTGGGTTGGGAAGTTCCCCTGGAGAAGGAAATGGCAGCCTACTCCAGTATTCTTGCCTGGAGAATCCCATGGACAGAAAAGTCTGATAGGTTGTAGTTCATGGGGTCACAGAGAGTTGGACACAACTGAGTGACTGAACTGAACTGAGCAACTAAGCACTGGGTAAGTTCAAGGCTAACTCCCCCCACCCTTTTTTTTAAAGATCTTTGAACTTCATTTAGTTGAGTAACTTCTAGTGGCATAAATAACAAACAATAAACTGATTGTTGAATTGTTATTCAGGGTAGCTGTAACTGATCAAGGGTGAGTGATCTTAGGTTAATCAGAGAGACCCAGTGAAGTCAGTAGCGGGGCAGTTTTCACCTTCTCTTATGAGACTGGAAAATATTGACATGTCTGCAGCTTTCAGTTCTTCAAAACTCACCTAACCTGCCCTTTTACCTAGTAATTTTTTTTTTTACAAATATCCTTCCATACCTTACCTAATCCTTTTTAATGGTTGTATTTTATTGTATTGATGCATCAGCTTATTTACTTGTTTCTTTTGGATGTATGTTAAATTTTTTCTGTAATTATGTTATAAGCATCCATCTACAGTGTTTTATTTTTTTAAGATAAATTCTTAGGAATAGAATTATAGCATTTAAAAAATACGTTAAAAATTTTTGTGTGTGTTGTCAGATTGCTCTTGAGAGAGGTACCATTCTGTGTTTTTATCTATAGTACATATTTTATCTATAGTATTTAATAGTATCAGTTTCCCCCCAGTGTCTTTTTAAACTTTTGGATGTACTGATAGATGAAACATTGTTTTAATTTTCATATTTTTGCTATAAGTCAAACATTTAATTACATTTTAATTTCTTTTTCTGTATATTTTTCAAATATAATGTAAAACAGTGACTTGTTACTCTTGTATTGCTGTAGTTCTGACCCTTTTATGAAAATTTATAACTTCTTAAATACTCTCTTTTCATGAGTACCCCCCTCACTACACACACATCTTTTGAATAGCATAAGTTTAGGGATGAGGGGAGAGCTGGGGTCATGCCTTGGGAAGACTTAAGCATTCTTCCTCAGCCTCCCTAGTATCCCCCATAACATGAGTTAGTATGTTTCCCTGTTTCTATAGACCCTATCCTGGCATCTTAGTTGCCACTTTTAATTATCGGTTAACTTGTTCCTCTGTTTTGTAGTAACTTAAGCTCTATACTCTTAGGGGCTTTTTACCCCAGGCATGTAGCAGGTGTGTTGTTGCTGTTCAGTTTGTCTGACTTCTTGTGACCCCATGGAGTGCGGCATGCTCAGCTCCTCTGCTGTTCACTGTCTCCTGGCATTTGCTTCAGTTCATGTGAATCAGTGTTTCGATTGAGCCATGCCTTGCGCTGCACAAAAATGTTTCTTTTAGTAGAGGGGAATTAGAATGAGCCTAATTTTTTACTCTGCCTGTTCTGAAGAAATTCTGGTTTTTAATCAAATGTTTAGGATGAAGAAGAATTGGAAAGAAATTCAAGTTGGAAAGTCTAGGAATTTATTTACTCCCATCTCATCCTCTGCCACTGCCTTCTCCTTTTGCCCTCAATCTTTCCCATCATCAGGGTCTTTTCCAATGAGTCAGGCGGCCAAAGTATTGGAGCTTCAGCATCAGTCCTTCCAATGAATATTCAGGGTCAATTTCCTTTAGAATCGATTGTTTTAACACGTTTGCTATGTATTTGGTGCTCAACAAATATTTATTGAATGAACTTTTTTTTTTTTTTTTTGATTCTCAGATTTTCATCTAGCAATGTATCTCTAATAGCAGAGGAGAATGAACTTGTATCCTGAGAGAGCCTGGGGCTATATCACACCAAGGAAAAAACTGTGGTGGCCTCTAATAGTTTAAAATTTTCATCTATGAGTATTTTCTTTCATAATATGTTGATAATTTGTTTTATATAACAAATATTTTAAATTATTCAATTTTTGAGTAAAATTTACTTTCTAGGAAGAGAAGCATATCTATGATTTTGAGTACTCTGCCAGAGATCCTTGCCAAATCAGTCTCCTTACCAAGGAAGAGTATGAAGTGAAAAGAGCTTCAATTCTGGAACCAAACAGATGTGGGTTTGAATCCTGGCTTTGCCACCTCCTGGCTGTGGGTCAGTGGGCTGGTGGGCTAGTTATTCAGCCTCCTCGTAGTACTTTACAGAATTATCTGTTTAACAAGTTTATCACAGCAGATATTTGATGCCTACAGTTGTGGCATTGTGCTGTTTGCCAGGTTTGTGATCGTAATAATCCTGTGTTTGCCTTCATGGAGCATCAGGTGTGTCTAGGTTCTCTTCCTTGTGACTGTTGACCCTCCTTCCCCTGGATCTGTTGCTGATTTCCCGTCCACTTAGGAGTGATTCAGCAACAACCAAGTCTTATTTATCTGGAATCAACTGGTGTGCAGACTAACCATAGTTTAAAAGAAATAGTGCCTTTTTGAAAGAATACGAAATGACCAGCAAAAGCATCTGCATATATTCTGTGTGATCTCTCATTGACCCCTGCCTGGTAACCTTAAGTTCTACATGTATGTACCCGCTTGGTAGTCATGTCCTTTATTGGCCACCGTCTGTTAGCTGCTCATTCATAAAGAGGGGATAGTTGCAGGTCAGCTGTGGCACTGTGGTCCTGGAGAGCAGGGCCATGCCTTGCGCTGCACAAAAATGTTTCTTTTAGTAGAGGGGAATTAGGGTGAGCCTAATTTTTTATTCTGCCTGTTCTGAAGAAATTTTGATTTTTAATCAGATGTTTAGGATGAAGAAGAATTGAAAAGAAGTTCAAGTTGGAAAGTCTAGGAATTTATTTACTCCCTGTGAACTTGGTCCCACGTGGCGCTAGTGGTAAAGAACCTGCCTGCCAGTGCAGATTAGACATAAGAGACGCTGGTTCGATCCCTGGGTAGGGAAGATCCCCCGGAGAAACTGGAGTGGATTACTCCAGTACTCTTGCCTGGAGAATCCCAGGGAGGGAGAAGCCTGTTGGGCTACAGTCCATGGGGTTGCACAGAGTCAGACACAACTGAAGCGACTTAGCACACAGCATGAACTTGGTACTGACAGGACCTAAAATCATTCCAGTGCTAGACTGAGCTGGGATCTAACCTCCCAGCAAGTTTGGTGTTTTCTGGGTGTGAGGAACAGGGAATTTCAGGAAGCTGATGGTGGGAGAAGGGTAATTTAACTTCTGAATGGAAATTTCTCAACAATATCATGTGTGAACCCTGGTTGACATACAGCAGTGATATCATTGTAGAGTCACTTGGTGGCTAGGAAAGATGACAGTGACCTTGAAGAAAGAGGCTGCCTAGCAAACTCAGGATCATGCATCTTGTGGAGTTTAAACACCTGCCTACATTATGCCAAGTAATTGGAAAGCTGAGGGGTCAGTAGACTCAGATTGTTGCAATGGATAGGGTTTTTCCTCGTATTTGGGGGTAGGGAGAAGAGCTCAGATAAGACACAGGTTATAATAACAGTCCGTTTGTTTTTCCCTTTTGGTCATTTTTATCGAGTAATTTTTATGTTTTCTTTGTCAATTATGACTTTTGTTTTTACTATTTTGAGCGATACCTGTGAAATAATATTTCTAAATATTATAAGTAACTTGAGATTTACAATAGGTTCCAGTTTACACAAAGCCATTTTTAACTACCATTGTTCCAATTTGTATAAATAAAAAAAAATTAAAAAAATTATTAGCGATGTTCTCTGATCTTTCTTCTGCCCCCCTTCTTAATTTCCCTTTTCTGATTTCCCCAGTTAACTGAGCATTGTCTGGTTTTTATTTTTTTAAATCTGTGTATCATACTCTTGAAATCCTTCCACTCCCTTGACTTCTCATGTGATTTTGTTTTCTGTTGCACTAAATTTAAAAACATTTTCCATATGATGCATTACTGCAAGCTTCATCCATTTGTTGCTTTTTTGTTCACCCCAAAATTTAAGGTGGTTTGTAGAGGTTTATGAACTGTAGCAAGAAATGCAAAATAAAAATATAAAATAAAAATTCTAATATAAAAATCTAATATTTGCTTTCACAGATATTTCTCTAAGCTTCATTGTAGACGGTGCCAAAAAAACCCTCAATCTATGTTCATAATATTTGAAAGCAAACAAACTTGTGGTTTAAAAAAGTGGAGTTTCTGACACTTAAGATCAGAAGGAAGTTGCTCCTCACAGGCCTTGTAGACAGGACCCCATGTAATACAGTGAGCAGTGGCCTCACAGCAGTCGCACTGTGCCTGCACCAAGGAACTTCCCAAGGCCCCGCCATGGGCCAAGATGCCTGATCATTGGGCAGATGAGGATGATTCAGAACGGTGTGGCAGAGAGTTTATAATGATTACAAGGATGGAAATGTTGCATATCCTTTAGGCAGTCTCCCACAAGTGTTCTTTCTCTTCAGTTTTGTATAGATTATAAGCTCTGTGAGGATAGCAGATCTCTTTTGTTCACATTAGTACAGAGTTACCGGCACAGTGTTGGTTACTGAGTCTTTTCAGAGTACATATGCACTGAGTTTGAAATTGAAGGTAGAGTTTTGTTCAGGGAGACCTTAGCTGCTCAGGCAACACCTCAAGGGTTAATACCATATGGCAGGCTCATTGGAGGCCTGGTTCTCAGAAACTTGATTTCGTTACCATTCTTATGGGTAATTGAGTTCAAAAGAACTGATTCTTGATGAGCAAATACAGGATGGACAGAAATAGAAGCAATGCCTGTTTGTGTTAACCTATGAACCTGTTATGAGAAATACAATTGCAGAGTGTACCAGAACTCTTGATCATTCAGCAGTACATTGCCTCATTTTACCAGAAGCCAAATTGCAGTCAGGAGAGTTGCCTAATGACTTTTTTTTTGGTCAAGGCTAAGAAAATAATTACACTAATGGTTAGGACATACTTTCTCTGCTGGTTAGGATGTATTTTGCCTTGAACAGTGCTGGGCACATCCTGAAAATTTTTGTTCTCTAGGCTTCCTATTCCTGTTTTTAATTGTTTGCCACTGATAGAAAGAGGCACTAGGTTAAATAGTCTATTTAAAAGCTGTTTTTAAGTAAGGGAGAAAGTTGAAGTTTGATATTTGTATTGTTTGTGGATCTCAACTCCCTGTGGTATTCTTGTTTACCATGCTGTTAAGGCACAGTTAACTCTCAGTTACGATAAGTGATGTTTATCTTAAATAGTTTCCATTGCTTTGACAGAATAAAGGCACGCATGTTCAGTCACTCAGTTTTGTCCCACTGTGCGACCTCACGATCTGTAGCCTGCCAGGCTCCTCTGTCCATGGGGTTTTCCTGGCAGGAATACCGGAGTGGGTTGGCATTTCCTCCTCCAGGGGATCTTTCTCACCCAGGGATTGAACCCACATCTCCTGCATTGGTAGGCGGATTCTTTACCGCTGAGCCACCTGGGAAGCCAGACTAAAAGAGACGATCTAATAAAGTGCTGTCTATAGACAGCAATTCAGGTGTAATGGATGTGTGCACTGTAATTGTGCATAGACAGAGTAAGTGCAGTGACTCAATGGCGATATATTGGTGTTGTAGTCACAGTTGAGACTCTCATCTCTGCATACCCCCTTTTTTTTAATTCTAGCAGGTGCTGGGAATGCTCAAAGCAGAATACATAGCCCCTTGAACAGCAATAAGCTTTGAAAAGTGATCACTTTAATGCAGATATGAAAGTTTCCTGTCAGTTTATTTAATTTTAGGCATGGAAAAGGTGTTTGACATGACACAACTCAGATGCCATACAAGGAAAAGATTGATAGGTTTAACTATGTAAAATATTTTAAGTTTCTTCCTGCCAAAAGACTCTGTAAAAAATTATATAACTTAATATACAAATATTTGTAGTATATAGGAATGACAGTTGATTTTTCTTATGTATTAAGTATTGGTGAAAGGTGAAAGTGAAGGTCGCTCAGTCGTGTCCAACTCTGTGACACCATGGACTATACAGTCCCTGGAATTCTCCAGGTCAGAATACTGGAGTGGGTAGCCGTTCCCTTCTCCAGGAGATCTTCCCAACCCAGGGCTGGAACCCAGGTCTCCCGCACTGCAGGCGGATGCTTTACCAGCTGAGCCCCCAGGGGGCCCATTGAGTATTGTTAGATGTCAACAATAAACGGCAGACATCCCAAATAGAAAAGCAGTCAAAGACTACGAACAGGCAATTGGCTTGAGAATAAGAGTATAAACATATGAACCCTGATTAAGAGCCTCAGCTATAAAGACAGAACATTCTTCAAGGTGGAAATACAAAACATGCAAGGATGAATTAGAGAAGTTGTGCTTTAGGTAGAATAGTGGAGAAATTAATGTGTTAGGGAAAGGGGTAGAGTTGAATACTGGCCATGGTTTAGAAGTAACATACAAGTGTTTGTATACATATATACTAAAGAGCTTCTTGATGAAGGTGAAAGAGGAGAGTGAAAAAGCCAGCTTAAAATTCAACATTCAAAAAACTACATGCAGTCCCATCACTTCATGGCAAATAGATAGGGAGACAATGGAAACCGTAAGCAGATTTTATTTTGGGGGGCTCCAGAATCACTGCGAACAACGACTGCAGCTGTGAAATTAAAAGACGCTTGCTCCTTGGAAGGAAAGCTATGACAAACCTAGACAGTGTATTAAAAAGCAGAGACATCACTTTGCCAACCAGGGTCCACATAGGCAAAGCTATGGTTTTTCCAGCTATGGTTTTTACAGATGTGAGAGTTGGACCAGAATTGATGCCTTCAAATCAGGGTGTGGTTAAGACTCTTGAGAGTCCCTGGGCTGCAAGGAAATCAAACCAATCAACCCTAAAAGAAAATCAACCCTGAATATTCTTTGAAATGACTGATGCTGAAGCTCCAATACTTTGGCCACCTGATGTGAAGAGCTGACTCACTGGAAAGACCCTGATGCTGAGGAAGATTGAGGGCAGGAGGAGAAGGGGGTGACGGGGTGAGATGGTTGGATGGCATCACCGACTCAACGGATATGAGTTTGAGCAAACTTTGGGAGATGGCGAAGGACAGGGAACCCTGGTATGCTACAGTCCATGGGTTGCGAAGAGTCCGACACAGTGACTGAACAAAAACAGTACACACACACATATGTATATTGGGTTGGCTGAAAAATTCATTCAGGTTTTTTCATTACGTCGTTCGAAAAACCCAAATGAATTTTTTGGCCAACCCAATATATATATATGCCATTTCCTCCTTTAAAGCAATAAAATTACCATTTGGTATATATTGGGTTGGCCAAAAAGTTTGTTTGGATTTTTGAAAACTGTAATAAAAACCCTGAATGAACTTGTCAACCCAATATATATGTTTATGTGTGTATTGTTTCCAATATACATGCTATTTGTAATTTTATTGCTTTAAAGGAGGAAAGGGCTTCTCTGGTAGCTCAGATGGTAAAGAATACACCTGCACTGTGGGAGACCTGGGTTCGATCTCTGGGTTGGGAAGATCCAGTGGAGGAGGGCACTGCCACCCACTCGCGTATTTTTCCCTGGAGAATCCCCACAGACAGAGAGTGGGTCCTGGCGGGCTACACTCCGTGGGGCCATAAAGAGTCGGATATGACTGAGTGACCAAGCATACATAAAGGAGGAAAATATATTTAAAATCTGAAATGGTTAAGTAGAGAAGGGACTCTGCCATTGCTGATTTAATACACAAGGCAGCAGATATATGATTTGTTTGTGCCTTGCCTGAGCTTGTGTTCATGTGTGTGCGAAGATGCTCAGTCGTGTCCAGCTCTGTGCAACCCTATGAACTGCAGTGATTGTTAATTTGTTCCTAGATAAATGTCTCATAGATAATTGAAAGTCAACTATTAACTCACTTTTTCTTGTACTACTGCACAAACATCTTTAATACATGCTCCCACCATCCTGATGAAGGTCCTTTTTGCAATAGTTTGAAGCCCTTCCCCCAGAATTCTTCAGCATTACATTTATGGGAATATCCATTCTGATTCAGAACTCAACTTCTGGAACTTTTGCATTAGGGGTTCCTTGTTTTGTAATGAAATTGTCATCCAGGAGATAACAGTTAATCTCTCCTCCTCCTTTCCTGTTTTAATCATTTACCTCATTGGCCACTGTAAAGCAATAACCTTAGCAGAACTGTCTCTTCCGTTATAACTCACTTTTCTTATAGGTGTGTCTCCAAGTGGTCTACAGACGCCTCCTTCTAGTGCCAAGTGAAATAATTATTTACTTAAAAAGAAGGAATCGGAAATCCGGCTACTGCTGGGCAGTAGACATAGTGCTGCCGCCACCGCTAAGTCGCTTCAGTCGTGTCCGACTCTGTGCAGCCCCATAGACGGCAGCCCACCAGGCCCAGCCGTCCCTGGGATTCTCCAGGCAAGAACACTGGATTGGGGTGCCAGTTCCTTCTCCAATGCATGAAAGTGAAAACTGAAAGTGAAGTCGCTCAGTTGTGTCCAACTCTCAGCGACCCCGTGGACTGCAGCCCACCAGGCTCTCCTGTCCCTGGGATTCTCCAGGCAAAAGTACTGGAGTGGGGTGCCATTGCCTTCTCCAGAGCCGCCGCCACCAAGTCGCTTCAGTCGTGTCCGACTCTGCGACCCCATGGACAGCAGCCCACCAGGCTCCTCCGTCCACGGAATTCTCTAGGAAAGAGTACTGGAGTGGGTGGCCATAATGAGGTCAGCAAAAAGTTACTTTAGCATATGAAGTGATACTGTTACAAGAATTTGAAAGCATGGATAAATAAGTTGACAGCTAATTTTTTTGGTGTGAGCTGAAAAATTAGTTAACAGACAACCTCAGTCGTCAGTATTAGCTTAAGATGGAATGGTTCTGGGTAGTATAAGATAACAAGTTATCAAGTTTGTTTTTGGCTCATCTTCCAGGCACTGTGCTAACTGTTCTAGATGAATTATCTCATTTAATCCTCACATCAGCTATGATACTATGATATATAGATTCTGTTATAACTCTGTTTTGTAGATGTGGAAACTGAGGTATAACAAAGTCATATAATTTTCCAAAGTTAACAACTAGAAAGTGGTAGACTTAGTTTATAATAAGTTTAAGGTATTGATTCCAGTTTTTAGCTAACGTTAGTTGACTTCTCTATTTGACTGATTAAGGATGGTATTTTTTAGCAGAAATTCTTTATTATTGTGAGTCACTTTTTTTTCATATTTTTGGAAACAAGTTATCTGTTGGGTGGCAAAGTAACTTTAGAGATAATTACGCATTTAAGTGTTGCTTGCTTCTGTTATACAGTATTATAGATATTAATTTTGGATCAATTGAGAAGCATAGATTTAATGCTTTTTGAAGTTGAGGTATCAGTTTTGAGTTGTTCAGGCTTCTAGCAGCAGTCAACATAAATTCCATGGATGAAACTTCCAGCACTATGAACAGTGATATAAAAGAAAAATAGAATGTGGAGACCTTTGGAAGGTGTGTGTGTGTGTGTACGTCTGTCTGCCTGTCTGTGGCCAGTTTTCTGTTCTGGACCTCACGAAAGAGCTGCTTGCCCTTTTGATGGTGCTGAAAGACTGTTAAAGCTGGTATTTGCAAAAGAGATGAAAAGTTGCTGGTTTAAGAGCTCAAATCACAGAAGACTCCCAAGACCAGCTTTCTTACAGTGGTGACATGCTGAAGCAGAAGACGAGCATGTCTCTGAAGATGGGCTAGCTATAGAATTTGCTAGGTTTTGTCTTGAGATAGAGAAGCAAATCTATACTTTTTTCCATAGCTTAACTTTTACTTAGTTATTTAGTTACCCTGTATGTAAAATCAACCCAAACCAGAAGCCACAACTTAATCAATTTATATGGACCCAAGTTTTGATATTTGCAATTGTTACTTGTTTTTATTAGCAAAGTATTGGGTTGGCTAAAAAGTTTGTTTGAGAAGCTTCCCTAGTGGCTCAGTGGTAAAGAATCCAGCTGCCAATGCAGGAGACACAGGTTTGATCCCTGATCTGGGGAGATCTCACATGCCCCGGAGCAGCTAGGCCCGTGCTCCACGACTATTGAGCCTGTGCTCTGGAGGTGGAGTCACAAGCACTGGGCCCGCGTGCTGCGGCCACTGCAGCCCAAGCACTTAGAGCCCAGGCTCCGCAGCAAGAGAAGCCACCTCAACTAGGGAAAGCCCGTGCAACAGCAGAGACCCAGCACAGCCAAAAATAAATACAGTAAATAAAATTATTTATTTTTATTTTTGAGCTTTTCTGTAAGATAAGTATGAAAAACTCGAATGAACTTTTTGGCCAATCCAGTAACAAAAAGTTCAAAACTTTTGGGAGTTTGTGCCAACTATAATTGTTTTGCTGTAAAACAATACTTCACATATAGTAATATATTTATGGTGCCTGCTTTTGCATAGGATAAATATTATATCTGTACATTATAGACAAGATTCAGAAAACTGTATCAATTACTCACATTTATATGCAAACATATGGGCATATTCTCTTTTTTTCTCTTTCTCCTTAGACTCTCAAAATGAATTCTATGTTTATTTGACTCAGAATTTTGAGGAAGTGTCACTTAGTTGAAGCCAGATCTCTGTTCTTTAGTGCCACTGTGTAACTGATGTTCGCCTGTATCTATGTCCAGCTCTGTTTTACATTTTAACTGCATCACTATCACATGGTAATTAAGAATAGTAGCCCAGAAATCTGGCAAATTGGTTTGAACACATGACCAATAACTTTCTTCCTTCTGCAGATTTCATTGCTTAACTATATATGAGGCATTATTTTAGGCACTGAAGAAAACCTAGATTCTGAGAAATTATCTGTAAATATTCTTCCTCACATAGCTGTGTTTAGAATTAAATGAGATAATGTACATAGATTGCTGAGCGCTTTGCCTGGAAAATGAAATTCATAATTTTTTTTCTTATCCTGGAATCTGTAAAAATTTATACGTTATTTAAATCTTTTGATGACTTTGAACTCTCATAGTAGAAAAGCAAGTATGAACGAGTGCTATCATTTCTAATGTGTCATGCAAAATTACAAATACAGAAAACGAATTGATTATCCACATTTTAAGACTCCTTTGATTTTTAAAATATTGTCATTAGATATGCCATAAATTGTGGGAGACTAAATAATTTATTCATATTAAAGAAAACAGTAAAGTGAACATGATGTTTACTGTTACATGTAATTTTTATTCTTTGCAAAGTAGATTTTTGCTTAATTTTTCTCTTGGTAATCCTTAGACTTTGGACTCCTTGAGGGTTTTGAAAGATTCCAAGTTTTGTTAATTTTAGTACCTGATTTTAGCACAGTATTTAGCTCGTAGCAGATACTGAATATATATTTATTGAAGTGTTTTCGTAAATTTAATTCAGGATCGGCAGTTTTCATTTTAATGTGTCCCATGTAATTAGCATCTTGCTCGCTACCACAGGCACACTAGTAGGCCTATGCTATTGCTAAGTCACTTCAGTTGTGTCCGACTCTGTGCGGCCCCATAGACGGCAGCCCACCAGGCTCCCCCGTCCCTGGGATTCTCCAGGCAAGAACACTGGAGTGGGTTGCCATTTCCTTCTCCAGTGCATGAAAGTGAAAGTGAAGTCGCTCAGTCGTGTCCAACTCTTAGCGACCCCATGGACTGCAGCCCACCAGGCTCCTCCATCCATGGGATTTTCCAGGCAAGAGTACTGGAGTGGGGTGCCATTGCCTTCTCCGACTAGTAGGCCTAATAAAAGATAAAGATCTGAGCAGCTGTCACGTAGAAACATTTCTTCTTTTGCTCTCTGCTGTATCTGTCCTTAATAACTGACCCAGAGTAGAGTCTTTCTGTGTCTGCCCATGTTCTGCTCATCCTGGCTCTGAGAATCCTAAGCACTGGACACTGTGAGACTTGCTGAATTGAAGGGCTAGGCCAGTGTGAGAATATGGGCTCTGGAGATTTGGGATTGGGAATACATTTTAGGTTAGACGATAGCATGTAAAGGAAAAGGAAGAATTTTTGAGAGTCAGAAATTTGAGCGTGGCTTAGCTGGATCCTCTGCTTCAGTCTCTCAAAAGGTCAAGGTGTTGGCCAGAGCTGGGATCTCATCTGAAGGCCCAGTGGGGGGATGAGCCGCTTCCACAATGACACACATGGCGGTTGGCTAGACTCAGGTCCTTACTGTCAGACGGATGAGGTGAGGGCCTTGGTTCCTTCTAGGCTGTTGGCTGGAGGATACCCTCAGTTCTTACCCTGTGAGCTTCTCCGCTTGCTTCATCGGCTCAAAAACACAAGAAGAGCTAGAGAGTGCTAGCAGGATAGGAGTTGTTAGAACTCACAGCCTTTGTAACCTAATCACAGAAGCAGTCTCATCCTTTTGTAATATTCTGTTTTTTACAAGCAAGTCACTTGGTTCAGCCCACACACAAGAGGAGGAGTCTACCCAGGCATGAATACCAAGAGTTGGGAATTCTTGGGGGCCATCTTAAAAATTTGACCACAGGATCTTCAGTAATTTTTAAGTATATAAAGGGGCCCTGAGACTTAAAAAAAAAAAAGAGAGAACTCCTAATCTACACACCTGTTAAATCGGTGGCATATGCGTGTGGGAAGTAATGGCATCCTGTAAAAAGGCTTTCTTTAGAGTAGTACCTTGGGCCTGGGAAGTGAAAGTGAAATGAGGAAGAGCTTCTCCTTTCCGTGGACCTCATTTTCTGAAGAAGAGGGTCTTAATATTAGTTATTACATAGCTGTTTGGTTTTCTTTAGCAACATCTTTTAGGAAGTAGCACAAACATGATAGAATGAATAGCAGATGTCAGAGAAATTAAAAAGTTTCTGAAGCATGTCATAGCTGCCATGAGAGCACAAAGCACGGTTTTGTCATGGTAATTGCAGCTCCATGAGCAGGAAGAGAGAATGCACTTGACGTCAGATACGTAGGGTGCTTGGTTGATTGAGAGATGTAAGAGTAGCATCTAACTAAATATTTGCACTGTTCTTTATAATGTGAGAAGCCAGGATGCTTGATTTCTTGGTGAGAATTTTGAAGTTTCCACTACACTTTTGCCACTGTCCACTTCTGTGATGTTACTCCTTTGGAGCTAAAATTTCTTCATCTGTAGAGTGGAGCCATGGATTAGGTGAAGGTTCTATTTGTTTTCACAGTTTTTTAAGGTGGTCTGGGTTGGGGTGAGAAGAAAATGAATGACCAGATCTGTGATTAGTGATGACTTATAGGCAGAATTTCAGAAGTAAGTATATGAGGTTTCTTAATGTCTTTTCTGCCATCCCTTTATCTTTCCCTGCTTGCTTCTCTTTCCTCTTATGAAGAACTCACTCATATGAAGATACTGAGGTTATTAACTTTACTACAGTATTTATTTAAGCATTTTATATTATAACATAGGATTATCAGATGTTGATCACAGGTCCTTGTGTCCAAATATCTTTAGCTTTAATGTCTATAGTTTAGAGAGGTCTTGGAAAGAAGAAAAATAGGAACATATTCTTACAAAGCAGAACTTTTCTTTGGGAAATCTTTGTATATATGTTACCCTTTAGAAAGCTCTCAGAACTTGACTGTAAAAGTGAAAGAATTTGCAGTGATAATTTTTTTTAAATGGTTGTTAAAATGTTTCAGATCAATTCCAATATTGCTTAAAGGCCATTGAATGACCCAAATATTTTCTTAAAAAATGATGATTTTATTGTAAAATTGTTTATATCACATCATTTGATCCAAACAAAAAGTTTTCTTTTCAAACTCATTTAGGGCAAGACAAAATAATTTTTGTGAGTCTAATTTTATTTCTTCTTGCAAGTATAAAAGCATACAAGGTGACTGAGAAGAATGTTGATGTCAGATAAGCCATTATTGATATCAGAATAGCCTGAATATTGTTAATATCCCAAGATTCACATATAAATATAAAGGAGCTGAAAAATTGCAAATAAGCTTGTCTCAGTTTGGTCAAGCCTTCAATGCTAGAAATTTGTCAAGATGAAAATGGATGGCTAGAAGCAGCAGAAATTGCAGATAGCAGTATAGTAGAAACTTGGGAAATGACCGTAATACTAAGTGTCATGTGCCAAAACTGTGTTTAGTGAATTATTCTATTTCCTTATATTTTTGAAATTTAAGGTAAGAAACACAATTGCAGCAAAGAAGTCCTTCTATCAGATTTATTGTTGATGAGATTGTTGTCCTTCAGTCAATTTGTATCCTTTTTATTGAAGATCCATCTAAGAAATAACTTTTAGATATTAAATATTTGAAAAAGTTTCGCTTTTATTGAGGAATTGAATGCTGCTGTCCCCTTACCTCAACCCTCCCAAAGCAAAGTTCAGAACATTTTCTTCTTTGCTTTTAGCTGCTAGGAATTTTAGTGCCAAATTATTCCTCAGTTTAAGAACTTTATATATTTACATTTTAAATGTATGCTTGTTTTATTCTTTTCTTCTTAATTTCCTTTTTTTCTATGTGTCTTGTACTTTTTTCTTCCTCAGAAAAAACTTATGAGATTGTTCTTATGAAATTTTTAATAATAATAAACTGAAAAAATTCTCAGCTTTACTAGTTATCAAAGAAATGCAAATTATAGCAACATTGAGAAATATTTTAAGTCAAGCTATAAGAAATGAAAATATGGTTTTCAGTGCTGATTGACATTGTTGTTGAGTCGTATCTGACTCTTTTGGGACCCACCAGGCTCCTCTGTGGATTTCCCAGGCAAGGATGCTGGAGTAGGTTGTCATTTCCTTCTTCAGGGGATCTTCCTGACCTAGGGATTGAACCCATGTCTCTTCAGTCTCCTGCATTGGAGAATTCTTTACCACTGTGCCACCTGGAAGCCCACTGATTGACATGCATACAGTGAATAGGGCACTATCATATCTATTCAGTTCAGTTCAGTTCAGTCGTGTCTGACTCCTTGCAGCCCCGTTGTGTGATGCAGGGAGGCCTGCAGCACGCCAGGCCTCCCTGTCCATCACCAACTCCCGGAGTTTACTCAAACTCACGTCCATTGAGTCGGTGATGCCATCCAACCATCTCATCCTCTGTCGTCCCCTTCTCCTCCTGCCCTCAGTCTTTCCCAGCATCCGGGTCTTTTCCATTGAGTCAGCTCTTAGCATCAGGTGGCCAAAGTATTGGAGTTTCAGCTTCACCATCAGTCCTTTCAATGAACACCCAGGGCTGATCTCCTTTAGGATGGACTGATTGGATCTCCTTGCAGTCCAAGGGACTCTCAAGAATCTTCGTCAACACCACAGTTCAAAAGCATCAATTCTTGGGTGCTCAGCTTTCTTTATAGTCCAACTCTCACATGCATATGTGACTACTGGAAAAACCATAGCTTTGAGTTGATGGACCTTTGTTGGCAAAGTAATGTCTCTGCTATTTAATATGCTGTCTAGGTCATAACTTTTCTTCCAAGGGGCAGGCATCTTTTAATTTCATGGATGCAATCACCATCTGCAGTGATTTTAGAGCCCAGAAAAATGCAGTCTGCCACTGTTTCCCCATCTGTTAGCTGTGAAGTGATGGGATTGGATGCCATGACCTTAGTTTTATGAATGTTGAGTTTTAAGCCAACTTTTTCACTCTCCTCTTTCACTTTCATCAAGAGGCTCTTTAGTTCTTCACTTTCTGCCATAAGTGTGGTGTCATCTACATATCTGAGGTTATTGATATTTCTCCCAGCAATCTTGATTCCAGCTTGTGCTTCATCCAGTCCAGCATTTCTCATGATGGACTCTATTGGTGGAAGTATAAATCTATACTACCTTTCTGGAGAGCCCTAAGACATCCATATCTTTTGATCTAATGATTTAAATTCTTGAATATCTCCTAAAGGAGATTCCCTAAATTTGGAAAAATCTTAATGCCCAAGATGTTTATATCCCCTATTTTAAAAAAGGTGAAATTTAAAAACAACCTAAATGGGTTGTTTGAGTGAGATGCAAACAGTTGTGTATCTGTCCATGTGATGGAAGGAGTGATAACATTTCTAAAAGTCTTCAAAATAAAATAAAAATGTAACTAGCTTTAATTGAATGTCTTAACTATGTGCCAGGACTGTACTAAGCACTTTGTCTTTTAATCCTCACAACAACTTTATGAGGGTAGATGTGTGTATTAACTACTGCTTTATAGACAAGGAAACAGGCATGCGGAGCTGAAATAACTTGCTGGAAATCATCCAACTCCTAACTAAGTGGTAGAACCTGGGTACAAACCCTAGTTTGACTTTTGTAACTGGTACTTAGAACCACTTCCTGTGCTACCTCTTTAATGAGAAAAGTTGTGGGGAAACATTGGGGTGCGTGTATCTTGGTTTACTGAAAACGTAAAATGTGTTTGATAAACAGTGAAAGAAGCATAGAAGATAATTTCTATGATTGTTAAGATCTGGAAGGGATTTAAAATCCTAAAGACTCTCCTTCAGTAACTTAAAGTGAAGTTAAGTTACTTGACCCAAGGTCTTACAATTGAGAAAGACTCCATACTTTAGATTTAGATTTCCAAGTAAATTGTGCTTGCTTTTGTTTTTTAAAAATTAAAATGTAATGATTTCTGTATCTCCTGGCAGTATATGGAAGACAGGAAGACCATATCTTTAATTTTTCCTTTGCTTTTTTGTTGATAATTTCTTCTGTCAGATTTTTTTCTGTTTCTCATAGGCTAATAAAAAGGAGGTGTTGTAGATTTAATTTAATTAGTTTATAGCTATATAAGGAAATGATGACCGTGTGAGCAAATGATACCTCAGTTTAATGCTAAATGTAATTTTGTAAGTAAATCAGGTTATAAACATTCAGTTTTTATTTCTCCCAGTTCATAAAAAAAATTTCTCCCAATTAAAAATAAATTATTGAGCTATAATTGATTTACAGTGTTGTTTCAGTTTCAGGTATACAACAAAGTGACTCTGTTACACACCTGTCCTTTTTTGATGTCTTTTTTCATATAGGTCATTACAGAGTATTGAGCAGAGTTCCCTGTACTGTATAGTAGGTCCTTATTACTTTCTTATATATGTGTCCACACCAGTCTTCCAATTTATCTCCCCCCCTTACCTGCGGGTAACCATGAGTTTATTTTTTTACCATCCGTAACTCTATTTCTGTTTTGTAGATAAGTTAATTTATAGACTTTTCTTTTTTTTTTTTTTTTAAGATTCCACGTATAAGCAATAGCATGTAATTGTCTTCTTCTATCTGATTTACTTCACTCAGTATGACAATCTCTAGGTTCATTTGTGTTGCTGCAAATGGCATTATTTTATTTTTTGGGCCAAGTAACATTCCATTGTGTATTTTTAGCATATCCTTATCCATTCTTCTGTTGATGGACATTTAGGTTGCTTCCATGTCCGGGCTGTTGTAAAGAGTGCTGCAGTGAACACTGGGGTGTGGGTATCTTGTTGAATTATGGTTTTCTCCAGATATATGCCCAGGAGTGGCATTTCTGGATCATATGGCGGCTCTATTTTAAGCTTTTTTTAAGGAACCTCCTTACTCTTCTCCATAGTGCTGTACCTATGTACATTCCCACCAACAGTGTAGGAGGGTTCTCTCTTCTCCACATCCTCTCTAGCATTTGTTTGTAGATTTTTTTGATGATGGCCATTCTGGCCATTGTAAGGTGATACCTCATTGTAGTTTTTGATTTGCATTTCTCTAATAATCAGTGATGTAGAGAATCTTTTCATGCGCTTTCTACCATCTGTATGTTGTTGGAGAATGTCTGTTTAGATATCCCACCCATATTTTGATTGGGTTGTTTGTTTCTTTTTATTTGAGCTGTATGAGCTGTTTGTATTATTTTTGAGGTTAATCCCTTGTCAGTTTGCAGATATTTTCTCCCACTCTGAGGGTTGTCTTCATTTTGTGTATGGTTTCTTTTAATTTTTCCCCAATTTTAAGACGAGTTTGAATTGGTAAGGGACTGTTAAAAACAATGCATGTATTTTAATCTTTACACAAATTTCCTCTCCACCCCCCCACCGCCAACTTTCCTCTTTACCATATCTCTCCCTTTTTCCTTTTTATTTAAAAATTTCTGAAAATCTTTCATCTCCAGTTGAATTTCAATTTTGAGCTATCTAATATATATTAGCTTCTAACTTCTTAGCAGTTTGAACATTAAATTAAATTGTTTATAAGTTCTTTTTTTGGCTTTGATACATGTTTTATATACATATAGTTCAAAAGATGTGCTTCAAAAAGTTAGCTTAAACAAAAAATACAGGTAGAATAATCACCAGTAAGGAGGAAGTATCAATTTCTGGTAATAGAATGACCTGTGATTTATGGAAAGACCTGTAGTTGAGTCACATATTTTGCTTTACAGAATGTATAATAAACAGTTTTACTTCTTTTAACCCATTATCAGGTGTTTTTTTGGAAAGGCATAGTTGTATAATGTGAGTATATACTGAATTTAGAAAACATTGCAAGAAATTGTGTGTAATAATTTTGTTGATGTGTGGTAATTCCTTTGTGTGCAGTGCTTTTTAAGAACTCAGGGTAGGGTAGTTAGGTTTTTTAACTTAAGTATTTAACTGAAGCAAATTTATAAATAATAGACTTTTAGTAGATGAACTTGTATGAAACAGTCATTGAAGGCTAATGTTAAATGTTATTTAACATTTATTGTCTAATATACATCAGGCACCATGTCTTACTGATTTACATATATCGCTTATTCTTTACTCTGAACTTCAGTCAGAAAAGATAGCCACCATCCTGCAAGAATTCACAGTTCAGTGGAGGTTGTTGGGCGAGGGCAGTGTGGGGATAGATGAATCACTTGAAACTTGTAATATCCTGTGATAAACCTGTGAAGGATGTAAACCACCTGGTATGCAGCAGAGAAGAGATTCACTTAAACACATTGTTTAGGGAGAGTGCATGTGTGTTCGTCGCTCAGTCGTGTCCAGCTCTTTGCGACCCCATGAACTGTAGCCCACCAGGCTCCTCTGTCCAAGAAATTCTCCAGGCAAGAATACTGGAATGGGTTGCCATTCCCTTCTCCAGGGAATCTTCCCGACCCAGGGATTGAACCCTGGTCTCTTGCATTGCAACAGATTCTTTACTGTCTGAGCCACCAGGGAGAGGGAGAGAAAGTCAGGGAAGACTACCAAAAGAAGACCAGAGCTGAAAGATAAGGAGTTAAGCTGAGGATATGGGGGTGGGCAAGGGGAGTTTAGCATGAACACAAGAGCATCTAAGTAGCATTTTAAGTTTTTAGCCAGAATAATAGCTGATATTTAGTACATGCTTGTATATGTGCCAGTCACTCCAAGAGCTTTGTGTGTTCTGTGTATTAAGTCCTTTAATTCTCACAATGCTATTATGTAGGTACTGTGATTATTCCCATTTTACAGATGAGGCACAGGAAGATGAAATAACCTACCTGGAAAATATCATAACTAGGAAGCGGAGGAGCTTGAATATAAACCCAGGCTGACTAACTTCAGAGTTTGGGCTTTTATTAGTACAAGAAGTTAAACTCTGGGTTGCTTTGGAGGTAAACCCTTTTCACATATCAGCCTTTTCTTTCACCTTGCCCCAGGCTTCTTTGAACATGATGTAAACTGCTGAACTCTCTTCCTTTGCTAGGCACCTTTAACTAACTCCCTCCTCAACCCATTGAAATCTGGGTTCTAAAGAGATACTTATAAGGAAACTTACTGGGTTGTGGAGGACTAGCCTGTAGGGTTGTGCTTCCTATTGTTTTAATTTTTCCAATAGTGCTTGGCAGCCCAAGGTATATGAGTGGAGAAGGCAGTCAGATGTAATCCTCCAGGATTTGGGGCTTTGTGGGGATGTACAGGGGAGAAACAAGGAAGCAAGGCAGTGGAGAGTATTGACAAAAAAGTCAGTAATGGACCCTGTGGTCTCAGTGGAATTGAGAGAATTGAGTGAATTGATGGCCTAGGGGAAAATGGACACATAAGGGGTCTGGCAGAGTGCCTGAAGAACTATGGATAGAAGTTTGTGACTTTGTACAGGAGGCAGTGGTCAAGACCATAACCAAGAAAAAGAAATGCAAAAAGGCAAAATAGTTGTCTGAGGAGGCCTTAAAATAGCTGAGAAAAGAAAAGAAGCTAAAGGCAAAGGAGAAAAGGAAAGATATACCCATCTGAATACAGAGTTCCAAAGAACAGCAAGTTGAGATAAGAAAGCCTTCCTCAGCGATCAATGCAAAGAAATAGAGGGAAACAATAGAATGGGAAAGACTAAAGATCTCTTCAAGAAAATTAGACATACCAGGGGGAACATTTCATGTAAAGATGGGCTCAATAAAGGACAGAAATGGTATGGACATAACTGAAGCAGAAGATATTAAGAAGAGGTGGCAAGAATACACAGAAGAACTGTACAAAAAAGTCTTCACGACCCAGATAATCACGATGGTGTGATCACTCACCTAGAGCCAGACATCCTGGAATGTGAAGTCAAATGGGCCTTAGGAAACATCATTATAAACAAAGCTACTGGAGGTGATAGAAGCCCAGTTGAGCTATTTCATATTTCAGATCCTAAAAGATGATGCTGTAAAAGTGCTACACTCAATATGCCAGCAAATTTGGAAAACTCAGCAGTGACCACAGGACTAGAAAAGGTCAGTTTTCATTCCAATCCCATAGAAGGGCAATGCCAAAGACTGTTCAAACTACCGCACAATTGCACTCATCTCACAAGTTAGCAAAGTAATGCTCAAAATTCTCCAAGCTAGGCTTCAACAGTATGGAAACTGAGAACTTCCAGATGTTCAATCTGGATTTAGAAAAGGCTGAAGAACCAGAGATCAAGTTGTCAACATCCGCTGGATCATCGAAAAAGCAAGAGAGTTCAAAAAAACGGTTCCCTTTCTGCTTTATTGACTATACCAAAGCCTTTGACTGTATGGATCACAACAAACTGTGGAAAAATCTTCACGAGATGGGAATACCAGACCACCTTACCTGTCTTCTGAGAAATCTGGATGCAGGTCAAGAAGCAACAGTTAGAACCGGGCATGGAACAACAGACTGGTTCCAAATTGGGAAAGGAGTGAGTCAAAGGAGTGTGTCACCCTGCTTATTTAACTTACATACAGAGTACATCATGCAAAATGCCAGGCTGGATGAAGCAAAAGCTGGAATCAAGATTGCCAGGAAAAATATTAATAACCTCAGATATGCAGATGACACTGCCCTTATGGCAGAAAGGGAAGAACTAAAGAGCTTCTTGATGAAAGTGAAAGAGGAGAGTGAAAAAGTTGGCTTAAAACTCAGCATTCAGAAAATGAAGATCATGGCATCCAGTCCCATCAATTCATGGCGAATAGATGGGGAAATAATGGAAACAGTGAGACTTATTTTTTTGGGCTCCAAAATCACTGCAGATGATGGATGCAGCCATGAAATTAAAAGACGCCTGCTCCTTGGAAGAAAAGCTGTGACCAACCTAGACAGCATATTAAAAAGCAGAGACATTATTTTGCTGACAGAGGTCCATCTAGTCAAAGCTATGGTTTTTCCAGTAGTCACGTATGAATGTGAGTTGGACTATAAAGAAAGCTGAATTGGGAGGAATTGATGCTTTTGAACTGTGGTGTTGGAGAAGACTCCTGAGAGTCCCCTGAGGTTAGTAAGGAGATCAAATCAATCAATCCTGAAGGAAATCAACCCTGAATATTCATTGGAAGGACTGATACTGAAGCTGAAACTCCCAGTACTTTGTCAACCTGATGCAAAGAGCTGCCTCACTGGAAAAGACCCTGATGCTGGGAAAGACTGAAGGCAGGAGAGTAAGGGGATAAGAGAGGACAAGATGGTGGAAGGCATCACCGACTTGATGGACATGAGTTTGAGCTAGCTCCGGGAGTTGGTGATGGACAGGGAGGCTTGGTGTGCTGCAGTCCATGGGGTTGCAAAGAGTCAGACAGGACTGAGCGAGTGAACTGAACTGAAAGGGTCTGAATGAGTTGGAGAAAATAGGTCTTTAGTGAGAGTAAGAGAGTGAGCGATCCCAAAAGAGTGGGGTTGTGTTGAGAAAGTTTGAAGTGTTAGAGGAGGAGTAGTTCTGGGTGATGATGGGATTCCAGATATCACCTTTGATGTGAGCGACTGAAAAGAAAAGTGTTAGTCCTCAGTTGTGTACAACTCTTTGCAACCCCATGGGCTGTAGACCACCAGGCTTCCTGAAACAAGGATCATTTTGTTAATGTTGAGGAAGCTGATTAATCCAGGGTGAGGTATAATTGACTCAGGGTGAGGATGGGCCTGTGTATTCAGTGGAGCAATGTGATGAGCTGTGAAAAAGAATGAAAGCATAATTTGTAAGGTGCTCTTTGTCATCATCTCTGCCCCTTGCTGCCAAATATTCATTAAGCACTGGGAGGGTATGTTTACCCTGGTAATTGACATATTATTCTTGTTTGCGTAGAATAATGCAAAGGCTTCAGTGAAAAGAAGCATTGTTTGTATGATCAGATTCTTGTATGTGTCCTCTTTTTGTCCATCAGCAGATGAATGGATAAGGAAGCTATGGTATATACACACAATGGGATATTACTCAGTATTTTATACTTGAGGCTGTTACCACAGGAACATAAGGGGAAAAAATGTAATGCAATCTTATTTGAGAGAATTAGTTTTTGTTAGCATTGCCCTGAGAGGATGCTACTTTGGGGGTTAACATTGATGCATACAAGTAACAAAGGTACAGTCTGTTGGTTTTCTATGAATTTAGACATAGCTATTTACTTAGTGGACTCTGAAAGCCTTCTTTGTATCAATTGAGTGGCTCAAACTGACTAAAAATTGGTTTCCAGTAATCCCATCTATGGGCTTCCCTGGTGGCTCAGAGGTTAAAGCGTCTGCCTGGAATGCGGGAGACCCGGGTTCAATCCCTGGGTCAGGAAGATCCCCTGAAGAAGGAAATGGCAACCCACTCCAGTACTCTTGCCTGGAGAATCCCATGGAGGGAGGAGCCTGGTAGGCTACAGTCCATGGGGTCGCAAAGAGTCGGACACGACTGAGTGACTTCACAGATCTCATCTATGTGCTTCCCAGGTGACCCAGTGGTAAAGAATCGGCCTGCCAGTGCAGGAGACACAAGAGACATGGGTTCGATACCTGGGTCGGGAAGATATTCTGGAGAAGGAAACCATTCCACTATTTTTTGCCTGGGAAATCCCATGGATAGAGGGGGCCTGGAGGGCTACAGTCCATGGGGTCGCAAATAGTCTGACATGACTTTGCCAGTAAACAACAACAACAAATCTCATCAACAGGGGAAATTGAAGGGCCTAGATCTATGTATTGCATAACTCAGTGTTGTGGTATATACAGTAGTGCATTATTTTTAAAATACGTCATAATATCACTGTGTCTTTATTGTAAGTTATTTTATTTCTTCAAATTTTCCTGATTATGTTCAGTTTAGGCTAGGTTGAAAATGAATACACATACACAAACTTTATTTTGCTAAGATTCTAAAAGCAAATTATTCTGTTATTTTAGTAATTTCAGGATTGTGTTCCTCAAGAAATCAGTGAAAATTTAACAACATTTCAGGTAATAATAGGTTTGTGTTTGTGCATATTTTAGAGGTATTATAAGAAAATCTCATGAGCAAACTGAGGTTTTTAGTTTTAAAACTAATCCTGATAAAAACAAAAAACTAATCTTGAGTTCATTTGTACCTAAGTAAATTGGGGCCAGTATTTATCAATATTTTGCTAAGTATGGAGAGAAATAGAGTTTGGAGACATAGTTTACAATATATTAGTAGAGAATTCTTGTTTTGATTTGCTTTCATGTTTTCTCTATATTGGATATTAGGAAAATGGTATTTTTCCACTCAAAGTTTGTACTTCTTGGAAATTCTCCTGGTTTGACATCCAGAGCTTATTGATCAAACCTTAGGGTGTATTTCCTGCCTGACACAGTAGGTTTTGCAAGATGGATAAAAACACCACATCATTTTTATCCTTAGTCAGTATATTGGTGTTGTAGATTTAACAGTGGATAATGTAAACTAAATTATCTATTTTATTAGGAATTATGAGAAAGTAGATATGGTATTTGTTGTTCACTTAGTCATGTCTGACTCTTTAGGACCCCATGCACTGCAGCATGCCAGGTTTCCTTGTCCTTCACCACCTCCTGGAGCCTGCTCAAACTCTTGTCCATTGAGTTACAGATGCCATCCAGCCATCTCATCCTCTGTCATCCCCTTCTCCTCTTGCCCTCAATTTTTCCCAGCATCAGGGTCTTTTCCAGTGAGTCAGCTCTTTGCATCAGGTTGACAAAGTATTGGAGCTTCAGTTTCAACACCAGTCCTTCCAGTGAATATTCAGGGTGGGTTTCCTTCAGAATCGACTGGTTTGATTTCCTTGCTATCCAAGGGACTCGCGAGAGTCTTCTCCGGCACCACAGTTCGAAAGCACAAGTTCTTGGCGCTCAGCCTTCTTTATGGTTGAGCTCTCACATCTGTAAGTGACTATTGGGAAAACCAGAGCTTTGACTATACAGACTTTTGTTGGCTAGGTTTGTCATAGCTTTTCTTTCAAGAAGCAAGTGTCTTTTATTTTCGTAGCTACAGTCACCATCTGCAGTGATTTTGGAGCCTAAGAAAATAAAGTGTGTCACTGTTTGCATTGTTTCTCCCTGTTTGCCATGAAGTGTTGGGACAGGGTGCCATGATCTTTGTTCTTTGAATGTTTCACCTTCATCAAGAGCCTCTTTAGTTCCTCTTTGCTTTCTTCTGTTAGGGTGGTGTCATCTGCATATCTGAGGTTATTGATATTTCTCCCGGCAGTCTTGATTCCAGCTTGTGATTCATCTAGCCCAGTATTTCGCCTGATGTACTCTGCATATAAGTTAAATAAGCAGGGTGACAATATACAGCCTTGGTGTGCTCCTTTCCCAATTTGGAACCAGTCCATTATTCCATGCCCAGTTCTAACTGTTGCTTCTTGACCTGCATACAGATTTCTCAGAGGCAGGTAAGGTGGTCTGATGGAGTCAGTAAAACAGAAGTAGATGTTTTTCTGAACTCTCTTGCTTTTTTGATGATCCAACGGATGTTCACAATTTGATCTCTGGTTCCTCTGCCTTTTCTAAATCCTTGTACATCTGGAAGTTCTTGTACATCTTGAAAGTGAGTGAAGTCGCTCAGTCTTGTCCGACTCTTTGCGACCCCATGGACTGTAGCCTACCAGGCTCCTCCCTCCATGGGATTCTCCAGGCAAGAGTACTGGAGTGGGTTGCCATTTCCTTCTCCAGGGGATCTTCCCAACCCAGGGATCGAACCCAGGTCTCCCTCATTCCAGGCAGACGCTGTAACCTTTGAGCCACCAATCTTTGTAAATTTTCTCAATCCAGCTTGTACATCTGGAAGTTCACGGTTCACGTACTGTTGAAGCCTAGCTTGAAGGATTTGAATATTACCTTGCTAGCATGTGTGAAATGAGTGCAATTGTGTGGTACTTTGAACATTCTTTGGCATTGCCCTTCTTTGGGATTGGAATGAAAACTGACCTTTTCCAGTTCTGTGGCCACTGCTGAGTTTTCCAAATTTCCTGGCATATTGAGTACAGCATTTTCACAGATCATCTTTTAGGATTTGAAATAGCTCAACTGGAATTCTATCACCTCTACAAGCTTTGTTCATAGTGATGCTTCCTAAGGCCCACTTGACTTCGCATTCCAGGATGTCTGGCTCTAGGTGAGTGATCACACCATCGTGGTTGTCCAGGTCATTAAGACCATTTTGTGTAGTTCTTCTGTGTATTCTTGCCATGTCGTCTTAATCTCTTCTTCTGTTAGGTCCATACCATTTATGTCCTTTATTGAGCCCATCTTTGCATGAAATGTTCCCTTGATATCTCTAATTTTCTTGAGCAGATGTCTAGTCTTTCCCATTCTATCCTTTTTTCTGTTTCTTCTTTATGTATTAATTATTTGAATCAAATGTATTTCTTTTCTTAGGGTTGGCAGTTTTCTCTGTGTTTTTGAATGCTTCCTTACCTATCATCTTATAGGATATGATGCTTCTCCAAATGAACGCCATCCTGTTTACTGTTAGGATGATCTGAAGAGATCTCTATAGAGAGTATATTTAGAACCAACAGTCTAGGATTCATGTCCTGTATCTTTGCAGATGAAACACAGATGTTTGCAGTTTCTTTGTAGACTACATCTGCTAAACAATATGTATACGTGTTCAGTTGCTAAGTCATATCTGACTCTTTGCTGCCCCATGGACTGTAGCCTGCCAGGCTCTTATATCCATGGGATTTCCTGGGCGAGAATATGGGAGTGACTTGCCAGTACCCTTTCCAGAGAATCTTCCCCCCCCCAGGGATCGAACTGGAGTCTCCTACATAGGAGGTGGATTCTTGACCACTGAGCCACCAGGGAAGCAAATCAACAGTCCTCACTAATTCCCCTTGAGAGACTTGTTTGGGGAGTTCAAGTGTGCTTTTCTAAAGTGCTGTTTAAACTTATTCCTGCATAGTTTTCTGTGTAGAAGCTCATGCAAAAATCACTAATATGAAGTGTTTAGGGGGCCATAAGGTTCCAAAGTCTGTTTTCAGTGTTAATTAATTTTTGCTGTGAAGGGAAATCAGCACCATAATGAAATCCATAGTTGATAATTTGAGAGGACAAACCAGATTATTATCTATATTCTGTATAATTGTGTAATTTACAGCTTTTATTAAATGTGGGTTTTTACTTTTTCTCAAATTCCAAACCAAAAGATGTTCATAAGTGAGCCACAAGTGGCAAAATTAATTAAAATGTTTCTGCCTATTAGAAAAGCTTTAAAAAATTCTTTTAAAATATAACTATATTTGATAGTTTTTTTTTTTTTTTTTTGCTTATAGCAGAGTTAACATGGATGATTAGTTTGTAGCTTTTCATGTGATACATTATGTATCGGTCAAGAATTTCATTTCTAATATTTCACAGCTCAAGACTGTGCTGGCTGGCATTTTGCTGGGATCTTTGGGTATTGGCTGGTTTATGTATACATTTAATTCATATTTATATAATCTTTTTGAGCCTTTGGGTTTGTAAAAATGGCCTTGTTTTAGTACAGTACAGTGTTCTTTACAATGCATATTTTAAAATAGGATGGCCCAAAGTGCATGTTATGATGAATTTATTAATGAAATTCTTCTGAAATTTGAACAGACTCTGTTATCAAGGGACAAGTTCAGTTAATGAGGCCAAAAGAGCTTCACTTCAAAGAAAAGCCCACAGTCTTTTAAGCAGTTTGAGTTACTGTTTTTCTGTCTCTTTTCAGCCCAAGAGATTGTACTTAAAGGTCAGAAACAAAAGTTTTATCCTCTGTGAATTCTATGATAATCTGCTAACTCTGTTGTACAACAAGATGTCATTTTTTTCCATCACTATGTTTCATCTTTTATTTTTCTAGAGTTTCTTCTTAAGAGTGAAACTTGGAACTAGATTTGGTTAAGGGTTTTTTAAATTTTAAATAAATAGAGTTCTTTCTCTTAGACTTTTTTATTCCTTTTAAAGTTTGTGCTAGGTTTGTCTGTCTCAGTACGGAAAAGAATAGAAAATCTTCACTGAGGGAAAGTTTTTGTCTTTTCTGTATTATTTAATTTTTTCTGCTTGTTCCTTTTATAATACAAGTGAAAAAAAAAGACAGCTTCAGTGACACTTATGCTATAGTTGGCATATAGTAAGTTTTATTAATTTGAGTTTTGATGAGAATGAATGGACTCTATTCTTGCTTGGTTGAGTCCTGTGGCAAAATATTTCAGATTCCTATATAATATGATGAGTTAAATTGCTTCAGTGGGATTTCCAATTTTTTTAACAAGACGTGAGTCTGGGTGAACTCCGGGAGTTGGTGATGGACAGGGAGGCCTGGCGTGCTGCAATTCATGGGGTCGCAAAGAGTCGGACACGACTGAGCGACTGATCTGATCTGATCTGATATGATTCACACATTGTTCAGGGTTTGAACAGGAAACCTTTTTGATAATGCTGCACAAATCTAGAAGACGTCTCGGTATTCTTTTTGTAAAATCTTAAAAGAGTATTGATCTGACTTAAAGGTTATGATGACATACAAATAAACATTTTGCAGCCTCAATTTTATTTAATGTGAATTTGAGCAATATTACTAATGTGCTTTAAGTGAGAGCAACCACTGTGCCTCTTTTTCACCTCACTAGTACAAATGAACTAGCATGTGGCCCTGCAAGGAGGTAGAAACTATTTTCTAAGTGGGATTTGATGCAGGGGCAATTCTTTTTCTATTGCCTAACTTTAATTCATACCAGAGCTATGTTCCACGTATATATTGTTTCTTGCTGCATAGGAAGCTATGAAGAAGGCAGTATTAGTTTTATTCATTGTTAAAAAGCAGCAAGTACTATTTAGAGTCTCACTTACAACCGTAGAGAATCTTGAACCTAAAATCAGAAGCATTTATCCTTCGATTCAGCAATTGAATGTATGGGATAATGTTTCATTCTTGATCATCAGAGAAGATGTTGGTTTGGGTAATATCTTCATCTGTTTCTTTCCCCATTCCTCCCCCCCACCCCCCACACCCACCCAGTGTGTAAAGCATTATTTAATTGGAATGCTCCAAAATTATATTATGATTCATTTTCTTCCATTGGGTGATTTTTGGTGACTAATTCACAGCAAAGTGTAAGACTAAACTTACATTCCATAGCATTTACTGCTTCCCTACTGCCAACAATTTGAAGAACTGGATATGTTTAATAAGAAGTGTTTTCCTTAAGCAGATTTTCAGCAGTCAGTGGTTTTTTTAACTCTAGAGGTAGGGGCAGGTAACATTATTCACCTTAAAGCTTTTTCACAGTATGCATGGCTGAGCCCTAATTTATTAATAGGTTTAGTAGGTTCAGGCATCTTTGTTTTTACAAAGCCTTTCAAAGGCTCCTAAACCATGTTTGCTTTTAAAATCGATAGGAATGAGACAAGTCTGTGAATAGGTAAGTGCAATGAAATGTTGTAGGTTTTGTGAGAGAGACCTGTATTTGGTATGTTGAGGGCTCAAAGTCCTACTGCTAAGTCACTTCAGTCGTGTCCAACTCTGTGCGACCCCATAAAAGGCAGCCCACCAGGCTCCCCCGTCCCTGGGATTCTCCAGGCAAGAACACTGGAGTGGGTTGCCATTTCCTTCTCCAATGCAGGAAAGTGAAAAGTGAAAGGGAAGTCACTCAGTCGTATCTGGCTCTTAGCGACCCCATGGACTGCAGCCCACCAGGCTCCTCCATCTATGGGATTCTCCAGGCAAGAGTACTGGATTGGGGTGCCATTGCCTTCTCCAGCTCAAAGTCCTAATGGGTACCTAAAAGAAAGGTTTCATGCTAGAACAAACACCTCAGCTGAATTTTGTTCACCCAGGTGTTTTAGAGGAGGGAAACCCCTTGAATCCATGGCGTAGCACAGGAAAATTCTAGCTGAGAGCAATGTGAACAAGTGAAAGTCGCTCAGTCATGTCCAACTCCTTGTGACCCCATGCACTAGTCCATGGAAGTCTCTAGACCAGGGTACTGGAGTGGGTAGCCTTTCCCTTCTCCAGGGGATCTTCCCAACCCAGGGATTGAACCCAGGTCTCCTGCATTGCAGGTGGATTCTTTACCAGCTGAGCCACCAGGGAAGCCCAATGTGAACAAAGGACAAATGAAAAACAGCTTACTAAATTTTGGAAATTGTAAGAGTGTGATTATGTGGTGAAGATGGTCAGAATTAAGATGGCTTTTATGCTGTAGGAAACAAGGAGATATTAAAAAGTATGATGAAAGAAAAATAAGATTAGACTTGAAGTTTAGAAAGATCATAGGTGACAGTATGGAATATGGATTGGAGTGGTATGAGACTGGATGCAGGGAGGCCAGTTGGATACAGTCACAGTAATCCGGCAGGAGTGATGAGGAGGCCGAGACTAAGGGAATTATACACAGCTGGGGAGGGAAGAGGATTAGGAAAACGTTAAGGAGGTGAAATCTTTGAGAATTGGTGACTGATTGGGTTTCAAAAATGAAGAAGAGAAAATGATACCTCATTTGTATTAAGAGTTTGGAAAATGTGCCAAACATCGAGGTAAAGGTTTTCAGGACATGATTTGGTTTTTGAAGAAGATAATGGGGGTGGAGGTTATAGCTGATGGGAGAGGGAAAGGGGAGTGAGCCTCAGTGGAAGAATTGACTTTGGATGAGAAGGAGTAAAGAACATCTGTGTTTTTGTTGGGGGCTCACTCCTTCGCCACCCTGAGACCATGCGTAATGAGTGATTGCTCTGACATTCCCCAGTCGAGTGGTTTGTTCAAGGTGGGCAGTTTCTTGGGTGAAGCCAATCGCAGCTTTTGCCTTAGAGCTAGGAGTCCTCCTCCTGCCACCTAAACCCAGGCTAATGAAATGCAGGAGTGGTTGCACTTCTTGGCCCATCAAGTGAAGCCTAAGAGGGATGTCAGAGAGACAGAGAAGAGAGAAGAGTCAGGTCTTGAAGATTTTGGTTAAGCGTCTATAATGTGTTCTACTTTGGCTGTTCCAGTTATTTGAGCCCATTAAATACACCCCCCACCACCACTTTTCTTTCAATTTATATCAATTTGTATTAGGTTTCCGGTCCCTCAGAATAGATGTAGCCTTGAAAGGGAAATTTAAAAAAAAAAAAAAAACAACTTTTTTTTTTTGATGAGTCAGGAGAATAGATGGCAGACAGAACATGAATTTTTAGATGAAGAACTGGTCAGGATATTCACCCAAATGACCTTGAGTTCCTTTGTTGTTGTTGTTGTTGTTGTTGTTGTTGTTGTTGTTCAGTCACTAAGTCATGTCCAACTCTTTGTGACCCCATAGACTGCAGTATGCCAGGCCCCCATGTCCTTCACAGTCTCCCAGAGTTTGCTCAGATTCATGTCCTTTGAGTCAGTGATGCTATCTAACCATCTCATCCTCTGTTCCCCCATCTCCTTTTGCCTCAGTCTTTCCTAGCATCAGGGTCTTTTCTAGTGAGTCCGTTCTTCGCAACAGGTGGCCAAAGTATTGGAGCTTCAACTTCAGCATCAGTCCTTCCAATGAACACCCAGGACTGATCTCCTTTAGGATGGACTGGTTGGATCTCCTTGCAGTCCAAGGGACTCTCAAGAGTCTTCTCCAGCACCACAGTTAGAAAGCATCAATTCTTTGGCGCTCAGCCTTCTTTTTGGTCCAACTCTCACATCTGTACATAACTACTGGAAAAACCATAGCTTTGACTATATGGACCTTTTGGCAAAGTGATGTCTGTGCTTTGGCTTAAATGGTAAAGCATCTGCCTACAGTGCTGGAGACCTATGTTCCATCCCTGGGATGGGAAGATCCCCTGGAGAAGAAGATGGCAACCCACTCCAGGATTCTTGCCTGAAGAATTCCATGGACAGAGGAGCCTGTGGGCTACAGTCCATGGGTCCCTAAGAGTTGAACACAACTGAGCAACTACCACACATAGTCTTAGCTTTCCTTCCAGGGAGCAAGTGTCTGCTAATTTCATGGCTTCAGTCACTGTCCACAGTGATTTTGGAGCCCAAGAAAATAAAATCTGTCACTGCTCCCACTTTTTCCTCTCCTGTTTGCCATACTGTGATCCGACTGGATTCCATGTTCCTAGATTTTTGAATGTTGAGTTTTCAGCCAGCTTTTTCACTCTCCTCTTTCACCCTTATCAAGAGGCTCTTTAGTTCCTCTTGACTTTCTATCATTAAAATGGTAACATCTGCATATCTGAAGTTGTTATTTCTCTGGCAGTCTTGATTCCACTTTGTAGTTCATCCAGCTTGGCATTTCCCATGATGTACTCTTCACTGAGTTCCTAACTGAGTTGAAAACAGCAGAATTAACTGACTTAACTGAAGGTGAGCATCTGATAAGTGGGAGCTGAGATTAAAATTTCAGTAGTGTACTTCTAGCTCAGTGCTTTTAATACCATATTATCTGACTTACGCGGACAGAAAAGAAATGATCGTCTCTGGTTGACCTTTTGTTGTTCAGTCACTCAGTCATGTCTGACTCTTGCGACCCTATGGACTGCAGCTCGCCAGGCTCCTCTCTTCATGGGATTTCCCAGGCAAGAAGTAGGTTGTTATTTACTTCTCCAGGGGATCTTCCTGACTCAGGGATCAAACCTATGTCTCTTGTGTCTCCTGCATTGGCATATGGATTCTTTACCACTGAGCCACGAGGGAAGCCCTCTTGGTTGAGCTGCCTGTGGATAAAAAGAAAGATGATTTTTATCTATCTTTTTGTTGTATTTGAAGAACTCTTTGGGATAGAACAGTACAGTGACTCCTTCCTGAAGACCCTCAGTGAATATCTATTGATAAATAGGGTTTGGGTATGCTGGTTATAGCTACAGGAATCTTTATTTTAAGGCAGTCATAAATTTGAGTTCTTAGGCAGAGAGATCCCTATACAGCAGTAAAATCCTATTTGAATTTGGCAGTCCCTTTTCACTGTCTGGATGTGTGTTGCAGGAAGGGGGACCCCTTCCAGGGTCCGAAACTGGGCTCTTGTCTAAAAGTCGGAAATGAATTGTCCAAGGAGATGCATATGCTGACAAAGCAAGAGATTTTACTGGGAAAGGGCACCCGGGTAGAGAGCAGTAGGGTAAGGGAACCCAGGAGAACTTCTCTGCCATGTGGCTCACAGTCTTGGGTTTTATGGTGATGGGATTAGTTTCACCTAATGGGTTATCTTTAGCCAATCATTCTGACCCAGGGATCGAACCCCAGTCTCCTGCATTGGCAGGCACGTTCTCCACCACTGCAGCACCTGGAAGCCCGGCTAACTGCAGTACAGGGGCTTGTGTGTGCTTCTTTCTTTCAGTGTGGCCTCAGTGAATAAGACCTGAGTAATAAGGACAAATTTTATATTCAACCTAAAATTTATAAGAGTATTTTATTCAGCAAAGTTTTTTTTAAGTACAACCTTTGCTCAAAGAATTACAGGAAACAAAACATGAATCAGAAACAGTTCCTGCCCTCAAAAGGCTCTAAGAACAGTTTTTACGAATTAAAAATACAGTTGTTCTTATGTGCAAATGTATCCATCTTAACTTCACTCAAGGAGGGAGTAGAAGTTGTTTATAATTTAACTGGGCAGATGAAACACACAAGGAGAAAGTCATCGAGATAGTATAGGGTAAGTTACAAAGCCCTGGAAGTACAGGTGGCTGTAGAAGTGGAGGAAATAGTTTTGTACTTGAGGTATGCTGGAGACCGAGAGTGGCGCTAACGTGAGCCAGGTCCTGAACAAGGAAGGCAGGATTGTGACAAGTGGATTAGGAGCGGAGGGTGGGATTGCATTTCAGAAGGACAGAACTGTGTGAACCAAAATCTGGTGGAGACAGAAAAAAACTCATGTTTGGAGCAAACGTAGTTCAATTTGGCTAGAATACAGAGAAGTAAAAGTAAATAAGCTTGCCAGTTTGTGTAGGGTCTTAAATATCAGGCTAAGGTGTTTGGACTTAATTCAGTAGACAGTGAGGAGCCATTAAAGTTTTTTGAGTAATATGATCTGGGCCATGGTTTTGAAAGATTAATTGTGACTAATGAATGAACGGGGAAATGAAGGTATTTTCCATTGTTCGCTCGCTTCTTTTTCCTTTCTATCTAAACATAACTAAAACCAAGCATGAGCTTAATTTAGTTTTTTAATAATGCTAAGAATCTTTAGTAATACATATATTTGTGTTTTCATATTCAACTACCTTTTAAAACTAGTTGAGGCCTTATTCACCTGATGGATTCTAATTCCATTTTTGCGTTTAGACTCTTCTTCAGGTAGTTACATACCACAGATAGATTAACCTTCCAATATATTGTTCTGATTGTACCCTTGTACTCCTCAAGAAGCCTTCACCACTTGGCTGCTGAGGAGAGTCTGAAAGTCAAACCCAGTAATCAAGGCCCTCCCTCCTTTCTCTCTCTCACTCCCACCATTCCCTGACTGCTTCAGAAAAAGTGTTCTTACGACTACTTGTGATTTCCTGTTTCTTTGTCTCAGTTACTCTAGTTTCTGTGATCCTCTTAGAGTCATAACATTAAGAAAGGGGAAAGGACATTGCGGTCCTGAGAACTTAAGTGACTAGATCTATCTGGCAGAGCTGGGATGAAGGCTCTATCATTTGTTCAAAAAGTATCCTTTGTACTTGTCAGGTGCCAGGTACTGTGCCATACCCTGAGGACACGATGGTGAGTGGAGCAGAAGTGGTTCCTACTCTTTATAGCCTGCAGTCTCAAGAGACAAACATTAACTGTTAGGTACAATTAAGCCAGTATTATGATCACTGGTTGAGGTGAGTCCTATCGAGGACAAGTACTTTTTTGGAGTACTTTGAGAGAATATAATGAGGGAAGGCCATGAAGCTAATTCAGAGTGGCCTGTCAGGGAAGGTCTCTTTAAGGAAGTGAATTTTAAGCTAAGAACTGAAATGTGAGCGTGAGAGTGAAGAGGCAAAGCAAAAGGTGAGAAGGGCATTCCTTCTAAGCAGAGAGAACAGCCTGCCCAATCTCCTACCCCCACCGAGTGGAGAGGAATTTGGGATCACAGAGGAGCTGAAAGGTCAGTGTGGCCAGGCATTTTGGTTACTGAGGAGTAAGGTGAGGCCAGAGAGATCATGTAGAGCCTTTGGGGCCATATTTAGGATTTGTCATTTTATATCCAGTACAATGGGAAGAAGGTGGTCATTGAAAGGCTTTTGAAGAATGATACAGTTCAGTTTTTCGTTTTACAAATCCCTGTAATTAGTAATATATCCTAAATCTAGCCTCTTCTTTTCTCTACCTACCCTGCCCTGGCCTAAAACTCATATGAATTAGCTGGTCTCTGCTTCCACTCTTGCAGTCCTACAGCCTATTCTTGACATAGTTGCTAGTGTTTTCCTCTAAAATGTTACAGCATGGCTCTCCTCTGCTCCAGCTCCTCGAGTGTTTTCCTGTTTCATACAGAGTAAAAGGCAGAGGCAAGCTCCCACCTCAGAGCCTTTATCTTTGTTCTCTTTGCCTGGGTGCTTTCCAGATGTAGCCTGTGGTTCACTTCCTAACCTTTAGGTCTTTGTACGGTTGGTGAGTCTGTCCCTGGCCACATATGTTTAACACTAGTCCGCACCCTGTCTGTCCTTTCCTCCTTTCTTTTTCTCCAGAGCACTTAACTGCCTTCAGATGGGTTTTATTCTAGAGTTTAAGTTTCTTAGATAAAGGATTTTGTAGGAGAGCTTTGTGCATGGTACTCAATACTCATTACTTAGTCTGCCTGGCAGATAGCAGACATTTAGTAATTATTAGTTGAAGGATGAATGAATGGATGGAGATTGAATTGGAGGAGTCGAGAGTAGAAGCTGAGGGAACAGATAAAGGTTCTTTGTCTAGATGAGAGATGATGTCGGCTTAGTTGAAGATTGTGCAAGATGCAAAAAATGATGGATTTAAGATATGTTTTGGAGGAGACTTCCCTGGTGGTTCAGTGGCTATGACTCTCTACTCCCAATGCAGGGGGCCTGGGTTCAATCCTTGGTCGGGGAACTAGACTCCCTCATGCCACAGCTAAGACCCAGTGCAGCCGAATAAATAATTATTTTTTTTTAAAGCTATATCTTGGAGATAAGAATCAATAGGATAGTTCACATGACTAAAATAACTGAAGCCATTACCTTACAAATTTAATGTTTTTTTTTTTTTTCATTAAATCACTATGAAACATAATTGTTAGCTAGTAATATGTTAGTAATTAGGTTTTTTTTTAAGTCTCTGTCTACTGGTGCTGCCATATTCACTGCTAGTAGCAGAGTGTGGTGAAGAGTAATTGAATTTGATAAGTATTTTAAATATTTAAAATATTAATTCTTAGTTATTTTAAATATCTTTAGACTTTTAAGATCAAACTGGTGGGACAATGCATGCAGAAGTGGTATATATGGGATAGTTCTTTTAGTTAGCCTAGGGTGGTGGTTCCTCACTTGGGATGACTTTGCCCCCAGGGAACATTTGGCAATGTCTGGACACAGTTTGGTTGTAGGTGCCACTAGCAACCTGTAGGATATTGCTGGTAGCGCTAGTTACCAGAGGCCAGGTTTTGCTGCTTAACTCTCTGTAGCGCCCACGCAGCCCTCCTCCCCCGTGGACTTTGGTCCAGGACGCCAGTAGTGCTGGGGATGAGAACCCCGCCTCAGGGGTTCAAACTCAGATTTCACCTAGTTTAGTGGTCAGTCTACAGTTACACTGTAACATCCACAGACCTGTATAATTTCTCGTCTATGCAAGGTGTGACTAGAGTGGTTCTTACTTTTAAACAGATATACAGTAAGCAACATATATTTATGCTCAGGTACATGAATCCAGTTGAAAGCTCTATCTTCAAAGTAGTTCCGTTGACAAGATTATTCGTTTATGTGATCCTGCCTTATTGGTTTCTGTGATCCTGCCCTTTTTTACAGTTGCCTTTGAGCCTGCAGCAAATTCTTGAAGTCTCCGTATTGGTACCATGTTTTCTTCTGAGGATGAGTTAGGAAATATCCAGTGCTTTCTGAAGGCACTGTGATGAGTAACAAGGTTGGGGAGTAATTCTGTGGAAAGGTGAAATTGAGATATGACTTATAAAGTAATAATTGGCTCTGAAGATGGTTAAAAAGAATAATGCTTCTTATGCAGATATTTTCATCAGTAAATATTGGGAATAAATTACTGAATTCTCAACTTGAAGGAGCATGTTTACATGTGAAAGTTCTAAAATGATTTAAAACAAATGCAGTGTTTCTCAGAATGTCAAAATAGTAAAAAGATGGTTGTTGTCTAGGATCAGGGGAAATAGGCACTCTCAAATAATTTGGGGAAACTTTGGCACAACTTTTGGAGAGCAATTTGGTAATATTAAAATTTTAAATATTTGAAATTCTACCTCTAGTCATTAATTTACAGAAACATTTATACCAGTAAGCAAAGGCACATATAAATTCCGTATTTCATAGTCTGCATACATACAAGCTGTTTCTTAAAGCGTTGTCTATAAAGTGGAAAAAAGGGAACAATCCAAATAACCTATCAACAGCATCTCGGTCACTAATCTTAAGTACATCTCTATGGTGGGTTATTGTACACCACCAAAAAGAATTTATATGTGGACTGAAAGGAGATGTAAAATATATTAAATTGGAGAGGGAATTGTAAAAACAAAGCAAAACCCAAATAAGCACATATGGCATACTATAGAAAATTATACGTGTAGGAGCTGGAAGAAAAAATACTAAATCTAACAATTGGGACTAGGTAAGTGAAAGGCGCTCAGTCATATCCAACTCTTTGTGACCCCATGGACTGTAGCCTGCCAGGAATTCTCCAGGCAAGAATACTGAAGTGAGTAGCCATTCTCTTCTCCAGGGGATCTTTCCAACCCAGGAATTGAACCCAGGTCTCCTGCATTGCAGGTGAATTCTTTACTGACTGAGCCAGCAGCGAAGCCCAAGAATACTGGAGTGGGTAGCCTATCCGTTCTCCAGGGGATCTTCCCGACCCAGGAATCGAACTGGGATTTCCTGCATTGCTGGTGGACTCCTTACCAGCTGAGCCACCAGGGAAGCCCTGATCGGATAGCTTTCTGAATTTCAGACATGTTTGATAGTTTTATAATGAATATATGTTTTACAGTCGGGAAGAAAAGTAGAAAATATTTTAAAGTGAAGGAACAGTAATCATACTTTATAGCCAGATCTTTTATTGTTTTGAAGTAGCCTTTTGTTTTAATATGAAACTTTTTAGTAGTTTTGTATTTATATTCACGAATACCTAAAATTGGCTAACGGTTCCTAGGGTCTTGGCTCTTCATCTGAAGTTATTCACTGCTTTTTAAAAATTTTTAAATTATTTACTTGAAAGTGAAAATGTCAAAAGATTAGTTATGGAATGGTTTGTTTTAAAAAATCTTAGGCTTTAAAATATATTATAGAAGTCTCATCTGTATTTATCCTGCAGGTGGCGCTGGTGGTTTTGTGTTCTTTCATAGTGTTGATTACTCAAGTATAATTCACCTAAACTTCAAAATCTTTAATTACTAGTCCTGTTTGAGGAATGCTGTCTTTCATGTAACTGTTGAAAATCAGATGTTTTTCAAACTATTATTTCAAGGAATACAGTGTAGCAGAAGTTCTTTAGACATAATTCATTTTGTTCTGTATCTACTTTATTACTCATGACAATCTCTGGGAAAATTGTTTATTTTAATACTGGTGATACTCTCTAACACCTTTAAAGTTCCAAAACTTCATGAAAACTGGCAGTAGAACTAATTTTTTCAAATGAATTCTCTTTGAAGTCCTCCCTTTCCCCCCCTCTCTTTGTGTGTCTGACTCCCCCTCTCTTTTCGCTTTCTTTCTCTCAGTCTGTCAAGTTCAAGAGCAGCTCAGATGCCATGAATTAAATGAAGCACAAAAGGGGGAAAGGAGACCCTTTTGAAGAACAAAGGCCTCCCGTTAGGCTGCCATGTTCTTTTTTGACAAAACGCGCACCCTACATAGTTCCTATTGTTGTCCACATGCCCTGCACATAAGGTAAATGCAGTAGATCCTCGTTACCTCACACTTTCCTTCTCTTCCGCCAGTGCCACACGCAGCCAAGGGAGGCTGTAGGTCTTTGAGGCCTTTAAGCATTCTTATACAGTTGCTTTATCTCCTTTTAAAAAACTACATGGGTAGAAAAGGAAGTGGAGAGAGATGGCATCAAAACCCCACAAGGGGAGAAGCTTGGCTGTTAGAGAAGCTTCAACTCCAGAATCCAGGGTGGGTGGCAGGAGCGGAAATCTCTGCTGTGCTTCCACTCCGTGCCTTTGCATGCCCTGCATTGTAAAAATAACTGTGATTCACATTCAGTCTAGGCTGCGGAGCTAGTTTCTCCTCTCTTTGGCTAACATAACAAAACAGGCAAATAGGAATACATTTAATTGCTGAGAACAGATCTTGTAGTCCTGAGAAGCTTACTAAGTTGCTACTGGTTTTCCTTGGATATTTGCTTTTTGGTGTTGAGTAGATAGCTTAACTATAGGCTTGTTGCCTTCTCAGAGGAATGATGACAACAAACAGCTTACAGTGGCAAATAATAAAGGGAATTACTTATGTACAGACAGACTTAAAATTTCAGAGAAAAAATACTGAAATTTCAGATTTTACGCACTTGAAACTTAGCTTGAAATTTAGCTTGCTTTACTGTTGCTGACAAAGGTCACTTGCTTTTGCAGAGGAATGTATGATTAATTCAAGATATTTGCCTACTTGTTCATCATTGAGAAAAACATCAGATTAGCAAGTCTAGTGAAATAGCCAGAGACCTCCTTAGTTCACTGCAAAGATGCAATATCTGATAATTGGAGGTTTGAACTATGGTTTTATTTATTCTTTTGAAGAAATTGGCAAGTCACTCTGATTTGTGGTAGGGTTTGAGGAGGCGGTGAAAGAGATGGAAGAAGGAAGAATCTGGTGGACAATTTGTGACTTGACATATAGAGAGTGAATCTACCGTTTTAGGTTTACAGAAGTGATTCAGTGGGGTTAAAAAGAACCTTTGTAAGAATTAAAGAAATATATCCTTTGTAGGAACAGTAGTAACATTTTATTTTGAAAATCTCATGAGATTTTTAGTATTTTTTTCTCCCATACAACATTCAAATAAAAGTCCATAGTGTACCCCCCTTTTTGATCCTAAGCATTTCTTTTAATACTAAAACCTGGCTAGTGCACTTGAAATAAAAAATAAATGTGTTAACTATGTGAGGAAATGTTTGACCTTTAGTGGACCCTTGTTATTGCTTTTCAGGAACCATATTGCTTGGTTTCTTGTTTTTTGGGGTTACAGGAGTTTGCAGGAAATCCTTTGGTTTATATATTTGGCAGCAAAAGAAAAGGCAAAGAGCTTCTTGCTTTGTATTGTGTAGGAAATTACCATTACGGCTGTCTGTGCAGGATGTTCTAAAGATGTAGCAAAGGAGTTTGCGGGAGAGGGGGAGGGAAGAGGCTTGCAGTTCTAATCTTTCCTTGCTTTTGCCTCTGGTCATACATTGGATTGTTTTTCTGCTTTTGTTCCTTGGGGTGGCATCTGTCTTCAGGAAAAATCACTTCACAGTCAAATACAAACTGCTGAACTGTGGCAATTTTTATTTCTACATTGATGGAAACAGGGATAGGCATAAGGTTGGGCTTCCCTGGTGGCTCAGACAGTAAAGAATTCACCCGTAATGCGGGAGACCTGAGTTCGATCCTTGGGTTGGGAAGATCCCCTAGAGGAGGGCATGGCAACCCACTCCAGTATTCTTGTCTGGAGAATCCCCATGGAGCCTGGCGGGCTACAGTCCATGGGGTCACAAAGAGTCAGGCACGACTGAGCGACTAAGCTCAGCTCAGCACAGGTTGTCCTCTGGCCAAATCCAGCGTGCTTTCAGTTTTTGTATGGCCCATGAGCTAAGATGAAATTTTTTATTTTTAAATAGAAAAACACTAAAAGCATAATATTTCATGACACATGAAAATTAAGTGGGAATTTCTGTATCTGTAAAGAAAGTTCTGCTGGGACGCCACCACAGCCATTTGTTTTTATGTTCTCTGCGTAGAATCTGTGGCTGCACTTGTGCTGCAAGTCAGTTGAGTGGCTGTGACAGGACTGAATGAAAACATTTTCATAAAGATGAAAATGTTTACCTTCTGGCCCTTTACAGAGCAAGTTTGTAATAAAGGATTGCCTGCAGTATTTTAGAATGAACAGGATAGAGTTTTCCTAAGACTAGACATGTTTGCCATTAATATGTTTGTTTTCTATGTTCTTGTATTTGTTCATCAGGAAGACTTTTTCCAGTCCTTTCTTGGCTTTTCTTCCCTCCTCCTCTTCTCTGTCTTTTTTTGTTTGTTTGAGATTGCTCTTTTTAGGGGGTGGGGGAGGGCTGGGGGGAGATGCTTTTACTCTGGCTCCTTAAGTATATTTTCTACTCACTAAGATTTCGAAAAAATGAAACTGTGTTCAGAACTCAGTCTAATTTCCAAGTCTGCTGAGAGCTTGTTGCTTTTTCTTCTTTAAAGCATGGGAGATTACATTGCTTGACCATCAGAGAGCTGTAAACTGTCGTTCAGGAAAATTTGAGAACTTAGATTCACACAGGCAAATATTGCCCAATTTTAGCCAGACATTGAAATGGGCAGTTAATCTTGCAAGGTGAAAAGACAGCCTTCAGAATGGGAGAAAATAATAGCAAATGAAGCAACTGACAAACAACTAATCTCAAAAATATACAAGCAACTCCTACAGCTCAATTCCAGAAAAATAAATGACGCAATCAAAAAATGGGCCAAAGAACTAAATAGACATTTCTCCAAAGAAGACATACAGATGGCTAACAAACACATGTAAGATTCTCAACATCACTCATTATCCGAGAAATGCAAATCAAAACCACTATGAGGTACCATTTCATGCCAGTCAGAATGGCTGCGATCCAAAAGCCTACAAATAATAAATGCTGGAGAGGATGTGGAGAAAAGGGAACCCTCTTACACTGTTGGTGGGAATGCAAACTAGTACAGCTACTATGGAGAACAGTGTGGAGATTCCTTAAAAAACTGGAAATAGAACTGCCATATGACCTAGCAATCCTACTGCTGGGCATACACACTGAGGAAACCAGAATTGAAAGAGACACGTGTACCCCAATGTTCATCGCAGCACTGTTTATAATAGCCAGGACATGGAAGCAACCTAGATGTCCATCAGCAGATGAATGGATAAGAAAGCTGTGGTACATATACACAATGGAGTATTACTCAGCCATTAAAAACAATAATTTGAATCAGTTCTAATGAGGTGGATGAAACTGGAGCCTATTATACAGAGTGAAGTAAGCCAGAAAGAAAAACACCAGTGCAGTATACTAATGCATATATATGGAATTTAGAAAGATGGTAACAATAACCCTGTATACGAGACAGCAAAAGAGACACTGATGTATAGAACAGTCTTTTGGACTCTGGGAGAGGGAGAGGGTGGGATGATTTGGGAGAATGACATTGAAACATGCATAATATCATACATGAAACGAGTTGCCAGTCCAGGTTCGATGCACAATATTGGATGCTTGGGGCTGGTGCACTGGGACAACCCAGAGGGATGGTATGGGGAGGGAGGAAGGAGGAGGGTTCAGGATGGCGAACACGTGTATACCTGTGGCAGATTCATGTTGATATATGGCAAAACCAATACAATATTGTAAAGTTAAAAAATAAAATAAAAAAGCACTAGACCTTCCAAAATTTGTAAATCAGTCATTTTAAGCTGCATTAAGAGGATTATATTTTAGACTTGTTCTTTAAAACATTGATTTTTCTTTCTCTTGGCTTCAGGGTTGGTAGCTTCTGTCCTTCCCTTGTATCCAGTGAAGTGTGGCAGTTGTTGGGAAAGTAATTGGGAGCCCTCATAGGCTTCGTAGGAAAAGCTAGGGTGACCCATATTATAGTTTACTGGATGGAGATTTGCCCTGGGTGGAGAATTTGAATTTGTAGACTGTATTCTGTGATTCTTCCTGCTTTTCTCTCTCCTGTCAGTCACATGCTTAGGACAGTAAAATTAGGGACTTATAAATATCATCATAGAATAAATTAATGGGTTTGACAAAGGTATAAAAGTCATAGTTAAAAATAGGTATTTAATTTTTTGTCTTCCTAACATCTCTTAACAGAATCAGAAGCAGATTGTTCATGACTTATCTCTATATAAAATGAGGAAGGTAGTAATCATAAATCAAACTCCTGATTTATTCTGAATGACCACCAGCTGCAAACTAAGAATGATTTTTCACTCTAGCTAGGATTTCTTGTTCCTAGTCATAGCCGAGCAGTAATAAAGTTGATGTTTTCCTTTATTTCATTATTCACATTATATTAGTCTATGCAGATTTTTTTTTTTTCCAAGTCATGCAGGCTTGTGGGATCTTAGTTCTCCAGCCAGATAAGGGATCAAACCACAGGGAAAGTGCTGAGTTCTAACCACTGGACCTCAAGGAAATTCCTCATTCAGGATTTTTTTAAATATGCTTGGGTAGAGAATGAAGCTATCAAAAATCCATGTGGCTGTAATGGTAATGTAATATAATGGTAATACTCAGTTTGATTATTTTCGATAATTTCTTTGCTTAGTTTCTTTCCTTTCCATTTAGATCTTTGCATATTGCCTAAATTTACCCTTTTTGGTTAATTTCTGTAGGAGTTTCAGGGATATTAAAGAAGCAGTTTGGTTTTAAATAAGAAGTTACCTATTCCTATTGTTTTATTCAGTTCAGTTCAGTTCAGTTCAGTCGCTCAGTCATGGCCGACTCTGCATTTAGATAAGTTGCTATTTGGTGCCATACACTCTGCCTTAGAAGCCACTTGTCTACCCACTGCTGCTGCTCTGTCACTCAGTTGTAGCCAACTCTTTGCAACCTCATGGACTGTAACCTGCCAGGTTTCTTTGTCCATGGGATTTTCCAGGCAAGAATACTGGAGTGGGTTGTCATTTCCTACTCCAGGGGATCCTCCCAACCAGGGATCGAACCCATGTCTTTTGTGTCTCCTGCATTGGCAGGCGGATTCTTTACCACTGTGCCACCTGGGAAGCCCCATAACATAATTTAATGTATTTGCTAATTAGTAGGCTTACTTCTCTGTGGACTCAAATGTGTTACCAAAACAGTTAGGAAATTAATTAGGTTCTTAATTGTTCATAGTTCAGTCTAAACTATGAATTTGGTAAAATTATGCTTTCTTATAAATTATTTTCTTGCAAGAAGTCATGTTCAGTCAGCCGCTCAGTCATGTCCGATTCTTTGCAATCCCACGGACTACAGCATGCCAGGCCTCCCTGTCCGTCACCAACTCCCAGAGTTTACTCAGACTCATGTCCTTTGAGTTGGTGTTGCCATACAACCATCTCATCCTCTGTTGTCCCCTTCTCCTACCACCTTCAATCTTTCCCAGCATCAAGGTCTTTTCAAATGAGTCAGTTCTTCGCATCAGGTGGCCAAAGTATTGGAGTTTCAGCTTCAGCATCAGTCCTTCCAATGAATATTCAAGACTGATCTCCTTTAGGATGGACTGGATGGATCTCCTCGCAGTCCAAGGGACTCTCATGAGTCTTCTCTAACACCACAGTTCAAAAGCATCAATTCTTCAGTGCTCAGCTTTCTTTATGGATGTGAGCTAACTCTCACATCCATACATGACCACTGGAAAAACCATAGCCTTGACTAGACAGACCTTTGTTGGCAGAGTAATGTCTCTGAAGTCATGTTAGTTTTCATTAGTTGCTAACATCTTCATCTAAGAAGAATATTAACAATCTTGTCACTTTCCTTTACAGTTCTTTCTTGTTTTCCATCTTTTTCTTTGCCTTTTAGAAGATACTGTTTTTCTGGAACATGCTGTTTTTAGTCCCGAGATTGCAACTGATAAATTCCAGGGCTAACCTTAGCCAAAAGAATATAATGATTATTGATGGTGGAAGAATTATATGATGAGATTAATAGTGTGTTCTCTTTCCCCTCCCCTCCCCTATCCCTCCGTTCCTCTCCTTTGCCTCTCCCTTCCTCTCCTCTCCGCACTTGCCCCCTCCCCTCTCCTTCACTTTCCTCCCCTTCCCTCTCCTTTTCTTTTCTTGTACTTGTACATATTCTAAAAGGAAAGTAAGTTAGGTGGAATCTACCTAACAGGTGAAATTATTTTTGTAGTGAGCATAGAGGGATGATTTAATGATATTTTATTTTGTCATTCTCTCAATGATTGTCTTTTTTCCCCACAAATGAGAGACTAAATTTTACTGTTGAGTAACTTTCCTTGATATGTCTGTAATAGTTGGACAGATTAAATCACACAGAAAATCCGGTCTCATTGTTTTAAAGCTTCTGTTTTTTCTAGTCTGATTAATTTTTCTCTTTAGCATTTATTTTTATGTGTATTTAAAAAGCATTATGGTTTTCCCCATTGGAGTGTATGCTGCACAAGGGCGCAGATGTTGACTTGTTTTCTTTCTATCCCACCACCCGAATAGTGAGCAGAGCACATAGCAGGAGCTCAGAAACTTGGTGAGTAAATGTTTTCACATATATAACTGTGTGTACACATCAGAAGTCATTGGGGTTAGTTGTGCCTTTGTCTTGGACCTCATTTCAGATAATCTCAAAAATCTTCATCCAAAAATAAGTAGAATAGACCCACCTAAACTTGTAACTCTACTAAAGAATGCATGTGTTCCACTGACATGCTCTTAACAGCAGATAGACATTATGAAAGAAGCAAAGGAGTGGGATAGGATATTGGACAAGTGAATTGTGTGAGGAAACATCATTAAATATTAGCCAGTAAAATGGAACCTGTAAATAGCGGTGCAGAGGAACTGGCACATAGGGTGCATTAAGCTCAGGGAAACAGGGACTGGCCCCTTGAACGGTGTTCAGGTCGCGGGGAGAGGCCCCTGAGGAAGCCAGCGTCACAGACGGACAGACAGTGGTTTGGGGGCAGGCCTGCGGGGGAGTCTGCTTCTCATTTTCCAGCCTTGTGACCTTAGCATCCTAAACCCTGTTTGCCCCTGTGAGGACTGGATGAGATATTGTGAGTAGGGGTGTTATTATTGTTTTTACCAGCAGCCCCCAGCAACCTCAACTGCGGCTGTTCTTACCTGGGAAACAGGGAGCAGCTTGGTGAGGACAGACCATCTCTTACCAAGAGTGTTTTCTTACATCAGATACTTACTTTGCAGTTTATTTTAAAACTCTATCGTACAAGTAAGGGTACATCATTCTGCCATAATATTACAGTGGGCCCCAGTGGCCATGAAATCTCTCTACTCATTCTTTCTAAAATTGAAAGATGGGACTAAATGTTCTGATTCAGCTGTTCAGGTTCTCCATTCTCATTTTTTAAAGTGTTAGTATATGCTTGAGCTACCCTGGAGAAGGAAACGGCAGCCCACTCCAGTATTCCTGCCTGGGAAATCCCTTGGACGGAGTATCCTAGGGGCTACAGGCCATAGGGCCACAAAGAGTCAAACATGACCGAACACAGCCTAACTCTGCAGGCAGAGTTACAGAATCTTTACATTTGAAGACGGCCTGGAAGAGTTTAGGTTAAGAAGCAAAGACATTTTAAAATACCAGCTTAGTGGCACTCTGTCCTAGTAATGGTGAATTTCAGATTCTGTCATTCTTCATCCCCCCATCCCCAATGGTGACGCTTGATTAAACAATAAATGAAAAATGTGAAACCCTGGTAATGACTGATTGATGGTTCTGTGAAATAGCATTTATGCCTTAACTACTTTCCATTCATTGTTCCTGTATAAGAATACCTTTGTGTCCTTGGAAGTGTTCAGGAAAAACTACTTTAATGAATCCTACTTAATCATTTACTTATCTTAAAATTTGTAACAGAGATGGCGGTTTGACTGCATTATGCCCCAAAATAAGTAATATAGGAGCAAAATATTTAACCTTCATTAGAAGACTATTCGGAGAAGGCAGTGGCACCCCACTCTAGTACTCTTGCCTGGAAAATCCCATGGACGGAGGAGCCTGGTAGGCTGCATTCCATGGGGTCGCTGAGGGTCGGACACGACTGAGCGACTTCACTTTCACTTTTCACTTTCATGCATCGGAGAAGGAAATGGCAACCCACTGCAGTGTTCTTGCCTGGAGAATCCCAGGGACGGGGGAGCCTGATGGGCTGCCGTCTATGGGGTCGCACAGAGTTGGACACGACTGAAGCGACTTAGCAGCAGCAGCAGCAAAAGACTATTCTTATATAGGAAGAACTCATTTCTTTTTTTTTTTTTTTTTACGAAATCTTTTCCTGTTGAAGCCATTGATGTACCTTGTGAGAGAAATTGTTCTGAAGTTCGTAATTAAAAGCAGCTAAGTTTTACCATCAGCCTCCCTGCCCACATGAGTCTGAACTGTGAAATGTTTTTTAAAAGGACAGGAAGAATAGAAAGTGTTCAATTAAGAAGTGAAGTATTTTCAGTTCCATATTGTAATCAAGTGAAGGAGGTAACACAGTATAGAAAAAAAAGAAATGAAAAAGAAAGCTATATTGATGGCAGGGAGACAGTACAAAGCAAGAAAGGATGGTTAGAAATAAGGAAGGGAAAACAAGAGAGGTTTTATTAAAGGGGTGAGCAGAAAATCTACTTGTCATGTTCTGCTGCTAAGAGCCTTGGAATAATTCACCAGACTTTGAAATATTCTTATTTGATCATCAATAATCTCTAGGTTATGAAATCCAGTGGGCATTTTTCCAGACCATTTCTTAATTGAGCTCTCAACAGCATTTGACATTCTTGTCCACTATCTCTCTCTAACCCCTCTGGAAGCTGTGAAATCATTATTTTGATTTTCCTCTGATTTCTCTAGTAGCTTCTCTTTTCTTACATTTTTGTCCTTAGACATTGAAGTTCATGAAGGCTCAGTCCTAGACACCTATATGTTTTTTCTACAACCTAGCAAATGTATCCATCCCTGTGGCTTCAGTTACCACTAACTGATGCTACATGTCGTTCTCTAGTGTCCTGCATATCAGTGAATAGCATTACCTTACTCATTTAGATGTCCAGGACAGAGACTTAGGAGTCATTCCCAACACCCCCCCCCCCAGCCTCGCATCCCAAATCCTTAACTACCACAGCCTGTTTTACATTATTTAAGGACTCTCAAGTCTGCCCGTTTCTCAGTCCATGTTCTCAGCTGCCCTAGTCTTGTAGTTATCATCTCTGCCTTACAGCATAATAGTAGTCTCCCATAATCTTCCTTTCATTTATTCTCTACACTGAAGCTAAGATGATCTTTTGAAAATATAAGTCCAGTCATATCATTCTGCTAAAAATTCTTTCCCACTGCTTTTAGAATAAAGACTAACATCCCACATGCCTACTTCTCCAGCCTTTCCTCTTTCCTCCTCCTCTTCACATGAGCCACCCAGCCCCTTTGTTCAGGTTCTCTCAGGTATCAACTCTGACCTTCCACATTTCCCTTTGCCTGGTCAATTCCCAGTTCATTCTTCAGATCTCAACACAAAGACAGTTTCCATAGAAAAATTGCTTCCTGATATGTGTTCTTATAGTTGTTTGTTCTTTTCTTTTCTAGCATTTATCGTGATTTGTCATTATGTATCTCTGTGATGAGACAGAAAAATCCTAAGAGGAATGAAACCTTGTCTGTTTCTCTCCCCGCTAAACGCCCAGAATCCTCAGCACCTGGGAGTTAAATGCCTTGAGTCTCTCTTTTCTGTGGACTCAAAGTATGCATCACTGGTCCATACATTCTACTTTCACGAAATCTTAAGACACTGTGCAATCTGTTTAGGACTCAAAGATGAGGGTAATCGTGTTTTCTATAATGTTTGTCTTTCAACACAGTATAGAAATAAAAGATCCAGTAAAAACAGCTGTTTTCTGAAATGGAAATGAGTCTTTTCAGATTGTCTGGAAACACCGCTTTTACCTGTCCCTGAATGTGTTTCCTCAAAGAAGACATGCTGACAGGGGTTTTGCTTTAATTCAGCAAACGTTCGAGGGCATATAATATGCCAGACACTTTGTAGACTTTAATTGACTACTGCCCCCTGCATTTATCTTTCTGTGATAATGGAAGTTAAAGTAATTTTAAACCTAGATTTGCTTTCCATGACCTGTGTTGCACATGGGTACATATTTGTGTCTTTGAGCCTTTCTTTAAACAAATCACTTTATAAATGAAGTGTTCACGTGAAAGATATCTCTTCAATTGACTGTGATTAGTTAGGCAAACTCTAATTTTTACATAATTATGCCTGTTAAAGTTATTCAAATGCCATTGGAAATAGATTTGTTCCCCTAAGTTCTGTTTCTTCCTGACAATACCAGTAAAATACTTTCCCAGATATTTGGTAGAGGGTTGTGGTATGTAACAAATGTCATTCATGGATAGGACTTAGAAATAGGATTTTTAAAAAGAAATTCAGTTGTTTTAAAAATACAATACAATTAATTTCTGCCCCAGCATGTCGACCAAGAACTGTTATCATTTTCAAATTTAGGTTTATGCTGAGCCTTTTTTCCCCCTCTTAGAGATCTTTCCCACCATGATAGATTATGTATCAGAGTTAAGGGAGTAACTTGTGGCCTACCCTTGCAAACCAGATATTGGTTTATTGGATTATTTGAAATAGAAATATTGGATTATTAAAGAGCTTAACAGGGGGTAGGGGAGAAATGTGGTTCTTGGTAGAGGGAACTATAGCATAAATGTTCCTAAGGAGACAGATGTTGATGAGAGTCAGGGGATGATGAATGGGATTAAGTGGAAGATTTAGCTCGCAGGCTTACTTGTCTAGAGTGACGAAAAGGTGGTGATTAGTGGAAACTATGTTTGGAAATATAAGCTAAGAATTTTGACTTGATAAGATGATTTGTATTTTAAAATATAGTATAAAAGTTTATAATGTGAGAAAAAATAAAAGTTTGCTCTGGTATTGTGAAAGTAAAAGCAGATGCTATAGGTAGCAAAGATGATGGTGTTAGAGCTTGATTTTTTTTTTAATGGCTTAATTTTGTTACTTACAGCTGTTTAAGTTTTCTAAGTAGTCTTCATCCAAAGAATTTAGAAAAATAACTCTGAACACTTTCTATTTAGCAGACATGTTGTTATGTTTCAGAACAGCTTCTCCTGTCAGTGGTCTTTGTGCCCGGGTCAGCCCAGGTTGCCTGGAGGCATGGCTGGGACTGTAGCAGTCACTTTTAAAAAGCTAGTTGACATTAGGTTTTTACATGACCCCCACTCTGTTTTAAACGTGAGGGGCAAGGTGGGCCACCAACCAATTTTGCTTTTCTTTTAGGCTTTTGCGTTCCCTTTTCATTGAGATGGTTTCCTTTGCTTGTTCTTTCCAGTCATAAATAAGCATGAAAGGGAAAATCTTCCTTCTTTCTAACCCTTTTCCAGAAATTAATTGTGCTAAAATATTAGCTTCTTAGATTTCAAGCAGTCCTCATGCCAAAGGCACGTGCTTGCCACTGTGCAAAGTGTTACAGTAATAAAATAGAAGCATATGGGACTGCCAGCTATTAGGTGCTTTTAAAGCGCCAGGTAACACGAATGCAAATCATACTACTGAAAGTATTTATATAAATAGTGTCCCTACTCCACGCTGCCAAGCTAAGTGCCCTAAATGCTTTAAGATAGCATCCCCAGAGGAGGAGGGTGGTCTAGTTTTCATCTGGGTCTGGTTTACATGAAGAAATATAAATTATACAGTTGTTCAGAGGTCCACTTATAGACTAGTCTTATTCAAAACGTATGTCAGGTGTTGTATTGGGGAGTGTTGTCCCGGTAGCAAAATGCCTAAGACTCGGACTGTCTACATAAAGAAAACTATATACGTTTAAAATAATGTATTTTGCAGAAAATATTCCAGTTTTTACATGTAGGACAGCAAGCTATTACTTTCAAGCTATTACTAGGAGAGAGAATTTTAAAATTACTGTTTTTTTATTATTTGAAGACAGCAGACTGATGTGCTGCACCCAAAAGACTAGTTCTGACTTTTACAAGAAGGATTGTTAGAAACATAGGAAATATTTTTCTACTCTTGTGCCAAAATATCTGTATATATTGTATATAGGTTTGGACAAGTTGCTTTAGGAAAGAAGAAAGTTCCAGAAGAGGCATTTAAAAACCAAAAAGACAAAATAATCAGAGCACTTCAATCTGGGTTATTATAAAAATTTAGAATGTTTTAGGCATCCATTCAACCAGGTAGTTACTGAGAAACCAGTATATTCTAGGCCATGTACTAGGCTCATAGAATGCTCTTTGATACTTCCGTCAGACTGGTCAGTGCAAACTGTATGTCTCTCTGGTTTGTTTTTCTTACTGTTCTAATAGGAAAAACAAAAGAACAGGAAATTTAAAAAAAAAAAAAAACCTTGAGATTGTATACGATCTGAGATCATAAAACCTTGAATAGGTAGAGTAGATGCAGTTACTGATGAACATTTGGGAGGCTGGGCCTCAGGGGATGATGGTGGGGTTCTAAAGCCAGACTGCCTGTGTTTGAGTCCTGGGCTGTTTTGAGCATAATGTATCAAAGCGGTTAGAACAGTATTTAGCCACAGTAAAGGCTTAATAAATGGTAGCTATTAAGTTGAAGAATACTAGAACTTTGTAAAAACATAGAGGACTAGATATTGGACAAATGAAAAATATTAAAGCACCCCCACAATTGACCAGCCTGTCGTCGGGCAAATTCCTGGCGAACTAAAGATCAGATCCAGTGGAGAATGCCTTTTAGTAGCCTGTAAATATTCATGATTTTTAGAATTCTGGGACATAATTGTGCTTGAAGCTTATAAAAGAGGGATTTTAAGAGTTGTTTGAATAACAAAAGATTGGCCTGCTGAATGTGGAAGAGCATTCCAGGAATCAGGATTAGTTCCAGAGGACAGTTCACAAAAAAAGAGTGTTGAGTAAATTTGTGTGGGTCTGAAGCAGGTGTTCTCAAATGAGGGCGATTTTGCCTCTCAAGAGGCATTTGACTGCGTCTGGGAGAAGGGTGCTACTGGCATCTTGTTAAGAGACTTGGGATGCTGCTAAACATCCCATACTGCACAGTGCAGTGTCCACAGCAAGGCATTACCCAGTCCCAAAGGTCAGTAGTGCTGAAGTTAAGAAACAAGGGTCTAGTATGAGGTGTAATAAAGTGCCACTGGGTAACAGAAGCCTGCATTTTTAACATTATCTCCACCCCAGCCCCCAAGAAGCAAATATGAATACAGATTTAGCTCAGGTTAATCTAGCTCACCATAATGCATACAGATGTCTTTAAAGACCACACTGCTTGTGTAAAGTTACCTTGTACCGTGTGATCAGGAGCCTAAAATGATGCCATCTTTGCTGTAACAGCCACACTGTATGTCTTACTCCCCTATCCTTTAGGGAACAAATGCAGTGAATATTTGCTTAGATTAGAAATTGTGATGAAAACTGTTAGCAAGAATCTTCTTTCCTAGGTATCTTTTTTGTTGTCATACTCCCGCCCCTGCAGGTGCACTTTTGTACACCAGGCAAGGTGATAGGTTAACAAAACAGCAAATAAGGAAGATTATTTTGCTGGTTGAATAAAGAAAAACTGAAGCTTGAAGATGTAGCGATCATGGCATTTGTTGGTAGGACAGTTCCTGTCATCACTGTGGGGTTTTACAGAACGTGATGTGGTGAGAAAGAGGGATGGCAGTGACGGTGTGTAGGTGGTGTGGAGGGCTGCCTGGCCTGTGTCGTCCTTCTGGAGTGAGGCAGTGTGTTGAAGAATACTGTGATCTGGATAAGACAGGGACCTTTCCTTTTTGTTTCAGACCTATAAATTCAGCTCCTTGCTGAACCTCTTGGATCCCATAGGCATGTCAAATTAAATATACCCAAACTCATTCCCTCTTCACACCCACATTGTCCCTTCTCGCACTCATGCTTCCCTCCTCCTTAATGCCATCACCTACATACTCCGTCACTCGGCCCAGAAGCTGGCAGCCATCCTGCTCATCTCCTTCACTGAGCTGAGCATGTAAACTGGTGCCAAGGCTGCCCCTTAGTGTTCACGCTGTGTCTTCTCCATTCTCAGCCGACCACTTTAGTTCTAACCCCATTCGTGCCTTGAGTTCATGCAATGGTTCAATTTTCAGACTCGACACCCTGTTAACTTGTAGTCATATAGCTTCCAAAAAACTATCAAAAAATAGTTAAAAAAAAATTATGTTACTCTTGCTTAAAATCCTTAAGACTTTAAGGTCAAAATTTAAACTTTTAAGTTATTTTAAATTGAAGCTGAAATTTAAATATGAGGAACTTTATGTCCTTGCTTACCTCTCTTAACTTTACTTCCCAGCACTTCCTTACCACCTCACACATACCATTTGCTGTTTCCTGAACTTGTGACTATCACACCACTTTCCCTTCTCATGTTCTATTTTTTCTATACTTTTCCACCCCAGTACTCCTTGTTTCATTTGTTCTACTCAGCGAATCCTGCTCTGACTTTCTTGTCTGATTTATAAGTTGTAGCTCTTCTTGGCCCCTTTAGCGTCTCAGGTAAGAGTTTAAATGCAGGACGGGCTCCAGAGATAAACTAGATAGTAAAACTTAAGCTCCATTCTGCTGGCTAGGTCTCTTTGGGCAACAGTTAATGTCTTTATATCACTCAATTTTCTCATATGTTAAATGGGAGTAATAATAGAACTTACCTAATAGGCTTGCTCTTGTGAGAATAGTATATGTCAAATACTTGGAATAGTCCTTGGCACGTGTTAACACTGAGCATTAACCTGTTGTTATGGTAATGTGCTCCTCATTCATAGCACATAGTATCAGGTACGGAAGCACTACTTACTCCCTCTTCCACTGTTTTGCTTTCTGTTAGACCATGTTGTATCTCTGGCTTTCCATTGTTATTTGACAGAATAATAATAATCAGGATTTAAAATATATTTCTTGTTTATTTTTCAGGTATTTGAAAATACCATGGTATACTCACTTTGGTATTCCCACTGTCCAAAACTTTAAAAACTTCTTCATGAGACTAAGATCTTACACCTTGTCCTGGAGGCAGTCCTTACCTCTCCATATTCTGATCTGGAGGCAAAAGTGGGAAACCCTGCTCCTATAGAACATTGCTTGTGAAGAAGAGCATCTGTCAATATGAGCTTATTTTTCTCTCTTAAAATAAACATTTTAATGAAAAAAATGGGAAATAACGTGATGTTTCATCTTTAGCATTAAACTATAGAATCTTCTTCCGTGCTACCATGAACTCTAATACATACAATGATAGGCTCTAATGTTATTCTTCGCATATTACTTTCAGAATTTTGTTAATGCCTTTCACTATAAATAAATGATTGTCAAATTGAATTGAACCCACTGAGTAGATGAGTTGCTTTGTTTTGTTTATTTAGAAGTGGAAATTGAATTCTAGATCGATTGGCGTCTGTGACGTTGGTTTAAGGGCAGTAGGCTTAAACTTAAAGTTTGTGCCTTTATTCTGCCGTTTTTATAGCATCTGAATTACGACAGTTTGCTTAAATTTCCTTTTTCTCATCTATAAAATAAAGCAAAAAATAACTGCTTCAGAGAATTTTGTTAGGTTTAAATCAGATCACGTTGAAGCCTACCTAACATGGTATCTGATACAAGAAAACTGTTCAGTAAGTGTTCAACATACTAAACACAAATAGTGCTTAGGTGTGTCTTAAGGCTATTTTAATAGAGGCCTTATAGAATCACGAAATCATAAAAATTAGAGGGGAAATCAGAGTTCAAGCTCAGCCTCCCTTTAGGAATTTAATTTTTTGTCTAGCATCCCCATCAAGTATTCATTTCTCAGTGCCTACGGATAAGGCACTTGGTGGATTTTAAGAAAGTTCCGGAGTTGACGAAGGCACAGATGCCCTTCTCAAGGGAGGAACTGGGAGTCCTGGCATGCCTCAGTCCATGGGGTCGCAGAGTCGGACACAATTGGGTGACTGAACAGCAACAGCACTCTTCTCAAGAAGGCTGTTTATGGCAGGCTTCATTGAAGAGGTGGCAGTGGAGAGAGATTGTGAAGGATGAGTAGAATATGAATACTTACAGGAGTTTCTGACTGCAGGAGCAAGTGGAACAAAGGAGAGAAAATACAGAGCAGTCAAAGAAAATCGGGAGTGTTTTAAAATTCCATTTTACTGGAGTTAAAGAAAGGTAAAGGAATAGGTAAAGGTCAGGTTGGAAGAGAAAGTCACAGCCAGACAGTAGGAGTCCTGGATGCATTGCTGCAGTTGACTTGCTGGTACACATCAGATGGAATATAATGCAAAAGTTTTAACTGTGAATGCTGTAATTGGAATCATTCCTTTTTTTAAAGTATATAATAATTTTAAAATAGTTCTTAATATTAACTTGAAATATGTCTCCTTGTTGTAACTTTTATCTCTCTTCTAGTTCATTTTCTGTAGCCTAAGAGAGGCAATCCCTTTCTTTTCCCTCACATCAAATCAGACACCTGTCAGTTTTACCTCTAAAAAACACGTTGAATTTATCCCTGTATTTTCTATCTGAGTTTAAGCTACCACCACCTAGATTACTGTGACACGTGGCTCAGAATCAGCCAATAAGTTTCCATCCTTGCTGTCCTGTTAAGAGTATTCTTCAAAACCTTTCACAGATCTCCATTCTTAAAAAATACAGATAGTATCTTGTAAACCATGTCACTGTCCTTGACCCTTATCATCTTAGTGAAGCTAAGGAAAGAGTCTGCTGATTCTTACTTTCCTGTTCTAGCCAAGGCAAGAATCACTCAGGTAATGTCATTGTTGATGCATTACCTTGAGGTAGTGAGCACTAGAAATGTCTGTGAAAATCAGGGCAGAGGAGGAGACTTTAAACCACATTGACAAGAGTGTGGAGTAAAGGAAGAGCTATGATAGAGGATACACTGTGCTATGGCAACACAGAGCAGCAGTTGCTGTAAGCAAATCAACTTAGAGCATTGTGGATTTTTTTTTTTTTCCTAATTTAAATGTATTTAGTTTTTGGCTGTGCTGGGACTTCGTTGCTGCATGCAGGCTTTCTCTAGTTGCAGCAAGTGGGGCTATTCTTCTTTGTGGAGGACTGGCTTTGGTGGCTTCTCTTGTTGTGGAGCACAGACTCTCGGTACATGGGCTTCAGTAGTTGCAGCTCATGGACTCTAGAACTCAGCCTCAGTAGTTGTGGCTAATGGGCTTAGGTGCTCTGTGCCATGTGGAATTCTTGCTGGACCAGAAATTGAGTCCGTGTCCTGTGCATTGGCAGGTGGAGTTCTTATCCACTGTACCACCAAGGAAGTCCTAGACCTTGTTTTTGAGGATTGAAATTGTTTATTTTAAAACTTACTCTCAAAGACTTCTGACACTATAATGGATTATTCAGAGAAATTCTACAAAAATCCTACAAATGCCTATAACATTCCTTTACATGTTTTCTGTGCAAGCCGAAGGATATGTGAGGGATTTCCACAGAATCCATGAAGAAGAAAATGTATAGTCACCAAGCTCACCCTGGCGCTGCCTTAAGGGCCTTTGTCCAAACCATCCTCCAGACCCTTGTGATTTAATGTCTATTCTAGCAGAAGACTAGACTTTTCAGGGTGGAGAAATGCAGCTGAGATCCCTGCATAAAGCTTCGAACTCTTACAAAAGGCCTACATCCTAAGCAACATTCAAACAACTGAGACCATGGCATCTGGTCCCATCTTTTCAGGGCAAATAGAAGGGGAAAGGTGGAGGCAGGGACAGACTTTATTTTCTGGGTTCCCAAATCACTGCAGACAGTGACGGCAGCCTTGAAATTAAAAGACACTTGCTCCTGGGAAGGAAAGTTATAACAAACCTGCTGCTGCTGCTGCTAAGTCTCTTCAGTCGTGTCCGACTCTGTGCGACCCCATAGACAGCAGCCCACCAGGCTCCGCCGTCCCTGGGATTCTCCAGGCAAGAACACTGGAGTGGATTGCCATTGCCTTCTCCAATGCATGAAAGTGAAAAGTGAAAGTGAAGTCGCCCAGTCGTGTCTGACTCCTAGCAATCCCATGGACTGCGGCCTACCAGGCTCCTCTGTCCGTGGGATTTGCCAGGCAAGAGTACTGGAGTGGGGTGCCTAGACAATGTATTAAAAAGCACAGACTTAATTTGCTGACAAAGGTCTGTATAGTCAAAGCTATGGTTTTCTCAGTAGTCATGTACAGATGTGAGAATTGGATCATAAAAAAGGCTGAGCACTGAAAAATCAATGTTTTCAAATTGTGGTGCTGGAGAAGACTCTTGAGAGTCCCTTGAACTGCATGGAAATCAAGCCAATCAGTCAATCCTAAAGGAAATCAACCTTGAGTATTCATTGAAAGGTGAAGCTCCAATACTTTGGCCACCTGATGCGAAGAGCCGACTCATTGGAAAAGACCCTGATGCTGGGAAAGATTAAAGACAAAAGGAGAACGGGACTGCAGAGAAGGAGATGGTTAGATAGCATCACCGACTAAATGAATATGAGTTTGAGCAAACTCTGGGAGATAGTGGAAGACAGAGGAGTCTGGCATGCTACAGTACATGAGGTCACAAAAGGTCAGACACGACTTAGCGACTGAACAACAGCAGCAGCAGCAATAACAACCCATTCATGGCAGAAGGGTAGGCCAGGAAAATTTCACCCACCAGCAGAGTCCTGCAGTGAAGGCTTGTCTCTCTTTACATCTATGTACAAATCGTCCTGAGAATTTATAACCTTAGCTCTTTTTAAATACAAATTTGAAGGTCAAATTTATACTGCCTGTGTGATCTGGGAAACCCAAAGCCAAGAAATAAAAGTGCTTCCCAGGTATAAGTGCCTCAGGTTGGGCAGAAGCAAATGTATGACCTTTCTGAAGGAATGTACATTCAACCCATGCTTTCGCGACTTCTCCAGATTAGTTTTCTTAATATGAGTGTATACCCCCAAATTACAGAACGTAGGAAGAGACAAGGCAACGTCAGAGCTGAGGCAAAACAACCAGCAATAGGAGTAGACTCCCTGCTGCGTCCCACAGACTTGAAGGAAGTTGACTGATTAAACTCAGTTTTGCTATTTAAATTAGTTTTTAAGTGTTTTAGTAATAAAAGGGGATTGAAATCATGAGCAGGTAACCAGCTGTGAAAATCACTAAGCAGATTTGGCAAAGAGATAATCTCTAGAAAGAAAGAAATAAGAAATGGAATGAACAAGTTAAATAGTAGATAAGGTTACTTTTTGAAGAGTGAGTTAATGACAGATGTAAAGAAATTAAGCAGCTGAAGTAATGAAAGATATGAAAGAGAAGTTAAGGGACATGGAGAATAAAATGAGAAAGTTTAAATTGAATCTAATTGTAGTCAGGAAGCAACACTTAGAACTGGACATGGAACAACAGACTGGTTCCAAATAGGAAAAGGAGTACATCAAGGCTGTATATTGTCACCCTGCTTATCTAACTTATATGCAGAGCACAATGAGAAACGCTGGGCTGGAAGAAGCACAAGCTGGAATCAAGATTGCCGGGAGAAATATCAATAACCTCAGATATGCAGATGACACCACCCTTATGGCAGAAAGCGAAGAGGAACTAAAAAGCCTCTTGATGAAAGTAAAAGAGGAGAGTGAAAAAGTTGACTTAAAGCTCAACATTCGGAAAATTAAGATCATGGCATCTGGTTCCATCACTTCATTGCAAATAGATGGGGAAACAGTGGCTGACTTTATTTTGAGGGGGCTCCAAAATCACTGCCGATGGTGACTGCAGTCATGAAATTAAAAGATGCTTACTCCTTGGAAGGAAAGTTATGACCAACCTGCTGCTGCTGCTGTTGCCACTAAGTCGCTTCAGTCATGTCCGACTCTGTGCGACCCCATAGATGGCACCCCACCAAGCTCCCCCATCCCTGAGATTCTCCAGGCAAGAACACTGGAATGGGTTGCCATTTCCTTCTCCAATGCATGAAAGTGAAAAGTGAAAGTGAAGTCACTCAGTTGTGTCCGACTTAGCAACCCCATATACTGTAGCCCACCAGGCTCCTCCATCCATGGGATTTTCCAGGCAAGAGTACTGGAGATGACCAACCTAGACAGCATATTAAGAAGCAGAGACATTACTTTTTCAACAAAGGTCCATCTAGTCAAGGCTATGGTTTTTCCAGTGATCATGTATGGATGTGAGAGTTGGATTATAAGAAAGCTGAGCGCTGAAGAATTGATGCTTTTGAACTGTGGTGTTGGAGAAGACTCTTGAGAGTCCCTTGGACTGTAAGGAGATGCAACCAGTCCATCTTAAAGGACATCAGTCCTGGGTGTTCAATGGAAGGACTGATGTTGAAGCTGAAACTTCAATACTTAGGCCACCTGATGTGAAGAGCTGACTCATTGGAAAAGACCCTGATGGTGGGAAAGATTGAAGGTGAGAAGAGAAGGGGACGACAGAGGATGAGGTGGTTGGATGGCATCACAGACTCAATGAACATGAGTTTGGGTAAACTCCAGGAGTGGTGATGGACAGGGAGGCCTGGCGTGTTGCAGTCCATGGGGTCGCAGAGTCAGACATGACTGAGTGACTGAACTGAATTGAACTGAGTCTCCTCTATGGCCCTGACTTTTAAAAAGAAATATTTGGTAAACAAAATATTTTTTTAACTGTTGTATTTCAGATTTGCTATCAGGAGTATACTTTTAGTAGGGTTTTGTTAGGAGGGCTGCTTTTATTCAAAATCAGTAAATGACTTCTCTGAACACATATTTCTCTCTTTTTCGGAAATAATTTCTTTCAAGGAGTTTGCTTTATCATGAACTTAAGCTGCTATCCCTGATCTGATACATACTGACTTCCTGGTTTCCTTTCATTCACTTAAGAAATACTTCTGAGTACTGTTCACACTCTACTATGCACTAAGGTTGCTGTTGTGAATAAGACAGACTGAAAAAAATACCTGTGCCCAGAAAGCTTGCCTTTTTTTGTTTTGTTCAGTCGCTCAGTTTTGTCCAGCTCTTTGTCAACCCATGGACTGTAGCATGCCAAGCTTCCCTGTCCATCACCAACTCCCCGAACTTGCTCAGATTCATGTCCATCGAGTCTGTGATGCATTCTAACCATCTCGTCCTCTGTTGCCCCCTACTCCTTTTGCTTTCAATCTTTCCCAGCATCGGGGTGTTTTCTGATGAGTCAGCTCTTCACATCAGGTGGCCAAAAGTATTGGAGCTTCAGCATCAGTCCTTTTGAAAGGACTATTCAGGGTTGATTTCTTTTAGGGTTGATTGGTTTGATCTCCTTGCAGCCCAGGAGACTCTCAAGAGTCTTCACCGGCACCCTGATTTGAAAGCACCAATTCTTCACCACTCAGCCTTCTTTATGGTCCAGCTCTCACATCTGTACAGGAGAACTGGAAAAACCATAGCTTTGACTATACTGACTGGTCAGCGAAGTGAGGTCTCTGCTTTTTAATACATTGTCTAGGTTTGTCATAGCTTTTCTTCCAGGGAGCAGGCATCTTTTCATTTCATTCCTGCAGTCACTGTCCACAGTGATTTTGAAACCCAGGAAAATAAAATCTGCCACTGTTTCCACTTCTCCTCCATCCATTTGCCATGAAGTGATGGGACTGGATGCCATGATCTTCATTTTTTGAATGTTGATTTTTAAGCCAGCTTTTAGTTCCTCTTCACTATATGCCATTAGACTGGTATCATCTGCACATCTGAGGAATCTTGATTTCAGCTTTTGATTTATCCAGTCCGCATTTCGCATGATGTGCCCTGCATGTAAGTTAAATAAGCAGGGTGACAGTATGCAGCCTTGTTGTGCTCCTTTCCCGATTTGGAACCAGCCCGTTGTTCCATGCCCGGTTCTGTCTGTTGCTTCCTGACCTACGTGCAAGTTTCCCAGGAGACAGATAAGGTGGTCTGGTATTCCCATCTCTTTAAGTATTTTCCACAGTTTATTGTTATCCCTACAGTCAAAGGCTTTAACATAGTCAGTGAAACAGAAGTAGATTTTTTTTGGAATTCCCTTGCTGTCTCTATGATCTAATGAATGTTGGCAGTTTGGTCTCTGGTTCCTCTCCCTTTTCTCAACCCAGCCTGTACATCTGGAAGTTCTTGGTTCACGTTTTGCTGAAGCCTGACTGGAAGGATTTTGAGTATTAACCTTTCTAACATGTGAAATGAGTGCAATTGTATGGTAGTTTGCACATTCTTTGACACTGCCCTTCTTTGGAATTGGAATGAAAACGGACCTTTTCCCTTCCTTTGGTGACTGAGTTTTCCCAATTTGCTGGCATTTGAGTGCAGCACTTTAACAGCATCATCCTGTTTTAGAATTTTAATTAGCTCATCTGGAATTCCATCACCCCCACTAGCTTTGTTCCTACTAATGCTTCCTTGGCTTCACACTCCAGGATGTCTGTCTCTCAGGTGAGTGATCACACCATTGTGGTTATCCAGTTCATTAAGACCTTTTCTGTTTAGTTCTTCTGTGTATTCTTGCCATCTCTTCTTAATCACTTCTGTTTCTGTTAGGTCCTTACCATTTCTGCCCTTTATTGTGCCCGTCTTTGCATGAAACATGCCCTTGTCTTTTAATGGAGTAAGTTAAAATTATGAGAACATAGAACAAAATGGTGTGACATGATAGTCATGGATTGGTACAGGGAGGGAGAAATATTCTTTAGATTGCATGGTAAGGGAAGGCTTCTTTGAGTATATGACTTTCAGTCCAAGACTGGAATAGCAAAGAAAAAGAAGCTACCTGGGGAGAAGCATCCTAGATTGAAGGAAAAGTAATCGCAGAGACTGTAAGGCTGATGACCTTGGTATATATCCCTGTGGTGGTATGTGCACTTTTTTAATTTTAATTTTCTTATAGCCATGAGACATTGCAAGATCTTAATTCCTATCAGGGCTTGAACCTATGCTCTCGGTTGCGAAAGTGCCAAGTCCTAACCATTAGACTGTCATGAGATTCCCAGTATATGCATTTACTCAGTTATGAATGTGCCAAGTCCTAACCATGAGACTGTCATTGAATTCACGGTGTACACACTTCAGTTCAGTCATTCAGCTGTGTCCAACTCTTTGCAACCCCATGGGCTGCAGCACGCCAGGCTTCCCTGTCCATCACCAACTCCCAGAGCTTGCTCAAACTCATGTCCATCAAGTCATTGATGCCATCCAACCATCTCATCCTCTGTCATCCCCTTCTCCTCCTGCCCTCAATCTTTCCCAGCATCAGGGTCTTTTCCCATGGGTCAGTTCTTCGCATCAGGTGGCCAGAGTATTGGAGTTTCAGCTTCAACATCAGTCCTTCCAATGAACCTTCAGGACTGATTTCCTTTACAATTGACTGGTTTGATCTTGCAGTCCCAAGGACTCTCAGGAGTCTTCTCCAACACCACAGTTCAATGCATCAATTCTTCAGCACTCAGCTTTCTTTATAGTCCAACTCTCACATCCATACATGACTCCTGGAAAAACCATAGCTTTGATTAGACAGACCTTTGTAGGCAAAGTAATATCTCTGCTTTTTAATAAGCTATCTAGATTGGTCATAAGTTTTCTTTCAAGGAGCAAGTGTCTTTTAATTTCATGGTTGGGTCACTATCTTCAGTGATTTTGGAGCCCAAGAAAATAAAGTCCCTCACTGTTTCCATTGTTTCCCCATCTATTTGCCATGAAGTGATGGCACTGGATGCCATGATCTTTGTTTTTTAAATGATGAGTTTTATGGCAGCTTTTTCACTCTGCTCTTTCACTTTCATCAAGAGGCTCTTTAGTTCCTCTTCACTAAGGGTGGTGTCATCTGCATATCTGAGGTTATTGATATTTGTCCCAGCAGTCTTCAGTCCAGCTTGTGCTTCATACAGCCGGGCAGTTCGCATGATGTAGTCTTCATGTAAGTTAAATAAGCAGGGTGATGTTATACATCCTTGATGTACTCGTTTCCCAATTGGGAACCAGTCCATTGTTCCATGTCTGGTTCTAACTGTTGCTTCTTGACCTGCATACAGATTTCTCAGGAGGCAAGTAAGGCTGTCTGCTATTTCTATGTCTTGAGGAATTTTCCACTTTGTTGTGATCTACATAGTCAAAGGCTTTGGCATAGTCAATAAAACAGAAGTAGATGTTTTTCTGGAATTCTCTTATTTTTTCTATGATCCACCGGATATTGGCAATTTGATCTCTTGTTCCTCTGCCTTTTCTAAATTCAGCTTGAAAATCTGGAAGTTCACCGTTCACATACTATTGAAGCTTGGAGAATTTTGGGCATTACTTTACTAGCATGTGAGATGAGTGCAATTGTGCGGTAGTTTGAGCATTCTTTGGCATAGCCTTTCTTTGGGATTGGAATGAACACGGACCTTTTCCAGTCCTCTGGAGGCTGCTGAGTTTTCCAAATTTGCTGACATACTGAGTGCAGCACTTTCACAGCATCATATTTGAAATAGCTCAACTGGAATTCCATCACCTCCACTAGCTTTGTTCGTAGTGATGCCTCCTAAAGCCCACTTGACTTCACATTCCAGGATGTCTGGCTCTAGGTGAGTGATCACACCACTGTGATTATCTGGGTCATGAAGATCTTTTTTGTGTCGTTCTTCTGTGTATTCTTACCACCTCTTAATAACTTCTGCTTCTGTTAGGTCCATACTGTTCTGTCATTTATTTTGCCCATCTTTGCATGAAATATTCCCTTAGTATTGCTATAATTTTCTTGAAGACATCTCTAGTCTTTTCCATTCTGTTGTTTTCTTCTATTTCTTTGCATTGGTCACTGAGGAAGGCTTTCTTATCTCTCCTTGCTATTCTTTAGAACTCTGCGTTCAAATGGGTATATCTTTCCTTTTCTCCTTTGCCTTTTGCTTCTCTCCTTTTCTCAAATATTTGTAAGGCCTCCTCAGAAAACCAGTTTGCCTTTTTGCATTTCTTTTCCTTGGGAACGATTTAGGTCACTGCGTCCTGTGTTACATTACAAGCCTCCGTCTATAGTTCTTCAGGCGCTCTGTCTGTCAGACCTACTCCCTTGAATCTGTTTGTCACTCCCACTGTATAATCATAAGGGGTTTGATTTAGGTCATACCTGAATGGTCTAGTGGTTTTCCCTACTTTCTTCAATTTTAGTCTGGATTTGGCAATATGGAGTTCATGATCTGAGCCACAGTGAGTTTCTGGTCTTATTTTTGCTGACTTTATAGAGGTTTTGCATCTTTAGCTGCAAGGAATATAAACAGTCTGATTTCGGTATTGACCATCTGGTGATGTCCATATGTAGAGTAGTCTCTTGTGTTGTTGGAAAAGGGTGTTTGCTATGACCAGTGCATTCTCTTGGCAAAACTCTGTTAGCCTATGCCCTGCTTCATTTTGTACTCCAACGCCAAACTTGCCTGTTACTCCAGGTAGCTCTTGACTTCCTACTTTTGCATTCCAGTCTCCTATGATGAAAAGACATCTTTTTGGGGTGTTAGTTCTAGAAAGTCTTGTAGGTCTTCATAGAGCCTTTCAATTTCAGCATCTTCAGCTTTACTGGTTGGGGCGTAGACATGGATTACTGTGATATTGAATGGTTTGCCTTGGAAACAAACATAGATCATTCTGTCATTTTTGAGATTGCACCCAGGTACTGCATATCAGACTGTTTTGTTGACTATGAGGGCTACTCCCATTTCTTCTAAGGGATTCTTGCCCACAATAGATATAATGGTCATTTGAATTAAATTCACCAATTCCAGTCCATTTTAGTTCACTGATTCCTAAAATATCAGTTTACTCTTGCCATCTTCTGTTTGACCACTTCTGATTTACCTTGATTCATGGACCTAACATTCCAGGTTCCTATGCAGTATCACTCTTTACAGCATCAGACTTTACTTCCATCACTAATCACATCCACAACTGGGTGTTGTGTTCGCTTTGGCTCTGTCTCTTCATTCTTTCTGGAATTATTTCTCCACTCTTCCCCAGTAGCATATTGGGCATCTACTGACCTGGAGAGTTCATCTTTCAGTGTCCTATCTTTTTGCCTTTTCATACTGTTCATGGGGTTCTCCAGGCAAGAATACTGAAGTATTACTGAATACTGAAGAATACTGAGCCAGACCTACGTTTGAGTCTCCTGCAGAGGTACGAGTGGCCTGCCGCAGGGGCAGGGGCTCTGGGTGCAGTTCCCTGGTCACACAGCCTGTGGCATAAGCCCTGTTGGAGCAGGTCGCCATTAACCCCACCATAGAGCTGCCGAGCAGATGACCCACAAACTGCAGAGGCATGCATTTAGAGAGTGTATTTATGTCGTGGCTTAACATGGCCTTACATTTTGTGGAAATTTATTTTAATGTTATGATTGTGTGAAAAGCACACCAGATTGTCGTAACTTCAGTTTCTTTTACTGACTTGGGTAAGGTAAATTACCCTGATTTGTGCCCTATCCTGTGTTCAGCCTGTGAAACTAAACACTGTTGACTTATAAATCTAGATTTTTCATATAGGAGACAAGTGATTGGTTGTTGTTGTTCTGTCGCTCAGTCGTGTTTGACTCTTTGTGACCCCATGGACTGCAGCATGCCAGGCCTCCCTGTCCATCACCAACTCCCAGAGTTTGCTCAAACTCAAGTCCATTGAGTCGGTGATGCTATTCAACCATCTCATCCTCTGTCGTCCCCTTCTCCTCCTGCCTTCTGTCTTTCCCAGCATCAGGGTCTTTTGTAATGAGTAAGCTCTTCGCATCAGGTGGCCAAAGTAATGGAGTTTTAGCTTCATTATCAGTCCTTCCAATGAATATTCAGGGTTGATTTCCTTTAGGATTGACTGGTCTCATCTCCTTGTAGTCCAAGAGACTCTCAAGAGTCTTCAACACCACAGTTCAGAAGCATCAATTCTTCGGCGCTCAGCTTTCTTTATAGTCCAACTCTCACATCCATACATGACTACTGGAAAAACCATAGCTTTGACTGTATGGATCTTGGTTGGCAAAGTGATGTCTCTGCTTTTTAATACACTCTCTAGATTTGTCATAACTTTGCTTCCAAGGAGCAAGCATCATTTAATTTCATGGCTGCAGTCACCATCAGCAGTGATTTTGAAGCCCAAGAAAATAAAGTCTGTCACTTTTTATGCTGTTTCTTCATCTATTTGCCAAGAAGTGATGGGACCAGATGCCATTATCTTAGTTTTTTGAGTGTTGAGTTTTAAGCCAGCTTTTTCACTTTCCACTTTCACCTTCAAGAGGCTCTGCAGTTCCTCTTTGCTTTCTGCCATAAGGGTGGTGTCATCAGCATATCTGAAGTATTGATATTTCTCCTGGCAATCTTGATTCCGGCTTGTGCTTCATCCAGCATGGGATTTTGCATAATGTACTGTGTGTATAAGTTAAATAAGCAGGAGGCAAGAGATAATGGCAAAGGATCATGGCATCTCAGATATGAAACATGAAAGGTAATATTAAGAACCCCAAATGATGTTACAGAATTTAAACATTTTATCTATTTTTTAGAATAAATTATTTTTGTAATTTTATGTAAAATTTTACAAAATTTTGTAATTTATGTAATTTTTATGTAATTTACAAAATTTATGTAATTTATGTAAAATTATACAAAAAATATTTATGTAAATAAATATCTAGTTATTTATAGGTTGTCAATATTAGTAAAGAATCTTAAAATTTTATGAAAACTACCTTTTCTCTTTGTATTAAAATATGTGTTTGCTCCCTTTTAAAAGTAAAAACATTTCTTAGCCTTTACTTAAATTATAGATTTCTAATGTCCCAGAATCCCAGGGACTGTGGAGCCTGATGGGCTGCCGTCTATGGTGTCGCACAGAGTCGGACATGACTGAAGCGACTTAGCAGCAGCAGCAGCTTTTCATTCTGATTGCTTTCAGTCTGGTAGCTTTTCACGTCTGGTATTTCTGGCTTCATGGAGCAGAGAACCCTGTACATAATGATCACTTTTTTTATTATTATTTTTGACTGTGCTGGGTTTTTGTTGCTTTGCTCAGGCTTTTCTCTTGTTAGGCAAATGGAGGCTGTTCTCTAGTTGTGTAGTGCAGACTTTGTCATGTGATGGCTTGTCTTGTTTTGGAGTACAGGCTTGTAGGTTTTCAGGCTTCACAGGGTTGGTAGTTGAAGCGCCCTTGTTCAGTAAGTGAGATGCACGGACTTGGTTACTCCGAGACCTGTGGAATCTTCCTGGACTAGGGGTCAAACCAGTGTCCCCTGCATTGGCAGATGGATTCTTATCCACTGCACCACCAAGGAAGTCCATAATTTCTTAAAGTTTTTTTTTTTGAGTGGACAAATTAGATGAATATGTATAAACATTATTTTAAAGTGATCTTTAGAGAATAATGATCAGTAGTCAGTATACTTAAAATGATTAACATGACATTGATTACTTATTAAAAAGTGATTTTGTAAAATTCTTGTTAGAAAATATTTTTGCATTTCTAAAAGAGAAGGTGGTCAATGTGCAGAACACTTACATGTACCAAAAATCAGCAAATGGGTCTGAATTTCAGCTGTGCCATCATTTGCAAGAGTGTTCCAGAATAAATCACGCAGCCGTGCAGTGTCCTAGTATGCAAAATGAAGGCGTTCGATTGATTACTGTTAACATTTCTCTTGTTCTAAAACTCTGCAGTTTTCATCCTTTGTTGTTTGTAAGAACCAGGAAAGATAAAGGTTACCTTTATGTTAGATTCAATTCTACATCTAGTGATAGAGGATAATAGTGCTTAAATTATTCTTGTTAAATGATAAAGGAAAACCTTGAAAATGTTCAGTGGTAGTATGTACAAACTGATTATGTTAAGATCAGTTGTGCCACTTTTATTTTCTTTAATGGCCTGTACTTTTTATATTCCTAATTTTTCTCTAAGTATTAAGATTTTACTACAAAAGAATGGTATGTTTATAAGGGGCTCAACACAAATGGTGACATGTTCGGAGGTTTATGGCCTCTTTAAGTATAAGGAGATTTTATGAAGTGGTCTACAATACAATACTGTTTCTGTTTTTTTTTTTTCCCAAGTTTCATTTTTTTCAGGGTGGGAGGAGGTGCTCGGGGCTTCTCTCTTTTACATTGAGCATATTCCATTGCATATTAGCTTATTATTGGGGAGTTTTTGCAAAGTAAAAATGAAATCTGTTTAATGGTAAGTTCAAGCTTAGAATGGACAGTTTTAATAGCCTCGTTTGTCCCCCAGATGGTCTCGGATAGTAGAAGATTATCTGGGTGACATGACTTCAGGGGCTCCTGCCCCTTCACCTTGGGCAGAAGGAAGCCCGGCTGCCCTGTGGCCGTGCTGCTGGCCTGGAGCTCCTGAGATCCGGCATGCCTTTTCCACAGTCCTGCTTGTTTTCTCTTACATTCATGTTAGAGAATCGTGTGCGTGTATACACACACCTGCACACACACACTCCCAAATATCTCGTGTGACTTGGCTGACATAATTAAGAGATTAGACGCTTTAGAGACGGTAGAACTGGACTCTGGGTTGCTGTGCCCTCAGGTTCTTTTATTTATGGTTGCAAAACAACTTCCAGCAGCAACCAGGAAAATATGCTTCCTTGTTCGTGTCCAAAGAAAGGAGAGTCACCACTTACTGTCTGTACTCAAAGTGAGAATAACTATCCCATAAAAGTTCAGGAGCTCTTTCCTTGATCTCGTCGGCCAGATTTGAGTAAAGTTCTTGTATACGTACAGTTCATTTCTGAACAAGTCATTAGCTTGGGGGATTAGTTAATCTTTCAGATATTGCCCTTATCCAAGTGGGAGAGGAGGAATGGCAACCAGCGTGGACCATTAGTGTGTAGCCTGCTGTCAGACATCAAAGTCAATGAAATTGATATTACTGGATCAGCTCTGGCCCACTAGGGGCACTTTGGCAGTCACTGGTATAGTCCAAAGTGGACCAAGGATGGGCCCTAAGGAACACCAGTATTTAACAGAGGAGAAGAGGAGCCTGTGAATCAGTTTCCTACTTATGTTTATTCTGTATTGCTGCTTTGATGGAGAATTGTTTTAAAAATTTAAGACAATAATGATGACCTTAGGGTATGTTTTCTTTATATTTCTTTTTCCAAGAGAATGGATTGCTGGAAATATGGTAAGCTTAGAAATTGAGATTTGAATTTATCCCTTAAGTAAAACTTTTCCCTTGAATATTTGAGTAAAAATGTTCTTATAATTCAAGTGTTTCCTAATTTGAGAAACGAAAATAACAAGCAGGAGAAAACAAGTCAAATGTTTTTTCTGCTTCCTGCCTTGTTTGTAAAGTCAAGAATCTGACCTTGGAGTAAATTGCATCATGCTTCTTATCATAAAACATTATAAAATAATTCTTGGTGTAGGTAAACATTCTGCTTTGAATTTCCTAGGTTTTTTCTTTGTAAATTGTGACTGATCATCAACTCACTTAAAACATGATTTTAAAAGTACATTTTGCAGGTGTAATACTGAAGGTATTGGGCTTCCCTGGGGGTCCAGTGGTTAAGAATCCTCCACACAGTGTGGGAGACACTGGTTCAGCCCCTGGTCTGGGAAGATCCCACATGCCTTGGAGCAGTTAAGCCAGTGCGCCACAGCCGCTGAGCCCTGTGCAGTGGCTCACGAAGCCGCACAGCCTAGAGCCCGCGCTCTGCAGCGAGAGAAGCCGCCGCCACGAGAAGCCACACACGAGCAGCCCCTGCGCTCCACAACTAAGAAAACTCATTCCCAGCAGCAAAGGCCCGGCACAGCCAAAAATAAAACTATTCCAAAAATACTGAAAGCATTTAGCAATTTATTTTAAATTACGACCTTCAGAAAACTTCAGCTGGCTTAAATTCATTGATTTAAATGGTATATGGCATATTTGATTTACCCAGTAGTTTTTCGCCATTATATCTCTCTGGTTACTTTAAAAACTACCTGGGTTTTGTTTTTTGTGTTTTTTAGCACTGTCTCTTGTCTTAAAGAAAATAGAGAAGGAATTACAAATATATATACAGAAGTTAATGGAAAATGAATATTTTGTAGTGTATAAACTCTAATGTGTTAGATACTAAAGAAGAACTGCACCCAAGTATGTTTCTTTTTTTTTTTTTTTGGCTGTGCTGGGTCTTCATTGCTGTGTTAGGACTTTCTCTAGTTGCAGCGAGTGGGGGCTACTCTCTTGTTGGACTTCTCCTTGAGGTGGCTTGTCCCCTGTATTGGCAGGCAGATTCTTAACCACTGGACCACCAGTGGATACATAGCACCAGTGGATATATACATGGATGTCTCTCCATGTATGTTTCTTAAAAAAATTTTCTTCTTCTTCTTCTTCTTTTTTTTTTTTTTTAACAAGTACAGCCATCCCTTAGCACTGGGGAAATTGGTTTCATGACTCTCAGGGATACCAAAACCCAAGGGTGCTGAAGTCCCTTGTATAGGATGGCATAAAATTTGTATATATCCTATATAGTACTTTATTTTTTATTTTTTTTTTTAAATTTTATTTTATTTTTAAACTTAACATAACTGTATTAGTCAGGATGGGGGACACATGTATACCTGTGGCGGATTCATTTTGATATTTGGCAAATCTATATAGTACTTTAAATCACCTTTTGATTACTTACAATACCTAATACAATATAAAGGCTGCATAAATAGTTGTGAATATAATGCAGATGCCCTGTAAATAGTTGCCAGCGTATGGCAAATTCAGGTTTTACTTTTTGAAACTTTCTGTTTGTTGTTTTTTTTTTTTTAAGTTATTTTTTATTTACATGGGTTGATTGAATCCTTGGACGCAGATCCCATAGATATGGAGGGCCAATTTAGTGAAGAATGTTAAAATTTATGACTCAAACTTTGAGGCTCATCCCTATGTACATGATTGATGTATTGGAAAAAAGATTATTCTCTTTTACTGTAAAGTAATAAATGGTTAGGTTGTTGCCCTGTGTGTCTGAAGACCTCAGTGGTTGGAAATGTGTTGTGAGACAGTGATCTACTAACCAACAGACTTAATACAGGAGGCCAGTGAGTTCTCATTTGCATTGTATTTTATTATCTTGTCTTACTTAGTTCCAACGGGTTAAATAAAGCTTTGCAGTTTCTGTTTCATATTCAGCCTCCTCTGAAATTTGACACTATATAAGTTCTCAAACTTTAGCTTGCATCAGAATCTCCTGGAGGGTTTGTAAAAACATACATTGCTGGACTTCACCCCCAGAGTTTCTGTTTCAGTAGATCTGGGGTGTGGGAACAAGAATGTACATTTCCAATCATTTTCCTGAGGATGCTGATCTAGATACTGCCCTTTGAGAATCACTGATGTAAAAACATTTACTTTTAAGTAAAACCAATGAGGAGTCATACTGAATTTATTTAAGGGAAAGAAAGATACACACAGTATTTACTAGTATTTAGATTAAACTTTATATTGTTTTTCTCTGGATGTTGGTTATTACATTTTAAGTGACCTACTGGGAATACTCTCATAAACTATGTTTCTTTAGTAAAAGAATGGTTGCCACTGGTAATTGTAACTTTTCACAGACACTTTTTTTTTGGTATTGCGTTTTTACTAAGTACTATAAGTGTTATTTCACACAGTTCAGTTCAGTCCCTCAGTCGTGTCCAACTCTTTGCAACCCCATGAATCGCAGCATGCCAGGCCTCCCTGTCCATCAACAACGCAGCACGCCAGGCCTCCCTGTCCATCACCATCTCCCGGAGTTCACTCAAACTCACGTCCATCGAGTCAGTGATGCCATCCAGCCATCTCATCCTCTGTCGTCCCCTTCTCCTCCTGCCCCCAATCCCTCCCAGCATCAGGGTCTTTTCCAGTGAGCTAACTCTTCGCATGAGGTGGCCAAAGTATTGGAGTTTCAGCTTTAGGATCATTCCTTCCAAAGAACACCCAGGGCTGATCTCCTTCAGAATGGACTGGTTGGATCTCCTTGCAGTCCAAGGGACTCTCAAGAGTTTTCTCCAACACCACAGTTCAAACGCATCAATGCTTCAGCGCTCAGCTTTCTTCACGGTCCAACTCTCATATCCATACATGACCACTGGAAAAACCACAGCCTTGACTAGACGGACCTTTTGAGTATTAAAACTTTAAGCTAGTTTGAGATCAGTACACAACTTCTTTGCCATTGCCAACTGTGCACGTTTCTGTGGAAACTCAGTAGGGACTAGCAGGGTCACTTTTGTTGGAATCACACCTGGCTTATTTGCATCCATTTTAAGTTGGGGAAATTTCAAAAAAATAAGAGGTCTGTAGATACGCCAGTGGACAGCACTAAGAGCTTGTCACTTTGTAACCATCACACTGGTCTAAAAGAGGAAGGGTGAGTAGGTTTTCCTTATTTGTTACAGTTCCTGCTCTAGATGATTTTGATGGGTGTGCTCAACCTAGATAGCATATTCAAAAGCAGAGACATTACTTTGCCAACAAAGGTCCGTCTAGTCAAGGCTATGGTTTTTCCAGTGGTCATGTATGGATGTGAGAGTTGGACTGTGAAGAAAGCTGAGCGCCGAAGAATTGATGCTTTTGAACTGTGGTGTTGGAGAAGACTCTTGAGAGTCCCTTGGACTGCAAGGAGATCCAACCAGTCCATTCTAAAGGAAATCAGTCCTGGGTGTTCTTTGGAAGGAATGATGCTAAAGCTGAAACTCCAATACTTTGGTCACCTCATGCGAAGAATTGACTCACTGGAAAAGACTCTGATGCTGGGAGGAATTGGGGGCAGGAGAAGGGTACAACAGAGGATGAGATGGCTGGATGGCATCACCGACTCGATGGACGTGAGTTTGAGTGAACGCCAGGAGTTGGTGATGGACAGGGAGGCCTGGCGTGCTTAGATTCATGGGGTCGCAAAGAGTCGGACACGACTGAGCAACTGAACTGAACTGAAAGGTCTGTTTATTTTGTGTATTTAGTTTCTGTTTCGTATTAGTATGTTCTGTTTCATTTTGCTTTTTGTTTTAGGTATATCCTAAACTTAACATTTTAAAAAATATAGATACATAGTTAAATATAGATCATAATTTTTAAGAGGGGGGAAAAATTCGGATTTTTTTTCAGTTGTAAAACAATAGTAAAATGTCATAATAAATTTATAATCATTGGAGAATTGTGACAGAATTTTAATGATGATCTCTATTTTCAATATTATGAGCTAATATGAGCCTCTCCTCTCACAAAAATAACTCCTTTTTAAGAAGATAGTTTGAACTGTTTGCATATTTGATTTTGTTTGCACTTCGAACTTAAGCTCTTGGTTCAGTGTTTCATGAAGTAGTTAAGAACATCATAGAATGTATAGAAAAAAGTCTATTGTCTATTACATGAGCACTGAGCACAGTTATGTAAAACTCAGATGATTCTCATTAATGTCCTACTCAGTTGTACTAATTTATACCAATTACACTAATTAGTCATGTCATACTAATTCAGACAAAGGTACGAAGTAGAGGTATGTGGCAAGTAAGAGTCAGTGTGTGTACCAGCTCTTCATCCATTAAGGCTGCTTGAACTTACTGTTCAGGGTTCTGAGCCCTTGTGGCAAAGAATGTGATGGTCAGTCAGTGACAGTAAATGTACACACCTGTGTGTACCAAATAGTGACCTTTCTCATTTTCTGAAGACAAAATGTAATCTTGCACCTTTTCCCAGAATTCAGTGATAACAGTCTATATTGATGTATGCCTGTCATCTATGTGAGTGTTCTCAGCCAACTGAAGTAGTTGCTTATAAATTTGGAAGGAGTGAATATTCCATTCACCTAAGTGAATATTCCATCACTTCATGGGAAATAGATGGGGAAACTGGAAACAGTGTCAGACTTTATTTTTTGGGGCTCCCAAATCACTGCAGATGGTGACTGCAGCCATGAAATTAAAAGACACTTACTCCTTGGAAGGAAAGTTATGACCAACCTAGATAGAAATTTGGAAGGAAATTAATGTCAGATTTGGGGGTCTTTTTTAAAGTTAATGAAATATACCCTTAAAAGAAAATATGAAGTAGGCTATCAAGCTTCATGAAGGACCACCCCCTTATAATACATAGTCCAAAAGGTTTCTGATTTGCCTCCATGTTTCTGAAGTAACTGCAGGTGCTAGTATCCCTGTTCTGTGGATGAGGAAGTAGGCACAGGAGAGATACCTGTTTCCAGTCACTTTATGTTTAGGCAGCTAACCATTCTAGTGCTGCCCACTATTTGTGATTGTTCTCCCTTAGAGTCTTAGGTTATTTCATACAGCTTACTCAGTCTTGCCTTTTTCTCTTTTTGTATTCATAGACTGGAAAAGTAAGAAGAGCTTCCCTGCATTTTATTACCAAACTACTCTCAGGTTTCAGTGAATCAGTTCAGAGAAAGAATGTAGTCTTTCTATACCTGGTAAATATGTTATGCTAATAAAAGCTATTAATTTAGTGGCCTCTGATAAATCCAGGTGTTATGATGATTACCTTTGAGTTTGTGGAATGATTATAAAAATGACTCAGTATATTATAGTTCATTTTAACTCTGAAATTTGTTTGATATTTATTGATATGATAGTTATGCTTAGAATGCCTGTGTCCTACCCAGCAATGGAAAACAGTTTAGGATTGGCCCTACTACTTAGATTTGGCTCTGATTTCTTTTGAAAAAGTTGTGAAATTAATGTAAATAAGGTACATGTTAAGTCTCATTTTTATTGTGATAATATAACATTAGTAATAATCCCTATGTGGTAGTTTAATAGAAGTGCTTTGTAGTTTTATAAAATTAATATAGTAATCAAAATATTATAACCAGGATTTTACTATTTTACAAATGACCTAAGTGAATATTCCATCACTTCATGGGAAATGGATGGGGAAACTGGAAACAATGTCAGACTTTATTTTTTTGGGCTCCAAAATCACTGCAGATGGTGACTGCAGCCATGAAATTAAAAGACGCTTACTCCTTGGAGGAAAGTTATGACCAACCCAGATAGCATATTCAAAAGCAGAGACATTACTTTGCCAACAAAGGTCCGTCTAGTCAAGGCTATGGTTTTTCCTGTGGTCATGTATGGATGTGAGAGTTGGACTGTGAAGAAGGCTGAGCGCCGAAGAATTGATGCTTTTGAACTGTGGTGTTGGAGAAGACTCTTGAGAGTCCCATGGACTGCAAGGAGATCCATCCAGTCCATTATGAAGGAGATCAGCCCTGGGATTTCTTTGGAAGGAATGATGCTAAAGCTGAAGCTCCAGTACTTTGGCCACCTCATGTGAAGAGTTGACTCATTGGAAAAGACTCTGATGCTGGGAGGGATTGGGGGCAGGAGGAAAAGGGGACGACAGAGGATGAGATGGCTAGATGGCATCACTGACTCGATGGACGTGAGTCTGAGTGAAGTCCGGGAGTTGTTGATGGACAGGGAGGCCTGGCGTGCTGTGATTCATGGGGTCTCAAAGAGTCAGACATGACTGAGCAACTGAACTGAACTGAACTGAATATTAGATTGATGAAGTAACTTGTTTAAGGAAGTTCAGTTATCCAGTGTAGAGCTACGATTAGAATCTAGATGCCTAGTCTAGTGCCTTTTAAAAATTCTTAAAGTACCTTAAATATAAATTAACTTGCTTAAGGGAATAAAAAACCATAATGACATTTCATGTGAATTTCCCTTTTGTGTAACTTAATATAGCAACAGAGAAGACAAAATAGTTTTATTTATTCTACAGTAAATATTTTGTCTATTAATAGCAATATTAGAACAATTAATTAACTACTAGGTGCCACTGAAGCTTTTAGATATGTTTTGTTCAAATCTGAGGAGAACCCTTGAGAGTATTATTGTACCTGTTTTACAGATGAGGGAACTGAGGCTTAGAAAGAGTCATAGTTTAGAATTTTACACTTCTAGAACTGGAGTTTAAACACACTTTCCTCTGCTTTCAAAGCCCATTACTAAACTGTGAAACCTGTTTATTTTTTAAATTAAAATTTAATAATCCAATCCATTCCTTATTAATTGATACTGATTATGGAATTATTTCCTCTTAACTCATCCATCCCAAAATTTGACCACTTTAAAGACATGTTGAAGTAGTGTGGAGAAACCATAAAATTGTATCTGTAGGCCTTATACCCCCTCAAAAAATATATAATGTGCTCAGTCGCTCAGTCATGTCTGACTCTTTGCAACCCCTTGGACTGGAGCCAGCCAGGCTCCTCTGTCAATGGTATTCTCCAGGCAAGAAACTGGAGTGGGTAGCCATTTCCTTCTCCAATTTATATAATATTTGTATGTTTAAACTAATTTGAGCAAGTCCATATGTATATTTAGTGTGTCTAAATATACATATGAAAGTTTTGTCTCCATGTTTCTACTTATTATAGTTGATCATCAAGCAATGATTATTTTCCTAAAATATTTTTAAAGTGGACATTTCAAAATTAGTTAAGAGGAGAAGGAGATGGCGGAGGAGTAGGTGGACGTGGAGTACGTCTCTCTCCACGGATACATCAGGATACACCTTCAGACACAGGAGTGCCTGCAGGACACCAGCGAGAGCAGACAGGAGTACCTGACCAGAGGAAAAGAATACACAGAACCACACAAAACTCGGTAGGACGAAGGGACTAGGGGGAAAAACAGGAGTGTTAGTAGGAGTAGACCTGCTCTCAGCGGGTGGGGGAACACATCAGGGCAGTTGTGCAAGTCAGAGGAGAAACATTTAAGGCTGAGAGGGAAACAGCTAATCTGTGACAGCATGAATGGAATGAGAATCAGACAGTCCTTGCTGCAGCCATACATGCCCCGGACAGGAGCTGGTCCTCTGGAAGGCGCAGTGGCTGGGAGCTGGAGTTTGAGGCGTGTGGAGCAATCCCAGGGCAAGGGCTGCTGTTGACTGCAGAGAGATGGATGGAGGGCATGTGAGGGAGGAGACTGTGGTGGGAAATGCCTGTGGAGGAAAGCCAGGAAGCCATGGAAGCAAGGCGATACAGCTGAGTGTCATAGGGGGTGAAGCCGTCATTGTCACCGTAGCCTCTGTCCCCCTACATGCCAGCATCTGCAGCTGAAGAACAGAGAGGCTGGCCCATCAAACGCCTGACACACTGAACTACAGATAGGACCCCACCCAGGGGACCCCTTTAAGTGCCTGATGTGCCGATCTACAGAGTAGGACCCCAGGCAAGGGAGCCCTCTATGTGCCTGAATGGGCGGAGCTACAGAGAAAGACTGGCCAAAGAGGCCTTCTGATTGCCAGCTACAACAGGCTTGGAACAAAGACTCTGATAGGGCCATAACTCCTGTAGCAGAGACAGTCCGTGTCCCTGCACACTTTGAGCTGCCAGGCACTAAGAAATCCAATTAAGCTTTTGAGCTTTTTTTTTCTTCCCCTCAGTCACATTTTTTATTGTTGTCGTATACCTCTGCCTCTACATTGGGCTTTTGCAGTTCAGCAGAGTTTTCCTCTTTTTTAAAAAAAATTTTAAACCTGTTATTATTTTTTCTACACTTACTCCTTTGTTTGCTTTTCCTACTGTTCTTTCCCCATTGCAGTTATCTGTAACATATATAAATCTTTATCTACCTCTATTTAACTTTGCATATCTATTCTTTGTTTCTTTCTCTCCTTTCCTCTCAACATATTTGTTAGTTTTATTTTCATTGTTTTATTCCCCACTTGGCACCTTGCTTTAGTTTTGTTTTCCAGTTTGTGCTTTAGTTAGTTTTGTTCTTAACTGATAAATATAATTTTTGATTTGCTTTGTTCACCAGGTCAATCTACTGTACTTTATTTTTGTTAGACTGTTTTCACTTTGCTCATGTGTGTATATGTATATGTGTATATTCCATTATTTTAATTATTATTTGCCTGATTTTGTAACTGCCATTTGGGGTTCATCTTTGGTTTACCATTTTTGGGTATTTGTTTTGATCTCCCTTCATGCCATAACAAACCCACTTGTGGGTCAAGCCCTGAGTCTTTGGAGTGGGAGCACTAACTCCAAGACCCTAGATTACCAGAGAGCTGACCCTAGGGAGTATCAGATAGTGAGAACTCACACAAAGCAAACCACTTGAATACAAGACCCAGCATCACCAACCACCAGTAGCACCCTCTGCAGGATGCCTCATCTAAACAACAAACAAAACAAAAATACAAACCCAGTCATCAGCAGACAGGATTAACACCTCACTCACCCTTGCCCATCAGAGGAAAAACAAGCAAAAACCAGCACAAATATCATCTTTATATGAAGCTCACACAAACCACTGGAGAATTCAACTTTCCTTGAAGCTTGGGAAAAGGAGACCTCAAACACAAAAACTGTTAAAAAAAAATAATAAAGAGACAGAGAAATGCTAAACAAATGAAGGAACAAACTAGAAACACAGAAGTCCAAATAAATGAAGAGGAAATAGGCAAACTACCTGAAAAAGAATTCAGAATAATGATAGTAAAGATGATACCTTGAAAATGGAGAAAATGCAAGAATCGATTAACAAAGACACAGAAGAATTAAAGAATAAACATACAGAGACAACACAGTTACTGAAATTAAAAATACTCTAGAAGGAATCAATAGCAGAATATCTAAAGCAGAATAATGAACCAATGAGCTGGAAGATAAAATGGTGGAAATAACTTCTGAAGAGGAGGATAAAGTAAAAAGAATGAAAAGAACTGAGGACAGTCTCAGAGACCTCTGGGACCATATCAAAAGTGCCAACTTTCGAATTATAGGGGTCCTAGAAGAAGAAAAGAAAAAGAAAGGGTATGAGAAAATTTCTGAAGAAATTAGAGTTGAAAATTTCCCCAACATGGAAAAGGAAATAGTCAATCAGGTGCAAGAGGCACAAAGAGTCCCATACAGGATAAACCCACAGAGAAACATGCCACGATACATATTAATCAAACTATTAAAGACTAAACACAAAGAAAGAACATTAAAAGCAGCAAGGGAGAAGCAACAAGTAACATACAAGGGAAACCCCATACACTTTAACGGCTGATCTTTCAGCAGAAATTCTGCAGGCCAGAAGGGAATGGCAGGAAATACTTAAAGTACCGAAAGGGAAAAATCTACAATCAAGATTACTGTACCTGGCAAGGATCTCATTCAAAATTGATGGAGAAATAAAAAGCTTTTCAGACAAGCAAAAGTTAAGAGAATTCAGTACCACAAAACCAGCTTTATGACAAATGTTAAAGGGACTTATATAGTCAAGAAATACAAGAGAAGCAAAATGATCTATAAAATCAACCCCAAACAATTAAGAAAATGGCAATAGGAACATATATGCCAATAATTACTTAAATGTAAATGGATTAAATGGTCCAACCAAAAGACACAGACTGGCTGAATGGATACAAAAACAAGACCCTTATATATGCTGTCTACAAGAAACCCACTTCAGACCTCAAGACACATATAAACTGAAAGTGAGAGGATGGAAAAATATGTTCCATGCAAATAGAAAGCAAAAGAAAGCTGGAGTAGCGATCCTCATATCAGACAAAATAGACCTTAACATAAAGAGTATTACAAGATATAAGAAAGGACACTACATAATGATCGAGGGATCAATCCAAGAGGAAGACATAACAATTGTAAATATCCATGCACTGAACATAGGAGCACCTCAATACATAAGACAAACACTAACAGACATAAAAGGAGAAATTGACAGTAACACAATAGTAGTAGGAAACTTTAACACCCAACTCACACCAATGGACAGATCATCAAAACAGAAAAGTAATAAGGAAACATGTCTTACATGATACATTAGATGAGATGGATCTCATGGATACCTTCAGGACATTCCATCCAAAGGCAGAAGAATACACCTTCTTCTCAAGTGCACATGGAACATTCTTCAGGATAGACCACATCCTGAGTCACAAATCAAACTTCAGTAAATTTAAGAAAATTGAAATTGTATCTCGCAACTTCTCTGACCACAATGCTATGAGACTAGATATGAATTACAAGAAAAAAAACTGTTAGAAATGCAAACACATGGAGATTAAGCAACACGTTTCTAAATAACCAGCAGGTTACTGAAGAAATCAAAAGGGAAATCAACAAATTTCTAGAAACAAATGACAATGAAAACATGACAAATCAAAACCTACGGGATGCAGCAAAAGCAGTTCTAAGAGGAAGTTTATAGCAATACAATCCTACCTCAAGAAGCTAGAAAAACATCAAATAAGCCACCTAACTTTGCATCTAAAACAACTGGAAAAAGAACAACAACAAACAAACAAACAAAAAAACCCCACAATTAGTAGAAGGAAAGAAATCATAATGATCCAAGCAGTAATAAATGAAAAAGAATGAAAGAAACAATAGTAAAGATCAATAAAACCAAAAGCTGATTCTTTGAAAATGTAAACAAAACTGACAGACCTTTAGCCAGACTCATCAAGAACAAAAGAGAGAAGAATCAAACCAACAAATCAGAAATGAGAAAGGAGACGTTACAACAGACAATGCAGAAATACAAATGTTTATAAGAAACTATTATGAACAACTAGATGGCAATAAAATCTAAAATCTGGAAGAAATGGACAGATTCTTAGAAAAGTTCAATCTTCCAAGACTGAACCAGGAAGAAATAGAAATTATGAACAACGTAATTACAAGCACTGAAATTGAAGCTGTGATCAAAAGTCTCCCAAAAAACAAGAGCCCAGGACCAGATGGCCTCACAGGAGAATTCTGTCAAGCATTTAGAGAAGAGCTAATGCCTATCCTAAGACTCTTTCAAAAAATTGCAGAGGAAGGAACACTTCCAAACTCATTCTACAAGGCCACCATCACCCTGATACCAAAACCAGACAAAGAGAACACACAAAAAGAAAATGACAGGCCAATATCACTGATGCACAGAGATGCAAAAATCCTCAGCAAAATTTTAGCAAACAGAGTTCAGCAACACATCAGAAAGCTCATAAACTAGGATCAAGTTGGGTTTATTCCAGGGATGCAAGGATTCTTCAATATATGCAAATCAATCAATGTGATACACCATATTAACAAATTGAAAGGTAAAAACCATATGATCTTCTCAATAGATGTGGGAAAAGCCTTTAACAAAATTCAGCAACTATTTATGATTAAAACTCTTCAAAAAATGGGCATAAAAGGAACCTACCTCAACATAGTAAAGGCCATATATGATAAGCCTATGGCAAACATTATCCTCAATGGTGAAAAACTGAAAGCATTCCCCCTAAGATCAGGAACAAGACAAGGGTATCCACTTTCACCACTGTTATTCAACATAGTTCTGAAAAGTACTACCTGTAGCAATGAGAGAAGAAAAAGAAAGGAATCCAGATTGGAAAAGAAGAAGTAAGCTCTCACTGTTTGCAGATGACATGATACTGTACATAGAAAACCCTAAAGATAGTATCAGAAAATTACTAGAGCTAATCAGTGAATTTAGCAAAGTTGCAGGATCCAAAACCAATACACAGAAATCTCTTGCATTTCTATATATTAACAATGAAAAATCAGAGAAATTAAGGAATCAATCCCATTCACCACTGGAACAAAAAGAGTTAAATATCTAGAATAAACTTACCTAAGGAGACAAAAGAACTGTACAGAGAAAAATTATAAGACACTAATGAAAAAAATCCAAGATGACATAAACAGATGGAGAGATATTCCATGTTCCTGGGTAGGAAGAATCAATATTGTGAAAATGACTATACTACCAAATGCAATCTACAGATTCAATGGGATCCCTATCAAATTACCAATGGCATTTTTCACAGAACTAGAACAAAAAATTTCACAGTTCTTCTGGAAAGTGAAAAGACCCCGAATAGCCAAAGCAGTCTTGAGAATAAAGAATGGAGCTGGAGGAGTCAACCTTCCTGACTTCAGATTATAGTACAAAGCTACAGTCATCAAGACAGTACGGTACTGGCACAAAAATAGAAATACAGACCAATGGAACAAGATAGAAAGCCCAGAAGTAAACCCATACGCCTATGGGTACCTTATTTTTGATAAAGGAGGCAGGAATGTACAATCGGGCAAAGACAGCCTCTTCAATAAATGGTGCTGGGGAAACTGGACAATTACATGTAAAAGAATGAATTAGAACACTTCCTAACAGCATACACAAAGATAAACTCAAAATGGATTAAAGACCTAAATGTAAGACCAAAAACTATAAAATACTTAGAGGAAAACATTGGCAGAACATTTGATGACATAAATCAAAGCAAGATCCTCTGTGACCCACCTGCTAGAGTAATGGAAATAAAAACAAAAGAAAACAAGTTGGACCTGATTAAACTTAAAGGCTTTTGCACAGCAAAGGAACCTATAAGCAAAGTGAAAAGACAACCCTCAGAATGAGAGAATATAATAGCAAATGAAACAACTGACAAAGGATTAATTTCCAAAATATACAAGCAGCTCATACAACTCAATACCAGAAAAACGAACAACCCAATCAAAAAGTGGGAAAAAACTAAACAGACATTTCTCCAAAGAAGATATACAGATGGCTAACAAGTACATGGGAGAAGGCAATGGCTGAGCGACTTTACTTTATTTTTTCACTCTAATGCATTGGAGAAGGAAATGGCAACCCACTCCAGTATTCTTGCCTGGAGAATCCCACGGATGGGGGAGCTTGGTGGGCTGCGGTCTATGGGGTCATACAGAGTCAGACACAACTGAAGCAACTTAGCAGCAGCAGCAGCAACAAATACATGAAAAGATGCTCAACATCACTCATTATTAGAGAAACGCAAATCAAAACTACAATGAGATATCACCTCACACCAGTCAGGATGGCCATCAAAAAGTGTACAAACAATAAATGCTGGAAAGGGTGTGGAGAAAAGGGAAAGCTCTGGCACTATTGGTGGGAATGTAAATTGATATAGCCACTATGGAAGACAGTATGGAGATTCCCTAAAAACCTAGGAATAAAACCACCATATAACACAGCAATCCCACTCCTAGGCATATACCCTGAGGAAACCAAAATTGTAAGAGACACATGTATCCCGTTGTTCATTGCAGCACTATTTACAATAGCTAGAGCATGGAAGCCACCTAGATGTCCATCGACAGATGAATGGATAAAGAAGTTTTGGTACATATGCACAGCGGAATATTACTCAGCCATAAAGACAAACATATTTGAGTCAGTTCTAATCAGGTAGATGAACCAAGAACCTATTATACAGAGCGAAGTGAGTCAGAAAGAGAAAGATAAGTACCGTATTCTAATGCATATATACGGAATCTAGAATAATGTTACTGAAGAATTTATTTACAGGGCAGCAGTAGAGAAACAGACATAGAGAATAGACTTATGGACATGGGGAGAGGGGAGGAGAGGATGAGATGTATGGAAAGTTACATGGAAACTTACATTAGCATGTGTAAAATAGACAGCCAACGGGAATTTGCTGTATGGCTCAGGAAACTCAAAGAAGGGCTCTGTATCAACCTAGAGGGGTGGAAGGGGGTGGGAGATGGGAGGGAAGTTCACAGGGGAGGGGATATATGTATACCTATGGCTGATTCATGTTGAGGTTTGACAGAAAACAGAAAATTCTGTAAAAAAAATTATCCTTCAATTAAAAAACAAATTAGAATATTACTCAACCTAAAAATAAAGCTAAGATACCATTAATGAAAAAATATCAATATTATAGCAAAGAGTATTAGTCAGAAATTAAGACATTTCAGGTGTCTGACTGGCTTTGGAATAAACAAAAGCTTATTATCCTAAATGAAACCGTAATGATAAAAGTTTAAAGAAAATACTTCTTCTTTAGTAAAATACCTAGAATGCCTGAGTTTCTCAAACTAGGAGAGTCTTTGTCTTATCTTACCTAACTTATCCTTTCAAATTCACTTGTCCTCAGGAATCTTTCACTAAATTACTGCCACAACCTGCCTGGCCGAAAGAGAGTGGGGTGCACAATGTAGACAATGAGATATAAAGAAATACTTTTTTTTTTCGTAGCCCATGTCACATAATTGGGGCTTCCTAGGTGGCTCAGTGGTAAAGAATTCACCTGCCAACGCAGGAGACATGGGTTCTGTCACTAGATCGGGAATATCCCCTGGAACAGGAAAGGGCAACCCATCCAGTATTCTTGCCTGCAGAATTTCATGGACAGAGGAGGCTGGCGGACTGCAGTCCATGGGGTCACAAAGAATCAGCACAATGGAGTGACTGAGCACACAGGCACACATAACTTTTATTCCTGGTAGTGTGGAGATTTTATAGCATAGAATTGTAATTTATGTGCATTCTAATCTCTACTATTCAAAACGAGAAATAACATAAATTAGATTGGTACCTTTCTGTTCTAACTGGAACTTGTGAAGGTGGAAGAAATTTATTGATACAGTGACATTATGATGAGATTACAAAGTTATGTAACTATCCTAAATATTACTTGCAGCTACTCATCATCCACTGAGTAAAGGGAAGGACGTGAGGTAGGGCTGGGGCAGCTGACATTTATTAACTTCCTACTGTGTTGGGCATGTGCTAGACACATCTACATGTATCAGATCAGATCAGTCGCTCAGTCGTGTCTGACTCTTTGCAACCCCATGAATCGCAGCACGCCAGGCCTCCCTGTCCATCACCAACTCTCGGAGTTCACTGAGACTCACGTCCATCAAGTCAGTGATGCCATCCAGCCATCTCATCCTCTGTCGTCCCCTTCTCCTCCTGCCCCTAATCCCTCCCAGCATCAGAGTCTTTTCCAATGAGTCAACTCTTCGCATGAGGTGGCCAAAGTACTGGAGCTTCAGCTTCAGCATCATTCCTTCCAAAGAAATCCCAGGGCTGATCTCCTTCAGAATGGACTGGTTGGATCTCCTTGCAGTCCAAGGGACTCTTAAGAGTCTTCTCCAACACCACACTTCAAAACGGCGCTCAGCCTTCTTCACAGTCCAACTCTCACATCCATACATGACCACAGGAAAAACCATAGCCTTGACTAGACGAACCTTTGTTGGCAAAGTAATGTCTCTGCTTTTGAATATGCTGTCTAGGTTGGTCATAACTTTCCTCCAAGGAGTAAGCGTCTTTTAATTTCATGGCTTCAGTCACCATCTATAGTGATTTTGGAGCCCAAAAAGATAAAGTCTGACACTGTTTCCACTGTTTCCCCATCTATTTCCCATGAAATGATGGGACCGGATGCCATGATCTTTGTTTTCTGAATGTTGAGCTTTAAGCCAGCTTTTTCACTCTCCACTTTCACTTTCATCAAGAGGCTTTTTAGTTCCTCTTCACTTTCTGCCATATGCCTCAACCAGGAACGCTGAAGAAGCTGAAGTTGAACGGTTCTATGAAGACCTACAAGACCTTGTAGAACTAACACCCAAAAAAGATGTCATTTTCATTATAGGGGACTGGAATGCAAAAGTAGGAAGTCAAGAAACACCTGGAGTAACAGGCAAATTTGGCGTTGGAGTACGGAATGAAGCAGGGCAACGCTAATAGAGTTTTGCCAAGAAAATGCACTGGTCATAGCAAACACCCTCTTCCAACAACACAAGAGAAGACTCTATATGTGGACATCAGCAGATGGTCAACAGCAAAATCAGATTGATTATATTCTTTGCAGCCAAAGATGGAGAAGCTCTATACAGTCAGCAAAAACAAGACCAGGAGCTGACTGTGGCTCAGACCATGAACTCGTTATTGCCAAATTCAGACTTAAATTGAAGAAAGTAGGGAAAACCACTAGACCATTCAGGTATGACCTAAATCAAATCCCTTATGACTATACAGTGGAAGTGAGAAATGATTTAAGGGCCTAGATCTGATAGATAGAGTGCCTGATGAACTATGGAATGAGGTTCGTGACATTGTACAGGAGACAGGGATCAAGACCATTCCCATGGAAAAGAAATGCAAAAAAGCAAAATGGCTGTCTGGGGAGGCCTTACAAATAGCTGTGAAAAAAAGAGAAGCAAAAAGCAAAGGAGAAAAGGAAAGATATCAACATCTGAATGCAGAGTTCCAAAGAATAGCAAGAAGAGATAAGAAAGCCTTCTTCAGCGATCAATGCAAAGAAATAGAGGAAAACAACAGAATGGGAAAGACTAGGGATCTCTTCAAGAAAATCAGAGCTATCAAAAGAACATTTCATACAAAGATGGGCTCAATAAAGGACAGAAATGGTGTGGACCTAACAGAAGCAGAAGATATTAAGAAGAGATGGCAAGAATACACAGAAGAACTGTACAAAAAAGATCTTCATGACCCAGATAATCACAATCGTGTGATCACTGACCTAGAGCCAGACATCCTGGAATGTGAAGTCAAGTGGACCTTAGAAAGCATCACTACAAACAAAGCTAGTGGAAGTGATGGAATTCCAGTTGAGCTATTCCAAATCCTGAAAGATGATGTTGTGAAAGTGCCGCACTCAATATGCCAGCAAATTGGGAAAACTCAGCAGTGGCCACAGGACTGGAAAAAGTCAGTTTTCATTCCAGTCCCAAAGAAAGGCAATGCCAAAGAATGCTCAAACTACTGCACAATTGCACTCATCTCACACGCTAGTAAAGTAATGCTCAAAATTCTCCAAGCTTCAATAGTATGTGAACCGTGAACTTCCACATGTTCAAGCTGGTTTTAGAAAAGGCAGAGGAACCAGAGATCAAATTACCAACATCTGCTGGATCATGGAAAAAGCAAGAGAGTTCCAGAAAAGCATCTATTTCTGCTTTATTGACTATGCCAAAGCCTTTGACTGTGTGGATCACAATAAACTGTGGGAAATTCTGAAAGAGATGGGAATACCAGAACACCTGATCTGCCTCTTGAGAAATTTGTATGCAGGTCAGGAAGCAACAGTTAGAACTGGACATGGAACAACAGACTGGTTCCAAATAGGAAAAGGAGTACGTCAAGGCTGTATATTGTCACCCTGTTTATTTAACTTATATGCAGAGTACATCATGAGAAACGCTGGACTGGAAGAAACACAAGCTGGAATCTACATGTATGCTTTCACTTATAAACTGTGGGTAACTGTAATAGTACAGGAAGTAGAGCAAAGACAAGAAGCAGTATTTACAAATATATCTCTTTTTTTATATAGATGGTCAGCTTTTTAAACTTTTTATATTCTTTTGTCATCTACTTTTGGCCAACCAAATCCTTTGATTGTTTCCAGCTCTCTGAGTCACAGCTACCTGGGATTGCTGTATAGACAGCCACTTAATGGGTTTGGGTTTTTTTTGCCCGGGGAGGGGGGCAGCTCAGGATGTGTTGGGAAATTAGATTTTAAGTTCTCAGACAATAGTTAACAGTAGTGTATTATTGTATACTTTAAATTTTGCCACGAGGGTAGATCTTAGTTACGTGCTCTTGCCACAAAAACGTTTTTAATTAAAAACAAAGTGGGGTGGGAGACACAAAAGGAAACTCTTATAGGTGATGAATAAGTTTATGGCTTTAATGGTGGCCTCACAGATGCATATTATCTCCAAACTTACCAAGTATGTATACATTAAATATATACAGCCTTTTGTATGTCAGTCATATCTCAGTAAAGTGGTTTTTAAAAAACTTTTTAAAGGGAAAATTTACACTTTTAAGAAATGTTATTTTAAAGATTGGAGAAGGCAATGACACCCCACTCCAGTACTCTTGCCTGGAAAATCCCATAGACAGAGGAGCCTGGTGGGCTGCAGTCCATGGGGTCACTAAGAGCCGGACATGACTGAGCGACTTCACTTTCACTTTTCACTTTCATGCGTTGGAGATGGAAATGGCAACCCACTGCAGTGTTCTTGCCTGGAGAATCCCAGGGACTGCAGAGCCTGGTGGGCTGCTGTCTGTGGGGTCGCACAGAGTCGGACACGACTGAAGAGACTTAGCAGCATTTAAAGGTTAAAATAGAAAAAATCTTGAGTAGTATATATTGAATATTTATTAGAATATTAAAATAATCCTGTTATTTTTATAATTCCTGATTATTGTCAAAATAACTAACATTCTCATTTTAATTTTAAGAACAGCCTTGGGGGACAGCATGATTATTCCCATTTTTTCAGATGAGACAGTTAAGGTTCAAATGTTGTGTTAAATTTCCTAGGGATGCTATGACAAAGTACCATACCTCAGGTGCCTCAAACAACAGCAATTTATCTTATCATAGTCATGGAGGCTAAAAATTCAGGATTAAGGTTTTGCCACTGTTGGTTCCTTCTGAAGGTTGTGAGCGAGAATCTGTTCCGTGCCTCCTTCTTGTCTTCCCTTTGTGTGTGTCTGCCTCTGTATTTAAATTTTCCTCTTTTGTAAAGATAGCAATAGTATTGGACTGGAGCTCACCCTTATGACGTCATCTTAACTTGATCATCTCCAAAGACCCTATTTCCACATAAGGTCACATTCACATATCCTGGGATTAGGCCTTTGGCATCTTTGGGGAAGACACAATTCAACCCATAAAGCATATGAAGTCATTTGATTAGGGTCTCTTAAGTAGGAAAAGTTGGACATAGTGCATTGTAGAACCACTGAAAGTAATTTTAAAAGAATATGAAATATATCTATAATACCACTTTGAAAAATTCAACTATACTTCAATTTTAATAAAGTAAAATTCACTTTATAATATTTTCTTATGCCTGGGTAGATTTTATTTAAAATTAACTGAGTTTATAAAATATTTAATAACATTTTTGGTTGTCAGATCAGATCAGATCAGTCACTCAGTCGTGTCCGACTCTTTGCGACCCCCATGAATCGCAGCACGCCAGGCCTCCCTGTCCGTCACCAACTCCCAGAGTTCACTGAGACTCACGTCCATCGAGTCAGTGATGCCATCCAGCCATCTCATCCTCTGTCATCCCCTTCTCCTCTTGCCCCCAATCCCTCCCAGCATCAGAGTCTTTTCCAGTGAGTCAACTCTTCGCATGAGGTGGCCAAAGTACTGGAGTTTCAGCTTTAGCATCTTTCCTTCCAAAGAAATCCCAGGGCTGATCTCCTTCAGAATGGACTGGTTGGATCTCCTTGCAGTCCAGTTTCTAAAATATTTAATAGCATGTTTGGTTGTATTGGATTTCAAATTCTTTTTTTTTCTTTGAATATAAGTAAGTGATACGACACAAGCTATGGAAAGTTGTCCAATACTCAGTGCTTAGATCTGAGTTTAAATCCGAACTACCATTAATTCAATGTAAAGCTTTAAAATGTCAACTCCTCCACCATATTTTGAAATGCCCATCAGAATACTGTTTAATTTATTTCAAGTGCACTCTGATACTAGATTATCTGTATGTTTCATGCTCTGGAAGAATTATAGTTTAACCTGTGTTAATATGTATCTTGTGATCAGAGATTTCTGAAGATTGGAGAGAACAAGAATCCACTAGGGTAATAAAACTGTGTACGATAGTTTGTCGACCTCTTCCTCCCCTCCCCCCCAAATCTTTGCTATATCTTCCTTTTTCTTGTAAAATGATTTTAGACTTACAGAAATGTTGAAAAATAGTACAGATAACTTTTTCCCTGAACCTTTGGAGAAAAAGCTGCTGACTTTATGCTTTGTCACTCCCAGATACTTCAGTATATATAGTTGCTGCAGATAAGGACATTCTTCTGCATAGCTTTGATGCAAACATAAAACTCAAGAAATTCACAATAATTCATTGCTACCAACTAATCTGTAGACCATATTCAAATTTTTTTAGTTCTCTTAGATATCCTCTTCATAGCAAAAGAATTCAATCCAATATTGTGCTTTGCATTTAGTTGTCATGTTTCTTTAGTATTCTTCCATCTGGAGTAGTTCCTTAGTCTTTCCTTGATTATTTCATCACTGTGACACTTTGGAAGAATACGTTTTGTGGAATGTGTTTGAATTAGAGCTTGTGTGATAGTTCCTCATGGTTGCTGCTGCTGCTGCTAAGTTGCTTCAGTCGTGTCTGACTCTGTGTGACCCCAGAGATGGCAGCCCACCAGACTCCCCCGTCCCTGGGATTCTCCAGGCAAGAACACTGGAGTGGGTTGCCATTTCCTTCTCCAATGCATAAAAGTGAAAAGTGAAAGTGAAGTTGCTCAGTCGTGTCCGACTCTTAGCGACCCCATGGACTGCAGCCTACCAGGCTCCTCCGTCCATGGGATTTTCCAGGCAAGAGTACTGGAGTGGGGTGCCATTGCCTTCTCATGGTTAGATTCAGGTTTATGTGTCTATGGCTGGAATCTCACAGTAATGAAGTGTTCTCATTTTTTAGAGGGCTAGAGGTTTGATTTGTCTCTTGACTAGTGATACTCACTTTGATCACTCAATTAAAGGTGGTATTTACCAAGCTTCTTTACTGCAAGGTACACTTCTTCCCTTTGTAATTAATACATATTTTGTGGGCTTTTTGCAGCCTCCTGGACTGTAGCCCACCAGGTCCTCGTCCATGGGATTCTCCAGGCAAGAATACTGGAGTGGGTTGCCATGCCCTCCTGCAGGGGGTCTTCCCAACCCTTCAATCCAACCTGTCTCTTAAGTCTCTTGCATTGACAGGAAGGTTCCTTACCACTAGTGCTACCTGGGAAGTCTTATATTTTGTGTGCAAACTGTAAATTTTTGTCATCAAATTTTCACCCACTGTATTTAGCATTCGTTGTTTCTTGACTGAATTTACTACTATTAGGTTGGTGCAAAAGTAATTTTGGTCTTACATTGTTGAACTTTGCCATTTCATATTGGAATGCATTCTTAAATAAATGAGATTATGTTATACATTATTTTAATGCACATTTCCTGCTTTGTTTTTTTACTCCTATAACTTATTACTTGCTGTTTATTTTATATTTATTTTATAGAAATGATGTTAGACAAAAGGCAAATTTGAGTGATTTTTTAATTTGAGTTCAGAATGGGTCATAAAGCAATAGAGACAACTCGCAACATCAACAATGCATTTGGCTCAAGAACTGCTAACAAACATGCAGTGCAGTGGTTCTTCAAGAAGTTTTGCAAAGGAGACAAGAGCCTTGAAGATAAGGAGCATAGTGGCCAGGCATTGAAAGTGGACAATGGACAGCTGAGAGCAGTCATCGAAGCTGATCATCTTATGACTACAGAAACTGCTGAAGATTCCATGTCAACCATTTTATGGTCATTTGGTATTTCAAGCAAATTGGAAAGGTGAAAAAGTTTGATACGTGGATATCTCATGAGCTGACTGAAAATTTTTTTAAATTGTCATTTTAAAGTGTCTTCTCTTATTCTATGGAACAACAGCGAACCATTTCTCAATTGGATTGTGATGTGTGACGAAAAGTGGATGTTACCAAATTGGTGACGACCAGCTCAGTGGTTGGGCCGAGAAAAGCTCCAAAGCACTTCCCCAAACCAAAGTTGCACCAAAAAAAGGTCACGGTCACTGTTTGGTGGTCTTCCGGCCAGTGTGATCTTTCTGAATCCTGGCGAAACCATTATATCTGAGAAGTAGGCTCAGCAAATTGGTGAGATGCACCAAAAACTGCAAGGCCTCCAGCCAGCATTGGTCAGCAGAATGGGCCCAGTTCTTCTCCATGACAGCATCCTACCGCACATTGCACCAGCAACACTTCAGAAGTTGAACGAATTAGACTATGAAATTTTGCCCCACCTGCCATATTCACCTGACCTCTCACCAACCAACCTTGGCTTCTTCAAGCATCTTGACAACTTTTTGCAGGCAAAACACTTCTACAACTAGTAGGAGACAGAAAATGCTTGCCAAGAGTTTGTGAGTTCTGAAGAAAGGATTTTTATGCTACAGGAGTAAACAAACTTATTTCTCATTGGCAAAAATGTGTCAATTGAAATGGTTCCTATTTTGTTAATAAAGATGTGTTTGAGCCAAGTTTTAATTATTTAAAATTCACAGCCCTAAACCGCGACTGCTTTTGTATCAACCTAATATAATAGTTTCCAAATGTTGCTTTTCCTGACATTCTGCTGTAAGGAAGAACTTATTCTTCTCTCTGTTCATTTATTTTTATATAAGCATGGACTCATGACTTGCTGTGAGTAATGGTTATAATTCATCATTTTTTTTCACTTTGTCCAAATTGTCCAAAAGTTGGTCAATGGGAGACATTTCAAGCTGGCTTCTATTTCTTTTTTACATATTGCCATAATTTTTTAAAGCATTTCCACTAGTAATTTCTTCACCAAACCAGTAAAAGAAGTAAAAAATAAAGGCTCAGTGAAAAAACAGAAAACCTCAATAAAGAAATAGTGAATATAAAGAGCTAAATGGACATTTTAGCATTGAAACCCATATAACTGAAAGAAAAAACTCACTGGGTAGGCTTATAGTAGAATGGAGGGGACAAAGGGATCCTGAAGATAAGACAGTAGACATTACCAGAACAAATAAATGAACAGAGCTTTAGGTACCTGTAGGATTGTGACCAAAAAAGACTCCAGCAAGAGAAGGAGAAGAGTGGAAAGAATGCAGGGTTGAGAAATAATTAAAGAAATAATGGATGCAAACTTGCCATACTTGGCAGAAGACATAAACCTGCACCTGCAAAAAACTGAGCAAATTCCAAACAAGATAGACCCAAAGAAATGTGCAAGACACATCATAATAAAACTTACGTAAAATTAAAGACAAAGGAAAAATCTTGAAAATACAAGGAGAGAAGTGGCAGCTTATGTATGGGGAGAAACAGTTCCAATAACAGTGGATTAATCATCAGAAACCATTGAGGCTATGAGGCATTTGCAAAATATTTTTCAAGTACAGAAAGAGGTCAAAAATTCTATATTCAGGAAAAATATCCTTCAGGAATGAAGGAAGAAATCAAGATATTCTTAGATGGAGGAAAACAAATAGAATTTGTTTCTAGCAGCCCTATCCAAAAAGAATTTTTAATTTAAAATCCAGCAGGACATATTCAGGACTTCTTTGCTGAAAACTTAAAAATACTAATGGGAGAAGTTAAGGGAAATGGAGAGATGTGCTGTGTTCATGGATTAGAAGATTCAACATAGGAAAGATGAATTCTTTCCCAATTGATAAACAGGTTTAATGTAATTCCTATTAAAATTCCTTTAAGATTTTTTTTTGTTTTTGCTTTTTTGTTGAAGTATGGTTGATTTACAATGTTGTTAGCTTCTGATATACAGCAAAGTGATATATGAGATCAGATTCTTTTCCATTGCTGCTGTGCTACTCAGTCACTTTGTCGTGTCCAACTGTTTGCGACCTCTGCCCATGGGATTCTCCAGGCAAGAATAATGGAGTGGGTAGCCATTCCTTTATCCAGTGCATCTTCCTGACCCAGGGATCATACCCACGACTTCTGCTTGACAGAAGGTTCTTGACCACAGAGCCACTTGGGAAGCCCTCTTTGCCTTTACAGTTTATTGTAAAATAGTATAATTCCTTGTGCTACTCAGTAGGTCCTTGTACTTATCTGTTTTACTTAGTAGTGTGTATCCATTAACTCTGTTAAGATTTTTAATAGGTATTGTTATCCTAAAATTAATATAGAAATGCAAAAGAATTAGAAAAGTCAATAAAATTTTGAAATGAAGAAAATGTGAAGAATCCATCGTTAATTTCAAGAGTTTTTATAAGAATCAAGGCCTCAGTATTAGGGACATTGACACATTGATTAGTGGAACAGAATAGAAAACTCAGAAATATCTATACAAGTACAGCCAATGAATTTGTGACTAAAGTACAAAAACAGTGAAGGAAGTGTCTTTTCAACAAATGAGGAGGGAAAAAAACTTTTACCCTAAACCTCACACTAGGATTAAAAACAAGAAAAATTTTAAGACATAGACCTCAGTAAAAAATGCTTAATTATGACACCAAAACACAGTCCGTAAAAGAAAAAAATTGATAACCTGGACTTTATTAAAATTAAAAAGTTTTTCTGTGTGCAAAGCTCTGTTAAATGGATGGAAAGTCAGACTTCACAGTAAGAAAGAATAGTGGCAAAGCACATACCTGATAAAGGATTGTTATCTACAATGTATAAAGAATTCTCAGAACTGAACCAGAGAAAAACAAATCCATTAGAAAAAAAGAGATTTGGAGGAAATTCCCTGGTCGATGGTTAGAACTCCATGCTTTCATTGCCAAGGGTCCCCATTCAATCCCTGGTTGGGGAACTAAGATCCCACAAGTTGTGGGAAATAGCCGAAAGAAACAAAGCAACAGATTTTTGCATTTTTTAAAAAATCTAGGAAAAAAATGGACATGTCACTGAAGGTGATATGAAGGCAAATAAGCATATTCCCTTCAGATAAGCCCTTCATGGGCTTCCCTTGTGGCTCAGACGGTAAAGCCTCTGCCCGCAATGTGGGAGACCCAGGTTTGATTGTTGGGTCGGGAAGATTCCCTGGAGAAGAAATGGCAACCCACTCCAGTACTCTTGCCTGGAAAATCCCATGGACAGAGGAGCCTGGTAGGTTATGGTCCATGGGGTCGCAAAGAGTCGAACACGACTGAGCGACTTCACTTTCACTTTTTTCACTTCATAGATCACCCTTCACAATGTTGTGACAAAGGGGTTACATAACTCAATGAAGCTATGAGCCATGCTATGCAGAGCCACCCAAGACAGACGGGACTGTGGGTCACAATAAACTATATGGATCACAACAGAATTGCTCAAAGAGATGGGAATACCAGACCTCCTTACCTGTCTCCTGAGAAGCTTTTATGCAGGTAAAGAGGCAGCAGTCAGAGCTGGACATGGAACGGACTGGTTAAAAATTTGGAAAGGAGCACAACAAGGCTGTATATTGTCATCCTACTTATTTAACTTTCATATTTAACTTAGCCATAGTGGGTGGCAGCAGGGAAATTCTTTGTGATGAAATAGTTCTGTATTTTGATTGCAGTGGTGATTGCATGAATCTACACATGTGACAGTAAAATTGGTATAGAGCAAAATAACAAAGGAGCCCGTCAAGGCTGAATATTGTCACCCTGCTTAATTAACGTGTATGCAAAATGCATGAGTGAGTCAGCTCTTCGCATCAGGTGGCCAAAGTATTGGAGCTTCAGCTTCAGTATCAGTCCTTCCAGTGAATACTCAAGAGTTGATTTCCTTTAGGATTGACTGGTTTAATCTCCTTGCTGTCCAAGGGACTTTCAAGAGTCTTCTCCAGTACCACAGCATCAATTCTTCAGCACTTTACCTTCTTTATTGTCCAACTCTCACACCCATACATGACTACTGGAAAAACCATAGCCTTGACTAGATGGACCTTTGTTGGCAAAGTGATGTCTCTGCTTTTTAATACGCTATCTAGGTCTGTCTTAGCTTTTCTTCTAAGAAACAAGCGTCTTTTAATTTCATGGCAGCAGTCACCATCTGCAGTGATTTTAGAGCCCCAAAAATAAAGTCTCTCACTGTTTCCATTGTTTCCTCATCTATTTGCCATGAAGTAATGAGACCAGATGCCATGATCTTTGTTTTTTGAATGTGGAATTTTAACCCAGCCTTTTCACTCTCCTCTTTCACCTTCATCAAGAGCCACCTGGGAAGCCTAGTTCAAAGGATGGATGGGAATAACCAAAGTAGCACATGGTTTTAAATAAAGTCTGTTTTTCGTAGATTTAAGAAATGTAATCAGAGAAAAAGTCACATTCCTGTTCTTAAGGTTGGAGAACTCTAAGATTAGCCAAGGATGTCAAAATAAATTACAGATCTGTGTTGTCACCTGTTCTTTTCCTCCATGGGATTTTCACACTTGTAGTTATGTATTTACTGCTGTTGCTGCTGTTCAGTTGCTAAGTGTCTGACTAGGCAAGAATACTGGAGTGGGATGCCATTTCTTTCTTCAGGGGATCTTCCTGGATCAGAGATTGGTAGGTAGATTCTTTACCATTGAGCCATATTTTGTATTTAGATGATTGTTTAATATTTTGTCTACTGTGGAATTGTAAGCATTCTGTGACTCAGCGTTGTAGTCCCAATTCCTATTCTAGTGTCTGACAGCACTTAGTAAATACTTATTGAATGTGTTTTTACATGAGATAAATGACTGCAAAACTGTTTAAAACAAAAGACAGTTATAGAAGTAAAAACCAGGATGGTAAAATAGAAAAGTTTAGTGTAATGGTAAAAGTTAAGTAGAACCACACAAGATTTAAGCTTTTACAGCTAAGCAGTTCAGGGTTGGGTTTTGTAATGATGCTGTGTTTACTGAAGAATGCCAGAGTGTTGGATTGAGCAGTGAATGAGCTGTGGCATGGTTGTAGAAGGTAGCACAGGTTAAGGAAGAGACCAGAGCGTGAGCCTCTTAAATACTGCCTGCTTTCTGGTGTGGCAGCTTCTTAACAAACCACCACCTATGACAGATCTGTCTAACTGAGGCCCTCAGAATTCCTGCCTGAAGCATCCTGAGGACACCTCAGCCTGCTAAGTGCTTGCTCCTTAGTGTGCCTGCGCATGTCTGCTGCTGGTGCAGGAGGCGGATGGGTATCAGGGTTCATGTACTGGTTTGTGCTGTCAGGCCTTTTCATTCTGGTTTAATCTTCTTATTTAATTAGACAATTTAAATAATTATTAAATATATCAAGGAAAAAGTTAGGTTTCTGGAAAAACTTAAGTTTCCTGTGAAAACCCAAGCTGACTGCTTTGTAAAGATTTGATAAAAGGTAATTACTAAAAATAAATACTGTTTGGTATTTGGTCATCTAAATTTTTAGTAAATGGTAGACATTCCATTTGGGGTTTGGGGGCTTATTGTGTTTTTTTATTTTTTGGTGTGTGTACTCAAGTCCCTGTACTGCAGCCTTAGGAGGCATCATTCACATATGCCAGTCAAAATGGCTGTTGTTAATAAGCCACAAATAATAAATGCTGGAGAGGATGGGGAGAAAAAGGAACCCTTCTACACTGTTGGTGGGAATGTAAATTGGTGCAGCCACTATGAAGAAAAGTAGGAAGATTGCTTTAAAAACTAAAAATAGGGTTACCATATGATCCTGCAATCCCATTCCTGGGCATATATCTGAAAACTTTAACTCAAAAAGATACATGCACTTCAGTATTCATATCAGCACTGTTTACAGTAGCCAGGACATGGAAGCAACCTAAGAAGCCAAGACAGATGAATAGATAAGATATGACATACACACACACACACACAGAGGAATATTACTCAGCCATAGAAGAGTGAAATAACGCCATTTGTAGCAGCATGGATGGGCCTAGATATTATCATATTTAAGTAAAATACGTCCGAGAAAGATAAATATGATATCACGTATATGTGGAAACTGAAATTCTATAGATGAACTTATTTACAAAACAGAAATAGACTCACAGACATAGAAAACAAATTTATGGTTACTAAGGGAGATGGTAAGGAAAAGATAAATTGGAAATTTGGGGTTAACATATACACACTACTACTATATAAAGCAGATTACAACAGGGACTTACTATATAATACAGGGAACTATATTCAATATCTTTTAATAGCCTTTAATGGAAAAGACTTCATGTTCATGATCTGAGCCACAGTCCGCTCCCGGTCTTGTTTTTGATGACTGTATAGAGCTTCTCCATCTTTGAGCTATTTCAAACCCTAAAATATGATGCTGTGAAAGTGCTGCACTCAATATGTCAGCAAATTTGGAAAACTCAGCAGTGGCCACAGGACTGGAAAAGGTCAGTTTTCATTCTAATCCCTAGGAAAGGTAATGCCAAAGAATGCTCAAACTATCACACAATTGCACTCATCTCACACACTAGTAAAGTAATGCTCAAAATTCTCCAAGTCAGGCTTCAGCAATATGTGAACCGTGAACTTCCAGATGTTCAAGCTGGTTTTAGAAAAGGCAGAGGAACCAGAGATCACATTGCCAACATCCGCTGGATCATGGGAAAAGCAAGAGAGTTCCAGAAAAGCATCTATATCTGCTTTATTGACTATGCCAAAGCCTTTGACTGTGTGGATCACAATAAACTGTAGAAAATTCTTCAAGAGATGGGAATACCAGACCTGCCTCTTGAGAAACCTGTATGCAGGTCAGGAAGCAACAGTTAAAACTGAACATGGAACAACAGCCTAGTTCCAAATAGGAAAAGAAGTACATCAAGGCTGTATATTGTCACCCTACTTATTTAACTTCTATGCAGAGTACATCATGAGAAATGCTGGGCTGGAGAAAGCACAAGCTGGAATCAAGATTGCCGGGAGAAATATCAATAACCTGAGATATGCAGATGACACCACCCTTATGGCAGAAAGTGAAGAAGAACTAAAGAGCCTCTTGATGAAAGTGAAAGAGGAGAGTAAAAAAGTCGGCTTAAAGCTCAACATTCAGAAAACAAAGATCATGGCATCTGGTCCCCTCACTTCATGGCAAATAGATGGGGAAACAGTGGAAACTGCCTGACTTTATTTTGGGGAGCTCCAAAATCACTGCAGATGGTGACTGCAACCATGAAATTAAAAGACACTTGCTCCTTGGAAGAAAAGTTATGACCAGCCTAGACAGCATATTCAAAAGCAGAGACATTACTTTGCCAACAAAGGTCCATCTAGTCAAGGCTATGGTTTTTCCAGTGGTCATGTATGGATGTGAGTTGGACTGTGAAGAAAGCTGAGCGCCGAAGAATTGATGCTTTTGAACTGTGGTCTTGGAGAAGACTGTTGAGAGTCCTTTGAACTGTAAGGAGATCCAACCAGTCCATCCTAAAGGAGATCAGTCTTGGGTGTTCATTGGAGGGACTGATGTTAAAGCTGAAACTCCAATACTTTGGCCACCTGATGTGGAGAGCTGACTCATTTGAAAAGACCCTGATGCTGGGAAAGATTGAGGGCAGGAGAAGGGGATGACAGAGGATAGGATGGTTGGATGGCATCACCGACACAATGGACATGGGTTTGGGTGGACTCTGGGAGTTGTTGATGGACAGGGAGGCCTGGCGTGCTGTGGTTCATGGGGTCGCAAAGAGTCAGACACAACTGAGAGACTGAACTGAACTGAACTCAATGGAAAAGAATCTGAAAATATGTCTCTGAATCACTTTGCTGTACATCTGAATCACTATAAATCAACTATACTTAAATAAAAGTATTTATTTTAAAAAAGAGTATTTATTGACCTCTTCCCGTGGAAACAATTGTTACCTTAGTAATTAACTCCTAAACTATGTCTTGGTGGTGGTTTGGTCAATAAGTTGTATCCAACTCTTTGGGATACCATGAACTGCAGCCTTCCAAGCTCCTCTGTCCATGGGATTTCCCAGGCATGAATACTGGAGTGGGTTGCCATTTCCTTCTGCAGGGGAATCTTCTCAACTCAAGAATCAAACCGGGTCTCCTTCATTGCAGGCAGATTCTTTACTGACTGAGCCACCAGGGAAGCCAAACTAGGTCTTAAAAAGAAAGCAATTTATAATTGATTTAATTCATGCTGAAGTGTGAATAGCAATCCCACAAACCTCCCAGAAATGGTTCTTCTTTTTAAAAAGGATATTCTTTTTAGGTTAAGCTTTAATGTGCTATTTCAGACAGAGGACCAAGTGAACATTTGAAGTGGAAGTAGCTCAGTCGTGTCCGACTCTTTGTGACCCCATGGACTATACAGTCCATGGAATTCTCCAGGCCAAAATACTGGAGTGGGTAGCCTTTCCATTCTCCAGGGGATCTTCCCAACCTAGGGATCGAACCTAGGTCTCCCCCATTGCAGACGGATTCTTTACCAGCTGAGCCACCAGGAACATTTGAGACTTTGTGGAAAAAGCTCTCTGTCTGTTCCCCTCTTTCATATCTAAGTATTCCATGGTTAGGGGACTCTAATGGAGAAATGGTGGCCATCCCTCCCCCGATCCATCTATGAAAGGCCTGGACAACCTTCCAATATTTAAGCCTTCCATCTAGAATGCACAAAGTACCTAGATCAAGAGTGACAGAGAAGGAGTTTTCTTCACCCTTACCACTGTGACAGTAGCCCAGGAAAGGTGAGGCTTCATGTCATCCTGGATGGTTGCGTCTCATGCTGCCTCTCTCTCCCTCATCCTGGGGTGAAGTTGGTGAGTTGTGCAGTAAGGGGAAGGAGGTCTCACATTTCAGAGTAGCCTGTGTGAGTTGGAGGCTTCCCTGGTGGCTCAGAGGGTAAAGCATCTGTCTGCAATGTGGGAGACCTGGCTTCGATCCCTGGGGTCAGGAAGATCCCCTGGAGAAGGAAATGGCAACCCACTCCAGTATTCTTGCCTGGAGAATCCCGTGGACAGAGGAGCCTGGTGCAGGTTACAGGCCGTGGGGTCACAAAGAGTCGGACACGACTGAGCGACTTCACTTATGTGAGTAGGTGAGGTATAGGCCTGCTGTGCAGAAAGACCCTGTGGAACTCTCTTGACCTGAGGGAGAGGTGGGTTGTTATACTGCCCTGCAGGTATCTTCCAGTTAACACTCCGTAGTTGCCCGTGATTGTCTCTCTGTAGCTATAAGTCATCCTTGGCTGATGTATGAAAGACCTAGTTGGCATCAGAAATATAGTTGAGTGGTATTTACCGCATACGGTAGAAAAAGGTAGATTGTGAGGTTCAGAGAGATTCTGTGATAAATGCAGGCAGTAAATGTAAAATTTTATGAAGGCAGAAGAAGGAAAAAACATTTAATGACTGACATCCACTAAATTCCAATCACATTCATCGCTACTTCTCATATTTTCCTGCCAAGTAGAAGCTGTATAGTCCAATACATTCTACCTTAAAAATTCATTTGTTTCATTTTGTGTTCCATAATATATTCTTGATTGTTTTAATACAAAGTATTGTGAATTATTATTGAATAAAATCGATGATCTTAGAAGATACACCATGTTTGTCCCATGTCTTCATGTCTTCTCTGACACAACGACCTCCTGCTCCAGTGCAGGGTCTAGTCTGAGAAGCACAGGGACATTTATCCTCACAGCAGCCTTGTGAAAAAGATAGTATTTTACAGATGAGGAAAGGAAGGTTCAAAGAGGGAAAGCCTCACAGGTACTACATGTGTTAAATTTCTCCCCCAAACTCCCTCTCTTACAGATTTTGTGGTTCTATAAAACAGAAAAACTAGCAATATAAATAGAGTGCTGATCTAAAAGGTAAGAGAGCTTTTTGGTTCTGTTCCTAGCAAAGTTGTTGACTTGCAGGGAAATCTTTTGAACATCCCTTAGAGAAATCTTATATTTCATTTCCTCATACGCATATTATTTCATTTCACCCTTAATGTTAGGGAAAGGTATATACATACTTTTAAGAATCAGACACTTGGCATGCTTGAAGATGAGTTCTGAATAAAAGCAATTATTAATGAAATAATACCGTTAAGAACTCTCAAGCCTAGTGCACTCTTCTGTGTGCCCACACACACTTGACTTTTAAACACAAAGTCCTTGTCACCAATTATTGGTTTCCTTACTACGCTGAAAATAAACTGTTTTAGTCTGCTGCTTGATTCAGGCCCTCAGTGTCTACCAGTTCCCTAAATGTATAATTTGTACCTAGGTATTATAGTGGCCAGGTGCTCAAGTTTTAATGTCAGCAAAATCTGGTTTTAAATCCTGACTCCAAATTATTCGTGTAACATTAGGTAAAATACTTCAGCTCTAAAGCTGTCCCTCAGTTTCCTTATTTTTAAAAAGGAGTAGTAATGCCTATCTCATGGGTTTTTAGAAATCTCTCAAACTGTCTAATGATTACATTAGAATGTTGTCATAAGGTAACACCTAAAAAATTTGGGATTGATGTTTTACCTTGTAAATTCATTTTAAATTGAATAAATATATTTTCTGTAAGTATTTTAAGTTTATAGATTCATATCCATTAAGTGAAATGTACTGGAAAATAGTAAGTAATTCCACAATTTAATGACCCATTTTTTGATGATAGATATTGTAAATAACAAATTGCCATACACTTTGGATTGATTTTGATGGGGGAAGGATATTTTGTGATATGTGGCATTCAATTAATCTATTTGATTAATTTGATAGTATAAAAGAATTTGTAGCTAATGAGTTTTCATACTCATGAAGATAATTTTATAGATGCTGCATTGCTTCCATGTATTTGTTGGTTCCTTGTTTTAAAGTAGGACTTTCCCCTGACAGTGTATGTTAATATTTGGAAAATTCTCTATCAGCAGGCTAGCACCATCTTGACAGCCCTGTGTTCTGCTTCTACCTTGCTAATTGTTTCCTTGGGATTATTTGGATTGTGTCAAAAGCTTTTTGCAAATCCTCTTATTACTGAAGTCATTGTTGCCAGCAGGAATAAGATTAAAGGTGCTTAAGTCTGTAGAGTTGTTTCTAATTTGTACGTGTCATTTCAGTGGCATTTTAACAGAACACTGTCTCCTGTCCCTCCCCTCTCCCTCAGTACTATCTTAAGTTAGGTCCAAGAAGCCAGACCATTGGAAGAAATCTCATTTTATCCTCCTAATTATTATGCTGGCACTCAGGAGATAATTTTTCCCTTCATGCACTGCCAATTAATATGCAAATAGACTGATAAATATTTATGTAATGATTTAAATTATGCAGGGGGTGCTTTCAGTGTATTCTGTAAATGAATTGTTCGTGGACTTCAAAGTGCTGGCTGCTGTGCTAACGAGGAGAGATTTGCATAAGGCCCTAATCACGCGCATACTGATTAAGCTTCATTATGGAAACTGCCAGCTGCAATCTTTGTTTCTATTTTATTACAAAAAGGGGAACTTTTCATGCTTCAGTTGCCTTGACAATGTCAGTCCTAGCTGGTAAGAGAGACTAAAACTACTCTGAGCAACTGAAGTTTCCTTATTCAGTTGAAGATTGCTATGGTGTAACTGAAGTTGTATTTTGCTTCTCCCCCTAATCCACTTTCCACCTCCCACCCTTGTTCTCTAAAGAATATAGTGTAGATTTAGAAATAGTAGTACCTTCTTTCTCCCACACCAAACCGCTACCTGTTTCTTCCTTGCTTTGGACTGTCTGAACCTCTAGAAGATTTCACAGCAATGCTGGACTGCAGTGACTATGTCCTAGGTGGGTACCAGCACAGTTCTTTCTTATAAGCTTTAATATGGAAATAGTGTGTGTAGGGTTGACTATGCATAAATACTTAATCGCATATGCAACCAACTTGTGGGAGGGGGGAGAAGTGGACTGAGCTGGGAAGGAGGAGAGCATTTGCAAAGCATAAGCCTGCTTGAATTTACAGTAAGTTCCTCCCCACCACTAGCTCTTCTGGTTCAGAGGATATTTTCAGTAAATAGTGTGGATTTAGAGTTCTACTTGAATGGAGGACATTTTTGCTTTTTGGGCATTTCTGTTGAGAGCATTTCATATTGTTCTAAAAAAACAGTCTAAATCTGAAACAAGATATAAAGTGTACCTCGATAATATGTACATATTAGTAAAAATGTTTTGCATACTGAATATGAATATCTTATCTAAAAACCAAAAACGCCTGGTGAAAAATAAGATGGAGCCATAGTACATAGTTGTTCCCATAAATCCTAATGCAGAAGGTAGTGGGAATGGTTAACTGCAGTAGAACTGCTGATCAATTTCCAGATTTTAGAAACTGTTAACCCTTTTCAAATTCTGATTAATACTATCCTTTTTTATTTTTAAAAATCAACTCTGTTCTTCAGGAAACAATTTTTAAGTGCTGGAAAGCGTGTTTTTAGTTTTTTCCTAAAGAACAATAAAATTTGGGGAGAGAAATGTGTGGCTTGAATATATAAACTGTCTTTGATTAAGGTTTAAAATACACTGAGGCACTTTGGTTTTTAGATGTACTGTGACTATAGTGGCCATATTTTGTGCTGAGTTTTTCTGTTTATATGAAGAACTGTTGAAACCTCTTTGGGTTACGCTGGTCACATCTCCAAGTGATGTTATGAACCCCGGATTATTTTTTTTTCCTGTATGTAATTTTTCCCACTTGAAAAATGGAGGCTGTCCCTAACACCATTGCAGTTGCTCATAATAAAATAAGAGATCTGAAAATGTTTGAATTTTTAGGCAGAAGGCATGGTCTAAACCCAAGATAGTAGTAATATTTACACAACATGATAGAACCACTATGAAAAAGGGTGAATGACTAAAATAACAAACTGATGTCAAGAATTGAGTCCAAGAGCAACCTGTAGATTGTGTTTTAGACTCACAGAGTCAGTTTAGTGTGCCTAGAGAGGAAAAAAAGCTTCAAACATAAATCAAACTTACTTGTATTTACTCGTCTACTAAGTTGGGAACTCAAGAAAGGACAGTACCTTTTTGAATATTTTTGGCATTATATTTTAGAATTAGAAATTCTGTTATTTTCAGTTCACAGTTAATACCATTTAAACATTTTTCCACTTCATTCCAGTGTACAACATTCATAGTTGTATAGTTAGTCAGAATTTGGTTCTATTTATTTTTGTGTATGTGTATTAAACTCTTGAGAGTTTAATAGAAAATGCATAGAAGATTCACATAGAATATCTGTGAGATAATTTTTAATTTATACATGTGGAAACCAAGATATGAATTATACAAGACCATGACTTGTTAAGAACTGTGCCTACAGCTTTGTTTTTATGGTTTGTGGGGAAAAAATTGTTACCCTTCTGATGAATGTAAGCTAGTTCATTTTTTCCCATTTTGTTTTAAAATACATTATAAAGGAAGCATTGAGTAGCATGTATGCTTTATTAGTATATTAGATTTATTGTGACTTTTGTTGACATTCATAAGATTTTGGTTAAGTCATTCAGAAAGCTGATATTTACTAAGTTGTACACCTGTTGCTTTCAAAACTTGGTACGCTTTCAGATGATATTTAAATTTTTCTGGATGGGTCTGGGAAGGAAGTTATAGAACTGCCTTCATTTACGACTGCAGACTTAACAAATTTGAACTCTGAACATGTGAAGAACAGAACAAAGATATGTTAGAACTGCATAAGCCCATAAGGCAAGCATTGGTTTCAAAAACTATATTAGAAAAGCCATTGCACAGCTTCCAGATTGGAAATGAAATTTATGGGAGGATTCTTGATTCTTATCAGTTATGCCTGTGGATAAAATAACTAAGGGCAAAGTGATTTGGTCTACTAACGATTATTTTGATTTTCTAGTTAAACATTTAAACAGATGACAAAATGGGCTCTTGAGTCAAAAATCTGAATAAATACAGTTTAAGTATTATTCTCTACTAATGATGATAGTTAAATAGTTCTTAACCTGATGGGCAGAAAAGTTAGAACTTGCTTGATAGTAAACTTATTTGATTATAAATATGCTAAGTTTCAGCTCACAAGAGAAATAGAATAAGATATATAAAAGTATAGTTTAGAGGTAGGAATAAAGTGCACTTGTTCTTGTTTTCCCTCTTGCATATCTTCTAAGATAATTAATATTGCTTGATGAAAACTTATTACTATGAAGGTGTCCATTTAGGATATCAAAGCAGTATCATTTTTAAGTGAGCATGACTGTGACTTAATTTTGTAATTATTAGCTGTAGCTATTAAGCCTTGTAGTCCGCTTCTTGTATAATTGTGTGAATTTGGTATATTTTCACTTTGATGCATGTTTAGTTTGTTATGGGGGGCATGGAGAGTAAATATGGAGTTATTTTTCTTAGACATGTTTTCTTTTTATTCTGTTGAGTTATTGTCCAGTCTGTTATCAAGATTACCAGTAGCTTATTTAGGTTATAATTAATGAATATCTTTACTTATGAAAAAAGAAACTACTTGGGAATAACATACTTTACTTTGTGAGGTATACTTCTCCCCCTCCCACCCCAATTTTGTTTCTGTAATATACTTTATGCTTCATATTATAAATCATTTTCCTCTTTTTCATATTATACTCATAATTTTTCAGGTTAGATTTCTGTTATCTCTGTTGGAAGAATCTTATATTTCTTTAAAAGATGATTTATTTGTGGATCATTTCAGAGTTAAGGAAATCTTAAATTTCTTTCAGATGAAATTTTATTATAGTTTGCAATGTTTTAGTTTTGACACCATCTCTCCTTGAACTTTACGGCTGTAACATTAGTCAGTATTCTTAACCTTTTTGTTTGCCACAATTTTTGCCTACCTAACCACATCCCCAAGTTCTAAAAAATCTCCTCTAATTTATTTCAGACTCAAGAATGAACAATCCATCAGAAACCGGTAAACCATCTATGGAGAGTGGAGATAGCAACACAGGTAAGAGATGGTTCTCAGATCCAGCCTTTTAATTAAATGTAATAGGGCTAAAAGCAGTGAATAAAAACCAATGTGAGTATTGAGTTGTCAAATATAAGTTAGTATTTGCAGGAACTGGGACTGTATTTACTTAAGATTATGTAACTTCTGCAGATTGTTTAATCTTTTTCAGAGAAACTGTAGAGTAGTTGAGAGAATAATCCTGTGGGTCAGTTAGTTCTGAGTATGAATTATTAGTGGCTTACTAGCTTTGTGACTTTAGGCAGTTTCCCAATCTTTTTGAGACTTAATTTGTTCCCCTATAAAATGGGGATAATAAATTTCACAGGTCATTGTGAGTACTACAGGAAATGTATTAAACATTTTGGCAGCTATACAGTAACCTTTCAGTAAAAAGTTGTTCCTGTCATGGGTATTAATCAAGATAGGAAATCTTATCCACATTTAGTATAAATTGTATTGAAGTAATATTATTAATATAAGTAGATAAAAACATATCTGTTCTTAATATATCCTTTTAATTGACAATTTTTTAGAAAAAAATTTATACTTGATTAAACCCTTTATCTGGAGATAATTAATATCATAAAAATGAGGAAACTGAGACCTCCCCACCTTGGGAGGAGGTGAGACTGTAAAGGATAGATTGTCTCCACAGCCCATACTCTTGACTCCTGATATCTGACTGTGTATCTTTATCTGCCAGAGATGGTACAGGGACTTCCCCAGTTTCTAGTAAAGGCATAAATTATAAATATACAACCATTTAAGAAGGGATACCCAGAAAGTAATAGTTTCACTAGGTGTTTTACTTGCACAGAGGGTTGCCTCTTTGACTTGTCATTTTTAAAATGCCTATTTTTTTTTTAAAAGCCTAACTATGGGAGATAGTAGGATTTCCCAGGTGGCATTAGTGGTTAAGAAGTGACGTGAAGTCACTCAGTCATGTCCAACTCTTTGCAACCCCATGGACTGCAGCCTGCCAGGCTTCTTCATCCATTGGATTTTCCAGGCAAGAGTACTGGAGTGGGTTGCCTTTTCCTTCTCCAAGGGATCTTCCTGACCCAGGGATTGAACTGGGTCTCCCACATTGCAGGCAGACTCCTTAATGTCTGAGCCACCAGGGAAGTCCACTGCCTGCCAGTGTAGGAGACTCAGGTTCAATCCCTGGATCAGGAAGATCCCCTGGAGGAGGGCATGACAACCCACTCCAGCATTTTGCCCTGGAGAATCCTGTGAACAGAGAAGCCTGGTGGGCTATGGTCCAGAGGCTCACAGAGTCGGACACGACTGAAGCAACTTAGCACACACCCACACATAGGACACAGTAAAAATGAGAGTCCCTCTTGGAAACTGTCTTTGTTTTCCACCCCTCCTAGCTACAGCACCTTTTAATTTGAAGTAGATGAGTTGAACCAGTATAGGAGCTTCCTGCCTATATTTCTTTCATTTAAAATTTTTCTGTACCAGGAGATACTTGTTAATCTTTTAATCTTTAAAACATACCTGCTTCTTTATATGAAACTGAGCAGTGAAGTAGATGAGTTGAACCAGTATAGGAGCTTCCTGCCTATATTTCTTTCATTAAAAATTTTTCTGTCCCAGGAGATACTTGTTAATCTTTTAATCTTTAAAACATAACCTGCTTCTTTATATGAAACTGAGCAGTGAGGTTTCCTGTTGTATTTAACATGTTTCTCAAGTTACTCTGAGGCTAACCAGATAGACTGTGGTAAATACATCCCGAGAAGGGAAGGGCAGCATTCTGCTCTGTCTGAAGTGTCAACCAGTTTCCTTTGTATCTCCTGTTTGGGTTCCATCTTGCCTTTTTTTTTTTTTTTTTTTTGTAGCTGCAGTCCCTCTGCCAGTATTTGGCCACCTCACTTAGGTGTGGGACTTGTTTGCAGAGAGAAATAAGGCAGTTGATACCATTAAGATGCTAGAAGAGAATGAGCAGGACACCTATGCCAAAAGAACAGATTCAAAGATGAGTTGTGTATTTCTTAAAGAAGGGAAACAGACCCAGAATGATTGGATAACACTGCGAATGTTCACTGTATGGGATTCCTTGGGAATCCATCACTGTAATAGAAGTTTCAGTAGCTACCATTTATTGAGTACCACATTTAATAAAACGCTGATGACATGTTTTTAGAAATCTTAAGCACTATATGCATTACCCGGTTTAACTTGAGTTCTTATGAGAGCCCTGCAAGTTAGGTATTATTTCAAGGGGTAGGAAATTGAGGCATAAAGCCAGCCAGGAAATAAAGGCAGGGTCAGGGTTTATACCCGACATGTGTTTCATGCCCTGCATATGGTTCCTCCCGTGATTGTAGTAAAATAAAACTGAAAATTTAAGCAACACTTTGTGTATATATTTCAGGTCTAAAACCATTTATAGAGGTGTGTAAGATAAATTCTGGCTGAAACATTTCCTGAAACAGTCTCATGAATTTCTTGCCCTGTTTTAAGATGAATGGAGTGCTTGGTAGACTCATTCCTACCATAGAGCTGAGCAGTATGAATTTAGATATTTTACTTTTTAATGACTCTAAAACTGATTTTGTGGGTGGTGCTTTCTTAGACTTTTTTTTTTATTTCCATCACCAGCAATAATGGTTGATTTTACAAAATAGGGCAAATTTGTATTCTTTTTTCTCAAGAATTAGTGCTAATGCAATAATAATAAAAGCTGGATCAAACATGAGATGATCTTAACTCTGAAGCTTGATGACTCACTTTCTGTATGTTGACTGAAGCATTTATATTCACTTGAGGATAACCTTGAAAGTCTGTTTTTTCAATGGTAAAGGTCTGTCACTGTGTTAGCGTCACCCACTGATGTCAGGTGGTTAGCTCAGGAACATAAAAATACATTTGAGTTCTAGTTTGCGTAGTAAATTACCATGTCTGATACACTGAGTGTAAAATTACAGTTTATTGGTACTTCACTGGTGGTCCAGTGGTTAAGACTGCATGCTTCCACTGTAGGGGATGTGGGTTCAAATCCCTGGCTGCGGAACTAAGATCCTACATGCTGTGTGGCACAGCCAAAAAATAAAAAATAATAAAATAAAATTATAGTTTATTCCAATAATTACATGCTTATAAATTGATTTTTATTTAAGAATATAACAAACAAGCCTGGAGATTAATTGTAAAGAATATATGGATTCTTGGATTTTGTTAGTTTGTGAATAACAAGTAAAATTTTCAGTGGAAAAGAACTCAGCATTATAATAAAACTGAAGTTTCACATTTTCTGGATTCAGAATACTTTTGTGTAGATTACTACAATTTTAAACATGTCAGGAAAAAATAGTTTTTGATTTGTGACATTTTAAAAGAATGTATTATAAGAGTATTTAAGATTATGTTGAGACGGTACTTCTTTGCCTTTCTCCAGCCAGAGTGATTTATTTAGGTTGAGCAGCTAAGTCTGACAATGCACTTTTGTCAAATAGCCCTTACATGTTCACAGAAAATCTGTTGTTTAGGTTTATTAATTTATTATTAAGTATGTGCCTATCCTATATGTATAATAATAATATTATACTTGGTGTTATTAAAAGATGTTAGTACAAATAAATGAGACCCCTTCAGTCTTTGAAGAGTTAGCAATCCATTAGAGATGAGACAGATATGCAGGTGACAGATTCAGGGTAGATTATGGTAATTCAAGAGGAGGTATAGAAAAGTGCCGTGGTGATATTTCATAGGCCAGGTGGAATGAGCCACCAGAGAGAAAGAAGTTAAAGAAAAACAACTGAGAGAACTGAGGTAGGAGAAGGAGGTAGGATCAGAAGTACAGAATAGTGGGTTAACTTTGAAAATAGAAAAAGATACACCCTCTTTTAATATTGAGGAGAAGAAGGTAAAATCAGACAGTGACAGAATATTGAGGTAGAAGGGAGATGGAAAATGAGGAATAATTTACATTAGATTTCTCCATTTTTCTCATTTTTCATCTGAGAGGATGAAAAAATTTCATTTTCATCTGAGAGGAAGACAGGGATAAGAGTAATAATAATGGCAGCATTTACCATTGGTTGAATTCTTAGTATATGTGCATGGCTAGCTGCTTTATTGTATATACTTTATATAATAATTAATAAAAGTAAGTAGTATTATGCCTATTTTACAGATAAGGGAAATAAATTCAGAACTATTTAGTAATTTTTGATTGCAAAGATCTTGAGCCTTTTATTATCTCATACTGCCTCAAAGATTTTGAATGAGATAGATTTGAGGGCACCCCACTCCAGTACTCTTGCCTGGAGAATCCCATGGATGTAGGAGCCTGGTGGGCTGCAGTCCATGGGGTCGCTAAAAGTTGGACACGACTGAGCGACTTCCCTTTCACTTTTCACTTTCATGCATTGGAGAAGGAAATGGCAACCCACTCCAGTGTTCTTGCCTGGAGAATCCCAGGGACGGGGGAGCCTGGTGGGCTGCCATTTATGGGGTCGCACAGAGTCGGACACGACTGAAGCGACTTAGCAGCAGCAGCAGTGAATTTTGACATAGTTACCTTTAAGGGATTGATTAAAAAAATATTAATAAGCTTCTTGAGGTCAAAGAGAGTAGATGTATGGCTTAGTCTAGCCAACAGGAGTATATGACCTTCCATAGCCTAGCTCAAGAAGTCCAAGATCAGAAGTGAAGAAAATGTAAGATTGTATTTTTCCAAATAATATCATTTCAATAAAGTACCCATCTGGATAAGAGGGAGTAGTAATGATATTTCCTATAACACAGCTTTCTGTACCAGGATGCTGGACAGGATGCTTCCCCTAGGGGAAACAGTAACTACTTCTTTCTCCAAACCTTTGGTAACCTCCAGTCTGTTTTCTGTCTCTGAATTTGCCTATTCTAGATACTTTACTTAAGTGGAATTATGCAATATGTTCTTTTGTGTCTGATTTATTTCACTTAGTATATTTTCAAGTTCATCTGTGTTGTACAGTATATAGTTGTATGTTTACATCACATTTTGTTTACCCATTCATCTGTTTATGGATGCTTGGGTTGTTTCCATTGTGAATTGTGCACCAGTGTACATAGTTCTTTGGAATATAAAACTAATTGTGAAATTGCTGGGTAAAACAGCACGATTTTATTATGGCTTTGGAGGTCAGAAGTCCTAAGCTGCATTCCTTCCAGAAGCTCCGTGGAGAGAATTCATTTCCTTCTCTCTTCTTGTAGCTTCTATAGGCTACCTGTGTTCCTTGGTTTATGACCTCTTCCTCCATCTTCAGAGCCAGAAGTAAAGTGTCTTTAGGTCCATCTGCCTGTCTTCCTCTCTCTCTCACTGCTGCTCCTCTTATCACATCTTCTCTGACTCTCCTGCCTTCCTCTGTCTCTTACAAAGACCATTTTGTGGTTATACTGGGTCCACCCAGATAATCAAGCATAACACCACCATCTAAAGACCCTTGACCTGATCCAGTCTGCAAAATCTTTTTTACCATGTAAGGTAACTATTCACAGCTTCTGGGATTAAAATGTGCCTGCCAGAGTACTTTATCCTAAATTAAATCTGATTAACTATATTTTAGATGACAGTTGGAGACCAGAAGTTGTATAACGTTTTATAAACTTCGGTAAGAAAAACCAAGGCATTTTCTTTAATGTAAAAATTATTAGACAAATGTTAAGCCTTGCTCACTTTTTAATCAGAGAGCAGATTTCTTTCATCAGTATTTCTGACAAATGTTCATCTACCCTGAGCTTGGACTCATCCTTTGACAGGGAACAGTTTTTAATGCATCCTGTTCTGCTGTTGTATAACTGTGTTGTCTATACTCTTGAATTCTGCCCTTAGCAATAACACAGATTAAAATGATTTTTCTCATTTTTTAAAAATGAAAGCTTTCCTAGAAGTCATTGCCCTAGTCTAAGTTTTCATTGTTTGACATTTATTATAAAGTGATTTATTATAAAGGACTTCCCTCATAGCTCAGTTGGTAAAGAATCTGCCTGCAATGCAGGAGACCCCACTTGGATTCCTGGGTTGGGAAGATCCACTAGAGAAAGGATAGGCTACCCACTCCAGTATTCTGGCCTGGAGAATTCCAGGACTGTATAGTTTGTTTGTTTGTTTTAATTGATCTATTATAAAGTATTTATTATATTAGTACATATATTATAAAGTATATAGATTTATTATAAAGTATTATAAATGATAATTTATTATAAAGTAATATAACAGTGGCTGTCATGCTTAAGTATTAACTAGTAATGTAATAGTGATTGTCATTCATTAAGTATTACGTTCATTAAGTATGTTAAACACTTGTGTAGATTACCTCATTTAATCCTTATAACCACCATATGAGGCATTATTTTTTCTTTCTGTAGATCAGGGACTGAGGCTTAGATGTTTAGTTCCTTGACAAGAAGAGTCACACATATCAGTAGACAAATATCTGTAAAGTGACAGAGACATCCTCCTGTCTTCGGTACTGTGTGTTCCTTTTGTTTTCTCTCCTGTGTGTAAGACTCTATACTGTACTCAGTAGAATCACTAAAATTGAGTAAGATATTAACTTGTTCTCAAGAAATTTCTCTTATAGAGAACATATTTGAAAATGTAATAGAATAATCATAAGTATTACAAGAGTCCATAGGAATTCAGTGTAGGGAGATATCATTTCTAGCTGGGAAGATCAGGGAAGGCTTTGAGGAAAGTGGAACTTCAACTGGACTTGGAAGCTGGGTGGGATCTAAATGTGATGGTAATAGGCAGTGTATGTTCAGTATGGAGAAAGAGTGAAAGCTACGATGGGAGGAAGAAGTCTGCACTGAAGGTTTCTAATTTCTCTAGCATTTCCCCATCACGTCATGTGCTTTCTAAATCCCTTATCGTTTAGTCATCCTTGGAATTAGCGTTAGAGTTCTGCAGACTTTAGTGCAGCCACTTCCATTACCACTGGCTTATTTTTATTATTTTTGAAAATTTATTGTTGCCTTTTTTAACTTTTATAATTAATAAAGAAAAATGACATCACATTAAATATTTTAAATATGATATTATTTTTCTGATAATATTTAACTGTTTTGAAAGCTTAAAAGTTGTTTTATTTTAAAGCAACCAACTCATCTTTTAACCAGACAAGAACTCAGTTTTAGGAGGATTTGGTTTTAACCTGTTGACTGATTGAGTTTGTGGTCAGTTTAACTATCTTCTTTTTACCTGAATTATGTTCGCTTGATTTTTTCATTCAGATGATTTTTCTCCAGGATAATATCAAGATCTTTTTGGCAACTGAAAAACCCAAATACATTTATTAATTCAAAATTTATTAATCAATACAGTTATGAAATGGCATTCCAAAAATACTATCAGAAATTCTTAGCAACAAATGTTTATCTGTTCTGTGGGACTTATTAGTGCCATGGTTGATATTAGAAAGTTATATTCTTAAGAGATCATGATCAGATATCATTTTCTTTGAGATGAGGACAAAAGATGTTGAAAGACCAGGGCACCAGTGAATATATCTGCTACTTTTGTAATAATTGAAGAATCTTGATGTCTTGAAACAGTGCTAGTTTGGGAAAACATTTCCAGATGAACTACCAGTAGTTTTAGGAGAAGCCTCAGAAATTCACTGAGGGACAGGCCTCACATAAAGTTATCATCAGAACATAGTGGAGCTCTCGGCTTGCAGGAGGCAAAGATGCACCTTTCTTCAGTCATCCCAAATCCAGGTTCATCTGACACCAGCTGACCCCACCATACCACCTAACTTAGACCCCAGCGAAATCAGAGTTGTGTATCTGAGGTGCACCAGTGGGGAAGTAGGCACAGCGTATGCCCTGGCTCCCAAGATCGGTCCTCTGGCTCTGTCTCCAAAAAAGATTGGTGGTGACATCACCAAGGCAACTGCTGATAGGAAGGGCCTGAGGATTACAGTGAAACTGACCATTCAGAACAGACAGCCCCAGGTTGAGGTGGTACCTTCTGCTTCTGCCCTGATCATCAAAGCCCTCAAGTACAAAGACAGAAGCAGAAAAACATTAAGCACAGTGGAAATAACACTTTTGATGAGCTTGTCAACATTGCCTGACAGATGTGGCATCAGTCTTTAATAGCTAGAGTATTCTCTGGAACCATTAAGGAAATCCTGGAGACCGCCCAGTCTGTGGGCTGCAGTGTTGATGGCCTCCACTTTCATGACATCAACCAACAGTCGTGCGGCGAAGTGCCCAGCTAGGTAAGAACTGCAGAGAAAAAAGAAAAAGAAAAGATTATTTGCCAACAAAAAAAATGAAAAATAGTGCAACAGTTACACATTTCAGACTCCACAGGGCCATTTTCCTTTTGAACTTACGTTTATCTTAGGATTATTGCTAGTATTCTTATTGCTATTATTATTATTGTTTTAAATTTATTACATATTTTACTGTGTGGTCCGCATTATGCACTGGCCAAAGTTCTTTTATAAGTGTCAGAGTGGAAATACCAACACTGGTACTGATTTTTCTCGGTCTTCCTTCATAGGATGTTTTTAATAGTCCCACAGGTCATTGAAACTGCCTGGAGCCCTTCTAGAGCCTCATGAGCATGGTAGAGGATATATTATTCTGTTCTTGGTGGTCTAGAAGCAAAAAGTCAAACACTTAATAGGAAAGATGGCTTTCCTCTATCTCGTGTTTGGTTTGACAGATGTCAAAATACATGGCTTCTAAGAGATTCTGATTGTTGCATATTGAGAAACTTTCCCTGGCCCTGCCCTTTGGTGCCTGTGGGGAGTTTTTGCTGTCGTTTTGGTGTATGGAGCAGAGAACCATGCATGATTAGTGAGCCTATGAGGATACTAAGTGACATTTGAATTAAAATTTCACTTTTGTTAAAAGAGTGAATGAGCAATTGATCTTTTCACCAAGTGGTAACCCAATAACAAAAATTAAGATTTTTAAAGGCAGTATCCACTTTATTTTTATTCATTACAAATAGAATTTAGAATATTAATATATTGTGTTTGTTTCTAAAAGGCTGCTTTAAACACAGATTATGAGATTGTAATTTTCTCCCTTCTTCCTTACAAGGCAGGTTAGTTTCCTATCATGTCACTTTTTTGTGTTCTTTTTTCTAACAAATATAAAAGATTTTCCCAGTTATCTTATATTTTACATCTAGCTTGAAGCAAAAAACTAGACTCCATTACTCTTTCAATTAGATCCACTGTATAGCATTTTTGGCTTAGAGCAGTGGCAGTAGAAGCCAGGGGTCAGATTTAATGAGCGCTCGTGAGAGGTGGAGAGGAGATTGAGAAGGTGTTTTTTTAGAAAAAAGGGAGGAAGGAAAGGGAGTAATCTAAAATAAATACCTGTGTTTGTCTTGGGACCACGATAGCCGTAGCACCGTTACCTGAGTAGCGACGGCCTGCGCTGGGAGCAGACTGCCTGAGGTGATACGTTCAGTTTTGAAGATGTTGCATTTGGGTACCTTATAGTACTTGCAGGTGAAAAAGGGAGTAATTGAAGATAGAGATATGTTCCTGAGGGGGGAAAAAATTGGCTGCTTATATAGGTGTGGAAGCACTTAGCAGGGAGATACTACTGGGAAGAGAATGGATAAGCTGAGAAGAGGACCACAGGCAAAGCTCTACAACATAAAAAGGGCGGACAGAGAAAGAAGCCCTGCCCTGTAGTAGGGTGGCCACAGGGTGCACATCGCTGTTTAAATTAAATTAAATTTAAAATTCAGTCATGTTAGCTACCCTTCTTGTGCTCAGTAGCCATATGTCATTAGTGGCTACTATCCACTATGGTAGTGAAACATTTCCATCATCACAGAAATTTCCTTTCAGTTACAGTTCCAGTTCAGTCGCTCAGTTGTGTCCGATTCTTTGTGACCCCATGAATCGCAGCACGCCAGGCCTCCCTGTCCATCACCAACTCCGAGTTTACTCAAACTCACGTCCATCAAGTCAGTGATGCCATCCAGCCATCTCATCCTCTGTCGTCCCCTTCTCCTCCTGACCCCAATCCCTCCCAGCACCAGGGTCTTTTCCAATGAGTCAACTCTTCGCATGAGGTGGCCAAAGTATTGGAGTTTCAGCTTCAACATCAGTCCTTCCAATGAACACCCAGGACTGATCTCCTTTAGGATGGAATGATTGGATCTCCTTGCAGTCCAAGGGACTCTCAAGAGTCTTCTCCAACACCACAGTTCAAAAGCATCAATTCTTCGGCGCTCAGCTTTCTTCACAGTCCAACTCTCACATCCATACATGACCACTGGAAAAACCATAACCTTGACTAGACGGACCTTTGTTGGCAAAGTAATGTCTCTGCTTTTGAATAAGCTATCTAGGTTGGTCATAACTTTCCTTCCAAAGAGTAAGCGTCTTTTCATTTCATGGTTGCAGTCACCATCTGCAGTGATTTTGGAGCCCCCCAAAATAAAGTCTGACACTGTTTCCCCATCTATTTCCCATGAAGGGATGGGACCGGATGCCGTGATTTTAGTTTTCTGAATGTTGAGCTTTAATCCAACTTTTTCACTCTCCTCTCACTTTGGACAGTGCTTTAAGTAGACTAAGAAAGAGCAACTGCAGCGATCAGAAGTGAACTGGACAGCAGATTTCATGGAGTTCGTATTCACTGTAATGAAGTCTTGCAAAGAGGTAGAGACATATAGGAATCTTAAAATGTGATCTTTGGATTTGACAGTTAGTAGTTACTAGGGACTTTTTAAGAAATTTATCTTATTAAAGTATAGTTGATTTACAATGTTGTGTTAATTTCTGCTATACAACAAAGTAATTTAGTTATATGTATATATATTTTTTCATTATGGTTTATTACAAGATATTTAATATAGTTCCCTGTGCTATACAGTAATACTGTGTTTATTTATTCATATACTAGGGACTGAGCAACTTCACTTTGTCTTTTCACTTTCATGCATTGGAGAAGGAAATGGCAACCCACTCCAGTGTTTTTGCCTGGAGAATCCAGGCAAGGACGGGGGAGCCTGGTGGGCTGCTGTCTATGGGGTCACACAGAGTCGGACACAACTGAAGTGACTTAGCAGCAACAGCAGCAGGTACTTAAAGGTTTTAAGTAAGTGATATAAGAAAAGAAATTGCTATGGATAGAGTTGGGCAGGGGAAGGATAAATGTAGGCAACTTTTTCAATAGAAGCTCTATAAGAAGGTGTGTGATTAAGAACTTAGGCCCTGGAACCAGACCATCTGGATTCAGATCCTGGTTTCTTTTTCAGTTATGTTACTTTGGGCACATTATTTCCTTCTGTGCCACAGGTTTTTTCAGCTATAATATGGAGATAAATAATAATAAGCCATTGCATAAAATTGATGTTGGGAGAGCAAGTAGATGTATAATTCAGTAAGGGCTTAGTAACTACTGTTTATTATGAGTATGAGCGTGATGATGGTGTGATATTAAATAAAGGAAGGATGGATGGAAGAGGAGTTCAAGTCCATTTATATGCTGAGAGAACCAGTAGGAGGCGGGTGGCAAAGTTCCTAAGGGGAAGGTGGGTGTTGGCTTTCAGAGCACTGATAAATGCAGCAGCTTAGATAGAAGCCCTCTCCTCCTACACCATCACTTTTCTTTGTTTTTAAATGTTAGAGAAATGGGAGCCTGAAGAAGTTAAAGTTATAGATAATGGATATAGATAGTAAGTTTTTAGGTAGAAGGGAAGGTAAGAAAGCACTCTAGATAGGATTAGGAACAGAGATAATTAGGAATGTCCTTGTGATATTGGGGGAAATGAAAGCAGGGAATAGAATGCAGCAAGAAGTCTGGGATAGGTAGTTCATCCAGATGAATAAACAGTATTTAGAAGAATTGGTAACAGAGTCATAATTCAAGCTAGGAACCCTGACATCAGATAAAATCAGGATAGTAAGTTTTACTGCAGCTTTTCAGGGACCTTTTGTATTTCCCAAGAAAGCAGGACACTGCTGCCATTTACGTGGCTCAGTAAAGGGTGAATAAGGAGCACTTGACTAGATTATGAGGCAGGAGAAGGATGGAACAGAGCAAATGTTTGCAGATTTTTGTAAACAAAAATATTGCTATGATACTGTAATTCTAGAATAAGGGCTTTTTGGTTTTCTTGGCCTTCAGAGTATTCCTATTCTGTGATATTTGCAGAAGACTTGATCTCAGTATTTAGTAGCTCACAAGTCATTTTTCTACAATTAAGAAGAAAGCTAAAAAAAATTATTTTAATAGAACGTTTATCCTGATAGAGTTAATTCCACAAACGTCAACCATTTATAGAAATCTTATCATGCGTCACTGATGTACAATTATCTACATAAAAACAACCAAAAAAAGTAAAACATGTACCATTTCTTCTTACATGAATATATAATAGCAGTGGAAATTTTTCAGTTCATCTCAGTTCAGTCATGTCCTACTCTTTGCGACCCCATGGACGCATGGAACCTGGGGCATGCCAAGCCTCCCTGTTCATCACCAACTCCCAGAGTTTACTCAAACTCATGTCCATTGAGTTGGTGATGCCATCCAACCACCTCATCCTCTGTCATCCCCTTCTTCTCCTGCCCTCAATCTTTCCCAGCATCAGGGTCTTTTCAGATGAGTCAGTTCTTCCCATGAGGTGGCCAAAATATTGGAATTTCAGCTTCAGCATCAGTCCTTCCAATGAATATTCAGGACTGATCTCCTTTAGGATGGACTGGTAGGATCTCCTTGCAGTCCAAGGGACTCTCAAGAGTCTTCTCCAACACCACAGTTCAAAAGCATCAGTTCTTCGGCACTCAGCTTTTTTTATAGCCCAACTCTCACATCCATATATAACTACAGAAAAAACCATAGCCTTGACTAGACGGACCTTTGTTGGCAAAGTAATGTCTCTGCTTTTGAATATGCTATCTAGGTTGGTCATAACTTTCCTTCCAAGGAGTAAGCGTCTTTTAATTTCATGGCTGCAGTCACCATCTGCAGTGATTTTGGAGCTCCCCAAAATAAAGTCAGGCAGTTTCCACTGTTTCCCCATCTATTTGCCATGAAGTGAGGGGACCAGATGCCATGATCTTCGTTTTCTGAATGTTGAGCTTGAAGCCAACTTTTTCACTCTCCTCTTTCACTTTCATCAAGAGGCTCTTTAGTTCTTCTTCACTTTCTGCTACAAGGGTGGTGTCATCTGCATATCTCAGGTTATTGATATTTCTCCCTGAAATCTTGATTCCAGCTTGTGCTTCATCCAGCCCAGTGTTTCTCATGATGTACTCTGCATATAAGTTAAATAAGCAGGGTGACAATATATAGCCTTGACGTACTCCTTTTCCTATTTGGAACCAGTCTGTTGTTCCATGTCCAGTTCTAACTGTTGCTTCCTGACCTGCATACAGGTTTCTCAAGAGGCCGGTCAGGTGGTCTGGTATTCCCATCTCTTTCAGAATTGTCCACAGTTTATTGTGATCCACACAGTCAAAGGCTTTGGCATAGTCAATAAAGCAGAAATAGATGTTTTTCTGGAACTCCCTTGCTTTTTCGATGATCCAGCGGATGTTGGCAATTTGATCTCTGCTTCTTCTGCCTTTTCTAAAACCAGCTTGAACATCTGAAAGTTTACGCCTCATGTATTGTTGAAGCCTGGCTTGGAGAATTCTGAACATTACTTTACTAGCGTGTGAGATGAGTGCAATTGTGCAGTAGTTTCAGCATTCTTTGGCATTGCCGTTCTTTAGGATTGAAATGAAAAGAGACCTTTTCCAGTCCTGTTGCCACTGCTGAATTTTCCAAATTTGCTGGCATATTGAGTGCAGCGCTTTCACAGCATCATCTTTTAGGATTTGAAATAGCTCAACTGGAATTCCATCACCTCCACTAGCTTTGTTCATAGTGATGCTTCCTTAGGCCCATTTGACTTCACATTCCAGGATGTCTGGCTCTAGGTGGGTGATCACACCATCGTGATTATCTGGGTTGTGAAGATCTTTTCTGTATAGTTTTTCTGTGTATTCTTGACACCTCTTCTTAATATCTTCTGCTTCTGTTAGGTCCATACCATTTCTGTCCTTAATTGTGCCTATCTTTGCATGAAATGTTCCCTTGGTATCTAGAACTTTCTTAAAGAGATCTCTAGTCTTTCCCATTCTGTTGTTTTCCTTTATCATTGATCACGGAGGAAGGCTATCTTATCTCTCCTTGCTATTCTTTGGAACTGTGCATTCAAATGGGTATATCTTTCCTTTTCTCCTTTGGTTTTGGCTTCTCTTCTTTTCACAGCTATTTGTAAGGCCTCCTCAGACAGCCATTTTGCCTTTTTGCATTTCTTTTTCCTGGGGATGTTCTTGATCCCTGTCTTCTGTACAATGTCACGAACCTCCGACCATAGTTCATCCGGCACTCTGTCTATCAAATCTAGTCCCTTAAATCTATTTCTCACTTCCACTGTGTAACTGTAAGGAATTTGATTTAGGTCATACCTGAACGATCTAGTGGTTTTCCTCACTTTCTTCAATTTAAGTCTGAATTTGGCAATAAGGAGTCCATGACCTGAGCCACAGTCAGTTCCCAGTCTTGTTTTTGTTGACTGTATAGAGCTTCTCCATCTTTGGCTGCAAAGAATGTAATCAGTCTTATTTCAAATTTTTAGCAGAGGTGTTATAGTCATCCATTCTGTGGATAAACTATAGCCTCAGTTCTGATTATGCATCTTGCTTTGTAGTAACATAGAATGTTTTTATAGCCGTAAGTGATGCTCTTCTGGATTTCCATTATCCCAGGTTCCTCCTATTTTATGGAGACACACTTGGAAGAAACCACCTATTCACACACACAGACACACACACACTAGTAGAAGCCAAGTTTTCATGAAGATCTTTTGGCTGTTTTTTATGTTAGATATGCCCCACAGTTGCCTGACTTTTTGTGACGTTCATTTGGAATTTGTGCTGCTTATCAAGGGAATGTAGTAACAGGCACAGATATTATCATTATTTCTTGTAGGACGTCTGAAATTTAACCATAATTTTGATTGCCTTAAATTTACTGAAATTAAATTTACTGCCTTAAGAATCTGAAGGGAAAAAAAAAAACTTTTCCTTATTGTATAGGTTTAACTGAAGTAGTAGTATATAATGTGGCTGCTCATTACAGATTAAAATATAGTAGATATCATCCAGAATATATCTGCTTAGTGATGAAAAGTTACTTTCATGAACCCCATGTTCCAGAATTTCTCATTCAAAAAATGTTTGTTTATTTTTGTACATACACAGTTCCACTAGAGGCTAAGTCTCTTGTTACTTGCCTTGTAGCAGAATGTCAAGTGGCAGATTAGAGAGGTGAGATTGGCTGCTATAGCCAGGGAAACTCATAGGGCGGTAAGATTTCTACTGTCTGTTTTGCTCTACAGCTGAGAATTCATTTTTGATTCTGTTTAATTGAGGTGAAGTGCATATAACATAAAATTAAGCATTAAAAGCAAGCAATTCTGTGACATTTAGTACATTCGCAGTGTTGTTGCAGCCACCGCTTTTATCTGGTTCTAACATTATTCCAAAAGGAAACCATTAAAAGGTTGCTGTACTTCTCCCCTCCCCCCAGCTCCTGGCAGTCATCAGTCTGTGATCTGTCTGTGTTGGTTGAACCCTTCCTTCTACTATGGACATTCACGTGCAAGGATTTGAGTATCTGTTTTCAATTCTTTGGGGTATATACCTACAGTGGAATTGATGGCTCATGTAGTTAACCTTTTTGAAGACCCACTAAACTCTTCCACAGCAGCTCAATCATTTTCCATTTCCATAATGAGGGCCAAGGATCCCATTTTCTCCACATCCTTGTTACACTTGTTATTTTCCTTTTTTTTCCCTCCTGTTCAGTTCAGTTCAGTCGGTCAGTCGTGTCCGACTCTTTGCAACCCCGTGAATCGCAGCACTCCAGGCCTCCCTGTCCATCACCAAGAGTCAGTGATGCCATCCAGCCATCTCATCCTCTGTCATCCCCTTCTCCTCCTGCCCCCAATCCCTCCCAGCATCAGAGTCTTTTCCAATGAGTCAACTCTTCGAATGAGGTGGCCAAAGTACTGGAGTTTCAGCTTCAGCATCATTTCCTCCAAAGAAAGGAGATCAGGGCTGATGTCCTTCAGAATGGACTGGTTGGATCTCCTTGCCGTCCAAGGGACTCTCAAGAGTCTTAGAGCCTGCTAATGGGTTGAATAATATACATTTAAAGTAACCTCTCTGTATTCATTTTTGTCAGGAAATAGTGTTAGAATCCAAATCTTTACTTTTTTTTTCTGACAGTGTCTTTGGGCATCTCCCTCTGTATTACAGTTAAAATGACTTATGATACAAATAACGGGTTGTAATAATAAAGTATTTTTACATCTGAACCATTTGATTTTTGCTTTGCTCTCCTTGGTGGCTCAGCCCTCACTCTAACCCTAGACCCTATTTAAAATCTCCTCTCTTCCTCTCTGCCACACTAGAACTCTCAAAGCACTTTGTACCTTTCTTACCACAAATAACATTGTCTGCCATGCTTGGCTTGAGGGCAGTGGCAGTTTTTCTTATTTATTTACTACCTCTCAAACCTATGCATTTAGAAAAAAAATCTGAGATCACTGAGATTAGAAAAAATAAAATTTGTTTTTAAGTGTCATGGTTTCCTTTAGATATAACTAGATTCTGAAGAGATAATTAGATTGTAAGTTTTAATTTTGAGGCCTCAAAGGGTTGATCTGTTTGGAAAATATTAATATTATCTCTTAAATAAGGATAAAGTGTCTTTACTTAAAAGCTCGGTTGTACTCTTTAATGACCCGTATGGGAATAGAATCTAAAAATGAGTGGACGTATATGTGTATGCATAACTGATTGACTTTTCTGTACAGCAGAAACTAACACAACATTGTAAATCAACTATACTCCAATACAATTAATTTAAAAGTAAAAATAAAAGAAAGGTACATATATTTTTAAGTTGCTTTAATCATTATGGATTCACTGTGTATGGGATTCATATATACAAACTACTGTACATAGCATGGAGCTTCCCAGGTGGTACTAGCGGTACAGAACCTGCCTGCCAGTGCAGGAGACATAGGAGATGTGGGTTCCATCCCTGGGTCAGGAAGATCCCCTGGAGGAAGGCACGGCAACCCACTCCAGTATTTTTGCCTGGAGAATCCCACAGACTAAAGAGCCTTGCGGGCTACAGTCCATGGGGTCACAAAAGAGTCGGACATGACTTAGCGACTAAAACAACAAAAAAAGGACATAGATATCTATTCTCATTCATGGAGAAATGACAATAGGATTAGGATAATGAAAAGGCTGTCTTCCCTCTACCAAAAAATAATAATAATAAAATAAAGGCACTCCTGGACAGAATTTTAAAAAGCAGAAGTCAATTTTTTTAAAGAGACAAATCACATTGGAGTAAATGGAAGGTATAAGGCTATGGTTTTTCCAGTGGTCATGTATGGATGTGAGAGTTGGACCATGAAGAAGGCTGAGCACTGAAGAATTGATGCTTTTGAACTGTGGTGTTGGAGAAGACACTTGAGAGTCCCTTGGACTGCAAGGAGATCCAACCAGTCCATTCTGAAGGAGATCAGCCCTGGGATTTCTTTGGAAGGAATGATGCTAAAGCTGAAACTCCAGTACTTTGGCCACCTCATGCGAAGAGTTGACTCATTGGAAAAGACTCTGATGCTGGGAGGAATTGGGGGCAGGAGGAGAAGGGGACAGAGGATGAGATGGCTGGATGGCATCACCGACTCGATGGACGTGAGTTTGAGTGAACTCCGGGAGTTGGTGATGGACAGGGAGGCCTGGCATGCTGCGATTCATGGGGTTGCAAAGAGTCGGACACGACTGAGCAACTGAACTGAACTGATAAATTATTGCTTTTGTGTTTGGAAGGTTGGAAACATAAAGGAAGGTAGCACATGATCTGGGCACTGAGAGGCATTGAAAAGCGTGAAACCTGTGCAAATCTCAGAAGTGTGAACTACTCATCAGGACAGGAGACCTTTGCCTGTTTGGTCCTTGACTACTACCTGTGAAGAAACAACTTCCTGGGAGATGACAACTTGCCAATTCTTAGTGAAAGTCGCTCAGTCATATCTGACTCTTTGCAACCCCATACAGTCTTGAAATTCTCCAGGCCAGAACACTGGAGTGGGGATCTTGGGGGATCTTCCAAACCCAGGGATCAAACCCAGGTCTCCCGCATTGCAGGTGGATTCTTTACGAGCTGAGCCACTGGGGAAGCCAAAAATTCTTAAACTCCATGTAAATTTCACCTAACTTTCAGCTGGGCCTTCACTGAAACTAGTATCCTTGTATTCACCTCTAATGCACCTGCTTTTCTCTTTGCCTCTTGCTGTCTGGATGTGTCCCCAAAAGTTTACTGCAACTCTGCTCATTGTTGATGTTTTTCTTTTACTGTTTTAATATAAAAGTGGTAATTGTAAAAACCTGTATGTAAACACATATGTGTGCTTTAAGCACTCATGTGTCTACTACTCTGGTCACGAAACAGTTATCATGTTCCAGAAGGCCGCTGTAGATCCATTCTGATCATGTGCTTCTACCAAAGAGGTAACCATCAACCTGAATTTGGTGTTAACAGTCACATTGCTTTTCTTTCCGTATTTTTCCAGCTGTGTATTAGTTGAATCATACTATAGATCGGATCAGATCGAATCAGTCGCTCAGTCGTGTCCGACTCTTTGCGACCCCATGAATCCCAGCACACCAGGCCTCCCTGTCCATCACCAACTCCCGGAGTTCACTCAGACTCACGTCCATCGAGTCGGTGATGCCATCCAGCCATCTCATCCTCTGTCGTCCCCTTCTCCTCCTGCCCCCAATCCCTCCCAGCATCAGAGTCTTTTCCAATGAGTCAACTCTTCGCATGAGGTGGCCAAAGTACTGGAGTTTCAGCTTTAGCATCATTCCTTCCAAAGAAATCTCAGGGCTGATCTCCTTCAGAATGGACTGGTTGGATCTCCTTGCCGTCCAAGGGACTCTCAAGAGTCTTCTCCAACACCACAGTTCAAAAGCATCAATTCTTCAGTGCTCAGCTTTCTTCACCGTCCAATTCTCACATCCATACATGACCACAGGAAAAACCATAGCCTCGACTAGACGAACCTCTGTTGGCAAAGTAATGTCTCTGCTTTTCAATATGCTATCTAGGTTGTTCATAACCTTCCTTCCAAGGAGTAAGCGTCTTTTAATTTCATGGCTGCAGTCGCCACCTGCAGTGATTTTGGAGCCCAGAAAAGTAAAGTCTGACACTGTTTCCACTGTTTCCCCGTCTATTTCCCATGAAGCGATGGGACCGGATGCCATGATCTTTGTTTTCTGAATGTTGAGCTTTAGGCCAACTTTTTCACTCTCCTCTTTCACCTTCATCAAGAGGCTTTTTAGTTCCTCTTCACTTTCTGCCATAAGGGTGGTGTCATCTGCATATCTGAGGTTATTGATATTTCTCCTGGCAATCTTGATTCCAGCTTGTGTTTCTTCCAGTCCAGCGTTTCTCATGATGTACTCTGCATATAAGTTAAATAAACAGGGTGACAATATATAGCCTTGGCGTACTCCTTTTCCTATTTGGAACCAGTCTGTTGTTCCATGTCCAGTTCTAAGTGTTGCTTCCTGACCTGCATACAGATTTCTCAAGAGGCAGGTCAGGTGTTCTGGTATTCCCATCTCTTTCAGAATTTTCCACAGTTTATTGTGATCCACACAGTCAAAGGCTTTGGCATAGTCATGAGTGCAATTGTACAGTAGTTTGAGCATTCTTTGGCATTGCCTTTCTTTGGGATTGGAATGAAACTGACCTTTTCCAGTCCTGTGGCCACTGCTGAGTTTTCCAAATTTGCTGGCATATTGAGTGCAGCACTTTCACAGCATCATCTTTCGGGATTTGGAATAGCTCAACTGGAATTCTATCACCTCCACTGGCTTTGTTCGTAGTGATGCTTTCTAAGGCCCACTTGACTTCACATTCCAGGATGTCTGGCTCTAGGTCAGTGATCACACCATCGTGATTATCTGGGTCGTGAAGATCTTTTTTGTACAGTTCTTCTGTGTATTCTTGCCATCTCTTCTTAGTATCTTCTGCTTCTGTTAGGTCCATACCATTTCTGTCCTTTATCGAGCCCATCTTTGCATGAAATGTTCCTTTGGTATCTCTGATTTTCTGGAACAGATCTCTAGTCTTTCCCATTCTGTTTTCCTCTATTTCTTTGCATTGATCGCTGAAGAAGGCTTTCTTATCTCTTCTTGCTGTTCTTTGTAACTCTGCATTCAGATGCTTTTATCTTTCCTTTTCTCCTTTGCTTTTCGCTTCTCTTCTTTTCACACACACACACACACACACACACACATATATATATATATATATATATATCTTCTCTGTCTGGTTTCTTTTGCTGAACATTTTGTTTTGGGGATTCATCCAGGTTCGTACATATATCTCTAATTCACTTTCACTGGATGTGTAATCCCAGTATATGAATGCATCACAATTTTTCTATCCAGTCTATTATTGATAGACGTTTCCATTATTTTTAGGCTTTTGCTATTACAAACATTACTGCTATAATTTTGTAATCTCTTGACACATAACTGCTGAACTTGTTACAGTGTTACTCAGTACTGTGGCCATAACTGATGTGGTAGTACTGAATAATACTGCTACCAACAACAGACGAGAATTTTAGTCTTGCCAAAACTTCCTATTAACCTACTTTGTAATTTTAACCAATCTAGTGGGTGTAAAATGCTATCTCATTGGACACTTTATTGTATTTCCCTAGTTTCCAAGGAAGTTGAATATCCTTTCTTGTGTTTGTGGGCCATTATGTTTCCTCTTTTGTGAAATTCTTAATTCATTTGTTTTGCCGATCTAATTTTTCTATTGGGCTTTTAAAGTTGATTCATGGGAGTTTTTTGTGTGTTCTGAATACTAATCCTTTCTTATTTATATGTATTGTAATTATTTTCTTCTTTTCATTAATTATATATAGTCTTTTGATGAATGATGCTTGTAATTTTAAAGTAGTATGTATGTATGTGGTTAGTCGCTCAGTTGTGTCCGACTCTACGTGAACCCAGGGACTGTATCCCAGGAGGCTTCTCTGTCCATGGGGATTCTCCAGGCAAGAATACTGGAGTGGGTTGCTGTGCCCTCCTCCAGGGGATCTTCCCAACCCAGGGATTGAACCCAGATCTTCCGCATTTTAGGTGGATTCTTTACCATCTGAGCTACCAGGGAAGTCCAAGAATACTGGAATGAGTAGCCTATCCATTCAGAGGATCTTCGCGACCCAGGAATCAAATGGGAATCTCCTGCGTTACAGATGGATTCTTTATCAGCTGACTTACCAAGGAAGCCCAGGTCATTTGTGTATAACAAAGGCAATTTTTAACAGATTTTGTGTGCTGCATCTTATTAAATTCTCTTATTCTGATTATTCACTTCAGTTCAGTCGCTCAGTCCTGTCCAACTCTTTGCGACCCCATGGACTGCAGCACGCCGGGCTTCCCTTTCCATCACCAACTCCTGGAGCTTGCTCAAACTCATGCCCATCAAGTTGGTGATGCCATCCAACTATCTCATCCTCTGTCATCCCCTTCTCCTCCTGCCTTCAATCTTTCCCAGCATCAGGGTCTTTTCCAGTGAGTCAGTTCTTCACATCAGGTGGCCCAAGTTTCAGCTGCAGCATCAGTCCTTCCAATGAATATTCAGAGCTGATTTCCTTTAGGATGGACTGGTTGGATCTCCTTGCAGTCCAAGGGACTTTCAAGAATCTTCTCCAACACCACAGTTCAAAAGCATCAATTCTTTGGCAGTCAGCTTTATTTATGGTACAATTCTCACATTCATACATGACTACCAGATAAACTGTAACTTTGACTAGATGGACCTTGTTGGCATGTCTCTGCTTTTTAATATGCTGTCTAGGTTGGAGAAGGAAATGGAAACCCACTCCAGTACTCTTGCCTGGAACATCCCATGGACAGAGAAGCCCTGGTAGGCCACAGTCCATGGGGTTGCAAAGAGTAGGATACAACTGAGTGACTTCACTTCCACTTTTCACTTTCATGCACTGGAGAAGGAAATGGCAACCTACTCCAGTGTTCTTGCCTGGAGAATCCCAGGGATGGAGGAGCCTGGTGGGCTGCCGTCTATGGAGTCTCACAGAGTCAGACACAACTGAAGTGACTTAGCAGCAGCAGCAGCTAGGTTGGTCATACTTTTTCTTCCAAGGATCAAGCATCTTTTAATTTCATGGCTGCAGTCACCATTTGCAGTGATTTTGGAGCCCAAGAAAATAAAGTCTGTCACTGTTTCCATTGTTTTCCCATCTATTTGCCATGAAGTGATGGGACCTGATGCCATGATCTTAGTTTTCTGAAGGTTGAGTTTTAAGCCAGCTTCTTCACTTCTCTCTTTCACTTTCATCAAGAGGCTCTTTAGTTCTTCTTCACTTTCTGCCATAAGGTGGTGTTATCTGCATATCTGAGTTTACTGATATTTCTCCCAGCAGTCTTTATTCCAGCTTGTGTTTCATCCAGCCCTGTATTTCACATGATGTAGTCTGCATATAAGTTAAATAACCAGGGTGAAAAAATGCAGCCTTGACATACTCCTTTCCCAATTTGGAACCATTCTTTTGTTCCATGTCCCATTCTAACTGTTGCTTCTTTACATGCACACAGATTTTTCAGGAGGCAGGTAAGGTGGTCTGGTGTTCCCATCTCTTGAAGAATTTTCCACAGTTTGTTGTGATCCACACAGTCAATGGCTTTGGCATAGTCAATAAAGCAGTAGATGTTTTTCTGGAACTCTCTTGCTTTTTCAATAATCCATCAGATGTTGGCAATTTGATTTCTGATTCCTCTACCTTTTCTAAATCTAGCTTGAACATCTGGAAGTTCACAGTTCACATACCTAGAAACCTGGCTTGGAGAATTTTCAGCATTACTTTGCTAGCATGTGAGATGAGTACAACTGTGTGGTAGTTTGAACATTCTTTGTCATTGCCCTTCTTTGGCAGTGCCCTTTGGCAGTGCCCTTGGGATTGGAATGAAAACTGACCTTTTCCAGTCCTGTGGCCAATGCTGTTTTCCAAATCTGCTGTCATATCGAGTGCAACACTTTTACAGCATCATCTTTTAGGATTTGAAATAGCTCAACTGAAATTCCATCACCTCCACTAGCTTTGTTCATAGTGATGCTTCCTAAGGCCCACTTGACTTCGCATTCCAGGATGTCTGGCTCTAGGTGAGTGATGACACCATTGTGGTTATCTGGGTCACAAAGATCTTTTTTGTATAGTTCTTCTGTGTACTTTTGTTGCCTCTTCTTAATATCTTCTGCTTCTTTTATGTCCATACCGTTTCTGTCCTTAATTGTGCCCATCTTTGCAGAAAATGTTCCCTTGGTATCTCTTAATTTTCTTGAAGAGATCTCTATTCTTTCCCATTCTCTTGTTTTCCTCTGTTTCTTGCATTGATCACTGAGGAAGGCTTTCTTATCTCTCCTTGCTATTCTTTGGAACTCTACATTCAGTTAGGTATATCTTTCCTTTTCTCCTTTTCCTTTTCCTTCTCTTCTTTTCATAGGTATTTGTAAGGCCTCCTCAGACAACCATTTTGCCTTTTTGCATTTCTTTTTCTTGAGGATGGTCTTAATCCCTGCCTCTTGTACAATGTCATGAACCTCCATCCATAGTTCTTCAGGCACTCTGTCTATCAGATCTAATCCCTTGAATCTGTTTGTCACTTCCACTGAATCTTTTTGTACACTTTCACTGTAAGGGATTTGGTTTAGGTCATACCTGAATGATCTGGTGGTTTTCCCCACTTACTTCAATTTAAGTCTGAATTTGGCAATAAGGAGTTCATGGTCTAAGCCACAGTCAGGTCCTGGTCTTGTTTTTGCTGACTGTATAGAGCTTCTCCATCTTTGGCTGCAAAGAATCTAATTAATCTGATTTTGGCATTAACCAGCTGGTGATGTCCATGTGTAGAGTCTTCTTTTGTGTTGTTTGTAGAGTGTGTTTGCTATGACCGGTGCATTCTCTTGGCAAAACTATTAGCCTTTGTCCTGCTTTATTTTGTACTCCAAGGCCAAATTTTCCTGTTACTCCAGGTATCTCTTGTCTTTGTACTTTTGCATCCCAGTACCCTATGGTGCAAAGGACATCTTTTTTGGTGTTAGTTCTAGAAGTTCTTGTAGGTCTTCATAGAAACGTTTAACTTCAGCTTCTTCAGCATTACTGGTTGGGACATAGACTTGGATTACTGTGAGATTGAATGGTTTACCTTGGAAACGAAAAGGGATCATTGTGTCATTTTTGAGACTGCACCCAAGTACTGCATTTCAGATTCTTGTTGACTATGAGGGCTGCTCCATTTCTTCTAAGGGTTTCAGAATGCCCACGGTAGTAGGTAAAATGGCCATCTAAATTAAATTCGCCCATTCCTGTCCATTTTGGTTCACTGATTCCTAAAATGTTGATGCTCACTCTTGCCATCTCCTGTTTGACCACTTCCAATTTACCTTGATTCATGGACCTAACATTCCAGGTTCCTTTGCAGTATTGCTCTTTACAGCATCGGATTACTTCCATCACCAGTCACAACCACAACTTGACGTTGTTTTCCCTTTGGCTCCGTTTGTTCACTCTTTCTGGAGTTATTTCTCCACTGATCTCCAGTAGCATATTGGGCACTTACTGACCTGGGGAGTTCATCTTTCAGTGTCTTATCTGTTTGCCTTTTCATACTGTTTATGGGGTTCTCAAGGTTAGAGTACTGGTTTGCCATTCCCTTCTCCAGTGGACCACATTTTGTCAGAACTCTCCACCATGACCCGTCTGTCTTCGGTCCAATTTGAGTGATCCTACAAGGCATGACTCATAGTTTCATTAAGTTAGACAAGGCTGTGGTCCATGTGATCAATTTGGTTAGTGTTCTGTGATTGTGGTTTTCATTCTGTTTGTCCTCTGATGGATAAGGATAAAAGGCTTATAGAAGCCTCCTGTTGGGAGAGGCTGACTGTGGGGGGAACTGTACTGACAGGCGGGGCCGTGCTCAGTAAATCTCTAATTTTCTGTTGATGGGCAGGGCTGTGTTTCCTCCCTGTTATTTGACCTGAGACCAAATTATGGTGGGGTTGATGAAGATAATGGCGACCTCCTTCAGAAGGTCTTGTACAGGCACTGTCGTATTCAGTGCCCCAACCCTGCAGCAGGCCAGTGTGCGCCCACGCCTCCGCCAGAGACTCCTGGACCCTCACAGGCAAGTCTGGGTCAGTCTCTTGCGGGGTCACTGCTCCTTTCTCCTGGGTCCTGGTGCACACAAGGTTTTGTTTGTCCCCTCCAAGTGTCTTGTAATCAAATCCCACTGGCCTCCAAAGTCATATTCCTTGGGGGTTCTCAGTCCCTTTGCCTGATCCCCAGGTTGGAAGTCTATTGTGGGTCCTAGAACTTTCTTATCAGTGTGAGGATTTCTTTGGCATAATTGTTCTGCAGTTTGTCGGTCGTCTGCTTGGCGGCTGTATGGCGGGGTTCATGGCGACCTCTTCTTAAACGGCTTGTGCCACACGCTGTGTGACCCAGGTCTGCCACATGCAGAGCCCCTGCCCCTGCGGCCGGCCACCGCTGACCGGTGCCTCCGCAGGAGACACTCAGGCACCCAGAGGCAGGCCTGGCTCAGCGTCTGCGGGCTCTCCTGTTGCGCAGGTTTCCTCTGAGCCCTCCAGGCATCTCTGGCGGGTATGGGGTTTGATTCTAACCGTGATTTCGCCCCTCCTACTGTCTTGTTGGGGCTTCTCTGCCCTTTGACGTGGGATATTGTTTTTTGGTGAGATCCCACATTCTCCTGTCAATGGTTGTTCCACAGCGAGTTGCAATTTTGAGTTCCCGCATGAGAAGATGAGCGCACATCCTTCTGCTCTGCCATCTGTGTGTCTTTGTAAACATCTTGTATGTCATATTCCTTAGGATATTCTATATCCATACTCAAATTATCTAGGAAGGAGGTTCGTTTTTTTCACCCCAACTTACTGTTTTCTTTCCTTATTTTGCTGACTAAGCCTTCCAATAGCTAGCACCCTTATCTTCTTCTTAATCTTAAAGTGAGTGCATTTAGTGTTACTCTTTTCAAGTTAGAGAAGTTTCTTTCTTTTCCTACACCTAGAATTTTTATCATAAGTGGATATTGAATTTTGTCTAAATGTTTTTCTCCATCCTTTGAGGTGATTGTATGATTTTACCCCCTTACATTATTTGAATTTCTTTTAGCCCGAAACCAACCTTGCATTCCTGGAATAAATCCATCTTAGTCACAATGTTTTATCATACTGGATTATTTTTGTTATTATTTAGGATATTTTCATATATTTATGATTTTTGTTTTTCATACTTTGTCAAGTTTTAGTATCAAGGTTATGCTGACCTCATAAAAATGAGTTATGAAGTATTTCCTTTTTTTTAATGTTAATGATAATGTTGTATAGGATTGGAATTCTTTTTTCCTTGAATTTTTGGAAGCAAGTAGAATAATATAATCTAGACTTTTCATTTTCTTTTCAGGAATATTTTTATCTACTAATTCAGTTTCTTCAAATGCTATGGACTCTTGGGCTTTTTTTTTTTTTTTTTCTTTCTTGAGTCAGTCTTGATAAAGTTTCTGGAGAGTTACCTGTCTCTTAAGTTTTATTTTATCAGTTCACAATATCTTCTTTTTAGTTTCTGTGACATTTTTTTATTTTGCTCATTTGGTTATCCTTAAATTATTTGCTCCTTTTATTTTATTTTGCCAGAAGTTTGTTAGGTTATATGATTCTTTTGAAAGAACCAAGTTGATATTTCTGTTACGTGTTTTCCCCATTTCATTAATTCTTGATCCATTCTTTCTTCTTTCTCAGTACTTAGTCCTTATATTTTCTGTACCATTTGATCATAGTACCCCATCCTTGCAGCTTTCTCTTCTCTGGCTCCTGAGGATGTTAGTCTTGAGGGAGCTTTTTCCTACTTTTTAACTGCTTCCTCTGACTCTTTGTCTTTACATATCCTAATTAGGTCCCCTCTTATCTTCAACCTTTTCTCTATACGCAGTCCCAGCCTATGATGGTGCAAAAACAGTATGGACTCTGTAGAAACCATACTTTGAATCCATGGACTCTGTAGAAACCATACTTTGAATCTTGAATTTTGATGTTTTCCTAGGCTGGTGACGGATACTGTCTTGGGTGCTGGGCAGCAGCAGGAGGGGAAACAACCGATACACTTACAACCATTCAGCACTATGCACCCATTCTGTTTTTCACTTTCATTACATTATTTATTAAGTTACATGCTGCTGCTGAGTTGCGTCAGTCGTGTCCAACTCTGTGAAACCCCATAGACGGCAGCCGGCCAAGCTTCTCTGTCCCTGGGATTCTCCAGGCAATACTGGAGTGGGTTGCCATTTCCTTTTCCAATGCATGCATGCATGCAAGTCGCTTCAGTCGTGTCCAACTTTGTGCGACCCCATAGGCAGCAGCCCACCAGGCTCCTCTGTCCCTGGGATTCTCCAGGCAAGAACACTGGAGGAGGTTGCCATATTCCTTCTCCATTAAGCTACATTAGAATGTCAATATTTTATTATAAAACAAGCTTTGTGTTAGATGATTTTACCTAACTGTAGGCTAATAAAAATGTTCTGAGCACGTTTAAGTTAGGTCAGGCCAAGCTATGACATTCTGTAGGTTAGGTGTATTAAATGCATTTTTGACTTAGGATATTTTCAGTTTAGGAAGGGTTTTATCAGAACGGAACCCCATCATTCGGAGAAGGTGATGGCACCCCACTCCAGTACTCTTGCCTGGAAAATCCCATGGACGGAGGAGCCTGGTGGGCTGCAGTCCATGGGGTCGCGAAGAGTCAGATATGAATGAGCGACTTCACTTTCAGTTTTCACTTTCATGCATTGGAGAAGGAAATGGCAACCCACTCCAGTGTTCTTGCCTGGAGAATCCCAAGGATGGGGGAGCCTGGTGGGCTGCCGTCTGTGGGGTCGCACAGAGTCAGACACGACTGAAGTGACTTAGCAGCAGCAGCAGCAACCCCATCATTAATTAAGGAAGATCTATACGTATATCCATTCTTAATTAATAGACTTTTTACTTTACTAATTTCAGCTATCCTTTCTCTGTGAGTGAGTTTATGCAGAATCAGGAACCCATTCCTTGTCTTAGCCCTTCCACCAACTAGCTCAGACATCTTGAGCAATTCACTTAAGATTCCTTAATCTCTGTTTCTTCACCAGTGGGACAAGGAGGTGCTGTATACAAGATCTTTGAAGTTTACCTCGGTAATACTGTTCTAGTGATAACCTTACAAGTTCTTTAGCTCTGACCTCTGTCATTTCTAAATTCCTCAGGATCACTTGGGTTTCTGAAATTCTATGCTGTATCTTATGTTAATCTGCATATGTAATTCAGCCTGCTTCCCCAACCTTTTAGTTTCCCTGATTGCTCCTTTGAATGCTGCTATTTTCTCAGGCACACATTTGGTTTTGGCTCCCAGCATCCCTGTTTTTCCTTGCTGTCTTCATACTGAAGTCTGATTAGGGTATGGCTGTGTATCTGTTCCCTTCTCCTTTCTTTAGCTCAGGATATGTTTTACGAGAATGATTTCTATGCAGTATCTACTTTATTCTACCTCTCACATCCCAGTGGAGCCTCAGCACTTAAAAAAAAAAAAATCTGTGCCTTTGTATCTTAGATCTCTGGTTGTCTGAGTTATCTCAATGTTTTGATCCTACCATGCTTTGGATACCATAATTTTATGCCAACCGTCCTTACCCCCAAGAGGAAGAGCAGAGTACTTAAATAGCATTATGTGTGCTGCTGCTGCTGCTGCTAAGTCACTTCAGTCGTGTCCGACTCTGTGTGACCCCATAGACATTAGCCCACCAGGCTCTCCTGCCCCTGGGATTCTCCAGGCAAGAACACTGGAGTGGGTTGCCATTTCCTTCTCCAATGCATGAAAGTGAAAAAGTGAAAGTGAAGTCGCTCAGTCGTGTCCGACTCTTAGCAATCTCATGGACTGCAACCTACCAGGCTCCTCCATCCATGGGATTTTCCAGGCAAGAGTACTGGAGTGGGTGCCATTGCCTTCTCTGAGCATTATGTGTAGGCCACTGGAATAGGCTTTGTACACCAGAAATCAGTCAAGCTTGTGTTGTATATTTCTTTGTGATTTACAAAAAGCTTGTTGTTCTTATTTTTATGAGAACTCGAGAATGGAACCAGTGTGTGGAATTTTTATGGTCTCCACGAGAGTGAAATATTTGTTTCTGAAAGACTTCTTCAACTGGTGATGTGTTCATCTCTAAGTGCTTATCTCTGTTTTTCAAAATCTTATCTTCTTTTAGCCTTGTTGATTTATTTAATGTATCTTGAGGCTTCCCTGGTGGCTCAGAGGGTAAAGCATCTGTCTACAATGCAGGAGACCCGGGTTCGATCCCTGGGTTGGGAATATCCCCTGAAGAAGGAAATGGCAATCCACTCCAGTACTCTTGCCTGGAAAATCCCATGGACAGAGGAGCCTGGTAGGCTACAGTCCATGGGGTTGCAAAGAGTTGGACACGACTGAGCGACTTCACTTCAATGTATCTTGAGCTTGTTTCTCTAATAGTGCACAGTCTTACAATCTTGACATAAGTAGTGATTTCCTGCATCGAGATGGAGACAGCAGCCATTGACAAAAATGTGCAACTTTAAATAAAAAGTGAAACTTCTGTATGTGGCTTATGGAATTTAATGTAAATTTTATTTCACCTAGTGTCTCATACTACTTGATGCAAGCATATACTCTTAGTTTCATTAATTATATATATGTAAGAAGTTCTGTATTTCCTGTCGATGAGAAAGTTTAGGAAAAACCATAAGAGAACAATCACTATGAGATTTTTCAAGGAGGTGAAATACATGTTCACTTTTTAAATAATTATCTCAAACCTTAAATAGTTCTTGTGAGTCATGTGATCTGCCTAATTAATTCTATTAAAATGATGCGTTTGCTCAAAGTTAGCTAGGACATATAATGGCAGAAGTTAGCTCCCTTTTAGAAATACTGCCTGAAGTTTCTAGCTCGTTCTTTTGTAACTGGTCTGCTCTGTAAACATACACGAGGCTGAGGAAGAGACATTAAGTTCCAGTGGTAGAAAGTGGAAGCTCACTGCCATGTTCATGTGACTCGATGATTCTTGCAGGTTCCCATAGTCCATTATATTTTATTCACTACAAAGTGCTCTGGTTATTTCTAAATAATATCTAGACATAGTAATTTGAAAACAATGTAGTATATCTCTTAGAAAGTATTTCTGGGTAGTGGGGTGGTGTGTCTTTCCATACATTAGTCCGATTCCTACATTAGATGCAATGTAAGCAGTTAAAGGCACTGACTGCCGTAACAGTTAGAAAATGATGGTGATAGCAGAGCCCCTGCTAACAGGTGTATGCAGCAATCTATACATTAATAAAATAATTTTGTTTATCTAAATGATTGCTTTTACTGTCATTTATTAAAGCATTTTAAGAGTAAATTCATCTCAATCTTGGCAAAGTCACCTGTTAATTTCTTCTGTCCAAGCCATGTGTCAAGAAAGGAGAGACTAGAAGACAGCTTTGGTGCTCCCATAAGAGCTCTGTCTCTACCAGTCTTTACAGCAGTGTAGTGATGATAATCTCTTCTTCAAGCCACTGTAGGTTTCATGCTTGTTCTGATCCCACTTACTCTAATTGCTGCTTTCACTTTTTGAACTAACATGATTTTATGATTATGATTTATTATTCATATTTTTGTTTCTTAACCTTTATCTGCATTCATGTACATGTCTTGCAGTTCTATCTTTAGAAGAGAAATCATTTTACTGTATTTCTTCATCCTTTTGAATCTCTTTTCCTCCTTGGAGGTACTTAGAAAAATGCTTGTACAAAATAGGTGCTTGATAAATGCACCTGTTTAAGAAAAGTCTGGTGCTTATTTCAGTTTTTGTGTTTTCAATAATTATATTATTTTGCTTGCTTTCTAGGCACACAAACCAATGGTCTGGACTTTCAGAAGCAGCCTGTGCCCGTTGGAGGAGCCATCTCAACAGCCCAGGCCCAGGCTTTCCTTGGACATCTCCATCAGGTATGTTGTTCCGCTCAGCTATGAGTGAGAGTGAAAAATGGAGATGTGGAATGCTAGGTCTTAGTAAAGTTATTTCAGAATGCGGGACTTTTAGAGTTGATTTAAACCTGGTGTTACCAGCATCTAACCGTGTCATTCTGAATGGTTACTAGGGAATCCTTTAACTTAGTTGACTGTATAGCTGTTGACCCCACAGCTGTGTGAAAAAGAGTTCCTTGTTTGAACAGATACATTTATAACTGGGTTACTGTTTTGTGAGTGTGGTCTGTGATGAATCACTGAAAGTATTGAATAGTAATTGAATAGTAACAAAGTCATCCAAAAGGATTTAAGGCCCATTGCCTGAGACCTGCTGTGTAAGGCTTTGAGTTCACAGCTCGTATTCCTTCTTTAAAGCAATTTCAAACTATTTACATTTGGGCTCTTGAGAGTCCCTTGGACTGCAAGGAGATCCAACCAGTCCATTCTGAAGGAGATCAGCCCTGGGATTTCTTTGGAAGGAATGATGCTAAAGCTGAAACTCCAGTACTTTGGCCACCTCATGCGAAGAGTTGACTCATTGGAAAAGACTCTGATGCTGGGAGGGGTTGGGGGCTGGAGGAAAAGGGGAGAACAGAGGATGAGATGGCTGGATGGCATCACTGACTCGATGGATGTGAGTTTGGGTGAACTCCGGGAGTTGGTGATGGACAGGGAGGCCTGGCGTGCTGCGATTCATGGGGTCGCAAAGAGTCGGACACGACTGAGCAACTGAACTGAACTGAACTGAACCACTTAGAGGCTTTGCTTCACTGTGAACAACCTGGTTTGGGGTTCAACTTTATTACTCTCTTATTACATGAATTTCTCCTAAGTCTAAAGCAGGCTCTAAATCTATCATCCATATGTTATCATTAAAGTAAACAGAAAAGGAATATAAAAACAAATATTGACTCTCCAGGAGTTCAGGGATATGGGAGCTGGTTGAAAATTGAAAATAAATCAATGAAAACATTTGGGAGACAGATTAGGAATGTGTTTCAACTGCTTGATTTATGTTCACAGTTACATGTTAAAGCTTTACTTTGCACAACTTGTTGGTCTTTACCTCATATAAACCCTAGAACCGGTTTAGTGTACCAATTGTGCAGGTCAGCATTAGTGATTTTGGTAGTGCCAGATGGTACTAGTGGTGGAGGGTCAATGAAAAGCACATACGGACATAAAATAATAGATGTTCAATAATTATTTGTTGAACAAATGAATGAATGGATGGTAAAACTTAGGAGTACAGAGGAAGAAATGATTAACTCATCTCACATATTGTAAGACTTTTATCATAGGGTGATTTTTAAGCCAAGTTTTAAAGAATGTTGTTGTTCGGTCGCTAAGTCATGTCTGACTCTTGGTAACTCCAGGAACTACAGCACAGCAGGCCTCCCTGTCCTTCACTATCTCCTAGGATTTGCTCAGACGCATGTCCACTGAGTCAGCGATGTCATCCTCCCCAGCATCGGGGTCTTTTCCAGTGAGTCAGCTCTTCACCAAACTCTTCTGCCAGGTGGCCAAAATATTGGAGCTTCAGCTTCAGCATTCCAAGGAGCAAGCATCTTTTAATTTCATGGCTGCAGTCACCATCCACGGTGATTTTGGAGCCCCAGAAAATAAAATCTGTCACTGTTAACACTTTTCCCCCATCTATTTGCCATGAAGTGATGGGGCTGGATGCCATGATCTTCATTTTTTGAATGTTGATTTTAAGCCAAGTTTTTCACTCTCCTCTTTCACCGTCATCAAGAGGTTCTTTTTTAGTTCCTCTTTGCTTTCTGCCATTAGAGTGCTATCATCTGCATATCTGAGGTTGTTGATATTTCTCCCGGCAGTCTTGATTCCATCTTGTGCTTCATCCAGCCTGGCATTTTACATGATGTACTCTGCATATAATTTAAATAAGTAGGGTGACAGTATATAGCCTTGACATGCTCCTTTTCCTATTTTGAACCAGTCCATTGTTCCATGTCTGTTCCAGGGGATCTTCTCAACCCGGGGATTGAACTCAGGTCTCCAGCATTTCAGGCAGTTACTTTACCATCTGAGCCACCAGGGAAGCCCAAAGGATGGTGAAGTGAAGTGAAGTGAAGTCACTCAGTCGTGTCCGACTCTTTGTGACCCCATGGACTGTAGCCTATCAGGTTCCTCCATCCATGGGATTTTGCAGGCAAGGGTGCTGGAGTGGATTGCCATTTCCTTCTCCAGGAGATCTTCCCGACCCAGGAACTGAACCAGGTCTCCCACATTGCGGGCAGACGCCTGACCGTCTGAGCCACCAGGACTGGTGGTAAAGGATGTTGGGAGCTAGCTAATGGACTTGTAAAGGGATGCTCTCACTTTTTGTTTTCAACTTTCTATTTTGAAAACTTTAAAATCTAGGCAAAATTGAATAATAGTAGAACAGTTTTCAGCCAAAAGCTCTTCATCTGGTATCACTAATTGTTACCGTGTTACCATATATGCTTTATGTGTTTGTGTTTGTGCACATACATTTTGTGTATGTATATACATGTCAACTTGGAGAAGGAAATGACAACCCACTCCAGTATTCTTGCCTACAGAATCCTGTGGACGGAGGAGCCTGGTGGGCTGCTGTCCATAGGGTTGCACAGAGTCGGACACAACTGAAGCGACTTAGCAGGCATGCATGCACTAGAGAAGGAAATGGCAACCCACTCCAGTGTTCTTGCCTGGAGAATCCCAGGGACAGAGGAGCCTGGTGGGCTGCCGTCTATGGGGTCGCACAGAGTCGGACACGACTGAAGCAACTTAGCAGCAGCAGCATACATGTCAACTTGTCCCATTATTCTGTACTGAATTTGATCATTTGATTAAGGTAGTGTCTCAAATTTGTCTACTATAAAGGTAACTTTCTTCCTTATAATTAATAAGGAGATACTGTAAGACTTGTGTTCCTCAACAGATTTTTACCCAGAAAGATCATGATTGAAATAAAATCACAAAGAAACTTTAAGTTCAGGAAGTCTTGATGCTGTGTGCTAAATCCAAAATGGAATTACCATGTTAATGATAAATTTTTTCAGTCTTCCAAATTTGAACCCTGGAATAATCCGTAACTTTGTTTTTCTTCATTTATATCCAGTCAGTTTCCAGGATGCTGTGTAGTACTTTTGCAATACTTTTCATGTTTCCTACTTTTAATTCCCACTGCTGCCATTCTAGGGTAGGTTTCCATTTATTCAAACCTAGTTTATAGAACAATCCAGTTGTTTTATATAGTGTTGGTCAATTTAGATTTGACTGATGTTTCATCACAGTTAGAACTAGAGGGAAATACACTGTAAATAATATTGTATTCTTCTAAGTGCATCATAGTAGGAGGAACATGTATCATTACTGGTGGCTTTAACTGTGATCACTTGTCTTCCTGATTTTCCCACTATTTTACCCTTTGTAATTAATAAATATCTATGGAGAGATAGGGAGAGAATATGTAAATATCATGTTACTCCTTAAATTTCACCCATTAGTTAGAACATCCATTAGTGACAGTTGCCTGAATCAGTTATTATTATCATGGTTGCCACATGATGATCCTTATTTTAATATAACCATGGTTTGAACTTTCTGAATGTGTGGAGTGTTAGTATTAACTGTTCTGACAGACTTTCATATGTGGTTTATAGGACAGATTTTTTATTTCAGCCAGGATTTTTGAATTATGACAATAAATATTTTAAGGACTTGACTATGTAGGGGGGTGTGTGTGTGTGTGTGTGTGTGTGTGTGTTTATAAGATTTTTACTTTTATATACATGAAATTTTGAAATTATAATGAGTAGATAATTCTGATTGTTTTTAAGGGTAAAAATAATGTCTATAAGTAGCCCGCTTCTATGTTGTTTAACACAATGTGGAAGATGAGTTAAGGTTTTAAAAACTAAGTATCCTGTGAGTACAAACGATGTAATATAAGGAATGTCGAATACAAGTGTGGCATGCCTGCTGATGCAGATTTAGCGTGGGAAAACATCTTCAGAGAGGAAATTTTAACAGCACTTTCTGCTGGGAGGTCGAGGTACTGTGAGCTTTTCCATAAAGTTTCAACTCCTTAAAGTAAACCTCTTCATATGCTTGGCTCTAAATAGAACACACGTTTGTAGAGACTTGTTGATGACAGGCTCTAATGATGGATGTCAACAGTATTCGATTAGAATTTCCCCAGTTGCTTTACTTTTATAGGTCCAGCTCGCTGGAACAAGTTTACAGGCTGCTGCTCAGTCTCTAAATGTACAGGTGAGCTGGGACATGGGACTGGGGATCAGTTTTTCTATTCATTTTTACCATATTTTTCTAATTTTCTGCAATGAATATGCAATAATTTTATAATTAAAATACTTAGAAGTATTAATTTTTTCTTACTGAATCTCATAAAAATTCAAATAATGATAATCATTGCCATTAATAAAAATCCATTTTATATTACATCACTGTGAATGTCCAAAGGTGAACAAGAAAAATCTACTTTCAAGGTTTTATTTGGAAGTTCAGTAAAAATGTTTCTAAGTTGTACAGCCATTTATCATTTTTCATATCTTAGGAAAACATTATATTAGAGGGAAGAACAATAAAATGAGAGACCTAAGTCTTAGATTTGAATTCTCATTCTGCCACTCACTAGCTGTGTGAATTTTGGCAAGTCACTTTTCCTCCTGGGGCTCATTTTTTCTTACACAGTCAGCCCTGCCTATCCCCGGGTTCCACATCTGGAGGTACAGAGAGCTGACTGTGAAGGGCCTCAGCATCTGCAGATTTTGGTGTCTGGGGCAGGGGGTTGGGGGGGTGGGGGTGGTCCTGGGACTTATTCTCTGTAGATACCAAGGGGCAACTGCATGTATTTAAGTGGACGAGTTTGGAAAATTGACAAGGTTCTTCTCTGCTCTGCCATGTCATGAGTCTGAGAATTGCAATTAAACCTATTTATAAACATTAATGGGCTTCATACAGTCAAATTTAAAGACAAAACTGAAATCTGGTTGCTTTGTTTCTATGAACCATTCAACATAACATGCAAAGTTTAGTTTTTCTGCAATACTTCAGTCAACCTGCTGCTTCCTTTCATTATAGTGTTTAGGTAACTAACAGTCAAGAGAGAAAAACAGTATTCTGGAAGGTTGATTCCAGTGTTGCTAATGACTAAAGACCTTGGACTGAGCATTCCATGAAACCAAGTGAAATATGGACCTAGTAACACATGGAGACGAGAAGAGAAATGAAAAGGAGATAATGTGACCTTCCTTTTTGAGGGAGAGGAGGTGGAAAATTGCCTTGGTTGCCATGGCAAACTGCTATCCCTTAGAGAGATGTTGGCAAACAGGCTGTATCTCCACTGTGGAATGTTTACAGTCTTGCACTGTAATTATCTCTCAGTGACTGGCAGAATTAATCAGAGCCTTTATGTTAATTAGCCTTGCTGCAGTCCCCAAAACAGGTGGTGGGAAATATGCAAATCTAGGCAGAATTTTAATGCTCTGCATAACCAGTTTTAATTACCATAAAATTTTCTCTCAGTGCCCCTTTCAGGATCATATTCTCTTTCCCTCTTGGCTTCAGCATTTCCCTCTAAGCTTGTGTGTTACTTGATGGGGGAATGCTAAATTTATAGTTCTTTAAAAGATTAGTTGAAAAGTTCAGTGGGTCAAATAATCAATTTCTGAAATGGTATATAAGGAAGTTTTACACTGACCACCAAAGACATGTCAAAATGTTGAGATAGAGGGTCTGTCTAGTGTAAACATAGGTTGAAAATATGTTCTTCCCTTACTCCTTATTTCCAGAGTTAAGGATTTGTGTTTATGAAAAATTCTGTCAACTAGTAGAAGACCAAATTACTTTTTCTTCTTAAAAATTAAGAATTATTGAAAAATTTTGAAAATTAAGAAAAACTAAGCAGCTTTGCTAGTTTTGGAATAAAAAGTCTGAAAACTTAATACATAAAATTAGGAAAATACAAAGATATAAGAAAGGAAATGTGAAGTTGGAAAACTCATGATTAGATAAGTCTGTGTTGTAAATCTTAAAATATGAAATTAGTACTTTTAAAAAATCAATTATTAAATCTTTTTTTCTCCCCCCACCCCCTCAGTCTAAACCTAATGAAGAATCGGGGGATTCACAGCAGCCGAGCCAGCCTTCCCAGCAGCCTTCAGTGCAGGCAGCCATCCCCCAGACCCAGCTCATGCTGGCTGGAGGACAGATAACTGGGGTAAGTTTTCACTGAGAGATTTGTAATAAACTTTCTCTGTGTCAAAACTGCCACTGGCCAGTATCTGATTAGATCTGTTGACTGTAGCAGATACATGGCTATGCCTGGCATATGTCTTTAAAAAATTTTTCTACATTGTAAACAGCTCTGAAAAAAGAGCTATCTTTGTCATGAGTTTTCAGTGTATTTTTTCTTACTATGGCAGATAGGCTCTGGGTAAACTTACGAACTTTTTTAAACCAGTGTTTCAGCTGTTGCTTCATCATGCAGTGGAATCATGTTCCCATGGTTGAAATAGTTACAGTGATGAAATTGTATCAGTGGTTGTCAGTTTGGAGTTATAACATCACTGCAGAGTAGAAGTTAAAGAATGGATTAGTACCTATAAAAGAAAAACATTTAAAATTACTGTATAGTGTTCTAAGGGGCTTCCCAAATGGCTCAGTGGTAAAGAATCCACCTGCCTTTTTGTCTCAATCTTCCAATACTGGTATATTGGGGGGAAAAAAAGCAGTCTAATAAAATCCTAGACAGAAAAAAAAAAAAAAAAGAATCCACCTGCTAATGCAGGAGACACAGGTTTGATCTCTGGGTCAGGAAGATCCCCTAGAATAGGAAATTGCAACTTGTTCCAGTATTCTTGCCTGGAAAATTCTGTGGACAGAGGAGCCTGGCAGGCTGCAGTCCATGGGGTCACAAAGAGTCGGGCATGACTGAGTGACCAAGCACACACACACAGTGTTCTAAAATGAAACCTCTGCTGTCATGTCCTGGCTCTTCAGTTTACTGTGTTGGCTAATTCATCTCTCTGTGCCGCAGGTTTCCTTCAGTTAAATGGAGATGTTAATAATACTTAGCTCACAGTATTGTTTTAGAGATTAGGAGTAGTGATATAGGTGAAACTCACAGAACAGTGTCTGGCATGTTATAGTGTTCAATAAATGTCATCTGGTTTTTTTTGGTAGTAAAGTTTTTTGTTTTTTTTTTTTTAAATTTTAATTGGAGGCTAATTACTTTACAGTATTGTGGTGGGTTTTGCTATACAGTCATGTGAATCAGCCACGGGTGTACATGTGTTCCCCATCCTGACCCTCCCTCCCACCTCCCTCCCCATCCCATCCCTCAGGGTCATCCAGTGCACCAGCACTGAGCACCCTGTCTCATGCATCAAACCTGAACTGGCGATCTGTTTCATGTATGATAGTATACATGTTTCAATGCTGTTCTCTCAAATCATCCCACCCTTGCCCTCTCCCACAGAGTCCAAAAGTCTGTTCTTTACATCTGTGTCTCTTTTGCTGTCTCGCATATAGGGTCATCATTACCATCTTTCTAATTTCCATATACATGCATTAGTATACTGTACTGGTGTTTTTCTTTCTGACTTACTTCACTCTGTATAATAGGCTCCAGTTTCATCCACCTCATTAGAACTGATTCAAATGCATTCTTTTTAATAGCTGAGTAATATTCCATTGTGTATATGTACCACAGCTTTCTTATCCATTCGTCTGCCAGTGGACATCTAGGTTGCTTCCATGTCCTGGCTATTGTAAACAGTGCTGCGATGAACACTGGGGTACATGTGTCTCTTTCAATATTGGTAGTAAATTGACCTGTGCAAGTATATTAAGCTTTTAACTTTTCAGATGTCTTTTCTCTGAGGCCCCATTAAAAATATTTTCCAATGTTGAAAATTTGTGTATTAAATTATCTTTTGTTGGGGAGTCAAGAGGAGTGGTAAGGAAGAGTTGTTTGTTATTCAGTTTATATCACATCAACCTACAAAATATTTTATTTCCTTCATTTCAGTTAAGTATGTTTTGGCAGCAGAAGGCTCTTTTAAGAATAGTTGCAGAATTGTTTTACAAAATCCCATCAATAGAAATTAATATATGTTTACATATTATATAAAATATTTATAAACATCTATCTTGATGGGTATTGGGATTTTGAATGATTTAATTTTGATTCTGTCTCTAATACACAAATTGTATTGGACCTTTTTAGAAAAAGGATTATGCCACTAAATGACATACTTGCTCTTCAGAATATTCCTTCTTGCTTTGATCAGAACATGTCACCAAAAAGAAGGTAGAACATACTTAACACTTTAAGTGTGTTTGAAAAAAGCTGCATTTTGAAAGCAAGTTTAAATCTTCAAATACATTTCCTGTTTTCTTGTTTGGGTTTTGTTTGAGTGCCTAGTGCTTATAAGAGTAAGAGACACTTGGGAATGCAGGTTCATGTGGCTGGAGCTTCTGTCAAACTTGGGCCTGGGGCTTCGTTTGCCTCTAAAGAGAATGGCTGTCACCACCTGTTTCACAGAGATAATATATTGGAAAGAGGATGTAAAGTTGCAGAGACCCCATGCTTTCAGTAACAGAAAAGATGGTTGGGGAGGAGGCTGTACGGAGACTGGGAAAAGAAACAAATGGACCTCATATTCTTTAATCATATCTTAGAACATAATGAAAGTGATGGAATATGGTAGGGATTCATGCTAATTAGAAGAAGCTGGGCCTTATCAGTTCTTTCCTGGTCAGATCCAGCATCCTTGTTCCTTATTCATCTCACTAATCACTTGCTGTTCTGTTGGGTGTAAATATCTTTTCATTTCCTGGCAGTATTGATTCTTTTCTTTGTTGCTTACTAGTTAATTACTTTTTTGCCTGAACCCTTGGGCCTGGACAAGCTTGAATGATTAAGTCCAGAGTGAGGACCACTATTTTAATGTAAATGGTCTGCAAGTAATGGTAGCTTGATCACTGATGAACATTTTAGCCTCATACTTGCCATATGAAGTTGGGTATCTATGGTTTAATACCACTTGAGCTACTTACTTCAAAGCAGTTGGCTTGCACTGGGGGCCCATCTCCTTTAACCCTTTCCGACTGTTTGTCCTGACTTTGTTTAGCTGACTTTGACACCAGCCCAGCAGCAGTTACTGCTACAGCAGGCTCAGGCACAGGCACAGCTGCTGGCGGCTGCCGTGCAGCAGCATTCCGCCAGCCAACAGCACAGCGCTGCCGGGGCCACCATCTCCGCCTCCGCCGCCACACCCATGACGCAGATCCCCTTGTCTCAGCCCATACAGATCGCACAGGTGAGTGAGTGATTCTCATCGCTGGGGCGGGAAGGGGGAATAGAATGGCAGAGTTTCTTTGGTATTAAGTCCACTTTCTGATTGTTAGTGTGGGCGCTTAAAGGCCTGAGAAGCTCTACATCAGCGAGGTGAGTGATGAAGCCTTCTTTACTACTGAACTAGAAATAATACATTTGTTTGCTTATTTGAGTTGGTATTATAAACACATAACCAATTATTTGAATAACTGTTTATATTAGGTGGCAGCTCTTGAATAATTAGCTGGCGTATTTCTGGAGCAGAGGATCGCTATATTTATTTAATTAGCTAATTACAGCAGGCACGCGTTCTTTCACATGCTCTGCAGTGGGTGTTGCCACCCGCGTGTAAGAGGAACTGAGAACCATCTCTCTGCTACAGAGTGATTGCTTTGTGCGGAACTGCAGTAGAGCGTTTGGCTTTAATTTTTGCATTTTGGGGCAGAGTATCCAGAGATAATAAAAATTTATTTAGAGAGGCATAGACAGTTCTACCAAGGAGGAAAAGTAAATGGAAACCTTTGTCTCAAGGAGAGGAAAAAAGTAGAAGTAGTCACATCAGTGAAATGATGAAGAGTTATTATGAGTCCAATACAGATAATTGTTTTATACCCCCAGAGAAGACTCAGAAATGGGCTTAAATTATAGCTAGACTTTGACTAAACATTAAAAAAAAAGCCAATAAACTATAAGTACAGAATAGATGTCAGACTAATGTTTATGACTATTATGTAATAGTCATTGTTTTTATTTTGCCCATTTTTTTCATTACCAAATAAATGTTTTTCATGCCTAAGTTGTGAGACTCTATCTTGACATTATTCTAATAAGATAATATACATGCAAGGACATTAAAAATTATGAAATAATAAGCCAATATAAGCAAGTTTAATATGTTATAGATCAGATTTTTATATGGATAGCTTTTTTTTAAATTTATGCACTGTCTTCTCAGTTGACTTAGGCTGGTGCCAGATTTCATAGGTCTTTTAATTTATTGATGCAGGTTCAGACATAATACTTAATTTTTGCTCTACAAGAGGAAATTCTGTCACTTAAAAAAGCAACATATTCTTTTCTCACTTGATTTTTAAAGCTCATGTTGGTCTCTACATGTTAAAGATACAACCATAAGCATTTAACTATTGAAAATTAGATTTCGCGTTGTCATGACGCAATATATGCTCATAGAAACAGCATGTCCTTGTCGCAGCTCCAGGTTCCTTCACACGCTTTGGAACATATTCAGAGCACATCCTTGTTAGGAGTTTATAATAATGTCAAATATTGACTCTCTTTTTATTTGGATGACAGAATTCATCATCTGGGAAACTTAAGATTAAGCACACTTTTATTTCAGAATCTCCAATCCATGTTTTAATCCTACTTTTTTAGGATCTGCAACAACTGCAACAACTTCAACAGCAGAATCTCAACCTGCAACAGTTTGTACTGGTCCATCCAACAACCAACCTGCAACCAGCGCAGTTTATCATCTCACAGACGCCCCAGGGCCAGCAGGGTGAGCACCTCCTTAGAGCTTATTAGTGGTGCGCCAAGGCTGTCCACTTGTCCACACAGATGCTGACTATTATATTTTGGCCCAGAAGCTGTCCATTAAAACAGTGGTTTTTTTTTTTTAATTTAATTTAACTTTAAGCTCAATATTCATGTTGAGAAAAACTTTGTCATGCATACCTCATTATTGAAGGTCATCATTCCCTGCCTTTCATATGCTTACACCGTAAGGAGTACTGTGAGTTTGACCAAAAGTCTCAATTAAATTCTTCAACTGCTGCACATATATTGGATAAATTGCTTCTAATGTTTTGATAGTTTTTCATGGGAATGTGTTCAAAGAATGTGGGCTGAGGATTTGAGCATTGAAAGTATATGCTTCTAGCAATTATTGGTTTTCTTTTAAAGTTTAAGAAAAAGAGGGTATCATGTTAGAAACTGTACAAATTTGGGGAGTTATTAAAAAAAATCTTCAAGGCCTTTTAGTGCTAAATGTTGTTGTGTTATTTCTGTATAAAGTGCAATCATGTTTGTTGGGCTGGTTAATGGAATCAATATAGACAGTATTAGAGTATCAAGGCTTCAACCCAAGGAATATTAGTGCATTACTGCTTCCTCATTATTTGTTTTTTAGCCTTTTTCTTAACCATTCAAAAATCTTTTGTTGTACACATACGTATTCCACTTTTAAACGGATAAGATAGCCTGCCCCTTTCATGACCTAGACAGTTCTCTGGTCTAGCATATACTAGCAGCTTCTAATTGCTTTTGGGTTAAGAAGTAGAGTTTTGTGGGTTTGTTTTTTTTTTTTTTTTTGGAGTTTCAAGTTGCTTCCATTTAAAATACTTCTTCACTTTCATCTATTCCTTCCTAAAATAAAAAAATTGATCAACCAGAGAGGCTAGGTTACACCAAAGACATACCAGTTTTACATTTTTCCATATCTTCTTGCCCAAATTGTATTTAATAAGACTGAATTTAATACGACTGAATTGTATTTAATAAGACTGTAGGCAAATAAGACCTTAAGAGTTTTAAGACCAGTAGGACTATCAGGATATCAGTTGAATTTTTCACGTCACTTTCTTATGCCATATGTTCAAGGTAATCTTTAATGTTGGACATAACATGTTTGTGTTTTGTAGGTCTCCTGCAAGCGCAAAATCTTTTAACACAACTACCTCAGCAAAGCCAAGCCAACCTCCTACAGTCTCAGCCAAGCATCGCCCTCACCTCCCAGGTCAGTTTTCTTCCATGAGGGTTGCTTGCTTTTATCGTGTTATCTTGAGATACTTTGAGGCTCTGTCTAATTCAACTCCCTAATAAAAATAATTCGAATAGTTTTAAAAAACTCACCAAAATTTCAAAGCTAGGTTTTTCAGCTTCATAGAAAAAAATGCTGCCAAATTGATGTAGTCTTTGAAAACCTTCAGCGAGTCCCTATTTTGTTACATGTTCATAAAGAATAACTATGTTAGCACTGAATGAGCAATGCATTCTGGCTCTTTGACCACCCTCCCCCCTGACATATGACAGGAGAGATTACCACTTGATCTAGACACCTAGTGCCTCGTTAAAACCGTCATTGTTCTTTGCTCTTGCTCAGAAACTGTGAAGAGACTCTTACCTCTGTGTTTATTCCCCATCTCAACTTTCGTGTGTTGCTTTAGCTAATTTCTTCCAGAGTTTAACTATAGAAAAAGTACGAGTCTAGGCATCTAGAGATTAAGGCTTTAGACCTAGTTCTGTTTCTTTCCTAGCTGTGACTTTGAGCATATCATTTCTCCTTTCTGCACCTCCATTTCCTTATCTGTAAAGTAGATGATTGAACTAGCTGATCCTCAATTCCCCTGCTATCTCTGATTCTCTTTGTTCATAACTATGGAAGTTACCACTTGATACTAACAAATTACTAGATTTGACCAAATTCAACAACTATTTATGATTAAAAAAAAAAAAAACAAAAAAACTCTTCTAAGAACAGAAAGTAACTTTCTCAACCTGCTAAAAGGCATCTACCAAAAAAAAAAAATTATAAAGACTGAACAGTTATCCACTGTTACCACTTTTATTCAGCATTGTACTGAAGAGCCTAGCAATGCAGTAAGATAAGAAAAATAAAGAACATGTAGGTTAGAAAGCAAGGGTCTCCTTTGGCAGACAACATGATTATCTATGCAGAAAATTCAGAGGAATCTACAAAAATGTTGCTGGAATTAGTAAGTGAACTTAGCAAGTATGATACAAAATTACTTAGTAACTTAGCAAGCAAGATACAAAGTCAATAGACAAAAATCTGTATATTAATAAAAATCATTTGGAAATTGAAATTAAGAAGAAAAATATTTGCAGTAATTAAGAATAAATTTAACAAAATGTTTATAAGACCTATACATTGAAGACTACAAAATCTTGCTGAGTGAAATTGAAGAAGACCTAAGTAAATGGAGAGATGTAATGTGTTCATGAAGACTTCGATTCATAAAACAAGATCTCTCCAAATTGATCTATAGATTCAACACAATCCCAATTAATATCTACAGCTTTCTTTGAAGAAATATGTGTGATGTTTCTAACACTTGTACAGAATTGAAGAGGTCATGGAATAGGCAGTTTTGAAAAGTGAGAAAGTTAAAGGGTTACTCGTTGTCTAGAATTATTATACAACTATGGTAAGAAAGACAGTGTGATAATGGCATGTGAATAGAAATAGAGCAGAAGTCCAATAGACTTGCATCATCAAGAACCAACTGGCTATCCATAGGCAGAAAAAAAAAGAACCTCACTCCTTATTTCACAACGATATTATTGTTGTTGCTCAGTCACGTTCGACTCTTTGGGAACCCATCGATTGCAGCACTCCAGGCCTCACTGTCCCTCACTATCTCCCGAAGTCTGCCCAGGTTCACATCCATTGAAGCAGTGATGTCATCCAACCATCTCATCCTCTGTCACCCTCTTCTCCTTCACAATGATATACAAAGATTAATTTGAAATGGGTTGCAGACCTAAACTTCTAAAAAAAAACATAAGGGAAAATCTTTGGGTCCCTGGATAAGGTAATTTCTTAAGTGGGACACAAAAAGCACTAACCATAAAAGAAAAAAAGTAATAAATTTAATTTCATAAAAATTAAAAGCTTCGGTTGAAAGAATGAAAAGAAAAGCCACAGACTGGAAGAAAATATTCTTGAAACTCATAAAAATAAAAGACATATCCAGATTATATAAAGAACTCATACAGCACAATAAGACAACCTGTTTTTTTTTTTTTTAAGGGGGTGTGTGCATAATATTTCAAGATATTTTACCAAAGAAGGCACATTAAATACCCAATAAGTGTATGAAAAGATGCTCAAAATTATTAGTCATGAGGAAAATGCAAATGAAATATCACTACATACCCAGTAGAACGGGCAAAATTAAAGACTATGATAATACCAAGTGTTGGTGAGAATATAAAGCAAACCCAGCTCTTAAACGTTGCCACTGGGGTTGCGGATTGATGCAGGCCCTTTAGAGAAGAAGTTGGAGGTTTCTTATCAAGTTAAATACACCTTATGACTCAGCAGCTGTACTCTCAGAAATGAGTGCATTTGCTCACACAAAGACCTGTATGTGAATGTTCATAGAGCTTTTATAAACAGCCTAAACAGCCATCAACTGGTGAATAGATAACATAAATTTTGACATATCTAGATGATGGATTGCTACTCAGCCAAAGAAACAAATGTATTTACGATACATTCAACATCATGTATGAATTTCAAAAGCATTATGCCAGGTGAAAGAAGACAAACATAAAAACTGTATACTGCATGATTCAATTTATGTGGCATTTTACAACAGACAAAGCTATAGGGACAGAAATCAAATCAGTGGTTGCCAGGGGATGGGGCTAGGGGTGAGGATTGACAACAAAGGGCCCAGGAAATTTTGAGGGTGATGGAAATTTTCTGCATCTTAATCTCTTATAAGAGTTTTATGACTAAATATAGTTGTCAAAACCCATCCAACTGTACACTTTTAAATGGTGCATTTAATTGTGAATAAGCGGAATTATGAAAATGAGGTTGAAAAGAAAACCTACAGCAGCAGTTCCTTTCTGACCTACGAGCTTTGTAAACAGTGGCAGGGCTGACAGCTTCATCCTGACTCCTGCTCACTGAATTTTACTCTACTATTTCTAGATCTGGCCCAGTCCAGCCTGAGGTTTCTGGAGTTGGGGTAACTTATCTGTAACCACTCCACCAAAAGGTACCCAAGCTATTTTTAGTCCTTTACTATTTGAGAATGGGGCTACTTCAAGCCTGGAAATAAAGCGACTGTCTGATAGTTGAGACACATCTCTAACCATCAACCAGTTTCAGTGGGAAGTTATAACCACATAGGACTCTAACTTGGTTGGTAAAGTTTTGGGTTCCTCCAGGTGGTCAGGTTAAAATTTTCTCAGTGTCAGCATGCCAGAGAGATTAATTTTGTTGTCTTCATTGAAGAGGGATGGTAGAGAGGAGCTTACCCCTAGTGTAGGCATGCGCAATTCCTATTATGTCATTTTCAGGGGCAGTTAGTTCAGGTGGAGAGAGCATATTACTAATGAAGTAAAATTTAGGGGAAAATTATAAGGAAAAAAGTATACAACCAGAGGCTCCATCTGTAATCCTGTCCTGTAATCTCTCACCTGGGCTTCTGTTCACAGGGAGGGTTGGCTGAGCAGTTAGGATGCAGTCAGGGCAGCACCTGTCACTAGTGAGCACTCAGAAGAAGGGTTCTACTCGGAGCTTGTGAGTCAAAAAAGATAGATCATACCCTTATGTCCCCAAATAAACTTTAGATGGATTTAAATAATTAAACATTTTTAAAGACATTGAAGAAGCAGGATACTTTTAGCTAGAAATAAGTCAAAGCTTTCTCAGATTTGAAGCAACCGCAGATAACTGAGGAAGAAAAAATAGTTCACCCAAATGATAATTCAAAACTTACATACACTGAAAAATAAAAGGAGAAAAGCAGAGTGGGAAAATTATTTTATTAACACAACAGACAAAGGCTTAATTTATAACATTTGATGAGCTCTTTGAGAATAAGGATACCATTAATATATAAATGGGTTATGGATGTAAAGTTAATTCACATGAAAGGAAGTACAGGTAATAATTAACACATGGGAAAATTTTGGCTTTAAGTTATAAGAAATAAGAATTAAGGCATTAGCAAAGTACAGTTTATTCCTGAATTAGTAAAACATTTTTTAAAACTGCTAACACAAATCATGTGGAGAACATTGTACACTGAGAACCAGCATTATGATGTATACCAAAAGCCGTGAAATTGTGTGTGGTATACTCTTTATCCAGTTACAGAAAAATCCTTTGTGAATTTATCTCAAAGAACTAATTAGGTGGAAAAAATGACTGTATGCACAGTGTTTCATTGTGGTATCATCTATGTTAGTAAAAACAAATGAAAACTGTCTAACGATAAAGAAATGGTTAAATAAATTATTATTATGATATTATTACCTTTCAGCCCACCTTTGACAATTAGGATGACTGAAACACCATAGTAGAAAAAATTGAAACCTAATAATGTTAGGGGAGAAGAGCAGAGTATAAAATTTTGTTACTATAATTACAGTTAAGGTTAACAATAGATCAGTAGATGTGCGGGAGGAAGAAAACTTCTAGAGGTTATGGATAAATTTAACAGCGTAAAAATGAAGCTCTATGGAAGAAAACTTGAACAAACAGTCAGAAATGAAGCTATTAAGTTATTTAAACTATAGGTGATTTGTTTTCCCCCCTTAAAATAGTTTTTAATAATCTTATTTTTTATAATATTCTATTACAAGTAGGAGATATGATAGTGATAAGACAGGGATGGTTCCTGCTGTTTTGAAACTTATAGTTTAAGTGACATATTTGTGATACAGGTTCTTAAAAGTAAAGACTGATTTCTTAAGTGACATGAGATGCATGTATTCAGACCATTCGAAAACTCAAGGATAATGTATTTCATTTTTGTATATTCAGGTCTTTTCCACAGATGTACGTGTTTGACCTTAACTGTAATTGTAGCATATATAGCATCACGCTCTGCTTTTCTCACTGGGTGTTACGTTGTACCTGCCACAGTGTTACATGGTCTTCATAGTTCTTGAATATAATTGTTCCTGTAAATTGTTTACTTGCAGCATTCCAGATATAAACTTAAATTTCTTAGTGTATGTTTGTTCTTATTCTTCTGTTCCTTCTCTAACAGCCAGCAACCCCAACACGCACAATAGCAGCAACCCCAATTCAGACGCTTCCACAGAGCCAGGCAACACCAAAGCGGATTGATACTCCCAGCTTGGAGGAGCCCAGTGACCTTGAGGAGCTTGAGCAGTTTGCCAAGACCTTCAAACAAAGACGAATCAAACTTGGATTCACTCAGGTAGGATGAACCTACCTTTAACTAAAGCTTCCTTCCTTGGCCAGGTCCAAATATTTGCATTCCATGTCCAAAGAGACTTCTAAGGAGCAGAATATTTTTCAGGTTTGTTTTTAATTTTGGACTGTAGCTTTTTCTTAGCCATTTCCTGCATTTGTAAGTTTAGACTTTCATCATTTTTATTCATGTATAAATATATAATTTACTGTTATGCTAAAATTGTTAACGTTTCTCTCAGAACACAGGCCTCTGAAATTAGAATTATACCCATAAATGGTGAGAATTTAGAGATTATGTTGGGGAATGAAATAACTGTAATATACTGAGGGCTGTGTCATTTGAAAAACATTTGGTTCTAGCCCTTCGTGTTGTATATAATAAGTAAGAATGAGAGGAATAAAGATTACCTTATTCCTTTTATAGTAGCTGAAAGGGGAAATATTTGAAAGACTTGTTTAAAATAGTTTGTGGGCAAAAGAAAGCAGTAATGGAAACACATACACACACAAACACACGGTAATACCAAACTGAGGCTGATTAACTAAATAGGAATCTGTTGAAGATGAAAAATCCAAACTAACCAAAATCCAAATTAAATTTTAAAATGTCACCTAACAGAGGGTTTTTAAAGTGGAATGAATTTAATGGTTTAAGCCTGTTTAAAGCTCTAGGTATATAGCTTGTTGTTCTAACCATTCCTGCTGACTTACTCTTAGATTAACGTGTCACAGATAAATCAGAAAAATAATTAAGCTGAATGACATTTATGTAGTGATGCAAGATCATTCAGTTCAGTTCAGTTCAGTTGCTTAGTCGTGTCCAACTCTTTGGAACCCCATGAATCGCAGCACGCAGGCCTCCCTGTCCATCACCAACTTACACAGTCCACTCAAACCCATGTCCATTGAGTCGATGATGCCATCCAACCATCTCATCCTCTTCATCCTCTTCTCCTGCCCTCAAGCTTTCCCAGCATCAGGGTCTTTTCCAATAAGTCAGCTCTTCGCATCAGGTGGCCAAAGTAATGGAGTTTCAGCTTCAATACCAATCCTACCAATGAACACCCAGGGCTGATCTCCTTTAGGATGGACTGGTTGGATCTCCTTGCAGTCCAGGGGATTCTCAAGAGTCTTCTCCAACACCACAGTTCAAAAGCATCAATTCTTCAGTGCTCAGCTTTCTTTATAGTCCAACTCTCACATCCATACATGACCACTGCAAAAACCATAGCCTTGACTAGACGGACCTTTGTTGGCAAAGTAATGTCTCTGCTTTTTAATATGCTGTCTAGGTTGGTCATAACTTTCCTTCCAAGGAGTAAGCGTTTTAACTTCATGGCTGCAGTCACCATCTGCAGTGATTTTGGAGCCCAGAAAAATAAAGTCTGACACTGTTTCCCCATCTATTTGCCATGAAGTGAGGGGACCAGATGCCATGATCTTCGTTTTCTGAATGTTGAGCTTTAAGCCGACTTTTTCACTCTCCTCTTTCATCAAGAGGTTCTTTAGTTCTTCTTCACTTTCTGCCATAAGGGTGGTGTCATCTGCATATCTGAGGTTATTAATATTTCTCCCAGCAATCTTGATTCCAGCTTGTGCTTCCTCCAGCCCAGCATTTCTCATGATGTACTCTGCATAGAAGTTAAATAAGCAGAGTAACAATATACAGCCTTGACGTGCTCCTTTTCCTATTTGGAACCAGTCTGTTGTTCCATGTCCAGTTCTAACTGTTGCTTCCTGACCTGCATACAGGTTTCTCAAGAGGCAGTTCAGGTGGTCTGGTATTCCCATCTCTTTCAGAATTTTCCACAGTTTATTGTGATCCACACAGTCAAAGGCTTTGGCATAGTCAATAAAGCAGAAATAGATGTTTTTCTGGAACTCTCTTGCTTTTTCTATGATCCAGCGGATGTTGGCAATTTGATCTCTGGTTCCTCTGCCTTTTCTAAAACCAGCTGGAACATCTGGAAGTTCATGGTTCACGTATTGCTGAAGCCCAGCTTGGAGAATTTTAAGCATTACTTAGTGTGTGAGATGAGTGCAATTGTGCGGTAGTTTGAACATTCTTTGGCATTGCCTTTCTTTGAAATTGGAATGAAAGGGACCTTTTCCAGTCCTGTGGCCACTGCTGAGTTTTCCAAATTTGCTGACATATTGAGTGCAGCACTTTCACAGCATCATCTTTTAGGATTTGAAATAGCTCAACTGGAATTCCATCAGCTCCACTAGCTTTGTTTGTAGTGATGCTTCTCAGGCCCACTTGACTTCACATTCCAGGATGTCTGGTCTAGGTGAGTGATCATACCATCATGATTATCTGAGCCGTGAAGATCTTTTGTACAGTTCTTCTGTGTATTCTTTTCACCTCTTCTTAATATCTTCTGCTTCTGTTAGAGCCATACCATTGCTGTCCTTTATTGAGCCCATCTTTACATGAAATGTTCCCTTGGTATCTCTAATTTTCTTGAGGAGATCCCTAATCTTTCCCATTCTATTGTTTTCCTCTATTTCTTTGCATTGATCGCTGAGGAAGGCTTTCTTGTCTCTCCTTGCTATTCTTTGGAACTCTGCATTCAGATGCTTATATCTTTCCTTTTCTCCTTTGCTTTTCACTTCCCTTTTCACAGCTATTTGTAAGGCCTCCTCAGACATCCATTTTGCTTTTTTGCATTTCTTTTCCATGGGGATGGTCTTGATCCCTGTCTCCTGTACAATGTCACAAACCTCCATCCATAGTTCTTCAGGCACTCTATCAGATTGAATCCCTTAAATCTATTTCTCACTTCCAGTGTGTAGTCATAAGGGATTTGATTTAGGTCATACCTGAATGGTCTAGTAGTTTTCTCTACTTTCTTCAATTTAAATCTGAATTTGGCAATACGGAGTTCATGATCTGAGCTACAGTCAGCTCCTGGTTTTGTTTTTGCTGACTGTATAGAGCTTCTTCATCTTTGGCTGCAAAGAATGTAATCAATCTGATTTTAGTGTTGACCATCTGGTGATGTGCACGTGTAGAGTCTTCTCTTGTGTTGTTGGAATGCAAAAGTAGGAAGTCAAGAAACACCTGTAGTAACAGGCAAATTTGCCCTTGGAATACAGAACAGCAAAGGCTAATAGAGTTCGGCCAAGAGAACACACTGGCCATAGCAAGATCATTAGGTGAAATAAAATTACTGAAGTATAGATTAGATTGGGTATTTCAATAGAATCAGGAAAAGCCTGATGGCTTTTTCCCCAGAGAATATAATTACTGTTTGAAATTTAAGCCAGCACTAAAATATTATCCAAATTATTTTATGTTGAAAGTGTTGTAACATACTACCTACTCTGGTAGATAAAAAATCAAGGATGACATCCCTGTTTTGTTCCTTATATTTCTTTGGTAATTTATTTTTGCTCAAAGGAACATTATATATTGAGAACATAAAATGTTTTTTAATAGATATAATAATTTTAGAGAAAATGCATATTTGTGAAGAGTCTCAGTTATGAAGAAACAAATTGTAATTCACAAAGATTTTAGTACTTCTGAACTGTCTCAACCATCTGACTGGCTTTTAAAAAGAAAGCTAAGATAATATAGAACTAGATTGGTAGAAATAAATTAATAAGCTTAAATAAGTATAAGGCTGGCATGTTTAGCAGTGCTTCAGCTCTTAAGCTATTAGCATAGCATACTCTTCGTTTCCTAGGAGATTGTTGCCCAAGTGATATGGCAGGGCTGTTAAGACTTTTAAAAACCTTTAACTTTTATACCAAATAGTGGTTCACCTTTCTGTGGCATTTGACCCAACACACTCTTTTTGTCCTTCTCTCTCTCTCTTGCTTTTTTTTTTTTTTTTACTATTTATGTATTTGGCTGTGTGGGGCCTTAATTGTGGCACACAGACCTTTGTCACCTCATGCAGGACCTTTCACAGAGGTGTGTGGGCTCTCATTGTGATGCACGGGCTTCATTACGCCGCAGCATATGGGACCTGGTTGCCCAGTCAGGGATCATACCCACATCCCCTGTATTGCAAGGTGGATTCTTAACCACTGCACTAGCAGCAAAGTCCCTCTCTTTTTTTGATAAAGGAGCTTCCCTGTGATCTGGTGTTCTGCTTATGGTTTTATCCTATTATTTGACACACACACCACTTCCTTATTTTTCAAAATGACTTTGACTTAGCAGTGGCAACATTTCACAGACCTTGACTATGTGGATTAAGGCGCACATTACTGATGTGGGATGGGAAGATCAACATGTTTTATGTCAGATACCTCAATTATAGTTTTTTTAAACATTGCTTAGTATGCAGTTTATACACATTCACTCAGACGGTGAGTTAGACATTCAAGTTATTAGTTGAAACAAACAAATTCCTGTTCTCTGAGTAAATATACGCATTATTAGGTGTTTTAAACAGTATTTTCTAACTACATAATTTGTTATTAAAGGATTGCTGTAAATGTTATTACATAATTAGAAGGCATGCCGTATTCTAACACCATCCCTCACATGTGATACATTCATTATTTCCTAAACTCAATCTTCATTCCTCTTTTTCTCTGCTTTTTTAAAAAAAGAAAATCAAGTGATATTATTTAGTTCAGATTATGTATGAGTTAACTGTTCAGACATTTACTCTGTGAGGGAGAACCCAAGGTGGTTGTGTATTACAAAAGCACTAAACCAAGCTTATATCAAATTAGTGAAAATTAGTATATTAACTGAGGCATCTGTTGCTTTTTAGACAATGAAATTATTTAAGTGTGATGGTCTACTTCTGTTCTACTTCTGTGAGATAGTATATTCGGAGCTGTCAGTAAAACCTTTTATGATTTTGTATCTGTGCTGTCCAGTAGGATAATCACTATCCACATGTGCCTATTGAGTACTTGGAAGGTGGCTAAGGAACTAAATTTTTAATTTATCTGCTTTGAATTAATTTAAATTACACATGCAGCTGGTAGCTATTCTATGGGAAAGATTAGAATATAGATCAGTTGGCGTTCAGTTCATTTCAGTTCAGTCGCTCAGTCGTGTCCAACTCTTTGCGACCCCATGAATCGCAGCACACCAGGCCTCCCTGTCCATCACCAGCTCCCAGAGTTTACTCACACTCATGACCATCGAGTCAGTGATGCCATCCAGCCATCTCATCCTCTGTCGTCCCCTTCTCCTCCTGCCCCCAATTCAAGTATTCTCAAAGTCTCATTTTATCTTTATCCAACATTTCTCCTCTGTTGAACTTTTTGATACAGTTTGCTCACCAGTAAGAAAATGGAGTTTAAAAAGAAATATTCTTTCTTTTCACTGACTAACCCCTTATGTAAGTGCTAATAGACAATGTTCTATCCAAAAGGTGGTTTATAGGGGAGATAAATCAAAGGAGTGAGATATTCCTAATTCAAAACGAATGTTGCCAAGATAGTTAGGAGTTGACTGTCTTACTAGAATTAGCTATGTAGTATTTTGGACCAGAAATGTTGCCTTTCTGTCCTGTCACTAAACTATTTGAAATGAGAGTGTGAATTATTTCTACTATATAACTGATGGCTCAGACAGTAAAGAATCCACCTGTGATGCAGGAGACCCAAGTTCGATCCCCGGGTCAGAAAGATCCCATGAAAAGGGAATGGCTACCCACTCCAGTATTCTTGCCTGGAGAATCCAGAGGATAGAGGCTACAGTCCATGGGATCACAAAGAGTCAGACACAATTGAGCAACTGACACTTTGTATTACCTATATATATATACAATAAGAGAGGTTTCAGCTGGAGGAAAAGCCCTCCATACATTTCAAAGGCTTATAGAGAAAGATATTTTTTGCAGTATATTCAGGGGATCATTGTTCTATTGCTATAAGGCTACCAAGTTTCCAGTGCCCATAAAGGTTTTGACTAAATGGGTCAAAACTCTCTACTGTGAATTTCTATAATGGTTACAGAAGTAGTCTTTTTAGAATACCTGGTTTTTATAACAAACTTTGAAATCCAAACTAAGAGTGCAAAGGAGATTTTTTTTTCACAGCTTCCAGAAATACTTTACAGGAAAGAAATTAAAGAATGAAGCATAATTTCTAAGATTTAAAGTGATTTGTGTGAAGTTGGATTAGTTCAGAAATATCTAAGGTTATCCAGACAGTTACATCTATTAACCCTGTAGGTGATACAGGTTAACTGATTTTTAAAGATTATTTAGATCACTTTGGTTGCATCAATTACTTGGTAGAATATCAGCACTACCTTTTGAGAGTTCGCAGAAATACTTGATATTTCAATTATTAAGAAGAGATTCAATATGGAGAGAATATGGGACAGTTTTGAATGTTGTCACCATTGAGGCCTAATTAACAAGAACCTTCACTGGAATACTGTACTCAGCTTAGGGATGGATGTTTTTGTGGAACCCAGTAAATGGAATGATTGTTGATTCTTTGTCTAGAACAGTTACTGGAGTAGCACCCTCGAGTGAAGACCATAAACATTACATGAATCTTCTCTCTCTCTCCTTTCCTATTCTGTATTATTGTACAGGGCGATGTTGGGCTTGCTATGGGTAAACTATATGGAAATGACTTCAGCCAAACTACCATCTCTCGTTTTGAAGCCTTGAACCTCAGCTTTAAGAACATGTGCAAATTAAAGCCACTTTTGGAGAAGTGGCTAAATGATGCAGGTGGGTAAATATATAAAAAATATATATATTTCCTTGTTGATCATTGAAATTTTACAGAAGGGATTGTTGTATAAATGGGGATTATATTTCTTATTACATTATTGATACTACAGAATCTTGAAGCTCACTAATCATGGGAGGATCAACATAAATTATGACTACATAAATTAGAGAGCTAATTCATTTAAATAGTCTAGTAATTACAAGGTACATAATCAGCAATAGTTTTTAGCTTTGGAACATTTCTTATATTTGAGCCCAGAATGAGAGACAGTTGAAGGAAGTTGAAGAGGATAAGAAGGCCTATATATTTAAATAAACTTGAAAAACAAGTTTATTGGTTCTTCCTCCATGGATTATTATAAATTTGTTCCTGATGGTAATTCTGCTTTGTTATTAAAAGTGACCACACATTGGTATGTATATACAATGGACTATTACTCAACCATAAAAAAGAATGAAATATTACCATTTACAACAACATGGATGGACCTAGAGAATATTATATTTAGTAAATAAGTCAAACAAAGACAACTACTGTATGATACCACTTATATGTGGAATCCAAAAAATAATACAAATGAATCCATATTCATTTAGAAACAGAATCACAGACATAGAAAAAAAAAAAACTTATAGTTACCAAAAATGGGAGAGGGAAGGAGGGACGTATTAGGAGTATGAGTTTAATAAATACAAAAAATACAAATTACTACTATACATAGATAAGCAACAAAGACCTGCAGTATTGTACAGAGAATTATATTCAACATCTTGTAATACTCTGTAGTGAAATACAATCTGAAAAAATGTATTTATAACTGAATCACTTTGCTATATCCCTGAAACCAACAAAATATTGTAAATCAATTATACTTTGATTTTTTTAAATGACCACCTTTTTATACATTAAAAAAATTGAGCTATTAATTTTAACTTACGTGCTTTGTGCTGCGGTTTCCCTTTGGAGGTTTTGACTTTTGAGTCACAGAATCATAAACTGTAAGAGCTGTAAGGAATCATAGAGATCCCCTAGACTGTGGTTCTCATTGTAGATGTGAACAAAATTCAGGTCTTTCACAAAGACAAACCTGTAACTCCCAGCTTTGAACAGTCTGATTTCGTTGTTCTACATATGGCCTCAGTATCTGTAATCTTACTAAGTTCCACAGGTGAGAACCTGTGGTTTGTTCCCTTCATAGAACACAGAGTGGAAAGAAACTCAGAGATGTCTCTGACATACTCAGGGTCATTTAACTATTAAATGACCGAATCTTGTTTAAACTTTAAATAGTTTAAAAGTGTTTCATTGTTTGGTTTGAGGGGAAGGAGAGGAATACCAGTGAAATAAAATGAGAGGTCATTTGCAAGATAAACATTTAACAGTCAGTAATTTCCAGGTTTTCTTCCTTTCATCCTTAGAGTTAATAAATAAAAGAGCAAGCAAAACCAAAACAGAAGAGCAGAACTCTCTCATAAAAGCAGAAGATGTAGAGCTTAGAGTAAAGAGAGGAGTAGTAGACTGCTTTGTCAGAAACAAATCAAAGACTAGCAGTGACAATATAATGAACCATCCTGGGACAGAGAATGCCAGTAAGAGCAGTGGAAAGATCCATGGTAGTGAACATATTTTAATATAAGTTATAATAACCTTTCATACTTGCTTTTAGCCTAAAATATTTTGGTTGATTGTTGTTGTTAATATGTATATTATGTGCATGAATCATACTCAGCTAATTTGATTCATGTGTTTTCTTTTTTCTTACAGAGAACCTCTCATCTGATTCAGCTCTCTCCAGCCCAAGTGCCCTGAATTCTCCAGGGATGGGGATTGAGGGCTTGAACCGTAGGAGGAAGAAACGCACCAGCATAGAGACCAACATTCGTGTGGCCTTAGAGAAGAGTTTCTTGGAGGTTGGTGAGGTTTTAACTTTTCATATACATGGGATTGTCTGTGTAATACTAATGTTATGTACAGGGGAAACACAAGTAGTTTGGTTTTGTTTGGAACCAGAACTCTTGGCTTCCTCACGTTGTCCAAATGAGATTATGTGTATGAAGCACTGGAAAAATTCTTAAATTCCCACTAATAAATAAGGCATTAGCTTCATTCATGATTAATTTCCCTTAAAAAAAAAAAAATATATATATACAAGAATAACATTCTAAGTTAATATGACTACATTTAATAAATGTATGTTTATTAGAATATAGAAGTTTTTTGTTAGACGTGGAGTAGTATGGCCCTGTATAGCCCAACTTCATTCTCTTGTTTCTCCTCCCGTTTGCTTATTCATTTAATGACATGGTTATGCCTGTAGTTCAGAAAGTTTTTCCAACAGATGATTTTATTATTTTCCCCTTCAGAATCAAAAGCCTACCTCGGAAGAAATCACCATGATTGCTGATCAACTTAACATGGAAAAGGAGGTAATACGTGTTTGGTTTTGTAACCGCCGCCAGAAGGAAAAAAGAATCAACCCCCCCAGCAGTGGTGGGACCAGCAGCTCGCCTATCAAAGCAGTTTTCCCCAGCCCAGCCTCACTGGTAAGGATGGGATGCAAGGGCGCGTGCTCAAGGGCTAATGTTTACATTATGAAATGACCTATCAAATAAATTTATATCATTATAGGAATCTATTATATATATTCATGTTGAATAAAGGTATATAAATTTATATTGTAAATGTTACCAAAGTAATGAAATCTCTTGTTGTTAACCCAAGAACTTAACTGATCTTTTTTTTTTAAACAGTTTTAATCCTTTCCTATTTCATCGCAGTTCCATTATTCTCTTCTCTGCTATAGTCTATTAGGTTACTCTATAACTGGGAGTCAGTTTGCAGCTAATTTCAGTTATCTAAAAAAATCTTTAGTTGCTCTTTATTCATTTTGGGTTCTAAGGCTCAATTTATTAAACTTTTACTTACATGATTAAGTGACAATAATTGCCAGGTAACCTTTAGGTCTGAGTTTGTATTGATGTGGCCCTTTTATTCATAACCTTATTGAGTAACCGCTGCTGTTAACATTAAAATAGTATTCCTAGACTGAAGGGACATATAGTTGTCATGTGACTCACTTGATCTTTAGAACAACTGTGAATGTGATGCCATGTTTTCAACCAGGATTCCAAAGATGGCAATATTGTTGAGTTTGCATTTCTGATACTTTCTGGTTAATTTATTTCTAATTTAATATTACTCCATGCCAAGGAGACTTTTCAAACTAAAGTAATCATTAATAGCACTTCCTAGTTTAAGTGAAAGCTTTGATTGTTAACTGGTAAGACTTTAATCCTAAAGTTCATGAGATAGTAGTTATGAAAATGATAGTATTAGGTAGTTTTATGTACATGACTTTTGTGTTTTGGATTTATTTGTACTAGAAGGAGGAAGGGAGGAAGGATAGAAGGAAGGCAATATTTGCTACTTTAGTGTATCAATATGTAGTTTCAAAAAAAGAAACTGTCCATTTTAAGAAATTTGTTTTATATTCTTTCCATAATGAGATTTCATTAAAAACAAAATCAAGACAGTCTTGCCCCCACAGAGCTGAAAATAGAAGTAATGTACAAGAACTCCAAATTCTATGATTCCCCTTGAATAGTTTTCTTGTTTAGATCACTTATAATGGTGTAGTATTTTTTAATGATTTAGAGTATATCTTATTCAACATAATTGAAATATGGGAGTTTTTAAGTTAATTTCTCATTAAAACTTGGGCAAAGCCGTTTGTAATATTAGTGAAAAACCATCTAGTAAAAGCAGCCTTTCAACATAAGCCAGTTTTCTCAATTCCAAGGTCAGAGAGTAATTAATAAAATCATTTCCTTTTGGACAGTTTAATTTTATTCTGTTGTATCTGGAATTTTCAAAATGTTTGTAGGAAAAATAAATCTACAGTATGGACTTAAATTTTTAAATTTTGGTTTTTAAAGGCGTTTGCATGTTTTCGCTCCCGACCTCTAGGTGGCAACCACACCAAGCCTTGTGACGAGCAGTGCAGCAACTACCCTCACGGTCAATCCAGTCCTTCCTTTAACCAGCGCTGCGGTGACGAACCTCTCTGTTACAGGTAAGCAGCAACCGGCTGTGCAGCGGTTAGGCAGATAGGAGGCCCATGATAAGTTTCTGTGAGAATCTGCCATTAAATTGTAAACTAAGGTTTTAACTAAAAATATATATTGCTTTTTTTAAAAAAAAGTTGTATGTCAAAACCTGAACTCGTAAAAAAGTATCAGGCATAATACATTTTTCCAGAAAGAATGCTTTCACGTAAAGATTGTATCTTTTTTTCTTTCCCACATTACTTTGTCTTTTACATTGCTCCTCAGCGTTACCTTTTTTTTTTTGGCCGTGCCACGCAGCAGGATCTTAGTTTCCCATCTAGGGATTCAACCTGCAGTGGAAGCACCAAGTCTTAACCACTGGGCCACCAGGGAAGGCCCAGAGTTACTTTTTTTCCAATTAACTTCTCCTCCCCTTAAAAATGTTTAATAGCTTCATCTTTTTGCATTCAGGAAAACATCCAAATTCACCATGAATTTATAAACCATTTACAGTCTGGACCTTATCTTCCACTCGTCTTTTCTCCATCCTATCCTCAAAACACAGGAAAGATCCTCTGTACCTTTGTAAACATCCCCACAGTGTAGAATGTCCATCCCAGCCTTCACTTCTTTCTGTTAGTGATGAAACTACTCCAGCTTAAATATCATTTCTTGGATATATACTGTTTAGCTTCTCCAGGAAATTATTTCCACCTGCCTATATTATAAACAATTTTTATACTTCTTTCTTTTCCAGTAGACTTTGTACATCTCAGAAGGTCTGTCATTTTTGAAATGTCAGTGCCTAGCTTATGTTTGATGCATTCATGGTAAAAATGAATACATATTTTCTGTTTAAATGGCACATTTTCCAGATACATCTGAAATAAATTAGTATTGTCATCAGAAGTTTTTTAGTGATACATATTGCAGAAGACATTCTCTAATTATTCACCAGGTTGATGTATATGCTAGTAATCATTGGATAGATTTATGATCTTTCATAATCAAGCTTAAATTTAACCTGGAGTTGGGAAATTTGATTTTTTTTCCACTCATATTTTAAGTGACAAAATTGGATTAAATGGTTTTATGTAGTTATTAAATTTCTAAGTTAGAAAATTTCATAATATTGTTAATTCAGAGCAGTACCTTTGATAACTTTTGGGCCTTTGACCTCTTTGAAAATTTGGTGAAAGCTATAAACTTTTCCTCTCACAAAATAGACATACTCAGTTTTTAGTAAAATACAGGGAGGTTTATAAATGACAGACCTCATCAGCTCTCACCTTACTAAGGCGTGCCATTTCTGGATGTCTTAGAGGTGAATCGGAAACTTCTGTTCCGGAGTGTATAGTATTCAGCACCCTAGCTTCATATGCAAACTGTTGTGACTGGCTGCTCTGGTGATGGTCCCCAGGAGCATGGACCTCCTGCCTCTGCGGCAGTCACTGTCTGCCCTAACTGCATTAACTGCTAAATTGTGTAGTTTACCTTCCAAACAAATTATAAGCCATATGACATAAGAGGTGTAAAGATACCTCTCTATTGTTAAAAAAAAAAATCGTAATAGTTCAGACATTAAGAACAAGTACCTTTGCAGATTTCATAAAATGGCTCATTAAATGGCATTTCTTAAATGGCACAAACCTGAAGCAAAAGGTAATTTTAAGAAGATATACATACTCAAAACTAGCTGGAAATTAAAAAAATTTTGGTGATCTTAACTGACTAATCAAATTCTCTTAAACTCAATTACTTGGCCCATTTATGTACATTTAATTATGACAATTTTCTGAAATGTTAGTAACTTTTGGAATGAAAATTTTCTTTAATCATTAAAATTTTTAACATGGGAAATTCAAATAGGAAAGACAAAGCCACTGTGAGTGCTGTTTTTATCTCTTTTTTATGTGCGCATAGATGTATAATTCTAGTAGTATTTACAGTGTCTGCTGCTTTTTTTTTAAACTTAATATCTTTTAACATCTTCTTCTGTTACTATAATCTTTACTTTTCTAGTTTTGATTTGCCTTAATATCAAATGACTGTACTGTAATTTCATAAACATTTCTATATGCTGACATCATGGTCAAGTTCTACAGAGGGTAGCCAACTTTTCCAGTTTGAGCCCTGCAAATATTAAATCCCAGGAAACTCCTCAAGGCTCTAAGCCACATAACCAGCCTTGCTGTTCACTACTGTATTTCTCATGTCCAGCACACCACCTAGAGTGTAAGATGCCCAGTAATTATTAAATGAATGAAGTTTTCACTATGATGAATACTATAATGAACACCTTTGTGCACACAGCTTTTTCTTTAATTTTTTAACATCATTTCAGACGATTAGAAAAGTTATAAGAATCGTTTCAAGAAATCCCAAATCTCTTCCTTACATTTTCCAAATATTAATATTTTACTGTATTTGCTTCCTCTCTTCCTTTTCCCCGATCTGTGTGTTTCTCTTCCTGTCTTTGTGTATGTGGTTTTTTCTGAACTGTTTTTAAGAGCAAATTACAGATATGCCCCCTTTACCCCTAATACTTTACTATATATTTTTTAATAAGCAAGAAATTCTATGTATAACCAGAGTAGTTACTAAACATCAGGTTATTAACATTGACTCAATTACTATTATCTAGTAAATAACTCACATTCAGATTTTGCCAATTCAATCAGTTATGTTCCTTACAGCAAAAGAAAATCTAAGATCATGTATTGCATTCAGTTGCTGTATCTCTTTAGTTTCATTTAATTTGGGACAATTTGAATCTTTGTGTTTTGTGGCATTGATATTTTTGAAGAGTATAGCTAGTTATTTTGTAGAATGTCCCTTAATTTGGGTTTACCTAAATGTTTTATCCAGAGAAGGCGATGGCACCCCACTCCAGTACTCTTGCCTGGAAAATCCCATGGACGGAGGAGCCTGGAGGGCTGCAGTCCATGGGGTTGCAAAGAGTCGGACACGACTGAGCGACTTCACCTTCTTTTCACTTTCATGCACTGGAAAAGGAAATGGCAACCCACTCCAGTGTTCTTGCCTGGAGAATCCCAGGGACGGGGAGGGCCTTGTGGGCTGCCGTCTCTGGATCGCACAGAGTCAGACACAACTGAAGTGACTTAACAGCAGCAGCAAATGTTTAATCATGATTAGATTCAGATGATGTACTTCGGGCAGGAACCCCACAGAAGTGGTGTTGAGTCTGTTTTGTGCCTTATGTGGAGACGTGTGCTGTTGGTTAGTCCCAATGTTATTAACTTTGATAATTTCTTTAAGGTGGTATCTGCCAGATTTTTTCATTGTATAAGTTATTGTATATTGTTAATGTAGTAACATTCTAGAGTTATTTTACTCTTTACAGTTAGTATCTTATGAGGAGTTTGAGACTGCAAATATCCTGCTCCTCAAATGTTTATACACTAGTGTTCATTGATGATTTTTGCCTGAATCTATGTTATTCTGACACTCATATAGTTTCATCATTTCTTTTACATTTATTAGTTGGGTTTCAACTCTAAGGATGAACTTTTCCTTTTCCCCTATTTAGCTATCTTTATCGGTGTGGACTCAGAAATTCTTTCTGTATTCAATAGGTTACAATCACTTTTTATTTTAATATTCAGATTTTCCAGATTTAGCCAAAGGGAACTACTTCAAAGTGGCTTCTGTGCCCTTTTGATGTGTCCCTAGCATTCTTTGAGTACTTCCTGATTTTTTTGGCACACATGATGTTCAGCCTCATCTTAAAGTTTCTCTGCCTCTGGCCTACAATCAGCCTCCTTAAAATCCCCAAGTTCATACTGAGATCTCCAGTTCCAATCCAGTATCCTCTCGTTCATTCTTTTCTATCCTAATCTCTTTCCATATTTTAACTTCCTTCTCAGTGACAAGTAACCTGGCTCCCATTATCAACAATTACAAATTACTTAATTGCACAGTCCTATAGTGAAAAGAAAGGGATTTCAGAATTGCTAACCCGTGCCTCTGAAAAGACCGACTAATTCAGTTCAGAGTTCTTGTCTTAAGCCTAAAGACATGATGTCCAAATACTGTGTTCAAAAGTTATCTGTGTTAGTTCTTCTTATATACCCTTCAGTGTATTTACATTATTCATTTGAAATTCCATTTAGTTTATTTTTTGTTCATATTAAGTATTAGTGTTTTTCCTTCCATCCTTGTGATTTTTTTAAAGACTATGAGATATTAACTGTTTTATAAGTCAAGACTATATAAAAAGTTCTCCTTGGAAAAATGTCATTCCTTTCTATCATAATTCTCTGTATCCTTTCTATCCCATTCCCACTTGTGCCATTCCTGCATACTTAGGTGACCTTTTTTTGCTTAACAGGTATTCTGAAAATCACTCCACATTAGTTCATGGAAATCTTCATTATTTTGTTTTATTGTTGTAGAGTACTCCATTATGTGGAGCTTCCCTGGTGGCTCAGAGGTTAAAACATCTGCCTGCAATGCGGGAAACCTGGGTTCAATCCCTGGGTCGGGAAGATCCCCTGGAGAAGGAAATGGCAACCCACTCCAGTATTCTTGCTCGGAGAATCCCATGGACGGAGGAGCCTGGTAGGCTATAGTCCATGGGGTCACAGAGGGTCGGGCACTACTGAGAGACCTAACTTTCACTTTAACTAACTTTCACTCCATTATGTGGATATACTACATTTTATTTTAACTCCTTTCCTGTTGTATGGACATTGAATTTGTTTCCAATATTTTTTAATTATTGACCATGCTGCAGGAGTAACCTTGTGGATAAATATTTTTGTACTGTTGGAAGTGTGTCTTGAGGGTAAATTTCAAAAAGTAGAATTGCTGAGTCAAAAGGTATCTATGTAGTTTTGTTGGATACTATCAAATTGCCTTCCAAAAGGAGTGTACTTATTTTCATTCCCACTAATAATACATGCGAAGAGTTGACTCATCGGAGAGGACCCTGATGCTGGAAGGGATTGGGGACAGGAGGAGAAGGGGACGACAGAGGATGAGATGGCTGGATGGCATCACTGACTCGATGCACATGATTTTGGGTGAACTCCGGGAGTTGGTGATGGACAAGGAGGCCTGGCGTGCTGCGATTGATGGGGTTGCAAAGAGTTGGACACGACTGAGCGACTGAACTGAACTGAATAATACATGAGAGGGCCAGCTTCCCCATAGCCTATGCACTTTTTAATTTTTGCCAGTCTGATATGTGAGAAATTATATCTCAGTGTACCTTTTTTTTTATTTTTGGCTGTGCTGGGTCTTCGTTGCTGTGCATGGGCTTTCTCTAGTTGCGGTATATGGACTTCTCATTACAGCAAGGCACGGGCTCTAGAGCACACGGGCTTCAGTAGTTGCAGCTTTGGGGCTCAGCAGTTGCAGTTCAAGGGTGTTGTATTGCGCAGGCTCAGTAGTTGTGGTACAAGGACTTGGTTGCCCCTGTGGCCTGTGGAATCTTCTTGGACCAGGGATAGCACCCACATCCACCACATTGGCAGGTGGATTCTTAACTGCTGACCACCAGGGAAGTTCTCTCAGAGTACTTTAAATTTCAGTTTTTTAATCATGTAAAGTTGAACATCATTTCATATACTTGAGTCATTTTTCATCTTTTATAACAGTGAAATTGGTTTTGTTTCACATCAATTGATCAGTATTGCACAGACTAGAAATTCCAGCTGAGGGAAGTGGTAAGAACAGACATTGTTGTCTTCTTTCCAACCATATTAGTTTTATGTTGGTGCATAACAATTACTAAAACTTAGTGGCCTATATCAATACTCATTTACTGTCCCATGTATAGGTTGGAAGTTTAGGCATAGATTAGAGCTAAGTCCTCTGCTCAGGGATTTACCAGGCTGAAGTTAAGATGTTGGCTGGGGCTGTGACCTCATATGACGACCAAGATCTTCCAAATTCATTAGTTTTCAGAACTCGACCCATATGGTTATAGGACTGAAGTCCCCCCACCCCGCCCTGTTTTTTTTTTTTTTGCTGGCTGTCAGCTAGATCAGTCAAATCCCACAGGCTAACCCCAAGTCCTAGCTCCATGACCTTAAACATGGCAGCTTCTTCAAAAGCAACATGAAAATCTCTATCCAGTCAGCTAATACAGAGAATCTTATAAATATAAGGTAATCAGTCCTCTCATCTTTGTCATATGATATTATCCAGTTAAAGGAATAGTTATTGCATCTCCCATCATATTCACAGATCTATGTCTACTTAAGAGATGGGGATTATACATCAGAATTTTGATGTCTTCTTTTAAAGAGTTTTTGAGTTGGTTTTGGCAGGCAGATAGATTACTACAGATTAGCTTGACCCTTTCAAGACTTATTTTTTAAGCTTTACTAGATTGGCCTAAAGCAGCCTTCACTAGTTTCAGCTGTGACCCTTCTGGGGTCTCTAATGAATGCCCAACTCAATAGTGTCTCCTCTCTGTGTAGTTAGACAAGGAATATCTCCTTGTCTTGCATGAATTCCAAGGGTCATTCAGTTTACAGCCGCCCTGCTTAGACTCATAGCGTTTCCCTGTGCATGTGTACTTTAGTATTCAACTAAGGATTCCAGGAAACCCCGTTGTACATTTCTAGAGAGATTTCTCTATAGTTTCTTCCTTTCCACTACTCTTTCCTGCAAACTCCAGCCATTTTGGCATCAGCCGTAGTTTTCGTCTCCTTGAATCAGTGAAATTTCTGTGCTCTACTTAGTTTCCTCCCCAAGCACTTCCAGGGACTTCCCCGGTGGCACAGTGGTTAAGAATCCACCTGCCAATGCAGAGCAACTAAACCCGTGTGCAGCAGCTACTGAGCCTGCATTCTGCAGCTCCTAAAGCCCTTGTGCCTAGAGCCTGTGCTCACAGCAAGAGAAACCACCACAATGAGAAGCCCACACACCGCAACGAAGAGTAGCCCCCACTCACCGCAGCTGGAGAAAACCTGTGCAAAGCAGTGAAGACCCAGTGCCGCCAGAAAGAAACAGAAGTGCTCCCAAATAAAGGGCCCACATCATTTGTTTCTCTTTCTTCAGGGATCACAGCCCTGTGCTGCTTATCTTCTCATATTTAAAACATTTCTCATATGTTTCTCTATTCTTATTATGCTATAAGGGTAAGTTTGCTATCATTACTCTTATTGTCAAAGGCAAAATATTAAATAAACAATCAGAATTTGTAACTCTGACAGACAAAGTCTAAGGTGAGCCCCCACCATGGTGTCTGTCTTGTAGTGTTCATGCTTTTGTGACTCTGTCTTGTTTAGAGACTTACTTTAGAGACTCACCTCACCAGTCAGGTAACTGGGGGTGACCTCTAACTTTGAGGTTGACCTTCAGCCAACAGCCAGAAAGAAGCTGGGCATTTAGTCTAGAGTAGCAAGCAAATTCTGCCAAATGATTTTTTCCAACAACCCAGGTGAGCTTGGCAACATACTCTTCCCCAGTTATGCCAACAGAATGAAAGAGTTTGGCTGGCACCTTTACTGTGGCCTTGCAGAGGACCAGCTAGGCTGTGCTTGCACGCCTGACCCACAGAAACTATGATAGTAAATGTGTGTTTTATGTTGCCGAGTTTGTAGTACTTTGTTAAATAGCAATAGAAAGTGAGTATGATAACATTGGGATGGTTTAGTCGCTCAATCTTGTCTGGCTCTTTGCAACCCTATGGACTGTGTAGCCCACCAGGCACCTGTGTCCATGGGATTTCCCAGGTAAAAATACTGGAATGGGTTGCCATTTCCTTTTCCAAGGGATCTTCTCAACCCAGGGATCAAACCCACCTCTGCTGCATTGCAGGTGAATTCTTTACAACTGAGCCAGCAGGGAAGCCCACAATAGTATTAAATTTGCATAAATATTGTTCAAGGCCAGCCCATGATAGGGTAAAAAAAAAAAATGTAATCTTACAGCACTTAGACCCTGCTCCTTGAAAGAGAAGATTACAAGAGTCGGATGTCAAATGGATTTTGTTTTCTTCCTCTTGTCAGCTCAACATCATGTCCTGTTTTAGTTTTATTCCTGTTTGGACCATAACTTTCTTATTATAGCCTCTTTTGCTCTGACATTTTTATACAGCCTTTCTTTTTTTCTGTTGATGAAAGTAGCATATTCTTTCACTCATATTATTTATGAAAGTCATTCAATATCTTATAGTTTATCTAATGCACTCTCTAAAGATTTTCTCCTTGGAGTCCTCATGATTGGTTAATTTAACTTCTTTTCATTGTGTTCCTGAGTTAAATTCAACATTTCTGGTAAACTTTTCTAGAATAGAAAATGAATGATCATGACTGTACTGCTCCAGGAAGATACCTATTCTTATGTGTCTTAAGAACTTGTAAAAATTCCACAGCCCTTAATAATCTCAACTAAACATGCTCTGCCTCAAATTCTTATTCCAAAGTAACGTTTCATAATAAACCATGCGCAGCCCCATAGCTATTATCAGTCTCTCCCTGTTCACTCCTCCAGTACCCATGGCAGTTACTCGTCTGCTCCGTCTCTGTGGATCTGCCTGTCTCAGACAAATGTAAATGGAGTCGTATAATACATGACCTTCTGCGTCTTGCTTCTTCCATTTAGGATATTTCCAAGGTTTATCCATGTTGCAGAGTAATACTGGAACTTCATTCCTTTTAATGATTGAGTGGTATTTCATTGTATGGATATACCATATTCTGTTTATTATACGAGTTGATGGTCATTTGAGTTACTTACAGTTTGGGGTCATTTTCAATACTGTTGATATGAGTATGCATTTACAAGTTTTACTGGTTATATGTTTTCATTTCTCTAGAGTATATATTTAGGAGTAGAATTGCTGCATTATGGAGCATACCAAAGTATTATAAACAACTTATTGCCCAAAAAATTAGGTGACTCAGATGAAATGGACAAATTTTGAGGGGGACACGAAATACCAAAACTGACTCAACAAGAAATAGAAAACCTTTAAAAGACCTAAAACAAGTAAATGAACCAAAAAGAAATGCCTAAACTCAGATGGCTGTAACGGTGAATTCTATCAGACATTTTAGCAAGAAGTAAGAGTTACTCTTGAGCAGTCTCCTCCAGAAGATAGAGGTGGAACAACTCATTGTATGAAGCCAGTATTACCTTGATATTAAAGCCAAACAAAGATATTGTAAGAAAAAGATTATAAACCCATATCACTCATGAAAATGTACACAGAAGCCCTCAACAAAATCTTAACAAGTCAAATCTAGCAACACATAAAATAGATTATACATAACCAAGGAGTTGTCCCAGGAATAAAAAGTTGGCTTAATAATTGAACATAAATTAATGTAACACACCATAGTAATAGAAGACCAAATTCTCATGATTATCTTACCAGATACAGAAAAAGCATTTGACAAAATCCAACACCCATTCATGATTTAAAAAATCTGGAATAGAAGAAGGCTTCCTAAGCTGATAAAGAGCATCAACTGAAAAACCTACAGCTAACAGCATACTAAATGGGAAGGACTGAATGCTTTCCCCCCTGACATTGGGAACAAAGGAAGAATGTTTGCTCTGACAGATTTCTAATGAGTCTAGTTATAGCCAGCCTAACAATGGAAAATAATTTTAAACATCCAGTTTGAAAGGGGAGAAGTTAAAACTGTCTTTTTTTCTTCATCATCCTATATGTATAAAAAATTCCAGGGAGTTCACTCAGCAAAAAAAAAAAATTCCTAGAACTCAAGAGTAAGGGACTATCTTTCCTGGTGCAATGTATAAGAATCATTGCAAGGGACATGGGTTCAACCCCTGGTCTAGGAAGATCCCACATGCCTCAGAGCAACGAAGCCTGTGTGCCACAGCTACAGAGCCCTTGCCCTGAATAGCCCAGGAGCCACAACTGCTGAAGCCTGCACCACAGCCTGTGCTCTGCAACGAGAGGCCGCCGCAGTAAGCCCACCGAACTCAGCCGCAGCCACTGCCGCCTGTGCCTCGCAAGGAGCAGTAGCATCCACTTGCTGCAACTAGAGACAGCCACGCAAAAGAACAGACACTCAGTGCAGCCTCAATACATAAATAAATAAGTGAATTTTTAAAACTCAATAATAAGAATATAAGCAACTTGGTTTTTTAAAGGGGCAAAAGATCTTAATATGTAATAACATTACATCTAATATACATTATAAAGGACAGAAATGGTATGGACCTAACAGAAGCAGACAAGATAAAAAAGAGGTGGCAAGAATACACAGAAGAACTATACAAAAAAGATCTTTACGACCCATATAGCCACGATGGTGTGATTACTGACCTAGAACCAGACATCCAGAATGTGAAGTCATGTGGGCCTTAGGAAGCATCACCCTGAACAAAGTTGGTAGAAGTGATGGAATTCCAGTTGAGCTATTTCAAACCCTAAAAGATGATGCTGTGAAAGTGCTGCACTCAATATGCCAGCAAATCTGGAAAACTCAGCAGTGGCCACAGGACTGGAAAAGGTCAGTTTTCGTTCCAATCCCAAAGAAAGGTAGTGCCAAAGAATGCTCAAACTACTGCACAATTGCACTCATCTCACACGCTAGCAAAGTAATGCTCAAAATTCTCCAAGCCAGGCTTCAACAATACATGAACCATGAACTTCCAGATGTTCAAGCTGGGCTTAGAAAAGGCAGAGGAACCAGAGATCAAATTGCCAACATCCACTGGATCATCAAAAAAGCAAGAGAGTTCCAGAAAAACATCTACTACTGCTTTACTGACTACACCAAAGCTTTTGACTGTGTGGATCACAACAAACTGTGGAAAATTCTTCACGAGATGGGAATACCAGGCCACCTGACCTGCCTCCTGAGAAATCTGTATGCAGGTCAAGAAGCAAGAGTTAGAACTGGACATGGAACAACAGACTAGTTCCAAATCGGGGAAGGAGTACATCAAAGCTGTATCTTTGTCACCCTGCTTATTTAACTTAAATGCAGAGTACATCATGAGAAATGCTAGACTAGATGAAGCACAAGCTAGAATCAAGATTGCCGGGAGAAATATCAATAACCTCAGATACGCAGATAACACCACACTTATGGCAGAAAGCAAAGAAGAACTAAAGAGCCTCTTGATGAAAGTGAAAGAAGAGAGTGAAAAAGTTGGCTTAAAACTCAATATTCAGAAAACGAAGATCATGGCATCTGGTCCCATCACTTCATGGCAAATAGATGGGAAACAATGGTAACAGTGACAGATTTTATTTTGGGGGGGCTCCAAAATCACTGCAGATGGTGACTGCAGCCATGAAATTAAAAGATGCTTGCTCCTTGCAAGAAAAGTTATGACCAACCTAGACAGCATATTAAAAAGCAGAGACATTACTTTGTCAACAAAGGTCCGTCCAGTCAAAGCTATGGTTTTTTCAGTAGTCATGTATGAATGTGAGAATTGGACTATAAAGAAAGATGAGGGGGCCGGCCTCTGCCGCTGCCCAGGAGTAGCCGGCCCAGAACCTCCTGTGGGCCCACGCGGAGCCAGTGGGCCCGCCTGCGCCGCCCGCCACCTCTCAGCCCTTCCAGGCGCCGCTGGCCGAGCCCCCCACGCCCCCTGAGATGGTGCGCAAGCGGAAGGGGGCCGGGGTCCCCGCCTGCACCCCCTGTAAGCAGCCCTGCGCTTCCCCGCCGTCCCGGGAGGGCCCCCCGCGGAGGCTGGCAGGGACGCGGTCTGAGCCGGGGGCGCCTCCCCCTCGGCCTCCGGGCAGCCGAGTGCGACGACGCCCACTGTCCGGAGGGCCCGGAGCTGCTGGGCAACTGCCACAAGGAGCCGCCTCCCGACGCCCCGGATATCAACCAGCTCCCGCCCTCCATCCTGCTCAAGATATTTTCCAATTTATCTCTGGGTGAACGTTGCCTTTCTGCGTCATTGGTTTGCAAGTACTGGCGTGGTGACCTTTGTTTAGATTTCCAGTTTCGGAAGCAGCTGCATCTTAGTAGTTGTCAGCAGGTCACTGATGAATTATTGGAAAAAATGGCACCAAGAAGTCAACATAGAATTGAAATCAGCATTTCTGACTGTCGCAGTATGTCTGATACTGGCGTATGTGTTCTAGCATTTAAATGTCCTGGACTTCATAGGTATACAGCTTACAGGTGCAAACAGCTTTCTGACACCTCTATTATTGCAGTTGCCTCTCACTGTCCTTTACTTCAGAAAGTTCATGTAGGCAACCAGGACAAACTGACTGATGAAGGACTCAAAACAGCTGGGGTCGAAATGCAGAGAACTCAAAGATATCATTTCGGCCAGTGTTACAAGATCTCAGATGAGGCCATGATCGTCATAGCTAAGGGCTGTCTGAAATTACGAAGAATATACATGCAGGAAAACAAATTAATTCTCGACTGACATCTTATCGTATTATTGTGTTCCACACTATTTAGTTCCTCCTAGATCCTTCCGAATTTCACATGCACGGCTTCAATCAGCTCCTGGAGAGCGGATAACATACCTAGGGACCCAGGTCTTTCTGGACAAGCAGCCAATCATGAACAGGGGCAGACTTGGCCTTAAATTTTAATTCTTATATTTTTTTGCATTTCAAAGTATAGATATTCATTTTATCTATTAAAAAGTAAAACCCACTAAGTGTACTGTAGGGAATATTTATCTTACAAAGGAAGGATTATGTAGAAATGAGCCCACCTGCTGGTTTTATTTTCCTTTTCCAGTAATGTTTATATTGTAACTTAAACATTTTTCTGGCTCTAAAAATTAGGTATGTCTTTGTTTTCTAGTGCATATTTCTGTTATTTAAACCTGCTTGTACACATATGAAGAAAACCAATTTGAAACATTTCTGTTTATGCACAAAGTATACCTTAATGGTATCTTGGGCAGAGGGTAAGGACCTCACCTTTACAAGGGAAGTAGAAATGGTGGATTTGCTTACAGAGCTTTAAATTCAGTTCAGTTCAGTCACTCAGTCGTGTCCAACTCTTTGCGACCCCATGAATCGCAGCACTCCAGGCCTCCCTGTCCATCACCAGCTCCTGAAGTTCACTCAGACTCACGTCCATCGGCACAGTGATGCCATCCAGCCATCTCATCCTCTATCGTCCCCTTCTTCTCCTGCCCCCAATCCCTCCCAGCATCAGTCTTTTCCAGTGAGTCAACTCTTCACATGAGGTGGCCAAAGTACTGGAGTTTCAGCTTGAGCATCATTCCTACCAAAGAAATCTCAGGGCTCTTCTCCTTCAGAATGGACTGGTTGGATCTCCCTGTAGTCCAGTTCAGTTCAGTCGCTCAGTCCTGTCCAGCTCTTTGTGACCCCATGAATTGCAGCACGCCAGGCCTCCCTGTCCATCACCAACTCCCGGAGTTGACTCAAACTCACGTCTATCAAGTCAGTGATGCCATCCAGCCATCTCATCCTCTGTCGTCCCCTTCTCCTCCTGCCTCCAATCCCTCCCAGCATCAGAGTCTTTTCCAGTGAGTCAACTCTTCGCATGAGGTAGCCAAAGTACTGGAGTTTCAGCTTTAGCATCATTCCTTCCAAAGAAATCCCAGGGCTGATCTCCTTCAGAATGGACTGGTTGGATCTCCTTGCAGTCCAAGGGACTCTCAAGAGTCTTCTCCAACACCACAGTTCAAAAGCATCAATTCTTCGGCGCTCAGCTTTCTTCACAGTCCAACTCTCACATCCATACATGACCACTGGAAAAACCAAGCCTTGACTAGATGGACCTTTGTTGGCAAAGTAATGTCTCTGCTTTTCAATATGCTATCTAGGTTGGTCATAATTTTTCTTCCAAGGAGTAAGCGTCTTTTAATTTCATGGCTGCAGTCACCATCTGCAGTGATTTTGGATTTATGTAGCTGTAAATTGGGAATTTAGTCTATATGTCAGAAGGATAAAGCCAATTCTGTCATCAGTTTAAAAGAAAAATAAGATTTTGGTGAAATCTTGTCTAAGTGGCTTTAACACTATTAGAGAACTTAAAAAACTGTTACAATATCAAACTGTTTTAGAATAGCAACATAAAGTTGGGGTTACTGTTTCAGATGTATATTCATGTAAAAATTAGGTTTTAGTATTGGCACTTAGGTAACAAAGGAAAATATGGTATATATATTTGTATTTTAATGAAATACTGGCACCATATAAAATGTTAATTTTTAACTCAGTGGGCCAGAATTTCAGTGTGGATATGGAAAAAGAGATTGTCATTTTATAAACTGCAAGAATAAATATATGTGTTTTAAATACTGAAGTATTCAGTTTTAAATTTTTCTTTCATTTTGAAAACATGCAAGAGCTAAACTAGAGTTTTAATTAGTGGTTAAAAGCAGTGAATAAATAAACCTGTCTAAAAATTAAAAAAAAAAAAAAAGAAAGCTGAGCACTGAAGAATTGATGCTTTTGAACTGTGGTGTTGGAGAAGACTCTTGAGAGTCCCTTGGACTGCAAGGAGATCCAACCAGTCAATCGTAAAGGATATCAGTCCTGAATATACATTGGAAGGACTGATGTTGAAGCTGAAACTCCAATACTTTGTCCACCTGATGCAAAGAACTGACTCCTTAGAAAAAATCCTGATACTGGGAAAGACTGAAGGTGGGAAGAGACGGGGATGACAGAGGATGAGATGGTTGGATGGCATCACCAACTTGGACATGAGTTTGAGTAAGTTCCAAGAATTGGTGATAGACAGGGAAGCCTTTGCAAGTCCATGGGCTCACAAAGAGTTGGACAGGACTGAGCAACTGAACTGAACTGATACATTATATCAAAGATATAAGAATGACTAATAAGCACATGAAAAGATGTTCAACATTATTACTCAGAGAAATGCTAGTTTAAAATCATAATGAGATACTTCTTAATACTAAATGGCTATAATCAGAAAGACCAAAAATGATAGGTCTTGGAGATATGGAGAAACTGGAATCTTCATGCATTGTTGGTGGAAATGTAAAATGATATGGCCACTTTGGAAGATACTTTGGCAGTGTCTTTAAAAGTTAATCATAAATGTACCTTCCTACCCAATAGTTCCCCCAAGAGAACAGCAAACATTTCCACAAAAACTTTTACACAATGATCATAGCAGCATTATTCATAATAATCAAAAACTGAAAACAAGCCATTACCCACCAACTGGTGAATGAATTAAATGTCATGTAGTCTCTCCATGCAGTGGAATACTTTTAAGACAAAAGGAAGTATTGATTCCTACTACAACATGGATAAACCTTGAAAACAGCGTGCTAACTGAAGGAAGGTAGATGCAAAAGACTACAAATCAAGTGATTCATTTATATTATGTGTCTGGGAAAGGTAAATCTACAGATCAAAAAGCAGACAACTGGAGGCTGTTGGTGGGAACAAGCATGACTGCAGATAGGCGCTAGGGACCTTTTTCAGTCATAAACTAGATGGGGTGATGGCTGTACCACTCTGTCAATATATTAAAAACCATTGAATTTTATACTTAAATTGGGTGAATTTTATGGCATATAAATTGTATCTCTCTAAATCTATTTTTTTTTTAAAGATGAGATGGGTGCTTGCCTTGGCAGCACATGTACTAAAATTATAACAATACAGAGATAGGGATTAACAGATACTAACTACTATATATAAAATCAATAAACAATAAGGATTTACTGTATAGCTCAGGGAACTATATTCAGTATCCTATAATAACCTGCAATGGAAAAGAATGGAGGGGAATATATGTATAGATACAGACGTATGTATAACTGAATTACTTTGCTGTACACCTGAGCAATATTTAAACCAACTAAATCATTTTTTAATTTTTTTTTTAATTAAAAAAGATGAGATGGGAAGCAAGAGGTTATGCCAAACACTATGTATTCTTGCAGGTAGCTTCCTGCTAACCTTGTGAGGTGGATGATGGCATCTTATTTTGTTGTTGAGGACACTGAAGCTCAGCAAACATCAATTCCCTGATCAAAATTGCCCAAGTAATTGAGTTGCTAAGAATATACATAAAAGATATATGTTGATTAAAATGTGATTTACTGACTGGGAGAAATAATTTGAAGTTCTTACTAAGTTATTGTACTCTAGTGCTCATGGGACATTCATGCTGAAGACACTTAGAATGTGACTGGAGGACGCCGGAGTGTATGGTTAGCTGCTCCGTTGTCTGCGTCTTTGAGACCCTGTGGACTGTAGCCCATCTTTGTCCACAGAATTTCCCACGCAAGAATACTGGAGTAGGTTGCAGTTTCCTCCTCCGGGGGATCTTCTCAACCCAGGGATCAAACCTGAGTCCCCTATGTCTCATTGGAGATTGGCATTATTGGATTGTGTCTCTTTGGCAGGCACATTTTTTACCATTGTGCCACCTGGGAAGTGGTTGGAAGATAAAACCAGAAAAAACTACTTAGAGTGGTTTCTGGAGTCATTGTCTCTTCAGATCAGATCAGTCGCTGAGTCATGTCCAACTCTTTGCAACCCCATGAATCGCAGCACGCCAGGCCTCCATCACCAACTCCTAGAGTTCACTCAGACTCACGTCCATTGAGTCAGTGATGCCATCCAGCCATCTCATCCTCTGTCGTCCCCTTCTCCTCCTGCCCCCAATCTCTCCCAGCATCAGAGTCTTTTCCAATGAGTCAACTCTTCCCATGAGGTGGCCAAAGTACTGGAGTTTCAGCTTTAGCATCATTCCTTCCAAAGAACACCCAGGGCTGATCTCTTTCAGAATGGACTAGTTGGATCTCCTTGCAGTCCAAGGGACTCTCAAGAGTCTTCTCCAACACCACAGTTCAAAAGCATCAATTCTTCGGCACTCAGCTTTCTTCACAGTCCAACTCTCACATCCATACATGACCACTGGAAAAACCATAGCCTTGACTAGATGAACCTTTGTTAGCAAAGTAATGTCTCTGCTTTTGAATATGCTATCTAGGTTGGTCATAACTTTCCTTCCAAGGAGTAAGCATCTTTTAATTTCATGCCTGCAGTCACCATCTGCAGTGATTTTGGAACCCAGAAAAATAAAGCCTGACACTGTTTCCACTGTTTCCCCATCTATTTCCCATGAAGTGATGGGACCGGATGCCATGATCTTCGTTTTCTGAATGTTGAGCTTTAAACCAACTTTTTCACTCTCCACTTTCACTTTCATCAAGAGGCTTTTGAGTTCCTCTTCACTTTCTGCCATAAGGGTGGTGTCATCTGCATATCTCAGGTTATTGATATTTCTCCCGGCAATCTTGATTCCAGCTTGTGCTTCATCCAGTCCAGCATTTCTCATGATGTACTCTGCATATAAGTTAAATAAGCACGGTGACAATATACAGCCTTGACGTACTCCTTTTCCTATTTGGAACCAGTCTGTTGTTCCATGTCCCGTTCTAACTGTTGCCTCCTGACCTGCATACAGATTTCTCAAGAAGCAGATCAGGTGTTCTGGTATTCCCATCTCTTTCAGAATTTTCCACAGTTTATTGTGATCCACACAGTCAAAGGCTTTGGCATAGTCAATAAAGCAGAAATAGATGTTTTTCTGGAACTCTCTTGCTTTTTCCATGATCCAGCAGATGTTGGCAATTTGATCTCTGGTTCCTCTGCCTTTGTCCCTTAGCTTATCTTAAATTCACTGATGAAATTATTCAGATTTTCTTTGTATACATGTGGGATTTTAAGAAAGTGATGCTGAGTAGTCTAAAAATGGCTGTGGAGAGTGAAGAAAGAGTGAAATAAATGTCACTTTAAGCTTTTGACCTCAAGATATGGGCGATTTCATCTCAGAACTTTGAAAAGAAAGTAGTGCCCATAAGTGAAATCAAGTTAGATAACGTGAGAAATTGGTCAAGAAAAGATTGAAATTTACTAGCAGCAGAAGAGAAATGAGAAAAGACGTTTACCTTCCTACAGAACAGTGTGCACATCTTAGGAAAAGAGTGTCAAAAAGTGGAAAAGTGTTTGAATCTGCCAAACATAAGAGCCAACATAGCTTCAATAGCCCAGTGACATAAACTGATTTGATAGATTTAGAACTGAATGATGATATTGTGATTAATAATATCCACAAAGATGTAATTTGTACTTATGGACAGCACGAGTGAAGAGGGAATCATCTTATATTTTTGAGAAGGACAGAAAGAATAGTAAGTAAATCCTCCCTTTTCAGTTAACAGTAAGAAAGGTATGTTTACCTGAACCATTCAGAGACTACATAGCACTTTCATGTAACGTGATAGGAAATGGGGACAGTAGAGTCAGTACTGAAGTAGATGGGGTCTGATTTCCTCCTAGCTCTGTGATGTATTTGCTATGACCAGTGCATTTTCTTGGCAAAATTCTATTAGTCTTTGCCCTGCTTCAGTCCGTATTTCAAGGCCAAATTTTCCTGTTACTCCAGGTGTTTCTTGACTTCCTACTTTTGCATTCCAGTCCCCTATAATGAAAACGACATCTGTTTTGGGTGTTAGTTCTAAAAGGTCTTGTAGGTCTTCATAGTACCGTTCAACTTCAGCTTCTTCAGTGTTACTGGTTGGGGCATAGACTTGGATTACTGTGATATTGAATGGTTTGCCTTGAAAACACCCTCTTCCAACAACACAAGAGAAGATTCTACACATGGACATCACCAGATGGTCAACACCGAAATCAGATGGATTATATTCTTTGCAGCCAAAAATGGAGAAGCTCTATACAGTCAGCAAAAACAAGACCAGGAGCTGACTGTGGCTCAGATCATGAGCTCCTTATCACCAAATTCATTCTTAAATTGAAGAAAATAGGGAAAACCACTAGACCAGTCAGGTATGACCTAAATCAAATCCCTTATGACTATACAGTGGAAGTGAGAAATAGATTTAAGGGCCTAGATCTGATAGATAGAGTGCCTGATGAACTATGGAATGAGGTTCGTGACATTGTATAGGAGACAGGGATCAAGACCATCCCCATGGAAAAGAAATGCAAACAAGCAAAATGGCTGTCTGGGGAGGCCTTACAAATAGCTGTGAAAAGAAGAGAAGCAAAAAGCAAAGGAGAAAAGGAAAGATAAAAGCATCTGAATGCAGAGTTCCAAAGAATAGCAAGAAGAGATAAGAAAGCCTTCCTCAGCAATCAATGCAAAGAAATAGAGGAAAACAGCAGAATGGGAAAGACTAGAGATCTCTTCAAGAAAGTTAGAGATACCAAGGGAATATTTCATGCAAAGATGGGCTCAATAAAGGACAGAAATGGTATGGACCTAACAGAAGCAGAAGATATTAAGAAGAGGTGGCAAGAATACACAGAAGAATTATACAAAAAAGATCTTCATGACCCAGATAATCACGATGGTGTGATCACTGAACTAGAGCCAGACATCCTGGAATGTGAAGTCAAGTGGGCCTTAGAAAGCATCACTACAAACAAAGCTAGTGGAGGTGATGGAATTCCAGTTGAGCTATTTCAAATCCTGAAAGATGATGCTGTGAAAGTGCTGCACTCAATATGCCAGCAAATTTGGAAAACTCAGCAGTGGCCACAGGACTGGAAAAGGTCAGTTTTCATTCCAATCCCAAAGAAAAGCAATGCCAAAGAATGCTCAAACTATCGCACAATTGCACTCATCTCACACGCTAGTAAAGTAATGCTCAAAATTCTCCAAGCCAGGCTTCAGCAATACGTGAACCGTGAACTTCCAGATGCTCAAGCTGGTTTTAGAAAAGGCAGAGGAAGCAGAGATCAAATTGCCAACATCCGCTGGATCATGGAAAAAGCAAGAGAGTTCCAGAAAAACATCTATTTCTGCTTTATTGACTATGCCAAAGCCTTTGACTGTGTGGATCACAATAAACTGTGGAAAATTCTGAAAGAGATGGGAATACCAGAACACCTGACCTGCCTCTTGAGAAATCTGTATGCAGGTCAGGAAGCAACAGTTAGAATGGGACATGGAACAACAGACTGGTTCCAAATAGGAAAAGGAGTACGTCAAGGCTGTATATTGTCACCGTGCTTATTTAACTTATATGCAGAGTACATCATGAGAAATGCTGGACTGGAAGAAGCACAAGCTGGAATCAAGATTGCGGGGAGAAATATCAATAACCTGAGATATGCAGATGACACCACCCTTATGGCAGAAAGTGAAGAGGAACTCAAAAGCCTCTTGATGAAAGTGAAAGTGGAGAGTGAAAAAGTTGGCTTAAAGCTCAACATTCAGAAAACGAAGATCATGGCATCCGGTCCCATCACTTCATGGGAAATAGATGGGGAAACAGTGGAAACAGTGTCAGGCTTTATTTTTCTGGGTTCCAAAATCACTGCAGATGGTGACTGCAGGCATGAAATTAAAAGATGCTTACTCCTTGGAAGGAAAGTTATGACCAACCTAGATAGCATATTCAAAAGCAGAGACATTACTTTGCCAACAAAGGTTCTGTGGTCATGTATGGATGTGAGAGTTGGACTGTGAAGAAAGCTGAGCAGCAAAGAATTGATGCTTTTGAACTGTGGTGTTGGAGAAGACTCTTGAGAGTCCCTTGGACATCAAGGAGATTCAACCAGTCCATTCTGAAGGAGATCAGCCCTAGGATTTCTTTGGAAGGAATGATGCTAAAGCTGAAACTCCAGTACTTTGGCCACCTCATGGGAAGAGTTGACTCATTGGAAAAGACTCTGATGCTGGGAGGGATTGGGGGCAGAAGAAGAAGGGGATGACAGAGGATGAGATGGCTTGATGGCATCACCATGTCGATGGACGTGAGTCTGAGTTAACTCCAGGAGTTGGTGATAGACAGGGAGGCCTGGCGTGCTGCGAATCATGGGGTCACAAAGAGTCGGACACGACTGAGCGACCGAACTGAACTGTGATATGTGAAAGAAACGTTTCTTCACAGTAAAATGATGAGAGTTGAATTCTAGGTGTTCTTAGTACAGGTCAGAAAAAGGCTTCAGCATAGGTTTTAAAAGAACAAAACTGACTAATTTTTTAATACAGCTGTGAATAGAGAAGAGAGTCTTCTATAGCTTAGTGACAGATTTTATCACAGAGAAAATTTTTATATAGATCTTTTTTCTAATATGTTTATGGGTTTGAAATATTTATTTTGATTGGTGTAGTTCTTATATCATTTCTGAAGTCTTTTATACTTCTAGACATATGCCTTTAGTTATTTTTGTACTATTTCTGTAAATGTTATTAATATTTATTTTAGAAAAATATACATCTTTTTCTTGATTTCATTCCTTTGTTTTGATTTTTCTAAAGAGACTAAGCAGATTTCTAAATGAAAATGCTTTTCAGAAGCTTGGATTTTTTTCTTATACATATATCTCCAGAGCAGTTGTGTTCTATAGTTAGAGCTTCTGTGATTTTTTTTTTTTTAATAGGAAATTGGAATTGAAAAGCCATGTTCTCTGTTTCAGGGTTACTTTATTACTCTCGCCTCTTAAAGTAGGATTCATGGCTTTGGTTCTTACAATGTTTGTTTTTGTGGTTAATTTCCATAGAAACACTGAACGAGTTTAATAGAAAAGGACATGTTACTGGATGGTAGGTGATGCAGCTGAATCTAGAGTATGGCTGAATAAAGCAACCATCCTTCCAAAAACTGTTCCAGAAGGTCACTGTCCGGTGTGCTTCTCTCTCAGGCACTACAGACACCACCTCCAACAACACTGCAACCGTGATTTCCACGGCGCCTCCGGCCCCCTCGGCGGTCACCTCCCCCGCCCTGAGCCCCTCCCCTTCCGCCTCAGCCGCCACGTCCGAGGCGTCCAGCGCCAGCGAGACCAGCACCACACAGGCCACCTCCGCTCCTCTGTCCTCTCCTCTTGGGACCAGCCAGGTGATGGTGACAGCATCAGGGTTGCAAACAGCAGCAGCTGCCGCCCTCCAAGGAGCTGCCCAGTTGCCAGCAAATGCCAGTCTCGCTGCCATGGCTGCTGCTGCAGGACTAAACCCAGGCCTGATGGCACCCTCACAGTTTGCAGCTGGGTAAGGTGCTTTCTTACCTGTTTACATCTGAGAAACAACTCGGAGGTCATCCCTAGAGTTACTCATAGGGAATACTTTTCAACACTATCTTAAATGCAAAAGCAGAAAACCTTTAAAGCCATAATCTCTTTGAAATAGGTTGCTCTGTAGTAGCACAGGGACATTGATTGCGGTTGGACTAGAGTTTATATCATCAAAAAAACAAGAATTAGTTGTAAATATATTCTCTTCTCTGTCATTTTTTTCTCTTGCTTTGGAAAAAAGAGAACAAAGTAACTCAAAGAGTCAAAATGACTAAGTTTTACATTTTGTGTGGACCATAACCGTGCTTTGCTTTGTATAAGTGAGCATCAAGGAAAGCAGTAACTTGGAAGCACCATGTAAAGAGTATAAAAAGAATAACACATATTCCCGTATACTTCCCACCTGTATTTTCCTTTTTCTTGTCCCCTTGGGTATGTTGTCAGATTAACACATGTGTCTGCGTTGTGGTAATGTCTCTGCTCTTCTGGTCTTTCAGAGGTGCCTTACTCAGTCTCAATCCGGGACCCCTCGGTGGTGCTCTCAGCCCGGCTCTGATGAGCAACAGCACACTGGCAACTATTCAAGGTCAGCAGAATTGCTTCCCTTACTTTACTTTCTCTTTCTTTCCTTAGATGGAAGGAGTCTGCTTTGCTATAGGTGAAAGTGACGTGAAGAGATAGTTGAATTGATAAAGCTGACTACCCTGCGGACCAGGAATGTGTTCCTATAAAAAGCTTTGTAAGAAAAATAGAGGTGTCAGTTTGTAAGAATAGGAAATATGCTTGGTGTGGTGTATTAAGAAACCAGGATGGTACTTGCCTGGCGATCCAGCAGATAAAACCGCGCTTCCGCCACAGGGGACGCGGGTTCCATCCCTGGTCAGGGAACTAACATCCTGCCGGCTGCACAGTGTGGCCAGAAAACCAGAAAAAGAAACCGGCACTTTTATGCTACTATTTATCTTCCAATATAGGCTTGGAGATATTTCTTCCTAAATTTATCTAAATAGTCATCCAAGAACCATCCCCAGGCAAGCTTGACCAAGTAAAACTCCCCAGTCCCCATCCCCGCTCTCAAGAGCCATGTACAGGAAGGCTTTGTAACAAATTAACGTCGGAGGACAGCATGCAGCCTGCAGGAGTACTTCTAATTCCTGTTGGGTTCTGCCATCTATATATCCTCATCATTATAGAGCTTAGATTCTCTTGGATTTTAACATCTCTTTCCCAAGCCCACATGGGTCCCTTTTGGCCTTAGCATGCTATCCAGTCTAAAATGAGTCTAAGTCCACTCATCCTATATATTGAAGAGGCTGCTTTGTTTAGTATTTGAGCTTCATGTTTGAAGATGCTTGCTATTATGTGACTCAGGGAAACACTTTGAGACATCACTATACTAATCTCAGAATTTTTTCTTAAAATAATTCCTGCTTAAATGAGAGTTCTTGGAGCCAAAAACAGTTTTTAAACTGCTAAACTTCATTTAGGATTAGTGTTTCATGGATGATATCTCTACGGTATACTGTGGGCAGTTAGTTCCAAACAAATCCAAAATACCACCTAGATTACCTTACATTATATTGACTTTCTCATTGACTAAATCATATGTGAAATTGCTTCCTGGTTAGATCTGTAAAGCTTTTGTCATAAAATGATTTCTTTTTGGAGTAAGATTTGTGATAAATCACTTTTTCTCTTGCATTACAATGTGTCTCTGGTCTGTGGTGATGCTAAAAAGACCCAGCTGAGTACCGAACTGGACTATGCCCCTAAGCCTGGGGTCTCAGAGAATGCCAAGCTGCACCCGGACTCACTGTTCTGTACTCATTGTGTGATCATGTCCAAAGTCAGGGACGTTCCCTCAGTTCCTCTTGCTTTTTTTAATTATGTAAGAAATCAAATTTTTAATGCCCCTAGGAAAAACCCTCAAATATACATGTGAGGGTGTGATTATATGGGTGAGGGGATTGTTGGGGGTTTTCAGATACAGGAAAAAATAGTCTTTTGAATGGAGTTAACTTTAGTCAGTAATTTTAATTAAATCAAAATTATTGGATTTAACAAATATTTCTGGGTAGATGAAATAAGTTGAGATTTCAAGATAAAAATATAACTCTGATTCTCTTCTCTCCTATCCTGTTCATGCTCATTAGAGTTTTCAGTCCTCTAGGCTCTTTTAAAATTATAAATAATCTTTGGTTGGTAAATTATAGCACTGTGATTAAGGGGGAAAATTCAGCTAAGGGATAAACTTTTTTCATCGGGGTTGTAGGAACGCTTAGGACGTTTGATGCGTTCTTTGTCTTCTCCAGGCTGATACTAACACTCTCCTTCCTGCCTGTTTCCGGGGGTTTGTCTGTAGCTCTTGCTTCTGGTGGCTCTCTGCCAATAACGTCACTGGACGCAACTGGGAACCTGGTGTTCGCCAACGCAGGAGGAGCCCCCAACATCGTGACCGCCCCTCTCTTCCTGACCCCTCAGAACCTCTCTCTGCTCACCAGCAATCCAGTTAGCTTGGTCTCTGCCGCTGCAACCTCTGCAGGGAATTCTGGACCTGTAGCCAGCCTTCATGCCACCTCCACCTCCGCTGAGTCTATCCAGAACTCTCTCTTCACTGTGGCCTCTGCCAGCGGGGCTGCCTCCACCACCACCACCGCCTCCAAGGCACAGTGAGCTGGGCCGCGCGGCGCTGCTGGCAGAGACTGAAACACGTGATGGACTTCCTGTTGCCATGTTGCAAGGGCAAGGGAGAGGAGGGAGAGAAGAGAGGAAACACATGGCGGAAAAAAGAGATGGAGATGGGACAGCAAATTTGCCTAATTTTTTAATAAAACACTGTCTTTTCAGGATTGCTTCATGGATTGGAGAACTTTCTAACCAAAAATTAAAAAAAAAAACAAAAAAAAAAAGGCAGAAACAAAAGTCAAAAACAAACAAAAAAATAAGTGAAAGGACTACTTATCATTTCCAGCAGTCATGATGACGAGTTAAGGTGGGTTACCAATTCCGACATAGGAAGGGGATTTCTTGTTTGTCTAAATTTCTTTTTCTTTAAAAAAAATCATTTCTATGGGTCTGTTGTACAGGCCATTAAGTCATAACAAGGTGTTTATAATCATATCAATTGTGTTGGGGGTTCCTTTCTTAACTGGTACAATTTAGGCAGGCCTGTATTACTGTATCTCTATTGTTATTGTTGTTATTGTTTTATATATATATATATATATAGTTTGGACATGTTTATCTCTCGCTCCTGGATCCTATTTCAGCGAGCTCCCACACTGTGGGGTGGGAGGGCTTTAGGGTGAGAGGGGACTTACGCTCTTAACTGCGGGGAATGTTCTTGCCGGTTTCCTTATCCTTGATGACTCTTACAGAGGTGCTAGAAAATTATTTTCTTTTGCCACTTATGCAAGAGGCTTGGTGCAGAAGCTGAAGGCAGTGTGTGCAAACACTCCCACTCCACACACGCCCCCTCCCCCCCATCAGGTGGTGCCTTTGGAGCACTTTTGTGTAGGAAGGAATTCCTGCTGAACTGTAGCTCTCACTCACCCCAGATCATTGACCTGAGGCCCAGATCCTGTGGTGCAACAGTGCTGCTTTCTGCTACTTTCAGTGGAAACGGCTGTGCGTGTTGCAGGGCAGGATTTGGTTCCAAAGAGCAAAGACTACTGCAGACACCTGACTTGGTGGTTCTCCTGATTTCTTATCTCCTAAAATGCTCCTACTGTCGGTGTGTTTGTTTGTTTTTTCCACTTTGTGGAAGTTTTTCATCCAAACTTCCTTTAACTTACTTGGCAAAGAAGAAAATGAAACTGGGAACCTTTTCCCTTCTTTTGTTTATTGAAGGAACTCTACCAGACTATTTTTCATTGGTTTGGATCACCCAAAGAGGTGTGATGAGAAGAGTGTGAGGTTACCACGTTTTCCTCCAGCCACAGACTTCCTTTTCAGTAGATGGCTTATCAGTTCCTCTAACCCTGATACTCTCCTTGGTTCTCTGACTGGAGAAGGCACTAATTAGCCAGATACGGGATCTGTTGAACCTTTGAAAGACTTTGAGCAGGAACTTTGTACACACCTCACGTGTCTTCTTGGTTTGTTAGTGATGCTCCTGCTAGGTAGGTCTAAATGGCAATACACATCTCTTAATTCATTGTAGAAGGCAATTAGCTTCTGTAATTGTTTTCAGGGTGTTTCTAGACGATGTCAATGAGCCTATGAAAAGGAAATGTTTATAGGAGATGAATAGGAATGAAGGTTTCCCTTCTCCAGGAAGGGTAACCTGGAGATTGGATTTCCCTTTTTGTCAGTGTTCTGTTATTATAGTATCTGTATCCAAAAAAATTCCCAAAGACTGGATCGCTGCAATGCAGCTCATTTGAGCTCCCTTCTTACCGGAATTAAAGGTTCCCGCCTGGCATCTGTGGGTGCTTGTGTGCATCTCCAGTGGTTCCATGACTGCACTTTTTTCCCCTTCGAAGCTTGGGGCTGAGAGAGAGCTTACAGGTGATTTTTCTTCTTCTTGCTCTGCTTGTGTCCACGAGGGAGCTTGAATTCTGTGTATTTGTCTCAGTGTTGGGAAAGGCAGTGATACAGACACAGTGTGTGTTTTTGTTTGTGATCATTCAAGTTGGAGACAGGCATATTATTATTAAAAGGCCAGAAACGTTTTAGTTCCCTTGTTAATTTTTCTTCTGTTTCTTTTGTCTTCCCATTTTATTTCACAAAGTACCCTTCACCTTCCTAAAATCCCTCTAAAATCAGTGAACTGCAAGCAGGGAAACGATAACAAATGTCCATCCACCGTTTTTATGTGTGGTATGTTTTTTTAATGTTGTTTTTTTTTTTAACTAAGCTTGAACCAAAGTCAATTTTTAGCAAGCTGCTGTACTAATGGACTAGTTTATATCGTGCAGTTCAGACACATTGAGGAGATAGATGCTACTGACAATTTCTTTTTTTCATTTGTCTTTATTAATTTTATATAAAAGTTGCTGCTTGTTTTTAATCTTTTATGTTGGTAAATTGTAATATCCTCTGGGCAGACATTAACTTGATTTTTTAAGTAGTTTATTTAGTTTGGTGTGTAAATAGAATGGCAGTGTCAGTTACTAATTTTTCTCCTCTTCATCCCTCTGTTTCTCTGATGTAGTTGAATTTAACCTTTTACCCTGAGTTGACGTCTCTAATTTTAGTCTGTGCAGATGATTTTAGGGCTGTCAGTTATACTGTAGCTGCCCATAGGGATGGGTCCCTCCCTTGGGAGTGGTAGGTTAGGAGGAAGGATTCAGGGAGGAAAATGCTGATACCCACCAGACTGGGTTAGAGGTTGTAGCATTCATTTCCCAAATCGCTACCAAAGGAAGTGTTGAGTCCCAAGGGACTCAAGCCCAGTGGATTAAGAGGAGGAGCAAGGAAAGGCCATGTTTGTTTGTTTCCCTGTGTGGCTCAGAAATACTCCCTCTCCGAAATAAGATCACCAATAGACTTTCATATTAAAAAAAAGATACTAAGCTTTAAGTGTGAGTACAATGGTCTTCTATTCCCTGCCCTGTCTGTAGTGTCTAATCAGTTTGGGATAAAGGGATTCTGCCTTTGTGTGGGTATGAGTGTGGATCACTTTGTGAGGATAAACTTTAAACCAGCATAAAAACCTGTGTTCGAAAGAAGAAATATATCCTTTAGACAAAGGTAACTCTTAGAATTTTTCTTTTATTCTCTTATTTAGGAAACAAGTTGTGAAATGTATACACAAAACACTAAAACAGCTTGTTGATGGGTGTTTAACTTAAAATTGAATCCCCGTCATCATCCCTAGATTGTCTACTGACCATATTGCTTGATGACTCAGCCTTTAGTCCTTTTTTACTTTGTATCATCTTTTTTATCATCTCAAGAAATGCTTTGAATCTCCTAAGCTAAGGTACTCAGACTTAACTTTTAGCCACCTTATATGGGAGAGTCTGGAAATTAAGGAGTCCATTTGGCCAAAAAGAAATGTTTGGTAGAGTTTCTGCGCTTCTAAGAGAAAAGACCAGGTAGGTCATCACAGTTCATTGTGGTCCTTCTTTGTTTTCCCCTTAATCTTTATCCAGGTTTTATTTTATCCCTGAATTTGGTTAACACATGTTAAGCCAAAGACTAATTCCAAATGCATTTATAGTGATACTATATTTGCCCATGGTAATGGGCCCTGCCTGCGGAGTGATGAATGTAATTGCTTGAACCCTGCTTATCACAGCCAGGGCAGTTTGGTTATAAACTTTCTTTGTACCCTGTATAAATCTAAAGGACAGAGGAGAAAGACCTAGAAAAGGGCTTCTCAGAAGAACAATATTATTGTTCTTGAGTTAAGAAATATGTTGAGTGCTATGTTAGTTTAAATGTTTCTGAAGTTATATAGGCAGTCTTTTAGAATTAAAAAAAAAATTGTTCCTATCCATTTATGACTTGATATAAAACACACTTTCTTTTATTTATTTGTTAAGAAAGATCAATACCATCCCAGTTTGCCCAACTTACTACTAGAGAAATGGAACCAAAGGCATCCAACTTTGATTTTGTTTAGGGCCATACTGATTTGTACCTCATGGTAGCATTATTAGAAATTAGCATTTTCTAAAAGGGAAAATAAGATTAATTAAAAGATTTTTAGCGAGATTATCTTGCCAATTTATTCTACACAGTTCATCCATCGTTGGGAAGAAAAGCACAGTTATACCTCTCTCTTACGTTATTTTGTTCTATTACCCCTCATTTATTTGGTGGGAGAGAAGGTGGGAGAGAACCGTGTCTATATATTATGCAGAAGCACAGATACTTGCTTGACACAATATTTAAATTCAGCCCAATCTTTAACGTTAAATTTTCTATTTAAATTGCTGGGAAAGCTGGATACGTTTGCAAATCCAGGAAATTAATGTAGATGTTTAAAGTTGTAGATCCTGATAGTAAACATTGCAATTAGTATATAATAAACACTTGGCTTACAAAACAAACTCTTTGTAGTTCATAGTCTAAAGTTGTTCCCAAACCATATCACCCTCACAAAACTTTCTTTACCAAGACAAAAGTGAAATCATTACAATACGAAGAAACGAGAGAGAATGGACAGGGAGCTGACTCAAATGGGCAAGAATTGATGGATTCAGTTGATCATAACCATTGTGAGTTTCTTTTTGTATGTGTGTGTGAAAAGCATTTAGTTTAATCACAGCCCTGGCCATCTATGCACACAGTACAAACATGAACTTGGACAAAAATAGGATAAATAAATTGCTTTCACCATTAAAAACTAATACTAATCCTGTTCTACCATATACTTTTCTTAATCTAAAGAACTTAAATGGGACACCCCTGAAATTTTCAGTAAGATATTCAAAAGGATCCAGCCAGAGGGCAGGGAATATGTCTTTTCTCAGTTTTCCAGTTTATACCCAGATTTCCATATGATTTGTGAAGTTGCTTTCTTCTGAACATCCTTATTCATGAAGCAGTTCCATGTGTAGGCTCTTCTACCCTCAGCCTTTGCTTAAAGCAGTAAACATTCGTGGATTTTATGTTATTCTGTGATCTGGATCTCCTTTCCTCTCTTCCTTTTCACTTTGAATGGTGATACCTTAATCCATGAGGATAATGCTGGTGGGTAACAGCTAGCTTCTGGCACCTTCATAAAATACCTCAGCATAGCTTAGCATTGTTACAGAGCTGGTTTAAACTAAAAACCAAATAAATAAAAAGGAAAAACTTTATAAATAGTGGAAATAATTCTAGCTGTAGCATTTAGTTGAACTAATGTTTATTATGATTGATAAACATGACTGATGCTATATGTATTTGGGATCCTGTTTATAGGTTACAGTTTATAGGGTTAGGGAGGGGTGGGGGGAAGAGAAGAAGGTGATTATGTTAGAAGGAAAACATTGCATTGCGTGTGTGTGTGTGTGTGTGTGTGTGTGTTTCCTTATCTCTGTCTTGCCAAAGGAAACTCGATCATCCCTGTGTTTGGGTTTGGGGTTTTTGGCCTCTCTAAGGTCTGGGCTGCAGTGCAGTGCGTGGTGGCTTGCAGGTTACACATTTGTTATCCAGTTCAGGGTCCTCAAGGCATTTCTATCCCTTCCTGTGGCTGCCTGGGCCCCCCAGACCCTGCCAGGCTCTTCTGATGATTCATTACCTCTCATGTAGCAAGAGCTTAAGAGAAGGATTAATGTGTGAATGTTGGGGTATGTAGTTGAGAAATAGAGACAGAATTAGACAACACCCTTTAATTTGGAGAGGAAAAGAGAAATGAGTGATTGATGCATCTTAATCTTAGGAAATTAAAGTAAAACATTTTTTTGTCACCCTGTGTCACATTGTTGAATGTTGTACAGGTAGCACAGCAGTTTAAAACCTCACTTCCTTTTCTCATATCAAGGCGAATTCTGTCTTGACCAAAAATGCAAACAGAAGAAAACCAGATCAAGAAGTTGAAAGCCACCCAGCTCACCCGACACGTGTGATGGTGTGACCTTTAGAGACTGGTTAGTGAGACTGCCGAAAGTATTGTTCTTGGTGGGCTGTCTTGAATGAGAAATGATGCTGGTTTAGGAACAGTTAAGAGCCCTTTCTGGCCAGACTGTGGGACAGACTTTCTTGGCTTCCCAAGTTCAGATATAGACTCTGTGTCCAGAAAGGCTGTTTTTCAATAGGTGACCCTTCTCACAGAACCTAAGTGGGGTTCCGTTTGGATACCAAAGACACTGCATTGTTTATTCTTATGTTTTCCACACAAGCAGCAGAAATAAGGACAAAAAGCTGAAATTTGGAAAAAGCTTTACATTTGTCTCTCTACTTTTCCTCTCCCCTCTCTTCTTCCACCTCTATAATCTCCACTTTTTGAAAGAAGTCTTGTTGGTCATCCTAGCTTTGGGAAAGAGATTTATTTAGTTTCACTCTGCTGGTTCTGTAAAGATGCATAGAGTTGCTCAGTGTGGCAGTGATATTCTTGGAATTGCTGGGAAATTTAGAGGGAGTGTGGCAAAAGATGGGAGTAGGAGTCTTTTATTTCCCTTTATCCAACACTTACAGTGAGAACAAGTACCACCAGTGTGAGTTCAGATGCTATTTAGTTGTTCTGTCACTTGTAAAGGATAAGCATTTTTAAGAGCAAGAGTACATGAAGACCCGAAAGACCTTCTTTTATTCTTCCGTAGAGCTGTATTGTTACTGAATGTTTCTACGTATGGGCTCTAGAAACTTGAGTAATTCATTGTTTTGGTTTACTATTGATAAGACACAGAAAATGGGAGAGGGAAAAGAAACTTATTGTTTTTGATATTCTATCAAAAAATGATCAGGTTGCAGAACTTCATGACAGCTTTACCAGTAATCCTATTCTGGCATTATATAAAAGTGATATTAATATTATGTGACTTTTCAAAGTACTAGATAGGTCAGGAAGCAGGTAACAGGACTATTAAAGATAACAGCACTTGAAACAGTTGTGGAAAGACAGACCATACGTGACGGACCGCCGCTGTCGCAGAAGCGAAGCTTCTGGGGTGGGCAGGGCCGGCCCCGTAATGATTCTTTCTGACCCTGAATCAGCCCGTTCTGTACAGGACCGTGCCACCCAGGGTCACTTTCCAGTTCAAACCCAGGACACTGTCAAAGTTCAGACCCCAAAACTAATTTTCTATTAAAAAAGCAAGCAAAATATTGAAGTCTGATGCAAAGTTCCCCTGAGGTTGGTTTGTTTACTTGTTCATCATTGTTTTGAGCCAGCCACAACCTCACAAAAGCAGCTTAAGGCTTCTTTCGTGACTTGGCAGTGACATTGAGCTCTCTCACGTGATATGAGAAGTCTGCAGGCAGACAGTTGGGTACAGTGTTGTTTCCAGGATAAGACGTCCAAACACTTCTTTAAAATTGGGATCTCCTTCGAATGGAAAAGGGCAGAGCCAAGGGGAGAGAAGACTCTGTGCTCCTACCTGGTCCCACAGGGTCTCTTAAGTCTGAACAATAGCACAGGAAGGGAAAGCACTTTGAGAAGCAGAATGACAGTCCTGTTAGGAAAGGCTGTGGTTGTAGGCAACTGGAGGTGCCTACAATCAGAACGTCTTTGGTTCTGATCCTACACAGTTCTCCGTAAGGCGTAGACTTTCTGAGAGTAGAGTGGACCAGCCTGGTTGTGTTTAAAACTGCAAACAGTTCAGAGTGGGGGAAGGAGAGAGCCTAAGACTTGTTGTAACATTGGCTTTTGAGAGCGTAAATAGTGTGTCTCCTGAGCGCGGGTAAAAGGGAGAGACCGCCTTCTTCCAGCTTCTTACCTTTGCTTGAAGGGGCCTGTGTGCATTGCTCAGTCCACAGGAGGTTTCATTCCAAGGAAATGCCCTCGCCTACATTAGCCTGTAGTTCAGTCCCTGCAGCTGTGGCGATGGCAGAAACGAGGTGAGTAAGTGTGGGGGTTTCTGCCCACCACAAATCCAGGAGCTATCGTATACCTCATTTCTAACTCGTGACTGAGTAACATGCTTTAACTTTCTCTCACCCCTACAGAGTTGCCAAGTCTGCCCTCCCTCTTCTGAGTAATGTTGAACTCTGGCCTATAGCATCATGGGACCTGTAGCCTAGGGTGGGACTTCCCAAAGCCTCTGAACGTTGCTGCTTTAAAAGCTACTGCAAGCTGAGGGCAAATTGCAATCGTCTCTTTCTTTTTGTTGCAAGGGGTCTTCCCAGGACTCTTTAACATCTGTTCCCCGCCACCCTGCCCTTAGGGGCTGGCCAGCCCTCCCCAGACCCCCAGCCCCCACCACATCTCGGACTGCTGGCCACAGATCACCTCCTGTACTTGCCTTCTCCCTGGTAGGGAGAGGTCATCCCCTTCCCCTGTGAGGCCTCAGGGTTCTGCTTATTTTCAGGACTTTGGGTGGAAGGGAAGACACACCAAAGGCTCCTTTAACCTGACTGCTGCGTATACATTTCACTTTTTTCCTTTGACATGACCAAAAAAAATCCAAATATTTAAGTTTTTATTATTATTAATATTATTATTATTATTTGACAATCTTATATCCATTGGGCTGTCTAGAAGCTGCATCTCCAGCCCTTCACCTTTTCTTTGAATGTAGTTCCCAACCTTCAATTCCCACCCCCGATGAAAAAAAAAGCTTTGCCAGGTCTTACTACTGCTGCTATAAGCCAGGGGAGGGTGGTTTCTTTGTGTTGTTTTGCTTCATTTTTAAAATTTCCAGCCAAAACCAAAGATTTTTTAATGATTGTATAAACTCAAAACAAACAAAAAAACCAAAGAAAAGGGAAGTCTTCAGCATCAATCCAGTCTGTGGCGTCCTGGCATTAAGAGGAGGGGGCCGGGGTGGGGAGGTGGGGCCTCTGACGGTATTGGAAGGGCAGGGGGTCTGTTTTCCACGTTCCAGGTTTACAGAGGCAGATGCTCAGTAGCCTTGACTCTTGCCAGCTTGTGAACATGCCATGGAATAAATTGGCATTTCAGATTTTCCAAAACAGTGGACTGAAGCCCATCACCATGATAACATGCCCTATAGTTACCACGGTGATCCACCCCTACAACAGCCGTGGTCACCACGGGGGTTTAGCAGAGGGACTAGGATGGTTGGGGGTGCTGCTGGGCGCCCATGGACTCCACAGAGTGGGGGAAATTGAAGACACTGGTGCAGGATTGGCTGCTCTGCTGGGTGCTTTAACCTCTGGGGCGGTGCTGGCGGGTGAATACACGCCAAGTTGCCCTTCTGAGCCTTTTCTCTCTTTTCCTTTACTGGAACTGCTTGGAAGTGGCTGTCCTGTTTGTGAGAAAACATGCAGAACGATTATCGAGCTTTCCATTTCTCCTCATTGTAACTTGTTTCCTTTTGCAGCACCACTGTGCGACTATGCAGTGTATTTCACAACCTTTTGTGCTAGGTAGATGCCTGTGACTTTTTAACTTGGGGGGTGGGGGGTTGCAAATGAAGGAACTTTTTACATGGATCTTTTTAATCTCAGTTGATTGGGGAAGGGGGGGATTTGGTTTTAGGGTCATACAAGCTCTATCCCAAAGCAAAATCCAAATGTTAATAATATTAGCCTGATGCAGATACCAAAGATAATTTCTTTCCTGCAGAACCTTAGACTTGTGTATTAAGTACGATTACCCAGCACTTGCATTAGTCTAACCTCAGTAATTCCAAAGCTTAGATGTATATTTTGGTATATTTCTGGGATATTAAAAAAAAAAAGTCATTTCTTGTTTCAGTGTAATGCTCTTAAAGTCATAGCATGAAAATAACTGTCCTATTCTTAGTAGTTTGAATAATAGTATTTTTGTATGTTTGGGGTGTGTCTCTGTATGTATTAACATAACAGTTTTCACTGCCTAGGTGTTCATAATAAAAAAGAAAACAAAAAAGTTCTGAGTGTACATAATATTCAGTAATAAACTTCCACTGGGTTCAATTTGGATTGAATATTTGCTGATTACCAATCCCACCTGGGATTCCGCTTTGTTTTAAGGAGACAGTGATCGTGTTTTTCTAAAGCTGTTTTCTTTCTCTCTGTCTTTAAATATCTTAACTTTACCACCTTTCTCTTTTCTTGCCTTTTTTTTTTTTTAATATTGATTCAGGGGTGTTTTTCCACTGTTGTCAAGGGAGGAATACAAGGGGAAATTGACTCCTTGGTCTCCCCAAACTTTTTGTTTTATGTACTTAACTTTAAAATGTGAGTTTGAGTTCTCTTTTGTGGAAACTTAAGATGTGGTGTAAATGATTTTTTTCCAAAATTGTCCAGCAACTTTAATGAGGCAGTGACAATTCATAAGTAGTTTATTGGGAGTCCTTCTACATTTCTGCTTAGATAACTACAGTCTGGGTGGCTATTGTATAGCCTCACTGTCCCAGCATACCTAGTTAGCCATTTCCCCTCTGATAGGAATATTTCATAAGAATCAACTGATAACTTGGAGTTCAGGACCTCATTATCTGGGCCCTTGGGAAACACTTTTTCTTGGTTTTGAAAACCTGAAACACAAGCAACTTCACATTTGGGGGAATTAGCTGGTACCTCCTGAGGCCTGAGGAGGTGGTGGGGAATATGAGCGGTGCTGTCTCTTTAAAAGTGCCCTTTATAGGATCCCCTTCCTGAGGCTGCCTACAGGGGCTCTATAGGCTTGGGAAAGGTTGTGTAGGTGACAGTGAATCAGAATGAAATGGTAGATTTTGTGTAGATGCATTTGTCTGCTGTAATTTTTTATATATATTAAACTTACTGTAACTGTACAGTTCATTTCTGTTGTAAAACATCATTAAACCATTTTCCAAGTGTTTTCACATTGTTTGAGTTTCTCTGAAGTTGTCGTGTTGGTATTCTGGATGCTTCACGTATTCCCACACTACTCCCCTAAGCCTTCCAACTTATTTTTTCCAGCAGGTGCTCTCAGGAGCCCCAGGGTCCCTGTAAGCACGCTGGCTCCTCCCCCACCCTCACCCACCTCTTGCACACTTCCCCTTCTGCTCCATGGGGCCCTGTGGCCACCACCGTGCCCCCTCCCCAGGCCCTAGTGGTTTTCCAGGACCCTGAGTCTGGAGGCAGTGGTCTCCTTCAGGCCTGAGGACTTTGTGTGATCAAACACACAAGCCCTTGATTGACCTGTGAGAGAAATCTTCAAAACTCCCCTCTCACTGTGTATTTGACTTCAGAACTGGCATTGAACTTGACTTCTTCCAAATTGATTGTTTAAACTGCCACATGCCTCTAGCATTTCTTGCCAGGTCCTGAACACTCAGTCTCTGGTGTCCTCTGAAGGGCGGTAATCCTGAATTTGGCCTCTCCTTCTCCTGTCTGATGGGTCACAAACTTAGCTCCCTCTGGCTTCGTATAGCCAACATTTAGTGTCTTAATGCAATTAGTTGACTGCCTAAAAAGGAAAATTGGAATCTCAAAATGAATTTCCCAGAGAGAGGGAACTTCAGCCTGTTAACCTTTGGGAGGTGTCCTCTTTAACTAGTGTGTATGAACTGAATCTGTGCATCCCCTTAAATGAGGAGTCAGAGATTGAAAGAGAGCTCGCACTATGGCCTCAAGGTATGCTTGCTGTCCCAAAAGGGGCCCAAATGGAAGACAAATACTGTCTCTTTTCTCCCCTATGTTAAGTAATGCCTCTCTCTTTCCCAGTCCACCCTGTCTCATATTTATACCTTGCTTTTCAGTTTGTAAAGTTATTTTCTTAAAACAATTTTAATATGAGTCAGCTATTTGGTAGAGACAGCAGCAGGCTCAGAAGCATGAAAAGGACTTCAGGAAGCAAAACCCATTTGTCACAGGCAGATCTGAGGATAAGCACTGATTTCCACCTGTCTCCCTGTAGTTCTTTGTGAAAAGCTTATGTTCTAACCCGCTCCAGGGTTATCTGCGAAGCGAATTCCTCATGAAAGGATGTGAGTTCTCTTATTGCAGCCTTTTCTCTGACAACTAGGGCCACTCGCATCTTGATCTGGGGCTTTGTCCTGCCAGTTCATCCGCTCCATCCTCTCCCACTGGCCTTCTCCGTGTAGTTGTCTTGCACAAAGTCCAGTGAGTCCTATACCCCAGCCACCCTGGGCAAGCTCCTGCACCCATAGCTTACAGCCAGCTTTCCTCCTACTTCTTGAGTCAAAATCTTCACAGAATTAGGTCAAATTCTTATTTTTAGGCCAGCCATATGGGTCATACACAGCCTATATGAAACTTAGCTGACCTTAAAACTAGGTATGAGGTCGAGGCTTACTCATGTTGACTAACAGAGGGAAGCTAACTTCAGTTTCTAAGATGCCCCATAAGATGATGAAGCCGCAGCAGCCAAAAAAGAGCTGTCACTTTTCTTTATGCACTGCAGTCAGTGGGCGAGCAGCTGAAACAACATGGTATAATTTGCCCCATGACCAGGTTACAGAATTAGGGTTGAGTTTTCAGCCATTCTGTTCCACCTCAGAGATCTTTTCCTTCCACAAACCCTTCCACAGCTTCTGTACCTTGGTGAGCTCTGTCTACACCCTTTCATCAGCGGCCACTCATCCCTGCTTCTGCCTGAGGGTCCCATGTGGATCACAACACTGCAGCGTGATGCAGAGTTCTTTACATGGTGTGGACGAAATCCAGTGACAAGATTTTAAGTCCCTAAGTCTGTGATGATGCTTCTCTAGCCTTCTTGGTAGCTTGCAGTGTGCTAGGTACAGAAGAGGAAGGTGGTAGTTAATACTTGGCGGGTGGAACTCAATTCCCCTCTGAGGCCAGGGTACAGACTGAATGCCTCTGTGAGGTGTCCTGTCTCTGTGAGTTGCCTGGCAGAGAGGCACGTCACTCCTGTTGGAATCCCAAATGCTCAGGGGCTTTTAATAGCCATGGCCTTGCATTTCAATGCCTTTTGAAAATCTACCCAATATTAATTGGTGGCTTCATGAGTTCTTTTAGTTGCTATGTCACGTCCAACTCTTGAGACCCCATGGACTACGGCGCACCAGGCTCCTCTGGCCATGGGATTTCCCAGGCAAGAACGCTGGATGGAGTGGGCTGCCATCTTATTCTCCACGGCATCTTCCAATGTCTCCTGCACTGGCGGGCAGATTCCCACTGAGCCATCTGGGAAGGCTTACTGAGTTAGGGCCTTATAAACGGCCACTACAGTTAAGACAAAATACTGCTGGGGACAGGGTCACTTTTGGGGGCAGAATCTGACCCCCAAAATGTTTTTTTGTCCCTTCCCCATACCTTATAGACAGGTTTTGTGCTGTGGCACTGGCGGCTGTTCATGACCCCCAACACCCTCTCTCTTCCCGACACCCGGGTCCTCGGCTGGCCTCTCTCCTGTTCTCCCACCTGCACACCACAAGCTACTCCATGCTGTGAGCCCTGCACCCAGGGCTCTCCTATCACCTCCCACAGAAGGCCGTGCCCATCCTGACACCGTGTTGCCCCAGGCACAGCCCCGGGCTGGGCCACTGGATGCATCCTGCTCTCCTGCATGTTCCGGGGAACCATCCTGTTCTCTCCCAAGAATCAGCAGTCCTGCCCCCACTGCAGGGGCAGCAGGTGATTCCTTGATGAGTAGATGACCATTAGAGGCTTGACTGTCTAAATGAAGCTCACAGTAAAGCATTTTCACTAAAGGTATTTATTATGCAAAAGAGTAAGGCTCTAGCAAACCAGTATAAATTAAGACCGAGCAGAGTGGGTTTCCATCCATCGCCATGTGCCCTTGTATTACACAGCCCTGTTCCAACAACTCAGCTGAGGCTTTTTGTGATGCCACTGTCCTTTGGGATCTTTCTAGGTTCGAGCTATACCAGGTCGTCCTTCAAGGCCTTCCCCATGATGGGTTTGTCTCATTCCGTGAGGTGAGCAAGTGGCTGCAAAGAATGTGGTCTTGCTTCTCTCGCTGCCGGCTCACCTCGTTCACCATCTGCAATGACACCACTATGTTCTTCCATCCCAGACTCTTCACAGCTCGCTTCCCTGTGAGAGTGTGGGCTGCTTGAGGGCAAGGCTAGGCTTACTCATCTCTCGGTCCCAAAAGAGGCCCTGGCATACAAGTTCTGCCATGAGGAATGTACACTCGATTGCAGGAGGGCTCCTTCATGCCCCTCCCCAGGCCTCTGGCTCCCCTGCTCCCTTCCCTGACCTACCAGTACCAACTGCTACCTACCCCACCTTCCCCTCTGCCCGCTTCCGGGCCCAATTACCAGTTACATTGAAATTAGGGGGTAGGGTAACAACTGAAGCCAAATTTACAGCAGGAGCAAAGCTACTCAAAAATGGACAGAACAGTACAGGCTGTTAGGACATGCACTAACATTTGTGGTTTCTCTGGGGACTTTACAAAACACCCTGAATTCAGTTGCGTTTGAGAAGGAGGCCCGACTCCCAGGTAAGAGCCTGGAGCTGCAGGGAGTAGGGCCTGCCCAGTCCCCAGGAAACCAGAAAACCTCAGAACATGCCGCGTTCACAGTGGACTCTTCAGGAAGCACATGGGGATGCACACTTTCACGGCGTCCAAGGACAAAATTCTGTGTGAGTTTGGAACTGGGTATGACCAAATGTTACAACTTGAAGCATCCCATTCATAAAGAGAAATACTTGGGTGGTGGAGAAATGTGAGTGAACTAGGTTGTAAATGCTTTATCCTGTATCTTTAACAATCTAGGCGTCTACAGGTCTGGCCTGTGAGTGCTGAAACTCCAGGAGCTGTTAGCGAGGGGGCAAGGCTTGCATGTGGAGGGCGTCATAGGTGTCCTTGGTGGCCGTGCTGAGTCCCTGGGAAAAACAAATGAGAAAAGAGGAGGAGGTCAGAAGCCCTGTGTGCGCGTGGGCCGGCCGGAGGCCAGCAGGCGTCTGCTGCAACCTGGCCTGCGCCCCCCGCCAGCTCGGCAGCCCGGGAGCTGCCCCGCTGCCACAGCTGGGGGCTCTGTGTTTAGAGAAAGCTGGCTGTGCTCAGTGTACACAGTTCACACTGATTCGCAAAAACTAAGCGCCCGACTACAATAACACTTTCTATTTAAAGTTATTTTTCTTGATTTGTTTACTTCAATCTTCTCACCCACCCTATTAGGTGTGAGGATGAGGCAGAGCAAGGCTTCTGCAAGGGCCCAGAGCAGTGGAGAAAGAGGCAGGAAATGGCTTGTTCGGTGTCCTTAACTCAAGACCACACAGCCTCTGGGCAACTGCCACTTGTCTGCCTTGCCCTGTTCCCCCAGGGCTCCCAAGGCCTCTTCCTTAGAGTCAAGTGATGTGCTTAAAAGGCTGAATCCCAACCCTGCCTCAGGGACTGACTGGAAGAGCAGTCACTACAGGCCTGAATGGGTGCCCTTGGCTTGCCAAGTTCAGCTGTTGAAGGGCTGGCACTGCCAACAAGAAACACAAGGGAGCCTGACCGCGGTCCTGGTTAGATGGTGCCATCCTGGGAAGCAGGACCGGCAGTGTAGACCAGAGGCACCACCAGCTTGCACTTACCTGGTAAAGACCATCATGCCCCTTGCCTCTTCGCCGCTGGTTCTGTGGGAATGAGACAAGAAAAGGCTAGAAAGTCAGACAGTTGGCAGCAGCCTTCCTGCTCAAGGGTCCAACTCGGAGGGCCCCAGACAGAGCTGACCATCTCCTGGCCAGCAGCCCTGCCCAGGGAGAGAAAGGCCCTCAGGTCACTGGTTAGACCTTGGCCTCCGCAGAGTAAGGTGAGGCCGGGCTCTGTGAGGCCCAGGTTTGCTCCACCTGGTGCAGAACCTCATCATATTCTTGGATCTGGGCTGCATGGATGCTGGCCACACTGCCCACTGCTTAGAATAATCCAGCCTCCCTGCAGCTCTCAAAATTCTTGGCTAACTAAGAAAATCACTATGGAGGTTCTTCAAAAAACTAAAAGGATTACCATATGATCTTTTCCAGGCAAGAGTACTGGAGTAGGGTGCCATTGCCTTCTCCAGCCATATGATCTTAGAAAACTACAATTCAAAAGGATACATGCACCCCAAACAGGCCAAACAGGGGAGCAACCTAAACGTTCATCAAAAGATGAATGGACAAAGAAGATGTGGTACATATATATGACAGAATATTACTTGGCCATAAAAAAAAGAAATAATGCCATTTGCAGCAAATGGATGGACCCAGAGATTATCACACTAAGTAAGCCAGACAAAGACAAAAACCATATGATATTACTTACATATGGAATCTAAAAAGATTATACAAATGAATTTATTTACAAAACAGACTCACAGACTTATAGAGCAGACTTATGGTTGCCAAGAGGGTAGGGGGAAGGATAGACTGGGAGTTTGGGATTAGCAGATGCAAACTATTATTGATAAAATGGATAAATTATAAGGTCCCACTATATAGTACAGGGAAATATATTCAATATCCTGTGATTAACCGTAATGGAAAAGAATATGAAAAAGGATGTATATAATCACCAAATCACTTTAATTAACACAACACTGTAAATCAACTATATGTCAATGAAATAAATTTTTTAAAAATTCTCATCTAGTCATTTATACTCATTAAGAACGGCAACTATGTCATGGGTACAAGCTCCAGCTGTAGAGTCTGTTCAAATTCTGGCTCCCCATCACCAGCTACGTGACCCTGGGTAAGTTACAATAACTTACCCAGTGCCTGGAAGGGCACACATGTCTCATCAGGTTATTGTGGGCGTTAAATGAGACCATCTGCCTGGTAAAGCACGAGCCAGGCCAGCTTCATGGGCACGCTACATACGCAGTTACAGAGGGCTCAAACTTAGAAGGGTCAGTGCTCTGCGCTCACCATCTGGAAATTCTTAATCGTTTATGAACAAGGGCCCCACCATCCCAAGTGCTAAACATACTTTGACACACATTAATCACTTGACTATTATTAATGGTGACAGATTTTACCTTTTTTTGAAAAGCATAGGCCATTTTAGAATTTAACTTGGTTTTTAATCCTAAAGAGCATCAGTCCCGTCTGAGTACCTTACATACTATCAAGAGATGACATAGCGGGATTAACCTTTGCCTCTGGTGGCCATCCCATGGGCTTTTGCAGGTGCCAGGAGGAAGGGATGGGACTCTTGGAACATCCCCCACACCACCCAAGCCTGGGGAACTAAGAAAGCAACACTCACGTCACTCTTCATCCCGATCTCACTGTAGGCCTCCGCCATCTTGTCTTTTCTTAGCTCCTGAAGAAGACGACATGAGACACTGGTTTTACCAACCAACATAGAAAGCTGTGGACTCCCCTGCAGAAGGAAACCTCTAGATTCCCAAGTGGTGGGGGGGGGGGGGGGCGCGGGATTATATATTCAAGGCTCCAACAATCAGCTCCAACCCCACCCTCTTCCTCAGCCCTTTGGATACCTCTGAGCTGCCAGCCCTTTGCATTGAGCTGAGAAGCTCAGCTTAGAGCCTGAGATAAGACGTGGAGTCCTAGCCAAAGGACACACATGTTGGACAATGCAAGAGCTCACGCGAAGGCCCCAGGATTAGTTGTCTCTACATAGCCAACACCATAGGAAGAAGTAGCTCTCTTTATAGTAGGTTATCTCCTGCAGTGGTCCCCCACACACTGATCAACACCCAGGATGGTGAGGTTTTCAACAAGAGGGGAAACTTAGGGACTACTCTGGCTCCTAGGAACAGGACTCCCTCCCAGGGGCTTGCCGAGCTTGACCTCACTGTCCCTGCTAGGTCCCAACCAGGCTGATAGGGGAACTCCAGCGGCAGGCACAGGGAGGGGCCAAGAGGGAAGGCACGCCGAGGGGCCTTCCTACAAGCAGCCACTGCAGCCAGCAAGCCGGTGAGGTGTAATTCAGCCCGGGGAAGTGAGAGTCAAGTCAGGCAAAGACCGCAGAGCAAGGAGCCAAACCTTTGTCCAGAGCCCTTCTCCAGCCCTACCCCCCAAATTTCCAAGGAAAAATATGCCACCTCCTCTACTCACATTATACACGACTTCGTTGGGGTTCTTCTTCCTCTGTTGGGAGAGAGAAGGGGAAGAAGTTAGCAAGGGAGAAACGGAATCCAATCCAGGCCAGGAGAGCTGAGACACCCTCCCTCTGCCCCTTCCACACAGCTGTGGGCGCCTCCTCAGCCCGCGTCCTCCCTGCGCTCCTGCAGTCAGCTTAGCCACCCCGGGGCCTTCATGGCCTCATGCTCCCTAATGCATACAGATGTGCTCTCACACCCAAGCTGAGCTCTGCTCTTAAGACCCCACCTCGGGCCTCCTCCAGCTGCTCCCTTTCCCACAGGGTGTGGAGTCTACAGCTGAAAAGGCAGAGCTGCTGCGAGTCTGGTATTAGCGTTGCCACATTCATGCTGTGAAGGCCCGTGTGAGGCAGAAAGGAGCCCCGGTCCGCCTGGCCAGGCCTCACACCTCAAGGTCCAGCATGGTGAAGAGCGCGCTGGCCCCACGGAGCCCTCTTCCAACTGCCTGGCTGAGCCCGCACACACACTCGCACTCACACACACACATGCAAACACAAAAAGGCCCTACCGGTTTTCCCCCCTTCTCAGGGTCGAAGCCCCCTCTCCTATCCAGGACCGCATACTCCTCTCTTCGGCCGACATTCAGCTCCTAGAAGAGGCAGAAATGAGTCAGATGAGAAAGGAAAGCTCAGGAGGATGGGGCAGGTAGGCCAAGGAGTTCTTTACGAGTGATAGATAGCTCACAAAGCAGCAGGGACCACACAATCATCTCAGAAAGCCTCTCAGAGAACATATTACTGGGGGGGTGGGGATGGGGGGGAGGGATGCATGATCTATTCGACCCAAGTCCCATTGCAGGGAGGGAGTGAAATCGCTTCTCCACCGCAGGGAAGATCTGCACCTTCCTTCTCCACCCCCACCCCTCTGGTCCGTGAAACCGCCGCCGGGCGGGGGCTCGCTTGGAGCAGGCACTGCCCTAAGTGGGCGCTTGCCGCGCAGCACACCGCCAGGGAGCGGCATCCTCCCAGCATCTCCGCGAGGCAGGCAGGGTGACTATCCCCGTTTTACGAGTTAGGAAACTGAGTCCCAGAGAGGTTTTTAACCCTGCAGAGCTGATAGCCGCGGACCAGACCCACAACCGAGCCCCTGGCCGCTGTTTCCCCCACGACCCAGGAGAGGCGTGCACTTCTAGGCTAGGCTCCCCGGGAGAGGCGGACTTACGTTGTAGACCGGGTTCTGGCCCTGCTGGTAGGCGGGGGCGGCACTCCTGCTGAACTGGATGGGGAAGAGGAGAGAAAGCGCTTTACTTTCTCCACTGCAAACGGCGTGCGCCCTGTCTGCTGCGGCTGGGCCCCTTCGGGACCCCGGGGCGTGAAAGCTTCATTTCTGAGCCCAACTGTCCTTCCTCCTCGCAGGGGTCAAGCGCCGTCACCTCAGGTGCCCCAGCACCCGCCCTGGTTTCCGCTCCCGGGCCCTGGCCCTCGCGCATGCGCAGAAGCGCCGGCCTCGCGGGCCGCGCCCACTGCGTTCCGGGCTTTTCTCCCGGCCGCTTCCTCCCAGGGATTCGGAGGACTAGTTGAGAGGTCCCACCTCCATCTTGACCCCGGCACCCGGGTACACTGTGTCCGTGTGGCACTGTGTCCTGAGGGCCTGGCCCAGGCACCTGGCCTCGCTCTGTTTCCAGTTCATGCCCCTCAGCTGAAACTGCAGGCTCTTGCAGATTCAGAACATTGGGAACCACCTGGCAGATGATCTAGGGCAGCGTTTCTCAAACTTAAGAAAGTAAGACACTGTTTCTTATAATAAAATGTTTTGCTAAAGTCCAAAATCCAAATATATATGTGCATATATATATATATATATAGGTTAAGGCACAAAAGTCCTAACGACCGAGGCTTCCTCTCCCTTTGCCCACGCCACGGCCACCCCTAGCCCCAGCCCCAGCGCCTCCAAGTACTGCAGGACCTGCAGGGCCCTAGGTGAAAACCTAGGTGAAAACCGATGCTCTGGGTTAACCTTCCCACTATGGATGAAAAACGGGTTTGAAGAGAAAAGGCTGGCCAAGTCTGGGTCTGCAGTTGGACAGCAGGGTCTGGAAAGAGACTGCAGGCCCCCACCTCCCTGCTCTTCACTGAAGCATAACCCCCTTTCCTAGCAGAACCTCTCCCTTGAGATGCCTAAATGTTCACACATCTGTATGACTCCTCAGTAAAACTCCAGCACCAGCGTACAATCAATTGTACACTCAGCCTCCCACTCTTGTCCGGCTAAGCAAAACATCACCTCCCACCTCTCCAGCCCACCCAGTGTGCACACTTGGTTGGTCTCTGCTTTACCCGTGGATACCAACCACTCATGCTTGAGACTTTCTAAGACCAAGGCCCTCTGAACATCCACCGAGTTGGGGAGCCCATGCCCTCCCCGCAGAGGCCAGGGGCACCAACCTTTGCTCTCAGAAACAGGGCAGTGACAATAACGCCGTAGATGAAGAGGATCCCATCCAACAGGTAGCAGAGTTTAGGATCGAGCAGGCCGAAGCTCTGTGCCGCTGTGTCAAGAGATGAAATTGATTAGCCAGGTCCAGGTGAAGGAACATGTCAGCTTGCGCGGGGCAAGTACCATGACAGGTCAAGGAAATCATGATGAAGGCTGGCTGCATTCTCCATACCCCATTTGACCACAACTTCTCTCCCACCTTGGACCAGCCTCTGGGGAAACCTAGCCTGCCCCAGCAGTGGACCTGGCACCTGGCAGGGCCACAAAGCCTGGAAGACAGGAAGGAGGCAAAAACTAAGTGGGGGAGGGGAAATTGTCCATTGTGCACATTGTGAAGGAAAACACCCTGTGCTGCTGCCTCCCAGCATGGGAGCCCAGTTAGGTGCGAGCCCCGTGTGAACCTCGTAATCTGGAAGCCACCGCAAATTGCCAAGGGGCCCCTCACAGTATGTACCACGCAAACTAAAGTACAATGGGGTCGGGGAAGGAGGTACAGTAAACATTCTGGTTAAACAAGAAAAGCATTTTTCGAAAGCTCACTGCACTGTGAGAGAGGAGACGCGGATTTAGCCTAGACTGTTCTTCCTGCCAGGTATGTATGCAGCAACTCAAGTGTAAAACGGGGTGTAGTAGGCGTCTAACTCCACCCCCTGCCTGGTATCACGGAAGCCGCAGTCCAGCGGCCGCAATCTCTCCCGGGCCGAGGGCGCCCTCTAATGGCCGCCTGCAGGACTACCTCGGAACTGCTGCCGCTAAGTCGCTTCAGTCGTGTCCGACTCTGTGCGACCCCACAGACGGCAGCCCACCAGGTTCCCAGTAAGGGAGCGGATAACATGCACTTGAAGGCCTCCTCCTCATTAGTTCTGTGACTTGGGGCAAGTTATTTACCCTATTTCAGCTGCCTCTTCTGTTGACCAGGGTGAAAACTATAACATTTCTTTAGTGTTTACTTCGTGCTAAACACCGATTTGATGTAATAACTTGTCAGTCCCTCCCAACAGCGCCAGGTGGCCACAGGCAGGGAGAACTTCGGATTTAGCCAGGAGCATTCAGCAAGTAAGAGGCAGGCCAGGAGAGCCCAGGTGGCATATCTCCCCTCCTCCCCCCGTCCCCGACCTCCTGGGCCCAGCCCTGCCCTCCCTCTTGCAGGAGCAACGTTTTGGCTTCTGCCACAGGCCCTGGGAGCAGGTGAGTCAGGGCTGCACCCTAGTCCCCACCCCCAGCCCTCTTGAATCCTTCTGTTCTCAACCCTTTGACTCCTTCCCTAACTCGGGACGCTCCACCCCCACCCAGGCACTGATTTCTTTGTAAACGTCCCATAGTCCTTGCTCAGAAACCGTTTTGTCTGTCTGAGTCAAGTCTGAAGTAGGGGATCTGAAGGCCACTCCAGTGTTCTTGCCTGAAAAATCCCATGGACAGAGGAACCTGGCCAGCTGCAGTCCATGGGGTCGCACAGATTCAGACACGACTGATGACACGCACACACCACCCACACTGAAGGCCTATAAGGAGACAAGCCAGCCCCCAGCAAAGGCCACGTTTGGTGGCCACTCCACCCTAGCTGGGGTAATTTGTTTTTCCTTTTAGGACTGGAGGGGTGTCAGCGGAGATTTATTTGGGTGGTTGAGATTCAGAAAAAAGGTTGGGAGAAAATCGCTTAGTTGCCTGTCACATAAAATGAGAACAGAAAAATTACTGGACAGTAAATTTAGAACAAATAAGGAGAAATATTTCTTGGTGTTGTGCAGAGCCAGTGTAGTGGGGGAGAGGATTTGGCCCCTCCCCAGAGATAAGTAATAGGGCCACATTTCTTTTTTTTCTTTCTTTTTGATCAGCAGAATGATTTTATGACCAAAGACAAATGTGCTGTGTGTGGTTTGGTCAAAAAAAGGATATTAATTGCTGCACACACCCAGGGGTAGGAAACTTCCCTCTGCCGAGTCCAACTGTGACCATGCTAGGAGAATGGGACTGAGGAAGGCAGTGATAATCCAGAAAGTTCCTTGAAGGGACCCAGGGCCTAATTCAGTTGTGTGGTTAATTAAATATTTATTGGGCATCTGCTTGATGTCAGGGGATATTGAAATAGAAAGGACCCTGGATTGGGTATCAGGTGGGTTCTATCAATAGTCTTTCCTCTGCCACTAAGTAGCTATGTGGTTTTGGGCAAGTCACCTCACCTCTCTGGGCCTCAGTTTCTCCATCTGTAAAGTAGTGGGTCATCCTGTCTACCTTAAGGGTGTGGTGAGACTCAAATGAGAGAATGTACTGGTAGGTGTTTTTGTAAATTTCCTCCATAAGGATAACATGTCTAGCATTTGAGTAGGGTCTTCTGAGTCCCTGCTCTTTTAGGGCTTATGTCTTAGCTCTTGAGGCCACACCCAGGTTGGAGGGGCTTCCCTTGAAGCCCCTTGTCAGCTTTCCAAGTTGACAACTCAAAGACAGGAGCCATAGACACTCCTAGGTTCTGGCTCCTTCCCTGCCTCCCCATCCCCAAGGGAGAGACCCGTTTTCCTCCTTCCCTGAGCATCTTGTTTCTGTCCCCACCACATTCAGTCCCTAAGAGAGGTATTCAATGAGGTTATATGGTGGTTGTTTTCCTAAACAACAGGAGAACCTGTGTTATTTCACGCTTCCCATCCTCTGCCCCAGATCCACAGCACCCAAGAGAACCCCAGAATTTGCACAAGTACCCAGATACTGATTCTCATTCTCAATCCTGGTCGCATGTTAGAATCGGCCTGGGGTCCACTCTGACCCCAGGTTCTCATTTAATTGTCTAGGGTAGGGACCAGGCGTGAGCATGGGCCGACGCACAGCAGAGCCGAGATTCAGAGATGCAATGTCCCTCAGGCACAGCCTTTCTCAGCAATACATCTATGCCCTACCACAAGTATGAATTTCACTGCCGAAAAGAGACAAAAAAACAAAAGCAAAGCCTCAGTCTTTTATATGCACTGCAATTTTTGTGTACTTCTCAACTGTGTATTATTGATCTTCTCCAAGCCTCAGTTTCCTCATCTATAAAACAGGATAATAATATTAACTGTCTCATTAGGTAATGGTGAGGCTTAATTATCTCAATAAAATAATTAATGCCTGGCATGTATTAATAATAAGTGCTCCATATATCAGCTATTGTTATCACCATGATTTTTTTTTTCCCAAATCACCACCAATATATTTATTTGAGGGAGAAAGGGTCAAATCATGTCAATAACTTTTAAACCAGATAAGATTAGGGACACTGATCTGCCTAACTTCTGGGTGTTCACAACTGCACAGGTAACCAGAGCATGTTGAGGCGACACCAATTAAACCAAAGAGCACTTGATGGGAGGATGCATTCTGAGCAGTCATGTGATTTCCCATTCAGAAGGTGCTGCCTTCATATCAGAAAAGTGGTGCTGAGGAAAATGAAGACAGAACCTCCTAGAACCCAGTATCCTCCTAGCACAGGCCAGGACATGATAGTGACCTGGTAAAGAAGAATCTCACCCTATTTGCAGAGCAAAAGATCAATGCTCCCAGCTGAGCTGCAAAGTGAAAGCTGGGGGTGGAATCTGACCCCGTGATCCTTTCCCCTCCAATCTGGGCCTCCGCAAACCACTCTGATCCCCTGCACAAGGCAGACTCAGCAAATCTGGGAAGTTAGGAGGATTCTTCCCAGTTCCCCAACCCCAATCCACTGTATCCAGGTCCCAGGGCACAGGGCCAGCCTCTCTGGACCCCCACTTCTGGATGGACACGTGACAAGCAGGGGACGGAAGCCCAGCTGGGCTGGGACCCATCTGAGTGCTGCTAGGCTGCCGTTCCAGGATCAGGCCTCACCCGAGGTGGTCAGGCCAAGACGGAGCAGTTATTTAGGTCATTCCAGTTGCTCCAGGGCAAAACACAACCTGGCAAAAAGGAGGGCTGGAGCTTCAGAAGAGCTGACCCTGCACCTTCAAGTGCTTCCTGCAGTGGATCCGGGATTAGAACACAGGGAGCAAGGGGGACCCAATCTGTGACCTGCGGTTGTTCACCACCATGAGACTGCCTGCCCGCAGGCTCACTCCAACCCCCATCACAAACTTGGTGTAAGTCCAGATGGTCAGGGTCCGCCTGAACTGGGAGCCTGGATTCTAGGTGTTCCCCTGCCTCCCTTTGTTGTCCATCCAGTAGGCACTGGAGAAGTGGGCCACAGCATGATAAACTGGAGTCTTCCTGCCAGGTAGCATGCGTGAAATGAAAATAAAAATTGCATGAGCTTTGCTAAAAGAGCTCTCTAAAACTGAGCCAGGAGACCATTAAGAAAGCATGACTTATGAACATCTCAGCCTGTGTGGAATCTGATCTTTTGACCCAGTGATGTCACCCAGAACACCTGCCAGAAATTCAAGATACTTACTAGACCCTTACCTTAAAATAACTCATGACAATCTATCTACTTATGGAACCCACACTCCAAAACAACTTGTGATTCCTTAAGGACAAATATTTTCCACCTTATGTTAGAGCCAACCACAGTTCTCAGCAGGCAACTCTTAACAGCTTCATGGCTTTTTGTCTTCATAAACCCCAGATGCTTTCTCTTCCTTGGAACACTCTTTCAGGGTTACCTGAATCTGCATCTCCTGAACTGCAGTACTCAAGACCCCAACCAACAATGACAACAAAATAAAGACTCCAGATAAACTCTTTGCCTATTTGTAGGCTCCTGCATGATCGGATGCCTGGAACAGGCCCCGTGGGACACCCAGAGGAGGCTCCAGGGGGAACCAGGCCTTGTTGGGGAGGGAGACACAATGCGAAATGTTCACAGGCTGCTGTGACTAAGTTTCAAAAGCCAGCAAACAGTAAGAGCTGTGAATTCAGAGCTAGGCAAAAGCTCTGTGTCCTGCAACCAAAGTTGAGGTGCACCTACAGCAGAGAGCTGTGTCTCTTCACATGTTTCATCTAAAAATGGTATAGTCTTATTAGTGAAAGTGAGCTTGGCCATCTCTATACACCCTTTGGTCATCTTCATAAAGGCCCAGCGTGTGGAAGTTTCATGGCACTGACCATTAACAGAAAGATTCTGGGTCCCCAAAGGCAGCCTGGAGGCACTAGAGTCTGGTTTTTCTGGACAAGATGTATTTGAATTGTGTTGTTTGTCTGTCTCCCAGGCAGACTTTGAGCTTTCCTAAACAGACTGAACAGGACTTATCAACCTGGCCCTGCTGTAACCCAAATCTACAGACACACGCTGATGCCCATCTCCCCCTCCGGCAAATCCTTTTTAGGAGCAGGGCATCTGTCAAACTCCATCACATCTAATTGTTAAGGATACTTCCCATTTGAATCCCAACATGCACTTTTAAAATGACTTCCTGTACCTGATCAAGTTTGATTCTCATGAGAGCCCAGAAGGTGAGCAAGGGGCTATTGCTAGATGCAATTCACTCATTGATAGACTGAGACCAGAGGAGTAGAAAACTTTTCCTGAGGACACCTGCAGGTTAGAGCCGAGCTGGATGGGATACTGAGTCCCCGATTCCAGGTACTCGTCTAACCTCTCTGCCTTAGGTGCACCTTACCTTTGGCTGCAGGACGTAGAACTTTCACTGAGCTCTGAATTCACAGCTGTTACTGTTTGCTGTCTTTTGACCCTTTGTCACAGCAGCTTGTGAACTTTTCACATTGTGTCTCCCTCCCCAACAAGGCCTGGAAAGCACAGATGATGCCTTTTGATTTCACTTGCTTATTTCCCCTCCTCACCTAGCACATACGAGGCCACTTAAGAGGAAAGAACATGAGCCTTAGAGCCAGAAAACCTAAGATTTAAATTCTGAATCTGCTTCTTACTAGCTTTGTGGTTTGGGACAGCTTTCTTAACCACGCTGAGCTTCAATTCCTCTATCTGCAAAAGGGGTTTATTAAGTCTGACTTCACAGGGGAGTTATGCAAATGAAATGAGATACCAGTGTGTGGGGAAGTGCCCTGTCTGGTGGCGTGTGCTGAATCCAGGGTCTCAGGTGAACTTCTCCACCATGATAGAGGCTCTGAAGGTACAAGCAGCAGCAGGAGTAGACCAGGGCTTCCCACTCCTTCATGCCAAAAAAAACCTGGGCAGTTTGCCCAGCTCAGGATGGAGCGACCCCTCTTTCAGTGTATATGAGGATAAAACCAGACAATGCATATATGGAAAATGCCTGGTGTACAGCAGGAGCTCAATGGTGGGTAGACAGCCTGAGAACTCCTGGCTTCACCAGATGGTGACAAGCTAACTTACGTCTGCACTGTGTTCAGCTTAGCCCTTGAGTTATCTGATTTAATCCTCAGAACAACTCTGTATGATACGGGAAGAATGATGCCACTTCTATTCAGATGAGGAAATTGAGTCTCAGAAAGATCACTCAGCTAAAGAGTTCCCAAGTTTTATCTGATGCAAAGTCTCTCCACTCTATCTGGATGCTTCTGGAGTTTCTCTCTTCTAGAGAGCTTCCCACCTTTTATAAGAATTTCTTCTCTGATACCCCCAGCCTCTGCTTGAATATCTCACGTGACAGAAAGCTCACCACCCATCAATTACTTGTGGAGAGCTCAAATTTTCAGAGATTTTAAAAAAATAGCTTTGGTCCTAGATCTGCTTCCAAAAACACAAAGAACACAAATTCTCCCACATCTATAGGGACTGTAAAATCCCACCCATGTCCAGCTTGTCTCCCCCTTAATAAGAAGCACTTTAACATAACAGCAAGAACAAACCCTCTGAAGGCAGACAACTTGAGTCTGAATCCTGGCTCTGCTGTTTAACTAGCTGTATGAATATGGGATAATCATAGCTACCTCCCAGGGTGTGTGAGGTAAGTGGGAAGGGCTGGTGAGCTCTCAGTACGTAGGACCTAATGGTATTGATTCTAATAGCCTACAGTTCAGGTAGGAGCAGACAGCTTCCGAGCCTCCTGAACTCCTTTTGCCACTCCAACCTTGAGCTCAGGGTCTGGCTGCTGCCCAGCTGCACCTCCAGACTCAGATGCAACTGGGGATGACATTGCAGGCTAAGAATTTAGAAAACAGGAAGTCATGTGTGTTCAGGAAGGCAGTGGCAGCAGTGATGGGGTGCCTGTGCTGGGTGTGATGCCCAGTCCGTCCGCCGCAGCACTTCAGGCATCCAGACCTACCCCTCCGGGGAGTGGCTCTTTCATTGAGCAACTAACTTTCATTGCAGCAGGGAAAACCTAGGCTAGACTCACAGGATGATAGTTATAACCACTTTTGTGCTAGAAAGCACGTGTGAGTTTTCCCATTTGATTACTTTACAGCTGGGGAAACTGAGACTCAGAGATGTTTAATAACTTGCCTGCGGTCTAGAGCCAGGTTTAAACCTAGATCTATCTGAATCCATAATCCAGACACCGTGTGGTCCAGAGTCCTAACCACCAGTTGGTATTACCCTTGGACGACTTACTGGTCTTCAGGGATGGGGAGAAAGGATCCTCACCAGGCTTTGGAGACCTTCTTTTTCAGAGGATCCAGTAGGTGATATCCTAACTTAACAATTGGCCTTCTTTCTTTGAGAAGGCAGAGGGCTGAAAGGCCTACGGGGTTAACAGCTATAGCTGGCCTACTATGAAATGTGAGACCAGCACCCACACTGGCCAGTGCCTAGAGAGGCTGATCCATTTGGGAACATCCTAATCAACTTGACGTACATCATTTATTAGTACCAGATAATTTTTAAAAATTTTCTTTTCTATTGGAGTATAGCTGATCAGTAATGCCGCTCTAGTTTAAATTGTATTTACTTTTTTGTTGTTGGCTGTGCTAGGTCTCCGTCGCTCTCTGGGCTTTCTCTGGTGGTGAGCAGGGGCTAGTTGCGGTGTGCCGGCTTCTCGTTGCAGTAGCTTCTCTTGCTGCAGAGCACAGGCTCCAAGGTGCACAGGCTCCAGCAGATGTGGCACATGGGCTCAGTGGTGGTGGTGCTCGGGCTTAGTTGTCCTGTGGTACATGAAATCTTCCGGAACCAGAGATTGAAAAAATGTCCCCTGCATTGGCAGGTGGATTCTTAACCGTCAGACCAACTTTGTTTCCGTTAAGGGCTGAATTTAGTTCAGTTCAGTCACTAAGTCGTGTCCGACTCTTTGCGACCCCATGAATCGCAGCACACCAGGCCTCCCTGTCCATCACCAACTCCCGGAGTCCACCCAAACCCATGTCCATCGAGTCGGTGATGCCATCCAACCATCTCATCCTCTGCCATCCCCTTCTCCTCTTGCCCCCAGTCTTTCCCAGAATCGGGTCTTTTCAAATGAGTCAGCTCTTCACATCAGGTGGCCAAAGTACTGGAGCTTCAGCTTCAACATCAGTCCTTCCGATGAACACCCTCACAATTCATATGTCCTAACTCCCAGTACCTCAGAATGTGAGTGTATTGGAGGTAGGCAGCTGGCATAATTTCTGACTTCTGAGAAATTGTAAGGAGGGAGCATATTGCACGTAAGCAAGAACCTAGCACAGCGCCTGACACATAGTAGGTACTCAAAACACCATGATAGGCCATTGTTATTAGGAGATGCAGGCATGGTGCTAGGCAGTGAGGAGCAAGCAAAAACACAAATAAAGGGCTTCACCGTTGTGCAGGGAGGTGAGCAAGTAAACAGATCTTCCCACCAAGAGAGACGCACGGGACGCTGAGGACAGCCGAGGGAGACAGCGCCCGTGCTCATCAGCGCTCTGGGAGGAAAGCAATTACAGATCGTGACCGCCCTTGGTAAGCAGAATCCACATTTCAGCTCTCTCCATTTATTACACCTTCCCAGTGGCCCCTCAAGGCCAGCAGACAAGTATCTCATTTTAGTGGACAGCACTTACTCTGTGCCAGGCAGTTATAAACAAGTTATATATGCACATGTATATATATATACACACACACACAGAAAGTGCAGTATCTATGTATATGTGTATATATATCTACATGTTTTATTGCTATTGTTTAGTCATTAAGTCATATCCGACCCTTTTGCAACCCCATGAACTGTAGGCTGGACAGATTTTACTTGCTCCACTTTGCAGATAAAGAGTCTGAAGGTCAGGAAGGTGAAGTGACTCCTGAGGTCCCGTGGTGTGCATGTCTCAGGGCCAGGAGGAAGCCTGGAGGAGAGGCCAGGTGTTGCCAGGCCTTTGTTCTTTCACACACAGCCCACAGCCCTCACAGTATGCTCTTGAACATTAGCACCATTTAAAAGAAATCTGCTCTAGAACAAAACCCTCAGGTAAAAACTCCACGTGGGATTTTGCCATTTCTTTGAGACTTTCATTTATTCTGTTAGTCTGCAGATAAACCCTCACAGTATGCAGAGATATTAGCACATTTTTACATTTATTGATATTTATTACCTCATTATCTGCAGGAGCAAAACAAAAAGACGTAGAAGAAGACAAACAATGTACATGTCCACCAGCTGGAAACCAGATAAATAAATCTCGGTATACTTACGTAAAGCAGTTCAAATAAACAAACACAACAGACAGCTTGTATGTGCTGCTATGGAAAGATCTTCAAGATACTTAGATTAAAAATCAAGCTCTGGAATGACGTATACAATATTCGTGTATGAACAAGAAAAGGCAGTCACTCAGTCACGTCCGACTCTTTGCAAATCCCTGCACTGTAGCCCGCCAGACTTCTCTGTCCATGGGATTCTCCAGGCAAGAATACTGGAGTGGGTTGTCATTTGCTCCTCTAGGGGATCTTCCCGACCCAGGGATCTAACCCTTGGCCCCTGCGCCTCCTGCATTGGCAGATTCTTTATCGGTGAGCCACTTGGAAGCCCAGCTTGCACATATATGCTGCTGCTGCTGCTGCTGCTGAGTCGCTTCAGTCGTGTCCGACTCTGTGCGACCCCATAGACGTCAGCCCACCAGGCTCCCCCGTCCCTGGGATTCTCCAGGCAAGAACACTGGAGTGGGGTGCCATTTCCTTCTCCAATGCATGAAAGTGAAAAGTGAAAGTGAAGTCGCTCAGCCGTGTCTGACTCTGTGTGACCCCATGGATTGCAGCCCACCAGGCTCCTCTGTCCATGGGGTTTTCCAGGCAAGAGTACTGGAGTGGGGTGCCATTGCCTTCTGCACATGTATACTTATACATAAAAATGTATCTGGATGGTTTATGTTTGGGATGATGAACAAGTTCTGGAAACATTCGTGATTATGATAAATCTCTCCTTTTAGGACTCTTTAGCTTCTGTAAATATGGCTTATCCTTTTTGGTGTACAAGTTTTGTACACAATTTAAGTATACTCCCTTTGTTTGAGAAGAAACCACTGACCAGGAGAAAATATTTTTGAATCACACGTATAAAAGAGGATTGAGTCCTGAATATATAAAACTCTAATATCCATATGGGAGTTGGGGAGGGAAATGGCTCTGTATCATGTTTGTGATCGTGGTTATGTGAATCTATCCAAATCTTACAGCTCATAGAACTACCCACCAAAAATAATGTATTGTTAATTATTTTACTGTTAAGTCTGCAATTTTAAAAATTTAAAAATTTATGACAGTAAAAAAAAATTCTAGAAACAGATAGTGGTGATGGTAGACAACATTATGAATGTACTTCATACCACTGAACCATACTCTTAAAAAATAGTTAAATGGTAACTTTATACGACTTATAATTTTACCACAATAAAAAGTATCAATATCTACCTACCTACCTACCTACCTATATATTTGGATTGCTGCATACACAAAATACATTATTCACAGTAACTCTGGAGAGGAAGGAGTTGAGGGAGAGTTTGGGAAAATTTTACTTATTTTCTACTTTGCACCCTTTTAGGTTCTTTGAAACTTTGTGATAATATATTACATTTATAATGTTAACCCAACAAAAACAAATGACATGAACCCTTAAATAAGTTCATGTTTACACAGCACAGTTCTAGGCAAGCAGAAAGTGGAGGGAGGGATACAGACTTGTCCATCTAGCAAAGCACCTTGAACTTGACTGTGGCTCTGTACATTTCTGGTGATGACTTACTGGGGTTTGGAAGTAATTCAAATATACAGAAATGTTCGCTGTAATTGTATTTTAGGAAATTTTAATACCTTTATGCATAAACATAAAAACAATTACTCCTGATGGATAGCACAATCATAAGTGAAAGTGAAGTCACTCAGTCGTGTCCAACTCTTTGCGACCCCATAGACTGTAGCCTACCAGGCTCCTCCGTCCATGGGATTTTCCAGGCGAGAGTACTAGAATGGAATGTCATTTCCCTCTCCAGAGGATCTTCCTGACCCAGGGATCAAACCCGGGTCTCCCGCAGTGCAGGTAGACACTTTACCCTCTAAACTACCAGGGAAGTCCACAGCACAATCATAGTTGCTGTTATTATTATCAGTGCTGCAGAAAAGAGATGCCTTCATACTCAAGTTCCTCCTTGCCCTATCCTTGACCCAAGCACCAGCCCAGCAGGTGAAAGCAGCTCTGACCCACTGCCTCGCTCCACTCAAGCCACTGCCCCCGGGAATCAGGCACCCAAGAAGCCAAGCAGATTTCGAGGCATCAGGAGCTGCGCTACCAGAATAACCCAAGAGAGACCGTCAGACCGAAGGGAGCCAGAGAGGCCATCTTTGAAGCCCTCATCTGCCCTCTGGGAAGGCTCCTACTGACTCCAGGCAATTGAGGCTAACTTTTCCTGGCTTGCACACCACCCATAGCAAAAACCTACATATCTATCTGCTTGACTGATAGCCCCTCCAGCCAAGGAGCTCCCTGAGCCTGCGGCCATGCTTGGTCCACTGCCGTAGGCCCTGTGCTCGGCTCCTTTGGCTACACAGTGGTAGGTTGGGGGCAAGTCGCAGGACGAGGCCTGCCTACCAAGCTTAGCTTCTCCCAGACTGGTCGGAGGAAATGCTATTTTGATTTGAAATTATACAGACTTTACGGGGCAGGGTAAATTCTCTGCGATTTTAGAGGCAAACCTGAGCCTTCATGAGGCCAAGTTCACTGTCCCCTATCTGGGGTCCCTCCTGGAAAGGAGATGGAAAAAAGCAGTGGCAGGCTTCTGGGGCTTCTCCTGAGGTGGTCGTGCTCACTTACCCCTGGGCCCTGGCCACCCAGCTGTGCCCGGGGTGGGCCCTGCCCTCTGCTGTCACAGCCCACCAAGTGCGTTCAGAGGCTGGGCTCTTCCCTCCAACCACACACACGCAGAGCCCAGGTGTGCAGGACCCCAGCCTAAGGTTACCAACCGAATTCATGAAGAATAGCCCTGCCCCAGAGGAAGAGAAGCTTTGGACTGTACGCGCGCGGGCGTGTGTGTGTGTGTGTGTGTGTGTAGGGGATCTTAAGGTCCTTCCCCCGTGAGGCCAGGGTGGGCTCTGGGCGCTCACGCCTCTCCGTGCGGTTACTGGGAGCAGCAGCTCCACCCCTGGGCCCACAGCTGTCTCCTAGCTCGAGGTTTCCTGTCGAGCTCAGCCATCCAGGGCCTGGGTTATCACCGGAGATCTCCCTTCTGAACTTGAACTGCTCACACACTCTCAGGCACCCGCCCCCACTTGCGGTCCCTTCCCCCTGAACCGCACCGCCCCCGGCCTCTGCGGGGAAGTCGGCTGGGCTGGGAACGCTCGGGGTGGGGGTGGGGGACAGCTGGATCCGCTCTGGACCTGGGGGCCGGGGCCGCAGGAGCTGTGTCCCGGTTGCCAGGGAGAACTGGCCGAGGGTCAGTTCTCGGTCCCTGAGAAGCAGGGACCCGCCAGGCCCTGCGGGGTGAGGAGGTGGGGAGCGCACGCACAGATCAGGAGACGTGGCTCTGGTCTCCGAGAGCGTTGAGCGCGTGTCCAGGGGCCTTCCGGAAGGCCCAGGAGACAGGCCCTCTGGAGACAGAAGCCTCCCCCACGAAGAGCCTCCGGCCTACAAGCTCTGTCCCCCTTCTCAGAGATCCAGGAGGAAGCGCAGGGGTCTCTCGGTTCTCACAGTGAGGGGTACTCCAAATGTCGTCAAAAGATGCCGCTGGCAGAGTCCATAGCTGCTTTCCCTTTGGAGCCCTGACACAGGGTAAGCAGCCAGGGCTGGATTTTACGCGCCCCTCTGCTGGGGCAGCGCTGTGTGGAGCTTTGGGAATCCACAGGTGGACGCCCGTGTTGGGGTATGTTCTCTCCCACCCAGCCAAGGAGTGAGGGGCCATGTGGGGAGGGGAAGGGCCCAGGAGGCTGCCCTTGTCAGCTTCTCCTGGTTTTTTCCCACATGAGCTAACCAGGTTGCTGGACAGGGTATTATTCTGACGGAGGACAGAAAAAATAATTGAGCTAGCTCCTAGGTGAAGAGGGGTTGTTTTACTCCTCTTGACTGGCAGCAGAGCCTAAGCTCTCAGCAGTGCTTGCCGGTTCGGTCTGGGGCCTGTGTCAGAATCACTCCAGAGTGGCTGAATTAGTCTCTAAAGGAAGATCCAGGGATCTGCATTGTAACGTGATGCCCTGTGTTCTCTTCTGTGCTTCACTTCAGGCTCTGTTGCCTTCTGGGTTGATTGGGTCTGGAAGATCTAGGAATGCATCCAGCCCCATCTGAGCATTTGTGGACAGGCTGCTCCTTGAAGGAAGGCAACCCCAAGGCTCTCTGTCGTAGACACAGAGCAACCCCACCTGGACCAATACCCCCACACTCTGTTGCTGTTATCAGAGAAACCCATCTCAGGTTACCTCACATTCCATTGTGCCGGCGTGTGATCTTATATGCACATCATGCTGTCCCTGACATGGCTGCCTGGAGTTCTGCTAACGAGGACAGTCCTGAAATATCTTTTTATCCTTCTGCTGCTGCTGTGGCTAAGTCGCTTCAGTCGTGTCTGACTCTGTGCGACCCTATAGACAGCAGCCCACCAGGCTCCTCTGTCCATGGGATCCTCTAGAAGAATATTGGAGTGGGTTGCCATTTCCTTCTCCCTTTATCCTTTTAGTTCCAGTTTTTCCACATCCAGTCATTTGCTGAGGACCAGCTTGCTGGCTGCTGGGACCTGCCTGGGTAGCTCTCATATCCACTTGTGTCTTGGGAGATTTTGAATAGCTGGCAAGAGATGCCATCCTGGGTGGTGCCAGGAGCTGGGGTGGGTCGCTCACATTGCCCAGCACTCTTAGTGCGGGCCTCTGCTCTGGGCCCAGAGTCACAGCTCCTCTGAGCAGTTTAGGGGCCCTGCTGGTTTGCTCAGGGCTGTGTGGAAATAGGATGGGGAGCCTGGGCACCTTGAAGCCTGCTTTCGTCCCTGTTGCAGGATTAGTTGGTGAGAGAGAACAAGTCCAATTTTCCAGGACAGACCAAGACAATCCTCAAAGGAAAAATAATGTGGCAGCCAAAATGGAGCTGGCGTCTCACCCTTGAATATTGCCACTGATTTATCCTGTATGGACAAAGGGCGAAAATCACCTACCAACCCTGGAAGATGAAAAGTGTTGTGAGTTGAAGCAGGGAGCCTGGGAATGTAGGAGCAAGTGCAATCTTGTATATAAACAGGCACTCACGCGTTTGCCAGGATGCTGCCCACAGCTCTCCACCCAGATCCTGCCTTTCCCCTTCCCTCTAGTAATCCTTTTCATGCCTTTCTCAGCTCTCTTGTTCCTCTCAGGCTCCCTTTCCAAAAAGCTCCAGCCCACACCAGCTTCCACTGCAGTCATTATTTTTTTAATACAAAGAGCACTTTGTTACTCTCACTGTGTCCAAAGGATTCTTTTCTACTCAGCTAATGCATGTTACTCAGGGGTAAAGAAAGAGCCTGGCTTCTAGTTTTTTTGATTCTACCATGTAGAAAGCCCAGTGGTAGGCATCACCAGGACTCAGTCGTTACATAATTGCTTGGATGATTAAGAGGCTGATTGATTGATTGATAACTATTAATGCATAAGGATGAGATGGTTGGATAACATCAGCAATTCAATGGTCATGCGTTTGAGCAAATTCCAGGAGATAGTGAAGGACAGGGTAGCCTTGCATGCTGCAGTCCATGCAGTCGCAAAGAGTCGGACCCAACTGAGCGACTGAACAGCAACAATGATGCATAAGACACATGAATTTTGCCCCTACATTTCAAAGAACCTAGGAGTTGGAAGAAGCCTGAGAGACTGTCTTTATGGAAGTCTGGGCTAACACCATTACCTTAGGTGGGTGACCTTATGGAAACTATTTCACCCTTGGTTTCTTCACCTCCAAAATAAGGCTGTTCATATAACAATCACTATGGTTCCCTCCAGCTGTGATCCGTGTTCAAGCTAGTCATTAGGAAAAAAACTACTCAAGATTTCTTAATGAGCAGATGTCATGAAGTGTCAGATTTCCAAAGTGCCCTCCCCCTTCTCTGATGTCCTGGCAGGAGCATGAGTAAGTAGGATGGAATGCCCCTGAGCCTGCAAAGGAGAGAGACTGGCAGGCCTTTCTTCATGAACGGCTTCCAGGCTGTGGACAGCCCCGGGCCCTGCCATGCGGGACTGCCACCCAGGGGCAGCGTCCTCGGCATCTTACTGGCAGCTGAGCAAAGAGCAGGCTGAGTCTCACCCAGAAAGGACGAGCCTTCTGGGAGGACCAGTCAGTGGCTTCCAAGAAGACTACTCAGCTCATCATTCCATTAAACTGTCCAGCTGAAAACTTTTACTCACTTTTCCAGACTCAGTTCAAATGTTACCTCCCCTGGGAAAACTGTGCTTCCTTCAGACAGAACTAATCTCCATTCAATGGTCACCTGTTTCTATTCTACAGAGTGCTGGAAAAATCAGGAATCATGAGTTAAACTTATTGTTAAACAGAATTTTAGTTACATTTTTCAAAAAGGTAGATTTAATATGTTTTACTTCAACTTTCAGATACCTGTTCAGGTAAAGTACTTTTAAATTGAAGAAATGGATCCAATTGTTAACCTTGTTTTTAAAAGATACAAGAAATACAGTACTTTCTCTGTGTTTCCAAGCCTTTCGGACACTCTGTAGTGTATTTCTTGTGCTTTTTTTTTCAACATTGAGAACTGCGCTCATTGCTTTAAACTTAGAAGGATTTCCTGATAAGTTGTCGGGAGGTTGAAGTAAATCATATTGAGCACATTGTTTGAAAATGTTACCATTCTGTTTAAAAATAAGTTTATGATAATATTGCTGACTTATCAGACACTGTAGCTTTTTATACATGTTCACTAAAGATTTGTGGAGAAGGCAATGGCAACCCACTCCAGTACTCTTGCCTGGGAAATCCCATGGACAGAGGAGCCTGGTAGGCTACAGTCCATGGGGTTGCTAAGAGTCAGACACGACCTTTGACTTTTCACTTTCATGCACTGGAGGAGGAAATGGCACCCCACTCCAGTATTCTTGCCTGGAGAATCCCAGGGACGGAGGAGCCTGGTGGGCTGCCGTCTATGGGGTCGCACAGAGTTGGACACGACTGAAGTGACTTAGCAGCAGCAGCACTAAAGATTTGATGACAGGTCTGTCTTAAAAATTAAACTCCACAAGAATATATTTTATTCTTCTTTATATTTCTTTCTCTGCAGTTCCTAGCTAATATCTGAACAAAGTAAGCGATCCTAAGTGTGTGATGAAGAAATAAATGATAAATTCTGCCTGGATTCACCCCTACCCTTGCTCTCAAGCTGAGCCCAGAGTGGGCTGTCTCTCTCAATTCTGTGTTTTCAACTCTCTGTCCTTAATCTCCGAAAGCTTGACAAGAAGAAATAAGATTATTTTATGTCTTTATGTCTCAGATGTTCAAAAGAAATGTGAGTGGGTGTGTGTAGCAGTGTGCAAGAAAAGTCCAGCTTCTTAGCTCGGGGAGAGTTATTTCTGAGTTCCTGAGGCTGGGAGCTGGGTGGGCCCTAGGGTCACCCGAGGGAAGGGCAGGTGCATTCCCAAGCCTTTCATGCAGGCTCTGTGTGGGGAGTGGTGGAGGGGGGAGCTGACTGATTGAAACCCAGCCGGAGCTGGAAGGCTTTCCTGGAGGTGTGTTTGTCAGTTTGGCAACCCTTGTGCGCCGAGCCCACGCCCCGTGAGCACTCGCCTGTGACGTACTTCATTCTCATGGATCAAAGGCCCTGCAAAGCCTGATGCCCCTGCAGCTGCTGGGGACGTGGGCGATTGTGGGCTGAGAGTCAGCCTGCCAGCCTGCCACCTCTGATCACGGCTGTCTCCCATGAGAGGGAATTCACCCCACGGCTTCCAAATCAGCCTCCATCCTCCCTCTTCTCTGGTGGAGGCAGCGTGGGACAGGGGGAGCCTGGCATGTCACCTCCTCTCTTGCTATCTCAATTACCCCATAATTTGGGCTCTCAGGATGTCTCACCAGGACAACCAGAAATCAGTGAGGTCTTCTACCAGAGCCTGGGACACTTGCAGCACCCTGTGACCACTCATATTTAATTCTCAGTCTAGATTTATAAGCAGGCTTCCTGAATGACTCAGATGGTAAAGAATCTGCTTGCAATGTGGAAGATCAGGGTTCATTCCCTGAATCAGGAAAATCCCCTGGAGAGAGAAATGGCTACCCACTCCTGTATCTTGCATGGAGAATCCCATGGAGAGAGGAGCCTGGGGTTGCGAGAGTCAGACACGACTGAGCGACTGACACTAGATTTATAAGCATATAGACAGAGGTGCAGATACCACTATAGAGAAGTAAAGGAAGAAAATTCATAAAAGTGTTCACAGTGCTTTCATTTCTGGTTTTTGAAATTACAGATGATTTAAATCTTTTTTATGCCTTTTCCAAGTTCTACAGTATATTATATAAGAATATAGAGTGTTTAAATAAGAAAGAAAGTGAAAGTGAAGTCGCTCAATCGTGCCCGACTCTTTGCGACCCCACGGATAGTAGACTGCCCCAAGCTTCTCCATCCATGGGATTTTCAAAGCAAGAGTACTGGAGTGGATTGCCATTTCCTTCTCCAGGGAATCTTCCCAACCCAGGGATTGAACCCAGGTCTGTCACATTGTAGACAGACGCTTTACCATCTGAGCCAATAAGAGACGATAGTAAAATACATTTTTAATGCCTTTTGTTAGCCTTCTCCACTCCTTAGATGTGCTTTAGATCAATGAATAACTAAATTATTCCGCATTCTTCACATACATATGTAGACAGGAGGTAGGTAGCTGATGGGACGCTGGAGTGAAAGGCTGGTTCCAGTCAATTGACAGAGCAGTAGAAGCCCGCAGTAGAAGCCGTGGGAAATTTAAATGATATAAGTCACACGGGCCGCCGTCACAGGCCCGTCGGTGCTGTCCTGTCCTCGCCCCGCCTGGCTCTCTTCAAGCCCAGGAGGCAGATGGAACCTGCTTGCTAGTGCTATTCAGGGCCTGGCACTCCCCTCTCGAAGCCCAGGACAAGGACCAGGCTGGGGCTTGGGGCTGCTCTTGGGTTACAGGTCAACTTTCCTGGAATCCCTCTCAAAACACAGCTCACAGGAGAGGCCCTGAGTCTGGCCATGCAGCTGGACCGGTGTGGTTTAGGGAACAAGACCTGAGCGACGGGGCGGAAAGCTGGAAAAAATGATGTCCCTTGGGTATCCCGACAGGCAGATGGTTCGACCTGGATCAGGACCTAGGAGTGTCTGCAGGTATGAATGTGTCTACACACGTAAGAGCCCATGAGAGAGGGCACGCCCCATGTCTCAGAAGTGTCTAAAGCAGGAAAGGTGGTTAAGTATTCCTTTGGGCAGGAGGCAATCCCTGGCAGGAGAGGTTTGACAGAACACTCTAGGCTCATTTACAGAGAAGAGGCACCCGGGCTCTTCCCCAGCATGGCTTCTCTCTGTGAGAAGAATGCAACAGCAAGGAGAAGGTGTCAGACCAAGCCTGTCACTCCTGGAAAGGGCCCTCCTTGGTTGAGGGGCTGCAGCCCCTCCGGCCTTGCTCCTGTTTCCCCTTCCACGTCAGCCCGTCTTCAGGCTGGCGCGGCTCCTCCCTCTGCGTTTCTCCCAAGGGTCTCCTCCCCGCACTCCCCTCAGTTCCCCTTTTTGAGTTTTCTGTTGCCCACCTCTACTCCACCTCTCGTCTGTCACCAGATGGCCCCTTCCTGAGGTGGCGTCAGTCCCTGTCACCTCACACAGACTTGGCTGACATGCTGCTAGCAGCCCTGGCCCTAAGTACTTGGGGACGCTCCTGTGGGTTGATCCAACTTTCTGGAGGATGGACAGTCACCCGGCCATCCTGGCGACCCTTCCTCGCATCTGTATGTGGCTTTCCTGTGTGACCGCTGAGCATGAACTGCTCTGGGCTGGTTAGCATAGAAGTCACACTGTCCACTCTGGTACAGGAATCATCCAGGGAATTGCAGTCAAGACTGCAGTGTATCCTATGACCAGGGGCAGCAAATCCTTCTTAATCTCCAGACAGGCCAGGTACAGACAGCAAACTCAGAAACCCACAGTCCTATCGGCTATCCTTTGTATTAGCACACCAGGATGCACCCAATTAGTACTGCTCGTCCCTGCCTCCCATCTGACTTCACATGTCCAAAATCCTGGAAGCAGAGACCGGAAAAAGTCATCATTTTTTTTTTTAAGAGGGGGGAAGGGAGGGTAGCACACATTCACTTATTCACAAAAAAAAAAAAGGTCTTTCATGGAGATAGTCTGCTGGGATATTTAGAATCTAGGATTGTAACTTGGCATCTCTTTTCTCTTGATCCTGCATTTTAGCCTCCAATTTAGTGGGATCTTGAAATTGCACTAATCATTGTTGAACATTAAGTTCAAAGAGTCATTATTTTTTGGAACATCAGACATTTAAACTTAAAATTATTGACCCCATTGGAGTGCTTGAAATTTGATCTGAATCTGCATCAATTTATTTCCTAAAATTATTAAATTAAGGAGAATGTCACCCTATTGCCTGAATTTAAACCAGTGATTCATTGCAGCTAAAGAAGTTTCTTTTTCCAGGAATGCTATGTCCTACAAATTAAAGGGGGATGGTCAGAGAAATGGTGAGGAAGAAAAGGTTTGTTTGCTTATTTGTTTGTTTGTAATATTTTGGTTCCTAACTTAAGAAAACCACCCTGGAGATGACCTTCTCATTCCATCACCCCTAGAACAACAAAACACCCCCAGAAATCCTGATACTGCTAATAAGGCACATTCCTTCTATAACTGCCTTCAAAAGAATCCCCTGTAGCTGACTACGTTGTATGTTTGGTTATGCACTTTCTCCAGAGCGTATCAATTGTAGCTGATAGCAATTGTCTTTTCACTGGGCAGTAATAAAACTGCTTTTACATTCTCTTCCTTTGAGAAGTTTAATTTATAAATGGAAATAATAAAAAGTTTATAGTTATTCCCCCCAGCAGGAGCCAGTCTCCTTGGACAAAACCACCCCAAGATTGCAACCACAGAGGACGAAGTCAGTTTTTCTGAATTCCCAATTTATGTCAGTTTTTCTGAATTCCCAGTTCATACATTCTCAGAAGGCAGCTAATTTATTTCCCTAGCATGTACTTGGGCTTTTCACAAACAGCACCAAATACAGAAGCTGCCTCCCTGCTGCATGGGGTGTAAGGGATTCCTAAGTACCCCTGTTTTTCTTCAGCTGAGGAGGAATTTAGCTCCAGATCTTAACTCTAGGGGCGGCTTTCCTTGAGAATAGCTCAGAAATAGTCCTGTTAGTAAACTCCCTGGGAGAAGTGCCTGTTAGGACCAGCTGCCTCTTGCTACGGGCAAGGGTGCTGTCTCCTGAAGCAGGGCCCAAATACCTTGAACTCTCCAAAGCTGATTTTCTCAGCCCCTCATCCCTTTTCTAAAGCAGAAAGCTGGGCAAGCAGGAAGCTGGGTGAGTGAAGAAGATGGAGAAGAAAGGGAAGAATTTTGCTTGCAGTTTTCTGCCTGTAAATCACTGGAGATGGAAGATGACATGCTGACCCAAAACTTTCATTATCTTTGTTTTAAAAGCAAACATTTTAAGATTAATGTAAGGATAAAGTAAAGAGAAAGATTAAGAGAAATACAGTTACTGGAAAAGTTCAAAGATTGCAGTATTTATCTGCAGTGTGTGTTCTGTTTTAAAAAAACGATGCCTATTACTTTAGAGCTACATTGTATTAATTTCTGGAGAAGGAAATGGCAACCCACTCCTGTATTCTTGCCTGAAGAATCCCATGGACAGAGGAGCCTGGCTGGCTGCAGTCCATAGGATCACAAAGAGTCAGACAGGACTGAAGCGACTTAGCACAGTAGAGCCCGTGATAATTCATTTTTCTTTTCTCTCTCTCCCTCTGTCCTTCTCTCCCTCTTGCTCTCTCTCTTTCTATCTTTTATTTCCTTTTTAAATTAATATCACTGTCTCCTGCTTTTCTCTTTTCTCCTCTTCTACCTCCCATCTTCAGTCTCCCTTTCCATATATTCCCCCTCCTCCCTCCCTCCATCCATCCTTCCCTTCCTCCTGTCCTTCCTTCCTCCCTTCCCTTCCAAAGACCTGTCCCAAGGTGGAATATGTTTACAAGCCTCATATACAGAGTTCCTGTAAGACTCCCCACTCCCATCTACCACACCAACCTCCTTGGGCTGACCAGCCCCTCCTAACCCAGCAGGTGGTAAAGTAGAAATCTACCAGCAGGCAGAGTCCTCTACTCTTCCTTTCCTCTTCCTGTAGTATTTCTCCAGCTCGTTATAGGTGAGCAACAGGGAAATGATAGCATTGGTTTCCCTGAAATATTTCAGGGAACATTTTCTTTCATAGCGGGAATTATTTATCTAGCCCAGACTGCCAGAAAATTCTGAGCATCTAGTCATTTGGAGGTCATTGATGACTGGTCATGCCCCATCCATATTTCTCTGGCTACAGTTGAAGCAGTTCTTTGAGCAGTCAACTGGGTAATATTAACTCCCTTTCCTTCTTCTCTGCTAATTTGAGTTCAGATGATACATAGCCAGGCACAAACACACTCCTGACAGCAGTCGCCAGGGAATATTGCTTTTCTGGACTTTGACACCAGCTCCAACTCTGAGTGGAATTTAAGTGATATTTACTGCATAGAAATTCCTCTTTGGAGCCCAACTCTTCTGGCTTAGCCTGCTGACAACACATTAGATTTATTCTGGCATCAACCGGCCCAAGACTCAAACTTAATTAACTTCACTGGGGGCTCAGGTTGCAGCTTTGGGGTTTGTGGCTCAGCACAGATCTCACGATTGGTACCAATCATGGCATTTAGAGAACTTCAAATCAAAAAAATTCACAAAGAAAAAAACCCACCTTCTTCACACTTTTCTGACCATTTGCCAGGTTCACTTTGACTTCCTTTAGGGAAAAAAAATTAGTTTGTCTTCGGACTGATACAAAGTGCTACGTGATTTTGTGCATTAAAGTTTATCTTTATGTTGTACTACTTTAGACTTGTTTTAATGTTAGAATTTGGAACTAATGGTTTGGGGAAATTTTTCATTTAGTGATGACCTACAAAATAATTATTCCTCTGCTCTGCTTTTTCCCTGCATTTTCAATCCCAACTTTCCCCCTGAGTTTTAAGGGTCACCTGTGTGCTGTGCTTAGTCACTCAGTCATGTCTGACTCATTGCGACCCCATGGACTAAAGCCTGTTAGGCTCCTCTGTCCATGGGGATTCTCCAGGCAAGAATACCAGAGTGTGCCATGCCCTCCTCCAGGAGATCTTCCCAACCCAGGGATCAAGGCTATTGCAGGCAGATTCTTGACCGTCTGAGCCACCAGGGAAGCCCAAGAGTCACCTAAATACGGAAAATAAAGTGTAATTCAGTTTCATTTATAAGAGAAAACATATGTGTATGTATATTTATACATACATATGTGTACACACACATAGGTACATCCACGTACGCTGAGCAGCAGTTTCAAGGGTGGGGACTGTTAAGTCAAGTGAGTAGTCACTGGGCAGCGTGAGCCTGACAGGCTGGAGCACCTTGATTAGCTAGTTAGCATATCAATACAAAGGCATCATAAGACCTGGCTCTTGTTCCAAAATTCCAAAATTACTTTATCCAAAAGGATAGCACCCAGGCCAGAACCCAGAGGTGACTGAAGGTTTATGATGAATGCTCATCATTGTGGTGCATGCTCGCTTTTTAAAATTTACTGTGGGCTCCAAGCTTGTTAACAAAGTTTTGCCATTTGCTCCTGGCTAATTCTGAGGTGAACATTATCTGATTTTCAGCATCCCTTCATGCAAACACAAAGTCATAAAGTCCTCAGTGGAGGGCCCCAGCCACGAATCACCTATTTTCCACCTCTGTTTACCACCTGAAAACTCCCACATCCCATTTGGAATGGTCAAAGGACATGAATTCTATAGGGGAATTTTCCTTTTAAATAATTCTGTTGCATTGGGTTATTAGTGCCTTCCCGCCTGCTTCTCTGCCTTAGTGACTCAGAAGACCACACTTGGCGGATAAATAGGAAATGCAATAAATGTTTACATTCCTTCCCCAGGGACCCTGGAGCTGGTTGGCGCTTGCTCTAAATGTCACAAGGAGTAAAGAACCCAGACCTGTGTTGGGGGCTGGCTGTTGTGACTAGCCTCTCTATGGGCTTGCCTGGTTTTCAGTCACAGTTTGGGCCTGTTTTGAGGTTCTGCTTTATTCTTATATTTAAGGGTCTGCCTGTGTAGAAGGAAATGGCAACCCACTCCAGTATTCTTGCCAGGAGAAACCCATGGACAGTGGAGCCTAGCGGGCTACACCCCATGGGGTTGCAGAGAGTCAGACATGACTTAGTGATTGGACAAGCGTCTGCCTGTACACCTCCTCAGCACCCTCTGTTCCCACCTCCTAACCCAACTAGATGAAACCCAGCAGAGTTGCTACATCCCAGTGACCTAAGGCCTCTGCTTGCTCGGTTTAATATCCATATGGTACCTCTGTGGGCTATTTCCCACCCTGTACACTTCCTCATTCCAGACATTTGGTAACCAGTCGAAATTGCAGGGGCCGTATTACATGACACAGTTCTCCAATCCCCTTAATCAATTCATAATTGACTTTTAAATCACTGAGGTGCAAAAGCAAATAATAATATCCCCACTGTTCAGTAGCTAATAAATTCTAACTCATGAAAACTGAGGGAGAAGGCTTAGACCATAAACATTAAATATTTATATAGATATCACACCCACATAGACATATAAAAGCACATACACATTTTAGGCATCACTATTCATTTTTAACTTCTTAGGTGATATCCAATAAGGAGGAAGATTTGTTGCCTTGAAATAATTATAAGAAAATATCCCTGTAATATCTATCCTCCTCTCCCAGTAAAAGAAAAAAGAAAATTGAAAAATACTGAATTGACAAAATTATTTTTTCTCTATTGTGTGAAAGGTAAGTTAATATCCACAAAGAACTTAGTTTCCACACTTGAAAGATGCTCTATAAATACAAAACATCATTATTACTTTTTATTAATAATGATATATGTTTATATCATTTATTATTGAACAGAGTCAACTTTTTCATCTGAACCATTTTTCAAACCTCTCACAGTACAGGCCCATCTGATGGGAGCTCCGACATGAAGCCAAAACACCTCTCACAGACACAGAGAGACTATCAATCAGTTTAATGTAAAGATTCCTCCAAGTCAGCCTCTTAGAAACCCAGCAGGGCTGTCTCAGATCTGCTTTCCTTCAATTAAGTCAAGCAAATTACACAGTGAGCACATGTTGCTGGGCTCACACGAGGGAAATGGGTGATCTTTCCACCCTCACTACCCTGCTCCCAAGCAGGAAAAACCGAGGTTAGGGAGCCCTCCTCTCTTCCCAGGGCAACCCATTTGGCACAATGGTAAAGCATTTGCCTGCAATACAGGAAATCTGGGTTCACTCCCTAGGTCGGGAAGAAGGGAATGGCCACTCACTCCAGTATTCTTGCCTGGAGAATTCTATGGACAGAGGAGCTTCGTAGGCTACAGTCTGTGGGGTCACAAGGAACAACCGTCACTTCACTTCCAACCTCTTCTCACCTCCCACCTCCCCTGCCAGCCCTGACATGACAGTTGTGTCCACTTTTTGCAACCCTGTGGACCGTAGTCTGCCAGGTTCCTCTGTTCATGGAATTTTCCAGGCAAGAATACTGAAGTGGGCTGCCATTTCCTACTTCAGGGGATCTTCCCAATTTAAGGATCAAACTCACGTATCATGCATCTCCTGCATTAGCAGGCAGATTCTTCACCATTGCACCACCCGGGAAGCCCTGCGTTCTGCTTATTGTAACCAACAAATCTGTAACAGCTAATACCCCTATTCCTGGTCAACTGGTCTCTCCTAGACAGAGCTCCTTCACTTCACTGATCCACTGTGAATGACGGGGATTAAAAATAAAATATTCTCTTTTCTTCCAAGCAGTGGAAGGAAGCCGCTCTCTCAAGCACATAAAGGAAGTAAACTGCACTCAAAAACGGAAGTTTCTAAAACTAGAAATAAGTGATCTGCTTTTAAAATAAATCTCTTTTTAAAATTTTGGCAAGCAGGATTTATCCATTTGCAGAGTTGAATCCACTTGAATAATCCAAATGTACTGGCTCTAAACAAAGGCCCATCGGACTAATCGGCTTAATTGGAAAATGGGGACATACTATTTTCAGTTGTACAATTCAGTTGCACATTTACCCAAGAGGATTCACTGAAGAAGGGGATCGACTCTCAGCCTGGCCTCCAGTACTGGCTGACTTCCCAGAGTGCTGAAGTGGCTACTGTTGATGTTGACACAATTAAGATGGTCCTCAGCATTGTATCAGCGTTTTTTAATCTGGCATTTTTTTGTTAGCCAAACATAATTTTATTCTCAAGAATGATGCCATTACTGGAGAACTGGGCCTGAAAAACGAGGGAGGTGAAGGAAAGGGTACAGGCAAATGATCTGAGGTTTTAGAACAAATCAGTCCCTGGAGTTCATTTGTTTGTTCCTAGTCACTGCAGAAATGTTTCTAAGAGCCTGCTGTGGGCACCGCGGTGGTCACAGGGGCACTGTTGCTTTTGCTGATGCCCCCCAGATGTCTTGGAGAGAATAAGGGTCTTCTCTAATCTTCTTAAACTCACTCCTTTTGTGATCTTATCATTCATTCTCAGGGCATTAAAATCCCACCCATGTGCTGTTGACTTGAGCATTTGTATCTGTAACACTGACTCTCCCCTGAAATCCAGACTTGAACATCCATTTGGAGATCTAATGAACAGTTAGTTCAGCTCTAATAGGACCTTGTGCCCCAAACCTGCTCTTTCTCTGGTAATTGAGTAAATGTTAGGATGAATTTGATTTTTCAATTCAAAAGTGAAATATTTATTTTTATATTCTTTATAACTTTTCTGGTACCAGGAGTAGAAATGTTAAGTATAGGAAAATTAGAAAATATAGAATAGGATGAAAAAGAAAATAAAAATTACCCATCACTCTATCACTCAAACATAATCACTGTTAACATATTGCAATATTTTTAAAGGCTTATTCTAAGGTAATTTTTCAAAACCTTAGGGGTTTTGTTTGATTCTACTTAGGATTATGTTTTTCTTTTTTTTTTTTTTTTTTTTTACTATTTTTGCTATATACAATTATTTAGCCACTCTGCCTATTATTAGAAATTAGGTTATTGTTGATATGTATTATAAATAGTGTTGTAGATGATAAATAAATAAATAAAAATTCCTCTGATTACATCTTAAGAAATAAATTAAGACACAGGAAAATGCAGCCAACAAGAACACATTTTTTGGAGCTCTTTAAACTTAGGATTGAATTACTTTTCAGAAAGATGGTGTCAGTTTACCCTGAGCAGTTTTTGAAAGGCTCCAATTTATTGTAGTCTCACCGACCCTGGGTATTATCATTAAGCAAACAAAAACCGAAACAGCCCACCCGTAAGGAAAAAACCGACTCTAATTTTACATTCTGCATTTCTTTGATTATTAGTAATGTTGAATATCTTTTCGTGCATTTTCTTTGTGTGTGCCTCTCATTTTATGACTTGTGAGATGATGACTTTTGCTTGCTTGCTTTTGTTTTCTGTTTTTTTCCGATGTGCTTTCTTTAGTGTTAGCCTCTCAGTCGTGTCCGACTCTCTGCAACCCCATGGACTGTGGCCCACCAGGCTTCTCTGTCCATGGAATTCTCCAGGCAAGAATACTAGAGTGGGTTGCCATTCCCTTCTCCAGGAGGGTCTTCCCACCCAAGGGACTGAATCCAGGTCTCCCACATTGCAGGCAGATTCTTTACCATCTTAGCTGCTGGGGTTTCTTGATTTATTTCAAAAAGTATGTTACATACTGGGGATATTCACAGTTTTCCCATTATACTCATTGCAAATATTTTTCCACTTTGTCATCAACTTTTCATCTTATGTCTTTCACACATATAAATTGCAATTTAAATCATCAATTTTTTTGCTTTTAGTCATATGCTTAGAAAAGGTTTCCTCATTTTGAGATCAAATATATTTTCACTTATATTTTCCTGAAAGTACTATTTTCAATGCTATTCTGAGAAACACTCACAATAAAAAACTTAGGAAGTGTTCTACGCAGCAGCTCAGGTTGGCAGAATTATACCTCTTACTAAGTGTGGCTGTACACATTATACACACAGTGTGTATACACGGCGAAAAGCAAGTCTAACAAAACTGACTTTATCTGTTGAGATGCAGCAAAATTAAGGAAAAATTGTGGACTTATGTCAAGGAGGCAGTAACAATATAGCCAAGATCACTGTTTTACATCTGGATTAGAAAAGATGCAACTGTACTTCTACTAGGATTTTGCCGCCATTAAAATTGGGTCCTCACAATTTTACTTTCATTCACTCCAAATTAACTTTTATATTTAATTCATCATTTTTTAAATTAAAAATCAAAGGAGGCAGAGGTGTGTGTAGGAAATGTTTTAAATACATATTTGTAAATGAGACTGCTGCCCATCTCGTATCTCATCATGCCTCTCCCATATACTACAGCTGCTAGGCAGGCTCGGGTGGCCCCCTAGCCTAAAACTTCCCTGTCCTACTGGCCTGGTTCACGCCCTGTGCAGCCTGGCACGCAGGGTTGTGGACACATATTGATACTTACAAACCCTCGTCTCTGGACCCTGCTGTCTGGCCTCCCTGGCAAGTCTGCCTGTGAGGCCTTTACCCTACAGTCCAAATATTCTATAGATCAAGCTTGCAACATTGGATTCCTCAGGTGTTTTCTTAAGTTGTTTTCTTAAGTTGCACACACATACACACACACCCATAGTCTTACAGAGAAATCTATTCTGAGACCTCTACTTGAAACACAATATTTCCATATCAGACTCGCTAATAGAGTCTCCGGGTAGTTCTGCCCTCTGCAATGACCAGCCTCCCCGGGAGCCTCCACCCACTACCCCCAAGAGAAGCCTGGCTTCTTCCTCCCTAGGCTAGTCACTCTGGGTTTTTCTATCATGCAACTTCTATCTGAGAGCAGTTTCAACCTGGATATTGTTTTGAAAACAAATGCAGTTGCTTCTTGTCTAGTTTCGGTTTCCCAGCAGATGTGAGGGTCATTCTGTTATACCTCCAGGGATCCCCAGAGTTTCTCAGCTTACTTCTCCTTTAACCCCCCTTGAGGATGAGGAATGACTGTTATCCCCACTGTGTAAAAAGTGGGGGGGGGGGGGGGAATGGTCCGAGTTCATACAGTTGGTGTATCAACTGTGAGCCCTGGGTCTTTCTTTCCTCTGCCACAAGCAACTCCATGTTCTCCCTTTGGGTGTGGACTCAGCCATCAGACAGGAACCCCCAAAACATTCCTGACTGGAGATTGTCTAGACCTTTTGGAACTCTCCCTGGGAACTCTCCCTGCTTCACGTGGCATTCTATTACTGGGTGGTTCTGTTGGTCACCAGCCTCCTCGTGACACTGACCCTCAAGGTCTGGTTCTGCCCTTGGAGGTTCACCTGTGTGTGCTGTCTTCTACTTGGTGCACCTTGCATATCTGAAAACCTACCTCGGTCAATTCCCCTTTAGTGTTCTGTGCCCTTTTCATTTTACGCTTGTCTCTGGAGGGCTCTGCCTGCTCTACACAGGCCCTGCCACCCACCCTTGGCAGATTAGATAAAGCTATGTAAACCGGAGGTACCCCACTACCTCCTCCCTAAATGTTCCTCTCTGATTTACTTTCGAGATAAATCTGCCTAAATATAGATAGATAAATAGAGATACCGAACACTCTCACTGCCCTCCTTTCCTTCTTCCTGGTTCTGAGTCTGGGGGTGGGGCAAATGCTGGGGAGGGGGAGCCAGCCTCAAGCAAGTTACTGCCTGGGCCTTTAAAGTCAGATTTTAATCTCTTTTCCCCTCCACCCACCCGCCAGCACGATCAACGCATCGCCGAGACACCTGCTTGGGTGGGGGTGGGGGTGCAGCGGCAATGGGGGTAGAGGGTGGCAGAGTCACACTTGCTTGTTGTATAGAGGAAAATTCTGTTCCTGGCTACAGAGTCCAAAAGAGACATCTCTTTTGGTTACAGTGGCCAGGCACAAAAAAGACTCTTAGGGAAAGACAGAGCCCTACCGTGGAAATACATCCCAGGTCTGGGTAGGAGATGCAGAACACAAACAGGACTCACAATGTCAATGCTGTGGATGATGTCAGAGTACTGGACTTGAGTCAAAAAGAACTCTGGAGCCAACCTGAAGAGGTTCCCCTGGCCAACAATAGAACCACTTAAATATCCATTAGAAAATGACTACAATGGATTAGAACTCTTAAATATGTTTAAGTCCATGCACTCATCATGACGCTAGAAAAACCAACACATCCATTGCTTTCCTTTGCAGGGTGCTTGGGCACCAAGGCTTTACTTAATGTTTTTTACTTAAAAACTCCATACTTCTGGTTACAAAATGTCTCAAACATACAGGAAAATAGAGTAGTGGAATGAGCCTCTGTACACCTATCATTTGACCAAAAATGCTCAGCCCATGGCTCTTCTATATGCTTACCTATTCTCCCCTCCTGGGATTATTTTGAATTCGATCATAAAACTTTGTATCTATCATTTTATGCAAAGATAACAAATCAGTGAAAATAAGCATTTATTCTGGGTATTTATCAGGGTAACCAAATAGTTAGTGAGGATTTTATAGAAATGTTTCACTAAATAGATGAAAAAAAGAGCTAACTCCTAGTGAAATAGCAGTGATCATCAATGTCTTCTCATGTCACCAAAAGGGACATCATGAGTCTCCTGATGAAATACACCAAAGCACCTTGAAGTATACGTGCTACCACACCAAACCTGAATCCCATCAAGCCTCCAAATCCAGCTGCCAGTTTAAATAGTACGTGAGGCAGGAGCACAACACCACAGGGATGCAGTCAGCGAAATCCATACTGTGGGAAACTATGGGATAAACAGCCAGCTTCCTCAACAAGAAAGTTCAAGGAAATAAAGAGGGTTGGGAGGAGGGCGGGGTGTGGGGAAGGAACGTATAGATATGCAAGAGATGAAGCAGCATGTAAGCCAGTTAGGTTCTCATTCAAACACACTGTTATGTTGAAAAAGGAAAAAAAGCAGATTGGAGAAATGTAAACCCTGACCATATATTTGACGATCTTAAGGAATTGATAGTAAATTGTGTAGGTGGGATAATGGTATTGTAGTTACCTTTTTAGAAAGTCCCTAAGTTTTAGAGATACATACTGAAATATGTACATACAGTCTGGTATATTATTTTCTCTGTGTTTACGTGTGTTTGGAACAGAAAGAGCTACCCTGGTTTCCCCCTTCAGAAGTCAGGGATCTGGTTAGAAGTGAAGCTTCAGAGGTGAGTATAACATAATGGGTTGAAATGGCATGTCTCCCAGGCTGCTGGACTTTGAGATTCTGGTGAACTTTCCAAGGTGGGCTCTGATTCTGGAGCTTCTCCGTGCCTCCAGGGTGCCAGGCCCAGGGCTAGGCCTTTGAACACCCTGAACCCCTGCCAAGCAGGGGAAAAAAAAGCAACCCTTTCAGAGAGTATTTGGCTCTGCTCCACTCTACTTAACTGCATACCTAATCCCTCAATTGTCTTCCTTTACCTATAAAATCAGAGCAAAATAACTAAATTCAGAGGGTTGTCATAAGGATAAAATGGCATAATACATGGGAAGCTGCTGTATATTCAAATTAATAACTCACAGTAATATAAGAACGAAATATATTGAAGGCTAACTATGGTCCAGCTTTAATTCTAAGAGCTTTGCATGCATCATCTCATTTAATCCTCATCAAGTCCTGTCAGGGGTGTACGGTTACTATCTTCATCTCACAGATGGGGAAATCAAAGCGCAAGAATATGAAGGATCAGTGCCAGATTTCTGTGTTTGTTCTTAATGTGCAAAGATGAAGAGGCTGCCGGCCACCCAGTTATAACTTGAGGGACAGCAGTAAGTCCCCTCTTGGAAAGTGTCTTCAGATGAAGGCATGTGGGTCTCCGAAAGGTCTCTGTTCGGCGGAAGTGACCCTGAGAGGAGTAACACAGTGAGCTTCCGTGCGCTAAGGATGCCTTACTATGAACTGCTCATCGCGTTACTCTCCCTCCTCTTGCAGGACCCTGAGCAAAATCAAATCAGGGGCCTCCCAGAGGGCGTTAAGGACAAGGACTAAGGTGTTAAGGACAAAGTCCATGATCTTGGGCAGTTTTACGTGGAACCTGTTCTGACCCCAACCTCAAGTGGTCAGTGCCAGCTGACAGGCAATCAAAGCTGCCTTGCTTGTTCTCAGACAGACCCGGGGAATGGGTGCAGGGGGCTACTACACGTGCCACCTGTGCCGTGGCAGTGCTCAGCCAGAATGACCCTTCCGTGCTGCCCCTGGCACCCATGCAGACTCTTGCACACTGGCTCTTGTGACCGCTGGTGCCTTCTTGGGAAATCACAGTGTAAAACTGGGGAGCCAGCTAGACACCACAGGTGCGCGGGGCCAGCCGCCAGCCCCGCTGCCACTCAGCTGGCCTCCCCTCCCACCTCACAGAGCCAGGCCAGCCAGACCCTGAGCCAGGCTTTCCTGGAAGTTCTCAGTCCAGCCGGTGAAGGCCCCTGGAAATTCCTAAACACCTTTTTTCCGGGCTGTGCTCTGCAGGACCAGGCAAAGAATCAAAAGGCTTGACCAGCAGGCCATGGCAGTGTGAGGGGCTTGCTGAAGTTCATTTGTTATATGTGAAAGCCACTGAGTTTCTGGCTACACTGGCGGGCATCCTGGGTCCAGCACACACGGGCAGAGAGGCTGCTGCGACTGGCCCTGAGCAGGTCGCCCCACGCCGTGCCTTGATTTCCATCTGTCCAAAGGGACGCAGAGATACTCCGCCCTGCCCGAGTGAAAGGCAGCCCGGTGAAGGGCCTTAGAGCCATGAAGAATGGCTGAGATGGAGCTGTTAAGTCTGGCAAAGGCAAGACCTCAGTGGGGACCTCAGAGATGTTTTCAATATTTGAAGGTTTGTCTCATGGAAAAGAGCTTCAGCGTGCAAGCATGTGTGTGTGTACTTCAGATCAGTGAAAAAAACTTCACTGAGAACTGGTGGGAGAGGCCGTAGAGTGGGTAGGAATGCTGGCTCTGGAGTCAAAACGTCAGGCTTCAAATCCCACCTTCCATGCCTCAGTTGTCTTGTCTGTGAAGTGGGAACGAAAAATAGTACTTATCTTCAAGAGCCGTTATGAAGATCAGAATGAGTGAATATACATAAAATGCTCAGGATGGTCTGTTGCCTGCTTAGTACTCGGTAAGTGTTGGGTTAACATGATGTTAACAAATGTCAAAAATGGAAACTTGTATGATATGGTACAGCGGGATTAAAATTGTATGTGATGTGATTCCAATTTTGTTTTTAAGATGCACATTATTTTGAAAGAAAACTAGAAAAAAAACTCACAAAATATCAACAACGGATTAGGTGATTTCTGGACAATAGGATTATGAATGGTTTAAGTTTTTACACTTCTAAGTTTTGCAGATTATCCAGGTAAGCATGTAATACTTCATAAATAAAAAAAAATTTTTTAAGCCATCTGTATTTCCAAAAGGTCCAGTGTGCTTAAAGATGTAATGAGGTCCTGGTCATTAAAAGGGTTTAAAACACACTGTCACTAAAAATATTCAAACCCACAGGACTAATGGACAATTGTGGTATTTATACCATTCAATGTCAAGCATGGAAGAAAGCCAGTGCATAAAAACAAAGATTGGGGAGAAATCAGTGACCCAAGTAACAGTGGTTCCCTTACAGAGATGGGGGATAACTAGGCTTTGGCTGTTTCTTTACTCTTCTCTGTACTTTAAACATTCTCTAAGTAAAATGTGTTTGACTTTGAAAATGGTGGGGGAGGGACAGTAACTGGAATGAAAACCAAACCAGAAAGAAATCAAAAGACAAGGCGGTCAGTCTCGATAAGCTCAAAGGCTCCCCTAGACCTGCCGATCTAGTTTCCATGACCATGATTCTGTGACCACAAGACGGTGGCAATTACATGACATGACACATCCGCCTTGATCCGCAGCTGCAGCCCAGTGATGGTCATGCCCCCCTCCCCCCTCCCCTTTGAAAACCGCCTAGAAGTTCCGGTTTGCTTTTGCATCACGTTGCAAACCTCCCCTCCCACCGTGTGGCTTCAGTGTCTCATACTTTGGTCACTTAACTTTCCACCTGTGTCGCCTGCCCATATCACTCCCACCAAAGGTCTGCTTTTCTGGGGCCTCACTGACCCCAGCGCTCTCTGTGCCTGGACCACAGCTGATCCCTCACCTGGGAGCCCTCCTCCTGTCAATGCAAGCATCCAGGTTCTACCCATCAGTCAAGGTTGCCTGAGTTCCTCCTGCAAATGCCCATTTTTTTCCTACACCAACCAATTTATCATGACTACATTCTTTCTTGCTTTATTGCCCATTTGGGTGTGAGCTTCTTGATTATGGAGCCACATTTTCTACTCCTCTGTTGTCTCGCATGCCCCAAACCAAAACACCTAGCTCCATGCTGAGCTAGGGTTACTCAGAGTCCAAACACTAAACTGGCTGAACCATTTTCTCAATGGCCTCTGCCCCATGGTCTTCCACTGCAGTCCCACCCCAGGCCAAGATCCAAATAGGCAGACATCCAATGGATCTGAAAAGAGAATACACCTGGGCCAGGTAAAGATGATTTGTCAGAGTAGTCCTGTGGTTAAGACACAATCCTGCCCTGGAGTAAAAGAAACATAATTCTCACTTTTCTCTGAACATTCAGTATTTGGTTTAGAACTTCTCAACATGTGCCAAATGGAGAAGAACTGGAGAAGCTTTGGTAGGGTCAGGACACTGAGAAACAGCTTGGAAAGTGGAATAAAAAGTAAAGAAAATAGGGTTAATTCGGCTGAAGAAAGAGTTGACATGGCCCCATGCTTATTGCCAAATTCAGACTTAAAATGAAGAAAGTAGGGAAAACCACTAGACCATTCAGGTAGGACCTAAATCAAATCCCTTATGATTATACAGTGGAAGTGAGAAATAGATTCAAGGATTAGCTCTGATACACAGTGCCTGAAGAACTATGGAGGGAGGTTCATGACACTGTACAAGAGGCAGTGATCAAGATCATCCCCAAGAAAAGAAATGCAAAAAAGCGAAATGGTTATCTGATGAGGCCTTACAAATAGCTGAGAAAAGAAGAGAATCTAAAGGCAAAGGAGAAAAGGAAAGATATTCCCATTTGAATGCAGAGTTCCAAAGAATAACAAGGAGAGATAAGAAAGCCTTCCTCAGTGATCAATGCAAAGAAATAGAGGAAAACAATAAAATGGGAAAGACTAGAGGTCTCTGCAAGAAAATTAGAGATACCAAGGGAATATTTCATGCTGAGATGAGCACAATAAAGGACAGAAATTGTATGGACCTAACAGAAGCAGAAAATATTAAGAAGACGTGGCAAGAATACACAGAAGAACTATACAAAAAAGATCTTCATGACCCAGATAACCAGATCACTCACTTAGAGCCAGACATCCTGGAATGCAAAGTCTAGTGGGCCTTAGGAAGCATCACTACAAACAAAGCTACTGGAGATGATGGAATTCTAGTTGAGCTATTCCAAATCCTGAAAGATGATGCTGTGAAAGTGCTGCACTCAATATGCCAGCAAATCTGGAAAACTTAGCAGTGGCCACAGGACTGGAAAAGGTCAGTTTTCATTCCAATCCCAAAGAAAAGCAATGCCAAAGAATGTTCAAACGACCACACAATTGCACTCATCTCACACCCTAGCAAAGTAATGCTTAAAATTCTCCAAGCCAGGCTTCAACAGTACATGAACCGTGAACTTCCAGATGTTCAAGTTGGATTTAGAAAAGGCAGAGGAACCAGAGATTAAATTCCCAATATCCACTGGATCATCAAAAAAGCAAGAGTTCCAGAAAAACATCTACTTCTGCTTTACTGACTACACCAAAGACTTTGACTGTGGATCACAACAAACTGTGGAAAATTCTTCACGAGATGGGAATACCAGACCACCTGACCTATCTCCTGAGAAATCTGTATGCAGGTCAAGAAGCAACAGTTAGAACTGGACATGGAACAACAGACTGGTTCCAAATCGGGAAAGGAGTACATCAAGGCTGTATATTGTCACCCTGCTTACTTAACTTATATGCAGAGTACATCATGAGAAATGCTGGGCTGGATGACGCACAAGCTGGAATCAAGATTGCCAGGAGAAATATCAATAACCCCAGTTACACAGATGACACCACACTAATGGCAGAAAGTGAAGAAGAACTAAAGAGCCTCTTGATGAAAGTGAAAGAGAAGAGTGAAAAAGTTGGCTTAAAGGTCAACATTCAGAAAACGAAGATCATGGCATCTGGTCCCATCACTTTATGGGAAATAGATGGGGAAACAATGGAAACAGAGAGACTTTATTTTTGGGGGCTCCAAAATCAGCACAGATGGTGACTGCTGCTGCTGCTAAGTCGCTTCAGTCGTGTCCGACTCTGTGCGACCCCATAGACGGCAGCCCCCGTCCCTGGGATTCTCCAGGCAAGAACACTGGAGTGGGTTGCTGTTTCCTTCTCCAAGGCATGAAAGTGAAAAGTGAAAGTGAAGTCACTCAGTCGTGTCCGACTCCTAGTGACCCCATGGACTGCAGCCTACCAGGCTCCTCTGTCCATGGGATTTTCCAGGCAAGAGTACTGGAGTGGGGTGCCATTGCCTTCTCCATTGTTATGTATAATAGAATACAAAACCTTGGAAATAACTTACATCTATTACAAAATGTTAAATGTAGTTAAAGCTATACCTTTGTTAAAATTATTTTCATTTATCTGCTTTCCTAAAGTTTTCTCTTAAAGCGGTTCTATAAAAAAAGAATAGGACATCTCGGTGCTCTGACTTCACTCCTTTGGGTCTAAAATGGTGAAAAGCCCTTTCCTGGCTGCTTTCTGTCTTTCAGATCCACTCAGGCCATCCTCTGCCTTGGCCACCAGCTTCCCTTTGCCTGTGTGAGACGTGCTGGGGTTAGGGGTTGGGGGACAGGGACTCTGCTGGTCTTGGGTTCAGCTTCCACTCTGATCTCAGATTGGTTTATGGATGCCCTGGATAGGTTCAGTGGCCCTTTCTGGGTTTTGGCCCAAACAGGTTCTCTGCTATGATGAACTTGTGGCTTAGACAGTAAAGAATCTGCCTGCAATGCAGGAGACCCAGGTTTGATCCGTGGGACAGGAAGATCCCCTGGAGAAGGGAATGGCAACCCACTCCAGGATTCTTGCCTGGAGAATTCCATGGACAGAGGAGCCTGGCAGGCTATATAGTTCACGGAGTCTCAAAGAGTTGGACACGACTGAGGGACTAACACACGCACACTAAGCTTTCTCTTTCTCTCAGGGGAGAAAGTTGGGAGTAGGGTGAGGGTAGGATTTTTGAGAGCCCATGGGGAACGTACATTTTAGTGCCATCAAATACAGGTTGAAATTGAAAGAAAAAATTAGAATTCCTGCTCTGATTATTTTGTATGGAAAGTCTTATTGCTTTTTGAAACCCTTACTTTCCTTTTGGCCACACATTGAGGCAGGTAGGATCTTAGTTCCCTAACCAGGATTCAAACCTGCATCCCTGCCTTGGAAGTGCAGGGTCTTAACCACTGGACCACCAAAGAAGTCCCAAATTTCCTGAGAACAGATGCAGTAAGTTCATGATGCAATCCAGTTCTGTGCATTAGGGGCTTAAGTGAAAGTGAAGTGAAGTCATTCAGTTGCGTCCGACTCTTTGTGACCCCATGGACTGTAGCCTACCAGGCTCCTCCGTCCATGGGATTTTCCAGGCAATAGTCCTGGAGTGGGTTGCCATTTCCTTCTCCAGGGGATCTTCCCGACCCAGGGATTGAACCCAGGTCTCCTGCATTGCAGACAGACGCTTAACCCTCTGAACCATCAGGGGCTTAAGAAATAGCTTATTGAATTGACTAATGCTTAGTACTCCAGATGGAGACACATTGGAAATTGCAGCATTGTCCCAAGTATCTCCAGGGAAAGCAGAGGGGAATCATAAAATCATCACTCCATTTAGCCCCAAGAAACTCATAAAGAAATCTTGCTTGCCCATTTCACAGGGGACACTGAGGCACAGGGCAGGTAGAGAAAAAGCCTGTGCTGAGAAGGGCCCGAGGCCTGCACTGAAATTGATTTCTGCCTTGGGCAAAAATCACTGGGTGTGAATCTTGACTAAGCAACCTGCCCTACTCCACCCCTGCTCTGGGGTCCTGCTCTATTCACCCTCTGGACAACTCTTGGAAGGCGGCTTAGGCCCTGAAGAGGCTGTCCCCTGAAAAGTCCTCCGACCTGAGGATGGTCTCAAGCCCCCATCTCCGCCCCACTAGGGACAGCACTGTCCCCCACCATTCTGGGATGAAGAAGTCAAAATGACATCTCTCTCTCTTGACCTTTCAGAATCCAAAGCCCCAAGCTCATATGGTCTCCCCACTGCTCATGAAATGTTGAGCTCCTGCAAGTACTGGTGATAAAGAAAGAAGGCAGGTGGGTCTACCCAACCAACACCTGACCCCATCCAGACACTGACTTTCCAGTTTTACCTAGATTTTGTTCTGAAGCTCTCCTCACTGCTGTGGGCCAGGTGGAGTGAGCCTCTTTTCTCTGTGAATGTGCAATGGGCTGGCACCCAAACAGTGGGTTGGCGTTCCCTTCCTGCCCTCCTCTGCCCACATCCCTCTCCAATCTCTTGCCCGCCCCAGAAGCACAGCCCCTGCAGACTGGGTCCAGGTGCTGACCTTTAAGAGCACGGAGGGCTGACAGACGACAGAGGAAACCCAGCTGCCACGGAAGCAGCAGGGCGGCCCGGGCCTCAGGCCTCCCAGCACCGCGGAGGACTGGAGCGACTTTAAGGGATCCTTCTGGACTCAAGTCCAAAATGCCTTGTGCCTCTTGTACAGGGAAGGACCCTGGGAGGGGAGAGGCGTGGTGGCAGGAGGGAGGGGTCTGGGGTGGGCCCTGGTCTGGGCCCTTTCTGAGCTGCACGATCTGATCTAATATCCACCCCCCAGCCCACTCCCCATGCTGATGGCCGTGCTCACAGAGCAGCTAACCAGCACTCTAATCCTTAGCTTATCCATTACAGTGTCCAGTGAAGAAGATCCAGCCCTGCTCTGGGATTTGCTGTCCAGACCCTATGAATCGTTGCCCTCTGCCTCCTACCCTGCTTTCCCACCAACCTTTGATGTCTGCATGCCCTTTACAGCATTCATGCTAGTTTTTCCCCACCAGGGTGTCTATTACTATTTCCTGTTTTTCCCCACACTGGTTATAAAGTGTATCTCATTTAATCCTCAGAGCCTGCCCAGGGAGAGGGAGCATACTCTCCCCATCTTACAGAGAGGAGGCAGATGCTCAGCGTCATTATGTTATCTGCCCGAAGTCACACAGTGATAGGTGGAGGAACGCGTTATATGTGAGGGGTGAGGCCCACTTTACCCGCAGTGTGGCACCTGCTCCTGGAGGCCAGCCGGGGGCGCGGTGCACCAGGTGCCCCGTCTTGGCGATGATAATGACACTGAAAATATTTTGCATCTTCCCAGCACTTTTCAGCAGTGCCCCTTGGCTAAGACTTTGGGGCATGAACTGTCCGAGAAGAGGTGCCAGTCCCCTTTCCTCCTCCAGGCCAGAGGGGACCTCAGCCACTTCTTGAGGGATGTGAGAAATGGTTTGCCCACTGGACTGGTTGAAGCAACAATCAGAGGTCTCTCGGAGGCAGCAAGTGTCCCTCCGCCCTAGATCGCCCACACCCAGGGTGAGGCAGGGCTGGGGGCGAGGACCACAGGCCCAGCTCTGCCTGAGGGGCAGGGAGGTCAGGACTGCAAGGAGGAGTGGGGCAGAGGCAGGGACGCACCGGTCAGCGTGATGCAGCCACAGCCCTCCCTGCCACCATTCCTCAGGCTCTGGCACAGAAGCCAGTGACCCACTTTAATTTTTTTCCTGTTTCTCTGAGATTAACTCAGTCTCGGGAGTCTCATTCTTTTACCTCTGATCATCATTCAGACACCACCTGCCCAACCCTCCCCTTCTCCTCCCACTGACTTCTCCCTTTCCCAAGTGCTGCCTATGGGCATGGGGATTCCTTAAGGCTCCACTTCAGTCTCAGGGGTGGGCAGGGCTCCTGGATCTCAGCAGCCCCATCCTTATGCCTCCCGCTCAGGAATCCCAGCAGTGGAGGTCCTGGAGGAGGTGCCAGCTGGAGCCCTCTGGCCAGAGCAAGTGAAGGCATGTCCTACATTTAATTCCTACCATTGCCACTTTAGGAAAACAGAGGAGATGACATCCCTGCCTGAGCAGATCTGCAGATGGCCTGGGGCATAGGACAGTGGAGGTCAGGAGCCCCAGAGGGTATTCGTGGCCCGGGCCCTTCCCGCCTGCCACTCCTCACCAGAGTAGAAGCCCCACAGCTAGTAGACTGATTAACAGCTCAGCAACTGTTCAACTGCAGAAGCTCAGCCCCAGCCTTAGATTGTTGGAGACTCAAGAAAATGATCTCCTGTGAGCACCCCCAAATCAGGGCCCCCGACTTACTCTTGAAGCACTGGCAGGCAGAGGGGTCTGAGTGCCAGGCTCTTGTTGGGGAAGATTCTTGGCCTAGCATGTTATCCTCGGTGGTTGAAACCCCAGCAGGCGTGAGGAGTGTGAGGGCCAGAGCTCAGGACAGACCTTCTTTCTGTCTGTCCTCAAGAAAGGACAGATATCCTTTCTGTTCTGCCTCCAGCCTCAAATCCCCATTTACACTCTGGGTAGGGTTTAACTATTTCCCACCAAGAACAACATGAGCTTTGGTCTCTTCATCCCTCTGGCCGAGCCCCAGAGGAGACCAGTATGGCTGTAGGGTGGGCATGGGGGAAAGAAGCCGCACGCTGACAAGGAGATTGAACGCCAGGACTTTAGCCAAAAAGAAAATGATGGGGGTGCTGGAGTCGGGTGAGGGACAGGATTTGCAGTTAGCCAGCTTCCAAGAGCCTCCTTCCCCTTGCCTCCCTGTCCACGCTGACCCCCGGACCCCGTCAAGAACACACCACCATGCTCTGAGGGGCAGATAACCTCAGCTCAGCTGCTCCCAAGAGATAACAAGAGAAGCATTTGTCGGCCAAAGAAATGAGCAACATGGAAAAGTCAGTGGAAAGAAAACATGTTTTGATCACAGCAAGATCAAGAAACTGGTTTGATTCTTGCCTCAACCCCCTCATTTTTCATATGAGAAATCAAATTCAGAAGGGACACAGGACTTGCCTGAATTACCGCAGCTCTTGAGAGACAACTCAGGGAGGTGGCAAGTGCCCTAGCCTTGGGGACCCAAGTGCTATGGACAATGAGCAAGTCACTGAACCTCTGTGAGCATCAGGGGCCAACTCTACAGGGTTGCAGTGGGGCTCAGCAGAGATTGCTTATGTGAAAATACTGTGTCAACTGAAACATAAAAATAAAACAGAAAGAGATCAGTGGCAGAACTGGGACCAGAACTCTGGTCTCCTCAGGCCCAGGCTCCCCCCGCAGCGTCTCACTTCAGCCCAGGGCAGAGCATGCAATCTGGCGGGCACATCGGCATGGGCAGGCATGTCTGTTTCTCACGCTGCAGAGGCCAGTCTCTGCTACCACATCCTTCTCTCTGGCTTGTGGGATCTGCTGCCTGCTAGGAGGGCTCAGCACACAAACACCCTCTCCCACTCTGTGAGAGAGCTCTGACCACTGACACTGGGCCATGGCCAGCTGTTCATATACCTTTGCATGAGTTAGGAAGAGGCGTCTTTGTGGAGGCTGGGCTAGACAATCAATCGACACCCCTCCTCCAGGCAGGCGCTCCTGGGCCCCCACTGTGAGGAGGCTCAGGCATACTCCAGGACCCACCGGCAGCCGCAGCCCAGTGCCCAAACTGATCACATTTGACAGTACCAATCAGAGGGGCCACCAGTCTCACTCTGTGAGAGCCGGACCCACTGTCTTTCCAGCATCGCTTTGTCCGGTGGTTTGCGTGTGTGTGTGTGTGTGACAGACAACAGAGCCAAAGGGAAAGAGCACCCGAGGGCATTAGAAGACGCAGTCCTTGTCCCACATCATTGCTTCTAGCTGTCGTCCCTTGAGGAACTCAGTCAGCCACCCAGAACCGCAGTCCCCCATCTGTCAAATGGGAACTCCAATTCCTCTCTCAAAGTGTTTGTAGTGAGGCTCAACCCAGATAATACTGACAGTACCTTGTAAAGCGAAAATCAGGATACGGTTCTAACATGTTACTAGCACGTGTTCTAACAAAAATTTTTAAATAATTTTATTGTTAAGATGACATAATGGTTATCTTGAGACTTTTTTTAAAAGTAGAAAACAGACTTTCTCCCATGGATCAAAACCAATATTCCCCTTTCTATATGTGCACGCACGCTTTTAATGCCAGTTATGGGAGCATATTCTTGTAGTTGAAACAGTTATAAAATAAGCTCAGGGCAGCGAGTACATGGCAAGCACAGGGAGGAGACCTGTCCTGAGAGTCTCTGAAGAATGGGGCTGGCTTTGAGCGCGGTCTCCTCTACGAGCGTGAAGGCAGCTGCTTCCCCTCCATCTCGTTAGTCCACACCTTATGGAGAGGCAACTCGAAAAGCAGCGTTGAGAGACACATAATGGATTTTGTGAGGCCTACTCGAGACTAATAAAATCCAGGGCAGGATTTTCCCAAAAGGGATGTGTCACTGCGGAATAAAAGTGGACAAGAGAAAGAAGAGTTCCTAGAAGGATTTCCCCCGCCCTCTGTTCTATAGGTACGGGGTTTGTGTTCTTGTATGACAATTTAGGGCTTTCCAGGTAGCACAGTGGTAAGGAACCCACCTGCAATACAAGAGACGCAGGTTTTTTCCCTGGGTTGGGAAGATCCCCTGGAGAAGGGAATGGCAACCCACTCCAGTGTTCTTGCCTGGAGAATTCCATGGACAGAGGAGCCTAGCAGGCTATCGTCCATGGGGTTGCAAAGAGTCAGACACAACTGAGCGACTGAGCACACACATACCCGTGTGTGTTTAAAATATATGTGGTGTGAAATTAGCACTCTAATAACAAAGACAACAAGGCTCCCTCATCACTTTCTTTGAAAATATGTATTCAAATATTATAAAATGTTATCACAGGATTTTGTGTCTGGAAAAAGGGTTAACTAAAGATTTCCTGCCTGCTTTGTGAATAGGTAACACTCCCACTGAGACGCCAGCAATGCCGTGTGTGTTAGTCGGCTCTGTTCATTTTCTTCCTATTCATCTGGTTGGGTCATGGAACTCCATGGAAGTGTGACCCAGCTCAGGGACCAAAGAAGCAAAACGCTGCTGTTCACTTAAAGGCTGTGTTTGCCCAGAAAACTAGCACCTTGGACACTGGGACCGAGGACAGGGACTTGGGTCCTCTCTCCTGAGATCTGTAAACTGTGATGTGACTGGCCTGTGGGAATGAGGTGGAGGGGTTCCTGGCTGATTGGTTTGCAAAGGGCAACAGCCCAGCTGCTGGGCAGCAGCAGCTTTGTTGGACCAGGGCAGCCCCTCCTGGAGTTCTCTCCTCCTCCCCCTTTCTCACAGGCACTTTCCCTGAAATGAAAGAACCGAGATGACTTCATCCCTTCAAAAGCGGCTTTAAAAGTACATGAAACGCAAGGCTGAATCCCACCCAGCCCTACTTCTGACCTGTGTCTGCACTGAGGTGCTGGGAGCAGCAGGCCTTGGAGGAAGCTGGCCTTTCTGCCCAGGAATGCCCCTCATCTCCACCCCCTTTTTCTGACCTTCTGGCCAGAGTAAGGAACAGTGGCTGGCTCACCTTCGTGTCCCTCCCAACACAGAGAACCACAGCAGAAAGCAATCCATGTCCCTGAAGCAAAGACATACAGGCAGGAGGGCTGATGTACATACAGAGGGCCTGTGGACTTCTGATTCCAAAACATCATTCCAGACTGCCGTCAAGCCCTTCCACCTTTTCACCTCATCTTGCCCCCATTTTACTTAATTTTTCTTCTCCCGTTCTTTCTATTTCTGCCTCTCCTTCTCTCTTTTCTCCTTTGACATCTCAGAAGGAACCTACATAAGCAGCTATTTTATTTGTATGTGTGTTAAACTCATTATTTGTTAAATTAAATAGTCACTTTTGGGTATATTTTATTCTATATTTATAAATTCCGAAATCCTAGTTTTGACATGTCTTTTAAAAACACCACCTCATATTATTAAAATGGCAATTATCAGACTTCCCAGGTAGTCCAGCAGTTAAGGCTCCACACTTCCACTGGGGGGGGCATGGGTTGAATTGCTGGTCAGGGAACTAAGATCCCACATGCCATGTGGCATGACCAAAAATTTTTTTAAAAATAAGATGACTACTATCAAAAATAGAAAATAGCGAGTACTAAGGGGAATGTGGAGAAGGCAATGGCACCCCACTCCAGTACTCTTGCCTGGAAAATCCCATGTACGGAAGAGCCTGGTGGGCTGCAGTCCATGGGGTCGCTAAGAGTCGGACACGACTGAGTGACTTCATTTTGACTTTTCACTTTCATGCATTGGAGAAGGAAATGGCAACCCACTCCAGTGTTCTTGCCTGGAGGATCCCAGGGATGGCGGAGCCTGGTGGGCTGCCGTCTATGGGGTCGCACAGAGTCGGACCCGACTGAAGCGACTTAGCAGCAGCAGCAGCAAGGAGAATGTGGGGAAATCGGAACACTGCACTACCAGCCGGAATGCAAAGAGGTGCAGCCTCTGTGGAGAACAGGCTAGTGGTCCCTTCCTTAGAAAATGAAAAAGAGAACCACCACAGAACACAGCAGTGCCACTCCTGAGGGTGTATCCTAAAGAACTCAAAGCAGAGCCTTGAAGAAATTATTTCTACACCCGTGTTCTAACAACATGATTCACACTAGCCAAAAGGTGGAAACAACACAAATGTTTATCAACAGATAAATGGATAAACAACATACGTATACACACAATGGAAAAGAGCTCAGGCTCTAAAAAGGCAGGAACTGATACAGGCTACAACATGGGCAACTTTTGAGGATGTTATTCTAAGTAAAATAAGCCAGATACAATAGGAAAACTATAGTATGATTCCATTTATACAAAGTACCTGGAGCAATCAAATTCACAGAGACAGAGTAGAATGGTGGCGGCTGGAGCTGGGGGGAGGTGTGCAGGAAGAATTATTGTTTACTGGCTATAGAGTTTCAGTTTTGCAAGATGAAAAGACTTCTGTAGATGGATGGTGGTGGCGGTTTCACAACAATATAAATATACTCAATCCCATTAAGTGCACACTTAAGAATGGTTACGGTGGTAAATGTTATGTGTATTTTACCACAATGAAAAATGTGGGGGGGGGGGCGGGGTGTGCAGGATCTCGAAGCGCATACTGTTAAAATTGTCTTAGGCATTAGACTGTCGCATTCCACATGTGTGGGAGAGGAGGAGGAAGAAGAGGCGAGCAGGCTGGGTGTCGTGGTGGGTACACTGCTTGTCTGCAGAGAGGCCTGGCCTCCAAGCACCAAGGAAAGCAGGGGACCTTGCCTCTGTCATTCCGTCCATTATTCCCCGGTTCACCGTCACTTACTTTTCTGAGTCCAACATGTTTCAGTGCTTCTAGAGATGAAGGTAGGCAACAGCTTGTAAAATTTAAAAGCCAATGTGCACAAAGGAAAAAAAAACAAAACAAAAACACCAAGAGAACAACGGGCTGGTGAGCTCTGTGAAGCCGCTTTCTAGCAGGGAGGGGAATTTTCCTCTCCCTTCTCATAGGCTGCTCTCTTCAGCTTCAAGTCATCAACAAACTCCCCGGCTAGGGTTAGCCCCAGGTAGGGGACACCCCATCCCCTAAAACCTCCTTCCTGAACTGACAGTTCAGTTAGCCCCAAGTGGGGGTGGGGAACCACTCGACTCCATCTCAAAGGGACCCCTCTGTGGGTGGGTAGAGGGAAGGAGGCTGAAATGGCAGTCTTGTCCACAGAGGGGACACCCAGTGAGGTGTCAGCCTGGAGGAACAGGCCCCGCAGCTACAGAAAGTGTCATTCCCAGGATACCATGGGGTCTGCTGGGGGCAGAGAGGAAGGTGATGGGGAGTGGGAGGTGGGGGGAGGGTGTTGGATTTCCTACATAGTCCACTTTTAGGCAGGCAGAAATTATTTCACTGTCACCTCAAAACTTTCCTGCCCACCATCCACCAGTGCCATTTACTTAATTTTCCTTCTCTTTTCTTTCCATCTTCCCCTTTCCTTCTCTAACTTTCCGCTTTCTGCTTCACAGAGGAAGCATCAAGAGACAGCGGTTGCAACTCAGAGATCAGACGTGTGGTTGCCAAGGGGATGAAGGGAGGAAGAAGGATGGACAGGGAATTTGCAAATTCTCTTCCCTCCTCTTTCTCCCATTCCTCTTCCACGTCTTTCTCTTGCCCTTACTTTTCCTAACACAGTAGATCTGTTGATAATGGTGTCAGCAGGGAATGGAGGAGAAATCTGACTGATGAGAAGAGGAAGGAGGGAGCCAGGCTCAAGCTCCACTCATGATGTTAACGTAGATTTATTTTCTGCTTGTCTTTTCCGAAATGTCTGAGTTCCAGTACTAGAAGGAAACTTGCTAATCACCAATGTCCAAATATCCCACAACGTACAAAAGAATAGGATCGGATACATCAAGTGATGTTCCTAAGGCCACATTGCTAGCTAATGGCAGAGCTCAGACCCAAAAACTGACCACTGACCACCTAATTCCACGATCTTCCTGTTCTATAGGCCTTCTCTATAGGTGGATGCTATTAGGTTTACTTATCTAGAATCATTCATTTGTTCAGGAAGCATTTGGCAAAAACGTACCCTGGTCAGGCATGGCATTAAACCCCACCAGAGACCTAGGACACCTGATATGCTCTTACTTTTGTTGAATCTGTGTGTCTACAGGTGCAGCCGGGTGGTCCTGGACCATCTTCCTGGGGTTCTAGTGATTGTGAAATAAGTACATGATCTGACAGGGTGCTCTCACGGGGTGATCTAGGCTGAGTCTTTCCAAAGTTGTTAGTGGGGCAGGATGAGTATGGGAATACAACTGGTCCAGGGTGACTTGTGGGGGTGGAAAAGGTGGGAGGTGGAGATGGCCGATAGATAAAGCCTGCTTCCTGGGAGCCCTTTGCTCTCTGTGTTAATCATGTACAGCTGAGGTCTAGGGCCAGTTCAGCAAAGCCTCTGCCCAAGGATTAGAGACAAGCTTCAACCCTGTCTGCAAGTCTCAGATAATCTCCTTTCACATGGGACATGGCCAGGTACTTGGGGTATTCCAGAGACTGTATTGGGTTGACTTGAGGATTCAGAGTTTAATCAACATGGTGGCCCCTCACACTAGTGAGAGCAGGACTTTGTTGCAGTTTGCCCTTCCGTGACATGGAAATAAGTTCCTTACCATCAACCTCTCGGGTCTGCTGTGAGGGTCAGATGAGGAAAGAGGTGTGAACGTAGTCACTGGGGTAGTAACTAGCACTAAGGCAAGAGTGGTCTCGTGGTTGCATTGTCGGAGTTTTATTTTGCACTGTGGCTTCCCACAATCTCTATCATTGGATTGTTTTAAGAATCAGGTAAGAGCATGAATGATGTGTTCCTCAGAGAGGAGGAGCTTTGCCTTGTATTCTGTACCCATCTAGGGCCTGCATACAGAGAAATCTTTATTAATGCAATTGAGTTTAGTGCAATGTTGAGTGTGACATTGTGTCGAAAACCACCAGTGTGGGAGAAGGCAATGATTACATCAGACTTTAAAATCCAATGTACTAATTGGATTTCATAATTGAAATGAGGGCTAGAGACCTATTGCAGGGCCTTATCCTACAGAACTAAGTTCCTTCTCCATTTGGTTCTTGTCCCCAGAGCAGTTCTGCTGCTGCTGCTGCTAAGTCACTTCAGTCATGTCCGACTCTGTGCGACCCAATAGACAGCAGCCCACCAGGCTCCCCCGTCCCTAGGATTCTCCAGGAAAGAACACTGGAGTGGGTTGTCATTTCCTTCTCCAATGCATGAAAGTGAAAAGTGAAAGTGAAGTTGCTCAGTCGTGTCTGACTCTTAGTGACCCTATGGACTGCAGCCCACCAGGCTCCTCCATCCATGGGATTTTCCAGGCAGTTCGGGGACCTCCATTCAGACACAGCGAGGAGGACAGATCTGGAGGAGAGGAGGCCTGGTGGCCCCGATGGCCACCTGAAAGATTTCAGTGGAGTACTCATGCTATCTTAGGAGTACTTTCAAAATCCAGTATGGGAAAAAGTTTTCAACAATGATATAGCAATTAGGATCATGGCTTTGGTATGAGATAGTCCTGGGTTTTAAATCCAGGTTGCCAACAAAGGTCCATCTAGTCAAAGCTGTGGTTTTTCCAGTAGTCATGTATGGATGTGAGAGTTGGACTATAAAAAAGCTGAGCACCAAAGAAATTATTCTTTTGAATTGTGGTGTTGGAAAAGACTCTTTGAGAGCCAGTTGGACTGCAAGGAGATCCAACCAGTCAATCCTAAAGGAAATCAATCCTGACGATTCATTAGAAGGACTGATGCTGAAGCTGAAACTTCAATACTTTGGCCACCTAATGCGAAGAACTGACTCATTGGAAAAGACCCTGATGCTGGGAAAGATTGAAGGCAGGAGGAGAAGGGGATGACAGAGGATGAGATGGTTAGATGGCATCACTGACTCAATGGACACAGTTTGAGCAAGCTCCAGGAGTTGGTGATGGACAGGGAATCCTGGTGTGCTGCAGTCCATGGGGTCACAAAGAGTCAGACACAACTGAGCAACTGAACTGAACTGAACTAGCTACGTATTAGCTATGTGTTCTGGGATATCTTATATAACCTCTCTGAGCCTGTTTCTTCTATAAAGATCTGTAAAATCTGGGTATCATGGGGTTGTTACAAATGCTTGAGAGGAATAATTGCAATAATGGATGGTGTGTGCTCAGCCCCTAGCTTGGTACTGGTAAGTGCATATTAAATGCTGGAGGTGGGGGGCAGTCATGCCACAAAGAGTTAACAGAAGCCGATACTAGTAGAAATTCTTGGACTTGTCTTACAGAACAATAGATTACGGAACAGCTTATTAAAACCTCTTTGCTTTTTAAACTGCCTTCATTGATTAAATCTGCTTTAGGTGTTGTTTTGTTTTTTTTTTTTTTTCTCTCTCTCTTTAATTGTGTACCTTCCCAGACTCATGCATTGCAGGTGTTTTACAGGAATCTGGAGTCAGCTCTTGCCCAGTGTGAACCAGCTGGGGCTGGTTGGGGTTCCTGATCCTAAAACTGGGCCTGCATGGGTGTCTAATGAATAGCATTTTGGTGTCAGAGAGCTGACAGAGGCTTCTCTTACAACTGTCAAAGTTTGGAAAACTCTAGCCTCAGATTGTGCTAAGCGTCCCCATGTTCAACATGCATCCAGAAACATGTAAATGAGATTTGCAGAACCCTGATGGCCGCACCTTTTCCCTACCTCCAATCACCTTTCCCCATGCCTGCGACCACCCTGAATAAGGAAGAAGCAGCTGGATGTCAGAGGTGCTAGGCCGAGAGAGAAATTAGCAATACCAGCTGATGATCAGGGGCTCATGGGTGGGGCTGAGAGGTGGACATAGGGTAGGAGGAAGAAAGACCACAACCAGGGAGACAGTAAGGCAAGACAAGAGTCTAACCAAGGACTGAGTTGGTTAGAAGTTTGAGATTTGGGGACTCTCCCTACCTGCCTCCCTCCATTTCCTGAGAGATTTCTTTGGATGGATGTGTCCTCTGTGATCCTCTGTTACCATCATAAATGTCTGAAGGGAATGATAGAAGAAACCCTTCTTGGTCCTGATCACCATGGTTACAAACGGCTGTCAGCTCTGCCCTTGAAGAGCAGGCCAGGAGAGGTGTGATGGGCACCCTATCTCAAATGAGATCGCCAACAGATGGAGATAGGCCTGGAGTTTAGGCAGCTTCGTGAGAAAGGTGGGTGATGCAAAGTTTGGGCCCAGAAAGGCACCAGAAACAGGCCCCAGGAAGTAGAGACCCTGAGGGGAGGGGAAACCTAGAAAGTCTACTGCCATGAACTTATTCCAAGGAAATAACCCCAAATGTGATCTGATATATGCATAGAAATGTCTACAGCAGCACTGTTCATAATGTGCCAAATTGTGAAGCCATTTAAATTTCTGGCAATAAGCAGTGGCAGAATAAATTATGGCACTCTATGGGCACTAAAACTGATATAAAGAAATATTTAACAAGAAGGGAAAATGGCCATGATTTATCGTTAAATGAAAAAAACAGTTACAAAACTAAATGCCTATATTCAAACCTCGAAGGATGATCACCAACATTCTAATGAGTTTTTGTAGCAAAAGTTTTTAAATGATTTTTTTGTTTTCTCTTTGTTCTTTTCCATAATCAGTGTGCTTTGACCTTGTAATCATTAAAATATGAAAAATGTTGTGTTTAATGTGTGCATTGTTGGTTCTAAAAACAGGTAATAAAATCCACCCAATTTTAAATAAGATGCAGTAGAGTTACTGACTTCCAGATCATGTTTGTTTCTCTCTCGTTTTCTTTAGTATTTTCTAGGGCAGGAGAACCTTTGCACTTTTAGGGGCAGCATCAAGTAAATTAAGACATAAAGATTGTAAAGGTTGTTTGATTTGGAAACAGTACTGATTTCCTTGAATACCTATTATCCTAGAATTTAGAGTTAAAATAAGACACGGGATTAAGAGGAAGGAAACTGGTGGTGTATAAAGAGTACTTGTCTGGGAGTCCATCTTGGGCTGTAGATCTAGAATCACAAATTGTTAACTGGAACAAACTTAGAACTCCCTATCAGAGGGACACCGAATCCCATTTGTGACCTAAATTCCACCTCCAACATCTTTCTGGCTCAGCCTCCAGCTTTTCAATTCTGCCACCTCCTTTCTCGGGGCCAGTGAACCTAAAGTGATGGGGACAAAGGGGATCCCCTAGCGTTTTTACCAAACATAAATTCCATGATCAGAGGGAAGAGAGGTGACCCCAAAGAAGTCACCTTCATCGTTTTCCCCGGGGCTGTCCTGGCAAAGCATGCTTTTGTGGATCTTTCCCTTTCTCCTTGGTGCCTAGTATAGACCCTGCTGCAAATGTGATGGGTGCCAGCAGCTGGACCTTGGGATCCAGGCCTGTGGCAGCTCTCTGCCACCCTTCCCACCCTTCAGCCTCTCCTCCAGCTCTGGCCAAGACAGCGGCTCCTGTGCTGCTTTATCAAGAACTGCCTTCCCATCCACCTATCTGTTCACATTTCTATCCCTCTGTGGCTTAGTGACTTCGGTTGTTTTCACACCCCAGATCAACAATGGTTTGGCATATTTCTACGTGAACTGACACCTTTCCAGCCTTTTCTTCTGGAACATGCAGGTCCCTCAAGAGTCAGAGAAGCAGGGACACTGAAGTGAGAACAGGTTGAGAGGGCCTCCAGGGAGCTGAAGACAGGCATACGCTTCAAGGATCGTCAGAAAATCCTAGGTACCAGCCCAGAGGGACCTGGTCACTGCCTGACACTCCTTTTGACGTTTCTACTTTATCCATTCAGCTGTTCATTCTTTTTTTATTATTATTTATAGATATAGAAAACATTTATCACAGGCTTACTACGTGCCTTGCTCCATCTAGGCCCCTGACACACATTATCTTTAATTCTCAAGTTCTTTAAGGTAGGCAATCTTCATTTTATAAAGGAGCAGACAGTTTTGGCAGAGAAGGCAATGGCACCCCACTCCAGTACTCTTGCTTGGAAATTCCCATGGACGGAGGAGCCTGTTAGGCTGCAATCCATGGGGTCGCTAAGAGTTGGACACGACTGAGCGACTTCACTTTCACTTTTCACTTTCATGCATTGGAGAAGGAAATGGCAACCCACTCCAGTGTTCTTGCCTGGAAAATCCCAGGGATGGGGGACCCTGGTGGGCTGCCGTCTATGGGGTCGCACAGAGGCGGACACGACTGAAGTGACTTAGCATAGCAGACAGTTTTAGGACTTTCCTTGTGGTACAGTGGATAAGAATCCACCTGACAATGCAGGGGATGCAGATTCAATCTCCGATCTGGAAAGATTCCACATGCCACAGAGCAACTAAAGCCCATGCGCCACAACTACGGCGCCTGCGTGCTGCAGCTACTGACGCCTGCGCACCTAGAGCCTGTGCTCCACGAGAAGCAGCCCGCACACCGCAACAAAGAGTAGCCCTCTCACCACCACAAGAGAAAGCCCTCGCGCAGCCACCAAGACCCAGTGCAACCAATAGTTAATTCATTAAAATTTTAAAAAGGAGCAGTTTCAGAGAGGTCTAGTCACTTGCCCAACGTCACATAGCTAGGTAAAGCCAGAGTTTCAATTAAAGTCTGGCTGCCTCATAAATCTATGCTCTTTCCACTTCCTGTTGAAACCGACCTCCCTCAATCCCACCATCTAGATGGAAATAAGAAAACAGAAGAAGGCATTTGCCAACTTGAAGACACAGTGCCAAGTGGCTGCCTTCCATGAGTTATAGCTGCTATTCTTGGAAAAAGCCATCCAAAAGCCATTCTCACAGGGCAGCCCTGAAGCTGCCTCACTTCAACTGATGTTGGGAAAGTGCTTAGCCGCCTGTACTGGGCAACTTAATGACCAAAATGAAGTCAGACTAGATTGTCCATCAGGCCTAATGCATCACTGAGTGACTGACCAACGAAAATGATGGCTTTAATCCACTAGTTCTCAACCAGGGGCAGACCTTGCCCCCTAGGATTTGGGCAACATCTAAAGACTTTTTGGATTATCACAACTTGGAGATGCTGTGGATAAGAATCCACCTGCCAATGCATCTAGTGGGGTAGGGCAGGGATGATGCTAAACATCCTACAAAGCACAGGACAGTCTCCCACAGCAAAGAATTATCCAGCCCCAAATGTAACCATGTAGAGGCTGAAAAGCCCTGCTCTGAGCACTCAGTCAAAAGCTATTTGATGCAACCAGAGACCAAATATCAAAAAGAGTAGATATTTTGTTTCCTGTACAATTGTCGCTAGAGTTAAATTGTACAAGAGTTAGTAGTAAAAATAAAGTCAAAACAGATTAAAGACCTAAATTATGGATGACCACTTAAATCTCTTAGAAGAAAACATAGGTAGAACACTTCTTGACATAGATCGCAGCAAGGCCCTTTTTGACCCACTGCCTACAGTAATGAAAACACAAACAAAAATAAACAAAAGTGGGACCTAATTAAACTTAAAAGCTTTTGCACAGCAAAGGAAACCATAAACAAAACAAAAAGACAACCCTTGAAATGGAAGAAAATATTTGCAAATGAAGCAAGTGACAAGGGATTAATCTCCAAAATATACAAACAGCTCATGTAGCTCATTATTTTTTTTAAAAAAAGTGAAAAAATGAGCAGAAGACCTAAGTAGACATTTCCCCAAAGAAGACATACAGATGGCCAAGAAGCACATGAAAAGAAGCTCACGATCACGAATTATTAGAGAAATGCAAATTAAAACTACAATGAGATATCACCTCACACTGGTCAGAATGGCCACTATCAAAAAATCTAAAACCAGGACTTCCCTGGTGGTACCGTGGATGAGAATCTGCCTACCAACGCAGGAGACACAGGTTAGATCTCTGGTCTGGGAAGATTCCACATGCTGCAGGGCAATGAAGCCCTGCACCACAACTCCTGAGCCCGCGCACCTAGAGCCCCTGCTCCACAAGAGAAGACACCACAATGAGAAGCCCGGGCACTGCAACAGAGTATCCCTCCATTCGCCGCAACTAGAGAAAAGCCCATGCACAGCAACGAAGACCCAGCACAGTCAAAAATAAATAACTTTAAAAAATCTACAAACAGTAAGTGTTGGAGAGAATGTGGAGAAAAGGGAACCCTCCTATGCTATGGGGGAATGTAAATTGGTACAGCCAATTTTCCTTAAAAAACTAAAAATACAATTACCTTATGGTCCAGCAATCTCCCTCTTGGGCATCTACCTGCAGAAAACCGTAATTGAAAAGCTCATGCACACCAGTGTTCACTGCAGCACTGTTGACAATAGCCAGGACACAGAAACAACCTAAATGCTCATCAACAGAGCAATGGATAAAAAGATGTGGTACATATATACAATGCAGTACTACTCAGCCATAAAACAGAACAAAATACTGCCACTTGCAGAGACACAGTTGGACCTATAGACTGTCATATACAGTGAACTAAGACAGAAAGAGAAAAAGAAATATCATATATTAACACGTATATGTGGAATGTGGAAGAATGGTACAGATGAACCTATTTGCAAAGCAGAAGTAGAGACACAGATGTAAAGAACAAACATATGGACGTCAAGAAGGGGGAAGGTGGGTGGGATGAAACAGGAGACTGAAGCAGATGAATGGATAAGAAAGCTATGGTACATTTACACAATGGAGTATTACTCAGCCATTAAAAAGAATACATTTGAATCAGTTCTAATGAGGTGGATGAAACTGGAGCCTATTATACAGAGTGAAGTAAGCCAGAAAGAAAAACACCAATACAGTATACTAACACATATATATGGAATTTAGAAAGATGGTAACAATAACCCTGTGTATGAGACAGCAAAAGAGACACTGATGTATAGAACAGTCTTATGGACTCTGTGGGAGAGGGAGAGGGTGGGAAGATTTGGGAGAATGGCATTGAAACATGTAAAATATCATGTATGAAACGAGTTGCCAGTCCAGGTTCGATGCACGATACTGGATGCTTGGGGCTGGTGCACTGGGACGACCCAGAGGGATGGAATGGGGAGGGAGGAGGGAGGAGGGTTCAGGATGGGGAACACATGTATACCTGTGGTGGATTCATTTTGGTATTTGGCAAAACTAATACAATTATGTAAAGTTTAAAAATAAAATAAAATTAAAATAAATTAAAAAAAAGAAAGAAACAGGAGACTGAGATGGACATATATATGCTGCTGTGTATGAAATAAATAACTGATGAGAATCTACTGTATAGCATAGGGAACTCAAGGTTCTGTGGTGACCTAAACGGGAAGGAACTCTTAAAAAGAGGGGATATATATACATATAACTGATTTACTTTGCTGTACAGTAGAAATAACACAATATTGTAAAGCAACTACACCCTAATAAAAATTAATTAAAAAAATAAAAAGCAAAACGGATCTTTCAAGTAAGAGAGAATAAAAAGCTAAACATAAAAAAAAAAAAGAGTCCACATCGTGTTAGGCTAGTTAGTTGGCATTGTATATTTTTTCCAGTTTGCCTTCTTCAAGAGTGGCCCATAAAATAATTAGCTCTTCTTTGGGTTAAAATCAGAAATGGAAAATTTAACCTCTAAGAGCGAACAGAAAATGAAAAGTATTGTAACAATGAAGTTCATGTGCAAATTTTAGTTGAGTGCATTCTTTTTTGTAAGGTTGTACACCTCTTTGCATGCCACCCTTCCAGGCCACAGACACACACATAACCTGTGTACATGTAACGGTGTAGGAGAAAAGCTTGGATTTGGATCCAAAAGAATAAAATTCAATGTCCACCTCTACCAATGAATAATCTTGAGCGAATCACCTATCCTCTTTAAACTTTAGCTTCTCCGCCAATAAAAGGGGGCTAACCTATACATTTCAAAGTGATATAAATTTTTCATACAGTAATTTACAGTAAAGCACTTGGCAAAACCATGAAGTGTGATCGAACCACTCACAAGATGACGGTCACACACACAGAGGGCTTCTCCTCCATGGGGCATGTGGGTTTTCTTTTATTATATTTTCCCATTTTATCACTGCCTACGTAATTTCTCCTAGGTGATATTCTATTTCTTATGCTGCACTGGAGAAATATTCATTATATTTTGAAAACAAACCGAATTCAATTTATTTTACTCTTGTCCCAAAGGAGATTATTACTTCTCCTTAATAAGATTTATTATTATTAGAAAACAATGCATCCTGTTACAATGAGAAAGCTTAGGATGATCAGGCAGACATTTATGATGTAGCTTCCCATTTTCCCAATGATGAGATCTTGACATCACCCAATACTTTCTTGTCCTACAATAACTCTTACCGCCTTGAGCCAGACTCTAAATGCTCTATAATTCTCACCTGTGCTTGACTTTCCTTAACACGATATTGTATTTTTACTTTCAAAATCAACACAATTTCAAGGATTATAAGAAAGTTGAAAATAGAATGTCATCCATTCGTTATAACCTGAGCTTCTGGTAAGATTAGAGAAGGGGCTGTACACACGCTTTGTTAATTAACTTTGATGCTCTTGAGGCACTGGTAACAATCCTAACACACATGATTTCTCATAATTGCCTTCCACCCCTTGCCTGTAAAGGCTTGTTATGTAGAACAGAATTATTTTGTGGGTGAATAAGATATGTGTCATGACGTGCTGTGAGTTCCTAAGAATAGAAACTCCTATGACTAAACTCCCCATGAACACAGCAAATTAGAGAAAATAACAAATGCTTTTATTCCTCAGGCCAGCCAAATCACTTCGTGTTTCCATTTCACTTCAGTGAGAAAGTTATTGACCTTGAAGATGCTCCCCCAGCAAATGTATACCATTTTTGTTTTAAGTTCCACACCTGTGCTCTCTGCTCACTGCAGTTAACCACCCACTTCAGCTGTGCAGCTGCCTAAGGAGGACACTTCAGGTGTCTCCTTGGTGCCATGGACTGGGATCGAGCAGAGACAGGCAGACACTTACTGATGGGGCCTTCTTTCAAACACAAACCTGGAAAAGTGGGTGTATTAAGTGGTGGATGTAAATTTGGACCCAAGTATTGACTTCTGTTTCCATTGCTGTTAACCAGGTGTGGCAAAGTAGGGCCTACAGCCCACATCTGGGCAGTTACCTGCTTGTAAACAAAGTTTTTTGGAACACTGCCATGCTTACTGGTTTGCATACTGTCTGTGGCTGTTTTTGTGTTACTCCCTGATAGCTCAGTTGCTAAAGAATCTGCCTGCAATGCAGGAGACCCCGCTTTGATTCCTGGGTCAGAAAGATCCATTGGAGAAGGGATAGGCTACCCACTCCAGTGTTCCTGGGCTTCCCTTATGGCTCAGCTGGTAAAGAATTTGCCTGCAATGCGGGAGACCTGGATTTTATCCCTGGGTTGGGAAGATCCCCTGGAGAAGTGAAAGGCTACCCACTCCAGTATTCTGGCCTGGAGAATTCCATGGACTGTACAGTCATAGAGTCATAAAGAGTCGGACATGACTGAGGGACTTTCAGCAGAGTTGAGTAGTTGTGAAAAAGACCTATGGCCCATAAGCCTTAAATGTTTACTACCTGGTCCTTTGGATAAAAAGTTTGCTGAGCTCTGTTTAACCACTGGGTTTCATTCAAGACAGTCCAATGGTAAATGCCTTAGGCATGAAAAAAACAAGTGTCAGGGACCTTGCCTCCAGAATCTTTCCATTGGAAAAATGAAGTGTAACCACATAGAAAGTTCATTAATAATACAAGAGTTGGATGATGACATGAGTCGGCAGTCAATGACAGCCCAGGGCACTGATCTTATGAACCGGTGTATATCAAGGGCTTGTGGGCTGGGCACCAAGCCCAATGCTTTTCAGCATTAAAGAGTTTGCTTCTCACAAAACCCCTCTGAGATAGGTATCATCCACATTAAACAGATGAAGAGCCCCAGATCCAGAAAGCCTTTATTGTCTCCTAAGGACACACAGCTGAAAAGTACTGAAGGTAGGCTTTGAACCCAGTCAGTGTGACTCCAGAACCCATGTTCTTCATCGTCCATTGAGAGGGACAGATGGTGAAAACCTGAGGAGTTCAGTGAAGGGAGGGGTTATTGCTGGCTGCGTGGGCTGCAAAGTCTTCAAACCAGAGATGGGGTCTGAGCAATGCCAAGAAGGAAGGAGATGAGTTTGAGAAACAATTCTCCCCACGTAAGGGAAGACCACATTTTACATTAGTCAAGACCAGCTACCCCTAGGGAAGGGACTTGGCCAGAGGTCGGGTCTTTCCTAGGACTAACTGCTCCCAGACCCATTCTGAGCATCCAGTAAGTGTTTACTAGCAGCTCTCGGTCAATTGCAGCCAGCCCTGTCACCACTCATCAATGGGTGAGCAAATGGTGCTGGCAAGAGGTGTGTGCACAGGTGTCTGGCGGTTGTCCCTGTGCCCCTGGGAGAGCGCCTGAGACAGGTCTGTCTCAGAGCCATGGAGAGAAGTGTGGTCAGCGGCACCCGAGTCACCCAAAGAGAGATTCAGGTCTGGTCTCAGCATCCCACACCACAGCTCCTCCTCTGATGGCACCTCTTCCTGCAGCTGTATTCATGGTGGAGCTCAGCACAGCGAGGAGCCCAGCAATGGCAGGCATGCAACCTAGGCTGCACCACTTGCTAATGACAAGTCCTGAAACGAACCTCTTAAGTCACTTAGAGCTTCGGTGTTCTCATCCATAAAATGGAGAACCGCTGCCAACTTCAAGGGGTTGTCATAAGATTGAAGGGCTGTGAGATGGGACCCTGCGGGGAAACACCAGGTGTGCGGAGGCACTCGACAAACGTCATTAGAGGTGGAGTTAAAGGTGAATGGCAAGCTGGCAACGAGGGAAGGAATCTGAAATAAATGAAGACGGTCCTACTTCAGAAAGTGGTTCCTTTCTGTCAAATCAGCTGAGCAGGAGGGATTCCTTCCTGAGGATTTGAACCTCACAGAGTGGCGTTCTCTAGCAGAGGAGGGGGCCGTCTTCCAGCAGCAAAATAAAAGCAGTGCTGTTTCTATCCTCGTCAGTTGCTCCTAGTCAACACACTCTCCTCCCACAACCTCCTACACCCACATCCCAGAGCTCTCTTGAGGTGCTTGTTGCTAACAAGAAGAGAAAGAAATCCTAGAAATTATACTATTTTCCATGAATACCTTTTTAATACATCTTCCTGTCCCTTTCCTGCCTCCTAATTCTCTGTCTCTCTCTTGTCTCTCTTGATCTCTGTCTGTCTCTGTCACACACACACACACACACACACACAACCTTCTTGTAATACCGCTGCTGCTGCTGCTAAGTCACTTCAGTCGTGTCCAACTCTGTGCGACCCCATAGATGGCAGCTCACCAGGCTCCGCCATCCCTAGGATTCTCCAGGCAAGAACACTGGAGTGGGTTGCCATTTCCTTCTCCAATGCATGAAAGTGAAAAGTCAAAGTGAAGTCGCTCAGTCGTATCCGACCCTTAGTGACCCCATGGACCGCAGCCTACCAGGCCCCTCCGCCCATGGGATTTTCCAGGCAAGAGTACTGGAGTGGGTTGCCATTGCCTTCTCCACTTGTAATACTAGAGAAAGTCAAGTCACTCTTAGTCCTGGTCTACTCATCTGTATTTGGAAACAAGCATATCTCACTAGAATCAGAATCTATCCATAATTAAAACACACTCACACAGCCATTCCTTGTAATCAGGGCCCTAATCCTGTTTCTAAAATGCTCATGGACTGCAGAAAGCTTTAGAGAGAAATGGCCAATTCCTGGTGACTCTTTGCAAGAACTTCTTTAAAGCATTTCTTAACTCAAAACTGAACTGGAACCACCCTGCCTCACAGCTGGGGCCCCAGCCCTGGAAACACTTTGTTCTTTCACCAGCCAAGGAAGGAGACCACACATAAGGCAGGAGGGGGCAGCCGCAACTGCCACCCTGGCCCTTCCTCCTGTTAGAGTCCCTTTGCCATCCAGATCACTGTTATGTGGAATCTGGATGGAGATTGGAAAAAGAGGGCCTGGAGCAGGGTCTGAAACTGTCTAAAATCCAGAATGAGCCCTCCGCTTGAATTACCATTCAGATTCATTTCGAGATTGCAGAATGTGCTGGCGATGTTTTTCTAAAGGGCAACCCCGGTGCTCCCGAGATGGGAAGCACCCTCCCCTCTGACATGTTTATTCCATCCTCCGGAGGAAGGGAGGGGACAGAGCTGGCTCAGCAACCCTGCAGTCTGCTTCCACGCCAGTTACTTCAGTGGGAGCTTGACAGTCAGCCAGGCTGGAAATGAACACTTATGCCTTGGGCTGGAAGTGTCTTTCCCTTAGCGATGCCTGATGGCAAAGACCCCTGTGCCTTTGACATGCCTCTTTTCTTTCCTCACTGAACCACATCATGGTGAACAACAACCAGTGTTCAAAACAAATAAACTGGGCCATCATAGAAACAGCCCTTCCAGATAGTCTTAGGAAAGGTTGAGAAACATATTCTAGTGTTTAGGTAAGAAACTAAAATGCTGACTCAAACCATAATTTCAGCAAAGAACATGGTGCTTGGAAAGTTTCACAATCTCTCTGTATCCCCTCTGAGGTACCACTTTTAAAAAGGGTATCTTAGTTCAGGTTCTTTCAGAAGCAGACCCTGAGATGAAGTTTGGAGTACCGGTACTTAATTGGGGAGATATTCCCAGGAAGCACTGGTGGGTGTTATGGATTGAATCATACCCTGAAAAAGATTGTTGAAGTCCTAACCCCTCCCTACCCAGTACCTATGAATGTGACCTTATTTGGAAATAATGTGTTAGCAGATGCTCAAATTAAGATCAGGTCACTGGAGTGGGCTCTAACCCAATAGGTCTGTGTCCTTACAAAAAGGGAAAGTTTAAATACAGAGACAGACTTCCACATAGGGCGAATGCCACGTGGAGTTGGGGGCAGAATTCAGGGTGTTGTATCTACAAGCCAAGGAATGCCAAAAATTGCCAGCAAACCACCAGAAGCTAGGAGAGAGCATAAAACAGATTAACACCCCACTAATTCCTTGATTTTGGACTTCTAACCTCCAGAACTGTGAGAAAACCATTAACTGGTTTTCAAGCTATGGTACTTCGTTACAGCAGCCCTAGGAAACAGATATAGTTCATACGTGGGGGAGTCTGGCAGGAGCAGAAAGTGAAGTGAAGTGAAGTCGCTCCGTCGTGTCCGACTCTTTGCGACCCCATGGACTGTAGCCTACCAGGTTCCTCTGTCCATGGGATTTTCCAGGCAAGAATCCTGGAGTGGGGAGCCATTTCAGCTAGTCACCACTCTTAACACCAGGGCTTCATGATGCTGGCAACTTTGTGGAAATAGGTGGTGCAGGGTTAGCATATGTGACGGCAAGGCTATTTGGGTCTGAATTCAGTCCCTGGCCCAGAGCTGCCCCTACAGGGCGTTGGAACTCCTGCCCTGCCAGCGCCTCCTGCACGGCCTCCTGCACGGCCTGGTGCACAGAACGCCAGAGCGAGGCCGCAGGCTGAGGGGTGCAGCTGGAGGCAGCTGGAAGGCAGGCCAGGCACTGAGGGGGAGGCCAGTGTGGTATGAGCATGCATCATCCGCTACAGAGGACATGCTAAACCTTCCCCAGGCTGTTGGGAGTTTCCGTTGCAGAGTTTAGCACCTAGGTTATTTAAGAAGGGTAAAATATTACTGACCTCTCTTTTCACTGGAACAATCCTCCCAATCGGTGTCCCTAAATTATGTCCCCCTAATCATTTGCCTGTCCTGATTGCCATGGGAATATGAGTAGGAAATGAGAGCTGCTCAAAAGGAATGGAGCGTCTAAGTCCTTACCTGGGCATTTACATTCATACTCCTGTCCTGCCTTGGATACATTCCTCCCATTCTTGGGGTGTCTTCCTCTCCCCTCTTTGCATTGAGTCCTACCCATTCAAATCCTGTGACCCCAATGTGTATCCCTTTGCTCCTCCAGCGTAGCTTTCTGAAAGCCCTTACATTTGAACTACTTGATACTGTTCTCCATTGAACTTTTTTCGAACGATTCTGCAGACCATTTAATAGCAGTTCTCAGAAAAAATAAATGCCAAATTGGGTCAAATCAATTCATCCACTATTACGTATTGTTTCTCCCTCTCTTCCTCTTGGGGATGTGTAAGGCACATTTGCAGAGAGAAGGTTCTGACAAGTCCTGCAGTGAAATAACAACAAAAGAAACCTTGCTTAAGTTTGCTCAAACTAGTGTTTCCAGTACGTCTATCCCTTCTTGCCGTGGCACAGCATTCCCATCTTGCAGAATACAGTTTGGGAAACAATGCCTTGGTTATAGACTTCAGAGAACAAGACCGTTAGGAGTCAGCTCCTTTGGATGAGGAGGGCTGGCTCATGTGAGGCCCCATGGAGGGAAGTCAGTGCTGGGCCTTGAGTGGGACTGGGCTACACACCACAGTCCCAGGGGCCATGAATGTGAGGTCCCCAGGCTCTTCATCCCAGAACCATTCTGAGGGTGGGGAATGAGTTTCCAGGGACGGGCAGGGGGCTACTAAGAGCCCTTCGTGAGGTAAGACGTTCTGTTCCTAACACCAGATCTGCCCTTTCCCAACTTTTTGTGGCAAGCAAACCTCAAGTCTTACCGCAAAGTTCATAACAAATGTAAGCTGTTATCTCCCAGGGACAATATAGTTCATAGTGGGAGCCAGGCTGCCTGGGGTCAAAGCCCAGCTCTAGCTCATGCTAGCCATATGCCGCTGGGCCTCAGCCCCCTACCTGCATCGTGGGGACACCAGCAAAAGTGCCAGAGGACTATCTGACCTCATGCATGTAAACAACGCAGAAAACAAGCTCCCCTCAACCAGTGTTGATGTTACTGCAGCTCGTATCACTTCACAGTCCAGTCAGAGACCTCTGTTGTGTCTCGAAACTGGGAGTTCTCTGAGCATAGCAACTGGGACTTATCACGGTGCAGTAGCTGACGTGTAATAGTGCTTCCTCAGAAAATATATTCAGGATGCTTTAAAGGATGGCTATTCTCTGCATTTTATTTCTACCTCTGATATTATTTCCAACAATGACATGTTTTGTTATAACATATCCTCTTCACTAATCGGAAGATAACTCGATATTCTCTCATTGTAGTCTTTTCTCTCCAGCTAGAGAGGACCTGTCATGACTAGATGGCTGCCAGGGCCTTTGATCAGCGGGTCACTGTCCTTGTGGTCTCCATGGCCCCGGGCAGTCACAGCAGAGATGTTTAAAATGCCATTGATTTATCTGTCTGTCTTAGTCATGAATGGGGTGCCAAGCAGGGAGGTTCTATACCCAGGTAGAATCACATCACAGAAAGCTCTTAAAAGGAAATTCTTCCAAGTCCAAAGGGTCAATCTTGCTCATCCTAGGAAGGTCATCCGTTGGTAAACAACTGATGAGAAAATCTGGACACATCTCTCCTTTAAGAAAGTTGAATGTGTCTGTCTATGCTATGAAAGGGCTTCTCCAGTGGCTCAGCAGTATAGAATCTGCCAGCAATGCAGGAGATGCAGGTTGGAACACTGGGTCAGGAAGATCCCCTGGATGAGGGCATGGCCACCCACTATAGTACTCTTGCCTGGAGAATCCCACGGACAAAGGAGCCTGGCAGTCTACACTCCACTGGGTTGCAGAGAGTCAGACATAACTGAAGCTACTTAGCATGCACACACGTATGCTACGAAAATCCACTAAGTGAAAACTCACACTCATGAAAACAGTTGAATTAGAAAATGAATTCTTCCATTAATAATAATTTGATAGCACTCTCCCAAATAAGTGTTGTTATAATATTCTCTTCCACCAAAGTTTCAAAGAGCCTCATCTAGCGGGGGGAAGGTCCTTTTGTATGTGGCTAATATTTTTTTTTTGCTTTAAAAAGCAGTTTTGTTGAACTGTCATTTACATATATTAGGCATTTTCTGAACCTAGATATAGTAATAATATAAGGAATTTGGATCACTTGTTTGTTCATTAAACTTTTATTTTATATAGACAAAAAGTACTCTCCCTCCACTCAAGCTTCTACACACCAAGTTCCCACTGTTCTTAAGATTTTTGTCCATTAATGCTGCAGGCCCTGACCTACAGGGCAACAGGCTGCAGGAGGGCCTTGCTTTACAGCACCTGCTCTCCTGTAGCCCCTGCTGCTGCTGCTGCTGCTAAGTCACTTCAGTCGTGTCCAGCTCTGTGCGACCCCATAGACGGCAGCCCACCAGGCTCCCCCGTCCCTGGGATTCTCCAGGCAAGAACACTGGAGTGGGTTGCCATTTCCTTCTCCAATGCAGGAAAGTGAAAAGTGAAAGTGAAGTCGCTAAGTCGTGTCCGACTCTTAGCGACCCCATGGACTGCAGCCCAACAGGCTCCTCCGTCCATGGGATTTTCCAGACAAGAGTACTGGAGTGGAGTGCCATTGCGTAGCCCCTGAGAGAAGATCAAATCAGCACTCCTCCTAGAATCCTGTCAGGAGCAAGACAGACAGAGGATAGGCAGAAAGAAAGCTAAACACACACACACACACAAGTAAATAGAGCCAGAGTGCTTTTTGTCTCTTGGACCACCATTTCTTCTCTGGTAAGATCCAAAAGTAGAACCTAAAGGTATCTATCTTTTTCAGTTCAAATATTCTGTGATTCTGTCATATCAGGGAAGCCCCACTTAAGTCACAGAAAATCTTTCCAGAGAGGCTCCGTTCTTATCACTGAAAGTAAAATTCACTGACAGCATTCCCCATATCCACACCAGCTAATCATGATGTTACCAAAGCCACTTTTGATTACAAAGTAGTTACACTATATGAAAGGTTCATTCCTGATGATTTTCCAAAATTCTAGTTAATTTCTCACAGGAATAAATGCAAAATTGGAGCCACATTATTGTAAATAGTGCACATAAATTGAGACAAAAAATTAATAATTTTTTGTATTGTATTATTTTTCATTTGCATAATTCAAAATCCCATTAAATGTGAGTTTTTATATTCCCTTGGAAAGGATTTTTTAAAAACCTTCAGAGAAAAGGAATGAAGGTGATGGAAGAGAAAGGTAAAGTCCCATGATCATACCTGATGGAGAAAGACTGTGGTTTTGAAGGAATTCTATGGGGAAAGCATCCAGGAAAATAGAGAGGACTCCCTAGAGAGGACTCATTACAGGGACAGCACCTAGGCCCATAGAGAGGACTCCCTAGAGAGGACCAAGCAGCACAGTACCGTCTTCCTTGGGTAATCATTCTGCACTGAGTCTGAGATGATTAGTCAATTCGGAGGTTAGATGCCTTTTTTTTTTTAATTGAAGTTACTCCAGGCTTGCATGCTGCTATGAAATATTCAACTCCAAATTTAAAAATCCCTAAACAGCCAAATCTTCTCTTTATCCTTTGGCACAGAGGAGCCATTTTGTGCTCTTAAAAATGGCTGACAGGAATTTTCTGAGGAAGCTATGGTCAGAAACCAAACCAGAAATTAGATTGGCTTTAAATCTGAGGCTTTGAGTTTAGAGCCATAGCTAGAAACTGATGTTTTTTTCCTAATGAAAAAAATCAAGGAATTGTCATGAAGATCAAAAACTGCTCTCCAAACCTTCCCTTTCACATCCTCCCCACAGGCGACTTTGGATTGCAAGAGTTCGTGATTATAACTTTATTCACAATCCGTTTTTGGTTTCCAAGTAGCTCCCTCTCCAAGATGAAATTACAAAGCTTTGAAAATTAGAGGCACCCTTCTGCTCACCCCAAAGAACTATTCCTGATGAGATGCTCTGTTGAAATGGAAGGAATTTGCTTTACAGCAGCCTCCCTTGTGGAATTCTGGATAGGAACGTTTAACAATACGGCATTTGCAATGGGCAGGTGAGAGCTGACCAAGTTTTTAAAGGGGATTTCACAGGCCAGGTCAGCAGGGAGATGGATGGGTGAGCTGCGGTAGATACAATTATTTGACTTTCTGAGCTGTTCTTTTGAAGCCTCTACATTTAATAGAAAGAAATAGAAAAAATCCTCTTTGCCAACCTTTTGTAGCTCAATCTTCATTGTTCCCACCGAAATCCAAAGAAAACAGGCAAGATTCATTTTGTCCATAAAGCATTTGTGTATTTTATATAGGCCTGGGTTTTGAAGTGTTGATAGAGAAGTAGAAGAAAAGACAAAGTTTCCTCTCTAATCTGAAGAAATCAAAGGGAAAATTTCTGAAGCTCTCAAGCCTAACTTAGAAGTCCTGGGTGGTATCTCCTGATATATGCCTCTTTTGCTATTAAACTCAGCATGGAAATTAGCACAGGCTCACAAAATGACGGAAATTAGACTAGACCATAAAGAAGCAAGCCTGTAGGGAAATTAAGACTTTTTCGTAAAACCTGAGAACATGACTTATAGAACTAGGGAAGCTTTCTCTTAAAGAAAGAAAGGTCTTCTTTCTTTTCAGCATCCATCTCTCAAAGACTGGTCTGGTTAATGGGCTGGTTGGGCCAACCATGTAGAGGATTGTTTGTTTGCCTTGGGGTATATGAGAAGTGCTTGGTAAATACTCACTCATTGATAAGTCAATTGGTTTACCAAACAATTTGTTTTAAGTGAAAATTTTTGTTTTCAAGTTAAAAATTTCTTAATTTTTTATTCCTGCTATCAATACCGCAATTTACAGGACAATATACCTGATATACTGAAAATAAAAAGACAAAGCTTCAAGTGGTAAAAGACTTCAGGAATGTACATCTAACTGATACTACATTGCATTAATCGATAGCTATACTTTTTGCAAACTGTGGCTATGACGGTCCTGAACAAGAAGGTTTTCTGTTTAAGCCGCAATACCTTTTCTGACGATGGTCATCGTTCCTTCTGTAGCACATTTTTACAGCCCCTTCAGTGCATTTTGGAGGACTGCCTCAAAGTAATCTGCAGCTTTCCTGATGACTCCTCGCTCTCTCCTGCTAAGAACTTTAGCCCTTTTCTGCTGAGTTGTTGGAACTTTCTGATACCATATCCACCCCTCCACTACCAGATCTATGACCACCAACATAGGGACTTGAGCTTCTTCCACCAAAACTGTCCCACTTCATAGGCCCATAATTTGATTGCTGTTATTCACTATAATTTCCAAATCATTATAGTATTCCGCACTACCATACTTACTACTGCGAAAATGTCCTCCTTCACTGTAACCATTATATCCTCTGCTACATCAGCATTTCTGTTGCCGTGGTTTCCATATTCTGGCCCACCACCACAATAGCCTTCTCTAATGCAAGAACCAGGACCAGCGTGATAGTTGCCGCATCACCTCCAAATTTACTATATCCCCTATCATCCACCTCCTGCTGCCACCACCTCTATGACTCGCTGACTTCTATGACACCTCTTCCATCAAAGTTTCCTCCACAGCCTATAACATTGCCACAGAAGTAGTCTTTCAAATTATATTCTTCTGTATCTCTAATGCCACCAACAGAAATTTTCTTCACCGTTAAATGAAAGCTTCCCTGGTGGCTCATATGGTAAAGAATCTGCCTGCAACATGGGAGACCCAGGTTCTATCACTGGATCAGGAAGATACCCTGGAAAAGAGAATGGCAACCCACTCCAGTATCCTTGCCTGGAGAATTTCGTGGACAGAGGAGCCTGGCGGGCTACAGTCCATGGGGTCACAAACAGTCAGACATGACTGAGTGACTAACACTCTCCTTCACTTTCTTTAGGAAGAGCTCTCTTTGACCTCACTACACATCCATCAGCCTTTTGTGGTCCAACACACATTGCCCCATCCACCTCTTGTGACTACAAAAATAAGTCACAAAACTAAAGACCCTGGGACATTTTGTTTGGAGGCTTCTCATGACCACACAGTCTATGCATGTGCCCCATTTCTTAAACTGTTCTATTAAACTATCATCTGCAGTTTCAACCCTCAGAGCACCAAAAAACAGTTTTCTCAAACTGCTCTGGTTCCTTTGGATCAAAGCAGTAGCACAAAGACACATAAAATTCTGAGTATTTTAGCAAGAATGGCAGATTTTGCTTTAAAGCAGCAAACTTTTTAAAAAAAAAAATCATATTTTCAGCTGAGTGCCTCAAAGAAAACACAGGGCAGAGAATTAAATTCTTGTCACCTTAGAAAGGTCTGTAAGGCCTAAAAATGTGCCGGCAGAAGTTTCAGCAAAAATGAGGCCATTTGTAGCATTTTCTGCTGGGCACCTCCTCCCCCTCCCTTCCCACCCCACGTTCTCTTTCCCAGCTGTGGAGTGAGGAGGCCACTGAAGGGCATTGTGCTACCCAGATGGTTTGAATAACCAGATATTGAAAATAACTATCACACATAAAAACAACTACAGCAAAAAACTATCAGTCTGGCAATACCAACTCTCGACAGCCAAAATAGGTTACTAAGAGCCACTTTATTGAATTGCTTAGCAATCTGTTTTGAGGGCAGAAAGAAAGAAAAGCATCAAATGTATTTTGAGTATTTTAGTCAAAACTGATAGGATGACCACTGTGGGAAGAACTGGTGAGAACTGGGGAACTGGTGGCGTTTTCTGCTCACTGATAAGTGTTCCTGAAACTCTGTGTGCTGGGCCTCCACTCTGAGAAGGGCTCACTGTAGGGAACATTTGTGTTGGATTTTTAACTATGAGTTATGAGAACAACAATTTTCCACCTTCCTTTGTCCCCTTAATGCTGCTAATCATGTCAACAGTGAGTCCAGGAGGTCCTCACATAACTGGACTTGATTATAAGAGGAAGACAGGGTTTCCACAGCGGGGAGCAAGGCAGGGTCAGCATTCTAGGCAGAGGGAACCGAGAGGAAGGTGGAAAGAAAGAGAGCAGGCTTGGGAAAAGGGAGAGTTAGGAGGGGAGTACTTAGGGCAGTTGAGTGACCTGAGAAGTCTCTGTATCAACAGGGATAGACTTAGAGATTGTCCTACTGAGTGAAGTAAGTCAGACAGAGGATATACATCGTACGACATCTCTTATATATGGAATCTAAAAAGAAATTATATAAATAAATTTATTTACAAGACAGAAACAGATTCACAGACTTAGAGAACAAACTTATGGTTGCAGGGGCGGGAGAAGGAGGATGTGGGGAGGGGATAGTTCGGGAGTTTGGGATGGACATGTGCACACTGCTGTGTTTAAGATGGATAATCAACAAAGACCTACTGTACAATACAAGAAACTCTGCTCAATGTTTTGTGGCAGCCTGGATGGGAGGGCAGACTGGGGGAAGATGGATACATGTATATGTACGGCTGAGTCCCTTCACTGTTCACCTGAAATTGTCACAACACTGATAATCAACTATACTCCAAATAAAAAGTTTGAAAGAGAGAGAAAGAAAAGGGTCTCTCTGAAGGAGTTGCTCACACCTCTCCATAATCCTAGAGATTCTCGTTTGGACAGAAGTTGTCTGCACTCCTTTCTGCAGAGAATGCCTGGAATGGGTTCAGCGACGTCTCAGCTCCGCCATTCCCCTGCCTAGATTGCCAGCTCTAAGCTCAAGCAATGTTTGCCCTTCTTTCTACAGAGCTGTCCTGCCGCCACCAGCTTCCTCTTAAATGCGCAGAAAACCACTCACTGGTGCACATGGAGAGACATGCCAGCAGATGCAAGACACGTTCATTTGCATGCAGACAAGCACACACATATACCACGGACACACCAGAACATATGCACAAACACACAGCCTCACACACACCTTCATACGTACACTGGGGCACAGCACTTTTACCCCCAGCAGAGCACACAGGCAAACACACACCAGCACACGCGTGTGCTGCACCCACACTGAGCTGGCCCCATGCTGGAGTCCCCCGGTTCACTTGCCTTCTACTGGCTTCTCTGGCCAGTCTGCCTCCCAGGGCCACAGATGGCAAGCTCCACCTCCACACCCCTCCAGGCTATCTTTTCTACTCTTCTCCCTATAATAGCTACTCACTCCAAGTTTCCCAGCCCATAAGAAGAAAAAGCAGTTCTAACTCAGGGCTGACTGACATTACGGTTTAGAATCAGAACAACATCGCACGGTGGGGAACCGGTGAAATGTAGGAACACACAGCTGACTTTCTAGTACCTAGAGCAATACAGAAAAGTGGGGATTTGTTTAATCTTATATGGTGATGTTGGTTCTAAGCCATTCTCCCCAGCTCTGGGGTTTGGTGAAAGCCACGCACCTATAGCCAGCAGCCCTACAGACACCCGGAGAACCTCCCAGGGACTTCTCTTTTCCCAGTCCTCTTGCCAGGCATCTTGGGGAGCAGCCCCACTAAGATTCACTGATATTCAGAATCTGGCAATTTAATGCTTCTGCTCTGAACATCAGATTTCTTTTCTGTTTGCTTTGCCCCAGCCAACAGCAAAAGGCTTTGCACTCTCAGAGCTCAGCCCAGGCAGATGTAAGTGGGCTCAAGGCTAAAATCTGACATAAATAATTAATAATTGATTGTAGACATTTGTTATTTAAAGACAATTCTCCCACTCCTTTAGGATTTATACAAAAAACCAAATCTCAACTCAAGGTCTGTGTGTAATATTAATAGTACACTATTCTTTTAGAAAAACTCATCCCACAAAATCTTACACACTTAATGAAGATACATTGTTACCAAACAGATCGATTAAAGGCTATTTTTTAGGATCAAATCTTCTCAAATACAATTTAATTTATATTTTGATCTCCACCTGTCATAATGTGGTAGGGGCAAGGAGGGGTCCCTACATACACAGAAGCTGGTTGAATTGCAAACTGAGGCTGGTCCCTCTCAAAAAATGCTCCCAAATATGTTTTTTTATTAAGAGGAAAACAGGAAAGATGGATTTTACCATTTGGGGTGAACATGAGTTCAGAATTATAGTAATATGCCAGAGGAAAACGCAATCCTATATTAACAACCAAATATTTTATACTCAGGAAAAAATATATAATGAGGATACTCAGTATCAAAACAGTTATTTCTTACTTCAGAAATTGAAAGGAAAATCACAATACATGCTAACTAAGGGGAATACCTTCAAAAGTCTGCTTCAGAATTCAGTCATCGCATGCATAATATTGCAAGTTGACAAAAAGCCTGGTGGAGAGGCTGCATAGAACATTCGAGAGCACACACCTTGAAGGGATCAGAAAAATTGTGTTTGGGGCCTGGTTCTACTCAGGCAAGTCACCAAACCTCTGATCCTCATTTCTCTTACTATAAAAAGAGAATCTTACTACTTTTTCGGCTGACTTGCCATAGGAGAGTTATGAGTGAAGGTATTGGAAAGCATTTTGTAAATATAAAGGGGTAACTGCACTAAGAGAGTGTTGGTCTGGACCAGCGAGGATCCTGCCTGTCTTTGTTCAAATGCTTTCTATTTATTTTTTTCCCCTTGAGCCTGAAAATTAGTTGCTGAGTATCACAAATCATAACCGGCAAGCAAAGCGGATGGTGGAAGCTCCTAACATTTCCACCACTGCAATTTGACTGCTTCAGACAGCAGTTTGCTTTCTCTTCAAGTCAATTCTCACCAACAAAGTCCTTGTGTGGCCATAAATCTACGGTCGATGAACAAGCGTAAGGGACAAGCCAGAAAATGCTGGACTCTGTCCTTGGATTTTTCACAGTGGGAGCTTCCGCCTAGAGAGTTAAAAATATGTGATAAGGTAGAAGTCTGGATTTTTTTTTTTAAGTGTTTGTTTTATTTGTTCATTGGAGCTTCAGGGAAGAGTAAGATTTAGGTTCCTAATGCTATGAGCCAATACCAGTGAGACGGTAGGCAACTTAAACGTTCTTAAAAGTCTGGTAATTTTACAAGACCATGCAATTCATTTTGTAGCTGAAAGGGGTGTTCAGCTCTCTTCTCATCTTACCGATGCAAAAACTAAAGAGATTTCTGCCGAAGTTTACACTGCAATTTAGTGACAGAGGAAGAAAAAGAAAGCATGTTAGTACCAAGGTTTCTACTTTCTTCTACCAGAAAAATGATATCCTTTCTGTTTTGTAGGTTGGGAAACTGAGGCACATATCATAATGATTACTGCTTTTGCAGCACTTCTGTGTACAGGCACTTCTAAGTAGTATTTCCAGCCCACACTGCTCTCCATGAGGCAAGACATCGCTACCGCCATCTCGTAGAAGAACGGGGCTCTGAAGGTAAGCAACAGGCCACAGTGAAAGGATGGTGAGGAATCAGGACTTACATCCAGATCTTTTTGGTTCAATGGCCTCCTCTGTCCCTCCACCCTATTGCCTGCTCCAGAAAAGACAAGAAACACTTGCAGATGGTCAGTTAGGGAAAAAATTCTCTTTCCTTGATGGAAAAACTGTTTAGACTTCAATAGAAGTCTAAAGTATCCTAGGAAATGTTTTTTTACTTTAACCTATTATTTTATTTATCAACCCTAGAGAAATTAGCCCAAGGCAGTAAGTCAGAAAAAAAAAATTTAAGCTATATATGTTAAGATTTTCTTGCAGGATTAGCTATAATAACAAAAATTAGAAATAGCCCAAATATCCAACAATAAGTAAGAAAATATGATGCATAAACTATGGAAGTTAACATAACAATTAAAAATAATCATGAAAGCTAAGCATAAAAAAGATACTCAGATTAAAATACAAGGAAAAAAGCACATGAAATTGTTTTTGTAATAGAACTGTAATAAGCGCCAATACTTTGGCCACCTGATTCGAAGAGCCGACTTCAGGGTCAGAAGAGACCCTGATGCTGGAAAAGACTGAAGGCAGGAGGAGAAGGCGACGACAGAGGATGAGATGGTTGGATGGCATCACCAACTCAATGGACATGAGTTTGAGCAAGTTCCAGGAGATGGTGAAGGACAGGGAAGCTTGGTGTGCTGCAGTCCATGGGGTTGCAGAGAGTCGGACACGACTAAGCAACTGAACAACAAATAACAGCTATATAAAGATATGTAGACACTTGGGAAAATATTGGAATGGAATTTTTTTCAAATTTATAACTTCCTCTGATTTTATGATATTTTTTGTAAAATATTTCAAATGAAGACAGGAAAAAATGATAGCTAGTTGAGATATTTACTTAGTAACTGAGACCATATTGGACTATAATGATTAGATATCCTGCTTTTTTTTTTCTTTCTATATTTTGAAACAGTTAGACAATTGAATAATTTGATTTATGCTTTAATCCACAAATTTTTATTTTTCTCCTTCTTGCCTTTCACTAATTTATTAGTCCATTAGTTAATCTCCAACAGTGGTAGCCTTCTTTATTTTCTGCTTTTCCTTAATGTTAAAGCCAAACCAGAAAAATGAACATTTTTCCTTGTCTAGTTTTCAAGATACAGTATTAGTTGAATCATATGAAATGATCATTTTTGTAGGTCTCAAATAAATGAATATCGAAAATTTCTTATGGTCCAATCAGAAAATTTTAACAGTGGTAGGATTTTATCTTAGACCGTCCTTATAAATAATTTTTATCAGTCTGTTTACTCAAACTGCCTTGTTCTCTCCACCTGTTTAATTTTTAAAGTACTTTGTTTTACGCTAAGTTCTCTAGAAGAAAGGTCTAAATAATGCCCCTCCATAAACCATAACAGTGAATTTAATCACACAGAAAGGTCTAGACTTCATTTATTCACCCACCCTTTTAATTCACCCAACAAATATTTACTGTGTGTGAGCTCTGCTTCAAACACTGTGCTAAGTGCTGGGGTATCTCTGAGCAAGATTAAAGCATCTTTTCCCTCAGAAAACACAAACTGTGTTTTAGAATGGAAGGAGTAGTTGTGTATGTGCAGTGACTAAACAGATCATTTTGTTTCAATTAACAGATCAAATGACTAGTTTGATTATTTTTAACCAAATGGACTTTATGTTTTCTCAAATTGGTTAAATCTACAGTCACTTTAGTATTGATAAGAACTAACCTTGGCCCAAACAGAGAAGAAATTTATTTCGAACTATTGCTGCTATTTATTTAATCAGTTAGCTATGAGTGAAAGTCACTCAGTCGTGTCCAATTCTTTGCGATATACAGTCCGTGGAATTCTCCAGGCCAGAATACTGGAGTGGGTAGCCCTTCCCTTCTCCAGGGGATCTTCCCAACCCAGGGATCAAACCCAGGTCTCCCATATTGCGGGAGGATTCTTTACGAGCTGAGCCAGCAGGGAAGCCCCCATAGGTAAATAAGGCTCAGGAGAAAAAGGATTAGAGTATGTTGGGACAACTCTAAAGCAAGACAGTTCCCTAGTGGTGCCTGAATTCTTTAAACTAAAACAGAAAATACCATATTCAGGGATTCTTGAAAATAAAAGTGCATATCCAATTAAAAAAATTTTTTTTAAGACTAAGGCAAAAATAAAATGATTTTTTAAAAAAAATTCAGCAGTGGTTATTCACCTAAGCAACAGTTTCACAGCTGTTTTTCTGGGGAATGTTTTGCAGCAGCAGATGTGTAAATAGGCTAACAAATCTGAGAAAGGCCATGGTAGAAAATGAAGCAGATCATGTGGATAAGTAGAGCCAGATGACCAGAAATCAAAATAAACCACTGGTGAACAGTGCCATCCATGAAAAACTTCCTGGCGTCCTGGCGTCACTCAAAAGCTTCCCTCAAGCACGGGCCCAAGCAGTTTAAGCAAAGGTCTGATTGCAAAGAGTGTTCAGTTAAATCAGTTAAATACCCTGGTCACTGTGCAGCCACACCAACCATTTGGCTGAAATTCTGGTTGGCCACCCTGACCAGTGATGACCAGGCAAACTGTGTTCTAATTTGCTCCCCCTAACTACTTATATCTATTCGTCATATTTTCACTTTGAGGGAATATCCCCTAGAGAATAAGTATCTCCGAAAAATAAAAATGGTTGCTGTAACGCTCATCCTATGACCCAGCAAAGGTTTGACACTTGTTCACAATTGGGCCTCCCATTGGCAGGGATCACCACTGTGTTCCCGAGCTGTTATGGGCATGCTCAAAAACCAAAAGGAGGGTGCACTGGATCTCAACAGATGGAGAAAATGTCCAGTGCTGCTCTACAACACAATCAAAAGCAGGTTAAGAATCTTAACCGTGGGTTTCCATTTCCTGTCACTGGGTAATGAAAACAAGAAAACAGTCCAGGGTGTAATAGTAATAAAAATTAATACAACTTTTACGTATGGACGGTTTAGTATGTATCAGACATGCAACATTTACTTCTCATTTTCACAACTCTGCAATGAAGGCTATTCTTACTTTAAAGGTGAGAAAACTAAGGCCCCGAGAGGTTAAGTGACTTGCCTAAGGTTGCACAGCTGAGAAATTGGCAGCACTGTAATTGGCCTGACTCTTCCCACGTCACCTTTTCCTGAGCCTGTGTGTCAAAGCTGCATTTCCTTGCAAAGGAAGGACCAAGGCCACATTGACCACTGTGAGGTAGTGACCACCTTGGTGTTAAAGGCACTGATGAGTTGAGGGCTCTGCAGACAAAACTCTGCCCATACCATTAGGCGCTCCATCTTAATCTCTTTCAGCTTCAAGTGCCTGTCTTAGCAGACTCACCCAGGAAGACTTCCTCAGGTAGACAGACTGGGGCATTATTTGCTGTGATCTTAATGATCTGGGCAATTGCAAGAAAACAAATGGAAAAGTCTTAAGTAAAAAGAAGAAATCTTAAAAGGGTTTGGGGAGTAAGTAACTTAATTGAGCGAGAAAAGAAGGAAGACCGCAACTCAAATTTCATCAGCAGCCTTTCCTCCAAAGGAAATCATAAAGCGTGTCTTCTCAGCCAACATGGGTGCCTTTTGTGGCCCTTGGTGTTAAAGGCCCCTCTAAGCCTCCCTTGCCCTCCCTCAATGAGGCTAGGAGCGTCATCTAAAAATAGCTGAAATTTCAATCTCCAAACTGGCAAAGCAAGTGGCTTTGAAAGATGAATCTAAAGCTTTTCTTCCTGTACACTGCTTGTGGAAATGGGCATGGCCCCCATCTTGTCTTCTGGGTGGGGTTTTGTTTACCACTCCTGGCAGTCACTACCACTCAAGCAGCTTTTCTTTTCTTTTCTAATTCTATTGCCCCTGCCTTAGCCCCAAGGCTCAAAACAAATAGAGCCCTGAGGAAACTTTAGATGGTGAGATTATCTCCTGAGTACAGTCCCCCACTTGAAGCCCAGGGTCTGAATCTATTGATGTCATCTGTTCCCTCTGAAGTCATTGAATTCATGGGCTTTTGTGGCGTCAAGGGTCCCCCCTGCCCTGCACACCAGGATGGGCTGCTCTGGGCTCGCCCTGGTGTCCTTACCTCACAGTGCCTGCCACGTGACTCATACCCAGCAAGCCCTTTTCTGAGAAGAGAGCTGTGATGTTACAGAAAACCCCATGATTACTTAGTCCTCGAAACCCCCAAGGCCCTAGGCCGGGGCTGTGCCATATTCTCTGGTAGGAGCAAAAGTGCCCGTGGTCTCCCCAGCTCTCCCACCATTGTTGCCAAACGCCCTCCCACGCTGAGGTGAGCTGTAAAGTGGAGAAAAGGAGTTGGTTTTTGACCACTCTCCCAGTTTTTTAGATTCAAATACAGCCTGTCCCATTTCTTGTAAAAATGCCAAGATGCCAAACCCCAGACAGAATCCATTTTGTCTTCTTTTCACTTCTTCTTATTATTATCTGAGCTG